>NW_025814833.1:10025000-11367500 GCF_022079265.1 Lynx rufus | reverse complement strand
TTCCTAGGCCAGCGGGTGGATGTATTGGGTCCCAGCTGTGCACAGGCGCGTCGCACCCCCTCCCCGCACCCCCAGCCCCCTCTCCACAACCTCCCGTGCCCAGCCACGCATCCTCCACCTCGGAAGGGCCCTGGCCGTCCCTTCCCACGCTTCAGTTCGAGGAACCCTGGCGAATCACACCCCGGTGGACACAAACCCTGTGCACGTGGGAGACTCAGGCCTGGAGCAGGGCTGGTGCTGGCGGGAGGGGACAGAGAACCCACGCTGCAGGCGCTCTGTTGTTGGAACTTGGAGCCAAGCGTCCCGCCAAGGGACGCGCGCTCCCGGAGCCAGCATGGCACCCCGCCTGGTGGGACGACGTCCGATCGCTGGGTCCGGGCAGGGGCACACGCACGCATGCACGCTCGCCTCCGGGGCCTACGCGAAGGGTGCTACAGCTGCGGGGGGTCGCGGGAAGGGTACGGAAGGGAAGAAGGGTAGGGAAGGGAAGAAGGGTAGGGAAGGGAAGAAGGGTAGGGAAGGGAAGAAGGGTAGGGAAGGGAAGAAGGGTAGGGTAGGGAAGGGAAGAAGGGTAGGGTAGGGAAGGGAAGAAGGGTAGGGTAGGGTAGGGTAGGGTAGGGAAGGAGTGCCCACCGCCCCTCCCGAAGGGGCCCGTGCCCGCACGGTCTCACCTGACACGCGCGCGCGCGGCGACACCCCTGCACGCACCCTGCGCGGTCCTCAAGTCCAAACGGACATTCCGGACACGCTGGGCTGCCCGGACTTCCGAGCAGGCTCACAGACACTTAGTTGGCCCTGCACACCGGCTGGACACCCAGCGTCTCCATTCTCCACCATCTCCTACCCACCCTGCCGAGGGCTTCCGTTCTGACCACAAAGCAAAGACACGCACAGGCAGGAGCCACGCAAGACCCCAAAGGACACAGAGAGATGAGCCGCAAGGGGAAGGAAGGACCCGGTTCCTAGAGAGGCGAGCCGCCCTGAACGTCGGGGTTGGGTCCACGTCAAGGGAGGGTACCCGGGTGCCCCCTGACTCGGGTGGGTCGGGCTCGGGCGCGTGGACAGCTCCCCCAAACAGAGACACACCCCCCACCGTCCCTCCACATCCCTCCCGCCCCGCCCCGCCCCGCACGCACGCCCCCGGTACCTTCAGGGCGCCCACCCCGGCAACTCTGACACAGGGTGTGTACACGCGCCCGGGTCCGCTCGGCCCACAAGGACATCGTCCACGGGAGTCACCCCATCCAGGCCCCCTTTCTCCCCTGGCTGGCGACGGCAGGCCAGCGAAACCCTGCTCGTCGGCCTCGGGGCCAGCGTGACCCACTTCCTGTCCTCGGGGTGGGTACCCCAGACGGCAAGCAGGGCGCTCCGCGGGTCCGGAGACCCAAACCTCTGCAGGCGCACCAGGTGGCGCCGGGGCCCGGAGGGCACGCGGACACCTCCGGCGCTCTCGGGCAAGGTGCGGGGGACACGGAGGGCTGGGAGGTCCGGGAGCTCCACACCGTGCCCCTGGGGTTGGGGTTCCAGGAACCCTTGAGCCGGCACACCCTCCCGGTGTACGTAAGCGGGCGAGCAGACACCACGTGCCGCCCCTCCCGGGCCTCACCCCGCGCCCCCCCCCCCAACAACGCATTCTGGAAGGCGACACGTGTGAGGACAAGGGGCAACAGGCTGCCTTCAGCATTCGCAGGGGGCAGTGCCCGGCGGGAGGATGGACAGCAGGGTGTGGGGGGGGGGCGTGAGGGGTGTGGTGAGACGCGCGTGGATGCCTGTGGACGAGTGTGGAGGGGAAGGCACGACCCGCCCCGGTCAGGGCTTGTGGGGACAGCAGAGGTCTCCACCTAAGGTCTGCCCCTCGGGATCCAGAGCGTCAGCCTCCTCGGTGGCGCTGGCAGACGAGTGCCTGAGTGCTGGCGCCGGTGGCCAGAGCGGGACCGGGCCCGCTAGCCCACGGTGCCTGGCCCTGTGAACGGGCAGGCGGGCTGGCTGTCCACACCGGTCCCTCGATGACCAGCTGTGAAGCAAGAGTGACATCCGGCCGCAGATGTCAACGGCCATTCCTCCCCGTTGCCCTGAACGCTCCCGTGGGACATTGGACAGGGTGGCCCGGAAAGCTGAAGTGCGCCAACGCAGAGGCCTCGGCGGACGGCTCTGCCGAGGATCGAGAGCGCGATCCAGAATTGGGTGCGGGACCGAGACCTGAGTGCGTGATCGGTGGTGGGGCCAGGCCTCCGCCAGAGAGGGTGAAGCCCCGGGGGGGATGGCACCGCGGCTGCCGGGTCTGTGCCAGACGACCGCTTCTCGCGCCCAGATCTGCTAACGAGGGGCGGGGGAGGGGGTTGGCGGAGAAGGAGGAGGAGGCGCTGGTGTTGGTGGCGGTGGTTGCCGCGGCTGCTTCGGCGGCGGCGGCGGCGGCGGCGGCGGCGGCAGCGGCTAAGACCGCCTCCACCACCTCCCCCTTCCGCTTCCACTTCCACTTCCACTTTCACTTTCACTCACCCCATGGTGGGCACGTCCCTTCTGGACTCTGCTGCACCAGGGAGCCGCCTCCTCATTTCCCGACAACCGCCCCCCCCCAACCCCAGGCACCCCGAGAACGACTCAAAGCCCCTGGACAATGGGTGGCCGGGCCCCACACCTGATCCTCAGAATGGAACACAAGGACAGCAGGGTCCCGACTCTGCCCCCCACCGAGTGGCAGCACCCCTCCAACTGCCCCTGCAGGTCTAAGGCACGGTTTCCAGGCTCCTCTCCGCCCCCCACCCCAGGCCGGGCCACACAGGGACCCCGCTGCTAGGGCAAGGGTCACGCGGCCCAATGCTCTCCCAGGCCAGAGTCCCAGCGCCCCTGGCCCGGTGGCTTCTCCTGGCCCGTTCGCTTGGTGCTCCTGGCCCTTTCGGGGCGGCCTCTTCCCCTCCAGTCCCGCCCAGACATGGCGGCCACCAGCGTCAGGAGCCGTGGCTGCCCGTGCCCGACCCACAGGGCAGCGGGACCTGGCGCTCTGTCCCGCTACCCGTCTCTGGAGCCTCCCGGGTCGCCTGCCTGCGGGAGCTCGGCACCTCGGGGCAGTCGGGGGGGTTGGAGGGAGGACCCCGTTCTCTGCCGCCCGGGACTCCCCACTTCGCTCGCAGGGAAGCCACGGCGCGGGGCTCGCGGGGAAAGCGAACGAGTTCCGCTTGATGGCAGTGTTGCACCACGTATGCCCACGCGCCCTTCCCCCCAGGGCCTCTCCCTCCGCCCCTTGCGGAAGAAAAAAAGGCCGGGCCCAGTCCACCCGGGCTCCAACATGGCGGCGCCCACGGCTCCGCCACTCTGCGCGGGGGGGCCCCTCCCCGCGTCGGACGCTCCGTGGAGCAAGCGCAGCCTCGTCCCCTCTGGCTGCTGCACTTAGCCGGCTCCCGGCTCCCGGCTCCGGGCTCCCGGCTCCCGGCTCTCGGCTCTCGGGACCGGAAAGCCAGGGCGAGGGGCATCGAGGCTCCCCGCGGTGGCCCTGAACCTCTCCGGGGCTCCGTCGTCGGGACCCCTGCAGGTCTGCAGCAGACCTCAGGAGACACACTGGTCGTGGACCCAGAGCCCGGGCCGCGCCCACCCCACCTGGCCGGTCGGAGCCCGACGGGGCCCGTGCTCCCCGGGAGCATCGTCCGTCAGGACTCCCCGCCAGGCCAGCCCCCAGCGGGAGGCCTCTAGCGGCCGGCCGACACGAAGGCGTGAGGCGGCCGGCGGGCACGGGCCGGGGGCTGGGGGTCGACACTGGCGTCCACCTCCCGCGGATCGACGACGGACGCGTCCCGCGGGCCTGGCCCGTCACCCACGGGGCGCCCCCGCGATTCAGCCGTGGACTGCAGCCTGGAGCCGCACCACAGTCGCCAAAGCGGCCTCGTGCCTGCCCCAGGCTCCGTCCCTGGACAGCTCCCACGGGAGCCAAGGCCGGCGCGCGGGCGACACCCAGCTGTGCCCACAAGCTCCGGGACCCGCGCCTCTCCTGGCACGGCCGGACGAGGCCAACCAACGGTCTTCTTTCCTGTCAACCGGCTCCCGTCCTCTCCTATGGTGAACACCTGACCCGTGTCATAGCGAGGGTACCCTGACCGCCCCAGCCCGCCTCACATTAGACGGCAGAAGAACCAGGTGCGCGCCTGCGCACGCACACGGACAAGCACGCATAATCACACACACACACACAAACACACACTCGGCGGCAAACACCCTGAAACCCCATCGCCAAAACCCACACTCGCACACGCGAGCACACACACTCACACACGCATGGCCTAAACCCTCCGTCCCCCTTCCCGCCCCCCCCCCCCCCCCCCCCGCGGAGAAAAAGGGAGATCACAGGCGGAGGTCATCCTTTTCCTCCTCAGGAGAAGGCCCACCCACTCCACAGCAAGTGCCTCTACAGGTCAATGATGGATGTGTGCTTTTACCCCAGTCTGGGTGCCCAAGGGCAGAAAGGGACTCCTGACAACCACCCGGACCCAAGGCACCTCGGGGAACACTTTCACTTTCTGCCCTGCAAACACGACCCGCTTCTTCTCCCAAGCGTCCGGCCCCAGAGGCCCAGCGCCTCATTCTTCCTAGGCCAGCGGGTGGATGTATTGGGTCCCAGCTGTGCACAGGCGCGTCGCACCCCCTCCCCGCACCCCCAGCCCCCTCGCCACAACCTCCCGTGCCCAGCCACGCATCCTCCACCTCGGAAGGGCCCTGGCCGTCCCTTCCCACGCTTCAGTTCGAGGAACCCTGGCGAATCACACCCCGGTGGACACAAACCCTGTGCACGTGGGAGACTCAGGCCTGGAGCAGGGCTGGTGCTGGCGGGAGGGGACAGAGAACCCACGCTGCAGGCGCTCTGTTGTTGGAACTTGGAGCCAAGCGTCCCGCCAAGGGACGCGCGCTCCCGGAGCCAGCATGGCACCCCGCCTGGTGGGACGACGTCCGATCGCTGGGTCCGGGCAGGGGCACACGCACGCATGCACTCTCGCCTCCGGGGCCTACGCGAAGGGTGCTACAGCTGCGGGGGGTCGCGGGAAGGGTACGGAAGGGAAGAAGGGTAGGGAAGGGAAGAGAAGGGTAGGGAAGGGAAGAAGGGTAGGGAAGGGAAGAAGGGTAGGGAAGGGAAGAAGGGTAGGGAAGGGAAGAAGGGTAGGGAAGGGAAGAAGGGTAGGGAAGGGAAGAAGGGTAGGGAAGGGAAGAAGGGTAGGGTAGGGTAGGGTAGGGTAGGGAAGGAGTGCCCACCGCCCCTCCCGAAGGGGCCCGTGCCCGCACGGTCTCACCTGACGCGCGCTGCGCGCGGCGACACCCCTGCACGCACCCTGCGCGTCCTCAAGTCCAAACGGACATTCCGGACACGCTGGGCTGCCCCGACTTCCGAGCAGGCTCACAGACACTTAGTTGGCCCTGCACACCGGCTGGACACCCAGCGTCTCCATTCTCCACCATCTCCTACCCACCCTGCCGAGGGCTTCCGTTCTGACCACAAAGCAAAGACACGCACAGGCAGGAGCCACGCAAGACCCCAAAGGACACAGAGAGATGAGCCGCAAGGGGAAGGAAGGACCCGGTTCCTAGAGAGGCGAGCCGCCCTGAACGTCGGGGTTGGGTCCACGTCAAGGGAGGGTACCCGGGTGCCCCCTGACTCGGGTGGGTCGGGCTCGGGCGCGTGGACAGCTCCCCCAAACAGAGACACACCCCCCACCGTCCCTCCACATCCCCCCCCCCCCCGCCCCGCCCCGCACGCACGCCCCCGGTACCTTCAGGGCGCCCACCCCGGCAACTCTGACACAGGGTGTGTACACGCGCCCGGGTCCGCTCGGCCCACAAGGACATCGTCCTCGGGAGTCACCCCATCCAGGCCCCCTTTCCCCCCTGGCTGGCGACGGCAGGCCAGCGAAACCCTGCTCGTCGGCCTCGGGGCCAGCGTGACCCACTTCCTGTCCTCGGGGTGGGTACCCCAGACGGCAAGCAGGGCGCTCCGCGGGTCCGGAGACCCAAACCTCTGCAGGCGCACCAGGTGGCGCCGGGGCCCGGAGGGCACGCGGACACCTCCGGCGCTCTCGGGCAAGGTGCGGGGGACACGGAGGGCTGGGAGGTCCGGGAGCTCCACACCGTGCCCCTGGGGTTGGGGTTCCAGGAACGCGTGAGCCGGCACACCCTCCCGGTGTACGTAAGCGGGGCGAGCAGACACCACGTGCCGCCCCTCCCGGGCCTCACTCCGCGCCCCCCCCCCAACAACGCATTCTGGAAGGCGACACGTGTGAGGACAAGGGGCAACAGGCTGCCTTCAGCATTCGCAGGGGGCAGTGCCCGGCGGGAGGATGGACAGCAGGGTGTGGGGGGGGGGGGAGCGTGAGGGGTGTGGTAAGACGCGCGTGGATGCCTGTGGACGAGCGTGGAGGGGAAGGCACGACCCGCCCCGGTCAGGGCTTGTGGGGACAGCAGAGGTCTCCACCTAAGGTCTGCCCCTCGGGATCCAGAGCGTCAGCCTCCTCGGTGGCGCTGGCAGACGAGTGCCTGAGTGCTGGCGCCGGTGGCCAGAGCGGGACCGGGCCCGCTAGCCCACGGTGCCTGGCCCTGTGAACGGGCAGGCGGGCTGGCTGTCCACACCGGTCCCTCGATGACCAGCTGTGAAGCAGGAGTGACATCCGGCCGCAGATGTCAACGGCCATTCCTCCCCGTTGCCCTGAACGCTCCCGTGGGACGTTGGACAGGGTGGCCCGGAAAGCTGAAGTGCGCCAACGCAGAGGCCTCGGCGGACGGCTCTGCCGAGGATCGAGAGCGCGATCCAGAATTGGGTGCGGGACCGAGACCTGAGTGCGTGATCGGTGTTGGGGCCAGGCCTCCGCCAGAGAGGGTGAAGCCCCGGGGGGGATGGCACCGCGGCTGCCGGGTCTGTGCCAGACGACCGCTTCTCGCGCCCAGATCTGCTAACGAGGGGCGGGGGAGGGGGTTGGCGGAGAAGGAGGAGGAGGCGCTGGTGTTGGTGGCGGTGGTTGCCGCGGCTGCTTCGGCGGCGGCGGCGGCGGCGGCGGCTAAGACCGCCTCCACCACCTCCCCCTTCCGCTTCCACTTCCACTTTCACTTTCACTTTCACTCACCCCATGGTGGGCACGTCCCTTCTGGACTCTGCTGCACCAGGGAGCCGCCTCCTCATTTCCCGACAACCGCCCCCCCCCCAACCCCAGGCACCCCGAGAACGACTCAAAGCCCCTGGACAATGGGTGGCCGGGCCCCACACCTGATCCTCAGAATGGAACACAAGGACAGCAGGGTCCCGACTCTGCCCCCCACCGAGTGGCAGCACCCCTCCAACTGCCCCTGCAGGTCTAAGGCACGGTTTCCAGGCTCCTCTCCGCCCCCCACCCCAGGCCGGGCCACACAGGGACCCCGCTGCTAGGGCAAGGGTCACGCGGCCCAATGCTCTCCCAGGCCAGAGTCCCAGCGCCCCTGGCCCGGTGGCTTCTCCTGGCCCGTTCGCTTGGTGCTCCTGGCCCTTTCGGGGCGGCCTCTTCCCCTCCAGTCCCGCCCAGACATGGCGGCCACCAGCGTCAGGAGCCGTGGCTGCCCGTGCCCGACCCACAGGGCAGCGGGACCTGGCGCTCTGTCCCGCTACCCGTCTCTGGAGCCTCCCGGGTCGCCTGCCTGCGGGAGCTCGGCACCTCGGGGCAGTCGGGGGGGTTGGAGGGAGGACCCCGTTCTCTGCCGCCCGGGACTCCCCACTTCGCTCGCAGGGAAGCCACGGCGCGGGGCTCGCGGGGAAAGCGAACGAGTTCCGCTTGATGGCAGTGTTGCACCACGTATGCCCACGCGCCCTTCCCCCCAGGGCCTCTCCCTCCGCCCCTTGCGGAAGAAAAAAAGGCCGGGCCCAGTCCACCCGGGCTCCAACATGGCGGCGCCCACGGCTCCGCCACTCTGCGCGGGGGCCCCTCCCCGCGTCGGACGCTCCGTGGAGCAAGCGCAGCCTCGTCCCCTCTGGCTGCTGCACTTAGCCGGCTCCCGGCTCCCGGCTCCCGGCTCTCGGCTCTCGGGACCGGAAAGCCAGGGCGAGGGGCATCGAGGCTCCCCGCGGTGGCCCTGAACCTCTCCGGGGCTCCGTCGTCGGGACCCCTGCAGGTCTGCAGCAGACCTCAGGAGACACACTGGTCGTGGACCCAGAGCCCGGGCCGAGCCCACCCCACCTGGCCGGTCGGAGCCCGACGGGGCCCGTGCTCCCCGGGAGCATCGTCCGTCAGGACTCCCTGCCGGGCCAGCCCCCAGCGGGAGGCCTCTAGCGGCCGGTCGACACGAAGGCGTGAGGCGGCCGGCGGGCACGGGCCCGCTAGCCCACGGTGCCTGGCCCTGTGAACGGGCAGGCGGGCTGGCTGTCCACACCGGTCCCTCGATGACCAGCTGTGAAGCAAGAGTGACATCCGGCCGCAGATGTCAACGGCCATTCCTCCCCGTTGCCCTGAACGCTCCCGTGGGACGTTGGACAGGTTGGCCCGGAAAGCTGAAGTGCGCCAACGCAGAGGCCTCGGTGGACGGCTCTGCCGAGGATCGAGCGCGCGATCCAGAATTGGGTGCGGGACCGAGACCTGAGTGCGTGATCGGTGGTGGGGCCAGGCCTCCGCCAGAGAGGGTGAAGCCCCGGGGGGGATGGCACCACGGCTGCCGGGTCTGTGCCAGACAACCGCTTCTCGCACCCAGATCTGCTATTGAGGGGAGGGGGGTTGGCGAAGGAGGAGAAGGAGAAGAAGGGAGGAGGAGGAGGAGGAGGAGGAGGAGAAGGAAGAAGGAGAAGTAGGCGCTGGTGTTGGTGGCGGCAGTTGCCTCGTTTTTTCGCCTGTGGTGGTGGCAGGGGCTAAGACCGCTGCCACCGCCTCCCCCTTCCACTTCCACTTCCACTTCCACTTTCACTCACCCCATGGTGGGCACGTCCCTTCTGGACTCTGCTGCACCAGGGAGCCACCTCCACATCTCCCGACAACTGCCCCCCCCAACCCCAGGCACCCCGAGAACTCAAGGCCCCTGCACTATGGGCAGCCGGGGCACACACTTGATCCTCAGAATGGAACACAAGGACAACAGGGTCCCGACTCTGCCCCCCAACGAGTGGCAGCACCCCTCCAACTGCCCCTGCAGGTCTAAGGCACGGTTTCCAGGCTCCTCTCCGCCCCCCACCCAGGTCGGGCCACACAGGGACCCCGCTGCTAGGGCAAGGGTCACGCGGCCCAATGCTCTCCCAGGCCAGATTCCCAGCGCCCCTGTCCCGGTGGGTTCTCCTGGCCAGTTAGTTAGCTTGGTGCTCCTGGCCCTCTCGGGGCGGCCTCTTCCCCTCCTGTCCCGCCCAGACATGGCGGCCACCAGCGTGGAGAGCTGTGGCTGCCAGTTCCTGCCCCTCAGGGCGGTGGGAGTTGGCACTGTGTCTTGCTACTCTTCTCTGGAGCCTCCCGGGTTGCCTGGTTGCGGGTGCTCTGCACCTCTGGGCAGTTGGGGGTTTGTAGGGAGCAACTGCAGTGTGACCAGGTTTGTAGGGAGCAACTGCAGTGTGACAAGGGACTTCCCCCTTCTGCTAGTAGGGAAGATAAGAAGAGGTGCTCACGGTATTGCCAATGGTATCCACTTGATGGCAGTATTGCACCACGAATGCCAATCGCCCTTCCCCCAGGTCCTCTTTACCCGCCCTTTGTGGTGGAAAAAAGTTAGGCCATATCCACTGGACTCCAACATGGTGGTGCCCATGGCTCCACCCGTCTGTGGCAACCCCTCCCCTCGTTGGTGGCTCCTTAGAGAGCTGATTTGTCCCCTTTGGCTGCTGCAATTTACTGGCTCTTGCTTTTGGGACCGGAAAGCCAGGGCGAGGCGCATTGAGGCTCCCCGCGGTGTCCCTGATCATCTCCAGGGCTTCGTCGTGATCCCTGTAGGTCTGCAGGGGACCTCAGGAAACACAGTGGTCGTGGAACCCAGAGCCCGAGCCGAGCCACCCCACCTGGCCAGTCGGAACCCGACGGGGCCCATGGTCCCAGGGAGCTTAGTCAGGACTCCCCGCCAGGCCAGCTCCCACCTGGAGGCCTTTAGTTGCCGGCCAACACGAAGGTATGAAGCGGCCGGCGGGCACACGCTGGGGGTGGGGGTCGACACTGGTGTCCACCTCACGGGCATAGACGACGGACGCGTCCCCCGGACCTGGACCGTCACCCATGGGTCGCCCCTGCGATTCAGGCGTGGACTGCAGCCTGGAGCGGCACCACAGTCCCCAAAGGGGCCTTGTGCCTGCCCCTGGCTCTGTCCCTGGACAGCTCCCACGGGAGCCAAGGCCAGCGCACGGGCGACACCCAGCTCTGCGCACGTGCTCCGGGATCCGTGCCTGTTCTGGCACGGCCGGACGAGGCCAACCAACGGTCTTCTTTCCTGTCAATAGGCTCCCATCCTCTCCTATAGTGAACACCTGACCTATGTCATAGGAAAGGCACCCTGACACCCCCCCCTCCCTCCCCCAATCCCACGTTATAGGGCTAAAAACCAGGTGCGCGCCTACGCGTGCTCACGCGTGCACAGACCCGCATACACACACCATCCACTGGTCATGGACCCATACTCTGGGCCACCCCTGTCCAGCCATTCAGTGCCCGACGGGGGCACACGCTCACCCGGGGGTCCTCGGTCAGGACTCCCCGACGGGCCAGCCTGACGTGACCCCGAAGCCTCTAGCAGCCAGACGCCAAGGTCTGCGCCGGCCCCCGGGCAGGAGCCGTGCTGTCAACGCTGGCGTCCGCTTCCCGCGGCCAGAGGACGGACGGGTCCGAGGACCTGGCCCTTCACCCCCGGGGCACCCCCGCGGTTCAGGCGCGGACGGTGGCACCCACGGGTCACTGGGGAGGGCGGCCTGGAGCCGCACCACTGACGCCAAAGCGGCCTCACGCTTGCCCCAGGCTCCATCCCTGGACAGCTCCCACGGGAGCCAAGGCCAGGCATGGGCAGCACCCAGGTGTGCCCACGCTCTCCAGGACCCGTGCCTTTTCTGGCACGGCGGTAACAAGGCCAACGCACAGGGCCGGTGGTCTTTCTCTGGTAAATCACTTCCAACCCAACTGGGTCTCCGTCAAGTCCCGTGAAGGTCTTCAGACCTAAGGAGACACGCCATAGGTAAGGTAATAATGGAGTCATCTCCAGAAGCCTTCTGATAGTGTGTCGTCTCAGGAGAGCATTGTAGGTCCATGGGAGTGCTTTTGAAGTGTTTACAGTGGTCTATCAGGGATCATCTGGTTCAGATTATCATAGACACAAAGGTGACCAGTATGGGCTGAGAGGCTCTGTCTTTTTAACTTGTTTCTGGAATTTAATATAAATAGTTCTTACTCCCTGTAAAACACCCTACTCTTTAGGCAAAAGAATCTGTTTCTTAAAAAAGAAAAAAATCGTAAACATTTTCTCTTACCAGTGATGTGTTTACAATAAAGCCAATAATACTACTTGAAAACAATGAACAAGAGAATGTTTTTTACTGATTAAGTTTTTTCAGTAGAAAATATCTCTCTATAATTAATTAGGTTATGAAAAGGAACAGTGTTAGAAGTGTATTAAAGTTTGTTTTTTGGTGATCCTCTTGAATACAGTCTGGGCCATAGTTTACAGTTCTAAAATTCATCTTGTTAGGTATTAATAAAAGTATGTACTGTCTTTCACTATGAATTTATGTAATCCAATTCTGGAGTCCTTAAATCAAAGTCTGTTGAACACCTTTCTTTTCCGAAACGGCTTGTTTAGCTCCTATTTCGTTGGTTCCAGTCTATTTCAATTTCCTCCTGTTTAGAAATTTACCTGGGAACCTCAGGCATGTAGTCTACTGTCTGTATCTTCATAATACCCTGTTGTTAATTTTGGTGAAAAGTACACACTTGAGAACATCTAGCCACAGCGCTGGGTATGGACCACAAGTTCAATGGGTTGATGAACTCGTCACTAGCTTAATAAATAAGGTCTCAACATCATTCCCACTTAATATTAGCATTCAAAACATTTTTTTTAAGTTTATGTATTTATTTTGTGAGAGAGCACTTATGCGCAATTGGGGAAGGGGTAGACAGAAGGAAAGGATGAGAGAGAGACAGAATCCCAAGCAGGTTCTGCAATGTCAGGGCAGATCTCGATTCAGGGCTGAAACTCAAAGTCATGACCTGGGCTGAATTGGGAATCTTAACCGACTAAGCCACTTAACTGCCCCTAACTTTCAAAATTTTACAGTCATAGATGGGTATGAAAAATGAGAGATTCAAAGTTTTCAGTACACCTCCAATGAGGTGTTTAAAAATGTGGTGATATTTTAATTCTTTTTATTTTAGAGAGAGAGCACCAGCAAGCGGGGGAGGGAGCATATGGGGACAAAGAGACAATCTTAAACAGATTCCATGCTTAGCACATAGGCTAACATGAGGCTCAATCCCAAGACCTGAGCCGAAATCAAGAGTTGCATGCTCAAGGGACTGAGCCACCCAGGTGTCCCAAACTGTAGTAATATTTCAACTATGCAACAATGTGTATTAGGAGGCAAAACATTTGAAAGACATTGATTTATAACTTATTTTTCCCAGAACGTTACCCAGCCAATGCTCAAAAATCCCATACTCAGAGGGATATGTGAACACATTTTAACCTCTCGAAGGGGTGGTTAGATTATAGAGAATATACTATTCACCAATACTGAAAATGTTAACCAGTTTCTTGGTAATCAGGGGCATTACCAATTTTTAGAAGCCAATTTCATCAATCAACATCCAGTTAAAAATAAAAGGGACCCCTGGTGGCTCAGTCCATTAAGTGTCTGACTTTAGCTCAGGTCATGATATCAGGGTTCCTGAGTTCAAGCCCCACATTGGGCTCTGCACTGACAGTATGGAGCCTGCTTGGGATTCTCTCTCCCTCTCTGCCCCTCCCCTTCTTGTGCTTTCTGTCTCTCTCAAATTAAATCAAGAAACTTAAAAAAATAAAATAAAATACAAGATTTTAAGGTACCAATAATCAAATATTACATGCTTAGGCATAAAAGTTACATGAATATGTACTCAAGGACAACTTTAAAATTCCTAAATGCTAGTAGACTTTAACAAGAGTAAGGATATACTGTATTATTGAGTAAAGACACTTAACCTCATGAACATTTCCATTCTGCATCAGTTAATTCATCAATCTATTCTAATACTAAGGAAAATCCAAGACTTTTGAATGCTTTGTTATGTTCCAGTGTTTGCAAAGGAAAATAAATAGGCAGGAATATCTTGGAGAGTTATGACAATTAACAGCCATGTTGTGTGAGAAGTAGTCTTACCACATGTGCAAATATATAGAACACAAAATCCAAGAACAGACCTGAAGTCATACAAGAATTTCATATACAATGAGGCAGCCTCCCAAATCAGTAATAGTGGTCTGCCTTGGGACAAAGGGGTAGTCATGTATAATAGGCTCTTAGTTTCACAAACCTTACAATAAAACAGTATAAACTCTACATGGAGTAAAGAACTACAAGCTGTAGAACTCCTATAAGAAATAATGGGCAGATTCCTTTATAACCCTGGAGAAGGAAGAAAAGCCTTTTGAGTCAAAGATCCTTTAAAAAAAAAAAAAATGGGTAAGGGCGCCTGGGTGGCTCAGTCATAATCCCCCAGTTGGTGAGGTCAGGCCCTGGGGCGGGCTCTGTGCTGACAGCTCACAGCCTGGAGCCTGCTTCGGATTCTGTCTCCCTCTCTCTCTCTGTCCCTCCCCCGTTTGCACTCTGTCTGTCTCTCTCTCTCTCAAAAATAAACATTAAAAAAATCTTTAAAATGGACAATTGTGACCATGTAAAATTCGCCATGTTAAGGAAGAAAAACCGTAATCAAAGTTAGAAAAGCATTGATAAAAAGGAAAAAAATTTCAATTCACATTAGTAGTCTTTCTAATACGTAGGGCGAGCTTCCAACTATCATTTAAGAGAAAGATTAGCAACTAGCAAATAGAAAAAGATATTAACAGTTCACGGAAACAGAAACATAAAATGCTCTTAAATACACAAAAAGACTCCTCAGACACTCATATAAGAGAAACACAAACAAAACCTAACTTCCGTATAACTTCTTACATATAATAAGTTCCCAACCAAGTCCTGCCCGATCTGCCATTTCCCGGACCTCTCTTGGATCTGAATTGTTACAAGTGGCCCCAAAGTCCCCTTTACCCAGGAAATAACAATCCCACTGTAAACAAAGTACTGTCCTTTATACGAAAATCTCTGACCTTTCTATCTCGATAGGCCTCTCTTGCCATCACAATTTGAATTTTTAAATTTTGGAAATATGGCCAAAATTCCTTCCCCCTCACTCTCCGCAACCGGAAACACATGTGCGTGCAGCTCTCGTGCGCGCACGCACACCCTGCCCCGCCCCCACCCGCCTTAACAATGGGGCCTGAAAGTAACTAGGTTGTTTTACTTTTCGACTTTTTAAATGCACATATAATTTGTTCGCCTTACTCGTGGTTTGTATAACCATTAAATTTTATTATCTTTACTAACCTGAAACTATTTCTTTAAAAAGCTTCACTGTTTCTTTCATTAATAGAAGGCATCCTCCTTACAGATAACTCCTCTAACTTTACAAAACTGTAACTAGATGAAAACAGTGAACTACCAGCACTTCCATCAGTTGAGGAGAACCCCCTGAAAATCTAGGGGCTTTTCCCCCAACGTGGTTAAATGCACACGTGGAA
Source organism: Lynx rufus (assembly GCF_022079265.1). NCBI lineage: Eukaryota > Metazoa > Chordata > Mammalia > Carnivora > Felidae > Lynx > Lynx rufus. Next base: position 11,352,782 of record NW_025814833.1, on the reverse strand, counting down.
ATGGAGCTGTAATTTATTTTAGGTCAAAAATTCATTACAGGAAATGTCACTTCTCTAGGGATACTTTCCGAGGAGCCCTCCATCCAAACCGATCGAGCAGAACCTCTTGGGGCCACGTAAATGGGGAAGAAGGCGAGGGTCCAGAGTGGGGATTGGGGACAAGGATCCGCGCCCTCCCCACCCCCACCCCGCAGCCACAGGGAAACGCTCCCAGGCCCACGGACCAGGGAGCCCCGAGAAGGCGCTCCTGGGAGGCTCCCCCTACACGCGCCTGGGCACAGAACTTAGACGGCAGTACAATCCCGGAGCCCGCGCTCGCCCCGCCTCGGCCAGTCCCCTCCTGTCCCTCCAAGCCGGCCGGGCAGCAGCCACCGCTGGCCTACGTCGCACGCCGGGGACAGGCTGCCCACATTCTGGAGGACAGGGAAGGTCCTCGGGCCCGGAAGGGCCGCTCAAGCCCGGCCCCCCGCCCCCCAGTTCCCTCGCGCCCGAGAAGGGAAAGGAACAGCAAAGGGACGAAAGCCGAGGGACCCACCTGGCGGAGGCCGCGCGCCGTGGTGCAGTCTTGGGCCACCTCGGGGCCGCCGCACCTCTGATCCGGAATAGGCAGCCACCACTTGCCCTCAAACCTGCGCTTCACTTCATCGTTCCTGAGACTGGGTGAGGGTTGAAAATCTGGCAGCCAAAGGAGTAGGAGAAATCTAGTATCTCAACTGCCAGCCCCGCCCAAGGGAGGGGTGGGACGTCCTCAGAAGATCCCAGGTGCAAGAAGGGGCGGGGCGAGGCGGGCGGGAGCAAGTCTGAGGGGAAACCCACCTACTGCCATTTGCAAAGGAGAACCAGTTTCTCCTTCGTAGGGTCCCTGCCGGCGAGAAAGTAAATGATGAATGGGCTGGTCCAATAAAGCCGAAAATGTACCGTTCCGCAGTAGCAAAACTATTTAGGGGGAAAGAAGTTTCAATACGTACACTTTCAGACGAGGTTACACGTTTGCATCATTCATACGCCTGAGGTAATGGAAACTTTAATTGCTCCCTCCCCGGGTGAGAGTCGGGATCGGAAGAGCAGGCGCTCTTTGCGCCCCATCAGCTCCCGCTCTTTGCCCAGGACCTGCTAGGAAGCCAGCGTCCCTGTGTGGCCTTTCCGGGGCTGCTGCAGGTGGTGTCCACACCGCCCAGGTGGATGGGGATGTGCTGGGTCAGAAGGAATCTCACAGCGACTGGCAGGTTTCTTCTACCTGAGAGGTGTCTTGATTTATTTTCTCCTAACTATTGAGAAGGGACCACGTTCCTCTTGCAAAATAATGTTACCATCAACGGAAGACACGTGTAGATTACGAGAGAAGAAGGAACCTAACAGGTGATGCGACTAGTCAAGAGATGAGGGGTGTTAATTTGGTGCGTGTATCCTCCCAGCAGGTTGTAATCTATATCTGTGAAGATACGTTTGTGTACTTTTTCTCTCCATTGACAAACGCAATCCTTTCTTATTTTTAAAGAAGAAAATCTTCACAAATACGGGAATACAGACCTGTTTCAAGAGAGAACTGAAGTCACCCCTGCCCACACCTGCCCACCACCCTCAAGACCACCTGCTGTCCCGCTGCTCCCAGCCTGGTTCAAGCTGGGACTCACAGCCCCTTTTTCTCACCCATTCCCTAGGTTGTTTGGGCAGAAGTGGGTGGGAATTTCTAGGGCGGAAGGAAGGAGGACAAAGAAGACCCCGAGGGGCTTTGTTCTGGCCGGGCGGCGGCCTTTTTGCATTTCAGGTCAACACCGGAAATCTCACAAAACCCAGCTGCCTTCCACTCCCAGGGGTGAAGGGAGGGGTTCATTCCCTGCCTCACTCTCCCCACCTGGCAGGGTGGTAAATGAAAGCGTTTCCACCTCCTTCCCTGGTGGGATTACCTGACCAGCCCCTGGGCTCTGGGTCTCGGCTGCGCCTCTGGATTCCTCCCTTCACATTAGGGAGTAGGGGTCATTTCCTCAGGCCGATGTGCAAGTCAAAGCCTTTTTTTTTCTGTCCCCATTCCTTGGACAGACACAGATTCAGTAACTACTAACTACTCATTGTACCAGGAAACCGAGGTCTAAATGACTCTCTTACTGTCAACCATGCACACGGGGCTCGCAAGTTGCAAAATCCATTGCTCTCTCCTTGCAAATGGCCAATAAGCACACGAAAAAGATTCTCCACATCATTCGGGAAAATCAAAATCACAGGAGACACCACTTCTCACCTACCAGGAGAGCTAGAATGAAAAAAATGGAAAATAACAAGTGTGATAAGGATGTGAAGAAATTGAGACCCTCATACACTGCTGGTGAGAATATAAAATTGTACAGGGACTGTGGAAAGCACTTCCACCGAAAGTTAAACATAGAGTGACTACATGATCACCAATTCCACTCCTAGTTATTTGTAACAGAGAAGTGAAAATAGATATTCAAACAAAAACTGTACATAAATATTTATGGCAACATTATTCATAAACCCCAAAGGGGGAAAACCACCCAAATGCCATCAATTGACGAATGTTTAAACACAAGGTGCTATATCCATACCATGGATTATTATTTAGGCATAATGTGGAACAAAGTACTGACACATGCTAAAACATGGACGAAACTTGAAAACATGATACACGAAGAAAATAGACACCAAAGAACACACACTGTAAGATCTCATTCACTAGAAATGACTAGAACAGGCAAATCTACAGAGCTGGAAAGTCATTAGTGGTTGCCAAGGGCTCATGGGCAGGAGATGTTGGGGGAAAAATTTTACCATCTTAGTTCAGGGCCTGGGGGCCTGTGAATTAAGTAACAGAAAACTAACAAGAGAAAATTTCCTTTACTGTGTGAGAGCTTTTAGATGAAGAGGCTCCCTAAACAGCTTGAGATAGGAGTTATATACCAACTTCACAAGGTGGGCAGGTGGGGGGCGGACTTCAAAGGATGGAAAGTTCTTATGAGATTTGCTTTCACAATCTTTTGAAATGTTCTGATGCTCAAGATCAGGCCTGCTGATTAGAGACCCCGGTCGTGGCAGCTGTCGCCTATAAAACTCTGCTTTAGTTCGATAAGAGAAATTCAGACAAGACTTCTGGCTCTCTTGTATCTCAGATGTTTTCACTTTGAAGCTATCTTTATACCATTCAGTTGGGTTACCAGTCCCATCAAGAGAATGGGGAATGACTGATAGTAAGTATGGACTTTCTTTTCGGGGCGATGACAATGTCAAAAATGTATTACGATGACTGCTGGACAATTTTCTGTGTATACTAAAAAACAGTGACTGGTACATTTTTTTTTAAAAAAATTTTTTTTTTCAACGTTTATTTATTTTTGGGACAGAGAGAGAGACAGAGCATGAACGGGGGAGGGGCAGAGAGAGAGGGAGACACAGAATGGGAAACAGGCTCCAGGCTCTGAGCCATCAGCCCAGAGCCCGACGCGGGGCTCGAACTCACGGACCACGAGATCGTGACCTGGCTGAAGTCGGACGCTTAACCGACTGCGCCACCCAGGCGCCCCAATGACTGGTACATTTTAATGTGGTGAGTTACATGCTATGTAAATGGTCTATCATTCCAAAAAAAAAAAAATGTAAGCCAGCACATCAATGTAATAAAATTTAGGTAAAAGATTGTTGGAAAATTTTGCGGTATGGGTGAATCAAAGTAAGAATTCTGCAATCCACTGATCAATGTTTACATCACCAAAAATGTGAGCAACAGATATCATGTGCATTCTGATATAGTGTGATAGGAGTGCAAAGTATCCACTATAAAAAGTCATAGTTCAGTCAGTGCTGTGTATGATCCTTGTTGGCATACCAGTAAGAACAAATCAAATTTAAGACACACATTCAGGCCCAACAGGTTCATTGCACATGGATGTTTTCATGTGGCATCAGGGAGTAATTGTAATTTTTGTTAGATGTAATGGTGGTATTTTGGCTACGGTTTTTAAAAGCCCTATTTGGGGCATCTGGGTGGCTCACTTGGTTAAGCATCCAACTTCGGCTCAGGTGACGATCTCGCAGTTCGTGCGTTGGAGCCCTGTGCTGCCGGCACAGGGCCTGGAGCCTGCTTCGGATTCTGTGTCTCCCTCTCTCTCTGCCCCTCCCCTGCTCGTGTTCTAACTCTCTCTCTTTCTCAAAAATAAACATTAAGAAAAAATTTAAAATAAGAAAACTATTTGTTAGAGTTTATGGTACAGTTGAGTAGTGGAGGAAATACCTTCCTTGAATTTATGCATGAAGATGTATGAAATCTGGAATATGCTTTGACATGTGCCAGCAAAAAATTAAATAAATAAAAATAATTGGGAAAATATTAGTCCTTGTTGAAGCTGGTTGGTAACCAGAAGTTTTGTTATGTTACATCTGCTTTGTTTGAATTGATCCATGTTACAGAGCTAACAAGACCTACAAAACAACTATGCCAACCAAAACTGATAAAATAATCATATTTTGCGTATGTTATTGAGATATATGGATAAAATACCAAACTGAAAGAGTTGATTATGGTTATATTTACAGATCTGTGATTCGTTGTATTTCCGGTTAAGACTGAAGACAGATGATTTTAAAAAAAGGTTTTTTTTTAAATTTTAAGTAAACTCCACACCACATATGGAGATCACAACCCGGAGATCAAGAGTTGCACGCCCCACTGACTGAATCAACCAGGTGCCCCCAGGTGATTTTAAATACAGTGATCCCCCCCTTTATCAATGATTTCATTTTCTACAGTTTGTTACAGACGACTGTAGTTCAGAAACAGATGCTCCTTCCGACATGGTGTAAGAAGGTCAGTAATAGCGATAATAATGCGATAATGATGATGATTATGAGGGTTCTGCCTGGGGAACTAGAAATAGTAACGTACCTGGTGAGTTCCAAACTCAAAGCCCAGCAAAGGCCATTATTTGACTAGCGTTGATGTTGTGCATGTGGTAGGGATGGAATATAAGTTGTGCCTTGTGTTTTATCTCCTTGATGTTTGCAAGCATGACTTTCTGAAATGTTTTAATCCAGCTTATACCGGTGCCACAGAGGTTTTGTAGAAATCCTGTGTACGTTAGGTTTCAATGAGTATTATAGCTATGTGCTTAGTGCCCGAGGTTGAGCAAAGAAAGGCAGTTAACTTCAGTAACTTGAGACCTTTTCAAGCTGTCAGGGTAGCCTGATATATTTATTACCTCTAGCACCAGCAAAGATGTCAGGCGATCCTGTTTGTCTCCCTAGAGCGCGAAGGAAAGGAGGACCCTCCTGTCCTGTCCTGTACCGGATCTAGAGGATGCCATTGGAACTTCCCTTGTGAAATGTAGTCTGCTCTGGGGCCTTCTAGTCAGTTTTATTTATACATAATCAGAATCTCTGTTGGGGAGGATCGACCATAAACTCACTTGTCATTTCTTTAGAAGAAGAAAACTCTACCTGTCAGATGCCAATTCTGTGCTGTTCTTTTGGTCTGTAGCACAGGGCAGGCTCCGAGTAATAGTGAAAGATGACTAGCTTATTACCACGATGTATTCTTTTGTGAGTTTAATAGTAATACACATGTAGGTGGTTTAGAACGTTATACACGTTTGATGATGGAGCCCTAAGAGACCGTTTTCTGATGGTGGTCGTGGCTTATGACCTCTTCTGGGCCATGCCCTTGGCGCGCTCTCTCCTGCTGACATGGGTGAGTGGGTCAGGGTTCAGCAGACGTTGGCTTTCTGTGCCCCGTGTCAGCTCCAAAGTTCTGTGAGTCAGCAGTGGGAGTGGGGAGAGAGGAGGGCACGTGGGGAGAGAGGATAGGCAGCACCGAACAACCCCTGTGATCCCATCAACCTGCCGTCTCTGATTTTGAACAAATCTCTTTACTTCTCCGGGTTTTGATCTTCAGCTAATATGTGGGTCAATTAAATGAAAAGGTCTTAAAAACATATGGCCAAGGACCTTTCGGAGAAGCTGAAGAATAGCGTGGAAATTAAATTTAGAAAACATGCATGTTACGCATCTTTTTATGTGTCCCTTGGCCATCTGTATGTCTTCTTTGGAAAAATGTCCATTCAGGTCCTCTACCCAATTTTCAATCAGATTATTCATTTTTTCTGTGTTGAGTTGTATAAGTTCTTTATATATTTTGGGTTTTACCCCTTATTGGTCATATTATTTGTAAACATCTTCTCCCATTCAATAGGCTGCCTTTTTGTTTTGTTGATGATTTTCTTTGCTGTAGGAAAGCTTTTTATTTTGTTATACCACATCACTAATCATCAGGAAAATGCAAATCAAAACCACAATGAAATATCTCCTCATGCCTGTCAGAATGGCTAAAATAAAAAAGACAACAAATAGCAAGTATTGGCAAGGATGTGGAGAAAAGGGAACCCTTGTACACTTGGAAATGCAAATAGATACAACCACTATGGAAAACAATATAGAGGGTCCTCAAAAAGTTAAAAATACAACTACCGTAAGATCCAGTCATTCCCAAAGAAAATGAAAACCCTAATTCAAAAAGATATATACATCTCTATGTTTACTGCAGGATTATTTACAATAGCTAAGATATGGAAGCAACCTAAGTGTCCATCAGTGGATGAATAGATAAAGAATGTGTGGTATACACACACACACACACACACACACACACACACACACACACACTGGAATGTTACTCAGCCATAAAAAGAATGAGATCTTGGCATTTGCAACAACATGGATGGACCTAGAGGGTATCATGCTAAGTGAAGTAAGTCAGAGAAAGACAAATACCATAGGATTTCACTTATATGTGGAATCATTTTTTATTTATTTTTTTTTTATTTAAAAAAAATTTTTTTAACGTTTATTTATTTTTGAGACAGAGAGAGACAGAGCATGAACAGGGGAGGGGCAGAGAGAGAGGGAGACACAGAATCGAAAGCAGGCTCCAGGCTCTGAGCCGTCATCAGCCCAGATGCCCGATGCGGGGCTCGAACTCGCGGACCGCGAGATCGTGACCTGAGTTGAAGTCGGACGCTTAACCGACTGAGCCACCCAGGTGCCCCGATTTTTTAAAAATGTTTATTCATTTATTTTGAGAGAGAGAGAGAGAGAGACAGCACGCACATACATGAGTGAGCTAGGGACAGAGAAGGAGAGAGAAAATCCCAAGCAGGCTCCACACTGTCAGCACAGAGCCCTACATCAGGCTCTATCTCATGAACCATGAGATCATGAACTGAGCTGAAATCAAGAGTTGGAGGCTTAACCAACTGAGGCACCTAGGCACCCCAAGGAATCTAAAAAACAAATGAATAAACAATAAAATAGACTCTTAAATACAGAGAACAAACTATCAATTGCTAGAGTGGAGGTGGGTGAAGGGATAGGCAAAAAGATAAAGAGGATGAAAAGGCAAAACCTTCCAGTTACTAAGGGTTCCTGGATGACTCAGTCAGTTAAGCTTCGACTCTTGGTTTCAGCTTAGGTCATAATCTGACGGTTTGTGCGTTCAAGCCCCTCATCAGGCTCCCGGCTGAAAGTGCAGAACCTAATTGCGATTCTCTCTCTCTCCCTCTCTGCCCCTCCTGTGCAGGTACTCTTTCTCAAAATAAATAAACTTAAAAAAAAAAACTTCCAGTCACTAAGTAAATAAGTCATGGAGATATAAAGCACAGCATAGAAAATGTAGTCGATAATATTGTATAGTGACAGTGGCTATACTTATAATGGTGAGCTGTGAGTAATGTATAGAACTGTCCAACCAATATGTTGGGTGCCAGAAACTAATATAATATCATATGTCAATTACACTTCAGTAAAAAAATTTAAACACACAATGTGCACATACATACACAAATTAGCAGATCTTTCAGGAAATTTCAGGAAAACTTTGAAATCATTCTTTTTTTTTTTTTTTCAACGTTTTTATTTTATTTTTGGGACAGAGAGAGACAGAGCATGAACGGGGGAGGGGCAGAGAGAGAGGGAAACACAGAATCGGAAACAGGCTCCAGGCTCTGAGCCATCAGCCCAGAGCCTGACGCGGGGCTCGAACTCACGGACCGCGAGATCGTGACCTGGCTGAAGTCGGACGCTTAACCGACTGCGCCACCCAGGCGCCCCTGAAATCATTCTTAAGAGCACCTGGACTTAGGGAGCTCCATGTCTCTTCCAATTTTGCTCATCTGTGATTCTAGTATCTTCCATCATTCAAATCATATAGGCATAATTTGAATTAGCATAATAATTTCTAAGGATGGCCAGCAAAACACAAGATCGGGATACTTTTTGCCCTGATTACTTAACCACATTTTTCCCTGATTGCTTTGCCTCAAACACACAACTTTTGGGTTTCTTAAAAAAGCTTTATTAATAGAAATATAACTGACAGAACATAAACTGCCCCATTTAAGGCGTACAGTTTATGGGTGGCTCAGTTGGTTGAGCGTCCAACTCTTGATTTCAGCTCAGGTCATGATCTCATGGTTCGTGAGATTGAGCCCAACGTCAGGATTCTCTCTCTCCCTCTCTCTGCCCCTCCCCCGCTTATGTGGGACAGCTCTCTCCCTCTCAAAATAAAATAAACTTAAAAAAATAGAGTGTACAATGTATAAAATCAGCATATGTTACACCTGAGAAATGATCGCCATAATCAAAGTAACAAACACATGCATTACATCATGCTTCATAATCCTTTGGACCATATAGTAAGGAGGACTACACTGTTGTTCCAAAGAGGTGATTTATTTATTTACTTCTTGCTTAACCAGGGATAAGTTATTATTAAGGCAATTACATATATACTTTAAAAACATGCACCTGGTGTATTTGAATGCACCTGAGAAATTTCTTATGTACTTGGCACTTTCTGCCATAGATCAAATTTTATTTAAGTAATCCTTTCATAAAAATCCTGAATTAATGAGCGTTATTGTATGTCCTATCACTGATTTTGGTTTAAGGGTACTTTGAGAATTAATTGTTGTAAATATAGACTCTTTGGCATAGTTCCAACCATAAGAAATTATGAAAGAGGGGCGCCTGGTGGCTCAGTCGGCTGAGTGTCCGACTTTGGCTCAGTTCATGATCTCACAGTTTGTGAGTTCGAGCCCCGCGTTGGGCTCTGTGCTGACAGCTCGGAGCCTGGAGCCCGCTTTGAGTTCTGTCTCCTTCTCTCTCTGCCCCTGTCCTGCTCACGCGCTCTCTCTCTCAAAATTAAACATTTAAAAAACAAAAATAAATAAATTATGAAAGAAATTTTATAGAATTCTGTAATCAGAAAAGTTGAAATTATTTGGAGTTTCTTAAAAATAGCAAGAACCTGGTCAATATATGTTCATGGATGCTTGGTTATGATCCTGGAGAAGCCTCATGTTAACCTCAGTAAGTCAGCTAAGGAAACAGTAGGTATTGTATTATGTATTATGTATGTAGTATGTAGTATGTGTTATGTGTGGTATGGCTCAATTTCTCTTTAATGGCAATTGGGAAAGTGACTGTCTGAATAGAAGTATAGACTGGCAGCCACCTTTTGCCTGAGGTGTCTGATACAATAATTTCTTTTTTTTTAATGCTTATTCTTATTTTTGAGAGAGAGAGACACACAGAGAGAGACAGAGCATGAGCAGGGGAGGGACAGAGAGAGAGACACACAGAATCAGAAGCAGGCTCCAGGATATCAGCACAGAGCCCGACATAGGGCTCGAACTCACAAACTGAGATCATGACCTGAGCCGACGTCGGACACCTAACCAACTGAGCCACCCGGGCACCCCATCTTTTGTGACACTTTTTAAATGTTATTTCAGTTATACAGTGCTTAACCTTTGTGGATTCAAAACATAACCACAGATACTGCTTATTTTTTTGGTAGCATGATAGGTAAGCACTGTAAACAAGTGAAATATCTATCAACTGACAATAATGATAAGAAATAAATGAGAAATCTTACCAACCATGAAATATGAAGCTATTTATCTGTAGCTTTATAATTCGGAATTATAAGTATTAATACATCATGAAAATAACATATATAATTTAATAAATGCTGATGTATATGCACATCTGTGATAACATCACTAAATCAACATAAGGAACATATTCACTGTCCCCTGAAATTCCCTTTTCCACTCTGTCATCCTCCCCTCACACATTCCTGTCCCCTAACCACTCCTGGAAAGTCATTGATCTGCTGTATATCACTATTCAAAATTCTACATTTTCTGGAGTTTTATATAAATGGCATCGTAGACTGTGTGCTCTTTTTTCTCTGCCCTTTTATTTTTTTAAACATTTTTTTAAAGTTTACTTATTTATTTTGAGGAAGGGGGGAGAGAGAGGGAGACAGAGAGACTGCAAGTAGGGGAGGGGGAGAGACAGAGAGAGAGAGAATCCTACGCACGAACCCCTGAGATCACGACCTAAACCAAAATAAAGCTAGATACCTATGTGTGCGGGTCACTGTGTAAACATTCATTTCATATGCCTTAATTTCTACTGAGATATACCTATGGTAAAATTCATTTGCAAAGTGTACAAGATTGTACAAATTTGGCAAAGGTATATAGTCATGCATCCACCATCACAATCAAGATATGGAATATTTCTATATGACTGCAGAAAGTGTTCTCAAGTTCCTTTGTTGTCTGTGATCTCATCTACTTCCAGCCCTTGGCAACTACTGATCTAATTTCTGTCCATATAGTTTTTAAAAGTCATATACATGGAATCACAGAGCAATAATCCTTTTGTTTCTGGCTCCTTTCACCTAGCACAACGCTTCTGAGATTCATGCATGGTGCTTCCTATATCAGTGGTTCATTCACTCATTTTATTGTTGAGTGTCTCGTTGTATGGATATATTTTATCTAATCACCAGTTGCTGGACATTTAAATCATTTCCAGGATTCGGGGTTTCTGAAAAGCCCAGATATAAGGGAGAACTTCAGATCTTCATATGGGTTTGAGTTCCAGTCTAGAATCCTTTTTTTTATTTCAACCTAAAGGGTTTCCTTTTGCATTTCTTATGGGGCAGATGTAGTGGTCATGAACTCCCATTAGCTTTTGTTTATCTGAATTTCTCATTCCGTTTCATTTCGCTCTTTTGTTGTGGTTTTGTCCCGTTCTTTCATTTGGGACACAATGAGAAGATGGAAGAATGTGGTCTTCTCACTTTGTCTGATCTTGAAAGCAACGGCCTTGTGAAGGTGAGGTCCTGGAGTGCCCTCTCCTGTGGTGCAATGTCCCCTGTTCACCAGAACTAGGCACTTCAGGGGTGTCTCCTGTGTGTGCCCTGCTGTTGTGGCTAAACCACGTGGCATTCCTTCAGGTTTCACTTCCTTTCAACAGGTAGTTCTTTGTAGAACTGCAAGATAGTAACCCACTTCTGTCTGCTGTGGTCTCTAATGTCACTCCTCTCCATAGCCACAAAATGATGTAATCTCTCTTTCTTTCTCTCTCTGCTTAGAGTGACGGTTCTTGGCTTTCTTGAAGAATCTAATTTAAACATTTCAAATGAGGGGTGCCTGACGGGCTCCATGGGTAGAGCATGCGACTCTTGATCTCGGAGTTGTGATTTCAAGCCCCACGTTGGGCATGGAGCTACTTTTAAAAAAATTTAAATAAATAAATAAATAAATAAATAAATAGGGCACCTGGGTGGCTCAGTCGGTTGAGCATCCTACTCTTTTTTTTTTAATTTTTTTTTAATGTTTATTTATTTTTGAGACACAGAGAGACAGAGCATGAACAGGGGAGGGGCAGAGAGAGAGGGAGACACAGAATCTGAAACAGGCTCCAGGCTCTGAGCTGTCAGCACAGAGCCTGACGCGGGGCTCGAACTCATGGACCGCGAGATTGTGACCTGGCTGAAGTCGGACGCTTAACCGACTGTGCCACCCAGGCGCCCCAAGCATCCTACTCTTGATTGTGGCTTCTTTCTCTCTCTCTCTCAAAAATAAATAAAAACAAACTTTCAAAAATTATTCAAAGTTATAATGAGGATCAAAGGGGATAACAGATGTGAAAACTTTGATAAGCATATATTACTATACAAATGGGTATTACTTATGTTATTAGAAGACAGCTGGGTCACTGGTGCTGTGAAGCACACTGTTTAAATTTTTTTTTAACGTTTTTATTTATTTTTGAGACAGAGAGAGACAGAGCATGAACGGGGGAGGGTCAGAGAGAGAGGGAGACACAGAATCTGAAACGGGCTCCAGGCTCTGAGCAGTCAGCACAGAGCCTGACGCGGGGCTTGAACTCACGGACCACGAGATCATGACCTGAGCCGCAGTCAAGACGCTTACCCGACTGAGCCACCCAGGCGCCCCGAAGCACACTGTTTAAAGCTAATTGGCTCCCAGGAGAATCAAACCATGACCCTATATTAATTATCCATAATTGAACCAACTAGTCTAACAGGCCCAAGCCATATAGATTAATTCTTCTTTATAGTTGTTCATCGTGAAATCTAATTTTGCATTATTTTGGAATACTATTTCACAAAGCTTTTGATCAGGGTGCCAACTCTTCTAGCACTACTGTTAGCAGAAGTAGGCATCCCGCGGAGCTTAAAATGCTTATCAACTATCTATAGAAGTCGTTTGCATATACTGTTGCTAAATACCTTGAATGGTGACAAATAACAAAAAGCACAATAAAATGCTTGCATCACCTTGAATGTGTAAGAAAACACAAATGTCTACCATTGTGAATTATTCGATACATATGAAAAAAAACTTTTTTTGTACATTTATTTATTTTTGAGAGACAGAGAGAACACTAGTGGGGGAGGGGCAGAGAGTAAAGGACACAGAATCCGAAACAGGCTCCAGGCTGTCAGCACAGAGCCCGACGCGGGGCTCGAACTCACAAACCGTGCGATCATGACCTGAGCCGCAGTCAAGACGCTTACCCGACTGAGCCACCCAGGCGCCCCTATTTGCTACATATTTTACTGCAAGCATTTAAACACTGGATTATTTATATTACAGGAACCTGGACCCTCGGGTTGCCCATAAATTTCAGGACCTCTTTGACCACATTCACAGGCAGATGGAGAGCCACGTCCACAGCCACCTCTGCACCTGCCCCCTCTATCCTGAGGAGTTGCTCCTTCTTTTCCAACTTCTTTACCTAGAACAAGTGGTAAACCATCACCACCACCATCACCTTTGTTGGGGAACCTCCTCCTCCGATATCACCACTTGCTGTCTCTTATGGAATAGAACAGAAATAAATGTGTAAATCTCAATTCCGTGTATTAATTCTTGAATTGCATGAGTTGGTTCTCCTTTGTAGGAATCAACTCGAGAATATAAAATTGATATAGAAAGGAAAGGAGAATTAATAAGGTGGTATAGAGAGGGGCACCTGAGTGGCTCAGTTGCTTAAGGGTCCGACTTCGGCTCAGGTCATGATCTTGTAGCTTGTGGGTTCGAGCCCCGTGTCGGGCTCTGTGCTGACAGCTCGGAGCCTGGAGCCTGCTTCGGATTCTGTGTCTTCCTCTCTCTCTGGCCTTCCCCCCATGTCTCTCTCTCTCTCTCTCTCTTTCTCAAAAATAAATAAACATTAAAAAATTTAAAATAAATAAATAAATAAAGTGGTATAGGGATAAATATATTCTTTTCCTAAGTCTGCCATGATAAATTCCTACAAACCGGATGGCTTCTAAACACAAAATCTTTCCGTCAATTCCGAAAGCCAGAAATCCCCCATCAAGGTGTTGGCAGGGCCCCGCTCCCTCTGGAGGCTCTAGGAAACAACCTCTTCCTTGCGTCTTCCAGCTTCTGGTGGCTGCTGGCATGCCTTGACTCATGGCTTCATCTCCCTTTGCTCGGTGTTCACAGGGCCATCCCCTCAGCGTCTGTTTGTAAACTCCTCCTTCCTCTCTCTTATGAAGATACATGTGGTCTAAAAAAAAAAGATACATGTGGTTTGGGGGCGCCTGGGTGGCTCAGTCACTTAAGGGTCCAACTCTTGGTTTCTGCTCAGGTCATGATCTCCCAGGTTCACGGGTTCAAGCCCTGCGTCGGGCTCTGGGCTGGCAGTGAAGCCTGCCTGGGATTCTCTCTGTTTCCCTCTCTCTCTGCCCCTCCCCATCACCCACTTTCCCCTCTCCCCCACCCCCCATCAACCCTCAGTTTGTTCTCAGTATCCAAGAGTCTCTTATACGTTTAAATAAACATTTAAAAAAGATACATGTGATTGAATTTAGAGCCCATTCAGATAATCCACGATAAGACCCAATGCTGTAAAAAAATTTTTTACTTTTAATTCCAGTATAGTTAACATACAGTGTTATATTAGCTTCAGATGCATAGTATAATGATTCACCAATTCTGTATATTACAAGATGAGAGTGCCCTTAAACCCCTTCACCTCTTTCACCCATTGCCCCATGCACCCCACCCGGTATGATGTCATGCCATAGGAAAGCAAGCTTGAGTAAGTCAGAAACGAAAACAATCATGATGATGTCTGTGGTCGATGGGATCACTGGTCCCAATCTTCACTCCCTTGCGCATCCACACCCTTTGTCATGTGACCTTGCCATCTCTCTCAGGAGAGTGAGAGTATATTTCCACATTTTCCAGTTTTGTCTCAGAAATAGGGTTGGCATTTGCCAAAGCCATGTGAGAAGTGACGATAGCCAGTTCTGTGCCGAGCCACCCGGCTGAGCCTAACTCAAATCATCCAACCACCAGGCAATCTGCAAATGCATGAGCAAAAACTAGGTTTACTGTCAACATCACTGAGATTGTGTAATTTTCTGTAGGCCATGATAGTTACGTAATACAGTACACAGCAGTGCTCAGAAATACAGAACAAAAATTGAGAGGCAATGTAAAAAATGGCTATGAGCCCACATTTGGGGAGTTGAAATCCAGATCTGCCATTTACTATCTGTGGGAACATCAAGAAATCACTTGAGCTCCCCGTTCCTCAGTTTCATTTGTAAAAAAAGAAAGAAAGAAAGAGGAAGAAAGAAAGAAAAGGATGATGACAGTTTTTTCTACCTTGTCATACCTTGTTGAGATATCACATGATTAAACTGATATATAAAGTACTAAGAGGGGCATCTGGGTGGCTCAGTCAGTTAAGTGTCTGACTTCAGCTCAGGTCACGATCTCGCGGTCCGTGAGTTCGAGCCCCGCGTCGGGCTCTGGGTTGATGGCTCCGAGCCTGGAGCCTGCTTCCGATTCTGTGTCTCCCTCTCTCTCTGCCCCTCCCCCGTTCATGCTCTGTCTCTCTCTGCCTCAAAAATAAATAAACGTTAAAAAAAATTAAAAAAAAAGTACTAAGGGGCGCCTGGGTGGTGCAGTCGGTTAAGCGTCCGACTTCAGCCAGGTCACGATCTCGCGGTCCGTGAGTTCGAGCCCCGCGTCGGGCTCTGGGCTGATGGCTCAGAGCCTGGAGCCTGTTTCCGATTCTGTGTCTCCCTCTCTCTCTGCCCCTCCCCCGTTCATGCTCTGTCTCTCTCTGTCGCAAAAATAAATAAACGTTGAAAAAAAAAATTAAAAAAAAAAAGTACTAAGAATATTAGCTTGCACACAGGAATCACTACATGTGCTACATGTGTTTGCTATAATTATGATTATAATCATCATCAGGGGCTGAGGATCCAGTGTGATCTACAAACCAGTTTTGAACCAGTCACAGGTGTCATAGAGAATTGCCAAAATGTAGTATAAATATTTGTTCACAATGTACATTCTCCCCAACGCTGGATGAAATTTGCCTCGGTTTCACCAATACACCTAGATATAATAATCCTCAATACCCTAGAAATTGATCTGAAGACTGAGAACAACATCCACAACTAAAGGGAAAGAAGAAGCCAAACCAAAGAAGATAAGAAGTGTGGAGATGCAGTTTGGGAGAGAAATGGATCATGGCTGCTGTGGTGGGGGGGGGGGGTGTGAGTTGCAGTCACGGAGAAAGGTAAGAGATGAACACAAAGGGGAGCACGGCGAAAATGAATCCCCACAGCAATTGGCTTGGAAAGCAAGCAGGGATGAATTTCTTGACTTCTGACAACCAGTGGGGTTCAAAGCCTGGTTTTCAAAAAGGTCAGCGAAGATGTGGTTTATATATATGATGGAATACTACTTGGCAACGAGAAAGAATGAAATGTGGCCCTTTGCAGCAACATGGATGGAATTGGAAGGTATTATGCTGAGCGAAATAAGTCAGTCAGAGAAGGGCAGACATCCTATGTTTTCACTCATATGTGGATCTTGAGAAACTGAACAGAAGACCATGGGGGGAAGGGAAGGGGGAAAAAAAAGTTACAGAGAAGGAGGGAGGCAAACCATAAGAGACTCTTGGATACTGAGAACAAACTGAGGGTTGATGGGGGGTGGGGGAGAGGGGAAAGTGGGTGATGGGCATTGAGGACGGCACCTGTTGGGATGAGCACTGGGTGTTGTATGGAAACCAAGTTGACAATAAATTCTATTTAAAAAATAATGAAAAATAAAAGATAAATAAAAAAGGTCAGCGAGCTTGACTGAGATAGAGCCCAGAGGGAACTGCACTATTCTTGGAGAGAAGGCAAACAACCTGCAGACGTGCAGCATGGAAACCACAATCTGAAGAATGCCTGGGGCACACACTGGGGAGGTAATTTGCTCATTTCAGAGCCACACTGGGGAGGTGATTTGCTCACTTCAGAGCGCGTCCTGGAGAGGCAGCATTCATGGAGAGACTCCTCCGGGGACAAAGGAACATGTGTGAGTTACACATAGACTCCAAATAGCCTAAGCAATCTTGAAAAAAGTAAAGCAAAGCTGGAGACATCACAACTTTGGACTTCGAGTTATATTACAATGCTGTAGTAATCAAGACAGTATGATACCAGCACAAAACAGACACATAGATCAATAGAACAGAATAGAACAGCCAGAAATAAACCCACAACTATGTGGTCATTTATTTAGTCTTTGAGAAACAGTAAATATCCAATAGGAAAGACTTTCTCTTCAACAAATAGCGTTGGGAGGGGTGCCTGGGTGGCTCAGTTGGTTAAGCATCTGACTTCAGCTCAGGTCATGATCTTCTGGTTCGTGGGTTCAAGGCCCCGTATAGGGCTCTCTGCTATCCGCACAGAGCCTGCTTCAGATCCTCTGTCCTTCTCCTTCTGCCCCTCCCCCACTCATTCTCCCTCTCTCTCTCTCTCTCTCAAAAGTAAAATAAACATTAAAGAAAATAGTGTTGAGAAACCTGAGCCTAGCTCAAATCATTTGCAACATGCAAAAGAATGAAACTAGGCCACTTTCTTATACCATACACAGACATAAATTCAAAGTGGATTAAAGACCTACATGTGACATGTGAAACCATAAAAATCCTAGAGAACACAGGCAGGAACTTCTTTGACATTGGCTGTAGCAATGTTTTTCTACATATGTCTTCTGAGGCAAGGGACACAAAACCAAAAATAAACTAGTGGGAGTACATCCAAATAAGCTGTTGCACAGTGAAAGAAACAATCAACAAAACTAAAAGGCAACCTACGGAATGGGAGAAGATATTTGCAAATGACATATCCAATAAAATGTTAGTATCCAAAATATATAAAGAACTTACACGACTCAACACCCTGAAAACAAATAATTCAATTAAAAACGGACAGAAGACGCGAACAGACATTTCTCAAAAGAAGACATCCAGGTGGCCAATAAACACCTAAAAAGATGTTCATCATGACTTACCATCAGGGAAATGCAAATCAAAACTAAAATGAGATACCACCTCACACCGGTCAGAGTGACTAAAATCAACAACACAAGAAACAAGTGTTGGTGAGGATATGGAGAAAAAGGAACCCTCCTGCACTGCTGGTTAAAAATAGAACTACCCCGAGACCGAGCGATTGCACCACCTAGCATTTACCCAGAGAATACAGAAACACTAATTCAAAGGGATACATGCACCCCTATGTATATAAGCAGCATTATTCAGAATAGTCAAACTATTGAAGCTGCCCAAGTGTCCACCGATAGATGAATGGATAAAGAAGATGTGGTATACATGGACAATTGAGCATCATTCAGCCCTAAAAATAAATGAAATCTTGCCACTTGCAGCTATATGGATGGAGCTAGAGAGTACAATGCTGAGCAAAATAAGGCGGTTAGAGAAAGATAAATGTCCTATGATTTCACTCACACGGAGAATGTAAGAAACAAGCAAATGAGCAAATGGGAGGAAGAGGGGAGAGAGAGAGAAACCAACTCAAGAAACAGACTCTTAACGATAGAGAACAAACTGATGGTTACCAGAAGGGAGGTGGGTGGGGGGTGGGTGAAATAGATGATGAGGATTAAAGAGGGCACTTGTCTTGATGAGCACCAGGTGTTGTACGTTGTATGTTTAAAAAAAAAAAAAACGAAGTAACTTCTTTCATTTATAAAAAAGCTCCCATTTGTTTACAGCCTCACAAACAATAAGAATTATCTGGTTGTAGCTTTGGCTAGTCTGATAAGGGAACCACCGGATTTCAGTATTGTTTTCTTTTCTATTTTTGAGATGGGGGAGGGGCAGAGAGAGAGAGAGAGAGAGAGAGAGAGAGAGAGAGAATCCCAAGCAGGCTCCATGCTGTCTGTGCAGAGCCCTACATGGGGCTCAAACTCACAAACCCGTGAGATCATGGCCTGAGCCGAAATCAAGAGTTGGACACTTAACCAACAGAGCCACCCAGATGCCCCTCAGTGTTGTTTCCTAAAGGCATACATATAAACACTAGCCAGATGAAACATCGATTTATGTATTTATAGCTTATTCTATTTCCTTTTCTTTTTAAAGTTTTTAAATGCTCATTGTTTATTTTTGACAGAGAGAGAAAGAGAGAGTGCAACCTAGCGGGGGAGGGGCAGAGAGAGAGGGAGACACAGAATCCAAAGCAGACTCCAGTCTCTGAGCTGTCAGCACAGGGCGCAACAGTGGGGCTCGAACTCACGAACCGCAAGCTCATGATGTGGGCCCAAGCTGAAGTCAGACACTTAACCGATTGAGCCACCCAGGAGCCCCTATTTCCTTTTCTATGAGGTGCCTGATCATATCTATGTCCTATTTTTCATCAGGATGTTTGTCTTTAAATACTTATTTTTCAGAATCTATCATTAAATACATTCAGCTTTTGTCTCTTCTTTTTAAATTTCTCAAAATTTAGTATTTAGTTTATGGCATGTGTCACAGGTTTTTTCATCTAATCAAATTTGCCAAACTCTTTTTTTTAATCTTTATTTATTTTTGAGAGAGAGGGTGAGCAGGGGAGGTGCAGAGACAGAGGGGGACAGAGGATCCAAAGCAGGCTCCGCCCTCACAGAAGAGAGCCCGATGCGGGGCTTGAACCCATGAACCATGGGATCATGACCTGAGCCGAAGTGGCCACTCAACCAACTGAGCCATCCAGGCGCCCACCAAACTCTTATTAATGCAGGGCTTTGGGTGAGGCTTAGGAGCCTGTTGAGGACAGATAGCCAGTCAACACAGGAGTTACACATACAAGCTTACAATCAAGCAGATACGATGTGAAATCTGGCTCTGCCACTTGATATGGGCATGATCTTAGGCAAGTTTCTTTTTTTTTTTTATTTTTTTTAATTTTTTTTTTTTCAACGTTTATTTTTTTTGGGACAGAGAGAGACAGAGCATGAACGGGGGAGGGGCAGAGAGAGAGGGAAACACAGAATCGGAAACAGGCTCCAGGCTCCGAGCCATCAGCCCAGAGCCCGACGCGGGGCTCGAACTCACGGACCGCGAGATCGTGACCTGGCTGAAGTCGGACGCTTAACCGACTGCGCCACCCAGGCGCCCCGCAAGTTTCTTAATCACTCCTTACACTAGTTGTCTTCTTCGTAAAATGGGCATAATAATACTTAGCTGACAGAGGACTGGTCTCACTAACAAATCTGACTTTCAGATTAAGCACTAAACATGCTTCTACTCAGTACTATTTTTTTTTGAAATCGTATCGTATTTTTTAGTTATGTTTTCAAACAGGCTCTGGGTCCAACGCGGGGCTTGAACTTCCAACCTCAAGATCAAGAGTCGTGTGCTCTATGGACTGAGCCAGCCAGGCATCCCGGGTCCACAGACGTTTTAAATAACAATGTTATGCATTACAATACATATACCATACAACTCATGCATTTAAATCATATAGTTGCACGGTTTTTAGTGTAGTCACAGACATGTGAAATTATCACCAGACTCAGTTGTAGAACATTGTCGTCAAATCAAAAAGCAACCCTGTACCCTTTAGTTACTACTCCCCAAACCTCATGCTTCTGTTGACCCTAAGCAACCACTAATTAACTCTCTGTCTCTATAGGTTGGCCTATTCTAAACATGTTATTAAAATGGAATCATAGGGGCATCTGGGTGGCTCGGTTGGTTAAGCCTCCGACTTTGGCCCAGGTGATTATCTCATGGTTCGTGGGTTCAGGCTCCGTGTCCGCTGTGCTGACAGCTCCCTCAGTGTATTGTGACATAACTTGCACACCATAAAATTCACTCTTCTTAAGTGTATATTTCAATGGTTTACTAAATTTACAGAGTTGTACAGCCATCATCATAATCAAGTTGATAACATTTCTATGATCGGGGCACCTAGGTGGTTCAGTCGGTTAAGCATCCAACTCTTGATTTCGGCTCAGGTCATGATCTCACAGTTTGTGAGTTCAAGTCCCATGTTAGACTCTGCACTTGACAGTGTGGAGCCTGCTTGGGATTCTCCCTCTCTCTCTCTCTGCCCCTCCCTCACTTGTGCACTCTCTGGAGGGCTCTCTCTCTTAAAATAAATAAATAAAATTAAAAACACAGTTTGGAACATTTCTATGATCCCTAAAAGATCCCTCCTGCCTGTTTGCTGTCACTACCCTGTCCCAGCCCCAGACCTAGGGAATCACTAATCTACTCTCTGCCTCTATGGATTTGCTGTTTTTGGACATTTCATATAAATGGCATCATACAATATGTGCTCATGTATCTGGCTCCTTTCATTTCCCATGATGCTTTTGAGGTTAATCTATGTTGTAGTTTGTACCAGTAGATTGTTCCTTTTTATTAATGAGTGCACTCCATTGTATGGAGACATGACATTTTGTTCATTCATTCATCACTTGATGGACATTTAGATTGTTTCTACCTTTCGATTATTATAAAAACTTTAAAATTGTTAACAATTTATTATGAACAATTCCAAACATGTGTTGAACTCCCACAGACCCATCAACCAGCTTCAACATTACCAGTAACATCTGCCATTGT
Organism: Lynx rufus; assembly: GCF_022079265.1. Classification (NCBI taxonomy): domain Eukaryota; kingdom Metazoa; phylum Chordata; class Mammalia; order Carnivora; family Felidae; genus Lynx; species Lynx rufus. Next base: position 11,331,515 of record NW_025814833.1, on the reverse strand, counting down.
TATTTATCTAGACCCTTCTCAGACATCTTGTCATTTTACTCTTTAACTTTGTCCTATAAGTGTATGAAGTTTTATTTAATTTTCAAGAGGTAATATATTCGTAGGATTCTCAGATCAAAGAGCAAAAAGATATACAGTAAAAAGTTTCTGGAAACATCTATCCCCCATCTGCTCCGTTTTCACTCAGTGCCTTCCAACTACTTTTATTTTCATGTACTCTTCTAGAATGCATATATAAGAAAATATGAATATATAGTCTGCCTACTTTTTAAAATATTATTATTTTTTTAATTTAAATCCAGGTTAGTTAACATGTAGTGTAATAATAATTTCAGAAATAGTATTTAGTGATTCATCACTTACATATGACACCCAGTGCTCATCCCAACACGTGTCCTCCTTAATGCCCTTTTAGCCCCATGCCCCCACCCAATACCTCACTAGCAATATTCAGTTTGTTCTCTATATTTAAGAGTCTCTTATAGTTGGGGCACCTGGGTGGCTTAGTCAGTTGGGCATCCGACTTCGGCTCAGGTCATGGTCGCGTGGTCCGTGGGTTCAAGCCCCGCATCGGACTCTGTGCTGACAGCTGGGAGCCTGGAGCCTGTTTCGGATTCTGTGTCTCCCTCTCTCTTTGCCCCTCCCCTGCTCATCCACTCTCTCTCTCAAAAATAAATAAACATTAAAAAAAAAGAGTCTCTTATAGTTTGTCTCCCTCTCTGTTTTTATATATTTACTTCCCTTCCTTTATGTTCATCTGTTTTGTATATTAAATTCCACATAAGAGTGAAATTATATATTTGTCTTTCTCTGACTGACTTATTTCACTTAGCATAATACCTTCCAGTTCCATCCACATTGTTGCAAATGGCAAGATTTCATTCTTTTTGATCACTAATATTCCATTGCATATATATACCACATCTTTGTCCATTCATCAATCAATGGACATTTGGGCTCTTTCCATACTTTGGCTATTGTTGCTAGTGCTGCTATAAACATTGGGGTGCATGTGCCCCTTTGAATCAGCACTCCTGTATCCCTTGGATAAATACCTAGTAGTGCAATTGCTGGGTCATAGAGTAGTTCTATTTTTAATTGTTTGAGGAACCTCCATACTGTTTTCCAGAGCGGCTGCACCAGTTTGCATTCCCACCAACAATGCAAAAGAGATCCTCTTTCTCTGCATCCTCACCAACATCTGTTGTTGCCTGAGTTGTTAATTTTAGCTATTCTGACAGGCGTAAGGTGATATCTCATTCTGGTTTTGATTTGTATTTCCCTGATGATGAGTGATGTTGAACATTTTTTCACGTGTCTGTTAGCCATCTGGATGTCATCTTTGGAAAAGAGCCTATTTGTGTGTTCACTGGATTATTTGTTTTGGGGGTGTTGAGTTTGAGAAATCCTTTATCCATTTGGATGCTAGCCCTTTATCTGATATGTCATTTGCAAATATCTCCCATTCCATTGGTTGCATTTTAGTTTTGCTGATTGTTTCCTTTGTTGTGCAGAAGCTTTTTATCTTGATGAGGTCCCAATTGTATAGGTTTGCTTTTGTTTCCCTTGTCTCAGTCACAGGTCAAGTAAGAAGTTGCTGCAGCTGAGGTCAAAGAGGTTGTTGCCTGTTTTATACTGTAGGATTTTGATGGCTTTCTGTCTTACGTTTAGGTGTTTCATCCATTTTGAGTTTATTTTTGTGTATGGTGTAAGAAAGTGGTCCAGGTTCATTCTTCTCCATGTCGCTGTCCAGTTTTCCCAACACCATTTGCTGAGGAGACTGGTTTTTTTCCCCAATGGATATTCTTTCCTGCTTTGTCAAAGATTAGTTGGCCATACATTTGTGGGTCCATTTCTGGGTTCTCTATTCTGTTCCATTGATCTGAGTGTCTGTTCTTGTGCCAGTACCATACTGATTTGATGATTACAGCTTTGTAATACAGCTTGAAGTCTGGGATTGTGATGCCTTCTGCTTTGGTTTTCTTATTCAAGATTGCTTTGGCTATTTGGGGTCTTTTCTGGTTTCATACAAATTTTAGGATTGTTTGTTCTAGCTCTGTGATGAATGCTGGTGTTATTTTGATAAGGATTGCATTGAATATGTAGATTACTTTGGGTAGTATTGACATTTCAACGATATTTGTTCTTCCTATCCAGGAGCATGGAATCTTTTTCCGTTTCTTTGTGTCTTCTTCAATTCCTTTCGTTAGGTTTCTATAGTTTTCAGTATATAGATTTTTTTCACCTCTTTGGTTAGGTTTTTTCCTAGGTACTTTATAGGTTTTGGTGCAATTGTAAATGGGATTGATTCCTTGATTTCTCTTTCTGCTGCTTCATTATTGGTGTATACATATGCAACTGATTTCTGTGCGTTGATTTTGTATCTTACGACTTTGCTGAATTCACGCATCAATTCTAACAGTTTTTTGGTGGAGTCTTTGGGTTTCCCACATAAAGTATCATGCCATTGTGAAGAGTGAAAATTTGACTTCCTCCTTGCTGATTTGGATGCCTTTTATTTCTTTGTGTGGTCTGATTGCTGAGGCTAGGACTTCCAACACTATGTTGAATAACAGTGGTAAGAGTGGACATCCTTCTTGTGTTCCTGACCTTACGAGGAAAGCTCTCAGTTTTTCCCCATTGAGGATGATATTAGCAGTGGGTCTTTCCTATATGGCTTTTATCATCTTGAGGTTTGATCCTTGTATCCCAACTTTCCTGAGGTTTTTTTTTTTTTTTAATCAAGAAAGGATCCTGTAATTTGTCAAATTCTTTTTCAGCATCTATTGAGAGGATCATGTGGTTCTCTTTTCTTTTATTAGTGTGATGTATCACATCGATTGGTTTATGGATATTAAACCAGCCCTGCATCCCAGGGATAAATCCCACTTGATTGTGGTGAATAATTCTTCTAATGTATTGTTGGATCCGGTTTGCTAGTATCCTGTTGAGAATTTTTGCATCCAAGTTCATCAGGGAAATTGGTCTGTAGTTCTTTTTACTGGGGTCTTTGTCTGGTTTTGGAATCAAGGTAATGCTGGCCTCATAGAATGAGTTTGGGAGTTTTCCTTCCATTTTTATTTTTTGGAACAGCTTCAAAAGAATAGGTGTTAACTCTTCTTTAAATGTTTGGTAGAATTTCCCTGGAAAGCCATCCAGCCCTGGACTCTTGTGTGTTGGGAGATTTTGATTACTGATTCAATTTCTTTACTGGTTATGGGTATATTCAAATTTTCTCTCTCTTCCTGTTTCAGTTTTGGTAGTTCTTATGTTTCTAGGAATTTGTCCATTTCTTCCAGATTGCCATTTTATTGGCATATAATTGCTTATAATATCCCCTTGTTTTTATTTCTGCTGTGTTGGTTGTGATCTCTCCTCTTTCATTTGTGATTTTATTTATTTGGGTCCTTTCTTTTTTCTTTTTGATCAGTCTGTCCAGGGGATTATCAATTTTGTTAATTCTTTCGAAGAATCAGCTCCTGGTTTCGTTGATCTTTAATACTGTTTTCTTGATTTTGATATCATTGATTTCTGCTCTAATCTTTATTATTACCCTCCTGCCTGTTTTGGGCTTTATTTGCTGTTCTTTTTCCAGCCCTTTAAGGCATAAGATTAGGTTGTGTATTTGAGAACTTTCCTCCTTCTTTAGGAAGGCCTGGATTGCTATATACTTCCCTCTTATGACCGCCTTTAGTGCATCCCAGAGGTTTTGGGCTGTCGTGTTTTCATTTTCATTGGCTTTCATGTACTTTTTAATTTCCTCTTTAATTTCTTGGTTAACCCATTCATTCTGTAGTAGGATGTTCTTTAATGTCCAAGTATATATCGTCTTTCCAAATTTTTTCTTGTGGTTGGAGTTTCATAGCATTGTGGTCTGAAAGTATGCAAGGTATGATCTCGATCTTGTACTTGTTGAGGGCTGATTTGTGTCCCACTATGTGTTCTATTCTAAAGAATGTTCCATGTGCACTCGAGAAGAATGTGTATTCTGCTGATTTAGGATGAAATGTTCTGTATGTATCTGTTAAGTCCATCCAGTCCAGTGTGTCATTCAAAGCCATTGTTTCCTTGTTGATTTTATGCTTAGGTGATATGTTCATTGCTATAAGTGGAGGGTTGAAGTCCCCTACTTTTATGGTATTATTGCCAATGAATTTCTTTATGTTTGTGATTAATTGGTTTATATATTTGGGTGATTTCATGTTGGGGGCATAAATATTTATAATTATTAGAACTTCTTGGTGGATAGACCCCTGAATTATGATATAATGCCCTTCTTCATCTTGTTACAGTATTTATCTTAAAACCTAGTTTGTCTGATATAAGTATGGCTACTCCAGCTTTCTTTGGACGTCCATTAGCATGATAGACGGTTCTCCATCGCCTCACTTTCAATCTTCGGGTGTCTTTAGGTGTAAAATGAATCTCTTGTAAGCAGCATATAGATGGGTCCTATTTTCTTATCCATTCTGATACCCTATATCTTTTGATAGGAGCGTTTAGTCCATTGACATTTATTTTTTTTAAATGTTTATTTATTTTTGAGAGAGGGAGAGAGAGAAAGAGAGAGCAAGCAAGGGAGGGGCAGGAAGAGAGGGAGACACAGAATCCGAAGCAGCTCCAGGCTCTGAGCTGACAGCACAGAGCCCGATGCGGGACTTGGACCCACAAACCATGACATCATGACCTGATTTCTTGTCTTAATGTTTGTTTTTGAGAGAGAGATGCATATACAGATCTTTTTTTATTTTAATTTTTGAATTTCTTTTTGTAAGGTTTATTTTTGAGAGAGAGAAAGACAGAGTGTGAGTGGGGGAGGGGCAGAGAGAGAGGGAAACAGAACCCGGAAGCAGGCTCCAAGCTCTGAGCCATCAGCACAGAGCTCGACTTGGGGCTTGAATTCATGAACAGCGATATCATGACCTGAGCCACGAAGTTGGATGCTTAATCGGCTGAGCCACCCAGGGGCCCCTAAAGATATTTTTTTTATTTATTTTTGAGGGAGAGAGCACGCATGCATGAGTGGGGGAGAGGCAGAGAGTGAGGGAGAGAGAAGATCTGAAATGGGCTCTGCGCTGACAGGCTGATGTCCTGACGAGGGGCTCGAACTCACAAACTACGAGATCAAGCCTTGAGCCGAAGTGGGATGCTCAACTGACTAAGCCACCCAAGTGCCCCAATATCTTTTAAAACATTCTTCTAAAGAGCTCCATAGGCCTTTGGGTAACCTCGGCTATTCGGTTACTAAACAATGGACTGTGCTGATATCTTTGTTGACTCTTTTTATTTTATTTAAAAAATTTTTTTTAACGTTTATTTATTTTTGAGACAGGGAGAGACAGAGCATGAACGGGGGAGGGCCAGAGTGAGGGAGACACAGAATCTGAAGCAGGCTCCAGGCTCTGAGCCATCAGCCCAGAGCCTGACGCGGGGCTCGAACTCACGGACCGCGAGATCGTGACCTGAGCCGAAGTTGGCCGCTCAACCGACTGAGCCACCCAGGCGCCCCGACTCTTTTTATATTCATTGGCAAATGCAATCTTTGCCTGATTGCTTTTCAAAAGAAAACATTTTCATGAATACGGATGTGTTTCAAGGGAGACCTTGAAGTCATCACACCTTTAAGACCAGTGCTGTCCAGGCTGCTCCCAGCCTGACTCAAGCTCTGACTCACAGACCCTTTTTCTCACCCTTTCCCTTGCTGTTTGGGTCGAGGTGGGTGGGAATTTCTAGGGCCAGAAGGAAGGAGGACAATAACTACGCTGAAGGGCTGTGTCCTGGCCAGGCAGCTGTTTTTTTGTTTTTTGGTGTTTTTTTTTTGTTTGTTTGTTTTTGAGAGAGAGGGAGAGAGCGCGAGTGGGGGAGGGGCAGAGAGAGAGGGAGACAGAGAATCTGAAGCGGGCTCTGTGAATGTGGAGCTCGAATTCATGAGCTGTGAGATCATGACCTGAGCCGAAGTCGGATGTTTAACCCGACTGAGCCACCCAGGTGCTCCAGGCAGCAGCCTTTTTGCATTTCAGGTCAACACCGGAAATCTCACAAAACCCAGCTGCCTTCCACTCCCAGGGGTGAAGGGAGGGGTTCATTCCCTGCCTCACTCTCCCCACCTGGCAGAGTGGTAAATGAAAGCGTTTCCACCTCCTCCCCTGGTGGGATTACCTGACCAGCCCCTGGGCTCTGGGTCTCGGCTGCGCCTCTGGATTCCTCCCCGTGTTTCTTGTCCTTCACGTTAGGGAGTGGGGGTCATTTCCTCATGCAGAGATCCAAGCCAAAGCCTTTTTCTATTCCCATTCTCCGGGCAGAGACCAGTTCACTAACTACTAAGTACTCACTGTACCAGGAAACCGAGGTCTAAATGGCTCTACTGTTGTGAGCCATACACACGGGGCTCTCAAGCTGCAGAATCCATTGCTCTCTCCTTGCAATAAGTGGACATTTGATTTCACCTTAGGGTGGAGACCACTTTGACCTGCAAGCCTCTGAACACTGTCCTATTTCAATACTAATAAAGGCAAGGTCAGTATCCTCCAATTTCTTTCTCAGCCACAGGTCAGGCTGAGTTTTGCTCCAGTTTTGCCTGTGCTCAGGTCCTGAGCGATCAATTCGCCCAGCTCCAAATATCCCTAAGTCCTAGCTGGCCAATGGACTCCTTACACCTGGACACAGGCACCAAAAAAGGAAGATTCTGGGGGCGCCTGGGTGGCTCAGTAGGTTAAGCGTCTGACTTCGGCTCAGGTCATGATCTCACGGTCCGTGGGTTCGAGCCCCGCGTCGGGCTCTGTGCTGACAGCTCGGAGCCTGGAGCCTGCTTCAGATTCTGTGTCTCCCTCTCTCTCTGACCCTCCCCTGTTCCTGCTCTGTCTCTCTCTGTCTCAAAAATAAATAAATGTTAAAAAAAAATTAAAAAAAAAAACAAAAAAGAAAGATTCTGTACATTCCCATACCTCCACACCTTCCTCCCCTTAACTACAGCCCCCCACCACTGCCTTCTGATAGACAGTCTCTCCTTTGCGGTCGGTGCCCAAACTTCTATCTCCTTTGTTCTGCCTTGGGTGAATTCTTTCACTCCCTGCGCCTCTGGCCTCCACCCATGAGGGCTGCCCCGCGTGCCTTAATGTGGACGTTTTATTAGACTAAAAGCAATCTTATCTTGACAACAGCCAGACCTCTGGGGTCCTGTAAACCTCACCTTTGGCATGGAGAACTCCCTTAGAAACTTACGTTATCTGTGCCCCACCTCTCCTCCACAAACTTCAAAGTATGTAATCAGTCACTTCTCACAACCCCAGTGCAGCTCTTTCTGCCCACGGGTCCCGTCCCATGCTATAACAAAATCACCTTTTTGCACCATAAAACGTCTCGCGAATTCTTTCCTGACTGCTGTGTTCAGCAATCCTGCATCATTTTTGGTGGCCAGTGCAGGCGGGGTATCTGCATCTTCCTGCTTCCGGACTTCAAGCCTTGTGCAAACTTGGTAAGCTACTCCCTCCACTCCCTTTACTTTCATTTTAAAAAGCTTTTCAAGGAGTACCGGTCTTATTGCATCACTTTCGTGTCTATTGCACAGGCTGCAATCCTCTTGTCCCCACGGCTGTTCTGCAGGGAGGAACAAAAGCCTACCTTTTGACTGGAGGCTAGGACTTTGGCTTTCTTGGGCATAAGGCAGCCACTTAAGTTACTAGGACGGTTACCAACCTTGAGACTCCGGTGTTAGGTTTCCTTCTCATTGGTCCAAGGCGAGCCCCTCCACGTCCCCGCTCCAGCCACTTCTGGAGTAAGACCTCCCCTGGGAGCCCGCTGAAACCAGTAGCTGATTGAATTAAAACCATTTCCTGGGGAAGTCCACCATAAAGACTACATGTGTTGGATTTGTCAATGTCCCCTACTGACTACTTAATTGTAACATTAGGTATATCACCCTGCAAATTCTTAGTGTCTCCATGAGTTAAAACAGCGGGCTCTCTTGGTCCATCTACTGGTACCTAATTTTTTAATGTTTATTTATATTTAAGAGCGAGAGAGACAGAGCATGAGCAGGGGAGGGCCAGAGAGAGACGGAGACACAGAATCCAAAGCAGGCTCCAAGCACAGAGCCGGACGCGGGGCTCAAACTCACAGAACATGAGATCATGGCCTGAGCCGAAGTTGGATGCTTAACCGACTGAGCCACCCAGGCGCCCCTACTGGTACCTATTGTGTCCAGGAAAAAATAGGGGAGTTAAGGGACATCCACATCCCTTCAGTAGGACAGCTCAGTGTTCATAACTACTTTTTGAGGGACACTTCTGGTCACTTTGAACACTAGGAACCTTTGACATTAACCTGAGTGGGATACCACACAGGTGCAGGGGTAAGGGGGTGGGATTATGGTAATGGACTTTTCTTCTTTGGTCCCCAAGAATTCCCCCTTAGGGTGTCTCTTAACCCATTGGAGCCAACTTGGATTCCAAGATTTAAAGAAGAAAAGATTCATCTTCTGCAATAATGCATGGACTGAGTACTCCTTAGGAGACGAGGAAAAATGGCCCATTAATGGGGCCTTAAATTTCAATACTATTTCTGCCAAGATCCTATACTTGCCTCCCTCTTTCTCTGGAATTACTCATCTCTTCTTTGTTTGCTTCTTTTGTGTGTCAGATCTGGAATTTATCTTGAAAGGACCGAATCAGCGTGGCCGGACTCTTGTTGTATGGAGGGGTCTTCTCCCTCATTCATTTCCCAGGTTAACGGCTTTGAGCATTGGAGCTAATTGGTTAGTCCACGTCGGGATGGGGACTTTAAGGAATATTCCCAAGCAACTGCTGAAACCCCTTTTGTTTGGGGGAACTTCCCCATCTTCTCCAGCCCAACAGGGACTGCCTATTTTCACTTTTTTCTTGGTGGGAAAAAAACGTGCATCTGTTCATCTGTCCGAGCTGATAAGCTTTAGGACTGGGAGTCCCCTTTCTTCTGTCTGGGCTTCTATCTGCCTCCAGCCTTGCTGGTGGCACCTCACCTCTTCTGCCTTGCCCTCCCCCTGTTTCTGCACCGTCATGGGTACAGCTTGAATAAGCGGCTCCTAAACGATCCTCTGTGCCTCTGCCATTGGCTCTGGCTCCTCCTATCCTTGCTATCAAAGAGCAAAGAGCACCCCTCCCTGGACTTACACTGCCCACTTCAGATTCCCCCTTTGGTGCCCCAGTTAAAAATTGACAATGGGATACTACTCGGCGATGAAAAGGAATGAAATCTTGCCATTTGCAACAACGTGGATGGAACTGGAGGGTATCATGCTAAGTGAAATAAGTCAATCAGAGAAAGATATCACATGATTTCACTCATATGTGGAGTTTGAGAAACACAACAGATGAACATAGGGGAAGGAAAGGGAAATAAAAACAAAGGGAGGCAGAGCACCTGGATGGCTCAGTTGGTTGAGCGTCTGACTTTGGCTCAGTTCATGATCTTATGGTGAGTTCAAGCCCTGCATGGAGCTCTGTGCTGACAGCTCAGAGCCTGGACCCTGCTTCGGATTCTGTGTCTCCCTCTCTGTCTGCCCGTCCCTCCCCCCCTCTCAAAAATAATAAATAAACATTAAAAAAATTTTAAGAACCAAGTACATTGAGTAAATAAAAAAGGTTGAAATGAATGGATTTTTAGGGGCACCTGGGTGGCTCAGTCAGTTGAGCGGCCAACTTCGGCTCAGGTCATGATCTCGCGGTCGGTGAGCTCGAGCCCCGCGTCGGGCTCTGTGCTGACAGCTCAGAGCCTGGAGCCTGTTTCGGATTCTGTGTCTTCCTCTCTCTCTGCCCCTCCCCCGTTCATGCTCTGTCTCTCTCTGTCTCAAAAATAAACAAACGTTAAAAAAAATTTTTTTTTAAAGAAATCAATGGATTTTTAAACAATAAAGATACAGGGCCTCCTGGCTGGCTCAGTCAGTAAAGGGCGCAACTGTTGATCTCAAGGTCATGAGCTCAAACCCCACTTTGGGTGTGGAGCCTAGTTAAAGAATTTTTTAAAAATAAAGCACACTGATACAAAATTCAAATTCTGCATTTCTCTCTGATAAAAAGACAAAATTTTCTCGGATTGTTGGTCTGCTCTTGATAAGAAAATGTAAGTTTTTTTTCTCTTTCCTTTATTTGCCCAGAAAACCAAAGCTTCTATGTTTTGTCTTTATCAGGTCTTTGATTACACGAGAAAGTTAAAACTTCTCATTGTTAAAGGGGCCAAGTTTCGCTAACAACTATATAGCTTCCTGTAGACTCCCTTATTGCCACTTTGGTTTAATGTAAATATTAAAGTTATAATGATCCATAATGCTATTTAGGCATGTGCTTTAAAACTGTCTGAAGGTTTTAACAAACTTTCCTGATATTTGAATTGTAAAGTCTTTTTGACTCATTAGGCTGGTTTATTTGGTGTGTTAAGTTACTTTGGAAGCACTGTCAAACAAATAATAAGCCTCAGGTTGTATTTTTTGGATAAATGCTGTAACTGTTCGAGACATGATACGATATTCCTAAGGTTTTTTTTTTTTAAGTTTATTTATTTTGAGGGAGAGAGAGAGCATGAAAGGGCAGAGAGAGAAGGTGAGAGAGGGAATCCCAAGCAGGCTTCACACTGTCAGCACAGGGCTCGAACCCACGAATCAGTGAGATCATGACCTGAGCCGAAATCAAGAGTCACATGCTGCACTGAGTGAGCCAGCCGGGTGCCCCGAAATTCCTAAAGTTTTAATAAATTTTGGTGTGAGGTCGTCACTTGACATTTTAATTACGGAAGTGTTATGTGTCACAGAAATAACCGGATCTCCTTGTCAGCTGTATTATAATGAACTCTCGTACCAGGTTTCTAACTGTGGCCATTTTTAAAAGTCTTTTGGGGCGCCTGGGTGGCGCAGTCGGTTAAGCGTCCGACTTCAGCTCAGGTCACGATCTCGCGGTCCGTGAGTTCGAGCCCCGCGTCGGGCTCTGTGCTGACGGCTCAGAGCCTGGAGCCTGTTTCCGATTCTGTGTCTCCCTCTCTCTCTGCCCCTCCCCCGTTCATGCTCTGTCTCTCTGTCCCCAAAATAAATAAACGTTGAAAAAAAAATTAAGTCTTTTGTCATTTATAGTTATTGCTCTGCAACAGGTGTTTTGTCCTCAAGGAGAGTCATGAAAAGGACTTCTGACAAATACAAGTTTATGGTCTTTAAGATCATTAAACTGGGTAAGAATTTCCTGAACTGATGGAAAAGCTGCATTCAAACAGAATACGAATTTAAGAACGTGGAACCGAAAGAACTGAGAAGATGATTATAGTTTTCATGACTCGTGTTTGAAACATTATTGGTTCCCTAATGTTTGCTCCTCTAGATTACAGAATCTTTCTGTTAAGATAGCTATGATATGCAGAAATATGATAAAATATCCCTTTGTGAACAAATGGAAGCATTTGACTTTTCTCCCTTCCTGAAGTCTCTGAAATTCAGACACTCTCAGTGCATTCTTTCTCTCGTGGCAATTGTGTCTGCGTAAGTTCAGTGAGAATCTGTTCTCCCTGTAACAGGACACCATTGGAAACATCGGTTACATTTATCAAGACTTTGACTGGAATATCATATTTGAGACACACGCATAGACTCAGATATGACCCTACGGCTCTAAGGAACTAAGGTTGACTTTATGAAACCCGGAGCCATGAAGCCCCTTGGAAATGTTGGCCTGATCCCTTGCTCACAGGGTTCCCAGCAGGCTTACCAGGTGCGTAAAGAATGTCACTTCCTGGCAGGTGCAGGAACCTCAGGATATCTTGGGGACCTCGCGAAGAGGAATTTGCCCAAATCTACAGATTGCAGGCAAGTCTGGTGACTAGTATTTGGCTTGGTTTCTGGCCTTGAGAGGGTTTTAAAATTTCAATCTAGAGATTCCTTATAGGGGCGCCTGGGTGGCTCAGTCAATCTTCCGACTCCTGATTTTGGCTCAGGTCATGATCTCAGGATCCAGCCCCGTGTGTCAGGCTCCTGGCTGGCATGGAGCCTGATTGAGACTCTCTCTCCCCCTCTCCCCCTGCCCTCCCCCCCCACCCCCACCCCCTGCCAAAATTTTTCCCACTGGCAGCACTTGAGGCTCAGACACTGGGTTTTGTATGTTGCTCCAAACGTTAACCTATATTTTTCTTTTGTTTCCATAAAAGTGCCTATTATTACCTGATTACGTGCTAAACAAAATAGAGTCTGTATGATGGCTAACATCACCTGCTACACAATTAAGGCCTTACACGACTCTCAAAATAGCATTACGTTGTTGTATGTGGAAATAACTCAAATGTGTAAAGCAGCTCTGCAAAACGGAATGGCATTCGAGGTCTGGACAGCTGCACGAGGAGGGACATGTGTCAGCATATGACAAAAATGTAACAGGATTGCATAACATAAAATAGAGTAAATAGAGCACCAATCTGAGTAGCCATATCTTTTAGCAATCCTGTTACATTTTTGTCATGGAGCCCAGCGTGGAGCTTAAACTTGCAACTCTGAGATCAAGACCCAATCTGAGTGATGCTTGACCGACCGAGCCACCCAGGCCCCCCTCAAATTGGTGCTTTAAACCATCCCTCCCTCTCCTTTAATGATTGGTTGGACTGGAGGAGGATTTTGGTCAACTCTCCAGGATCTTTTCACTGGGCCTCTTTGTCTCATAATAATATTTATCTTGTTATGTTGTCTTCTCCAATGTCTCTCTGCCTGTTGCCGAGACTCCCTCACTGCCGTAACCTCAAGCTGACAGATGATCCTTTCTACGTAAGGAGATTCCTGTTTGTTGCCTACCTTGGATTCAGCTGCCTCTGCCTTTCAAAACTCCTGCATCCCCAGCTGACCAATGTTGATCCACCGGTAGGGACATGTCTAAGTCCCTCTTCGGCAGGAAGAAGTTACAGAAGAGAAGACCTTCCACACTCAGCAACCTCAAAGACTGAAGGGTCAAAATTGTTTACGGGGGAAAATGACGAGAACTAAAGCAAGGGAAATGGTAGCTGAAATTAAATCCCCTTACAACTTGCAGCCCACTGACAGACACCTGAGCGTGACCTTCCTCAAGGAACTCATGGCTGCCTTAACGTCACGGTTTCTTTCAGTAGAGACTAAAAGCAACCTTATCTTGACAATAGCCAGACCTCCAAGGTCCTGTAAACCTCACTTTCAGCACAGAGAAATTCCTTAGAAACTTACGTTATCTCTAACCCCTCATCCTCCACAAACTGAAAAGGGTATATAATCAGTATAGCCTTCACTGGGATCTCCAATCCCAGTGAAGCTCTTTCTGCCCACAGGTCCTATGCCTCTGCCATAATAAAAACACCTTTTTCTACCATAAAACGTCTCAAGAATTTTTCTTGACCATTACGCTTGGTGACCCTGCATCATGTGCACACCTTCTGATTTTCAAGTTCAATACTCAGTGCACCAAGTTCACTCCCCTGGACTCTGCATCCCCCTTAACTCCACAGTTCTGTCTGGCCTTCTGGGACACAAATCCTGACCCCCACAGGCTTGGCTGCACCCTTGTGGGGTTGGGGGGAGAGTAGGAGTAGGGCTAGTCTGGCAGAATGTTCCTGAAGTCTGCATGCTCACCTGTTGTAGGCAGGCAGATGGGTATTTCAGGACAAATACACACCCATGGTTGTGGTCAAAGGGACCTCAACTTCAAGGCCAAATCAAAAATTTTCCCAGACGAAGCCTTTTGTTTTCCCGCTAAAGGAAGACTATATCCAAAGGTTTAAAATGTTCCTTGCACCTTGAAATAGACGAGGCTTTGTTATTGTTTCATCCAAGCACCAGGAGCGTGGTGAACTTGCGGGGCTCTGTTAAATCTTTGGCTCCATTTTAGGTATAAAAGTAGCACCCTGTAATTTGGCCACTAGATGGCAGGAGTCATCAAACATAACGTGAAAATGGCTCACAACACCCCCAAGTGGTCACCAGCGCGAGTCCCAGACAAAGCAAGAGGAATTAACCAAGTTTTGATGAAAGGCATTCTTCATATGTGGGTCTTCCCAAGTTTATCCTTATGTTGATAATGATGTTAGCAAGTATAATTCTGATCTAGATTGTTTCCACACGTCTCCATATTTAAGAACCCTTCTAAGAAAAACCACTTTTATCAGAAAAAAAAATCTGAGACTTTTTATGGAAACATAGGGCAAACCCAGAGGCTCCCCTTTTGTGCAAAAATGTGTTTCCAAGGAAGTCTCCACGAATTGTTAAGCGCATTCCCTGAGCACATGTGAATTCAGTCATGAGGAACTGATTCAAATTTCATTCAGAGCAATTACTCACAGGTTGGTTTGTTTGTTTGTTTTACAGAGAACCCATTCTCATTCATTCATTCATTTAAGTAATCTCTACATCCCACATGGGCCTCGAACTCACAACCCCGAGATCAAGAGTCACACATGTGATCAAGAGTCACAAGAGTCACACATGGGAGCCAGCCAGGTGCCCCCCAGTTAGATCTTTAAAATCATTAGTTTCAGAGCACCTGGGTGGCTCAGTCAGTTAAGCGTCCAGTTAAGACCTCAGTCAGCTCAGGTCTTGATCTTAGGGTTGTGAGTTCAAGCCCCACACTGGGGCCCCGAACTGGGCCTGGAGCCTACTTAAAAAAAAATTCACGGTAAGTTCTTCAAAGTCTTTCCAAGGTGAAGTGAATGGGTTGCAAAATTATTTACCTCTTTTTAGAAAATAAAGCCAGAGGAGACAGGAGTGGGCTGAAGGAAAACTGGAGACAAGGAGACCAGTTCTGGGCTCTTGGGAAGGGGGTAAAATGTGAGTGCATTTTCTCATTGCTTTCCTTACAAACCACCTGGAGATGCAGGCAGTGGTTTCCAGGGTCTGTAGTGAAACATACGGGAATTATTGCTTATTGAAGGAACCATGAACTGCCTCCATAAAAGGGTGTTTGAAAGGACTTAATTTAGGGGGCACCTGGGTGGCTCAGTCGGTTAAGCGTCTGATTTTGGCTCAGGTCAGGATCTCGCAGTTCGTGGGTTCAAGCCCCACATCAGGTTCTGTGCTGACAGCTCGAAGCTTGGAACCTGCTTAAGACTCTCTGTCTCTCTCTCTGCCCCTCCCCGCTCACACTCGGTCTCTCTCTCTCTAAAAAATAAATAAGCATTAAAATTTTTTTTAGATAAAGAAGGGACTTAATTTAGGATTAGAATTTGTATGAAATGGCTTCATAGAGAGCTTAAAGAATTAGTGCTTTGCCCTTGCTTGGATGCTGTGACCTATTAAGAAATAAATATTTGGTCTTTGGTTGCTGGCACACTGTTCCTATAACCGTTGGAATCTCCTGGGTGATGAGTGTCTTTTATATGCTAATGAGATGACAGGATGTGGGGGCCTCCAATGAACTTCCTGACAGGGGCTGGTCCCGGAAAGACCAAAGCCTGAAGTAGAGAGTTGAACCTTGCAGCCCCATCCTCTGACTTCCAGGGAGGGGAAACCTACCGGAAGGTGCATTCAGTCACTCTGAGGAGTGACCTGGCATCATCCCATCCGTGGAGAACCTGAATAGAACCAAAAGGCAGAGGAATGCAAATTCTCGCTCTTTCTTCTTGAGGTAGGATATCCATCTAATCATGCCTTCAGATATCAAAGCTTCTGGTTTTGGGGCCTTCCAACTCTAGGAGGTAACGATATTGTAGTCTCCGCAGAGTGGAAAGGCGATTCAGTTAGAGGATCAGTAGACCGTGAGTACTCAGGCAAGGGAGGACGGAAGGGAGCGGTAAAAGTCTCACAGTCTTGTTTTAGGGGCCTCTTGTATCTCTGATTTTTCATTAGCCTTTTGCAACGAATCTTCCAAAGACGCTCTTTTGGCATTTTGAAGCCTTTTAGAGGCTTCTTAATGCCAATTAAAATAGGTAACCCATTCTGTTTGTTTGATTTACTTTCAAATGCACTTCTTAAATGTACAATCTTGTCTAATTGGAACGTTTCCCCATGATGGCTGTTACGGTTCTTGGTTGCATTAGTAGAATTTTGCCATTTTTGTAAATATCTATGGCTTCCAGGCACTGTTGTTCTTGTTTTTTTAATGCTTATTTTATTTATTTTTGAGAGAGAGTGAGAGAGCAGGGGAAGGGCAGAGAGAGAGGGGGACAGAGGATCCGAAGCAAGCTCTGTGCTGACAGCAGAGAGCCCTATGCGGAGCTTGAACTCACAAACCGTGAGATCGTGACTTGAGCAGAAGTCAGACGCTTAACCGACTGAGCCACCCAGGCGCCCCCGGAAAGATTTCTTTATAGTGGCAGATGTCCTATGGTTTTTACTAGTTAAGTTATGCCTACTTAGATTTTGATGTGCCTTTGGTCAAAACAGTCTGAATTTCTTGTCTTAATTTGTTTCCCCAAGTCCCCCAACAGTTTATGCTGTGGATTTAGCTTAAGGTGTTGTGAATCCCCTGATGGCTGCCATCTTGCTTTCTTAGATTGAGGGATACCCATTATTTTCCCTTATTGAAAAAATCCTTCCTTATTCAACCAGACTTACTGTTTCTGGCTGCCTGTGCAGAATTCCTGACAGTTGTAAGGACCTTCCAAAGCTTTTTACCATGTAGGTGAGGCCAGCCACAAACCCAAATGTTGTGGCTCACTAAGTCCCACCTGGAAAAATCTGGCGCTTCTGACACCCCAATCTCCCACCCAGAATGATTAGGACCAACAAACTGGAAGAGCTCAGGATGCAGAATGAGCAGAACTTGATGTGAGAGAAGCTTACCAGAGATCCCGCAGAGCAGCTGAAGAGTCAGCAAACCAAAAGGGCTCTGTGGGTATCTTCACCGCCATCTTGGAGCCATCCCTGGAATCTTCAGCGGCTCTCCTCAGGTTCCATCTCATCGCCAAAACTGTCAAATGACAAAACGAAAGCGATTTAGCAATGGGTCTGCTATCCCTTATTCAAAGGAAAACAATCCGTGGCTTGGGGGCATACGCTCCTCACAAACAGTTGGGAGCTCTCCCTGAGGATTTGGGGCAAGAGCAAATTTTACAGAGAGCGTTACAAGAGGCAGCTCGGAAACAGGCCAGGATTGGGTAGGAGGTGGGGGATTTCCCTATAAAAGCTAGCAGGTGTTATTTTCTGGGGTGAAGGGCAAGTAGTTAAAGCTTAGTTGGAGGATGGTGGCTGGGGTATGTTTGGCTTCCTGGACAGGTGTTTCCCATAAGTGCGGGCTGACTTAGGTTTAGATTTGTGATGTGGCCAGACCACTGGGACAACTTCCTTTTGTGGGTCCTGATGTACAAATGAACTTTATCGGTACGTAGTACAGCAAGCAGTGTTTGCTACAGCATCAATTTCCCCTTGACCAGGTAAGAGGTCATTGAGGACCACGTGATTGCCCATAACAATCCTAGCTAATGAGATTAGGCTAATTTGTCTTTCAGAGTTGAAGTTGTGTTACTTAGGATTTTTGTCAGGGCCGAGGCAAGTTTGGGGCCACGTTTGCCCTAACAGGGTGATTGCAACTTGTATGGTATGCCTAAAACCAGAGTCAGGTATGCCTTCTGGGAGTTTGTTGTTGTTGTTGTTATTTTATTTGATTGATTGATTTTTAATGCTTATCTATTTTTGAGACAGACAGAGCGCGAGCGGGGGAGGGGCAGAGAGAGAGAGAGTGGGAGACACAGAATCCAAAACAGGCTCCAGGCTCCGAGCTGTCAGCACAGAGCCTGACACGGGGCTGGAACCCACGCATTGTGAGATCACGACCTGGGCCCAAGTCAGATGCTCAACTGGCTGAGCCACCCAGGTGCCCCTGTTTTGTCTTGTTTTTGTTCTTGTTTTTTTTTTAAATAAGCTTGTGTGCTTGGAAGTTTCTGGTAGTATTTTTTCCAGAGGAACATGTTCCCCTGGAGGGGTGGTACATTTTAATATCTAAAAATCCACAATTATATGAAAGTCTGCAAAGTATCTAATATCACAATTATCCTGAATACACAGGATAAATTAGTGTACGGCTGAGCAGTATAAGCCTATCCATATAAAATGTAGTACCCCAGTTGGGGGTAAACTGTATTGGGAATATAAGTATCATTTATCACAACAAGTAAGCCAGTTTGCTGTCCTTCGTGGTAATTTTTTTTAATGGTTATTTTATTTAAAAAATTTTTTGTAATGTTTATTATTTTTGACAGAGAGAGAGAGAGAGACAGAGTGTGGGCAGGGGAGGGGCAGAAAGAGAGAGGGAGACACAGAATCCAAAGCAGGCTCCAAGCTCCGAGCTGTCAGCACAGAGTCCAACGCGGGGCTCGAACTCACCAACTGTGAGATTGTGACCTGAGCCAAAGTCGGACTCGTAACTGACGAAGCCACCCAGGCGCCCCGATGTTTATTTTATTTTTAAGAGACAGAGAGCATGATCAGGAGGGTGGGGAGCAGACAGAGAAGGAAACAGAGGACCCAAAGCGTGCTCTGTGCTGACAGCAGAGAGCCCCATGGGGGGCTCGAACTCATGAGCCTTGAGATCTTGACCTGAGCTGAAGTCAGATGCTCAACCGACCGACCCAGGCACCCCCTGGTGGTAGATTTCTTGAGTGAAGCTAGAAAAAATTCAGCAAAGCAGGGAAGGATGTGTTTTTCTGGAAGTAATTTACTGACTTTCGTGGTCAGGAGAGTGTCAATAGTACGGTCTACTCCCGAGTGGCTTGGTTTTGCTGATAGTATTATCATATAGCCTTAGCAGAAGCATTCTGATAATGTGAGGTCAAGGTCTATTTTCATAAGGCTGAAGGTCAGGACTAATGATAGGAGGGAAGTTTATTACATACCAGAAGGGGCCTATAAAAGGGAATCTACCTTCTGCGATGTTGAAAGGAATTGGTATTAAATCACGGTCAGCGGGGTCTGCTGGAGGATGTTAGATCCAGCCATGAGTTAAGTTCAGAGCAGTTGCTACGACCTGGGAAGAAAACGTATAGGAGAATTTTGTATTCCCTCAAGTGCCAGAGGAAGACCACTGGGGGGTTCAAAACAATACGATGAAGATAAAGGAGGTCACATTAATGTGCTAGAGGGCAGAAAGAAAAGTCAGAAAATTAATCTCACTCTGTCACCTTGGCTGGAACCTCTCCACTTCTGATGTCAACGGCTTGTTTTGTTGTCGGGCGTAAGTCATCCACTTCTGCTGTCAGCAGCTTCTGGAGGATTCCTAAGAACCTTCTGTTGAAGGTGTTCTGATCGGATGGATTCCAGAGGAGTGGGAGGAAGTGAGGCATATGTATGAAAAGTTTTATATACTTACAAAAACTCAAGTATCAATGTCTTGGGGTTTTACTGATAATGCCAGTTGTTGACCAATATCGAGTAACAAGATACTTAAAAAAAAAGTTTATTTTCAGGAGAGAGAGACAGAGAGAGAGAGAGAGAGAGAGAGAGGAGATCCCAAGGAGGCTCCGTGCTGACAGTGCAGAGCCTGATGTGGGGCTCAAACTCATGAATCATGAGATCATGACCTGAGCCGAAGTTGGCTGCCCAACCGACTGAGGCAGGCACCCCAACATCTCAAGGTCTTTTAACTCAGCATTTATTTTATAGGGGTTCCTGGAGAGGTCAGGAAATCTCTTTGTTTCTAAGCCATGTTGACATCGTGGACTAACCTAAAATCACATACTTACTATTCATGTAAAGTATCCTCTTTTTATATTTTGTCAGATGGTAAGTCTGAGCAAGGGCAATTCATTGAGCCATCTGAACCAATTTAATTTCCATGAGAAGCTTATATTTTAAGGAGAAATTTAAGACTGCGATAGCATATCCTGTTCAGCAATTTTTAGCTTTCCTTTTTTTGTGTTCGAACCGTTAACAACTACGACTAAAGCATCGTCATCGGAGAGTCTTTAGAAGGTCTGTCTAGGGCATAGATAATCTCCTAAGGGGCACCTGGGTGGCTCAGTCCATTAAGCATCCTACTCTTGATTTCAGCTCAGGTCATGATCTCATGGTTCGTGAGTTCGAGCCCTGCGTCGGGCTCTGTGCTGACAGCTCGGAGCCTGAAGCCTGCTTCGGATTCTGTGTCTCCCTCTCCCTCTGCCCCTCTCTTGCTTGCTCTCTCTCTCTCTCTCTCTCTCAAGAATAAATAAACATTAAAAAAATTTTTCTTTCTTAATTTGAGAGAAAGCAAGCACGCAAGCAAGGGAGGGGGCAGAGGGAGAGACAATCTTAAGCAGGCTGCACGGTCAGTGTGGAGCCTGCTGCAGGGCTCGATCCCATGACCCTAGGATCTGGACCTCAGCCAAAATCAAGAGTCAGCTGCTCAACTGACCGGCCACCCAGGTGCTCCAGAATTGCCCTTTCTTTTACAGGAGCAATCTTTGTATTCTCTAATGGCCATTTCAGGAAACCCAAAGATATTTGAAGCATAAAAGACCTCTTAATAATTTTATTATGTAGCCTGAATTTGAAGCCTGCATTTGGGAAGGGTGAAATCAAGAATAGTTGTCAGAGGGGTGCCTGGGTGGCTCAGTCGGTTATGTGTCTGACTTCGGCTCAGGTCATGATCTTACAGTCTGTGGGTTCGAGCCCCGCGTCGGGCTCTGTGCTGAGAGCTCAGAGCCTGGAGCCTGCTTTGGATTCTCTCTGCCTCTTCCCAATTTGTGCTCTCTCTCTCTCTCAATAATAAATAAACTTTTTAAAAATTATTTAAAAAAGTTGCTAGAGACACAGTTTAAGTCGTAAGTGACTAAAGACAAGAAATATTTACAATCAACATTGCAAAACCATACTAGATTATACCCAGGCTCAAGCTGTACTGGGAATGAAGAAAAAGCAGCAGCAATATCTCATATCAGCCAGGAGAGGGAGATGTTTGTTCATTTCTGAGAGTTGGATAGCGTTCCTATTTTGTCTGCCTTCATCACCAACACAGAGGATGCTGGTGTTCTACGAAGGCATTTATGCTCACAGGAGAACAAGGCATAGCTGTGAGTGCCAGGCCAGTTCCCATACGTCAGGGGCTATTTCCATTTTGCATTGGTGATTTTGGACTGTGAGAAGGCTGTCTTACGTATGTGTCTAAGCTGTCCAGCCTTAGGAGGAGCCCCTTCTGTGAAATCTGAATGCAGCAGTTTTGAAATAGGATTTTGAAACCAGGAAACAAGGATGGGTCAAATCTGGACCTCAAAAAGGAACCTGCAGGATTAAAAAACAAAACAAAACAAAACAAAACACCCGAAAAACCTACCTGGCCCTTTTTATCACCCGTCAAACTTGTAAGAAATGAAGAACCAGCCAAAGCATCACGTCGCATTGGGGATTTTACTGATCGCCACCACCTCTAACCCCTACGCATTCTGTCTGCCACTGTAAACATTATATTTTGAGAGAGAGCGTACAAGCAGGGGAGGGACAGAGAGAGAGGGAGGGAGAGAAACCCAAGCTGGTTCCATGCTGTTGGAAATCCTTAACCGACCGAGGCACCCAGGCGTCCCTACCACTGTAAAAATCTATACTTTCTGACTTTGTGCCCCTGCCTGATACAAACTTCCCTTGTTCCATTTGACGTTATGATGAGTGTTTGTGTCCCAGAGAAGCAACTATAGCACTCAAGAAAAAGAATGGGCTTCATGCAGCTATGTTGTTTAATTTCCTGTTGGGTGCGGAGGTTACCTAAATAAAACCTTAAAGAATTTTTTTAAATGGGTGATGGGGATGAAGGAGGGCACTTGTGATGAGCACGGGGCGTTGCATGGAAGTCTTGAATCACTCTATCGTGATCCAACTAATTTTACTAATTTTACACTGTATGTTAACTAACTGGAATTGAAATAAAAACTTCAAAACGATGCAGTGAACGGTTTCCAAAACAAGTAAAAAATCCTTGATGTTCCACTCCACTTCCCCAAGTAGAAGTATATTTGTACATACTACCATTTATTTTTAAAAGTGGGGTAGAATGAGACATCTTTCCTTACATAGTCATAGCAGTTTTTAAATTTACTTTTTATTTTTTAAAGTTTATTTGAGAGTGTGTGTGTGTGTGTGTGCACGGGCAGGGGAGGGGCAGAGAGAGGGAGACAGAGAATCCCAAGCAGGCTCTACACTGTCAGCCAGAGCCTGACGCAGGGTTTGATCTCACAAACTGTGAGATCATGACCTGAACCGAAATCGAGTCAGATGCTCAACCGACTGAGCCACCCAGGCACCCCCCCCCCCACAGCAGTGTTTTTAATGACTACAAAAGTATTGCATAACGTAGCTGGACTACAACTTATTTCATTACAAGATGTATCATAGCACATTGCTGTATTTGCTGGCTGCAGAGTGGAAAAATACGACCGTTTGCAGTTTGGCTGTAGTTACCAAATTGCCTTCAACCAGCCGTAAACTGATCATTCTTCCATCTGGGCTTTAGAGAAAGCCTGTATTTGCATACCTCCACCAACAGATCATTTATCATTGTTTTTTTAATGTTTATTTTTGAGAGAGATAGAGACGGAATGCGAGTGGGTTAGGGGCAGAGAGAGGGAGACACAGAATCTGAAACAGGCTCCAGGCTCCAAGCTGTCAGCACAGAGCCCGACGCAGGGCTCGAACCCACAAGCTGTGAGATCATGACCTGAGCCGAAGTCGGACGCTCAACCGACTGAGCCACCCAGGTGCCCCACTTTTTTTTTTTTTTAAATCAATGAAAGGCAGTTTAAGGCAGTTCTCTCAAATGTTTCACTAAGTGAAAAAGCCAATCTGAAAAGGCTGAGTACCGTATGATTCTAACTATAGGATATCTGCAAATGGCAAAACTAGGGCCACACTAAGAAGATCAGTGGTTCCCAGGGCTTAGCAGATGGGGAGGGATGAATGGGCAGAGCGCAGAGGATTTTTAGGGCATTGAAACTATTCTGTAGGATGCTGTAATGGTGGGCACGTCATTATACATTCGTCAAAACCCACAGAATGTACAACAGCAAGGGTGAACCCTAAAGTCAACTATGATCTTTGGGTGATTGTGATGTGTCAATGTAGGTCCATCAATTGTAACAAATATACCGCTCCAGGGAGGGGTGTTGATAGTTGGAGAGGCTATGCATGTGTGGGGGGAGGTGGTACAGAACTCTCTGTACCTTTCCATTTTGCTTCCAACCTAAAACTGCTCTTAAAAGACGTCTAAAAAAAAAAAAATTCTTGGTTTGTTTAGATTGCATAATCCTCATTACTTGTGAGAACCAGCATTCCCTTTTTATGTTCATTGGTTAACTATAATTTTTTGAATGATATCGGACTCCTTTGCCCTTTTTTTAAATATTTTTATTTTTAATATTTATTTTTGAGAGAGAGAGAGAGAGAGACTGTGAGTTGGGGGGGGGAGCAGAGAGAGGGAGACACAGAACTTGAAGCAGGCTCTGGGCTCTGAGCGGTCAGCACAGAGCCCGACTCGGGGCTCGAACTCATGAACTGTGCGATCATGACCTGAGCTGAAGTCAGATGCTTAACTGAGCCACCCAGGAGCCCCTAAAGATTTTATTTAAAAAAAAATTTTTTTTTCAACGTTTATTTATTTTGGGACAGAGAGAGACAGAGCATGAACGGGGGAGGGGCAGAGAGAGAGGGAGACACAGAATCGCAAACAGGCTCCAGGCTCCGAGCCATCAGCCCAGAGCCCTACATGGGGCTCGAACTCCCGGACAGCGAGATCGTGACCTGGCTGAAGTCGGACGCTTAACCGACTGCGCCACCCAGGCGCCCCTAAAGATTTTATTTTTAAATAATCTCGACACCCAACATGGGGCTCAAACTCACAGTCCCCTGAGATCAAGACTTGCATGTTCCACCAACTGAGCCAGCCAGGTGCCCCTGCCCATTTTTCTAATGGAGCTTTTTCTTTAGCAGAAGACAGGTCGTAAGATGTGATTGTCCTTATCAGTTACTCCGGTATGTTTGCAGGAAGCTTGTAGTTATTCCTTAAAGCCGTTTTTAAAAAAATTTTTTTTTAATGTTTATTTTTGAGAGAGCAAGAGAGACACAGTGTGAGTGGGGGAGGGGCGGAAAGAGGGAGACACGGAATCCGAAGCAGGCTCCAGGCTCCGAGCTGTCAGCACAGAGCCCGACGCGGGGCTCGAACCCACGAACCGCAAGATCATGACCTGAGCGGAAGTCGGATGCTTAACCAAGTGAGCCACGCAGGCGCCCCCACAAACATCATTTTATATAGTGTGCCAGAAAAAGAGAACGTTATCTGGCAAGCGCCACTGGCAAACTAAGGGGCAGAAACATGACGAGACTAATTATTATGTAAATGCCTTTATTTGAACTAATACATTGCTACCAGATTACATCACTTTTCAGAGTTAGAGTAACATTATGATCTTGAAAAACTATAGCAAATAGCTGGACAAAGCAAGAGTACATTAAGTCCTACATACATATTTTTATTCTTTAGTGACCACATCTCCTTGTCTTAGGTGTAAAATTGGAAATTCGATGGTACACTTAGCATATCCTGTCTACGGTCCGAGCACACTCTCTCCTCAAAAGTGTCATTCAACAACATTTTTAAATCCAAAGAGAGAGTCTGAGGATACAGGTTGTAACACAAAGAAGCGTATACTGAACCAAGTGTTTTAAGATAAGATGCGTCAATTGTTTACAGCTTGGGTGTGAGAGGCCAGGGTATGCAAATTGGAAGGTCCGTTTTGTTCCTCTACCTATAATGTATGGTTTTTACTTACTTGAAGACCCCTTAAAAAAAGTAGCAAAATCAGCAGTCTTATTTAATGTAATCAAAA
Organism: Lynx rufus; assembly: GCF_022079265.1. NCBI lineage: Eukaryota > Metazoa > Chordata > Mammalia > Carnivora > Felidae > Lynx > Lynx rufus. The sequence continues at coordinate 11,306,780 of NW_025814833.1, read as the reverse complement.
TATTCTTAAATGTACAAAAAAGATCATGTAGAAAGAATACTGTAAAAAGATACTGATTTTCAGAATAAAAGAATACGAAAAGCTTCTATTACATTCTGCACAGCCAGTTACTTCTGCCAATTTTCAGTACTACGAAGAGAAAGCAAAAGGTACTCCTATCCAAATACCCTCCGACCACAGTTCTCGAATGAGAACGAGCATACTGGATGGAAAGCAAAATTATGGTCTAAGAATATTCATATCCAATCATCTAAGCACGTCTCAAGATGTGGATGTTCTAGGAGGGAAAAAGATACACAGACATAACATACAGCAATGGGAAGTATCCAGGGCAGCAATCTAGGAGGAGAGAGTAAATGAGTTGGCCGTGAGCACATTTCAGGGGTGCCTGACAAATCCAACTTCGGCGATGGGAAAGGGGAGTCGTTTTCATTCAACCTCTTTCCCCTGTGGGCTCTCAGGATGACCAACAGTTCCTTAAGCCATGAGCACATCACCTGGAAATAGCTGACCTGGTAATCATGCACCTGGGAGCAAGGCTGTTTGTATTCAAATTGGTTATTTTACACTCTCTTCATTCCCCTGCCCATCAAGCATGCAAACACGGTCATGACCATCTTGGGCTTTACTTCCACAAGGTCTTCGGGGAGAGCATACACCCGGGCTCCAATTCTTCTAGCCATGGACACCGCGTACCTGTTTTTGGAGGAAACAGAAATTCAGATGAACTTCTTGTTAGCGAGGTACAGGAGAGGAGACGTCGGTTTCCTCTTATCATTTGGCTGGGATGCAAAACTTTCATAGTGTGGGAGTTCGGATGGGAACATTTTGCTTTTTTTGTTCTCTGTTTTGTTTTAAAGTTTATTTCTATTTATTTTGAGAGAGAGAGAAAGAGAGAGTGCATGCATGTGTGGGAGAGGGGCAGAGAGAGAGGGAGACAGAATTCTAAGCAGGCTCTGCACTGTCAGCCAGAGCCTGATGTGGGGCTCGATCTCACGAACTGCAAGATCATGACCTGAGCCCAAATCGAGAGATGGATGCTTAACCGACTGAGCCACCCAGGCGCCCCTCGGTGCCACTTTTTTTTTTTTTAAAACGTTTATTTATATGAGAGAGAGAGAGATTGCAAGCGGGGCAGGGGGAGACAGGAGAGGGAGACAGAATGTGAAGCAGGCTCCAGGCTCTGAGCCGTCAGCACAGAGCCTGACGCGGGGCTCGAACTCACGAATTGCGAGATCATGACCCGAGCCAAAGTCCGACGCTCAACAGACTGAGCCACCCAGGCGCCCCTCGGTGCCACTTTTTAAAGGCATACCTATAAACACCAGCCAGGTGAAACATCGATTTATGTATTTATAGCTTATTTCCTTTTCTATAAGGAGTCTGATCTATCCACATGTCCTATTTTTCATTAGGATGTTTGTCTTTAAATACTTATTTTTCAGAATCTATTATGAGTTCAGCCCTTGTCTCTTCTTTTTCATGCAAAAAATTTTCAAAACTTAGTATTTAGTTTATGGTGTGTGTCACAGTTTTTTTTTTCAGACACTTAATCAACTGAACCACCCAGGCGCCCCTGGTTTTGTTTTGTTTTGTTTTTTTTGATGTCACTCTTAAGTGACACCAGATTTTTAAGCTCTACTATTTGGGACAGATTTTATCCACTCCATTTCTCCAATATGCAATGAGAATTAATTTTGGAGCACTGACATGACCTGACAATGAAAAAATATGTATATATAAAATATATATTATATATATAAAAATATATAATTATCCAGACTGGCTATATAATCAATGTTGACAGTTTCATTGAACACGTAATAGGATAACAGACACTCTAAGATCTCATGTGATCTTAGAGAAAGGGGGTGGAAATCTGTGTCACATGTCAAATCCAAGCTGCTTTAGTGGATACAATGAATACTTCCAAAAAGTCAAGGGCGGGGAGTCTACACGGTACATGAACGGAGTGGTCAGAATAAGGAACAGAAAAGGTACACAAAGTACGGGAAGAAAGAACTGATGTGTCCAGTGGAGGAAATTTGCAAGAGCACACTTCAATTAATCCATGAGACATTTCTAGGTGTTTTGTGACACAAATCTTTGAAGAGGACCAAGTCACTGAAAAAGGAAAGTTTTTCGGTGGGCTCGTTTTCAGTGTATGTTAGTCAAGCTTTCATGGGTCACCTGTAAAAGTAAGTCACAGTCTAGGTCTTTGGTGGGGAAGGGAAGTGACAGGTGGAAAAGCCCTTGTCAATATTGTTGGCTTGCAGAAAATTTTCAAGGCATAGGTAGTTTCAGTGGAGGGTTAAGCATCCTGCTCATTTAGGGACCAAGATAATAAACTCAACATATGTCGTAAAGGTGCTCTATGCCCGGTAAAAAAGACATCAGTAAATAATGTGTTTCAAAAAAGAATATTTCTATCTACTCTTATCTATGGCATGAATGTTCTTTTTTTTTTTTAACGTTTATTTATTTTTGAGACAGAAAGAGACAGAGCACAAATGGGGGAGAGAGAGGGAGACACAGAATCCGAAACAGGCCCCAGGCTCCGAGCTGTCAGCACAGAGCCCGACGCGGGGCTTGAACTCACGGACCGCGAGATCATGACCTGAGCCGAAGTCGGACGCTTAACCAACTGAGCCACCCAGGCGCCCCGGCATGAATGTTCTTAGCTCATTTTCCTCTTGTAAGTCTGTAGCTGAGTCACATTAAAACCCAAAGTATATTATTTCGGTAATTCCCCAAAGCAACAACTGATTGAGCACCTACTATGTCAGGCTCAATGCTAGGCTCATATATATTTTATTCATTTCAAAATCTCTAAGTATTATTTGTTCCCAATCTACTGATGAGTCTGAGGCTCAAAGAGGTATCCTCAGGTGACACCATTCTTCTTTTTTTTAAGCTTATTATTAAAAAAAATTCTTTTTTAATGTTTGTTTTTGAGAGAGAGACAGAGAGAGTGAGCGAGCATGAGCAGGGGAGGGGCAGAGAGAGAGGGAGACACAGAACTCGAAGCAGGCTCCAGACTCTGTGCTGTCAGCACAGAGGCCGACGCAGGGCTCGAACTCAGAGCTGCGAGATCATGACCTGAGCCAAATTTGGGCACTCAACCAACTGAGCCACTCAGGCACCTCTATTTTTTTAAGTTTATTTATTTTGAGAGAAAGAGAGAGAAAGAGAGAGAAAGAGAGAGAGAGAGAGAGAGAGAGATCACAAGCAGGGGAGGGGCAGAGAGAAGGAGAGACAGAATCCCAAGTAGGCCCCACGCCATCAGTGCAGAGCCCGATGCGGGGCTTGAACTCACAAACTGTGACATCATGACCTGAGCCGATATCAAGAGTCGGAGGGACCCTGAACTGAATGCGCCACCCAGGCGCCCCTTTAAAGTTTATTTTCATTTACTTTGAGAGAGACAGAGAGAGAACAAGCAGGGGAAGGGCAGGAGAGAGGAAAGAGAGAATCCCAAGCAGGCTCCACGCGGCCAACGCAGAGCCCAATGCAGGGCTCGAACTCATGAAACATGAGATCATGACCTGAGCTGAAACCAAGGGTCGGACGCTTCACTGACTGAGCCACCCGCCTGGGCGCCCCTCAGATAACGCCACTGTTCAGCGGCAGAATCTGAGCAAGAATGCGGACGTGCCCGGCTCCAAAGCCTGTGCTCTTGCCAGGATATTAATCACTACTATCATTGGTATCTCTTACTTGGCGTTATTATGCTTGTCATCTTCTGTCAGATTGCCACTCTTAACAAGGTCATAGTTTATGCAGCCCGGCTGGATGGCATCAATTAAATCCACAACCGCCAAGCTGGAGCTGATCGTCTTGTCCTAGTGCAAAAAGGACAATGAACCTGAGAGTTTCAGTATGCACAAATTAACACGTGATTACTTACAGAAAGCTGCCATAAACAAAGCCCAGTGAATTAAGAGAGTCTTGCCATTAGCCCAGCACTAATTCACACTGACGAAGAAACCCAACGGCTGCCCTTCCAAATTACTGGCACTTTCCGGCAAACATAACGTCTAAGAGTCAAATGTGGAATTCTTGCCTTAAAACTCTGAATGGAAGTTGATTTTCCAGCTTCACTCAATGTTCTGTTCACCCAGCTTACGATGATGTCGTCATTAGCTTTCTGCCCGTCTCCAAGGTCTTCCAGAACATTGAGGGTATATCTAAAAGAAGAAGCAGTGTTGTTGTAAGCGATGAATCACCGAATTCTACTGCTGACACCAATATTGCACTGTATGTTAACGCACTAGAATTTAACTAAATATTTGAAAAGAAAAACATGAAATGTGGGGGGGGGAGCCTATGTAACTTAGAACTGTAACATAAACTAATAATAAGGAAAACAAAAATAAAAGAGGTGGAAGAAAAGGTCCTAATCTACTTTAAAAAAAATTATTTATTTTGAGAGAGAGAGAGAGAGAGAAAGAGAGAGAGAATCCCAAGCAGGCGCCACACCGTCAGCACAGAGCCGGACGTGGGGCTTGAACTCACAAACCTTGAGATCATGACCCGAGCTGAAATCAAGAGTCAGATGCTTGGGGTGCCTGGGTGGCTCAGCTGTTTGACTCGGGTCATGATCTCATGGTTCGTAGGTTTGAGCCCTGTATCAGGCTCTGTGCCGATGGTGTGGAGCCTACTTGGGCTTCCCTTTCTCCTTCTTTCTCTGTGCTTTCCCCACTTGCACTCTCTCTCTCTCTCTCTCAAAATAAGTAACACTTCAAAAAGAAAAGAGTCCGATGCTTAACTGACCGAGCCACCCAGGCGCCCTAGGTCCCAATCTATTTTAGGGAAAAATATGCAAACAATAGAAAGGCGCTTTGTCTTCTATTTCTTTTATCCCTTAGGTTTGAAAGACTAAAGATTTCATGGAAGGAAATTCATATTATATGAAAAAAAAAAATTCGAGTAGTAGTGGCTCACCACTGATCTACCCTTTGTAAGTGGTGCTGGCGGGGGGATTTCCGTGCTTTCCAGAGCAAGCCCAACAGTCTATTGCAGGCACCTTTTATACCAGTCCAACAGTGGCCATGACCTAAAAGAAGCTGTGCTTTGGCTGGTGCTCAGTCATAAAGAATGCTTTTAAGCATTATAATTATGAGATCTTCTTTTTCAAATGGATCCAGGGACTGTTCATAATTTTTGCTTTTTGTTGTTTTTTTTTTTTTAAATTCACTGACACTAAATGAAGCTCAAGGCTGCATGCCAGGCTTCCTAGTAAAACAGGTGAACAGGGGTGCCTGGGTGGCTCAGTTGGTTAAGCATCTTGATTTCAGCTCAGGTCATGATCTCATGGTTCGTGAGATCGAGCCCCACGTCAGATCTATGTGCTGACAGCCTGTGTGGGATTCTCTCTCTCTCTGCCCCTCCCCGACTCATGCTCCTCTCTCTCAAAATAAATGTAAAAAACTTAAAAAAATAAAACCAGGAAATATTCACAGTTCTGCTGCCTGGCTTTCAAGGAGGCATCTCCCACTGAACACCCAGCATGTATTCGTTACTTAAGCCCACTTAAGAGTCTAAATGCAAACATTTCAAAGACATAGTCACTGACACGTCTGCCTGAAAGTAACAAGAAGTAGATCTGCCTGAAAGTAACAAGAAGTAGATCACAGACCAGTACTGCAGCGAAACGTGAACAGCTCGAACTGCGTACCGTACCTTCTCATCAGCTGCCAGACCAAAGCTAAAGTCAGAGTTTGGTTTCCATCATTCAGGTCCTGCCCTCCAATACCGACCAGGGAGAATTTGGCAGGATGCTTCCCCAGTTCAACAGCATAGTTGCAGTTTTCCAGCTGTAAACGCACAGAAGGTAAACGGTCAAAGATTTCTCATCTGTTTACTCCGCGCACATATGTGAGTACGTGTTTGCGACGCGGGGTGCTCCACACATCAAAAGAAGTCAAGACACAGTTCCTGTTCTCAAGAAGCTCAGACTCAAGAGTGTTCTAAACGAAAGAAACACACGGAGAATAAAAACAGCCCGTAACAAATCTGTGTGGCGACTGAATGATCTACCTTTTTCATGTTGGCTCCGAGTTTTGGGTACGGAGGTTTATTGACCTTACTCCAGTCAACAGGAACTTTAATTCGTTCGTACAACTGTAAGATTACCAAGGCGTCTTGTAGGTCACTAAAGATTTAAAAAGAATTCAATCAGTGTTTTCAGACAGCCAGACTTGGTTTCATGAAAAGCAGTAACAGTACAGGGGTGACTAAAACATAGAAAACCTGACCAACGATGGAAGAATAGCTGAAGAAGCTGTGGTATATATACACAATGGAATATTACTCAGCCATCAAAAAGAATGAAATCTTGCCATTTGCATCAACGGGGATGGAACTGGAGCGTGTGATGCTAAGCGAAGTAAGTCAGGCAGAGAAAGACAAATATCATATGATTTCACTCATATGTGGAATTAAAGAAACAAAACAGATGAACATAGGGGAAGGGAAGGAAAAATAAAAACAGAGAGGGACGCAAACCATAAGAGACTCTGAAATACAGAGAACTGAGGGTTGACGGGGGAGTGGGAGAGAGGGGAAAATGGGTGATAGGCATTAAGGAGGGCACTTGTTGGGATGAGCGCTGGGTGTTGTATGTAAGTGATGAACCACTAAATTCTACTCCTGAAATCGTTATTACAACTATATTAACTAAATGGGATTTAAACTAAAAAAGTAAATAAAACCTAGAAAACCACAGATAATATCCCAGGCTCCTATTTTCTTTTAAAAAACAAATTTTTTTTTAACGTTTATTTATTTTTGAGACAGAGAGAAACAGAGCATGAACGGGGGAGGGGCAGAGATAGAGGGAGACACAGAATCCGAAGCAGGCTCCAGGCTCTGAGCCATCAGCCCAGAGCCCGACGCGGGGCTCGAACTCACGGACCGCGAGATCGTGACCTGAGTTGAAGTCGGACGCTTAACCGACTGAGCCACCCAGGCGCCCCTAGGCTCCTATTTTCTATCAGTCTGTCCCCAAAACAAAGGTAACATCATCTTGCTCACTTGAAATATTTATTGAGAGCTTACTTTTTGCAAGGGACTATTCTAGAAGCTGGGCAACAGGACAAAAATCCCTGGCCTTACTTTAGAGTTAGAGAGACAAAAAACAAGTATATGGATAAACAGAAGCGTTAGGTGCTGGGCCGGGTCTGAATTCGCGGTTTGAATATACTAAGGGAGTAAGGCATTAGAGGCGTAAAAGAACATTCCATGCTGAGAGAACAGTGAACACGAAGGCCTCAAGACATCATGGATGGTCTACCTAAGGCATTTCTTGGTCTCTGTTTCAAAATATTAACTATCTGTTCCCTAGGGTGTTAGAAAGACATCCTTACATTCTTTCACTTAATGATCATATAGAGAAATAATCTGGGCTTCTGCATATTTGGAAAATAATGATGGATGTCACCACTAAGCATTTTCCACTATAAATGACCACTGTAAACTAACTTTTTTTGAGAGAGAGGGAGAGAGTGCGTGCAAATGGGGAAAGGGGCAGAGGGAGGCAGGGGAGAGACAGAATCTTAAGCAGCCTCTATGCTCAGTGCGGAGCCCAACACGGGGTTCGATCTTGAGCTGAATTAGGAGTCAGACACTCCACCAGGCACCCTGTAAACTAACATTTAGAAAATGTTTAGAGCTGCAATTATTTCTGTGGCATCCACTCATGACGTTCCTAATTGTTTATAAGAAAAGTAGAAAAGCTTACGCATAGAGATGGTTTACATGGGGATTAACACCAAGAGAGTTCATCCAGTTACGGAAGGTTCTTTCTTCACGAGTTTCTCCTATTAAGAATATTCACAAAGTTTATATATTAATGCAACACCTTGTATATGTGCATATAATATGAAAGCATATGTAAGATTATTTCGTTTCCTCTGTACAGATCTAGAGGTTTTCTCCAATATGAATCTCCAAACATTCTCTCTACTTTCTCTCTACATACATGCTTTTTATTGTTTTTATTTTTTTAAAGTCCATTTCTTTATATTGAGAGAGAGAGAGAGAGAGAGAGAGAGAGAGAAAGAGAGAGAATCCTAAGCAGGCTCCATGCTGTCAGTGCAAAGCTTCAATGTGGGGCTCAGTCTCACAAACCATGAGATCATGACCTGAGCCAAGATCGAGAGTCGGACACTTAACCAACTGAGCTACCCAGGTGCCCCCAGATACATGCCTGTTTTTAAAAATCTATTCATTTTATTTTAAAATTAAAGAATGCAAATTTATAATCAGTTAAGCAATTTAGAGGTTTATGAAGTTTTAATAATCTTCTGTCCCTTGTAATCCTTCCCCAATATCTCCCAGAAGTAACTGATGTGATCAGTTTTACATTAAAAAAACTTTTGTGGTTACATGAACCTTCTATACTCATGAATTTACTTCTTCTTTCTACACATTTATACATCCTAAGCTACACACGAGTACTCATTTTACATGCCTATAGTACTACAGCAATAAGTTACTTGAAACTGGAAAAGCATAAAGAGAGGGAGACACGGAAACCGAAGCAGGGTCCAGGCTCTGAGCTGTCAGCACAGACCGCAAGATCATGACCTGACCTGAAGTCAGATGCTCAACCGACTGAGCCACCCAGGCACCCCATTATTTTTTCTTTTTAGAGAGACAGCATGTGAGCAGGGAAGAAGGGCAGAGGAGAGAGAAAGAGAATCTCAAGTAGGTTCCACGCTCAGCACGGAGCGTGACGCAGGGCTTGACCCCACGACCCTGGGATCACGACCTGAGCTAAAATCAAGAGTCGGGCTCAACTGCCTGAACCACCCAGGCGCCCCTTAAAGATTTTATTTTTAAGTAATCTCTATACCCTACGTGGGGATCAAATTCAAAATCCCGAGATTGAGACTAGCACGCTCAACTGACTGAGCCTGCCGGGCGCCCCTAGTATTTTTTGAGTAGGGGAGTAGAAAAGGAATCGGGGCTAGTTCTGGTCAGTCCAACCATGGATGAATGAAATAATACTGTAAATTTATAGGTCAAATTTAATGCATATGTATATTTGCGGGGGGAGAGGTTTAAAAAGTGATCTAATTCTAAAATATTAAAAGAAAGCACGGGTTTACTAAGTGGCCTTAAGCTAAGCGATCCGTGACTCCTTTACAAGTTTCCTTGTATCATCCTTTTCTATCAGCTGCCACTTTTTACTCAGCCTTTGGGTCTACTTCCAGCAGATATTTGCTAAGGGAAAGTGGATAAGGAAACGTATTAAGTCAAGATCCTGAAACCATCGTGGCCTACGTAACATATTTCCACTCTGTAGTCCTGCACATTAGAATGTGAGAAACCTTCAGTTACCTTCCAATAGAGTCCAGTCAATATCCTGGTTCTCTGGCTTCGTTAGTGCTGGGTATTTATTGAACAGGTTAGCCACAAAGGCCAAGTTCAGTTTGGGGTTTCCACTGACAACATCAGCAGGGGTAACAAACTGTCTGCAACCTAACTTGTCTGCTTGTTGAAGCATACTCTCTGCTCTCTTCAAATCATCTGTTTCCTGTTGAAGTAAGAAGACATATTGTAAAAGGCTAAAAATACTAAAAATATAGAAACGTTTCCCTACAATGATAGGCTGGATATACAATTCTACTTTCTCTTAGTCAACACATGGTATTTATTATAAAATTGTTTGTGGAATGCAACAGAAAGTTGGCTGTATTTGATTGCAGTACCTTAAAAATACCCTAGGTGGCACCAGATGATTTATCTAAGGATAATACATTTAATTCCACTGGGATTACATCTCCTGCTAAAACTCATCAAGAAAAAAGCAAAAACTGCTCAGATTTTTCAGTTGGGCCCTAAGGGAGGTGTAAGACTGAAAAAGAGAAAATAATTATGAGAAAATAATTTAAAAATAATAATCAAGAATCGCAGTTTCCAATGATTTGATTTCAGGTTTAAATTGTGCATTTCAAATTGTAGTTTTTCTCTTCAGGGATTTTTATTTTAGTCTATTTTATTTGTTTACGGTTTGCTTTACTTAACTTTTCCACCCACGAAGAAGCAATGTTGTGCATTTCTGCAAAGAATACTTACTTTCGACTAATTCCTATGACTCCCAACTTGTTACTTTCTTCCCCATTCTATTTTTTTTAATGTTCATTTTTTATTTTGAGAGAGAGAGAGAGAGAGAGAGAGAGACAGAGCGAGAGCACTAGGGTGAGTCGGGGAGGGGTAGAGAGAGAGGGAGACAGAGAATCTCAAGCAGGCTCTGCACTGTCAGTGCAGAGCCCAACACGGGGCTCGAACCCAGAAAATCTGAGATGACCTGAGCCGAAAGCAAGAGTCAGAAGCTCAACCAACTGAGCCACCCAGGTGCCCACCCCATTCTATTTTTTTCCCCTTTTCTTTTCCCCCTGGAAAGATGCATGCTGAGCTCTTGATCAACATAGGGTTTGGTGAAGAATGTGAGTTACCCAGTCATTTCAGACCAGTGTCAAAATTAGTTTCTCAGACACCCAGTATTCCCGCCTCCCAATGCCACAAGTAAAAAAACCGGGAGCTACAGGAGGCACAGTTGCTTTGGGATTTTCTGTGTCTAGTGGCCTATGTTTGGAAAAGAACACAGCAACACTCTGAGAAGTTCCTATATCTGTACACTACAGTTTGTCCCAGGGCAAATGTAGCACTTCTGGACAACAGTGTCCCCTATAAAAAGGTTTTACAATTGGTGGGAAAAGAAGAGATAAAGCTAAAGGAAGCTTGAGGAATGTTACTTTTAAACTAACGCTGCCCAGAATGTATAATTTGAGGGTTTTAACTTTGTCTTTACATTTTTTTTTTTAACGTTGATTTATTTTTGAGACAGAGAGAGACAGAGCATGAACGGGGGAGGGTCAGAGAGAGGGAGACACAGGATCCAAAACAGGCTCCAGGCTCCGAGCTGTGAGCACAGAGCCCGACGCGGGGCTCGAACTCACGGACCGCGAGATCGTGACCTGAGCCGAAGTCGGCCACTCAACCGACTGAGCCACCCAGGCGCCCCTTAACTTTGTCTTTAATGGGTGATGCTCCTTAGTTTTTTAACCTCCAGTGCGATACCTTGACTCTGTAGGACTCCAGAACAATGTGTGTTTATTGTGTTACCCTTGTAACCTTCTGCAGCCAGTAACCACCAGAAGATTGGCAATTGAGTGGGATTCAACGTTTCTTCAGGATTCTCTGTGAGCATATAGTGAGTTCCTCTCAGAGCCTTTTCTATTTCTTGTAACCTGTCAGTTATTACTTTAATATTGTTTGATTTATGCTATTTACCAGCTTTATCTTAAAATCCCTTCTTCATTGATCATCCTGGCATTCTTAATGAAGCATTGACATAATATTGGAACAGAAGGAAGCTTTAAAATAGATGACAACCAAAAACCTAAATAGTCAAATATACAATAGTGAAATAAAAATAATCAAATCAAAAAAAATATATATGCAAAAATAACTTCAGCTCCTATCTCACACTATATTCAAAATTAACTCCAAACATATATTTCTAAATGCAAAAAGCCAAACTCTAAAAACCTCTAGGAGAAAACATAGGAGGAAATACTTGTGACCTTGTATTATGCTAAAATTTCTCAGATACAACATCAAAAGCATGATCCGTAAAAGAAAAATGACTAAATTTGACTTGGCTAAAATTAAGAACGTCTGTTCTTTGAAAAACGTTGGGAGAAAACATTTGCAAATCACATATCCGATAAAGGATTTGTATCCAAAATACATAAAAAACACTCAAAACTTGCTAATAAGAAAACAAACAATGCAATTAAAAATGGACAAAATGTTTGAACAATGACGATACACGGATGGTAAATAGTCACATAAAAATGTTCAACATCACAGGTCACTAGGGAAATACAAATTAAAACCACAATGACAGATCTTTCAACACCTGTTAGAATGAGCCAAGTTAAAAGGGCTAACCACACTGAAGTGTTAGCGAGGACGTGGATGAACTGGAACTTTCATACACTGCTGGTGGCAATGTAAAATGGTACAACCACTTGGGCAAATGAATTGGCAGCTTCTTCAAAAAGTTAACCATCACCAATAACCATACCCCATCACTCAGCCATTTCACTCCTAGGTACTTCCCAAAGAGAAATGAATGCACATATTTACACAGAGACTTCTATATGAATGTTCATAGCAGCTGTAGTTGTAATAGCCCCAAACTGGAAACAATCCAAATGTTCAACAAGTGCGTGGGTTAACAAATTGTGGTATATCCATCCATCGGAATACAATTCAGCCTTTAAGAAGGAATGAATTTATGATACATGTGACAACATGAATGAGTCTCAAAATAATCATGCCAAGCGAAAGGAGCTACACAAAAAAAGAATACATACTACAGGGGTCCATGTATATAAAATTTGCAAATATTCAAACTAATGTAAAGTGAAAGAAAGCAAATGAGCGGTTGCCTGGGAAGAGGGAGTAGGGGAAAGTGGCAGGAAGGAATTATAAGGGATCATGAGCAAACCTGATGTGATAATGGATTTAAAAAAATCAGTCATCAATGAGGCCCTAAAGAAGGTATAAGGCTGGAAAAGATGAAGAAGGACACTGAACAACAAGGGAAAAGCGTGAGCACGGGCTCAGAGATAAAACTAGTGGGAAACATCGCTGGATAGGAGACCTGGAACAAGACTGTGTAGGGCCTTAAATGCTAAGCAGAACATTTCGGACTAAAGACTACAGTCAATGGGAATCCTTGACGGACTCTGAGGAGGGAAGAGACAAAGGAGTGTTTTCAGATCAATCAGGGAAGACTGAATGGAGAAGAGCTGTATCAGAATCAGAATCAGTTAGTATCCTGGTGCCATTTACACAGGCATAACGTCATCTGGTTAGCCTTCCCAGACAGCTCCCTAGTGCACAGGACAGCCCCTCATCCATACCAAGTGACTGAACCAAAGAGTCTCACATCTAACATACAGACAGAAATACACGTACACAAGTCAGTTACAAGTTCAGTTCTGATAAGGGCAGTGTAAATGGTTTAGACAGTATAATCCACTCAATCCCACTGCATAATAGGGTAGAAATGTGGATTTTCTTTCCTTCTTCTTCTTCTTTTTTTTTTTTTTTTTAAGTAGGCTTCATGCCCAGCATGGAGCCCAACGCGGGGCTTGAACTCACAAACCATGAGATCATGACCTGAGCTGAAACCAAGAGTCGGGCGCTTAACTGACCGAGCCACCCAGGTGCCCCCAAATTAGTACAGTGCATCCTATATCTAATAGGTACAAAGAATAAACTAGGCGAACGTAGAAACTTGAGACTAGTCTAGTCCAACTCCTTACTTTATGGATGAGCTAAGTGAGATCCAGTATGGGGAAGAAACGTGTCCAAGGTCACTGGACAAATCAATGACGTAAGCAGGGAACACGTTCCGTGAATGATTCCCCATATTGGATTTCAGGGATCAGCAGTTTGCAAACATAGTCACATTACCCTCAACACAGGAATATTACAGATGCGTATATGAACATAGTCACTAAATGTCTTACTGTGATTACAATCCAAACACCTGGAAAAGGTTCGTTTCTAGCACTTATTTCCTCACCCTCGCTTTGAATATTTTATGCAATCCATATAAACCAACAGCGCCATCACTGTGGAGCTCACTAATAAACTGTCAAAATAAACCAAAGCTAATCTTTCTGCCTTTGAATTACACCCACAGCAATACATTTTAAAGTAACGCTTGAAACTGTCAACACCACCACGTGCAATTATAACAATTCTTGCTATTTAGAAGAAATGGACAATGATTTTGTAAGACTGTAGAATCTGAATACTTACATTGAAACCCGACATGTTAATATCTATCCGTGGTTCCCCTTCTTTTTGTCCTTTTGGTGCAATTTGATTGAGAAGATGGAAATAGGCTTTGGAATCCTACAAGTGAATTGAAAGTTTCAGTGAGATCACATTTACAAAGAATGAATGTATCCTCTTGGCCCATGTTTGTAAGGATATTTGCATTGGATTTTGGGAGAACGGATGGCAGAAATCTCTGCCTTCAAAGCTAACGGATCTTTCCCCCAGAAAAGTCCATCTATCTGGCCTAACGTCTGCCTTGAATATGGATAACTAGATTTTATCATGACTTCACAACTGATTAACATTACCCATAATACTAGTAAACACATAACTAGTTCTGTACCTTCACTGAATTACTGAAGTCAATAAGCTTGGTAGACAAAACAAGCAAGAAAAGAAAGTAGGAGCAGAAATCCAGGAAGCATAGGGAAAGAGAAAATAAACAGGTTACATCATTACAAAACACGATATATACCATAACCTACGGAGAAGAGATTAGCTGTGTTAAAGATGTATTTAGTTGTAGACTTAAATGACCATTCTTAAATGAGTAACACTTGAGTGGGTGAAATAACACATTTAACACTTTGTGACCTGAATAGACTTAGCCAAACAAGATTTTTCTTTTTAAGCTCCTGAACTCATTTATTGTTTGAATGTTTTTGCTTGGAATTCCAATAATTAAAGCGGTGTTGCTCATATGGGGGTGGGCTGCGTGACTTCGGGCTGTGTGGACACGCCACAGAATACAACTTGAAAACCACAGTACCGCCGCAAACAATCAATAAGGGTCCCCAACACACCTGTCAGGTAAACTGCCTTCAGGGGACAGAAACTGCTCACCGCTGGGAAGGTGATCCTCCAATATAGCAGGACTTGGAATTCCTATATAATATTTTTGTAATCAGAAGTGTTAAACATCATGATAGTAAACTAGAGGATTACTGACCCTTGACGTCCAGACAGGCTCTAAAGGAATGTTCCTCCTAGTAAGTTCTGTAGATTGTGTGCACCTTAATCCCCTGGGGGAAGCTGTCCAATATGCAGATTACTGGATCAAAACCCAGACCTACCAAACATGAACCCCTGGGAGTTACCCAGAGCTGCGTCTTAGATGAGCTAAGGCAAGTGAGTTTGACGCATAATGCCATAAATGATGCCAAGAACGGGGAGAATCAGGTGAGTGAAATCCGTTTCAGACCAATTCATGAGATGCAAACCCAGATGCTACCATTAGTGGGCATAGGATTTGCCTCCCTGTAATAGGATATTTACTGTTGCAAAAATGTGTTTGCTCACAATTTCTTTCTAAAGGTGCATAAACAATTCATGATCAAATCCTATGCACTTGAGAACAGGTAAAGAGCAGACCCAGCATTGTATGTACTATCCTGAAAAGGGCTTTTTGCACGTGAAAATTGAACTTGAATACAGGTAAGTTGGAAGCCCTTTTTCACATTACCGAACAACGCTTTGCTTTTTAAAAAGATTCAAGGCAGGCTTTATTTATTTATTTTTAAACAGGATTTCCTTTTGTACATTTAAAATACATCCCAGAACAGAAAACCCATTTCCCGGTGGTTTTTGAGAACACATCTAATGCATACGGCAAAAATACACCTGGCCAAACATGTTGTGTAAGTTAAAAGAAGGGATGGGGAACCAGCTGGTCTTACAATTTTGGAGCTATCCTGAAGTTTCACTGATGAAATCAGTATTGCCAATATCCCATCACTTCCTCTCACCGCTGAACGCACTGATGTGACCACAGACTATTGTTTTCATAGCCCTGTGGGTCAGTGACATCTGGTGAAGCTCCCTGTGTCCCAACGTCCGGATTTTGCAGAGAGTCGAGGCAATTAATGAGGACTCTGTGATATTCGCTATGGTAATCGTGGCCCCCTCTCTCTGGGAAGCCAAAGCAACATGTGGTCAAGGACTTGATTTTCTTTTTCTTTTTCTTTTTTTTTTAAGTTTATTTATTTATTTTTGGGAGAGAGAGACAGAGAGAGAGAGAGAGAGAGGCAGAGAGCACACAAGCCGGGGAGGGACAGAAAGAGAGGGGGACAGAGGACCAGAAGGAGGCTCCGTCCTGTCAGCACAGAGCCCGACGCGGGGCTCGATCTCACAAACCGCGAGATCACGACCTGAGCCGCAGTCGGACCCTTAACCGACTGAGCCACCCAGGCGCCACTTTGCAGGTCTGTTATGTGCCAGGTATCGTGTCAGAGGTGGGATTTAGCAGGAAGGCCCTAGAGCAGGGGCTGAGGTAGGAGACACAGACATATGTTAAGAGCTCATCACTACCCTCCGGAACTCAGTGTCTAATGGTGGGAGCACGTGACAGAAGAGAAGCCAAACATGAAAGACGAAGGGGAATCTCGGGGCCCTTTCTCTCTCTTCTAGAGCTATACTAACGGATACACTGAGGTCTGGGAAAGGCAGTTAGGAAGAGGCTAGTCATGGCCCCCCCTTCTATACTCCATGTTTAACAGCAGGAAGAACGTAGAAGTTAGGACTAGAATACTTGTACCCTTTTTCACAGAAGCAGAGCTAGACTTGGGGCTAGTGCTCGTTCCTAGGTTTTGTCTCTTACTGAAAACTACCATCGGGGCCAAGGGCCAACAAGGCCTGGTGATATACTGGCAGAATTCCCTCGCTGCTCATCACGTCGCCCAAGAGTGTGATCGTTCTCTGCACCGTTACCTTGATGTCAGCACTAAAGTTGTTGATTTTTTGCCAGCCCGAGTTTTCCAAATGAAAGTTGGCCCATCTAAGCAGAAGCTCTTCTGGAGACAGTTTCATGAGCTCCTCCAAAGTCTCCCCGTCTCGAAGTAAGGCGGCCAAGGCTATAAGGAAAAAAACCCCCACAACCAATATGTTATCTGACAATGGTCATTGTAAGTTCATTTGGTCTTCTGACGCTCTGTGAAGTAATGGACGTGCAAAAACTAGCATGACCTAGGTCCTCAGTTTTAGGTACGGAGAGTCTAATAAAAGATAAATACAGAAGTAGATAATTATGCAATGATATAAAGATACTGTGTTATGAAGATACACAGCAAATACACAATACTATAATGTATTATCTTTATTATTCTTCACATTCCAAATGGCAAATAAGTTACAGGTTTTTGTAAATGCTTCTTTATTTAATTTAGAGAGAGAGAGAGAGAGAGAGAGAGAGAGAATGTGTGTGCAAGCAGGCAAAGAGCAGAGAGAGAGAGGGAGAGAGAGAATCCCAAGCAGGCTGTGCACTCAGCCACCCAGGCACCCCAAGTTACAGTTTTTGAAACATTTTTACATTATGTCATATACTTACCTAAATTGTCCTTGTTTAATAATATTAAAATCAGAGATTGGGGGAAGGATGTTAAAAATATTGGAGCCTTTATACTTAACCTTTTGACTACAGGAGTACAGGAACACTACAGTATTCATATTTTTTATTTTTTTAGTGTTTATTTTTGAGAGAGAGAGATAGAGTGCGAGTGGGGGAGGGGTGGAGAGAGGGGGAGACACAGAACCCAAAGCAGGCTCCAGGCTCTGAGCTGTCAGCACAGAGCCCGACGTGGGGCTCGAACTCATGAACTGTGAGATCATGACCTGAGCTGAAGTCGGACACTTAACTGATTTGAGCCACCCAGGCGTCCTGGTATTCATATTTAAGTATAGTTAACTTACTCCTGAAGGGTTAAATATGGTTTTTAAAAAATATTTTTACTTTTTAAAAAAAGTAATCTCTACACCCAACATGGGGCTCAAACTCACAACCCCCAAATCAAGACTTGTATGCTCTACAGACTGAGCCAGCCAGGTGCCTGGGTTAAATCTATTTTTAATGGGATATAATTCAACTTTACATTTTCTATAGCACCTAACATGTAAAAGCCCCTCAATTATTATTTTTTTAGAGATGAATGGGTGTTTTTTTATGTTTATTTATTTTTGAGAGAGAGAGAGAGAGAGAGAGAGAGAACGGAGGGGCAGAGAGAGGGAGACACAGAATCCAAAGCAGGCTCCAGGCCCTGAGCTGTCAGCACAGAGCCCGATGTGGGGCTTGAACCCACGAACTGCGAGATCATGACCTGAGCCAAAGTCGGATGCCCAACCGACTGAGCCACCCAGGCACCCCACCGCTCAATTATTTTTTGTTGTTGAATGGAATGTGTAGAAGAAGCCAAAGGTTTTTGGTAAATATTCCCTCAGGTAATAGAAGCAGGGGTGTCTGCATAGAGAACCATCTAAATTTTAGCACTGTTTTAGGAGTAAGTCATGCAGTCCTAATGCAATTATTACCTCCCATAAGATAAAAGGAGGTTTATATTGAACAAGAAGACTGAAATTGCCTGATTTCTGAAGAGGTCTAAGTAATGCTTGTATCAGGCCAGTTTCATCTTTCACGGACTCTGCTTCATGCCATGTCACTTTGACCCTGAGGGATTGAAGCAAGGGCAGAGGCAGCATGGTCACTTGTCCAGGACCCTCCGTTGGCTCCCCATCTCCACCAAGTCAAAGGCTAGAAAGGATTAAACACCATGACATCTATGCACCTGAGACCTTGGCAAAGAAGAGTCATTTGATCTATTACACAAGCCAATGTAATTTTATTTTGTTGTCCTCTTTTCCTTTTTGAACAGACTTCAACTCCTTTAATAAGACAAACACCACCGTGAAGGTGGCTAGCAACGAGAGGAATTATATTTGTTCAAATATAGGTACCTTGGAGTGGACCAAAAGAGAAAGTGTAATGGTGTCCAAAGTGGCCAAAAAGTCTTACGATGGATGAATGTGCAAAATGAGACGGTCGACAGACAGTCTGGGACTTTGAAACTGCTGAGAACCCCAAATATATATTCCCCAGAAGTCACTAGGATTGAGAGACTGATTTCTGGAATAAAATAGGAATATTTGGAGTGGTGCTTCATATTTTAATTTAGCCTTACAGGAAGAGGGTAATGGGTAAGAAGGATGATGCTTCTGCTGGTTCAGGACATGTGCGACCATCAAGGGCAGGTTGGCATAGCTCTGAAGAGATCTAAATCAGCGAGAGAATAGAAAAAGCACTAAAAATAATACTAAAGAAGAAAAGTTGTAATCAGGCTGTTTTCCTGAATAACCCTATAGCATTACGTTCCGTTAATTCCAGTTATCGTCTAATCACCTCAATTAAGTGCTTTCATTACCTTCATTCCTGCTTAATTCAATGTCGGCGAACAAACCGATCTTAATGATCTGCCACAGCAGTCCCAAAACCAGATGGGGTTTCCCAGCCCGCAAATCCTCTGCACCGATGTTCACAACGTGACACCCAATGGCAGAAGCAGAGTTCAGTGCCAAGTTCAAGTTTTCCTGCAAGACAGCCAGTTTACACATTTGCTCCTTGACCTTTCCGTTTTGTAGGAGTCTACACCCTTCACTGAAAATAATGCTCAACGAGGAAATGAGTTTCAGCCATACAGGATCCATAGAAAACAAACTCCAGACAACAAATTCCAGACTTTGGCGTTAAAAGCCTAGCTACAACAAATCTCATCCTTGTAGTTATTGTCCTTTCCAGAATTCTGTGGGAAGTTAACGTGGTATTTTAATTTGGTCTCTTATTTGGTCCTTTCCTCACAAAAGGAAATGGACGAGAGACGTAGAGTCAGTATATCCATGTGGGTTCAGTGCTGCCTTTTTTTTAAGACTGTATTTTTTAAATTTTTTACTTAATTTATTTTTTAAATTTACATCCAAGTTAGTTAGCATATAGTGCAACAATGATTTGAGGGGTAGACTCCTTAATGCCCCTTACCCATTTAGCCCATCCCCCCTCCCATCACCCTTCCAGTAACCCTCTGTTTGTTCTCCATATTTAAGAGTCTCTTCTGTTTTGTCCCCCCCCCCCACCGTTTTTATATGTTTTGCTTCCCTTCCCTTATGTTCGTCTGTTTTGTATCTTAAAGTCCTCATATGAGTGGAGTCATATGATATTTGTCTTTCTCTGACTAATTCCGCTTAGCATAATCCCCTCTAGATCCATCCACGTAGTTGCAAATGGCAAGATTTCATTCTTTTTGATTGCTGAGTAATACTCCACTGTGTATATATACCACATCTTCTTGATCCATTCATGCACCGATGGACATTTGGGCTTTTAAGATTGTATTTTTAAGGAATCTCAACCCTCAACACGGGGCTGAAACTTACAACCCCGAGATCAATAGTCGCATGCTCTACTGACTGAGCCAGCCAGGTGTCCCAACTGTTGGGTTTCTCAACTTACCTAAACGAGGTCTATTCCACGCACCTGAAAAAGTTCTAGAGGTGTCAAGCTCCACATCCCAAGAGGTGCTCTTGCCTGAGGGAATTTTGTTATCTAACAGGGTAATACTCACTTGATGGAAAGGGAAAATGCTCCATTCCTTAAGCATGCTAATTGACTAAGAGCTTACATATTTTTTCTTTATTTCTGCATGCTTGCACACAGTATGTAACGAAAAGAACATAGGGCTTTGGAGTTGGACCTGGATTTGAACTTCAGTTCCAACATTAAGCTTGGACAAGCTCAGAAGCCTTCCAGAGTCCCAGCTCTCCTCTGTCAAATCTCGATAATGGTCCTCAACTCAAGAGTTGTTATAAGAATTACATGGGAAGATACACAGGGCAGAACCTATGGTCTACAGAATAGGTCCTCACATGGCAGTTTCCCTGAAGAGGACAGGAAGACCAATGCGCACCTGAATGATGAAGGGCGTAAGTTTCTTCTTGTTGATGGCCCTTTCATCAATTGTATCAGGAACTGAAAGGTTGATCATTTTACTGAAACAAAAATTAAACAAGGAGTTGGTTTACTTCTAAAGAGCCTGTAAACATCACAATATTTTAAGGCTTATCCCAACACGCCACTCATGTAATCTGAAAACGATACATGCAATATGTGACTTTCACCATGTTGATCACACAAGAAAAACTATACATGTGAAACACTCAAGTTGAAACAAAAGACCAACGTGTTCGGTCCAGTAGCTGGGTATTTCTGAGCTGGGCATGGGGGCATACTCTCTCATTTAAATTTTTTGTATTTTACACATTATTTTATAAGAATAAATAATTTGGATAGTGAAAAAAACCTAAATAAATAACTTAAAAAAAATTTTTAATGTTCATTTATTTTTGAGAGAAAAAGAGACAGAGCACAAGTGGGAGGGGGTGAGAGAGAGAAGGAGACACAGAATCTGAAACAGGCTCGAGGCTCTGAGCGGTCAGCACAGAGCCCGATGCAAGGCTCGAACCCATGCACCACGAGCTCATGACCTGAGCCAAAGTTGGATGCCCCACCGGCTGAGCCACCCAGGCACCCCCATAAGCATTTTAATTGCATTTTACATACAAGTAGCTTTTACTAATATTTGAAAAATTAATTAGACATAGCACAGAATACTAGATCATTTAAAATAGAAGAACTCTTGGATCATCTACACTAGCGTTTCTCAACTCTTGACTATGTATTAGAATTTATCTGTTGTTTTTGAGGGGGGGCGGAGAGGCAGAGAGAGAGGGAGACACAGGATCCGAAGCAGGCTCCAGGCTCTGAGCTGTCAGCACAGAGCCCGATGCGGGGCTTGAACCCACGAGCTGTGACATCATGACCTGAGCCGAAGTCGTACTCTTAATGGACTGAGCCACCCAGGCACCCCCTGAATAAATTTTAAAAGCAGATAAAACCCCACACTGAAATTCTGTCTCTTCTAGATTGTGTAATTCACAATTAAAAATGACCATTTATTGGGGCACCTGGGTGGCTCAGTCAGTTAAGTGACTGACTTCGGCTCAGGTCATGATCTCACAGTTTGTGAGTTCGAGCCCCGCGTCCGGCTCTGTGCTGACGGCTCAGAGCCTGGAGCCTGCTTCAGATTCTGTGTCTCCCCCTCTCTCTACCCCTTCCCTGTTCAGGCTCTGTGTCTCTCTGTCTCTCAATGATAAATAAACATTTAAAAAAATTAAAAAAAAAATAATTTAAAAAAATGACCATTTATTCACAAGGAGGAAAATTCGTTGAGCATGAGATTCTTTCATTCACCATATTTACTGAGCGCCTAATTGATGAGTTAGGCACTACATTTGGTGCTAATTCAGTGGTGAGAGAAAGGAAGGTTCTGCTAATTAGACAAGAATCTAGGACTTCTTTGGAAGAATCTCATCTGGTAAAATTTGGACTGAGATGCTAACATTTTAGATGTTTATAAACACTGCCTTAAAACATGTTATTCTGCACAGGGAAAACCATGCTTCTTTCCGTGTAAAATTTCAATATGAAATAAATAGCATCATGTGATTATTTCTCTGTATTAAAACACAGGGGGCATTATTTCTTTAGTGCCTATATATAGACAGAAGAGGGGCTCTCTTACGGTTTTTAAAAACATTTCTTTATTTACTTATTTATATTTGAGAGAGAGAGAGTGCGAGCGGGGAAGGGGCCGAGAGAGAGAGAATCTTAAGCAGGTTCCATGCCCAGCACAGAGCCCGAGGTGGGGCTTGATCTCCCAACCCTGAGATCATGACCTGAGCCGAAAGCAAGAGTCCCATGCTCCACCGACTGAGCCACCCAGGCGCCCCTTCTTACTTTTTTATTTTTTATTATTTATTTATTTATTTATTTATTTATTTTTTAACGTTTATTTATTTTTGAGACAGAGACAGAGCATGAACAGGGGAGGGGCAGAGAGAGAGAGGGAGACACAGAATCTGAAACGGGCTCCAGGCTCCGAGCTGTCAGCACAGAGCCCGACGCGGGGCTCGAACTCACGGACCGTGAGATCATGACCTGAGCCGAAGTCAGAGGGTTAACTGACTGAGCCACCCGGGCGCCCTCTGGAGCACGCTCTTAGCCATCGTGCCGCCCTGCTTCAACAGAGTCCATCAACCGACAAAGTGTTGGTAATCTTACATCCTTTCTGCCAAGATACTGCTGCCTCTGGGGCAGCAGGAAGAACACCCACATTTTTCGGAAGTAAGTAATTGGAGAGTGAGAACTGAAGAGGAGTGTCGCTTCTTTTTTTCGAAGCCACGGTACTTTAGAAATAAGTGGACACCGACATACTGAAGTCCAGCAAAGCTGGTCACGGTCTGCTTGCTCAAGTGATGAGAAGAAGCTGGAAGCTGATGGCTTCTTTATAAAGTGGTCCCCACTCTCAATGACTGAGTTTTAGATTCATATTTTGGTGTTCCTTTCTCAGACACGCTCAGAGATGAAGTGGGGAGAGCCCTGACAATGTTTTTAATAACTTTTTTAAGTTTCTTTCTTTCTTTCTTTAGAGAGAGAGAGAGAAAGAGAGAGAGAGCACGCGTGGGGAAGAGGCAGAAAGACAGGGAGAGAGAGAGAATCCCAAGCAGGCTCTGCACTAATGGCCAGAGCCCGAAATGAGGCTCGAACCCAAAAACCAGGAGACTGTGACCTGAGTCGAAATCAAGAGTCGGACCCTTAACCGACTGAGCCACCCAGGCGCCCCTGAGCCGAGACAACTGTCAATTCTAGTTATTCCCCAATGTCAAGCATCCAGAAACAGATATATCAATCATGTGGAAGACTGTTTGGGAAACCTGGATATCAAATCAACCAACATCTTACCAAAGCACAATTCCGTCACCAACAGCTTTGAACAGGTCGTCGGTGTTTGGGTTCATTGGTATAACGTGTCTGCAATCGGGATCATTTTCCAAAGCTTTGTTTATCCAGTTAACAAAAGCGTATTTTTCTTCCTCTAGAATTATGTTGAATAACAAGAAATCATTACCTATAGCATCTCTCGCAAGCTACAGTAAATAGTCATAATGCCTTTATGGCAAGAATTGATCCCAAGTTGAATACAGGCCACAAAGTGCTTCTACTGTATTCTTAATTAGGAGGCAATGTTTTTCTCGGTCCCCTCCTTGACATTATAGCATGCGTTCTACTTAGTTCATTGTGTTAGCCTAACACGGGCGAAACTATTACTATTACCTGAGTAAGAATGCTGTGTTCCTTCACTGGAAAGCTCCGAAGTGCCTCCCAGAGCACAAATCCCTTCTTTCCTGTTGATCGCTTTGCGGAAGGTTTTGGCAATATCACTGCTTTTTACCTCTTGGAAAATCTATTAATGAAAATAACATCGTTAATTCGCGATTCATTTTAAATTAGGCACGAGGAGAAGCCCATCCCTCTTCTTTCACACTGCGATCAGCTGCATGGTCCCACACAGGTGCCGAGTGTTAAAGGCCACGGAACACTGCGCTCGAGTTTTGAAGCTGGTAAATGAGTACTACGATACTGAAAATGAAGCCAGAGGCAATTGCACACACTTGTGGAAAACGTTAAGTGCCACATGCATTGAATCTGCTTTAAGCCGAAAACTGGCGTGGTTCAAAAGCATACATAAATCTGTTAATTTTCTACCAACAAGTGAGCCTTTGTTCGTTCCCTGGAGAGAAAAGGCTGAGGGATCTATCTCCCTTCTTTAACCACAATTCTTAGTGCAAAGAAAGGTGAAGTTTTTAGGACTCAACCCCCCCCCCCAAACACACACACACACACACACACACACACACACACACACACACACACACACACACATACACACACACACACACCTTTTTGGATACAATGGTAAGGGCTTGTTCAATCAAAGTTTACAGAGTAATAAGGTGAAAGAATGCATTCAGTTGGCAGCAAAGAGACGACTATGGAGAAGGAACACAAAAAAGGAGCTTTTCAGTGATTGTCTTGTTTGAGCATTTATAAAATCCAGCTTCTCTTCAAAATAAGGAGCATGGCTAACAAAATTAACGTGTACATTCTACTTATACAAGAGCAGGTAGTAACAGAGCTTAATTTCACACCCTACCCTAATCGCCTGATTGAATGAATGGACATTCTAAAGGACTACCTGTATATGTCTGTCTATTTATTTAAGTGTTTATTTATTTTGAGAAAGAGATAGTGAACTAGTGGGGGAGAGGCGAAGAGGGAGAGAGAGAATCCCAAGCAGGCTCCACGCTGCCAGCACAGAGCCCGACATGGGGCGCGATCCCACGAACCGTGAGATCAGGACCTGAGCAGAAATCAAGAGTCAGACACTCAACGGCTTGAGCCATCCAGGTGCCCAGGACTATCTGTATATTTTTAAAGACTGGAACTCCCCTAGGCCCAAATTTGTTCCTGATCTACCAATGCACATGGCTCAAGTAGCCACCTCCAGTAAAATGAGAGCACGACGTAGTATCTTCATAAAAATTTCTTTAAAAGGTGTTTACAACACGTTAAGTGGACGTACAGAAAGAAAGAAACGTATGACCCTAATGGAAAAGTTGCTCAACAAACAGAAAAGAAGTCAAAGGCCTTTGGCATTATTGACAAGTACACACACACACACACACACACACACACACACACACAGAGCACATCTCAGGAGGTACAGCCTGTGTTTGAAGTTCATAGACCAGGATCACGATATCTAGCAGTTCAGGTTGTATCTGTGAAAGCAGGCAAGAGGAGAAGCTTTAAATCCAGCTCCCTGTGCCATTAACCAAGTCCTGGTTTTGCACAAGACAGTGTCAGGCCAAAAGCAGGGAGGGCCTTTTGATATTTAGATTTTTCCAGAAGGGCACCTTTTTGTCATTAATTCACTAATCTATTAATCCAAATCGGAGAGAGTGACTTTTTTGTAACTGGTGTAAAAGTTGTAGGTATTGTTGGTGGCCCTGTCACAACGTCATGCTTTCCTCTTAACCTTTCTAAGATCCTGACTCTCCTTGGACTTACAAACCCAATTTTATTTAGGAAAATAGTTAGGAAGCAGTTAAGTTCCACAAAATCGAGCTTACTCAGTTTCCACAGCTGTGAGGTTTTTTTTTTTTTTGCTATAACTGTAATTTCTTGAGGTAGAGTTTTGTTATTTCTTTAATTTAAAAATTTGTAATCAATTAATTTTTTTTTTTGAGAGACAGAGAGCGCACATGTGAGCAGGGGAGGGACAGAGAGGGAGGGAGAGGGGGAAGAGAATTTTAGCAGGCTCCATGCCTGGAGTCCCACAAGGGGCTCAATCTTGTGAACCCTGAGATCACGACCTGAGCCGAAATCAAGAGTCGGATGCTTAACCGACTGACCCACCCAGACGCCCCTATTTTTACATTTTTAAAGATTTTATTTTTTAAGAAATCTCTACACCCAACATGGGGCTCCAACTCACAATCCTAAGATCAAGAGTCGCAGGTTCTGCCGAATGAGCCAAACAGGCACCCCTCTCGACATAGAATTTTAGAACGAGTATGCACACAACCAACAAAATGACTTTTCCTCCTTTCTGGCCATTATACTGACTCCTATTAAGTACCAGTAGCATAGAGCTCATTACTCATGCACTCTGGATAATTTCTGAATTATTGAAGTTATTTTTATGTACAATCTAATTTTTTAAGTCCAACTTTAATTTCATTTACCTCAATTTCACAGCCAAGATCATACAACAAAATGGCGACCAGCCATTATCAAAGGGCGACCGACCCCCTTTGATAACAATGTATCTACTCAGCAAAAACATAATATTTGGGGCACCTGAGTGGCTCAGTCGCTTAAACATCTGACTTCGGCTCCGGTCATGATCTCACCGTTGGTGAGTTTGAGCCCCGCATCGAACTCTGTGCTGAGAGCTCAGAGCCTGGAGCCTGTTTCAGATTCTGTGTCTTCCTCTCCCTCTTTCCCTCCCCTACTCACTCTCTTTCTCTCTCTCTCAAAAATAAACAAATATTAAGAAAATAAAAAAAACCCAATGTTCACTATTCTACCTCATTCTGAACTCTACTTCATTTAGTAAAACACTATCTAGTAAATTAAAATCTGAAATGTGTGCTTTTCCTCATGACATAAATCACTGGCATGACAAGAAAACATCCAAGTCCAAAATGTTACTGCCTCAGAAATGACCTTCGAAGAGTTATTTATTTTTTTTTTATTGTAACTATTTTTGCCTCAAGGATCATCTTCTTCTAAAAATTCGGTTGAGGGGCGCCTGGGTGGCTCAGTCGTTTGAGTGTCTGACTCTTGATTTCAGCTCAGGTTGTGGGATCTCAGGGTTGTGGGATCGAGCCCCGTGCACGGAGCCTGCTTAAGATTCTCTCTCTGCCCCACTTTCCCACTCGCACTCTCTCTAAAATAAAACAATAAAAAATAAAAATAAAAATTAGGCTGATTTCCATGATCACACTTGCAGCTGAAAAATAAATAAATCCGAATTTATATACATCGTGGAAAAGAGGAATAATATAAATAATGAGTTAACAAAAAGAATGCCTGCTTTATCATATCCTCATGCAATTACTTACGTAGCTCTAGTTAAGCTCACGCTTGGGAATGAAAGCAAAGTTGCGATTAAAAATTAAACTTTCTAATTGCCTTACAAAGGTTATATGACCTTCATCTTCTAAATATTTTTAAATAAATTATCCTAGCCAAGCTCAAATTTTCAGGTTCACAGTATTTTCTTCTGTGCCTTCGAGAAAAAAAAAAAAAAAAACTTTAAAGGGATAATTGAAGATTTACGTATCTTACACTGCTTCACTGCAGGAGGTGGTAACGCCATTTGAGTAGGAGCCCCGGCTTAACAAGAATCTCAGAAATCAGAGATAACACGAGGCCAGCTACTGTCTTCTCAATGAATCTTTTCAAAGCTGCCTGTTGTGATACTAATGAGCTCACTGTTTTGAGCTGTTTTCCCTTGCTGAGGAGGGATGGGCTTTGTCATGCGCGCAGAAGCTCTGGGTATAAGCTGCTGGCTCTGCTCCTATCCATCTTTGCGGGTCTCTTATGGACTGTATAACTGTGTCTGATTCCTTTTTAAAGTTTCGTCACCTTTCTAGCTCAGTGCGGGACTAGTGAGTGGCCAGACGAAAGCAATCCAGAGGCATAATGACTGAAGCGGAAGGAAAGATTTCAGAAAGAATTGCAAAATATTGACTGGCTTCCAGGGTTTGAGGCTTGCTTCCAAAGTGTTTCCAAAGTAATACGTTTGAATTTTTCCCTTTGTGTGTGTGTGTGTGTGGGGGGGGGGATCTGTTGTAAGCCTAAACTTAGTAATAATAGGAAAAGAACACTGGTTGTTTTTTGTTTTTTTTTTAAATAGAAATAGCAACCCCCAACAAGTAATACCTACCTAACATTTGCTATATGCCTGCCACTGTTCTAAGCACTTAGGTAAAGTTATTTAATCTGGCGAGGTCAGCGCTATTAGCAAAAGTCCTAAAACAGGTCAACAACTTATTACCATTATGCAAGACCAAGTTTCTCACTGTGAAAATAAGAGTCTAATGCAGACATCTCTGCTGAAAGAAACTGCCATGCCAGTCTTTTTAAAGATGCAGGGAAAAACCCCACTATAACCTTGTAGGTATAAAAATCCAGTAATTTAGTTTTGAAATACTTAGAAGAAACAAAATCAGAGTATTAAATTTAACTTGAATGTGTGAAGTTTACATATAATCTAGGGACTCTTTTCTGCCTATATATATATATATATATATATATACACACACACACATATATATATATATATATATTCTTCTCTGAAATTAACATAAACTGATTTTATCTGTAGGCTGGTTTGCAATTAATACCTCTTATGCAGTAATTTAAAAACACCCTAAGATGCACGAACATGTTTATTTCTACTGCTTTATGTTAATACCTGCCAGGAATAACTCGCCTCCTTTTTCATGGATAACTAAGATCTACCCATATTTTGACAATTTTTAAGATGTCTCACTGGTGACAAAGCAGATGGAAATGGATAGATATTGGATTGGACATCGATCTTTCAGTACGGTCATGCTGGTATCATTCTGAAACTTCGGGCAAGTTATTTTACTGTCCTTCATATTTCAAATTTCTTCAACAGAAGGGAGCTAACTGGAAAAAGCATTGGTCCCCTGTGTAAAGTCCGGGAAGCTACTTCCTTTTTTCAGGAATCCAGGCTTTTGTTTTTAATTTGAAAAATGAAGGCGTATAAGCATATTGATTCCTTCCAATTTTAAAATGTACACACGAACATAAAATGCGCTCATTAATATTTTTAAAAAATTCCTAGTGATGCCAGAATTATGATGCATATCATTTACTTTTTAAGGATATAGTAAGGTAATCAAACCTCCTCACTTTAAAAGCCTCAAACAGCTGTGTAGAATCTGCCACATTTCAAAATATACAAAATTAAATATTTCCCCGAGGTCATTTTTCTCAAAGACACTTTCATAATTCTATCCTTAATAATACCGGCACGCTGCAAATCTTAATGATTTAGGTCTGCTCTTTCTAGTAGATCAAAATTCTAAGCAGTAAATTCTATCAGAAAATAACCGATCATAGTTAACTACTACTGCTCTATGCTGCTTTAAATTCACAATTCAACATGCAGTTGTAAGGGGAGCACGTTACACATCAGAGGACATGCAACTTACTATTGAACACAGAATTCAAAACAAAAGCCTTTGGCAATAACTGAGGACAAAAACAGTGGGGAGGAAATCAGCATTTCAAAAGAGGTCGGCATGAACGATACCATTATAATTATGACGCATGTCTACATTTTTAAAACAGTAGCACCCCCACAAAATGCTATCAGCTCAGTAGACATCATTACTTAGTCAATTTCCTTCTGGAACACTGACAGTGTTCTAAAGGGGTTAGTTCTAATGGGAGAAAACATACCAGAATTTCACTGGCTACACTGAGCCTCAGTTACCATGCTAGGAGGATAAGAGTGCTAGGAAGTTTGTGATAACCAGGAGGCACGAATTCCCTGTTTGTGATACAGTGAAAACAATGCCTAATTAGGTCTAGTCAAACTCAGCCTTCAAGTAATAATAAATAAAACCAATAAAATCTTAAAAAAAATTTTTTTTATGCTTATTTATTTTTGAGAGAGAGACACAGAGTGTGAGTGGGGGAGGAGCAGAGAGAGAGACGAAGAGAGAGAGTCTGAAGCAGACTCCAGGCTCTGAGCTGTCAGCACAGAGCCCGATGCGGGGCTCGAACCCATGAATCATGAGATCATGACCTGAGCCAGTCGGACGTTCAACCGACTGAGCCACCCAGGCGCCCCTAAAACCAATAAAATCTTAATGGCGTTCTTAACTGAGGGAAGAGGCAACCGCTATTCTTTAATATACATCTCAAATACTCTGCCAATGAATATGGATGGAAAATGGCCTAGGTAACCTCGCCCACTAGCAGCTAAAGCATCAAGCTTCAATCAGAAGAGCTACGCATACACTCTCCAAGCACTGAGTACAGAACTAGAAACTACGTGCTTGGGACTCAAAAGATACGCTTCTAACTTTTAATTAGCCAAATTATCATCCTCGAGAAAATGGCACACTTAAATACTACCACCGCAAGAGAACGAAACATCTTTTTAATCAGAAAGTTCAACTCAGGAAGCTTCCAAGACTGTGAGTCAGGGTGTAGCGTTAAGATTTGGGAGCACACCGTTCCCCACGGGAGACGGAGCATCTCAAGGGTGGCACGTAGCACCTTGGAAAATGCCCTTTAATGATGCCCCCAAAGGAAACGGTTCGCATTTCACAGCGAGTCGTGAGTTCTGCCTTTGATTCTGTCCGTGTTCTTCTTCTCGATCGGTTTAAGATACTCCGACGGCTAAAAGAACTAACTCAATTTGGTGGGGTGAGAGAAATTGCATTAGTTGTAACAAGACGAATACGGTGTATTTAGGGACTTGGGAGGACTTATTACCAGAAAATCCCTCTAGACAAAGGAACAATCATTACTCTGAATAATGGGGGATTTTCACATACTTACATAAACAAATTCATCGAAACTTATCTTCCCATCTTTATTCCTGTCACCATCCAGCATGAGTTTTTGAATTATTTCTCTCACTTTGTATCCCGGTAATGGCATATTGGCTTCCTTGAAAAGTTCATGAAGTTCATAGTCACAGATGAATCCATTGCTGTTGAGATCTTTGGACGAAGGGAGGGCAGGCGAGGAAGGAGAAAATTTAGGAGAAATAAATTAATCTGTGAGTATTTTTACCATCAGAGTGTTTTTCTTCATTTGAGACTTGGTTCATAAGCTTGCCTAAATATAGTGTTTGTTCTTGTTACTGTTTGTTATCTACGGTTGTTTAAAAGGGAAATGCAACTTTTAACTCAAAGGGCATGGGTTTACATCATGTTTCCTGTATTTTAAACAGTGTATAAGTAGCTTCACTTACAAATAGTAGCCCTAATATTAACAAAGCATAGTTGTCTCATAAACTTATTTTTAAATCATGAAGCTGACAGGACTTTAAAAAAAAATGAATAGACTCTACACCAAGAAAACGCTGCCATGGCATAAAACAATTTCTACGGTACCTACTTAAAACTTTTATGCCCCTCATTCTTCCATCGGTCCAATAGAATATTTTATAATATTACTTACACAGCACACCTGAAATACAGCCACTCTCTCCAGTGCCAATTTTTTTCAAGAGTTAATGTAAATAAACATTAATCCAAGACAAATATAGAGTTCATAAAAATAAATGCAGTCCTAAAGTAATGCAAATATTTACCACGATTCTAGAAATAATCTTTTTATCTTTGTGCTAGGACAATTCTAACAGTATATATCTTAAGTGCCGAAAATACGTATCTTTAGTCTGAAACTGTTAAAAATGTGAAAAAAAAAACCTGAGGTGCCTGGGTGGCTCAGTCAGTTGAGTGTCCAACACTTGATTTCTGCTCGCATCATGATCCCAGGGTTGTGGGATTGAGTCCCACATGGGGCTCTGTGCTGAGCAAGGAGCTTGCTTGAGATTCTCCCTCTCTCCCTCTCTCTCCCCCTCTCCCCAGCTCATGTTCTCTCTCTCAAAAAAAAAAAAAAAAAAAAAGGAGTTGGGGGGAGGACTGATGAATGACCAAAAGTTAATTTGCTGGGAAAGAGGGCTAATGTCCTGGGTGTTGTAATCACTCGGGCATATTTTTTTTTAACTAAAAAAAAATTGGACTTTCACCAGCAATTTCAAACACCTCCTGTTCAACAATCCTTCTTATTCCTTAGGTCCCCATTGGATTTCATATGTAAATTTAATTATTCTAATAAAAGGATACGATCTCAATAGAGAAATGACTCAAGATGACCACAGCACTGTTCAAGAAAATATACTGGGCAGTTAATTTACTTGATATGTGACTTTATTAAAAAATTTTGTTAATGCTTATTGATGTTTGAGAGAGCAAGAGAGGGAGAGCAGGGGAGGGGCAGAGAGAGGGAGACAGAGGATCAGAAGCAGGCTCTGTGCCGTTAGCGGGGCTCGAACTCTCAAACCATGAGATCATGACCTGAGCCAAAGTCGGACGCTTAACCATCTGAGCCACCCAGGCGCCCCTCTATCTGACACGTCACTTTAAAACTGTACCAGGTACAGTTCTGGGAATTGGGGCCATCACCACCAGCGAAAGAAAGTCCTGCTGTCCAAGGGCTCACATTCTAATGGCAACTAAACAGCAAATTAACATATATCGTGAGGTAGAACTGTAAAATCATGCAATGTAAATAAAGCAGGGTAAGGGGTCGCAGACTGGGGGCTATTTTGCCCCTCGGGGAAACTTCAGAAATGTCTGGAGACGTTTTTGGTTGCTACAACGGGGGGGAAGGGGGAGGGGTAGTGTGAGGGTGCTCCTGGCATCCAGTGTATACAGCCGCCAAACATCCTACAAGGCCCATGACCCCCACTCACGATCCAGAATTATGCAGCCCAAAAGGTCAGTGGTCAAGGACAGCCACTTTGCTGAGGTTATATCTGGATGAAGACCTCTGTGAGGTAAGGGAGCGCATCACGTGGGTATCTGGGGGAAGAGATTTCAGGCAGAGGAAAGAGCACATGCGACATCGGTGATGCGGAAGAATGTCTCGTATGTTGAGAGAACAGTGAGGATCCAGTGTGAGTTGAGCATTTTAATGAAGTGTACTTCTAGAGTAAGCGAATGACTCTTAAACATAACTAGTACGTTTAAATCCATCACCGAGAGTATGTATACTTCGGAAACGTCATCCTCAAACTACCCAAAACTTCTGAAAATCATGATTATTTCCTTCCACAAAGGGCACTCAATGTCCCTAGGG
This sequence comes from Lynx rufus, assembly GCF_022079265.1. Lineage (NCBI taxonomy): Eukaryota > Metazoa > Chordata > Mammalia > Carnivora > Felidae > Lynx > Lynx rufus. Next base: position 11,273,764 of record NW_025814833.1, on the reverse strand, counting down.
CACATCTTTACGTTCTTTGCTTTGAATTAATGAAAGGCCATACATCCAACACTTTATTAGTAAAGTGTTTATATGTAGAAGTCAGTCCAGCAGCAACATCTGCAGTTGCTAGAAAGAACAAAGTAATCCACATGGTACTGTGGCAGGGTTTTAGCAATTTTTGAGGAATGAAATTCTTGAGTTTAAATAGACCTCCTCCCATGCATATATCAATCTCTTTCTCCCATTTTCTTTAAAAAGTTAAAATAGAGGGAGACCTGGGTAGCTCAGTCAGTTAAATGTCTGACTCTTGGCTTTGGCTCAGGTCATGATCTCATGGTTCGTGGGTTTGAGCCCCGCACTGGGCTCTGCGCTGACAGTGCAGAGCCTGCTTGGGATTCTCTCTCCTTCTCCCTCTTTCTCTGCCCCTCCCCTACTCTCTCTCTCTCTCTCTCTCCCTCATAATAAATAAACTTTAAAAAATGTTAAAATAGAAAAATTAAAAACAAATAGAGCTCAGTTCTAGGGTGTAAGTGTGGCATAATGAAAGATATACAGCATAGTTGAAGGACAAGTGGGAGTATTGTGACATAGGATTTGCATAAGTCACCTCTGTAGGTCTTTGTTTACCCATGTGTAAAGGAGTCCTTTGGATCAAATGACCTCCAAGGTCCCTTGCTGACTCTAACACTCTGATTCTAAATTTTTTTTTAACGTTTATTTATTTTTGAGACAGAGAGAGACAGAGCATGAACGGGGGAGGGGCAGACAGAGAGGGAGACACAGAACCTGAAGCAGGCTCCAGGCTCTGAGCCGTCAGCCCAGAGCCCGACGCGGGGCTCGAACTCACGGACCGCGAGATCGTGACCTGAAGTTGAAGTCGGACGCTTAACCGACTGAGCCACCCAGGCGCCCCACTAACACTCTGATTCTAAATGTGAGTAGCTAAGACTTCACAAACCACACACACACACACACACACACACACACACGCACACACACTTTAAAAAGATATCGGAGGTAAAATCATAATGCATCTTAAAAACAAATATACAGTAATAACATTCTTACTTAAAATGTTTATTATTTTGAGAGAGGTAGGGGAGGGGCGGGGGGGGGATCCCAAGCAGGCTCTGGGCTGTCAGCGCAGTGCCTGACATGGGGCTCTATCTCATCAACTGCAAGATCATGACTTGAGCAGAAATCCAGAGCCAGACGCTTAACCCACTGAGCCACCCAAGTGCCCCTACAGTAATAAACATTCTGATCACTACTATATCACATTATCTAAATACAACACTCCTTCGTTTTTCGATCTTTTAGAAAGAGATAGCTTATTCCTTGCAACTATCAAAAAGTCCACTTGGCAATTTCTGAGAGGGAAATATTTTTAAATGTATTCTCCTTTACCTTGACTTCTGAAAGGACATATCTGAGCATAATTTAACCTGTGATTGATTCCAGTTCCGACCTAGCATACAACAGGCGCTTCATTGTTCCCTTTGTGTTCTCAGTGGTACAATAGAAGCAGAAGGTAGAGAGGTTTTAAAATAAATATCAGAGAACTGTAAATGCAAAACTACAGGAAACTGACCAAAGCCCGGAGAGTCTGATCTACTTGGCGGTTTATTGGCCTTAGGTAGACTAGAGGTGTAGGCAATGCGGAGAATGAGCATTTGCGCGAGAGCCCTCTGTGAAATAACCTCTGTTGGGCATTAATTAGAAGACAGCTCACTGATGTGATTAAAAGATGCGAGGAAGCGGACTCACCCTAAAATATAACTAACATACAATAACCACATGCAGAAACTCCATTTTGAAGTAACAGTAGTAATAACAGATGCTGTTAGTAACTGACAGGAGCATTTGAAAAGGGGGTTGGAGGAATACGACTTGGTCATTCCAGAGCCATCTTCCTTATTAGGTTGCAAACCTCTTGGGTAAAGATTCTTTTGAATCTTTTTATCTCCACCCCAATATGTAGCACAGTACCTTGCACATAACAAGCAATGTGAAAACTAGTTTTTGTAGAACTGCTGATTCTCAAGTGTTAACTAGGAAAATAATGTTCTAATCTAATGAGCATTTTAACAACAGAATTAAACAATAACAAAAAATACAGAAATAGCACTAGAAGACTGAATGGCAATTCACCAGGAAACCATAACGACAGAAATATCTCTTAAATAACATTCAATCTCATTCCCTTTGTTCTAATCCTGTCCCCACCCGGCAGCCTTCAGATCTGTAATTTGGTTTTCTAAGTGAACACACCCACCAACGAGTACCCAAGTAGACAACCAGTGATGGTTGTCAGGTTGGGACTTCTCCTGTTCTAAATGTAGAAACCTGCTTTGGCTGTATTAAGAAATACCATGTGAACTTGTTTGGGCAGAAGTCGACCTCCAGAGAAAGCTGAGTACCTACTCTGTGGCAGGCACTGAGCTAGATACCAAAGATACAGAAATTAATCCGACAGAATCTCTTTGGCTCTTACTTGAAACTGTGCCTTTAAAATCCTTGTGAAGGGGCGCCTGGGTGGCTCAGTCGGTTAAGCTTCCGACTCTTGATTTCCGCTCAGGTCACGATCTCACAGTTCGTGAGTCTGAGCCCCCCATCGGGCTCTGCACTGACAGTGTGGTGCCTGCTTGGGATTCTCTCTCTCTCTCTCTCTCTCTCTCTCTCTCTCTCTCTAAGTAAATAAATAAACATTTAAAAAGTTAAAAAAAAATAAAATCCTTGTGAAAATACGAAGTACTTAGAATATCTAGCTATCCTTTATCTTTCCGGAGATGGGAAAAGAATCATTGAACATATGCATCTGGTTTGACATATTTTAAAAGTTTAACCTACTCTGCTATCTTTCCATATTTTATCAGCAGATCTAGCTTTTACTACCTCCCGTAATCAAAGACATTTTAGTGTTAGTACTAGTAAATTATCGCAAGCCTTTCTTAGAAGTCCTAAATCATATCTTTTGAAGACAACAATTTCAATTTCAATAAAAAGGCAGAGGGAGCCTAAAAAGGCAGCTTGCAATTAATTTTACAAAATCTCCCAGCTGGAAAAGTACTTGAAAGACAAAATAGGGTGCAATTATTTTTAAAGAGTTTTATGCTAATTTTATTTCCAATCCCTTGCCAACACACACACACACACACACATGCACACGCACATGCATGCACACACACACGCACACACCCTTAAACTATTATCAGAGATCTAATATGCTGTGCTTTAGAAAGCCACAAAATGAGATCACACAATAGCATTTTAGAAAGCTTCTATCTCATTAGTGACATTATTAATCAGGATCTCAAAACTATGTTTGACAGCGAACTTTTTCTATTCTGCATTTTGATACAAACATGAGAATTTAATAATAAACTGACCCCCAAAAACAGAGACCTAGATCAAAAACAGTTTTAACAACTGGAAACTAACATCACAACCTGCTGGCATAATGGTGGCCCTTTATTTTCTCATTAAAGCTGCCGATATTCTGGAACCCCTTTCTGGCTCATTTGTCACTTCCTCATTACCTACACATTGGCATGGAGTTGGCCAGGTTCTGCACTTAGAAGACTCTTCTGTTCTAGCACCCTGTTTTCTTTTTTTTTTAATTTTTGTTAATGTTTTTATTTGTTTTTGAGACAGAGAGAGACAGAGCATGAGCAGGGGAGGGGCAGAGAGAGAGGGAGACACAGAATCTGAAACAGGCTCCGGGCTCTGAGCTGTCAGCACAGAGCCTGACACGGGGCTCGAACTCACGGACTGTGAGATTGTGACCTGAGCCGAAGTCGGATGCTTAACCGACTGAGCCACCCAGGAGCCCCTAGCACCCTATTTTCAACCATCTGATAAGCTAGATACTATCATATGGCCTATATTATCCAGAACATTCTTTTTATTTTTTTAATTTAAGTTTATTTATTTATTTTGAGAGAGAGAAAGAGGGAAAGAGGGGCAGACAGAGAGAGAGGGACAGAAGAGAATCCCAAGCAGGCTCCACACTGTCAGTGCAGAGCCTGATGCAGGGCTCAAACTCACGAACTGTGAAATCATGACCTGAGACAAAATCAAGAGTTGGATGCTCAACTGACTGAGCCACCCAGGTGCCCCTGGAGCATTCTTTTTTTTTTTTTTAATTCTTTAAATTAAAATTTAATTTTTGAGAGAGATTTATTTTGATTTATTTTTGATACAGACAGAGAGAGCCAGAGAGAGAGAGGGAGTTGGGGCGGGGCAGAGGGAAAAGGAGACACAGAATCTGAAGCAGGCTCCAGGCTCTGAGCTTGTCAGCATAGACAAGGGGCTTGAACCCATGGACCGTGAGATCGTGACCTGAGCCGAAGTTGGACGCTTAACCGACTGAGCCACCCAGGCGCCCCTATCCAGAACATTCTTAATGTTTCTGCAAGCAAGTCTCAACTTTTGGGTTCAGAAAATATGATCGGTGCGAGTTGACATTAATGAATGGCAGGGAAAAAAAACCTACGCATCTACCCGCCGAACAAAGTTCTTGCAGAAAGTGAGCAGCTAAATCTCAATAAATTGACAAAGTGTTCCTATTTTTAAAGAAAAATCACTATACTTAAAGGAAATCACTAACAGGTTCCCAATGCTGCTGAGTTCATCAGACAGGAACCAACTGTTTGTAACAACAGATTCTGTCTGTCGCTCTCTCTGTCTCTCTCTCTCTGAAGACACATGTAGGTTCACATCTGCAGTCTGCTTTAAAAGAAACCCCCTTACGCTCTCGTACCATGTATTATTTTAAAGGCCCGTTAACTCAACGCCCTCCCCCAAGCAACCTTAAAGTAAATAAACTTATTATACGGCCATGTTCCTGCAGAAGTTTGAATCACACCAAGAATGCATATCCTTAAAAGGAAATGTTTTCCCTCCCCTTGCATCCTGTTATTTAAGCTATTTTAAGTACTTGTCTGGAGAAAGCTGAGCCAGAATTCAAGTGGTTTTGATTTTAGCTGCTGTTTTACACTGCCCATGTCCAGGTGCTATGTGGTGCAATTTATCACTTCAAACGCATCTTTTGCGGTGCTACGTCGTCTTATAAATCTGACAGTAAGAAAGAGTGGGATTTCCTTTGACCCCCAGGTTGTGTGTGTGTGTGTGTGTGTGTGTGTTGCTTTGACCATCCTTGAATCCGTCTAAATCTAGTGTCTTTCTCTATAAAGAGGTTGCATATGTGTGTCCTCATCTGCAACACATATTCAACGTCTTTACTAACTAACCCTTCCCGGACAGTGCTCGTTAGGACTTGAAGAAAAACCAATCAAGTACAGATGCACATCCTTTCAGAAAAGCTGGGTTTAAAAGTTCCATTTAGTTGAGCCAATATATGCCACAAAATTTTTCACACTAACAAAATGATAAAAGGAACCTATGTGTCTAACGATAACGCATTTGCACACGTGCGCACGCACACATGCGCGATCCTGAATGCCCATGGAAGCACATGGAATGTGGATTTAAAAGACTTGGCCAAAAGGCTTGTGCCGAAGAATTTAGATTATATTCCATCCTCAGATCTAAGCAGTAAAGTCGAGCTTTCATTAGGCATTAAAACTTTAGAAAAGGCAGCTGCTAAACATCTCCAGATGCTTAACTAAACGTGAGTTTTGCCTCTCACAGCTTATACCTATTGAGGTAGCTCAGTCCAGCAAATAGAAGAGGCAGTTTAATGAGTCCCAGCTAAGGGCAGAAGAGAGGTCGCTACCTAAGAGTTCATCCTAATAGTGAATCCTCAAAGGTGGAGGTCAAGTATAGCTGAAGGCTGGGCAAGATTAGAAGGCTGAGACCAAGGGATCAAAAATGTTGTCTATTGATCCTCTTCCACCTCAAAATTTCCAGCGGTTTGGCCATCATTTGCCACCTGCCGCCACTCTCCCACTTTAAAAACACATACGCACCTCCACCCATGCTCCCAGAGCACGTTCTCACACACGTGTGCTCTTGCTCCTCACCTTGCCCGTCCACATATTTGTGCGTCTATCTCCCACACCATCGAAACACGGTTTGCAGCCTCTCCCAAGACCTTCATTTCTAATATTCCCCCGATAATTAACCAGATGGCTCAGGGGAACAGCCCAGGTTAAGTTTATTTTCTGGGGGGGGGGGAGGGGTTGGGCTATAGTTTTTATTTTTTAAGTCATAATTAAACAAATATGCACTGGTGTAGTTTTATTGAACACTGGAAGTAAATTAAACTAAACCACTCTCCTCTTTGTGGCATCATCCTGATGTGGTTTTTATGTACTACAGAATACCGAGTAACTTGAAACAAATCAGCTTCCTGGGAGGAGAAAATAACCATAACCAAAATTTTTTGACTTAGTGTGGTGGGCAGCCACAAAGGAATATACCCACAGTATTCCTAGTCATTTACAAAACCCCGTTATTCTTTTATTTCAAAAATGCTGAATTTGTGTTTTTTTTTTTTTAAGCTCAGTAGCATGCTTAGGAGAGAAAGAAGTCAGATGTCAGTGTTTGCAAGGTAAAGCCAATGTGAAAAGATTCACATTATGCACATTTATCTTTATGACAACTAATCACCCAAAGGACTTCTAGCTCTGAAAGTTTTATTTATTCTTGGTTTTTTTTTTTTTTTTTTTTTTTTAGAAAGAACTTCTAGGCGTTTAAATTAAAACGGAAACATTATGAAGTAGGAAAAAAACAAAACAAAAACAACCAGCACCACGGCTTCTGCTATCCCAGTGGGAAATCCTGGAAACAAACGTTGAGAAAATTGAAATAATTAAATGAAAATGTACTGCTTGGAGTGTAACACTAAGCAGGTGCAGAAAATGAAAGAAGGACTTTAAATCTTAATACGCAATGTATTGCTAGTAAAGAGAATTTCAAAGCACTATTAATTGATTGGACAAAACCTACGATTAGCAGTAATTACAGAGCGTTTCTTCACACACTATGATTTTGCTGAATTTCTAAAGAGATAATCAAGGCTATTATTGTTAATAGATGGGGGAAAAAAATCACATAATGATTTCCATATTTTGTCACAACCGAACAGAGTAGTCCTCCCTGCCGTCCCCCCACCAATAAGAAAAATTGTGCTTGACAGGAAAATCAGTTCTAGAGCTTGTTTTTAAAATCACGTTTCCCTGGGGCACCTGGTTGGCTCAGTCGGTTAAGTGTCCCACTCCAGCCCAGGTCATTATCTTGAGGTTTGTGAGTTCAAGCCCCGCATTGGGCTCTGTGCCGACAGGCAAGAGCCTGGAGCCTGCTTTGGATTCTGTGTCTCCCTCTCTCTCTCTGCCCCTGCTCTGCTCGCACTCTCTCTCTCTCTCTCTCAAAAATAAAAATAAATATTAAAAAAAATTTCAAATCACGTTTCCCTGAATGAAAAACAAACAAAAAAAAGATTTCCATAACACCTTTGACAGTTGCCTGAGGGCTCCGTAACTAATAACTAAAAACTACAGAGGTTTTAAAGGAAAATCAAAAGATTCAGCTGGGTCTTTAAACACTATTCTAAAAGACACACTACTTACAAGCCTTTATTGTGCTGAAAAATATATATAAATTTTACGTGCTACAATGTGATGGCCAAAACCTTTAGTAATAAATTCCACCATGATGAAAATCTTCGTAACAAAGGCCCTTTTAGTTTACAGTTGATAGTGACAAAATCTCAGGGCAAGAAAAGATTATGTATAATTCCTTGGGATTCAGTCAATTAAATATTTATTGAGAACCTGACGTGTATGCAACACTGAGCTAGATACAGAGCGGGGAATGCAAAAGAATAATATGCAGAAGAGGCAGGAATTGTGGACTCCGGAATTTCCATTTACAGCATATAGAGTAATAAGGGTCTGCGTATCTTAGGAATTAAAAAAAAATTTTTTTTGATGTTTATTTTTGAGAGAGAGAAAGAGACAGAGAGAGACAGAGTGTGAGTGGGGGAGGGGCAGGGAGAGAGGGAGACACAGGATCCGAAGCAGGCTCCAGGCTCCGAGCTGTCAGCGCAGAGCCCGACAAGGGGCTCGAACCTATGAACCGTGAGATCATGACCCGAACCAAAGTCAGATGCTTAACCGACTGAGCCACTCAGGCACCCCTATTCGAAATAAATATATGTCTATCAGGGACATCAGTAGGACGTATGATCCAATCTGCTGTCTTTGGGAAACTCCTCGTCCACCCTAACCCCTGCAGGATTGATGGACTGATTGATTGATTGATTGATTGATTTTAAATATTTATTTATTTTTGAGAGAGACAGAGACAATGCGAGTGGGTTAGGCACAGAGAGAGAGTGAGACACAGAATCCAAAGCAGGCTCCAGGTTCCGAGCTGTCAGCACAGAGCCCGACACGGGGCTCGAACTCACAAGCTGTGAGATCACGACCCGAGCCGAAGTCAGACGCTCAACCGACTGAGCCACCCAGGCGCCCCAAGGTGCAGGATTTAAAATAGACAGTAGTTCTACAGTGACTCTTTCCTTCAGTCTAAGCTCTAACTGATCCCTCATTGTTTTGTACTTAACCCTGGTTCCTATGTGGAGATAACTGGTCAACCCTCTTTGTGTCTTTAAAGCTTTCGAGGAGCAGTTAAGCTCTTTTACGGATGAGAGTATTTCAGTGCCCTCAAGTAAAACATATTTGAAGAGCTTTAATTTTAAAACGAAATTGCACACAATTGTTTTCAAGGTGCTGCACACGAGAACAAGGCCTGTATTAAACAATAAACATGTATTTGAGGAAACGAGGCCTTTAAGATTCAATAATGGCAATAATAAGTCATGGTCCTTACCCCAAGATTCTATTCATAAAGACAGAAATTAGGCCGTCCCTCAAACTGAAAGACGAACATAAGAAAAAAAAGAAGGTTCAAAGGATATGCAATGCTAAAACAATTATGACAAGGATATTTCTATAGAATAATGAGATTTAAAAAATCTTGCAGCCAGGAATTCACCTGTCATTTTCTTGCAATCAACCGAACATCAGGAGAGTACCAGATAATACTCTCCTTACGGTAAGTAGTAACTATGGCCAGTTAACAGACTCCTTTTTTTCTTTTTCTCATAGACACCCAGAAAATTACGTTCGATTCAGGCCTACCCAATTTTTTCCACTTAGAGTTATTTTTTTTAATGTTTATTTTGAGACAGAGAAAGTGTGTGCACACACGTGAGTTGGGGAGGGACAGAGAGAGAGGGACAGAGAGAATCCCAAGCAGGCTCCACACTGTCAGAGCAGAGCCCGAAGCGGGGCTCGATCCCACGAACCATGAGCTCGAGAGCCGAAATCACCTGAGCAGAAAACAAGAGTCGGAAGCTTAACAGACTGAGCCACCCAGGGGCACCTCTGCTTAGAATTCTGAGGAGATTATGAATAGTCACCCTGGTGAGGCATCATTATTCTTCCCAAGGCCTGCTGTTAGCCTTAAACGCCTTCGCAGAAAATGCTGTTCCGAAATGTACGGAAATAGAGATGTACATGTCCTGGCTTTTCATTAATGAGGTTTGTAACATAGGTCAGAGAGTCAGTTCTGATTTAAATAACAAATCATTATGATCTAACTTGACACCCTTTGATCAAGGAGATACCACATACTAGCAGCTTACCTCTTTAGGCCCATGTTGACTCACGTGAGTACATACATCAATCATCAGTTCTTACCCTGTTTTCTCACTATCTTCTATTGATAGGACATGAGCACTGAAATTTGGAATGTAAATACTATCAACTGCTGCCATAGCTGCGAAATTCTAAGACATGTTCTGTGATGTTTAAGGAAAAACCGAATGGCATGCTACGTCTTCCCATCTTATGCTGATACTACAGCTTAACGTGAGAAGGTTGAACAGACTGTGTTATCCAAAGGCACAGAAGCTCCATGAAAAAGGCCACAAAGCCAAGCTAATCAGGGAAAGGCAAAACATCAGCTAATTGAAGGAATCACCTAAGGTTTTCAGGGGTCACACGTCCCTCTGAGAATATGGTGAAGGCTCCAATACTCTCCTAAGAAATATATGCTATATAATACAGTTAACAACCAAAGATTTGTCTAAGAATTTCAGGAGCCACAGTGGCCCCCAGCGAAGGACTGGTACCCAGGACTAAAAACCTTTGACCATATTAGATAATCTACCTTTTTTATTTTTCTTATTGGCATGCTGTGGAATTTATTTCATAGGACCACTTTTTTTTTTTTTTTTTTTACAAAGAAGTACATCACCCTGTTTATTTGTTATTTATTTATTTATTGTTAAGTAATCTCTGCGTACAACATGGTGCTTGAACTCATGACCCCAAGATGAAGAGTCACACGTTCTACTAACGGAGCCATTCAGCCGGCCCTTGACCATATTAGATAATAGACGTAATTAGAAATAATAGTTTAACGTGTTGCTCCTAAAACTTTATCCCGTTGATTTTAACTACCTTGCCCTACGGTTCACGATTAACCATTCATATAATTTTTTTAGAGAAATAACTTTTATCAGGGCCACATAATTATTGCTTTACTATAGGTAACGCTGTAATAAATACTCACCAACTTTTGCAAAGGCCTCTTTCAGTTCATCAAGCTCATCTTTGGAAATCTGAGTGGTAGCCATCTCGTCCATTTAAAGGTCTAAAGAGAAACCAGAAAGGTTTACGACTGAGCGATGTTTGTGATGAATATATGATAAGCATTCCTGTGAAATTCTCATCTTAGAATTTAAACAGAACTGCCAACTGCTAAAAGCATCTGAATGCGTTCCCATATTTATAGCTAAAGCCATCATGAAGAAAACAAACACATGAGAAGTCATGATTTACCAAAAGTTATTCAGACCAAAAAAGTCTCTGAATCTTCCTTTCAAGAACAAAATCTTACGCTCCTAAGTGTAAGGAAGGGCCAAGGTACCCAGCAGTGACAGGAAAGAGATACATCCTAGAAATTCTCGGTTATTCATGCCAAAACTAAAAGTCAAAATCGCCTGACCAAAGACTCACGTACAATGTAACTGTTCGATTAAGCCTTTATCTCTCTTTCTTTCTTACTGGCTCTTTACATTTTTTTCCGGCTTTATTGAGAGATAATTGACATGTAATATCGTGTACGTTTAAGGTGTATACCACGATGATTGGATATACTAACATACTGTGAAATGATTACTACAACAAGGTTAGTTAGCACATCCAGCACCTCACACAGTTACCATTTTTTCCATTAAGTCACTTTAAAATCATTCATTGCAGGGGCATCTGGGTGGCTCAGCTGGTTAAGCGTCCGGCTCTTGGTTTCAGCTAAGATCGTAATCCCACAGTTTGCGGGAGGAAGCCCTGCGTCGGGCTCTGAGCTGACAGCTGGGAACCTGGGGCCTGCTTCGGATTCTGTGTCTCCCTCTCTCTCTGCCCCCCCCCACCCCCCGCCTGCACTGTCTCTCTCTTGCTCTCAAAAATAAATAAGCATTTAAAATAAATAAGTAAATAAATAAAACCATTCCTTGTGAAAATACTGATTTTCAAATAGGATACTAACACCTATCAATCACTCCCATTAAAGGAGCGTTTATATAACTTACATTATTTGGGTTTAATACATAATTGGGTTCCAAATACATAATTTGCGTTCTGACTGGGCCCTATTTTACCTACTTAACCAACAGAGCTGGGGTTGACAAACTGTGGCCTGTGGGCCACATCTGGACTACTGCCTATTTCTGCACTTCCCCCAAGCTAAATATGGTTTGTAAAGAAAGAAAAACATTTGCAGTCAGTTTTGATAAGGCACGTTAACTTTGAGCCCTAATTAAGGGAAAGGTTATCCCCCTCCAAGAGCGAATTCTATTTTTCTCAGCAGTAGATGTGTATTACAAAATAGTACTCTATTATTAGTAGTAGTAGTATAGTTTGAATTTTGTCAGCAAAAATTCGTGGAAATAATATTATTACATCCTTGATATTAATAATATAATATTTTTGATTTTGCCTCTTGGCCCATAACACTTATGATCTGGACCTTTATAGAAAAATCTTCTTGAGCTCCGCAACAGAGGAAGGAGGTCTGTATCACAATGGGTAATCCCCAAATACAAACCTGTCCACAATTTTTGGACAGAGAGGAATAAAAATAATTATGTCTTGCTCTGGGTTTGTTTATTTGGGGGGGGGAGGGGGATTTATTTTTTCTCAGTCTTTTTTAAGGACTTTATTTTTATAGCAGACTTTTAGGTTCGTAGCAAAATTGAACAGGGAGCACAGAGATTTCAGGCCTCGTGCAATCCTTCAGCAGTCACATGCACAGCCAACACCATTATCAACATCCCCCACCAGAGGTGGCTCCTTTGTTAGAAAAACAGACTTTTAAAAAACAGAAAACAGAACTTGCTTCTTTATAAACTTTTCTTACCTAGGATGTTAAAATGTCACGAAAGAGGGACAAATGTCTCAGTAGATAAGTTGGGTAAAAACACCTTTCAGAGTAGTCTGAGGCTCTATAAGGTAAAGAAAGATCTTCAGTTAGATATGAGGTAGGCATTTTAAAAAGTTAAGAGTAAACAGCGATTTTTCATGTTAAGCTATAACGTAATGACGACGGGACTTTTAAAAAGTATCCTTTATTTTACTATTATGATGTTTAACACTTCTGATTACAAAAATACTATATAGGATTTACTCCAATTTTCTTTTCTGTTTAAAAATAAGGTTATTTATTTATTTTGAGAGAGAGAGAGAGCACAAGCAGGGTGAGAGAGAGAGAGAGAGAGAGAGAGAGAGAGAGAATCCCAAGCAGGTTCCACGCTGTTGGCACAGAGCCCGATGTGGGGCTCGAACCCACAAACCATGAGATCGTGACCTGAGCTGAAACCAAGAGTATGGCGCTCACCCAACTGAACGACCCAGGCGCCCTCCAAGTTTCTTTACACAAGTTTTACATAGTCAAGTTTTCAATACGAAATCATTAACCATCTCCATGAACTTCACCATGTAGAACAAGGGCACAGAAAGTTTGAAAGTGAGACTGTCTCAGAAAATCCAAAACATGCGGCTTCTCCTTATCTCTGAAGGTCCTTTCCAGTTTGGGCAGTTTGGGCATCAGTAATGATCTAAAGTATTTGAGTTAAAGAAACAAAGACAAGTGATTTATTCTCATACTACCCTATCACTCCCTTACGAAAGGGAATATTAGATAAAGAGGGTTCTAGACATAGCTCCCCCTCCTGCCCCACGCTTCATCCCTGCTGACTAAACCCTTCTCCCCCACCCCCGTGGTTTCTCCCCTTTGCGGGTCCGCAAGGCTGAACAGGGCAGAAATCTCTTTCCCTCTTCTTCACGCTCCTCCCCAACGCAGACATATCTATCCTCACACACTTTTACCAATATTTTAGGCATCAGTTGTATGTCTAGTTCCTGGCCTCAAGGAATTTACAGTCTGGGGAGGGCAACATATAAATAATTATAATTGGACACAAAGGAAATTAGTGGCTGCAATAAAGAGATAGAAGGGAAAAGGCTCTGGAGACTTGGAAGAATATTCATTTCTTTTCAGATAGGCCAGGAAAGAGGTAGTTTTGTTCTTCCTGCAAAATTAGGAAATACTTAGATCTCACAGAAATGACTTCAAGGCAACCATTCACTTACAAAAGAATATTTAACAGACGGGTGCCTGGGTGGCTCGGCTCAGTTCAGTTCAGTGCCTGACTCTTGATTTTGGTTCAGGTCATGATCTCTCAGTTCTTGGGTTCGAGCCCCGCAGCAGGCTCTGCATTGATAGCACGAAGCCTGCTTGGGATTCCTCTCTCTTTCTCTGCTTCTCCCTTGCATGTGCTCGCTCTCTCAGAAATAAAATGGGTAAATTTTATTAAAATATTAATACATGCAGTTGGCCGGTTAGCTCAGTTGGTTAGAGCTTGGTGCTGATAAAATATTAATACAGTTGGAAACTACACTTACGGTGGTGAGCATTGAGCAATGTATAGAATTGTTGAATCACTAAGCAATCTACCTGAAACGAATCATTATGTCAACTACACTTCAATAATAAAAATTTAAAAAAATCAATATGACTCAGCATTAAAAAAAGACACCAGAATATATTTTCAGGTTTTAATTTTTTTTAATATTATTTTTGAGAGAGAGTGACAGAGCGTGAGCAGGGGAGGGACAGAGAGAGAGGGAGACACAGAATCCGAAGCAGGTTCCAGGCTCTGAGCTTTCAGCACAGATCCCGACTCGGGGCTTGAACTCACGAACCGTGAGATCACGACCCGAGCTGAAGTCAGGTGCTTAACCAACTAAGCTACCCAGGCACCCCTACTTTCAGGTTTTCTAATTTCTTATTCTTGTCTAATTATCTCAATGAAAGCCTAAAGTGATTTCTTTTACACTGTAGGGGAGCAAATATACCACCCCAAAATATGCCTCTTTGGCATATTATTTTCAGCTGGTTATTTTTAATAGCGAACACTGGTGGGGCTCTGGAAACTGAGAAGTTAACCTTTTGTACAAAATATTTACATTCGTAAGGGAACTCTCCATGTGTCCTGGCATCTCCCGGCTGTAACAGGAAGAGAATATTGAAATCTCTAGAAACTCTTATTAATGGAGGAAGGCACAGTCTGAAATCTGCATGACAAGCTTACTGTTGTTTACTGCGCTTTTCCTGGTTACCTCCCATGACTGACTCCCCACCCCCAGCAGCTTCTTTTGTTTTTAGCCTAGAAGTGGTATTTCAGGTGGTAGCTGCAGCCATTTCAGAGAGGTGCTCAGTTTTCCAGGGTCTCTCCCATGGATGCAGGAGGTATATATGTTATTAAACTTCTTTTTTTTATTTAAAAAAATTTTTTTAATGTTTATTTATTTTTGAGAGAGAGAGACAGAGCATGAGCGGGGGAGGGGCAGACAGAGAGGGAGACACAGAATCCAAAGCAGCCTCCAGGCTCTGAGCTGTCAGCGCAGAGCCCGACGCGGGGCTCGAACTCACGGACCGCGAGATCATGACCTGTATGTCTCCTGTTAATCTTTATCATGTCCATTTAATTAGACCAGCCAAAGAACCTAGAAGGGCGGAAGAAGACATTTTTTTTTTTTCTCCCCAACAACACCTACAACTCACAGGAGACTTCGGGAGGCACATCTGAATAAGAATGAAAAGAACTGGAACATGCAAATGTCCCCAAAACAACATTTCCAGGCAAGATGGTCCAGGAAAAACAGAATAGTATAGGAGTTTCTCGCTTAAATAAACTCAGTTTCGTTTATTTATAATTACATGAAATAAAGGCTACCCTGAGGCACCCGAGCAACTACTAAATACAAAGTCAAATTTAAAAGCCTTGCCATATATGGTTTAGTTGATAAAAGTCACAATTTTTAAAATAATTTTTATTTATTTACTTTTGTGAGAGACAGAGATAGTGTGAGCAGGGGAGGGGCGGGAGGGGCAGAAGGAGTGGGAGAGAAAGGTAATCTCAAGCAGGCTCTGAAGTGCCAGCACAGAGCCCGACGCAGGGCTCGAACCCACGAAACCGTGAGATCATGACCTGAGCTGAAACCGAGAGTCTGATGCTTAACCAACTGAGCCACCCAGGCGCCCGATAAAAGTCACAATGTTTATTTTATTTTCTTAAATATTTATTTTTGAGAGAGAGAGAGCCCGCGCGAGCGGGCAAGGGAGGGACAGAGAGAAAGGGAGACACTCAATCTGAAGCAGGTTCCAGGCTCCGAGCTGTCAGCCCAGAGCCCGACGCGAGGCTCGAACTCATGAACCGTGAGATCATGACCTGAGCTGATGTCGGCCACCTAACCGACTGAGCCACCCAGCTGCCCCTGATGGTATCTTTCTTTCCAGTTTATTTATTTATTCTGAGAGAGAGAGAGAGGGGGGCTGCCAGGTAGGTATTTAACATTAAGGTTTTAAAAATTAAAATCTTACAAATTAAAATGACAGCAGCTCTATTTCTCCTCACGGGGCATTCCTTGAAATATGGGAAGACTTGGATGTGGAATCCGAAAAGGTCAGTGTCCCAGTTCTGCTGTTTCCTAGCAGTGTGTCCATGAGCAAGATTATTTAATCGGACCCTCAGTCTCCTCATTTGAAGACAGCAATAATAATACCTACTTCCCTCAGGTCCTCATGAAGATTAAGAATGGCATATGTAGGGGCGCCTGGGTGGGTCAGGCGGTTAATCCCGTGGTTCGTGAGTTCAAGCCCTACATCAGTTAGTGCAGAGCCTGCTTGGGGTTCTCTCGCTCTCTCAAAATAAACTTAAAAAATACAAAAAAAAAAAAATGAAAAAGGAGGGCATATGTGAAGGCACACTGTAATATATAAATTATTCTACAGTAACTTCAGATCCTTGATGAAAGAAAACAGGGAATAAATATCTAGATCATTGTGAGAGGCTGTATAAAAATAGGCCTAAGTTCCAGTAAGAACCTTTTAAATGGGATCTATGAAAAGTTATTCCATTTTCCCTATAAGTATTGACTACAGCGTCTAAAGATGTCCTTCATACCTAAAAATTCTAAGCCTTTAGTCAATATCATTTCAGAAGGAGGGGCCTAAAGAAAACCTGTCAGCCACTTTTCACCCATGACTCAATTTAACTCCTTCATTAAGGCCAGTTTCCAAATACAACTTGAAGAGTGGCCAGGAGACATTTTTAAAAAATGCAAATTTTACTTTAAGTATTTCAGGACCACTTTAAAAGACACCTAACAGCTTGTCAATATTGTCATTTTCCTCCCAATCTGCCCATTTCCGCGCCCCCCCCCCATCAGCACTGAAAAATAAAAGGTCAAGAGGTAAAAAGTAAATTTACTTGCTTAAGTTTAACCTTAGGTTCTCGGTATGCGGTTGCCAGGCCAAAAGAAAAGGGTGACTTTTGAAACAGGTCTTCCTCCCGAGTCTATCTTACCAACGAACTGAACTTTATTTTACAAGGGAGGGAGAGAGTGAGTGAGCGAGCGAGCGAGCGAGAGAGAAAGTGTGCTGTTTAAAAAAAAAGATCTATATTTTCCTTCCATTTAAATGTAGCCAAATGAAATCCCAATCAAAAGTAAAAGCTCCCAGGGTCTCTGCATTCTTCTGAGTTCTCTCACTGTCCCAAATTCTGTCTCCTCCCTTGCTCCTATGCCTGCCTCCCCTAGGACCAAAAAAAACCACACAAAACAAAACAAAAACAAAAACAAAAAAACAAACGCAAAACAACAACAGCAAAAACAAATCCTCTCTCTCCCTAAACATCTGAGACAAAGGAAAACAGATTTTCAAAAAGGGGAATAAAAGAAAAAGCAAACAAAACCTTGTTTGTTTGTGTTTTTCATAAAAGGATATGGTGTACAACCGGGCCTGAATTCAGGGCGTCACCCATAGAGGAATCTTAGGCCTATGAAGTCATCCCTAATTACAGAGTTTGACTAACAATGCGGCAATTATGAAACCACTCCACTGGCTCGTTTAACTACACTTCAACCCTGAACACAAATCTTTGCTGAGAAAGGCGTACCGACCAGGAGCTACCTGAAACTATTACTCAAATTCTGAAAGGTATGTGGCGGAGATGAGGAGGGGTGCCTGTTTTCATTCCCTAAAGCGATTCACTTGAGGAATGCAGCTGACGGAATAATCTATTTACTAATCTTGGTCATCCGGGACCACGTGGGGCAGGAGGCCCGGCGCCCGCACTGGGAAACTCACCCGTGGATAATCCGGAGTTGCTGATGAACTCTGGATTTCTTTTTCTCGAAGCCGAAAGGGAACTACGGGATAAAAGTGGGGGCTGGGGGGTGGGGGGAGGCGATTCAACCCTAGACTCGGCCACACTAGCGTGCCAGGGAAACACAACTGGGAAGGCGAGGCAACAAAGGGTGGCCAGAAAACATGGAAGAAGATACTATTTCACAATAAGTGAAGGGAAGAAACCTCCAGGGCCTCTGCGATGTATGAATAATTCGAGAGCGGTCACCTTCCTTTGTCCACACCAGGCAGCGCTTTGGGACACCCACACTTCACATACCTGTGCCCACAGAAACCACCGCCCTGCCTCCTCCCGAGTTGGGCAAGTCAACAGCACCGGTCTCCAGGTCACGCGGGTGCTCGACCCTGAGCTAAAAGCCCCGCTGCTCTTACTAGGATTACTCAAGCTCCAAACCTGTATTTCCCAATGGCTTTCTAGATTTCAACTTGACTGTCCGTCCACCACAGTCCCTCACTCCTCCGTTCACATCCCAGCCTTCATTGAAGGCTTGGCAGGCACCAGGCTTGGGTTGGGTGCTGCATATGGAGAGAATTAGGACCCCAAGTCCCTTCTCTTGAAGGGCTTACTGTCCAGTGGCAGAAATAGAAAAACAAACACACGATATTGGTGCTACCATGCTATTAGTGTTTCCTGAGTGGTGAGGGTCAGGAAAGGTTTTCCAAAGAAGACCTTTGATTTTCTAAGTTTCTTTATTTATTTTTGAGAGAGAGCGAGCGAGCGAGCATGAACAGGGGAAGGGCAGAGAGAGAGAGAATCCGAAGCAGGCTCCGCACTGTCAGCGAGGAGCCCGATGTGGGGCTCGAACCCACGAACCACGGGATCATGACCTGAGCGGAAACCGAGAGTCGGCCGCTCGACCGGCTGAGTCACCCAGGCACCCCCAAAGACGACTTGGGAACTTTGGCGTAGAATTCCCCAGAGACACATCACTGGTGAAGGCATTCTAGACACACAGACATAAAGAGAAGATTATACGCTGGAGCTGGAGACAGTGTGGTCGGAGCGCAGTGCCTGGGGATTATGACAGACACAACTGGGAGCAGAAAAGGTCAGGGTCCACTTTAGAAGGGCTACGCTCAAAACATGAACTTGACCCTCTAGCCAGGGGAGAAGGAAGGTCAGTGAGGAGGATCCCAGTCAGGAAAGCCAAAGCGTCTACGTTGAATTCGCTGCCCCCTTAGTGCCTCTTCAACCACCTCTCCTGCCGCCTCAGCTTTCCCTTTCAAGTTGCCCACTTTCCTCCGTCTCCAGGGTTCCAAATCTGAGGCCGAAGTTGGGCCACAAGAAACAGAGGGAGGGTGAAGTAAATAATTAAGCGGTCCGGGTTCTCCCAGCATACCCCCTTTATTACCTCAGGTTCGGCCCGTTCCAAAAGCCTTTTAGCTGGTCTATCGCCCCTCGTGTCCCTCCATTGCCATCTTTACACAGCCGGCTCCCTGGGGAGATGATCTACGACCTGTTCTACACGAAACAAAGTCCCACCGTTTATGCACGACACTCAAGGCCCCACACGTTTCTGTACCGATCCCTGCGTGTCTTTGCGATGTCACTTCCCATCACGTGCCCGGCACCCTCGACTCACTCGAGAAAGATACCGTTTCCCAAGCAGGCCACGGAGCTTCCCGTTCCCATTCCTTCTCCTCTGTGCTTCTCTCCGGTGGAATGTTCTCCACCCATCTCCCATCTGCCCTTCAAAAAGCACCTTTAAGGGAGTCTCTTCAGATTGAGCCCACCTGAGAGTAACAAGCCCCTCTGCCCGGTACTGGCTGTGTTTTCTTCTTTCAGACAGCTCCAATTTTATTTTATTATTATTTTTTTAAATGTTTATTTATTTTTGAGAGACAGAGCACGAGTGGGGGAGGGGCAGAGAGAGAGGGAGACCCAGAAGCCGAAGCCGGCTCCAGGCTCCGAGCTGTCAGCACAGAGCCCGACGCGGGACTCGAACTCACGAACCGCGAGATCGTGACCTGGGCCAAAGTCGGATGCTTAAACCCACTGAGCCTGCCCAGGCACCCCCGGACAGCTCCAATTTTAAATATTTTGTTTTACTGTCACAGCCTATGTACCAATGTCTGGATGGGAAAATACTGTCACCACAAGGACAGCATTTATAAGAGAGCTCTTTGATGGAAAGGGCCATATCCCATTTTCATCTTCATATTCCCAGCCCTGATCGCAGTGCCTACAGAGTAGGTAATAATAATCATTAAGATAATATAATAACATATCATTGTAAGCTTACATTACAGCTGACATTTACAGAAGGCTTATTATTTACGTGCATTCTGCTAAATGCTGTATATATATATATATAATATATATATATATATATTATGTAAGTTACATCTCTCTAGAGACGTTTTTAGAAAAAAAAGTCTCTAAACTGGGTGATACTGTTATTCCCACTTTACAGAAGAGCAAGTAAGCTCAGAGAAGTTGTGTAACTTTCCCAAAGTCACACAGCTATTGAGAGGTAGAGCCAGGTCTCAAACCCAGGTCTGCCTGCCACTACAGTCAGGATTCTCAACCATTTTGCTATTGTAGACTCCTCCACGACAGCTTATTGAGTGAATTTCTTGCCCCCCAGCAGGACCATAACCTTTATCAGACTGGAGGTACAGCTCACTTATCTCTGTACTCACCACAGCACGTAGAATAATGCACACAGTGCATTTTCAATACATATTTTCCGAGTCCAAAGTGGCCCACAGCTAGTGCCCACAACCATTTCGATCACGTTGGTCGCCTTTTAAGGAAGCTATCATTGCTTATGCCTAAAACGGCTTGTCTAAATCTCTGCCTGATATTTATGTCCTCTAGAGCGGTCCTACTAGGCACACTAACCAGTTTTCCACTTCCAAACACTCAAACTTGGCTTTTTTTAAAGT
The DNA here is from genome assembly GCF_022079265.1 of Lynx rufus. Classification (NCBI taxonomy): domain Eukaryota; kingdom Metazoa; phylum Chordata; class Mammalia; order Carnivora; family Felidae; genus Lynx; species Lynx rufus. Next base: position 11,253,151 of record NW_025814833.1, on the reverse strand, counting down.
TTATTTTTAGTTATTTTGAGAGAGAGAGTGAGAGAGCAAGGGAGGGGGAAGAGACAGAATCCCAGGCAGGCTCTAGGCTGTCAGCGCAGAGCCCGATGCGGGGCTCGACCTCACAAACCGGAGATCATGACCTGAGCTGAAATCAAGAGTGGGACACTTAACCGACTGAGCCATTGAGGCACCCCAAAATTAGCTTTTGGATGACAACCATCCTCCTGAACATGTCCTGTTAACTTCACATCACTACTGTTCGTTCTATCCGGCCCCGTTCCTCTTTCCCTCTCTCCCACTAAGGACTCCTCTCTGTATCCACCTCTCACGAGTATACCCCTCTCCTCTATTTTTTCTTCTCTCCCTATCCAAATCCTACTAGCCCTTCAAGGTTCAGCAGAAGCCTCACTCTCTCCTAATGCAGGATTTAGACTCTCGTAACCAAAGCATTTCATTCTGGCCTCCTCCACACAGCCCCTCACACTTGGTTCGAGAATAATCTTCCCCAATAAAAGAGATTCGTCCTTTTCTTAACAGCACGCTTGTTAACTTGCCCGGCTACTTGCTCTGCTAGACTCGTTTCAAGATTGTCCGTATCTCAAGAACAGAGTTCCAACTCTGCCTTCCCCTTCTACGCTCCCGCCGTTATAATCCGTTGTCGGGTCCCGGGCAGAGGCACGACTCAATGTTTTGAGGGTAGTGCTAATTCCCAGCAAGCCCAATATCCAATGACTATGGAAGCTGTATTAGGGAAGAAACAAGAGCCTAGGGTAGTTACAGGATTTCGCCCAAGACACAAAGCTGTGCAGCAAATGTAAATTTAAAAGCGTGTGGGGGGCACCTGGGTGGCTCAGTCGGTGAAGCCTCCGACTTCGGCTCGGGTCATGATCTCAGTTTGTGGGTTCGAGCCCTGCACTGGGTTCTGCACTGACAGTGTGGGGCCTGCTTGGGATTCTCTCTGTCTGCCTCTCCCCCGCTCATGCTCTCTCTCTCTCTCAAAAAGAAATAAACTGGAAAAAAAAAAAGCGTGTGTGTGAGTGGAGGTAATTAAGTACTCTTACTGTAAAAGCAAAAACACTGCTTTGTGGAAAGAAGGCCCATGCCTATTAGAGCGTATGGAAGATCATTGAAAAGCTCCTAACAAAAGTGACCGTGGCATTGAGAAGTATGCACAGTTATCAGAAAATGTAGATAGTGTCCCCTGTAGCCAATACTAACTTGTTCTCATTACTTAAAGGATAAGGGATTCACTAATTCTTGCATTGAAACCACTAAAAAGGATTGTGTAAAATATACAGAACACAGGTAACAGGTTCTGAAGACTGTATATTATAGAATTCTAAAAGTTCTTTCTTCAAAACATTAATGTTAAAACAGGCTGTAAATTCTTTTAGGTAGGCTCCACGCTCCAATGCAAGGCTCGAACTCACGACCCTGAGATCAGGGCCTGAGCTGAGATCAACAGCTCGACCGACTGAGCCACCCAGGCACCCCAAACAGGCTGTACTTTTGAAAAATCAGGACACAACTGCTTACCACGCCTTGTGGCACATTCGTTTCCCCTATGTGACAGGCTTGTGCCTCACCGTATTTAATATTACTTAATTTCAGCCTCTTAAATGCTAAGTACAGTGAAGAACCACTCCCACTGGATGGGTGCTAATAACTTAGGACAAACATAACCAAACACTCAAGTATCTGTGTGATTTACTTTTTAAGGATTCTTTTCATACGTAAGCCATCACTATGGCACCCATAGTTTTTTGTGGGTTTTTTTTTTTTCAGTGTTTATTTATTTTTGAGAGAGCAAGGGAGGGGCAGAGAGAGAAGGAGAGAGAGAATCCCAAGCTGGGCTCCCCGATTCAGGGCTCGAACCTGCGAACCGGGAGATCATGACCTGAGCCAAAACCAAGAGTCAAAAGCCCAACCGACTGAGCCACCCAGGAGCCCCTGTTTTCTTGTTTTGTTTTGTTTTGTTTTGTTTTAGCGATTAGTTCTTAAACGTAACAGCTGATTTTTCTCAAGGAGCAAGCAAGTTGTCTGCAGTTACTTTTAGAAAACTTTAAGGGATTTGTTGCTCTGAAAGTCAAAACAACTGAGCCAAACTCTAAATGCCCCCCAGACGTCTCAGGTTCCTAGATCTGAAAGTTCAGGAAAGGTTCAAGCACGAAGAAGTGGTGATGGATTTTGCTGTCGACTACTCCAGCACTTCAGCATTATTACAAACGGCTTCTGATGCCGATGCATTTGTACCGCATACTTTATTTAGTGAAGCTGTTTTTCAAGCCTAGATCTTCTGCTAATTCTACTTGACATTGCAGCCACAAATCGGGAAAACTTAACAGAGGACATGGCTAGGTGACCCCAAATGAAACCGACAGCATTTTCCCATGAGGCACTGTTGTGTATTCTGTTAGGTTATCCAGTACTGAGGACTACAGAGAATGAAGAATCTGGCTGACGGAACTATAATGCACTTGGATTAAAACAGTATGAACACAAAAATATATTGCTTCTGTGGCGCCTGGGTGGTTCAGTTGGTTGAGCATCCGGTTTCAGCTCAGGTCACGATCTCCCGGTTTGTGGGTTCAAGCCCCGCGCTGGGCTCTGTGCAGCCAGCGCAGAGCCTGCTTGGGATTGTCTCTCTCTCTCTCTCTCTCTCTCTCTCTCTCTCTCTCTCTCTCTCTCGACTCCTCCCCCGCTTGTGCTCTCTCTCTCTCTCTCCCTCTCAAAATAAATAAGTAAACCTAAAAAATAATTATATTACTTCAGGTAACACAGCATATCATTTCAGGGACATTTGTGAAGTGACCTGAAAAACCTTAACTACTGCCTCCACGACAAAATAGGTTTCAAATTCCAAGTCAATTGAGAAATGGCCTGTAGAAAGCTCATCAGTGACTCAAGGCTAACTCTGATCTTTTTAAAAATGTTCTTAAATGAGTGTTTATTTATTTTTGAGAGAGAGAGACAGAGCGTGAGTGGGGCAAGGGACGAGAGAGAGGCAGACACAGAATCCCAAGCAGCCTCTAGGCTTCAGGCTCTGAGCGGTCAGCACAGAGCCCGACACGGGGGTCGAACCCACGAACCGCGAGGTCATGACCTGAGCCAAAGTCGGACGCTCAAAGGACTCAGCCACCCAGGTGCCCCTGTTTGCATTGTTTTAAAGGAGGCACACCACTGGGGCGCCTGGGTGGCTCAGTTGGTTAGGCGACTGACTTCGGCTCAGGTCGTGATCTCACGGTTCGTGAGTTCGAGTCCCACGTTGGGCTCTGTGCTGACAGCTCAGAGCCTGGAGCCTACTTCAGATTCTGTGTCTTCCCCCTCTCTCTACCCCTCCCCTACTCACACTCTGTGTCTCTCTGTCTCTCAATAATAAATAAACGTTAAAAAAATTTTTAAAGGAGACACACCATGGAGTCCTAGCTGCTAGCCACTAACTCCCCTTCCCCAATTCCCGTAGCCTCGCCCCTTTCAGTATGAACATCTCCTTCTCTATTTCTTCCACTAGTCTGTGAGCTCCTTGAAAGCAGGGTTAGTATCTTATTTGACTTTGTATCTTGGCCCACAATAAGCACCTACTAAATGTGTGTTGAATAAACTTTGATGGAGGCAAGTAGGGAAAGTGAACATACTTAAATAGCCTACATAGTTGTCTCCTGTGGTTTTAAAAAATGCAGTCTGTTAGAGAAAGCTGTGAACAAAGTAGTCCAGACATAATAATGTTCCCACATTCTTCACATGCAATTGCCTTATTAGCATGCTTTAACTATCTCCTCTTGTTTAACGCTTCAAGATACTACGAAACTACTCAAGATGTTTGCAGCCTGTCCTTTGAATTGAGCTGAAAGTCAAACAGAAAGTTTTGTCCCCCCCCCCCCAACACACACGTTTGTACTTGCTACAATTTTGACAATCAGGCAGCACAGTTCACCTTTACAATGACACACATCATGCGGCAAGTCATGTTTCGACAGATCTGCAATTTCTAGGTAAAACTAACGTTTGGAAATAAATGTCAATTGCCCCCAAACTAAAGCTATGCTCAAATGTTCTATTATGAAAAAGAGGAAACAGTACAATAAACACCCATGAACCCATCACTCCAGACATCTCATGATTTTGCCCTACATAGCTCTCTTAAGAAACGAGTTCATTTTCTGGAAACACCTCTATTCTATTCTAGAATCTAGCATCGGCTAGATTCGAATTGATCTTTTTTTTCAAGTACCAATATCTAGGAGTCACTTAAACCCCAAAGGGTGGCTAATCCTGTGTCATTTCCTGGAGGAATATCAAATACTTCCATTTAAAGTAAACGTTGCCTGTCTTCTTTTTGTACTTAATAATAAAAAAAAAAAGGATAAGATCTTGAAGTAATGGCTATTTAAAAATAGGTTAGTAACCTTTCCAATAATGGAAACATTCACTTCCATTTAGTCAGATTGAAGACATTCTTTAAATTCTTACCAGGCAAGGGTTCCACAGATATTTAATATATGTCCTTATCATAGTCGAAAAGCCCCTTTCCCTGTGACGGAGAATACTATCAAAGCCAAAGATAAAACATCACAGTGACCCCTCTCCTTCTCCCATCTTTACAAAGCTAAGGTTGTATTAACTCCTTGGATTGAAACTGCCTTCTCTCCTTTTCAAAGGTCTAAGCCCGTCCATATTTCCTAAGTAAACATCAACACTCCCCAAATATCTGAATAATTCGTGACAAAATGTCTCTGCTGCTGATGAAATTAATTGACCTCTGAGGGGTATTCCCATTGTCCTTTCCTGTGAAAATTAACACTAAAGCCAAGGGCAACCTTCGGGTGTGTGTGTGTGTGTGTGTGTGTGTGTGTATGTGTGTATATACACACACACATATACACACACATATGGAGGCAATATATATATGTATACACACACATATACACACGTACACGCACATCACAAGATCAGACTAGTTAACTAACATGCTTCAATTCAAGGCAAAATATGATGTTACAACTCAAAAATCACTAGCGATACAATTTTAGCTTTGACTTTGAGCTAAACTGAAAGCCTATCTATTCGTCACTGGACGTGTCTCCTGCATTGTTACATACCCTGCTTATACGTTCTCAGATACAGTACTTGTTAACCGAGAAAACACTTTTTACTTCAGACGGGTATCGGAGTCAGAGGTTTAGCTTTGTCGAAATAAGGAGAAATAAAACTTACACGATCCCCACCTGATGGAAATCCGTGACGAATACGTGGGCACCGAAATCACTATTACTACCACGATACAGTAACAGCACCAAAATTCCACCACCACTGATTTTCAGGTACCTTGTAAAGTGTAAGCAAATACTCTCACAACGTTTGTCGTAAGTCATTTTAGAAGAGTAGAATACTGGTCTAATCATGACAGCTACCTCATCTCCTTCACAGAATTCTGAAACACCATGTATGGATCAAAGGCATCAAAGACATTTGAAATTCCATCCCCCTCACACACACACAAGATACAAAGTAATAGTTTCTGTCATTTAAGCCTTTGGGCCTCTAACTTGACAGATACGGGTATGTAATGAAGATTTCAAGACCAATTTTTAAAAAAGCACAACGTCCCTAGACTATGCCCCAAATGAAGAAAAGGCAGAATATAAAGAGACATTTGGAGACTCTCAAACTTCAAACAGGTTTCTCTTCGAGTTGATTCGACTTGAATAAGGTTTCAAATGCATCTCCAAATGTTGAACTACCCAAACACAGAGGAAGAATTTCGAACTTTTTAAAAGGAAATTTCTGCTTAAATATCCAGTCATCTAAAAGTTAGAGCCTAACAAAATAATATGAAAATAGTTACCCTTCCACGACGACGAGAGCAAACCTGTTTCTTTCTCTCTGGCAGCACTAATAGAAGGAACCTCCCACGCCCAGAAACGCCAATCTGGAAACCCAACATTCTTCTTACAATTGCAACTTTAGAGAGCAAGTCATAACACTTCCTGCTAGAAAAGGAGAACACCCTGACAAAAGAGTGATACAATACTTACGAATCCCCTTCCTGACAGCCTCCTGGTATTTTGCCAAGTATTAGTAAACTCTAACTTTACGACATTAGGCAAAAAGGTAATTTTTTAAAAAATGTTTTATTGAGTTTTGAGGCAGTGTAAGTAGGGGAGGGGCAGAGGATCCAAAGTGGGCTCTGAGCTGGCAGCACAGAGCCCGACGTGGGGCTCGAACTCACGAACCGTGAGATCACGACCCGAGCCAAAGTCGGATGCTCAACCGATTGAGCCAGCCAGGCGCCCCAGTGAAAGGTTAATTTTTAAAATTCCAGCTTCACTCAAACCTTGCAAGAGCATAGGGGAATTTAAAAGTTGGTTCAGGTCAAATAGCTACAACCCACATACCTATTTAGAGCTTGAACATTAGCCAAGTAACCTGCTTATTTTAGAACCACATGGAACCAGCTTCTCCCCAGTGCCCCAGTCACTCGTCCATAGGAAAGTACAATACTCAGAAAGGCAAATGAACGGTCTCAGACCACTTATGTTCTCCATTGTTCGTTTCAACCTATACCTAATCATGCCTTCATACAACATTTATGCTCCTTATGATAGGCGTCGTAGGCATTGACTGCAAGTATCTGTGTCTTGTTTTCTTTCGAAAATGTAAGCTATTAAGTATAGGGATTATATCTTCTACCAGCATAGCACAAAGGAACTAAAGCCAATACTCGGCTGAACGGAATAATTTTGTATTCAGAGGCAGTGTCACCCAGCAGTTAAGGGCTATGTGAGTCCTGGGGCAAGTTGCTTAAGCTACTGTGCCTCTATTTTCTCCTCCAGGGATGGTCATAGTAACAACTTCCCCTAAGAATCACTTAAGACACGTTCAAAATTTAGATCACATCCTGGCGCATGGTAGGCGTTAGGTTATGTGACACCTGCTATTCTTGTTACTGAAATTTGCTTTAGAGCCAATCAAGCGGTATCTAATCAGTAAACTGCTGAATTAAGCCACCAGGTATCTGAGGATGCCCATTAGGGGAGAGAACAGAAAATCAATAGGGGTACTGTGCTCAAGAGACCACTTCTAATACTGACACGGGGCAAGTGGATCGTTTGGAAGGAAATGAGCACGGTGCGAGCATCAGGGTCTCAGGAGCGAGCCAGCCTTGAATTCCGTGTGACCTTGAACAATTCCTTAGCTTCTCTGAGCCCTAGGGTCATACCTGTATCAATGGAGCTAATTCCACATACTTCACAGGGTTACTCTAAAGATGCGATGAGATGCAACAGCCAGAGAACACCATCTGCCCCATCTACCTAATAGGAATCAAAGGGACGTAACAGATACTCCAGTCCTTTTGAAATAATGTAAAGCAACCCGAAGCATTTTCTGACATCCTGAATTCTCGAAAACAAGGAGGCAGCTCGAACCTGCGCTCACTCGTGACAAGGTTCAGGATGGTCCACGCTACGAGGCAGAGTGCTCTCCCGTCCTCATCGGGAACCGCCACGAGCCACCAGTCGATTACGATTTGCCTCCTTCACGGAAGCGCTTTCTTCCATCAGTCACAAAAACTGCGTGAAGTATCAAAAGGCAACAAATGCAGGACAGAAGGAACCAGAGGCTGTGTGTTTCCATCTGTCTCCGTTGCTGACTCACTAGGTGAAGCCTGTTCCACTTTCTGGAGTCTCAATTTCTCCATTTGTAAAAGCAACTCGCCAACACTTCGAGCTGACTGGAAGGAAGGAGGCACACGCGTGCCTTATCACGCGTTTTACCGACAGAAAACGGGGGCGCAGACAACTGCCTAAGGTAAGAGGACTGTTATCAGTGCTGGATCAGAAATGTTGGGTTTTCCCAGTGTTACCTTTGCTGTGCCATACTTGTCCCTTCAGACCACTCAGATGGGTCTGTCTCAAGCACTGTTAACCTCTTCAATAATAACGCTACCTGGAATCAGCTTCTTGGACTTTCCCTTCCGTGGCCATCTGGATTGAATGCAAATGCTTTCTAGCTTTCTGAACGGTATGGCTTTTTTTTTTTAAGCTTATTTATTTATTTTGAGAGAGAGAGAGAACACAAGTAGAGAAGGGGCAGAGAGAGAGAGAGAGAGAGAGAGAGAGAGAGAGAGAGAGAGAGAGAATCCCAGGCAGGCTTGATGCGGGGCTTTGAGCTCACAAACCACAAGACCATGACCTGAGCCAAAGTCGGACGCTTAACTGCCTGAACCACCCAGGCGCCTCAGTACAAGGACATGTTCTTAAAGACTGTCCTATCACATCAGTAGTTCAGCCAGTTTTAGTCTGTGGCCCGTTTGGTAACCTAAATGTCTCATCATCGGGTATGTGTGGGTGTGCAGGGTCGGGGTGGGGAGGCGGAGTGCGTTTGTGCGTGTGCACGTCTGAGACTGTTTGCGAACAGAATCTCGGATTTTACGGTGGGCAACAAAAGCTGGTTTGGGAACAGAAGACGGTGGCAAGGGTTGTGTAAGACGCTTCACGTGTTTCTAAGCAGGCCACGGAATGAAGACCACTTTTACACTGCATTCCAAATTCACCATGATGAGTGCTGAGGAAAGCCAATGGAAACCAACCTGTTTTATCTGCACGCGTAAAGCTCTCTCTCTCTCTCTCTCTCTCTCTCTGTTTCTCTCAGATGGTACAAACAAATCCATAAAGTTAAAAGTTCACACACACATGCACCTCTGAGCACACACACACCCCGAAGGGCGGAAAGGAAGGAAGGAGGCACACCCAAAGTTGCCTGAGCCTTTCACAGACGTATCAGGGTAACTTTCATTCAAACGTCATGCTTTCCACCCCGCCCAGTACCAGGTATATTCTTTCCATGTGTGACATACACGCTGGAGGCCTCTCCCACTGTGCTCGGTGACGCACCTCAGGAACACTGACCTATTGTCCTCTAATGAAATTGGATTTTACCCATCTTCATGACTTACAAAGCAAACAAACAAATAAGAACACCCACAGTGAGTGAAGGATTGAAGCCAAGGGACCTTACGTCAATTAACATGCTGGGAACTGCTACCGTATTTTGGACTATATTGCAAAGTATAGGCAATTTATACCGGGAGGAGTATTAGGCACGCAACCTTCCCGCGGCACGGATGTGTCCGTTTTAAACACAAACCGTGTCTGGTTTGTGTTATCATTCTTTTCATACCTGAGGGGGAAATAAGCCACAAATATATCTTAATTATTCCAGTAGTCCAAGGGATGTCTCCTCAGTAGTATTTATTAGCTCTGCATTTGTGTAAGAAAGTAATCAAGGTTTTGAAGTGCGGTGTCTTGTTACACGTTAAATTATACACTTTGCCCTAATGCACTGAAACAAAAAAATGGAAATAAATAGAAGGTAGATATAAGTAGGAGTCCTCCAAAACTAGTCAGCAGAACTACAGACAGGGCGAGGAGCCGACTGAAAAGACATCTGTTGGGACTACAGTTAACAATACCGAATTGTATATTTGAAGTTTGCTAAGAGAGTAAACCTGGAACGTCTCATTCTAAGAAAATGCCTACCTGTGTGAGGAGCTGGAGGTTAACCAGCCTTTTTGTGGTCGTCATTTCACAATGTATATAAATATGCAATCATCATGTGGTACGCCTGAAACTAATGCTATGTTAATGTCAATTACATCTCAGTAACACTGGAAAAGAAGCCATCTGTGTTCTGTTCATAGCTAATAAAACCATATAAAGGAACAACTCTGACGTCTCACACTTTTCTATCCTGAGGGTCTCTCACTCAAAAAAAAAAAAAAAAAAAAAAAGAAGGAAATGGGAGAGGAGAAAGGAAAAGACTGGAAACAACAAAAACTCAACTCAGAGTTTCCTGAATTTTTGGCCTCAGGACCTGAGGACCCCAAAGAGGTCTTTCATATGTAGGTTTGATCTATCAATGCATTTATCATATTAGAAACTACAACTGGGGGGTGCTTGAGTGGCTCAGTCGGTTAAGCATCTGACTTCGGCTCAGATCATGATCTCGCAGTCTGTGAGTTCGAGCCCCTGCGTCAGGCTCTGTGCTGACAGCTCAGTCTGGAGCCTGCTTCGGATTCTGTGTCTCCCCCTCTCTCTGTCCTTCCCCCACTCGCACTCTGTCTCTCTCTCTCTCTCTCTGTGTCTCTGTCTCTCTCAAAAATAAATAAACATTACAAAAAAAAAAAGAAACTACAACTGGGAAATCTTAAGATATTTATTTAAAAATAACAATAAACTATTATGTGTTAACACGAATAACATTTTTAATGCAAATCACTATATTCCCCCCAATATGAGTGAAGAGTGTATTGTTTACATTTTTGCAAACTGCTTTATCATTTAACTAAATACAAAAACAGCTGGATTTCCATGGATGCTTCTGCCTTCAATGTTGTTTTAGGTTCAAGGGTAAGGAAGAAAATACGGCCTCATATAGATACATTGTTGAAAGAAGTGTTTTAAGAGCCCTTTCAGATAATTATGGATATTCTTCCTTATAATGCTACAGCAAAACTTGAGAAGTGGGAGTTTTGTAAATGTTACTTGCAGTGTGGAATCTGATACCAAACCTATGAATTTTTCATACTCCGTTACATTAAAATCCATTGGTCTACCTTGCACATTAAATGGACCTTTTACCCATGCTTGATTTTGTAACATCATGCACCGGTCATTTGGAACAATATTGTGTGACTAACGCACCTCTTCCAAATGTTGTCTCACTTCATTTTACAATACCCAATCAACCACTTTCATTAAAAATACCACCACCATGACTTCACTCACATGAGGACTTTAAGAGACAAAACAGATGAACATAAGGAAAGGGAAACAAAAATCATATAAAAACACGGAGGGGGACAAAACAGAAGAGACTCATAAATATGGAGAACAGACTGAGGGTTGCTGGAGGGGTTGTGGGAGGGGGGATGGGCTAAATGGGTCAGGGGCATTAAGGAATCTATTGAAATCATGGCTTCACTATATCCGAACTAATTTGGATGTAAATTTTAAAAAATACAAAAGAAAGTTAAATTAAAAAAAACAAAAAAATAAATAAAAAATAAAAATACCACCGAGCTCAGAAAAATCTAAGTATTGACACTTGATGCAAGTTTTCAAAAATTTGAATTTTTGCTTGAAAGCTCTCATTTTACCATTGGCAACAAATACGCTCAGTTGTCTTCCTTGCAGTAACAGGCACACCTGGTTCATTTTTGAAAGTTTTTAAGTAATTGCTGTACCCAACGTGGGGCTCAAAATCACGACCCCGAGATCAAGAGTGACCAGTCTCTTCCGATTGAGCCAGCCGGGCGCCCTTCACTTGGTTCCTTTTTGATAAAGTATCTGCCAGATACTCAGGTCTGCATAATCAGTTAATGTGCCATTCAATCTTTCAAGTAAAAAGTTTTCTATTTTTTTTAAAAAAATGCGGCTAATTTAGCTCGCAACTCTAACAACCGCACAGGTACTTTTCCTCAAGGCAGCCGGTGTACGTCCACTCCCGGTGAGAAAGCTTTCACTATAGTGAAAGATGTATGCCCAGGGGTGCCTGGGTGGCTCAGTCGGTTAAGCGACCGACTCTAGATCTCAGCTCAGGCCTTGATCTCAGGGTCGTGAGTTCAAGCCCCATGTCGGGCTCCATGCTGGGCATGCAGCTTACTTAAAAAAAAAAAAAAAGAAAGAAAAAAAAGATGTATGCCCAAGAGTTCAGATTTAATAAAACTGATTTTTCTTGCTTCCTTGAGGACATTCATAAATGAAACGCTAAAGCGTCGGTAGTTTTACCGTCCTTGCTTTCCCACCGTCCTTGCAAATGTTAACACGGATGAAGAAGCAGGTAACATCTTAGTGTCGGTATGCAAGTAATTTTGATCCCCAAGGGGCTGTATGCCAACACTTTTTTTGAGAACTGGTGCTTTATTTAGCAACATGTATCACGGAGTCATCAAATTTTAGAGAGACAAAACACGTACGGTGTGTAGGGCTTGACAAGAAATTTCAAAACTGAAAATATAATGGCCAAAAGTGCACTTCTAGGTTTTAATGGGAGTTCTGTGGCTGTTGAATTATGAAAAGAAAAATTAATGCATTAGTATCAATTCTGAGGGGACCATGACATAGCACATTTTGCAGAATCAGGTTAATGCCCGTAAGATGTGAATTTATCATGACGGTATAGTTTAGAAACTTCCAATAAATTTTTTTAAAGGATGAAGAATGGCGATATATTTCTTACAAAGTTGTTTCAAAATACCCAGCTCCTAGGTGGCAAATCATTTTCCTTCTGATAAACAGGAAGCGTTGCTCTGACATCAACTAAAACAGAAAGGGTTTGAAAGCTAAAGTCTGTGTGAAATGCAGAAATTATTACTATTTTAAAATATTAAAAACTAGGGGTGCCTGGCTGGCTAGGTCGGTGGACCATGTGACTCTTGACCTTGGGGTCATGAGTTCAAGCCCCACATTAGGCCTGGAGGTTACTTAAAAAAAGAAAAAGAAAAAGAAACATTAAAAATCAGGTGCGCTGTAGTATTCATGGGTAACATATGGGGTATTTTAGAGCAAGCCCCAACAACAAATATAAAGGAAGGGGAGAGAAAAGATGAAATGAGAACGGTAAATATTGATAATTGTTGAAGCGGGGGGGGGGCGGTTCGTGATGTTAGTTTTACTTTGTATGTTTGAAAATTTCCATGAAAATAAGTTTTAAAAAATTCCGTGTGCTTATAAGAAAGTATTCAGTATACTGGCAAGCAAAAACAAAATTCCTGGCTCGTATTCACTCACTCAGACAAACAGTGTAAAAGGCAGCGTATTAGATGGCATCAGGAAATATAAAAGTTATGAAACATGCCTTCCACACCCCTCAGTCAGAGCGTCTGTGCCCATATATGTAAAGGACTGCCTAAAATGGGTATCATGCCTCTGCCATGGCCACCATAAGTGGTACCCACACTACTGCAAAGCACAATGGGAGCCGATGGAATTCCAAATCATCAATGCAATTTTCAGAAAAGGGAGAGGAAAACCGGCATGAAAAGAAAATGCGAAGAGGAAACGTAAAAACTAGGAAACGAAAGTCTCGTTGGTGTTCCTCTATAAAAGGAAACGAACAAGGGACGTGAGCAAATATGGGCATGACCTCGTCAGTTTTCCACCCCAAGCCATCATCTTATTTCACTGCAGGACAGGAACCATCATGTCATCTCCTTTGAGTCAGCTCTTGCAAAAATAACTGAGCAATACATTCATTTTCCATGGGGAACACGAAGTATGCTAGAATTCTTCAGAGGACCGAAGGCAACATTTACAAATGCCATACGTTAGCATTAATTTCTAGGGCTAGTGAGTCTTTTCAGCACCTCCCTGCACACAAATGAAGCCCATCCTAAAGAATAAATCCCCATGCTAAACTAGTACCCTTCCTCGGTCACCCAAGGGGTCTAATGAGAACACTCGTTAATGAAAAATGAAAGTGACAGCCCAAAAGTCAAATATTTACTTATCAGTTTCCAGTTTATTGCCATATATTCCAAACAAATTGTCAATTTTTCCCTATTCAAACTTCAGATAAAATGTAGAACACTGTTCTCGAAACTCATGCCCTGGAAGTCTTTAAAAGTTGAGGGCATTAAATAATTTAAGATCGCTCTACTGCTTTAATATTTAATATTTATTAAGCTCCACGAAGGCAGTGATTTGTCTGCTTCGTTTGCCAATGTATCTCAAGCATCTAGAACACTGCGTGGCACACAGTAGGGACTCAGTAAGTATCTGTTAAATGAATATATGCTAATGACATTGTATCAAAGGAATGAAAGTCACCTGCTATCGTGGTTTATTACATAACGAAGAGCAAACATAGCTCTTTTAATGCAAACCAAACAAATACAAACGTAAAAGGCATCTACTCTTGTCACATTGGGTAACTCTACAAAACAAGATGATTCCTGAGAGCTAATTTGGAAAACAAATGATAGGTTACGTCTTTCCAGTGGCCCCGAATCCATGATCTCATATCTGAATGAAATATGTAGGAAAGGATTTTTAAAATTCTCCACTTTGAGAAAATGAAGGCACTTCAGAGAAAAGAAGGAGAGTGGAAAGTATAAAGAACTCTGAATTCTATCGAGTTTTCCCTCAAAGTTACCACACAAAGAAAGAGAAATCTCACTTAGCTGTCAAGACACCACTGCTTTAGTTTTCTAAACTTTAAAACGAGCACTTTTGGACCTCACAAGGAATACTGAAACCTTCAAAAGAAAGAGCGGCTTTTGCATTTCCTGCCTGCCTGCCTGCCCTAGTCCAAGATTAACCTTGTCAGTTCTTAGGAAGACATAGAAAACCCCTTTAAATGACTAATTCAGATGAAGTGGTAACACGAAACCATAGTTTATAAGACGCTGGTTTCTACTTGTTACCAGATGTCGCCATCACCTCAAAGTGTTAAATGCATTCATGAAGAGGTTCAGATATATTTGCATATGAAATAGTTTCTGACTTCCCCTATTATTGTGGAGACATGTTCCCAGAGAAAAAATTGTTGCCTCGTTGTCTAATAAAATGTCTCTAAGATTGCCAATATTCACTTTAAGAATCACCAAGTACTCCATAGGAGCCTAATTCTTCCCTGTAATTCTTGCAAGCACATATATACGTTTTCAGAACACAACACAAATTAACTCCATTTCACTGGGAGTTTGTCATGAACAGCTGGCTTAAAGGTCTAGCTGAAAAATGCAATTTTTTGTGCATGTATACGTTTGGAATTCTTTAGACAAACAGTCCCCAGCTTTACACAGCTTAGGGTTCCTTTACTAGGTATAATTCCACAATTGCACTAGGTTTTCAGCTCCTATCCATTCTCTTATGATTATGTTAATTTCTTTGGTTATGTTGCCATTAATTTTTATTAGCTTCATGAAAAGATTTTTTTGATCTCCAGAGAGAGTTTAATTCAACAACAATGGCTGCTATTTTCCACGCATAATGGTCATTTGTTAAATTTAGCCCAACACAGAATCCTGAGCACAATGTAGGGTTATCCCTACGATTGGCCACAAAAATACTGGGGCGTCATAAAGTGTTACAGGGCCTTACTCTTCAAACATATGGGAGGTGCCCCATAAATGTTATTAATTATATTTTTGCTGAGATGCCCCGGTTTTTATTTCCTTGAGAATGAAGTTGGATCCATAAACATTATACTTAGCTGGCTCACATTTTTAGAGACTGAATTGTAACTGACCAGTGTTGGTCGCTCAATATTTTATTTGGCAATCTGTTACCTGGTACAGCTAAAAAGTCTCATTAGAATTCTGCCACAAATCAATTGGCTTGTGTGGGCTTCACTTGCTAAAAATCATATTGTTAGCAAAAAGTCATCCACGCAAGGATAACTTCTTTCCTCCCTGTTTATCCCTCTGCCTGGTACTATGCTACCTTGAAAACTGGCTAAAGCCATCAGCAGTGTTCTTTTGATGGGGTAGACTGTCATAGGCTTACTGATTCTGAGAACTCACTGCCTTAAAGAATGAACTATTAAGTCCCTCATTAGACCAAATAAATACCAAAAAGTGCAGATAACCTATGTGTGAAAAAAGAAATTGGAATATCTGTTTATGATGAGTACCATTTCACTGCATTCTTCCTTAAATCACACTTTTTTTGGGGCGCCTGGGTGGCGCAGTCGGTTAAGCGTCCGACTTCAGCCAGGTCACGATCTCGCGGTCCGTGAGTTCGAGCCCCGCGTCGGGCTCTGGGCTGATGGCTCAGAGCCTGGAGCCTGTTTCCGATTCTGTGTCTCCCTCTCTCTCTGCCCCTCCCCCGTTCATGCTCTGTCTCTCTCTGTCCCAAAAATAAATAAACGTTGAAAAAAAAAATTAAAAAAAAAATCACACTTTTTTTTTTTTTCAATTATGGGGAAGGTTATGGTGCAGCTGCGACCATCACCTAAGGCAAAGTTAGGTGTTGTTGCGGGAAGAAACTACGGTTGATATTAGCGGTAGTAATCCTCACTGTAATGATTGCACTGAAACTATGAGCCATTGGCTCTAACCCAGGGAAGTTTTCATTATTGAGAAGTAATTCTGCTAACTGTATTTAAGGTAGTAGAATTGGACTGTGTTTTTCAAATTCCTGCTTTCTAAGCCTAACCACTTAATACCACATTCATAATGTTATAGGCCACCAGCGATATATTTTGTTAAAGCAATAAAAGCCAATCTAGAATATAAACAGGACAGGAAAGGTATCCAGAGGTTTGGGTTTTTTTTGTTGTTGTTGGGGGGGGGGTGCCTCCACCCTAAATCATTTAGCAGAAAGAAGCATGGAAAAGTTTTATCTTGAGAAAGCAAGACAGAAATGAAAGCATGATCTCATTCACTTTCCCTCACCCAAAAGCAACAAGGTGACATTTTCTCTTCCATTCTTCTTAAGCCCTAATCAATTTAACAGTCCCCTCCCTTTTTTTTTTAACACCTACGGGTAAGTTTCCAAGTGTCCTACTTAAACTAAGAGGTTTACCAGATTCTTTTTGTAATTTTTAAGTTTTTCTTTTGCAGAATCAAAGATCAAAGCATGAGAATAATAAGCACATCCCAAACTGCAATACCCTAAATCCCGATGCTTTAGTGGCATATCCTCTTCTGCGCTGAGGAAATGTATTTGTTTAAAACAACGGGAGAGGTAAACCATTAACTTCCTTAAGGCAGAACAATAGGTTTAGGAATCTTGTACATAAAAATCTGATGCGGCGGGGAGGGGGTCTTAAAAATTCTGGAAGTAAGCCTTCAAGAAAGTTTTAAATTTAAAAATAGATCAATAATTTCGAACCTGCAAGTTATATATGTAAATCAAGAATGTGGCAATCCTTTGGGGAAAAAAAGGTAATTTTCGCAATTAAAAAAGACAGCCAAGTTATATCTGAAGCGAAATGACCAAGTAATAGTCATTCAGTGTTTTAAAAATCATAGCAGTTGGGGGGCCTGGCTGGCTCAGTCGGTGGAGCATGTGGCTCTTGACCTCCCGGCCATGAGTTCGAGTCCCGCTCTGGGTGTAGAGATTGTGTAAATAAATAAATAAATAAATAAATCTTTAACAGAACAAATCAGAAATGAAAACCATAAAAATTGGGATCCCTGTAGAAAATGAGACCCAGCATGAGACCACAGAGGAAAATAAATTGTCTTCCTTATTGGAATTACCCTTTTTTAACTTCTTTAACATCACATACGCCATCACAAAATTCTAAGGCATTAGAATTTCTAGCAACACCCTAGCACGGTTTTGTGGAGTCACAGACCGGCTTGTTCTAAAAATTTATGTGGAAAGAAACAGGTCTTAGCATAGGGAAAATACCTTGAAAAGTAAAGTGGGTGGGATCATTCTGCCTGGTGTTAAGTCCTGCCTCGTTGCTGCAGGAACCAAGATAGAGCAACAGATGCAGAACAATGGAATAGTCAACAGAACCCAGAACCAGACTTACGCGAATATGCTCAACCGATCTGTGACAAGGGTGAGGAAGTACTTCAGTGAATGAGTGGTGCTGGGGCAAGTGGACAACCACAAAAAAACAGAACTCTACCCTGAGCCTCACACCTTTCTACAAAAATTAACTCAAGGGGCGCCTGGGTGGCTGGGTTGATTAAGCGTCCGACTCTTGATTTCAGCTCAGGTCACAATCCCAGGGTCGTGGGATCTAGCCCTGCATCGGGCATCCACACTGAGCATGGAGCCTGCTTAAGATTCCCTCTCCCTCCCTCCCTCTCTCTCTCTCTCTGCCCCTCCACTGTCCCCCCCCCCCACCCACGGCTGGAGCACAAGCACACAGGCACTCTCGCTCTCCCTCAAATAAAAAAAAAAAAAATAACTCAAAATGGGACACATGCTTAAATGTGAAACATAACATCACAGAACCTTAGAACACAAATTTGAAAAACTCTTCAGGAACCATGTTTGGTGAGGAGGTGTTAGATGGGACATCAAAAAGACAATCCCTAAAAAGAAATAGTGATGAATTTGGCCTCGTCAAAATAAATACCTTTGTTCCGTGAAAGACCTTGGTTCAGAGGATGGAAAGAGAAGTGATGGATTAAGAGAAAATAGTTGTATACCACATATTAGACAAAGGGCTATTATCCAGAATATATAAAGACTTTTGAAAACTCAACATTTAAAATATACAGTTAGAAAAATAAGCTAAAGACACGAACCGATATTATGCCAAAGGGGATATACAGATAGGAAATAAACACATAAAAAGATGCTCAACATCATTAACCACCGGGAAGAGCAAAATGAAAACACAATGAGATATCCCTACACACCTATCAGAAGAGCTAAAATAAAAAAACAGTGACGATACCAAATGCTGGCAAGGATGTGTAAAAACTGCTGGTGGGAGAATACATGGCACCGTCATTCTGGAAAAACAGCTTGGCAGTTTCTTACAAAACTAAACATGCAACTCTCCTACAACCCAGAAACTGCATTCTTTGGGCATTAATCCTAGAGAAACAAAAGCTTACATTCACACAAAAACCTATACACCAATGTTTACAGTGGCTTCATTTGTAATAGCTCCAAACGGAAATGGCCCAAACATCTACACCATGGAACACGACTCAGCAAGAAAAAGGAAGCGAGTGTTGATGTACACAGCTTGGATGAGTCTCTGGAGAATTTGTGCGGACTGAAAAAAAAACAAAAACCCAAGATGTTATATACTCTGTGATTTCATTTATATCATATTTTTGAAATGACAGAATCATAGAAATGCAGAACAGCTTAATGGTTCTCGGGTAGAGACGGCAGAGGGAGAAGGAGGTATGTGTTGTTATAGAAGGGTAACAAAAGGGAGTCTGGCAGTGATGGGACTGTTCTGCATCTTGGCCTGAATCAGTATCAACACCTCGGCTTTGATAACTGCACTATGGTCATGGCAAAGTAAAATTTAAAAAATCTAATTAAGACTTAAACACAGACTATAGTACAACTAAACTGATAAGGAAAAGAGAAGAAAATCTACTCTCAATAATTCCATACTCTGTTTTTCTAATTAAAAAAAAAAATTTATTTGTTTTGAAAGAGAGAGAGCGGGGGAGGGGCAGAAAAAAGAGGGAGAGCGAGAATCCCAAGAGGCTCCGTGCTGTCAGCATGTAACCCGACTTGGGCATCGATCTCAAGACCCTGAGGTCATGACCTGAGTGAGCTGCAATCAAGAGTCCAGTGGGGAGGGGCGCCTGGGTGGCGCAGTCGGTTAAGCGTCCGACTTCAGCCAGGTCACGATCTCGCGGTCCGTGAGTTCGAGCCCCGCGTCGGGCTCTGGGCTGATGGCTCAGAGCCTGGAGCCTGTTTCCGATTCTGTGTCTCCCTCTCTCTCTGCCCCTCGCCCGTCCATGCTCTGTCTCTCTCTGTCCCAAAAATAAATAAACGTTGAAAAAAAAAAAAAAAAAAAAAAAGAAGAGTCCAGTGGGGAGCCTGGATGGCTCAGTTGGTTAAGCGTCCAACTTCAGCTCAGGCCACGATCTCACGGCCTCTGTGCTGACAGCTCAGAGCCTGCAGCCTGCTTCGGATTCTGTGTGTCCCTCTCTCTCTTTCTCTTGCCCCTCCCCTGCTCACGCTCTCTCTCTCTCTCTATTAAAAATAAAGAAACACTTGGGGCGCCTGGGTGGCTCAGTCGGTTAAGCGTCCGACTTCGGCTCAGGTCACGATCTCGCGGTCCGTGAGTTCGAGCCCCGCGTTGGGCTCTGTGCTGACCGCTGGGAGCCTGGAGCCTGTTTCAGATTCTGTGTCTCCCTCTCTCTGACCCTCCCCCGTTCATGGTCTGTCTCTGTCTCAAAAATAAATAAATGTTAAAAAAAAATTTTTTTTAATAAAAAAATAAAAATAAAGAAACACTAAAAAAAATTGTTAAAAAGAGTCTGATGCTAAATGACTGAGCCACCCAGGCGCCCCCCCCATATTCTGTTTTCAGCATTATTCCCACTAATCTTTCCAAAACATTATTGATATAACCATTAACATAGTAGCCTTAGCATAGATGGTCAATCCATGACTCCATTAGAGTATCTGATCTGGGTAAAAGATACTTTTTTTTTCCTCTTCAATACCAAAATAAAAAGCTGAAATAAAGGAGAATTTCAGGGCTAAAACACATCAATGCATGATAAGTTAGGTATCTGTCATTGGAATTTTTTACTTAAGTGCCACTTCTCCCCAGATACTCATGTGGCTCACTCGTTGGGTCTCCTTCGTGTCTTTTTTGAAAGTTCATTTATTTTATAGCGCTGTTAAGTGCAGAGCCTAATGTGGGGCCCTCTTCCCCGTCCCTATAACCTTAATCTTGCTGTAATTTTCTCCACAACACATTACCATCAAATACACTATATCATTGTTTATTTTTTATCTCTCCTGAGTAGGACGTAAACCTCATAAGGGTGGTAATTTTTGTCTGTTTCAGTGTAGTACCTGATCTGTAGAAGGCACTCAGTGAATCTTTGAGTAAATAAATGAAATGGATTTGTGTGTGTGTGTGTGTGTGTGTGTGAGGAGTAAAACAAAGAGGAAATACTGGCTCCCCAAGATTGATAAAATCCAGTTTCAAAGAAATCAAGAGTGATAAATCCTATAATGTATATCCAATATATATTGGCATTTGAGTTTTCAAAATCTTCTGGATGCATTACAGTGTAAGAAACTCTTTAAGACTGGTAATTAAAACTGCAGCTTTGTTAGCCTAAGAGTCACCCGGACTGAATATATGGCCTAGAAAAATAATTTACCACTCGAAAGCTATTGCTAATGAATTCCCATTAGCGACGGAAGAGCTGGTCCAGTTAAACCAAGCTGCTGAAGTTACAGGTGAAGCGCGTCTCGGAGAGTTCATGTCAACACTAATGACTTGACACCTGCCATTTTGTTAACATCTGAAAGAAAACACCATTTAACATAAGCTAAATCAGAGAGGAATTGGTTTTCCTAGTAAACAAAGTTGGCTTCTGGCTGTGGTGTTTACATTTAAAGCGAGAAGAGCAACTAGACCTCGGTCACCTCATCTGTAAAACTCCGTGGCCGGACTAGACCCTGAGCTCTTCAAATATGGCGCATTGCTTTATTTATCTTGGTGATACCACTGCCTGGCACACTGTTGACAATTCATAAAGGCCTGTTAAATGAATTAAGTAATTATACAGGAAGTTCCAAATGGCTCTCCTGGAAATGATATCTTTTCTTGACTGAACTACAACCCTCCTCTTCAGGGATGCCTAGTCTTACTCAGTGTCCCTAAGAGTAAGGAGACTGGGTCCAAGAACTTCTCTGTGGGTTGACTCGAGGACACAATGGCAGAGGCGGTTTCTAGGTATCATTAGCTAGTTTGACCCGATGCCATGCAGGTGAATCTGGGGTGATCAAGGGTGCTAGAAAGAAAATCTCTGATCTGAAACTGAAGGTGATTCTTTTCATTCTCCTTTGATAATGTCTCATTCTCACAGTTAAGTCAAAAGGTAAAGAATCCCTCAACCGTAACATCACACTTCCTAAATGTAAAACACCAAGCTCTTCTGAACATGTCAAGCGTTAAATGTACTCGATATTGGGGTGCCTGGGTGGCTCAGTAGGTTAAGCGTTCCAACCCTTGGTTTCTGCTCAGCTCATGATCTCATGGTTCGTGAGTTTGAGTCCTGTGATGGGCTCTTCACTGACCATGCAAAGCCTGCTTGGGATTCTCTCTCTCCTCTCTTCTGCCTCTTTCTCTCTCTCTCTCTCAAAATAAATAAATATATAAATAAATACATACATAATAAATAAAATGTACTCCACATTATTTCTGGATGGATACACAAGAAACTAGTTCTAATGGTCACCTCCTGGAAAAGGAAATCGGAGATTAGGGTCAGGGTCAGGAGACGCATTTTCTTTTCTTTACGTCCCTTTATAGCTTTTGAATTTGATTCTGTGAATACGTTTCATGTTTGAGAAGTAAATTAAAAAACAAATACATTAGGGGCACCTAGGCGGCTTAGTCGGTTAAGCATCGTACTCTTGATTTCGGCTCAGGTCATGATCTCACGGTTTGTGAGATGGAGCTCCAAGTTGGGCACTGACAGCAGGGAGCCTGCTTGCGATTCTCTCTTCCCTCTCTGCCCTTCCTCTGCTCGTGCTGTGCGCTCTCTCTCTCTCTCTCAAAATAAATAAACTTCCAAAATAAATAAAAAGTAAAAATATTAGATGTGCTCAATAATGCTCTAGGTCAACTGAAACCATTATGTTTCAAAGCATTTAACATTTAGTTGTGCACTACTTAATATTTAATACTTAATAGTAGGTGTTCAATAAATGTGAATAAATAAGAAATTTTGTACAGATATATTACTATAGTAACTTTTAGCAAAGGTGATTACACAATTTTTGTAGGCTTTCAATTATTCAAGTATAAATATTACTAAGGAGGGGGACCTGGGTGGCTCAGTCAATTAAGTGTCCCACTCTTGGTTTCGGATCAGGTCATGATCTCATGGTTTGTGGAGTTGAGCCCCGGGCTGGTCTCCACGGTTGACAACATGGAGCCTGCTTGGGATTCTCTCTCTCTCCCTCTCTCTCTGCACACCCCCCCCCACTCATGCACGCACTCTCTCTCTCTTTCTCAAAATAAACTTAAAACATATTACTAAGGAAAAAAGAATTAGGAACAAGTTGATAATAAGCTACTAAACATTAGAAAACTAAAAATGAGCTACATTTAGACACAGAAATCAGTATTGCTCAGAGTCAATCAAAGATTTACGATAACAGCAAAATTGGAATAAATGAAATGTCATCTTGTCAATACCACCTCGACCTCATTAGTTGACCTGTGGCTAGACATTTAATATTAAAAAAAAAATTGTGTGGGGCGCCTGGGTGGCTCAGTCGGTTAAGCGTTCGACTTCAACTCAGGTCACGATCCCGTGGTCCGTGAGTTCGAGCCCTGCGTCGGGCTCTGGGCTGATGGCTCAGAGCCTGGGGCCTGCTTCCGATTCTGTGTCTCCCTCTCTCTCTGACCCTCCCCCGTTCATGCTCTGTCTCTCTCTGTCTCAAAAATAAATAAACGTTAAAAAAAATTAAAAAAAAAATTTTGTAATGTTTATTTAATTTTGAGCGAGAGAGAGACAGAGCAGGAGCAGGTGAGGGGCTGAGAGGGAGGGAGACACAGAATCTGAAGCAGGCTCCAGGCTCCGAGCTGTCAGCACAGAGTCCGACGTGGGGCTCGAACCCACAGACCGCGAGATCATGACCTGAGCCGAAGTCGGACGCTTAACCGACTGAGCCACCCAGGTGCCCTGACATTTAATATTAACATTGCCCATTACTCCTAATAGCCAAAAGGCGGGAACAATCCACATGTCTCTCAACAGATAAATGGACAAATAAAATGTGGTACAATGGAATATTATTCGGCCATAAAAAGGAATGAAGTACATGCTCATGTATCTTGAACCTTGAAAATACTATCCTAAGTGAAAGAAGCCAGTCACAGAAGACCACATGGCTATATGTTCCATTTATATGAAAGTCCAGAATGAGGAAACTTATAAAGACAGTTACTTAAGGTTGGAGAGGTGGGAGGTTGAGGAGGTAGGTGGTTGGGGAGAATGAGAGCTTAAGTGTATGAGGTTTCTGGGATGCCTGGGTGGCTTAGTCGGTTGAGCTTGATTTTGGCTCAGGTCATGATCCCAGGGTTGTAGGATCGAGCCCCAGGCTCAGCATGGAGCCTGTTTAAGATCCTCTCTCCCTCTGTCCCTCTCCCCCGCTCTCCCTCTTTCTCTCTAAAATAAAAAAAAGAAGAAGAAGAAATAACTGATTTTAAAAAAAGAAAAAGAAAAATGGGGCACCTGGGTGGCTCAGTTGGTCACGAGTCCGATTCTCGATTTTGGCTCAGGTCGCGATCTCATGGTTTGTCGGTTCGAGCCCCAAATAGGGCTGACAGCGCAGAACCTGCTTGGGATTGTCTCTCTCTCAAAATAAATAAATAAACATTAAAAAACAAAAAATCAAAAATAAAATCTTTAGGGGCACCTGGGTGGCTCTGTTGGTTAAAGGTCTGACTCTTGATTTTGGCCCAAGTCATGATCTCATGGTTCGTGAGACTGAGACCCAGAGTCAGGCTCTGTGTTGAGCATGGAGCCTGCTTAAGATTCTCTCTCTGTTCTCTCTCTCTCTCTCTCTCTCTTAAAAAAAATAAAAAGAGTATGAGGTTTCTTTCTGACGTAATGAAAATGTTTGAAAATTGACTGTGGTGATGGTTATATGTATCTCAATACATTAAAATCCACTGAAACTGTATACTCAATAAAACTGCTTCAAAAAGTATATATATATATATATATATGTGTGTGTGTGTGTGTGTGTGTGTGTGTATGTGTGTATGTATATATAGGGGCACCTAGGGGCACCTGGATGGCTCAGTCGGTTAAGCGTCCGACTTTGGCTCAGGTCACGATCTCACAGTTTGTGAGTTCGAGCCCCGCATCGGGCTCTGTGCTGACAGCTTAGAGCCTGGAGCCTGCTTCAAATTCTAGGTCTCCCTCTCTCTCTGCTCCTCTCCCGCTCATGCTCTCTCTCTGTCTCAAAAATAAATAAAAACATTTAATAAAAAAGTGTATATATATATATATATATATATATATATCTCCCAATTTCCTTTGTTTCTAAAATTAATCAGTTATCACAATGCAGGTGCCATCCATAACATTCACTCCTGACCATGTGTTTAAAACAACTGAAAGAGAAAGAAAACCAAGGAACCCATTTTCTTAGTCTTCTTATAGATTCACATCATTATGTAGTTTATTAAGTGTGCTTCATAAGTTACTAATTTGCTGATTAGGTTTCCATAATTTTATCGTTATCAGCAAAGGCCACTCATAGCCGTTTATTTTTTTCACTCTTTCAAATGTATATATGGAGACCTGCCTTGTACCAGGTACGGTGAAAGAACCAGGAGAATGGGGCTTGCCCCTCGGGGTTTCTTTTCCTTTCTCCCTAGAAGTACGGTTCTTTTCATGGTGCGTCCACAGTACAGAGAGCATCCGATGCTCTCCCACCAAAATGAAACAACGATGAGACTTCGAATCCTGGCTTCTCCTGCTCAATTTAAAGCCTGTGGCAATCAAGAAGTTTAAGGCAGGAAATGAAGGAGTAGTTACCTGCTACCTTCCTGGAGTCAGAGAAGACTGACCAGAACGCTATACCCCAGAAAGTATGAGAACTGCACGTATGAATAATGGCTTATCGATGTTTCTTAGGGCTTCTGCACACATGGCTGTTTCCACAGCTGCAGGACCATCTACTGCAGAACTACATGCACACATCTACAATTTAGCGAAGCTGGAAAGAATTTTATTTTTGCAAAAACGAAATGGGGTGTGGCTCATTTTCTTGCCAAAGGGCTATTTTATTCCAAGACACTGCTGTCTGCTGACCTTCATTTATAGGCTGAGCAATGTTCTATTTAAGTCAAATTAACTCATAGTGGGCACTTTTTTTAGGATGCAGTAATTATTGCAAAGAAATAACAATGTTTAAATTTGATTTGTTCTTAGTTTAGATTTGATTACATTGGGTTATAAACGAATGTCTTTGTTCACACAAGGTTTAAATTTAGGAATATTTTACGTTGAGAGTAAGGGCCATATTTAAGTTCATTTTCCCCTTTTTTTTAATGTTTATTTATTTATTTTGAGGCAGAGCGAGTGCGAGGGAGGGGCAGGGATAGAGGGGGAGAGAGGGAATCCCAAGCAGGCTCCGACGGTCAGCGCAGAGCCAGCCGCGGGGCTCGATGCCGTGAACGGTGAGATCCTGACCTGAGCCGAAACTGAGAGTCGGACACTCCACTGACTGAGCCACCCCGGTGCCCCCATTTTCTACATGTCAGAATATTTTTAGGCTTCATGAAATGCAGTATTTTGTGTTTTTCTCGTCTACTAGACTGCAGGTGTATCTTATCCACCTCGGTGGCCGTGGCACCTAACAGTCTTCATTAAACATTTTAGTTGAATGATGAAACCACCCCACAGACTAATTGAGGAATTGTCTGTGTCCCCTTTTCTTTTCTAAAGATTATTTATCTGAGAGACAGAGAGAGCGAGTGGGGGGAGGGGCAGAGAGAGAGAGAGAGAGAGAGAGAGAGAGAGATGCAGGGCTCCAGCCCATGAACTATGAGATCACGACCTGAACCAAGAGTCAGATGCTTAACCAACTGAGCCACCCATCCTTCCCTTCCTCTTAACACAAATCTCTGGTTAGGGAAGTTTCCCATCTTTGGCTTGCACCTATAAATATACTCTAGTTTGCTTTTTTTTTTTTTTTGTCAGCGGGCCAACAAATCCCGGAACACTTTGATTCAGGGTCAGACACCCAACGTATGGGTCAGCTTATATTTTTAAACATGTAAACCTGTCAATATTACTTTTTGCTTATCTACAGTCATGACCATTTGGCTGTACTTGTTTTTTAATTATCCTAAGACGAAATAACACACTTTTCGTTCTACGTAGCCACTTGTAAAAATGATTCAACTGTAGCTTTAAACCGGAGACCCACAAACTGCTCAAAATATTTGTTGAATGTGTCAGTGTCCTTCATCATTTCCTGGTTTTTGCTTTTGAAAACTTCCATTACAGGAAATAACGGGCATCATAAATCTAAGATTAATACCTTTTGGATTCAACCATTTCTAAAGGCCACACGTCTGTCGTCTTGGAAAGAAGTTGATTTCGTTTATAACCCTCTGCCTCCCCCAGCACTTGAATTTTTTTACTAGTTTATTTTCTCTTTTCTCGTATTTTTACCAAGGTAAACTTTTTAACATTCGTGTGTCTATTTATCCTACGGTAGTAACACTGAAGATTTTGAAGCTTTTTTTCCCCTCTTCCCCCGGTCAAGCATCAACATTACCTATTACTACCTTTTCTCCTGATCTAATTATATTTGTTAGTAGTAATAAGTTCATAATGGTCTCTCTAATGTATGAATAGAGTCATGTTTCCAATGGTCCTTTGAGGGCAAACTCTTTAAACCATTGGATGGCATAACTTCACAAAAGGATACACTAAATGGTAAACAGTTTTCCTAGCTTAAGTCAAGAAGCTTCTTCAACCTACATCATTGTTAAAAATCTTCCCTATGTACAATAAAAAGCAATGGAAAGCAATATTTTCACAATGCCATTAAGTAAAGCAGAAAAAATTAACTCCCTGATTTACCCTGAATGGTGATACGTAAGGAAAAACAGTTTGAATTTGGGGAAAATGACCAGGTAGATATATAGACACCTGACAAGATCATCTAAGGCAACATTCATTGACCTGTAAAAGGGAAATATTTATGGAGCACCTACTATCCGCTAGTTTCTTTATAAATGTGCTCATTCGATTTTATGGACAACACTGAAAACAAGTCGTATCAGCCCCATTTTGTAAATGGTGAAACTAGAACTTCCCCAGTGTCACAGAGATATAAATTAGCAGAGCCCTCGGAACTCACATTTCAAGCTAAAACACATCCTGACTATAAAACACAGTTGGAGATGATCCCTCTGGAAAGAAAACACAAGGAGGTGGTAGGACTGAGCTGTCAGGTCAGACCCATCTTCCACATTACTTCTGGGTCATCGTGCTATGTCCAGACCGGCATGGCACTTAGTGAGACTGCGGAACTGGGAGACGGAGAGAAACATCAGGGGAGAGTCTGTGTAACAGCACGGGATACATTTAGAGAGGGACATGCAGTGTATGTACTATGAGCCATTCAAATATACAAAATATTTGGGTGTTTTCCCATTTTTTAATGTTTATTTATTTTTGAGAGAAAGAGAACACGTGGGGTAGGGGCAGAGAGAGAAACGGAGGATCCCAAGCGCAGAGAGCCCAATGAGGGGCTCAAACTCAGGAGCCATGAGATCGTGACCTGAGCTGAAGTCAGATACTTAACCGACTGAGCCACCCAGGCGCCCCCCACTCCACCGCCTTCAAAACTTTTTTTTTTTAGTATTTATTTATTTTTTAATTTTATTTTACTTACAAAAATTTTTTAATGTTTTATTTCTTTTTGAGAGAGAGACAGAGAGAGACAAACAGTGAGCGGGGGAGAGGCAGAGAGAGAGGGAGACACAGAATCCGAAGCAGGCTCCAGGCTCTGAGCTGTCAGCACAGAGCTGGACGCGGGGCTCAAACTCACGAACTGTGAGATCATGACCTGAGCCGAAGTCGGACGCTTAACCAACTGAGCCACCCAGGCGCCCCAATGTTTGTTTATTTTTGAGAGAGCAAATATACAAAATATTTGTTAAATCTAGTGTTTGTAATTTGGGGAGTCACCGCACACTGAAACTAGGCACAAATCAAGTGGCAGCATCAGAATTCCTACCACGGTTGGAGCTCTGCTTATGAATGAAATATAAAACTTTGAATTTGTTGAATGACATCATGGTAATTTAAGGGACCAACAGCCTGAGACAAAAAAAAAAAAAAAGCCTATCGACAAACACAGTCATGTTACCAACTCCAAGATTAAAAGTTCCTTTGGGATATGGAAGGTACATGGTCACAAATAAGCTCTGTATACTTGAACTGAGTTTTAGAACAACCTGAAATCTAAAGGCAACTTAAAAATAAACCTGTCTCCCCTCCCCCATTAACAGTTCCGTTTTAAAAAATAGAACTTCCTATGATTGTATATACCCCACATGATTCTCCTTCATCCTGCTTCGCACCTGTGAAGTAGATCAGAGGAAACCAAAATATTTCCGAGACATATACTTTACCTAAACCAGCTTCAGTTTAGAGTCAAATACCATATACTATATAAAGAACAGCCTTTTTTGTTTTTGGAATACACTGTTTGCAATCAAAGCTCTTTTTTGCTTAAGCCAATGTTTAAATTTCAGAGATTGTCAAAGGACTTCATCTTTAAAAACAAAAATCTTTGCCATTTCTCTTCTAAACATTTATCTCAAAGAAACAATCTGAGTTGCAAAAATGGTTTTGGCCCAAGGATGTTCACTGAAGCACTATCTATAAGAAATGGAAGCAACATAAACTTGCAGCAACCTGGAATTAGTGAAAAGAAATGATGAGATGCTCATTATGTGGAAGATCACAGTGATTTAAAAATTTTTCAAAAATATTTGATTACGTGAAAACATGTTCATAACGTAGTGAGTGGAAAGAATGGAATACAAACTGTAAACACAGTATCATCCCAATTTTTAAAATATCTAACTTTCTCGGTGAGGGATGGGCTAGCTGGGTGATGGGTACTGAGGGCACTTGTGATGAGCACCGGGTGTTGCATGTACGTGATGAATCACCGAATCCTACTCCTGAAACCAACGTCGCACTGTATGTTAACTAACTAGAATTTAAATAAAATAATTAAAAAGAAAAAAAGTACCTAACTTTCTTTCTACACTGGAAAAAGATAAAAAATATGAACAGGTGGTTCGATTATGAGTAATTTTCATTTTCTTTTTTATAAATCCTTTTATAGTTTCTTCTAACATTTTTACAGTGACTTTGTATTTTTTAACCCAAAGTGATTAAAAAAATTTTAAGTATGCACTACTTAAGATACTTTTTCAGTAAGTTAAATCATACATGTGGATTATTATAGCATTTCCCATCATTCGCAGTTCTAGAAAACACTTTGCAGTCTATAATAGTAATTCTCTCTCACCTGAAATACAAGCCCCAAAATGCCAAAAAGAATAAAAAGAAATGACAAAAATGGGAATACACAAGCTAGTTATGAAATACAGAAAAAAAATGCTGAAAAATTACACTAGTCTGTGAAAGATAGTGTCAATTACAGATTCAGTGTCAATTACAGAATGTTAATCTGCATGCAATACTATGTAATCAGCATATAATGAAGAATGCAATAATAAATATTCAAAGCTATTACACTGACTTTACAAATTTATTTCATAGAAGATAAAAACTTTATATATGCTATATGTAAATCATATCTATAATGTATATATAATGTATATATATAATGTGTGTGTGTATATATATATACACACATATATATATACACATATATACACAGCTTAAAAGAATCAGAGTTGGATTTTCAATAAATGGGTTACAACATTACAAAAAATAATTTGCTATTGAATCTTAAAAAAACTTTTTAATGTTTATTTATTTTTGAGAGAGAGACAGAGTGTGAGCAGGGGAGGGGTACATAGAGAGGGAGACACAGAATCCGAAACAGGTTCCAGGCTCTGAGCTGTCAGCACAGAGGCCCCCGAGGGGCTCGAACCCACAAACAATGAGATCACGACCTGAGCTGAAGTCCGACGCTTAACCGACTGAGCCACCCAGGCACCCCACTATTCAGTCTTTTAAAGCAGAGATAGTAGAAATAAGAGATGAGATTTTATAAAAGACATTGACTTCTATTAGCAAAAAGAGCCCACTCTTCAGAAGTAGTCACATGGTACCAGGTTATTTCAAAAGTCCTTTAACTCCTGGCCTTTTGCTTATTTCATTTTAATTAAGTACTATCACTTTACAACTGCTTATTTCATTTTAATTAAGTCCTATCACTTTACAAATGATATTTTGACAAATGCTATCGAATACCGTATGATTCCACTCGTGTGCAATGTAAGAAACAAAACAAATGAACAAAGAAAAAAAAAGAAAAAAGTCTCTTAAATGTAGAGACTGGTGGTTGCTAGAGGGGTGGTAGATGGGGGATGGGTGAAATAGGCAAAAGGGATTAAGAGTTCATTTCTGGTGCTGAGCGCTGAGAAATGTACAGAACTGTTGAATCGCTATTATCGTACAGCCGAAACTAATATAAACACTGTATTTTGCTTATACTGGCATTTAATAGATAAAAACATAATTTTAACCAACCAAATAAAAATGCATGATAATGCAAGGAATGACAATGGTTAATGCACCAGCATATAATTGGCAAGGTGGCAATAAACACTGAAAATTAATTCCGTGTTAACCCTTTTAAGGGTGGGAGGTAAAAAGGACACCTCAGAAGCCAGCTATCCAACTTGCTTTTCAAACACAGATCTACCTAACTTCTCATCTTTTCAGTGTTAATGATGGCACTCCACTTAAATACACAGATTATCTCCTCCATTAGGAGCTTTTCCAAACCTGCACTCCTTTAAAGGGTACTTGCTTAGGGAGAAGCACTTGGCTTTCTCTGTGGGCAGTTTTACACAAGACCTCCCATTGTGGGCAGTCACAAAACTAAGAATGAAGTAGGATAAGCCAAAGGATTCTGTAATGATTACCAACAAACACTAAAATACTGCTCAGTAGTTACTTGAGAAGGAGGGGGGGAAAAAACCCCATCACATTAATGGCTTTACCAGGCTGCCTGGCATAATATTTGAGAGGAAAAAAAAAACATAGAAGAAAGTATTACATATAGGTTTTTATTCTCTTGTCATTAACCATTTCTCTTATTTTTCATTTTATTAGGTCTGCCTTTATTTCTCCTTTGCTTGTAAAACTGGAGGGCTGGAGAAGATTTACAGACAAGTTAAAATGGGGCGAGACCTCAGTGATGAGATTTCTACCATTTCCGTAAAACTTTGTTGACGTTTTAGCGTTTCAGTGATATAGTGTTCCAGTACTTTGATTTTATATAGCACCTGTCTGCTGAAGAACCAAGGCTCACTTATCCATATCTCACTTATCCTTTCAGCATGCCTGGGAAATACATAGATTGGAAACAGATGGCTTAATAAAGATCCAAACATGAACACCGAGAGCTTGTGTGATTTACCTACACTGGCCTGTGTGTCCCAACCGTAGAGAGCGAAAAGCCGCTGCCTTCCATGCTCAGTGCCTTTTCCAATAAACGACACTACCTCCTTACCATCAAACACATTTCCAGACCTTTAAGAAAAACGAAGCTTTCCTGAAGCTACCGGTCTGCCAACAAGGTATTTAGCTTGGTTCCATACAGGTGCATTAAAAATTTTTAAATCAACTAATGTAACTGAAATAAGCCAGACTATAACTATCTGAAAAAAAAAAAAATCCAAGCAAAACAAAAACCTGGAGTCATGCTCTCAGCCGTATAAATGAGAAAATGCAAAATGTATTCAATGTTAGTTAGCAACATAAGCTTAAGTGACTTTCTCAAGGTCAAAGTAGGAGTCAATAGCAGAGCCATGTCTAGAATCGAGTTCTTCTGAAGCTAAGTCCAACATACTTTTCCTCTAGTATTTTAATTTTCACTTAAAGGCATTGTTTTTTCCTCCCTAAAACATTTCATACTGACAGTTGCCTTTTGAGTGCTAAGATGAAGGTAAATTACATATTATTAAGCATATTGAATTTTTATGACCTTCTAAGACTGACATTTCAGGATTAGACAGTTTATATTTTTAAGCCATAACTATAACCAAAGCTGTATCATAACTAAAAACAGCTAGGGCTGACCATTCGTATCTAAAATAGCTTCCAACAGTGTAATGTATCCGAAAAGCTTTTGAAACCTCCAACACAGTGAAGGTACGTTATAAGGTATATCATTCTCTAGGATAATCACACAGACTCAAAACATGATCTGGCTGTTTTCTTCTAAACTGTGTTTTATTAGTTTCACAGATCAAATTTTTCCCACTCTGGATTACTCTTAACCAAAAGAAAACTTATTATATGAGCAAACATGAAATGATTCTAAAACCAGATACCCAAGTTGTCATGTACTGATAGATGCTCATTTTCAATTTTATACCAGCATCTTTTGGAATCTGTCCTAAACAGCAAAAAAGAGTTTAGCAGTCATGTTTCACCTAGATTGGGCTACATGAAATACAGTAAGAAATTCATGACTTTATCATAGGTGGTAAGAATATCATGTCAGTAAATTTCTTGGAAAGGCAAGTGGAAGTAATGCCTAAAACAGAATATGGAATCATGGAAAGTGGTCTTTCTTCCTATTTCCCGATCAGTTTCACCAAAAAGAAATCACTTTCGTTCTCCAGCACCATGGCCAAGCTACCCCTTCTTTTCAGTAACACTCATGTGGTTTGCCAAGGAGCAAAATTTCATTTGGTTCAGATAGTGCTCTGGATACTGACGTTCTGCCAGTGTAAACAGTTGGGTCTAATGTGCATGTAACCATTTGTAGAAGAGATGTAATCTCAACCAAAATATTACTTACCAATTATAATTAATCCTTCCACCCAAAATGCCGTAAGCCAAGACATTTTCAGAAATGGTATCTAAATGATGGTATCAGACTAGAGACCCTGGACTTCAGTGTGGAGTGTCTGTACTAAGTCAAGGCAGAGCATAATTTGGCTCTCTACCCCAAATAAAGAAAGAGGTTGATAGATCTAACAGAGATTCAGAATTAGACTCACAACCCCCTGATGGTAAAACCTGAGTTCACTAAACGATACCCGCCAAATGAAGTCAGTAACAAAGTCAGTGGTTTTAAATGAGTGCACGTCTGAAGACAAATGACATGCTGGGTAGGCTGAGAGCCTAGAGATGATCCCGTTTTGACATGAGTTAATAATATTTTTTATGAGTTTTTTTACGTTCATTTATTTATTTTGAGAGACTGTGTGCGCACCGCCCCCAACCCAGCTGTCAGCAGGTGGATCCCACCGCGAGATCATGACCGGAGCTGAAATCAAGGGTCGAACACTTAAGTGACTGAGCCCCCCAGGAGCCTTGGGTTTAATAATATTTTGAAAAGGGCTCATCTCCCTTCCACTTCAACCTCATTGGATAGTTGTACTCTCTTTTTGAGGTTAAATATTTATTAGGAGTTCAATCTAAAATGTTATTATCACCTCACCTCCACTAGGGGGTTCTAGCAACCAGCATAGTTAACTCCAATAACCCAGGTGTAGCTTAAATCCACTTTGAGCTAATCTGTGCCACAAGGCTAGCCTTGGGGTCAGAACTACATGCTTTAGAGGAGTTCTTGTTTTTAGGCTCAGGAACCCAAGCACAGCACAAAAAAAAAAAAAAGAGTGCTCAAGTCGCTCCGAGGTTGCTGCAGTGGACGAAGGGTTATTTTGGCTAATGCATACAAAGCCAAAATGTCTTAACTGTTCCCAGTTTCATTTATAGCTGCCCTAGTTTCAAGGCTGAATATGTATCAACTGGATCCATTTTTGTAAATAAGGAAAGCTTTTAAACTCCTGACCTCAGAGATTCCTCTGCCCACTGCCCACTTTTATTTTTTTTTTCCTCTGCCCATTTCAGTACTCTGGGGTATATTCTCTATCAGCCCTGCCACGTTTTTCCAACAGCAACCTTAACTTGGGCCACCTGGGCAGGTAATGGTCATTATGGGAGTCGTTTCAGGGTCCTCTCATTACTTCATCAAGAATCTGACGGCTAAGATACCGAGTGGCTCAGTTGGTTGAGCCTCCCACTCTTTTTTTTTTTTTAATGTTTTATTTTTGAGAGAGCACAAGCGGGGGAGGGGCAGAAAAAGGGGGACAGAGGATCGGAAGCGGGCTCTTGGCTGACAGCAGCGATCTGACGAGGAGGTCCCTCCCACTCACGAACCCGGAGATCATGACCTGAGCCAAAGTCTGAAGCTCAACCAACTGAGCCACCCGGGCGCCCCAAGCCTCCCACTCTTGATTTTGGCTCAGGTCATGATCTGGTGGTGACATTGAGCCTCAGCCTTGGGCTCTGGTTCTGACCGTGCAGAGCCTGCTTGGGATTTTCTCCCTCTCTCTCTGCCCCTCCCTGCTTGTAGGAGCCTGCTCCCTGTCTCTCAAAATAAATAAATAATCATTTAAAAAAAGAGACACTTTTTTAAAAAACAGATTCTGACAGGCAAAGTCGCAACCAGCTCAACTTATCAAATTTAGAATCCACAGTTTTTGTGCCTGATTTCTGATCCAATTAATTCCAAACCACAAATAACTGGTGGTTAATTTTAGTCAAGAAATGATCCATCACCTTCAAGTAGATGCCTAATAAAGAGAACAGTTCAATCAGAATATAGGCCAGAACCAGGAATATGGGTAAATCCTAATTTTTTTTTAACACCATCTTACAGAATACAGCTTCAAAAGTATCATTTAGGCATGAGGTGGGTGTAAATTAGAAGGACGATTTTCCTAGAAAATAATCAGTAAGATATGCTTTGAATTCAGGAAAGCCTTAAGTAGATTGAAAGGCCCCTGGGGAGGTATACGTCCCAGCACAAACACAGTTCAAGCCCTTATTTCAAAAACAGCTCCTGTCTTTATTTTGGGTAAAATCTGAGCACCAAATTCCCTTTCTGTTCCCCTCATCCAAATCCAAGCAGAATTCCCTGGAGTACGGGCTAGCTCACACTCCCCCTGCTTTTTTGTCGCGGTTGTTTTTGGAAAATGGGCTTCAGCCATTACATTCCAGTTTTAAAGGCAAAAGAAGTCATGTGACCATTACCCTAGGGGCATCAGAGATTTGCGGCACGTGATGCCAATCAGCAAGTGTGGGACATCGGTCGCTTCGGTGGAATTCACTGTAAATTGCATCTCTGGGATCACGTTGAGGCTCCCAAACACAGTGTGACATCGGTAAAGTCGAGTTTAAGTGCTTACCTCTCAGGAGTCTGTCATTTCGCTTTACGTTTTCTACCTACAGTGCGGCCAGCCAGGCTCTGTGCCCCCACTCCACCCCCTCCCTCGAAACAGGCCAGGCACCCCCAGCATCCCGTCGGGGTGATCCTATACGGTGAGGCTCTCCAACGCAGTTAGTTCTAAGCCCAACCGGCACCACTAGGGATGGTGTGCAGAACTGGTGAGGAGCAAGAGGCAGCGCGTCGGGCAAGTGTCAGAAAGCATTAACCTCATTCCACCTCCCAGCCTGGGATCGTCTCCGGTGCTGGAGCCGGGCCGTCGGAGCCGCCAGCACGCTAGAGCGGTAGCAGCGGCGGCGGCAACTTTGGGACTGGCAAGAAGCCAGGGAGGGGGTGGTCAGCGTCCCCCGGCCTCTTATTAGAGCGCTTAAGTACCGCGGGTGGAAAAAAGTAAACAGCGGCAAGTGCAGCTGTGGGGGGGGGGAGGCGGGGAGGGCACATCACCCCCTCCCACTGCCCCCGCCGCTCAGCCTCTCAGGGAGCCCCGGGAGGTCCCGGGCTGCCGCTGCCCCGACCGCGCGCTCGGGGCTACAGAGCCCGAGGAGCCGAGCAGGGAGCAGCCCGAGGGCGCGGAGTCGGGGGAGACGAGAGCCGAAAGGTTCTGCCCTACTGGCCCGGAGATGTTGTGCTACTGAAAGGAAAAAAGTGCTTACTCATAGGGAGATGCGGTGCGATCGCGGCGCTCTCGCGAATGGCCAGGGAAACGAGCGGGAGGCCGGCAGTCGGAGCCCCGCTAATTTCCCTGGGCCAAGGCAGCCGCTCAGCGCCCCGGAACTGGCGTGAGCCCGCGAGGTCAGCCGAGGCGGGCGAGCCGGGGCTGGAGGCGTCGCAGGCGGCCGGCTCCGGGATTTCCTGAGTCCGGGGCGGGAGGGGGCGGGGGGCGGGGGATGGCAGTAGCCGGGGAAGGACGACGGAGGGAAGTTAGGCGCTCGGTTTCCACTTCGGGGCGGCCGCCACGGAAGGGGAGAAGGGCAAGGGTTGGCGTCCAGGACTGCAGCCGCAGGTAGGCAACAAGTTAAGAGCAACTAGCGAGAAAGCACCATCCCTGCGGTTAAGAGCAGAAAACTGTTTGCGGCGGGTGGTCGTGGGGCCCGCTGTCACTCCCACCCATCGCGGTTGCCAACGATCGCTTTGGCGCCCGAGGGCTGGGACTGGAATTTTTGCAGCCCCCTCTCCGCCCCGCGTCCCCGCGCGCGGGGCACGTTCCGGCAGAGGTGCCCGGAGATGCTCTCCCCGGGACCCACGCCTGCCCACGCCCCGGGTACTCGCTCCCGTCGTGCCCTCCCGTGCCCACAAAGCACTTACATAAAGTCGCAGAGTCCCGGATCTGGCCCGACAGCCTCCGACCGACGCGCCCGGACAACTTCTGCCTCTCGGAATCTTTGCGGCAGTCGTTCTAAAGCCAGCGCTCCCTCCGCCCCTCGGCCGCCGCCATTGGCTCGGGTGGTGCTAGCCCTCGGCCTGGGAACCTGGAAGGGGATTGGGCCACGAGCCTGTCACATCAACTGGGTGGGGAACTGGGAGAAGAGTCGCCTGGGTGGACACCCCGGTGGGATGGGGACTCTAACTCTGCGGCGGGGAGCGGAGACCGGTCCCTCGCGCCGGCTTCTCCCCCTCCCCGGCTAAAAAGAGATTAGAAGGCCACAGTGCCTGACTCGGCGTAATGTGCAAAAAGGAAAAAAAAAAAAGTGGAAACAGTGTAAAGATGTGAATGTTGGGAATGGGAGTTTGAAAGTCACTAAGCCCCTATTTAAGTCTGAGGGTACAGTTTTTCCCCCTGAATGGTGAAGAGAGCCTGGGCGCGGAAAGGGACATTTCTAGTAGTTTCGACTGTTCGGATCAGCCCAGGTGCGAAACAACGCAGAGGGGAAACCTC
Organism: Lynx rufus; assembly: GCF_022079265.1. Classification (NCBI taxonomy): domain Eukaryota; kingdom Metazoa; phylum Chordata; class Mammalia; order Carnivora; family Felidae; genus Lynx; species Lynx rufus. The sequence continues at coordinate 11,215,651 of NW_025814833.1, read as the reverse complement.
AGCAATCTTCCCTTTAACCTTCCGAGGTCCAAGGGGCAGAATACGGACGGGACCGGCTCTCGGGTCTTTGGTTTCGTGCCAAGTACATCGTTGACCCCAGTCACCTTGTGTGGCCGCTTTGTCCAAGCGGCAAGGGGTGAGAAGTCGAGGTGGGAAGGCATGGTGCAAGTAACCTCGTTCCGCTCGGTTGGCTGGAAATGGATGTCAACTCTCATCCGTCTCTTTCCACCAGAGAAAACTTGGGAGACGCGCTTCCCGGAATACCTTCTCTGTTACCCAGAGTACCCTTTCTTCTTCTTTGCCCAGCAGATTGCCTCCAGGTTACCACAGCTGGCTTCTTGCAAGAACAGACGCGGAGGTTTCCCCTCCGGATCTGCATTCCAATCCTTTGGCTCGCTGCAGGTCCAAAATCAGCTCCGAGGGCCAGAGTTGGAGGGATTCTCCAGGGACAGGTCAAGGGATTGGCTTGTGGGACAGCTGCGGAGGAGAAAGTCTAAGCCCTTTCCCGTTCCAGTCGTAACCATTTTGTTCCGGAAATGTGTGCTTGGAATTTTTTTTTTTTTTTTGCGAATTTAAAATGGGTTCAATTGCATCCCATTTTACACGCATTTTAGGAAAAATGCTAAATTAAGAGTGGCCTCAAAAATTGAATGCTCCTGTAAAGAAGCCCCCGCTTGATCTGCTGTTATGAATTTGCTTAGAGAAATTAACCCGTAGTGAGTGCCCGGACTTCTTAAATGGGAAGAGGTACGGGGGTCCATAGACTGCCTAAAAGCTACATAACCAGAGAAGGACTTGACACAGAGAGGCGGGAGGAGGGAACCTGGAAGGGGATTAATGATTAACCAACTAGAAGGACTTATGAAAGGCACGGGAAGGTGAAAAAGAAACGAGAGGGCAATCATGCCTTCAGAAACATTGAGCTTCTGTTATGAGAGATTTCTTACTGGGTCAGGTTTGGGTCAGGACGAAAATACTGGTTTCGGCATGTTGCTGTTACATTGACCATGCCACACACATTTACAACAGGCTCCAGAACGAGAATCCTGGCTTCCAATAATTGGCCCAAGGTTTGGTATGGTTTCTATAATTCTTTGCACAAAATCTCTAGACACACTGAATATGGTACTTCAGTTGTCCACCTTGCGTCAGTCACCACGGAAAAGCTTCCACCTGCTTTTATTTATTTATTTTTAATGTTTATTTATTTTCGAGAGAGAGAGAGAGAGAGAGAGAGGAGACAGAGTGTGAGTGGGGGAGGGGCAGAGAGAGAGGGAGACACAGAATCCGAAGCAGGCTCCAGGCTCTGAGCTTGTCAGCACAGAGCCCGTCGCGGGGCTTGAACTCACGAACTGTGAGATCATGACCTGAGCCGAAGTTGGCCGCTTAACCGACTGAGCCACCCAGGTGTCCCCCCCTCCCCCCACGTGCTTTTAGACTTAAACGTACAGACTTAGCCATAGCTTGAGGGGACTCTGCAAGCTAAGTTTTCCAGTATGGATATATTTGTCTCAATTACTTCACTTAATTTTCTACTTCCGTTTACTTCTCAAGTTTTAGAATTTGGAGTAAGGGAAAATATTAAGAACCCTATGCATATGCTATTTTTGCTTTCCTGTTTCTTAATCAGAAAAGCTTACATCGGAAACTTTAATAAAGGTCTTTGTTCACCACTAATTAACAATGAGGTTGTCAGAATTCAGCAAGAGTTTGTTGCCAAGAAATGTCACTTTATTTTTAAATTTTTTTAATGTTTATTTATTTTTGAGAGAGAGAGAGAGAGAGAGAGAGAGAGCAATCAGGGGAGGGGCAGAGAGACAGGGAACCTGCTGAAGCAGGCTAGGCTCCAGGCTCTAAGCTGTCAGCACAGAGCCCCCCCCTCCCCGCCTGGGGCTTGAACCAAACTATGGTGAGATCATGACCTGAGTGGAGGAAGTCGGAAGCCCAACCGACTGAGCCACCCAGGCACCCCTGAGAAATGTCACTTTAATAGAAGTGTAGTGGTCTACAGTTTCAAAGCCTCAAGGTTGCCCACGCAGTGGCACTAGTCAGGGTCTCAGAAGTCTCCCCCAGAAAAAAGATGCCTTAAACACGGAAGCACCTATTTGGATGCTAATTAAGATCCCTTACTCAATAGTATAATCCGAGTAGAAGTGCATTTTAATCAATATTATTAAAATAGGCATTTCGATATAACTAAGCTACCTTTGTGTTGCCCCAAATTTAAAAGTCTCTTCAAAGCCAAGCGTTTTCCCTAAGAAAGGAGCTTCAGATTCAAAGCTTTACTCAAACTGCACTTCGTTTTGATTGAACTCTGATGGGATCATTCACAAACTAACCCCAAATCGGTCATTTTCCTATCTATGTAGAAAAGGCTTGCACAGGAGGCCTCCAGTGTGCCTCGTAGATGCTTATAGTCAAGATAGAGGCAATAATTCATCTTTTTAAAAATGTCTATTTTGAGAGGGAGAAAGTGAGAGAGAGAGCAGGAGGCAGGGAGTGGCAGAGAGAGTGAGAGACAGACTCCTAGCTGTCAGCACAGAGCCACCTGCACCGGCTGATCCCACAAACCGTTAGATCGTGACCTGAGCCTAAATCAAAGTCAGACACTTAACTGACTGGAGACTCTAATTCAGCCTACAGCACCTTGCATGTTGCAGTTCAGTAAATGATTGTTGAACTAATGGTTATTTTATCGTTCTATTCTTGTAAAAATGAAAACAAAACAAAAAGTCTATTACGTATATAGATTTCTCACAGACCCTGTGAATCAACAGCCTGAAAGTTTTCACTCTTTTCCTTCCATCCCCAATTTTCAATCCCACGGACCTTTGTAATAAATAGCTTAAAATCAATATCACACAATTTTGAAAACCACTTCTTCTTCCTGTGTTTGTTTGATGTCACAGAAGGCTTGGGTCTCGCCCTTAGGTTTTCCCTCTGTCCAACATACCTTTCTTTCTTCCTCTCCATAAGCATATCCTCCTTTTCTTTGCTGTGTTTTCTACAGAGCTCTCCCCAGTCCAGTGCACAATTTATTATGTGCACATATTCTGACTTTTTTCCTGAAAATTTCTTAGGGTAAGTTATGTTTCCCATTTACCCATTTTTTTAAAACCTCTTTTCTATAGTCTGTTAAAAGGTGATTTTGCAGGGCACCTGGATGGCTCAGTCGGTTAATCGTCTGACTCTTGATTTCGGCTCAGGTAATGATCTTGTGAGGTTGAGCCCCAAGTCAGGCTCTGGGCTGACTGAGCAGAGCCTGCTTGGGATTCTCTCTCTCCCTCTCTCTCTGTCCCTCCCCCACTTGCACTCAAGCTCTCTCAAAATAAGTAAATAAATTTTAGGGGCACCTGGGTGGCTCAGTCGGTTAAGCATCTGACTTCAGCTCAGGTCATGATCTCTCAGTCAGTGAGTTTGAGCCCCGTGTCAGGCTCTGTCTGTCCCTCTTGTGCTCATGCTCTGTCTCTCAAAAATGAATAAATGTTGGGGCGCCTGGGTGGCGCAGTCGGTTAAGCGTCCGACTTCAGCCAGGTCACGATCTCGCGGTCCGGGAGTTCGAGCCCCGCGTCAGGCTTTGGGCTGATGGCTCAGAGCCTGGAGCCTGTTTCCGATTCTGTGTCTCCCTCTCTCTCTGCCCCTCCCCCGTTCATGCTCTGTCTCTCTCTGTCCCAAAAATAAATAAACGTTGAAAAAAAAAAATTTAAAAAAAAAAAAAATGAATAAATGTTAAAAAAAATTTTTAAATAAATAAAATTTTTTAAAAATGTGATTTTGCTACACAACCATTATATAATAGAAGAAATAAACAATCCTGATCAGTTCAATGCAAATAATTTCTTCTAATTCACCTAATTGTTTTCTTACTGTCTAAATGTGTAATTGTGTACCAATCTAATTTAAAATTTTTTAATGTTTATTTATTTTTGAGAAAGAGAGAGAGGCAGAGCACTAGCGGGGGAGGGACACAGAGAGAGGGAGACACAGAATCTGAAGCAGGCTCCAGGCTCCCAGCTGTGAGGACAGAGCCAGACGTGGGGCTTGAACTCATGAGCACGGAGATCATGACCTGAGCCAAAGTTGGACGCTTAACCGACTGAGCCACCCAGGTGCCCCTGTACCAATCTGTTCTAATTAACTGCTTCTCAATTTATCAGTTCATTTCCAGGAACTAATATATTTTGCTTTCATCTTATGTTTTAATATGATAATTCTATTCCATATCATGATATGTTAGGTTCTTGGATTGATTCTTGATTCTACTTTTTATTCACCGTGTTATTTCTGGTTACAAATACAGCCTCTATGATAATATCCATAGCAAATACTGACATGAGAAATTTTAAATTAAGTTTGATTTTAAAGATTTCTCTTATCCTCAAAATATTAGACGTGGAGGTGATCTTAGTAGACCTGGAAATTTCTTAAAAATTTTTGACCCACAATATAATAATTGCAAGTTATTTCCATTGTTTACTAAGTGAAGGTTGTTTTCATGTTTCCAACTCAAAATGTATGCGTGTATAACACATGAATGTTAATTCCATGTATAAACACTTTCGAATATTTTTCAAGTCTCACTGAATGTCTGATAAAAACCTGCCAATTTTAAGCACATTCTCATAAAGAAATTATTATGACGTGTCCAAGAGTATTTTCATACTTTCACTTGCTAAAAAGAAGAACAAAAGATCAAAAAACCTCAAGTAAAATGACTTTACTAGGTTTAGGACATATTTGATTAACATTAACCTTCTATTATGTAGATCCAATGAAGTTCGCTATCATCACTGGAAATGCTCAAAATTAAAATGTTACCCTCAGGTTTCCTGTCAAATATTAATTGATAATATCCTTTTTTTTTAAAGTCTATTTATTTTGAGAGAGAGAGAGAGAGAGTCCAAGTAGGGGAGGGTCAGAGAGAGAGAGAGAGAGAGAGACAGAAACAGAAAGAATCTCAAGTAGGGCCCACACCGTCTGCTTGGATCCTGGCACGGGGCTCGAACCCACAAACCATGAGATCACGACCTGAGCCGAATCAAGAATCAGACGCTTAACCCAATGAACCACCCAGGCACCCCAATTGACAATATTCGTTTAAGTGCCTATTATGTTCTTGGCATTGAATTAAATACTATAAGCAACATAGAAAAAGATATAGTCTTAATGCACATAGAATTAAAAGTCTAATGATAATTCAATGGCAAAACCAACATACAAGAAATACTGAGGAAACCAGATAGAATATATAAGGGGTGTTGTGTGTATTCTGTGAAGAATGGGAATGATTAAGCTGAAGCAGTCAGAGAAGGCATCTTTTGTGTCACTGGGAGCTTGCAAATTACAGGTCTTCCTTTTGTTTACAGCAATTTTGATAGTTGCTTTAGATATAGCCATGTTAGTGCCCCCCATGAGGTTTACATAACCAACTGGCACATGTCACATTTTGATTTGGGAGGAAAAATGCCCATGCCTGTAAATTACAGGGCAAGGTAGGTGAGTGCACTAGCTCGCACACATATCTTGACTTCGCTGTTTTGTGCGTCTCGGTTATAAGAGCATCCTTTTCGATGAAATATTCAACCTAAACCTACGTCCGAATGTAATTTCAAACCCTGAGGGTTTCCTATAAGAAGGGTCTGTTAAAGATATCCTGGAGAACTTTCAGAATAAATTGTACAGCATATTCCAAAATTCATAAGGATTATGCATAATTTTCCACACCACTAATCAGGCTTCTAAAGAAACAGTCATGTCTAGCCTATTATGTATGATTGTTTGGTCCTCTTTCCGTGTGTGTGAATGTGTGTGTGCATGTGTGTATGTGTTTGTGTGTGTGAGAGGGAAAATGTAATCAGATTTTTAAATGCCCCCAAATTTTGGGGTCCATGTCCACTAAATATGCAAAATGTGATTCTAAAAAGAGATTGACCATGTTGCAACATGGATGAACTTTGAAAACATGCTAAATGAAATAATTCCGTTACAAAAGACCACATATTATGTGATTCCATTCTCTTTCTCTCAAAATAAATAAATAAGCTTTACTAAAAAATAAATAGATTGCAATAATGGTTGTACAACTAAAAATCACTGAGCTGTACCATTTAAGCAGGTGAATTGAATGGTACCGTGAATTAGATCTCAATAAAGGTGGTATTAAAAAAGGGAGAATGACACAATTAGTCTGCTTAAACACAGGAAACCCATACTAATGAGGGTATGACATGTGATGGCAGAAAACAAGTATTCTAAGGATCTGCACTCCAAGAGACAAACTACACTCAGAAATCCAGAGGGTTTCGGAAGATAAAGGAGTCTATGTGCTGGTCAAGTGTGAGCCCTTATTTGCCAGTGTCTTTGAAAGAAGGGCAAAATGCTTTGATATACAAAAGAGGGCAAAATGCTTTGATATACAAAAGAGACTTAAATGTTGCAAAAACATTTTAAGCCAGAAACAGAATCCAGGTAGCAAAAGATGATATATTTCTTTTTCTGGCACTTTTAGAATTAAACATGTGGCTATATTGGTTTAAAGATTTAAATCGTGCCAAGGTTTTAATAACTCAATGCAGTTAGAAGATCTTGTCTAAATAATCTTAAAAGTGTCACAGAAGTTTCATTTTTTGGTTTGTTAAGAAAATTTTTTAACATTTATTTTTGAGAGACAGAGAGAGACAGAACACAAGCGAGGGACAGGCAGAGAGAGAGGGAGACGCAGAATCTGAAGCAAGCTCCAGGCTCTGAGCTGTCAGCACAGAGCCCGACGCGGGGCTCGAACCCACGAACTGTGAGATCGTGACCTGAGCTGAAGTAGATGCTTTAACCGACTGACCCACCCAGGCACCCCTGTTTAAAATTTTTGTTTAGTGTTTATTAATTATTGTTGAGAGAGGGAGACAGACAGAACGTGAGCGGGGGAGGGGCAGAGAGAGAGGGAGACAGAATCGGAAGCGAGCTCCAGGCACAGAACCTGATGTGGGGTTCCATCCCACAAACCGCGAGATCATGACCTGAGCCACCCAGGCACCTCACAGAAGTTTCATTTTGAATCAACAAACATCTTTGATCATTCAGAACCAGATGCTTTCACGTGTCTGTTTCTTTATCAACTTCATAGGGTCACCAGAACCAGGGTGCAAATGGAACGTAAAGCTGTCCAATCAGGGAAGGATTTCTTTTCACCCATCGTGTAACATTACAGGAAGATACATTTCATTCAATGGATGGAATGGTCTAGGCCTATAACTAATTCAAGTTGACTAAGCTTTTGAAAAATTTTTAAATATTTGGGAAAGGTCCCCTGGAAAGGTCCCCTGGAAAGGACATCATCTGAAGTGAGATCAGACTCAAGGAATATTCTAGCTCAGGAGTCAGCAGACATTCATTGTGTATGTAGGGCCAGAGAGCAAATATTTTTGGCACACAGGTCATACAGTCTTTGTGGTAACTGCTCAACTCTGCTGCTCTAGTACAAAAGGACCCATAGACAGCAAGTAAACAAACGGGCATGGTGGTGTGCCAATAAAACTTTATTTATAAGAACAAGCAGCAGCAGATTGGGTTTGCTGCTGCAGTTTGCCAATGGACCCCTGTCTAGGCTCCTGTGTTTGCTCCAATATGGATTTGGCATCTGGATATGTTTGGGTTCTCAGAGGAGTGTTTAAGCAGGAGTTGGTTCACAACTGGTGATACGAAACAGAGCCAGGTAGAAATTGGCTCCCTTCCTTCATTACCATCTTAGGTCTTTAGGCAGATGGTTACATTCCACTCTCATTTCTTTCTCATCTTCCAAAGTTGAATGTAATCACAGTGACACAATGTCACCGAGGGAAAAAAATGACAACGTTTACAATTACCCCTTACTGAGTTCTTCAATGTGGTAGGACTTGTACTAGGAACTTGGTGTATATTTCCTCATTTAGTGCTAATAGGTAGTCGGTGAATGGAAATATTATTATCCGCATCTTCAGATGAGAAAGCTAAAGCTTACAGTGTAATTAAACTTTTTGCCCAAGGTCATTGGGCCTGTAATGCAGGAGCTTGGTGTCTGCGGGAGTGGGGAGGCAAATACTCCATCTCGACAGCCTGTGAGTAGAACCATAGGATCCTGGGGCACCTGGGTGGCTCAGTCAGTTAAGCTCCTGACTCTTGGTTTCAGCTCAGGTCATGATCTCACGGTTCGTGAGATCGAGACTCACGTCGGGCTCCACGCTGACAGCGCAGAGCCTGCTTGGGATTCTCTCTAACTCCCTCTCTCTTTGCCCCTCCCCCTCTCAAAATAAATAAATAAAAACTTAGGGGAAAAAAGAACCATGGGACCTTACAGGAAATGTTTACTCCTTTTCCCAAGAAATAAAGCACCTTTCTTCTCTCTTCCATGGAAAATTGGTTACCCATTAGGAGTAAATATCATAGATGAGCCGTCATGTTTATTACATGAATGCCTAAGCTAATGTTACGTACTGTTTTCATAAATCTGCCCTTGGTGTTTTCCTTCCAACAAAGGGCAATGTCAAGTTTAAAGAGTAAGGGATGGATCCACGTAATAGCAATTTAGGCCAATGGCAACAGGACGACTATGATTCTATCTTTCTCTTTAGTAAGATTTGTAGGCGATGTCTAGGACTAATAACAAAGGTGTTTTAGAATTATGAAGACTGGAAGCTTCCGTCACTCAGAGTACTTTATGAGCCATGCACTTTAGAAGTAGGTATTTTTACCCTGTGTTGGGTTCTGTGCTGACAGCTCAGAGCCTGGAGCCTGCTTCGGATTCTGTGCGTGTCTCTCTCTCTGCCCCTCCCTTGCTTGCACTCCATTTCTCTCTCTCTCTCTCAAAAATAAATAAACGTTAACTGGGGGGCAGTGGGTGTGTCTCACGCGGCCCCGAACTTTCTGGGCCTTCCTCAGTCTGGATGGCACGTCGGCAGCGCAGGCGAAAGAGCTAGGGTGGCATTTTGAGGATTATAATTTTCTTTCTGTGTAATTCAACTCTAAGTGTGGATTTGCAAATGTGCTGGGTAAAGATGCCTTCCAGTGACGTTGCCTTGTAGCAGGGTGGAGTCCCTTGCAGCTGTTGGTTGACAAAAGGAAGTCAACAATAGGGCACTGGCTGAGGTCAAATAGCATGTAGGGCGGAAGTGGGTCTCCGAAGCCTTGCACCTACAGAGCAAAAGCAGGGCCAGGACTGACCAAGATCAGGAACTCTGTCAACCAAAAGAAATGCAAAACGCAAGCTTTAAGGACCTGAGATGAGCGCTTGAGAGGAAGGAAGTCCCCATAAGGTAAAGGAAACCTGGATAGTAACTAAGCAGAGAGATGATTTGGACAGCTATTGGAGTCTTCTAACGAATTACTCTGATTTTAGGAGGCGTGGAAGGACCGACATTACTCCTTGGGAGGCTCAAGGAAATTATCTACATCATTAGGAGCAATTCAGTGTCTGCAAAGAGGTCACTTGTCAGGTCATTCTGCCCCACAATGGAAAGACTTCATCCAGTTTGCTTCCTTAATTGTCTTTTCTTCCCAACTGTCGACTCTACAAAATTCTTTCTCTTCTGTAAAAGGACAATGAAGCCCTTTGTCTTCATTAAATCTGAGAAATAGATTCTAGTTTTATCCTTTCCAGTTTCTTTTTTGACCTTGATTGAAGCAGGTACTGATCGTTAAAATGGCATAACCGTTCTGGATCAGGGTGAGGGACGACTTTAGCAGAGCAGAAAACCCCAAGGAGAGAGGCATAGGTAACAGATTGCAAGACATTGGAAGGACTTCCTTTAAACCCAAATATGAATACCAGCCTCTCCTACCTGCCAGCAACACATGATTATGTGTTAGAGCTCCCCAGATGCACAGAACGGATGTGCAATACTAGAACCGGTTGTTCAGGATTTTCTTCTTGAAAATTTGTCTCGGAATATTTAAAATAGTACTATAGATCATTCTTCTTTACCAGAAATGATTCAGAACATTAAGGTCTTTCCTATGCCTTTTTTCCACGTTGAATTAAATATAATTTTTTTTAAAAACGGATCAATACTTCAATTAATATTTATATCAACCCAGTTTCGTGTGTGTGTGTGTGCGTGTGTGTGTGCGTGTGTGTGTGCGTGTGTGTGTGTGTGTGTGTGTAGGAAAGAAAAATCCTCTGAAGGACGGAACGGCTCAGCCTCCAAAGAGCAGGTCAGATTATCAGGCTAATTGAATGCTTATCGGGAAGAGTATCATTGTTTCCAAATGTCTCATAGCGTTTTATAAATAGTTAGAAATAAAAATTCAGTTTGTAAAAAGGAAGTTGATACGTAATTTATAATAATGTGTATGATGTGTATGGAAGCAGGAAATAGTACATAAATTCAAGAAATGCATAACCAATGTTAGGTTTTTCAATTACTTTATTTCAAATGAGAGTACAATGCTTGGAGCTGATTTCTATGTTTTCAGATATTCCTATTAAAAGCCATTAAATTAATTATAGTGCTTTGGTTCTCCACAGAAGTGAAATATTTGCTTAAACATTGATATCTGTAAACTTAAAGCCAACATCTTAAACGTCAGTGCAGGGTAAAATTCTTTTCCATGATCACGAAGATCGGTCATTTCAAGTTTTGCCCTGAGGGCTAAACAGAAATCTCATGAAATGCCTATAGGTTTGCACTACTCAGCAACTCAATCTTTACTGCCAAACAGTTTTCTTTTGTTTTGTTATACTACTTAACATATTTTTAGATCTTTTAACGAAATTGAATTTGGTAAGAAACGAGTTTTCAAAGTATATGCAGACCTGGGTAATGGGTATGAAATTACCCGGGTAATGGGTATGAAAACATGAAACTCCATAGACACGATACAGTTAGGATGCATTGTGAAGGTTGCCATTCGCATCATTTTTATTTGGTACTTTTCTCCATATTGGCCTCATATAGCTGTTCCCTCATCGTTGGTTGGATTCTGGCGTATTGTCTGGAAAGCCGAGTGATAAATATTCATGATATTTTAAAGTAATTGCAAGTAAAAAATGGTTGCCTTGAGAATCGATTTTAATTCCTTCTTGTTTTTTCTTCCCCTCTCAACATGGTGGGGTCATAAGTTTCTAAAAACTTTAAAAAGTTATTATTGTACCTGTTCCAGGGCCTTCTTGGAAAGGCATAAAAAAGGAATTATTTCTCCTCTTGTAAAATCAAATGCAAATGATCAGATATGTAAACCTTAACATGCAAATTAGTGAAACATTCCACAGATTTTCTGCTGCCACTTCCCACCCCCTCCCCACATTCCCTTATATTCTAGCCAAACCAGAAATTTCATCATTTCCCAAATATGCCTGTATACCTATACAATCCCGTTTTGGGGGTGGAATGGAAAACATGTGTGTTTTGGAGAGAGTCAGAAGTTGGTTTGAATCTGCCTCTTACTATCTGTGTGGCTTCGGAAAAGTCACTTAGTCTCTGTATGCCTTTGTGTCCTCTCATGAAAATTCAGGGAATTAGTACTTCAGCACAGTGCTAGGTATACAGCATGTGCTGGAACAATTATTATTGAATGAAGGATCAAATATAGCATATATAATAGTATGAGTAAATAGTTACCTCTTATCATCTATCCTCTGTCCCCTTGTGAGGTCTGCTCTCATGTTCTTTTGTAATCTAGCAAATTCCGACCCAGTCTTCAAGTCCCACATCAAATGGCGTATCTTTGGAGATGATTTCTCTAGCCCCTCCAGGCAAACCTAAATGGTTCTATCTCGGCGTCTCCATAGCATCTCAGAGCATTGTGTTGCCATTGTTGATTTGTCTATTTCCCCAACTAGGTTTAGGAAGCTCCTTTACGGCAATGATTCCACCTTATTGGGCTTTGTGTCTCTATTTTCTAACCAAGTTCCAGGTACATAATAGAGCGACTAAATGTTTGTTGAAAGATGAAGAGACTGAGTTGTCTGCCAGAGCTTTCCTAGAATGTAGGACTTTTGATTATACTTTTTTTTTTTTTAAGTAATCTCTACACCCGACGTGGGGCTCGAAATCACGACCCCAAGATCAGGAGTCCCATGCTCTACCGACTGAGCCAGCCAGGTGCCCCTTGACTGTATACTTTGTAATTCACATATTTTCCCCACTAGACCACGAAATCTAAAGGAAGGCCTCTTTCCTTGTGTTTGCAGCACTGACACAGTGCCAAGCTCAATAAATGCCTGTTGAATTAATGTAGGCAAAATCTGTCTTTCAGGCCCTTTGACCTGTTCTTTATTTGAGTAATACTCCTCCCCCCCCCCCCCCGTTTCACAGGATCCTTACAATATCTGTCTTTCCATGCTTGTTCTCAGTCTCTGCTTTCTTTTGCTAAGCACCAAAGGATAGGTTTGGATCAGATAAACTCATCTCTGATAGTGCTTCCTTAGCTAACTCCTTCTCTCTCCCCTAATCAGTGCCTCAGTTCAGCTATAATGTAAATGTCCTGGCAAATGATGGGATATCTGACTTCATGGCGACCTGTTTGGGAGGTGGGCAGATTTGGATCCGTGATCCTTAAAATATCTTTCAAATGAAATTGTATATGGTGGCTCTCCAGGGTGTTCGTTGGCATGTCTAGCCCTGGGCAGAGGTGTGATAAGTTAGAAGATAGCACATTGGCCTAGGAAATCCCTCGATGTTTGAACCTGTCCTCTTAAATATAGAGCATTAACCTCATCAAGTCCAATGGCCTGCTTTGAGTTTGGGAATGTTCACGTAATGATGTCCTATGGAGCAAGGAGACAAATCTTGGTTCCACCTGCCAGATGATCTAAAGTGACCCCCACTTTGCTATTGTTTGCCCAGCAGCCAAGAAGGGATGGTTTTCCATGGTGACTTTAATTTGAAGAAATTTGTGTTCTAGATGGGTATTCAGGGAGCATGTGGTGTACCAGAATTATCTGTTTTAGCAGTCTGTCGAGCGTGACCAATACAAAATTAATATGGATGCCTAAGATTCTTGAGTACCGGCTCATGCGAAGGTCGTCTCTGATTGGGTGACGCTAGCGTGGGTCATCTTCCTTTTCTATCAATTACCAAAATTAACCCCTACCCCACCATCCAATCATCAAGGAAACAATAAGACGTTTCCCTTGTGATTGCAATTTTAAATTCTTGAAGGAAAGCCTTTTCTGTTAAAAAGAAAAAAAAAAGAAACCTCCTAACTCTTAATGGCGTTATGTTGATCAATTGATGTATCAGATTGTACGAGGAGAAGCGTTTTACCCTATTAAGAGGCCTAAATAAGAATGCAGTTAGACTAAGGAGTGTTAGTAAAATTTTCCTTCTACGTTATCCTGATACTTGTTTTATCTCCCTTCAGACATCTGTTCCCAGAGACTGTTGTCTTTAGTCCATAGCCCCGTCTTTCAATTAGGGATACAGATAAGCAGTTGTCTTGAGAATATAAGGTCACTGGCATTCCATAAGTGGATTCCAGTGCCTGTTACAGAAACAAGTGGTGAGTGTTCTCTGTCACTTGCAAACTATAAATTAATTAAGTTGACAACTTTTCCTTCTCTATGTTATGCTTTCTGAGGGACTTCTGAAATACCATTTGTTGCAGTTTCGGATTATGAGACTAACATATGGTTATTGTAGAGAATTCATAGTACAGAAAAGTACTAAGAGGAAAATAAAAATCTCACCACCTAGAGATAAGAGCTGTTCGCATTTTGATGTATTTATTTACAGCTTTCTAATGCGCATATAAAATATTTTTATTGGGATTGTGTTATGCACAACATGCTACATCTTGGGCTTTCAAAGTGTCCTTACATTTGAAACGCTTTCAAGAACCGTTAAGTATTTGAAAACCTTTTAAATTGCTATATAACATTTTGTCACGTGACTATACCATGCATTGTTTATTAAAAACAGCATCCTTTTACTGTCGGACATACAGTATGATTCCAATTTTTCCATCGTAAAAATAAGTCTGTACTTAATCTCTGTCTGAATTTCTGATTGTTTTATTAGACTAGAATCCTACAAAGGAACTTCCTGGGTCTAAGTATGTGCGTGCGTGTGTGTGTTTCTCCAAAAAACACTCATGAGGGGTGCCTGGCTGCCTCAGTTGGTAAAGCGTGAAACTCTTGATCTTGGGGTCATCACTTTGAGACCCACATTGGGGGTAGAGTCTACTTAAAACACACACACACACACACACACACACACACATACACACTCACACACACACACTCACCATAAGAATTTTTAAATTTTTTAAAGAAAGTTCGTATCAGTTTACCCACCCGTCGGCAGTGTTTGAGTGTGCCTGTCCATTTCACTGAAGTCTCTTCCAAATAATCATTTTTAAAATTTTTTTAACGTTTATTTACTTTTGAGAGGGAGACAGAGCACAAGCGGGGGAGGGGCAGAGAGAGAAGGAGACACAGAATCTGAAGCAGGCTCCGGGCTCTGAGCTGTTAGCTCAGAGACTGACTTGGGGCTCGAACTCATGAACGGTGAGATCATGACCTGAGCCAAAGTCAGATGCTTGACCAACTGAGCCACCCAGGCGCCCCCAAATAATCATTTAAAAGTTCTTTATTTGATGGATAGAAATGATATATATCACTGGTATTTTATTTTATTTTATTTTATTTTTTAAAATAAGCTCTGTGCCCAACATGGGGCTTGAACTCATGACCCCGAGATCAAGAGTCCCATGTTCTACCGACTGAGCCAGCCAGGCACCCCCACCACTGGCATTTTAAAATACTGAACATCTTAAAAAATATATTCATTAGGTTCTTGAACTTGGGTCACGTGTATTTATCTCTGTTCCTGTTCTTCAGCCATTTTCTATTTTGATTTTTGTGAGCTTTTTAATATTTCAAATCTATCATCCCTTTTTAGTGTCTGTTGCAAATATTTTTCCCAGCTTGTGGCTTGTCTTTTAGGTTTTCTTATTTAGTCGTGGCTTTTGAGCTTCAATGTTTTCCATTTCTCTGTAGTCTCGATCTATTGATTTTTCCATTTGTGGTTTCTTCCATTGCTTATATGCTTAAAAATTCCGTTCTTATTCAGTAGACTTTTTGGTTAGTTTTAATTAGTCAGATTTATAATTTTGAAGGCAATGGATTTATTCTACACAACTGAAAATAGAGCTATCACTGCACTTTGTTCTTTTTAAATATTTTATACACAGATCGGGAAGTGTTAGTTACAAAAGTAGGAACAGCTGTAATTCCTTTTGAACAGGACCATGTGCAGAGAGAGTGAGTCTTAAGAAGTCTTTTGAAAAAAAAAAAAGACTTGAAATGTTGACATTTTATTGCAGTGAACAACTGTGTTGATAGAATGTTCCACATTATTCACTTCACATTGTGTGAGAGCTCTGTAACTCAAGGCAACACAACTCTCAAACTGAAGAATCCCCCAGCAATTTTCACTTTGAGGATTCTCTTCTTTCAGAATACCTACAACAGCATTGCTCAAAGGGTGATCCCTGGACTCCCTGCATCATAATCACTTAGATTCCTTTCCAAAATGGGGACTCCTGCGTCCTCCCTCCAAACATAATAAATCAGATCCACTGGGGTCGAGGGCTCAGAATCCACATTTTAACAAGCATCCCATGTGACCTTGTGTATTCTAAAGTCTGAGAATCTCTGGGCAAAGGAAGGAACATTAGTTTAAGAAGTGAATCCGTGGAGGCAAAGAGCAAAGTGCAAGCATGTGAGAACTTAGGGTCAAAGATAGATCTCAAACCAGTATGTGAGCCAATAGGCAGAAGGGACAGTCAGAATGTAACAGGGCGTTGGTGACAGAGAACTGGTCTGTCCACCAGAAAAATCACTTAATATCCTGTGTCCTAAGGCAAGTCACAACTCTTCAGGCTTCTTAACTTTATTTTATTTATTTATCTTTTGAGAGAGCGAGTGAGCGAGTGTGCAAGCGGGGAAGAGAGAGAAGTAGAGAGAGAATTCCAAGCAGGCTCCACGCTGACAGCGCAGAGCCCTATGCGGGGCTCAAACTCACAGACCGTGAAATCATGACCTGAGCTGAAATCAAGAGTCTGATGTTCAACCGACTGAGCCACCCAGGCGCCCCTAGGCTTCTTATCTTTAACACGGGGATAAGAAATACTCGTACCCAAGTATACAAGGCGGTCAAGACCAGGCGAGATATGAATTTAACAGTGCTTTGTAAAGTTCATAGGTTTTATCGTTAATAATAGAATCGAAGGAAGAGCGACTCAGTGTTGACAAGAGCAGAGTTCAGGGTCAAGAACATCCTGTCCCTGGAAGGACTTGAAGTGGGGGCGGGGGTGGTGAGGGAGGGAGAAGGCAGGACCTCACCTAAAGGGCTATGGTCGAAGGCGCATGGGTTATTGGCAGAGTTACATTGGGAGGAACAAAACCGTGAGGCTCTTTCAGGAGTCTCAGTCCTCCTGAGTGATGGAAAAGCCACCAGGTTCCTTTATTGGACTCCACCACTTGCCCCTCCCCATTTAGATCCAGGATCGGGTCAGGGCATGAGGTGAGGGGACACGTATGCGAGGTGACAAAGTTAAACTGGTTTGTAGAATTAGAGGAGTGGAAGCTATAGGTGTGGAAGGAAGGTGGAGGGGGTTACAAGAAGTACGTTTTGGTTTTTGCTGTCACCGTACTTTTTTGTTGTTGTTGCTGTCACAACCTCAGGAAGTGGGAAATACGCCTTCTGACGAGTCTAATTTCCCTTCTGACTTCTTTTCCCTATAGGGCTTCAGTTGCCTTTATTGCAAAATTAATAAATTCCGAAGTTATTAAACCTCAGCGGGTAATAGACTCTACAGCGGTAAACAGAGATATACCTAGTTATTTGAACCAGCCCGATGCAAACTCCATTCATTAAGAGCGTGGGCTTCAGTCTGTCAGGAGCACCTGAATTATTCCTGAGCTGGGATTCCCTCTCAATTTCTCACTGTTGGATCTTGAACAAGATGAATGGGAGCCACCATCTTTTACATGCACAAAATAAAGATAAAAATTTCTACTCGAATAGTGATTGGAGGACCAAAATCATAGTAAAAGAACCTGGGGTATTGACTGGTACAGAGTAAGTACACAGCGTCCTTTTTTAGTTGGTTCATCGAATTTCAAGAATTTTCTTTCCATGTCAATAATTCTTTTGGTTTTAAGTTTATTTATTTATTTTCAGAGAGAGAGAGCACAAGGAGGGGAGGGACAGAGAGAGAGAGAGAGAGAGAGAGAATCCAAAGCAGGCTCTATGATTTCAGCACGGAGCAGGACTCGGGGCTCAAACTCACCCGCTGTGAGATCCGAGGGAGCCACCCAGGCACCCTTCAATTTCAGTAACTTTTGTCTGATTTTGCTTTTTAATTAATCAATTAATTAACTAATTAATTTTAAAGTGCGTTTATTTATTTTGAGAGAGAGAGAGTGAGAGCCTCCCCTGCTGACGCAGGGCTCGATCTCACGAACCCGTAAGACCATGACTTGAGCCGCAATCGAGAGTTGGACGCTGAACTGACCGAGCCACCCGGGTGCCTCCCCTCCCCGATTTTTTAATATAGTGCCTCAACTCCTTACTTTAGCCCTCCTGCTATGGGATCCAGAGTTCTTCCTTTGTGGTTTTAGCTTTTTTGCTATCATCCAGTTCTTCCTTCTCTTTCTCTTTCAGGTTTTCTCCCTCTTTCCCACCTTTGCTTCTAAGGAAGTGAGGTTCTTCTGTTCTGGAATCTAGCACCCCTTCTCCCTGGATGGAAAATTCTGCCGTTAGCCTCCTGAATACTGAATATATTCCCCTGGTCTTCGGCTCAGAGGAATCTCTTTAAACTAGCCTCCCACATTGTTTTCGTGGCCCCTTCTCCAACTTGTTATTTTGCACCATCTGCTTTCCTAGCTCAGGTTTTTGAAAAGCACCCCTCCCCTTGTTACAGACTAACTTTTTTTTTTTTCCTCTCTCCAGGGTTTGTCATTCTCTTCTGGCTACATTCAAGACTTCCTACAGATATGCAAAAACACGCTGAGCTAAAATGCAACTCGCGATGAACAATATCCCAACCAGCCTGGAGCTTTCACCCCTTGAGTTTGAGCAGATGACAAGAGACCTGTTTTAAGACTCCAGAATACACTGCACTACAGTCAATATTCACTCCAGCTAAAACTCTCTGTTGATAGACTTACTTGTTTGACTTTGTCAATAGGGAAAATCCCCAAACCTCTCTCCTCTTTCTCTCTTCATCCAAGTAATTCCTTTTTTTAAAAAAATTTTTTAATGTTTATTTATTTTTGAGAGACAGAGCACGAGTGGGGGAGGGGCAGAGAGAGAGAGAGAGAGAGAGAGAGAGGGAGACACAGAATCCGAAGCAGGCTCCAGGCTCCGAGCTGTCAGCACAGAGCCCGATGCGGGGCTCGAACCCACAAACCGTGAGTTCATGACATGAGCCAAAGTCGGATGCTGAACTGACGGAGCCACCCAGGTGCCCCTACATCCAAGTAGTTCTTGATAACAGAGCTGTAAAGTCTCTTATTTCGAGTTAACGAAAAGGGAAGATATTCGTTTCGGAGATAGGTGCTCGGAGGCCCCACACGTCTGGGTATGACGGTTTAGTTAGTGCCAAATAAAAGCAGTTCCTACGTTCATTCATTTAACAAACAGTTGTCAAGAACTTACGCTATGCAATGCAAAGTTCTGGGTGAGAGGATGAAATGAGTTAAATTAAATTCATTACATTCAGGCCTGAATTGAGTTGAGAGAGGCAGGCAAACCACTGTTTCCCTCCGTGACTGACCAAGTGATTTCAGTCTCGGGAAGCCAGATTCGCTTCGGGAACAGGATTTTAAAATAGTTCAAGTCCACGTGAGGAAACAAAATGGAATTTCGCTCGTCTTTTCCTCAGGTTGGGGACATCAAATACAACAGTCCCCAAAAAGAGCAAAGTGGAGAATTTCCAATTTTGTCCTTTAATAAACGGTTTGTTGGCATCGAACAGAATGAAAATAATGATAGGTCTTTTGCCACCAGAGCATAATGACCCTTGTGGCCTTTCTCCTCACTCTGTACCCTGTACTTTAGATGGTAAACAGCAATTTGAGTGGCGATATTGAAAAAAAGATTTTAACTCTCTGTTGCTCAGCAAGCACGAGGCAGACACAGCCCAAAGCAGAGCAAAGGAACATTCCTGAAGTTCCACCCCCCCCCACCCCATCCCCCGTCCCCCAAGTTCACTGAAATAGAAAATTTGGTATCCAAAGGTACAAGGCGTCGGTTGAGAAGACAGTGAATCCACAGATAACTTATTGTTACACTGTTACTGCTACTGTGTAGGAACTGAGACTCTGTGCTCTATAGGTGAAGTTATATTTACCATCTGAACCTTTAGAAAAGTAATAGAATAGGGTTCGAATTGTGTTCACAGTGAAGAGAAAAGAAAATGTTATTTTGTTCCTTCACGAAGCTGAGTAAAAACTCTTTGTTCTTTAGAGAATGTTAAATGACGAAACCCGACTCTAAATGTTAAATGCCACAGACGCGATGGAGTAGCAATCAATCAATCAATCAAAATAAATACATTACAGGACATCCAGTTAAATTCACATTTGAGATACACAACAAATAATTTTTTAAAAAGCTTATTTATTTATTTTTGAGAGACAGAACAAGCAGGGGAGGGACAGGGAGAAGGAGAGAGAATCTCGAGTAGGTTCTGTACTGTCAGTGTGGAGCCTCACGCGGGGCTCGAACTCATGAACCTCCAGATCATGACCTGAGCCCAAGTCGGATGCTTAACCGACTGAGCCACCTGGGCGCCCCATGGCAAATAATTTTTTACTAGAAGTATGACCCATGTAGTATCTCACAACCCTCGCCTTAGGGGGCATTGTTTGATTCTATCATATTCCGGTGGGCCGGTTAAATTTTAGGAGACAGGTTTGCTGTTAATCGCCGGTTTTCATCTTTCCCCATTCCTTCGGGTCTCGTCAGCCTGCAAGATTTCTTTGAATGAATGGAAATATCTTCCGTGAAGAAAACCCTTCATTTCATAAAGGAATTATTTTAAAGCCTTCCACCGCTCCGAAAAAAAAAAGCGACCAAAAAGCTTCTTTTTCGTCCCCTTTTGTGCTATCCTGATTGCTCCTCGTTTGTTGATCTGGATTGCATCATTTAGAGCAGTGCCTCAGTTGTAAGTCTCTCAACTTCCTAGTGTTCTTGGTATGAAGGCTCCGCCGGAAGGACGCGGGGCTGAGGCAGGGGTGGGGGAGGATCTAGGAACGGAGTCAAAAGAGTAGAACTATTTTATTTCATTGAAGATTCTATTTTTAAGTAATCTCTACACCCAGTGGGGCTCGCACTCACAACCCTGAGATCAAGGGTCACTGGCTCTTCCGGCTGAGCCAGGCAGGTGCCCCAAAGTAGAACTAGTTTAAGGGACAATTTGGAGAACGTCCAAAATGAACGCGTAGCGAGCCAGAATGTAGATGACGTGGGATTTTCCTTTAACTAAAGAATCTCACCTTCACAAATACAGCTCAGATGCTTGTTCTTGCCTGATTACTCCAGTGAACATTCAATTCACACTTCCACCGGAGGGTTCAAAAAGGTATGAAAAATTGGAGTGCCTGGGTGGGTCCGTTGGTAAGCGTCCAACTCTTGATTTTGCTTTAGGTCATGATCTCGGGGTCATAAGATCGAGCCCCGAGCTGGGCTTCATGCTGAGATTCTATCCCTGTACCCCTCCCCTGACTCTGTCTCTCTCTCTCTCTCCAAAAAAGGATGCAAAATAGATGATTCTTTTCTATTTATTTATTTGTTTATTTATTTTTAATGTTCATTTATTTTTGAGACAGAGAGAGACAGAGCATGAATGGGGGAGGGGCAAAGAGAGAGGGACACACAGAATCCGAAGCAGGCTCCAGGCTCCGAGCGGTCAGCGCAGAGCCCGACACGGGGCTCGAACTCACGGACGGCGAGATCACGACCTGAGCCGAAGTTGGACGCCTGACCGACTGAGCCACCCCGTCGCCCCCAAAATAGATGATTCTACATTTATTTCTTACTCGTTTTACAAGTAAAAATGTATATTCTTCACACTTGAAGACCTTGATGTCAGCTTCTAGGATAATTCCATTCCTCCTTACCTCAAAGGGGGATTGGAGGGCTCCTGGCTGGCCCGGTCGGTAGAGCACATGACTCTGGATCTTGGGGTTCTGAGGTCAAGCCCCAGGTTGGGCGTAGAGTTTACTTAAAAAAGAAAAAAGAAAAGGAGATTGATTCCCTGCACCTCAGGCTATCCCTGAAGACAGATTCTAAGCAGACAAGCAGTCTGAATGAATATGAATTACACAGGCTCTTTAAATTTATAATAGTTTGGGGAGGGATATCAAACTATGAAACAAAAACTGTAAGAAACATTATACATTTTCAGTAGTTGCTTGATTCTATCATAAGGAGACCTTTTTGTGAAACTTGAAAGAGCTTATCAAGGTTTTCGATTTTTTATTTTAGAAAGCAAGCATGAGTGAGGGAGAGGGGCAGAGGGAAAGACAGAATCTTCCTTCGTTTTCTTCCTTTTTCTTTTCATTTTACAGACAGCAGGGGAAAGGGGCAGAGGGAGAGAGAGAGAGAGAGAGAGAGAGAGAGAGAGAGAGAGAATCTCAAGCAGGCTCCACGTTCTACATGGAGCATGATTTGGGGCTGGACCCCACGACCCTGAGATCATGACCTGAGACAAAGTCAAGAGTCAGACCCTCAACCGACTGAGCCACCCAGGTGCCCCCAGCTTATCAAGGTTTTAAATCTATTAAACACACACATTATATATTACTATGCTGATTATAGACTATTCTTTTCAATAGAAAAATCTTGACACAGCTTTGCATAAAAAATTCATTAGCTTGGTTTAACTGAATGCACATCCTCAAAAATAAAAAAACACATATTTTAACAAACTGGAAATTCTAGTCAGAACAATTAGGCGCCAAAACGAAATAAAATGCATCCAAATTGGAAATGTAGACGTAAAGTTATCAGCATTTGCAGATTACAGGACCATATATGCGGGAAATCCTAAAGAATCTACCAAAAAAAGTTAAAGTTCATAAGTGAATTCAGGGGCACCTGTGTGGCTCAGTCGGTTGAGCGTCCGACTTTGGCTCAGGTCATGATCTTGCAGTTTATGAGTTCGAGCCCCGAGTCGGGCTCTGTGCTGACCTCTCAGAGCCTGGAGCCTGCTTCGGATTCTGTGTCTCCCTCTCTCTCTCTGCCCCTTCCCTGCTCATGCTGTCTCTCTCCGTCTTTCAAAAGAAAATGAATAAACATTAAAAAAATAAGAGAATTCAGCATAGTTACAGGATGCAAGGTCAGCGTATCAAAATTAGTTGTATTTCTATACACTAGCAACGAACAATCCAGAAAGGAAGTTAAGAAACAATTCCATCTGCAAAATCACCAAACTGGATAAAATTATTTTCTAAAATTTGTACTTATTTTCTTTTTTTTAAGATTAAAACAATTTTTTAAGCAATCTCTGTACTAACATGGGGCTCCCAAGATCAAGAGTCACATGCTCTATGTACTGAGCCATCCAGGTGCCCCAAAACAGGCAAAATTCTTAAGAATACATTTAACCGGGGTGCCTGGGTGGCGCAGTCGGTTAAGCGTCCGACTTCAGCCAGGTCACGATCTCGCGGCCCGGGAGTTCGAGCCCCGCGTCAGGCTCTGGGCTGATGGCTCAGAGCCTGGAGCCTGTTTCCGATTCTGTGTCTCCCTCTCTCTCTGCCCCTCCCCCGTTCATGCTCTGTCTCTCTCTGTCCCAAAAATAAATAAACGTTGGGAAAAAAAATTAAAAAAAAAAAAGAATACATTTAACCAAGAAGGTAAGGACTGCACACAGAAAACCACAAAACGCTTCTGAAAGACATTAAAGAAGCCCTAAATAAATGAAAAGACAACCTATATTAATGGCTTGGAAAACTTAATATTGTTAAGAGGGCAATTTTCCTCAAAATAATCTACAGATGCCATGCAATCTCTATTAAAATGTCAAAAGAATTTTTTTGCAGAAATGTGAAAACCAATCTTCAAATTCATATGGGTTTGCAAGGGCTCCCAGCTAGCCAAAACAATCTTGAAGAGGAACAATGTTGGAAGACTCACACTTCAGATTTTAAAACTTACTACAAAGCTACATTAATCAAAACAGTGTTGTACTGCCATAAAGACAGATGTATAGATCAAGAAGTAGAATTGACATCAAGAGAGACGTATAGATCAAGAAGTAGAATAACTAGTTCAGAAATGGGGTGCCTGGGTGGCTTAGTCGGTTAAGCGTCCGACTTGGGCTCAGGTCGAGACCTCATGGTTCCTGAGTTCTAGCCCCGCGTCGGGCTCTGTGCTGATAATTTGGAGCCTGGGGCCTGCTTCGGATTCTGTGTCTCCCTCTCTCTCTGTCCTTCCTCTGCTCATGCTCTGTCTCTCTGTCTCTCTCTCTCTCAAAAATAAAATAAAAACAAACAAAAAAATTCAAACAAGAAGAGTTCAGAAATAAAGCCTCTCGTGCATGGCCAATTTCTTTTCCACAAGGGTTGCCAAAAATACTACTCAAAGGGGAAAGAACAGTCTGGAACAAATGGTGTTAGGGCAACTGGATACCCACACGTAAAGGAAGAAAATTGGATCCTTGTCTCACATTATATTAAAAAATTACCCCCAAATGGATCAAAGACCTCCATGTAAAAATTAAAAGTATAAAACTTGTAGAAGAAACCAAACGAAATCTTCATGACTTTGGATTTGGCAATGGTTTCTTTAATATGATGCCAAGAGCGCAAGCAACTGAGGCATCTGGGTGGCTCCGTCAGTTAAGCCTCCTATGTATGGTTAAGCCTCCGACTCTTGATTTTGGCTCAGATCGTGATCTCATGGTCGTGGGATCGAGCCCCGCATGGGGCTCCTCGATGGGCATGGAGCTTGCTTAAGACTGTCTCTATCCAGGGGCGCCTGGGTGGCTCAGCCGATGAAGTGTCCGACTTCGGCTCAGGTCATGATCTCACAATTGTGGGTTCGAGCCCTGCGTCAGGCTCTGTGCTGACAGCCTGGAGCCTGGAGCCTGCTTCGGATTCTGTGTCTCCCTCTCTCTGTGCCCTTCTCCCACTTGTGCTCTGTCTCTGTTTCTCAAAAATAAATAAATGTAAAAAAAAGACTCTCTCCAGGGGCACCTGGGTGGCCCAGTTGGAGCCTGCTTGGGATTCTGTGTCTCCTTCTCCCTCTGCCCCTCCCCTGCTCATGCTCTCCCCCCTGCCAAATGCACAAGAAACAAAATAAAAAGCATATAAATTGGATTTCATCAAAACTAAAATCTTTTGTGCATCAAAGGACACTATCAAGTGTTTGAAAAGATGAGCCACAGAATGGGAAGCCATATTTGCAAATCACATTTCTGATAAGGGTCCAGTAATCAGAAATTAAAAAAAAAAAGAAAAAGAGGGGCGCCTGGGTGGCTCAGTCGGTTAAGCATCCGACTTCGACTCAGGTCACGATCTCGCGGTCCGTGAGTTCGAGCCCCGTGTCGGGCTCCGGGCTGATGGCTCGGAGCCTGGAGCCTGCTTCCGATTCTGTGTCTCCCTCTCTCTCTGCCCCTCCCCCGTTCATGCTCTGTCTCTCTCGGTCTCAAAAATAAATAAACGTTAAAAAAAAATTAAAAAAAGAAAAAGAAAAGCTTACCACTTCACAACAAAGAGGTTCATTCCTTGTAAAACACTCAGAATACTAGAAATGAGAAGAAACTTTCTCAATTTGACAAAAGGCACCTACAAACTCTGTAGATAATATCACCCTCAATGGTAAAATAAAAACTACATGATTTGCGGAGGTCGACTCCTTCCGCTTCTCTTCAGTGTTGTACTGGATATTCTAGCAAGTGTAATCAGGCAAGAAATAAGGCATTCAGATCGCAGACGAAGAAGTAAGATTGTCTTTTTTTTTAATGTTTATTTATTTCTGAGAGAGAGAGAGTGCGCGCGAGCATGAACGGGGGAGGGGCAGAGAGAGAGAGGGAGACACAGAATGTGAAACAGGCTCCAGGCGCCAAGCTGTCAGCACAGAGCCTGACGCGGGGCTCGAACCCACGGACCGTGAGATCGTGACCTGAGCCGAAGTCAGATGATCAACCAACTGAGCCACTCAGGTGCCCCATGACGGTCTTTCTTCACGTGCAACGTGATGATCCATATAAAATATATTATGGAATCTACAAAAAAAATATATTAGATACAATAAGTGAGTTTAACAAGGTTGAAGGATACAAGGTAAAAATAGAGTCATCAAGGGACGTCTGGGTGGCTCAGTCGGTGAAGCGTCTGACTCTTGATCTTGGCAGTGCGGAGTCTGCTTGCAATTCCCTCACTCCCTCCCCCCTGCTCTCTCTCTCTCTCTCTCTCTCTCTCTCTCAAAATAAATAAACATTAAAAAAATTTAAAAAATAGTCATCAATGTTCTTTCTATATGCTAGCAACTAACAATTGAAAATTGTATTTAAACATAATACCATTGACAATAGCGGAAAAAACTCCATGAATACGTAGGTGTAAATCTGATAAAAGACGTTCAAGACCAGTACACCGAAAACTATAAAACACTACTGAGAAAAAATAAATTGCGAATACATAGAGAGATATATGGTATCCATAGATCAGAAGACTTGTCATTTTGCCAGTTTTCTCCAAATTGATACATAGATCATATATATTCAAAGTCATGTGGAAATGCAAAGGATCTAGAATAGCTCAAAGAACTTGGAAAAAGAACTAAAGAGCTAAAAGCACTTGGGAAAACAGTACAAGTTTGGAGGAGTAAGACAATCTGTTTTCAAGACTCATTATAAATCTACCGTAACCAAAACTGCATGGTACTAGGGTCTTGACATTGGTTTATTTTTACAAACATGTAGATCAATGGAACAGAATTGAGAGTTCAGAAATGAGTCCACATATATATGGACAATTGATTTTCAACAATTGACCAAATGCAATTCAGTGGAGAAAGGACAGTCTTATTTTCCCCAAACTGTGCTAGAACAATTCGATATCCATATGCAAAAAATATGAACATGGGTTCATGCCTCTTTATCACATGTGATAATTGACTCAAAATGGATCAATGTAAAATCTAAACATATAAAACTCTTAGAAGAAAATACAAGAGAAAATTTTTGTGTCCTTGGGTTTGGCAAAGATTTCTTAGATATGACACCAAAAGTCCAATCCATAAAAGCAAAAAGTTGATAAAATAGACTTCATCACAATTGGAAAGTTCTGCTCTTTGAGAGACACTGTTAAATGAACATGAACACAAGTCACTGGGTGAAAATGTTTGCACTATAGATGATAAAGACTTGAATGTAGAATGTGTAAAGAACTCTCAAAATTGAATACTAAGAAAACAACCCAATTTGAACATGGGCAGAACTTGAACAGACAATTCACCAAAGAAAATACATGAATGGCAAATAGACACATGAAAAGATGTTCATCAGTAGTAATCAAAGAAATGAAAATTAAGAACACAGTAAGAGGAGAGCCTGGGTGGCTCAGTCGGTTAAGTGTCCCACTCTTGATTTCAGTGCCGGTCATGATCTCCTGGTTGGTGGTTTGCAGCCCCACATCAGGCTCTGTGCGGACAGTGCGGAGCCTGCTTGGGATTTACCATCCCTCTCTCTCTCTCTCTGCTCCTCTTCTGCTCTTGCTCGGGCATTCATTCTCTCTCTCAAAATAAGCAAAAAAAAAAAAAAAAAAAAAAAAGAACACAGTAAAGTATCACTTATACATCTATTAGAAGGGATAAAATGAAAATGACCTACCAAATGGTGGCAAGAATGTGCCTCCACGTTCTGGAATGCTCAGATACTGCCTGTGGGAACGTATAACGGTACCAACCACTTTGGCAGCTTCTCAAAACTTTAAACATGTCCGTATTATATGATACACCCATTCAACTCCTAAGTAACTATTTAAGAAAAATCAAAGCATATGCCCATACAAAGACTCATATGCAAATGTTCGAGACATCTTTATTTCTAAAATGGCCGCAGAAAGGAAACATCCCCAACGTCCATCGACCGAAAAAGATAAATTGTAGAATATGCATACAACAGAATCCTACTCAGCATTAAAGGAAATGAACTTTTGATACACGCAAAAGTTTGGATGAATCTCAAAATGATTATGCTGAGTGAAGTGAGCGAGACAAAAAAGAGATCAGACTGTCTGAGTCTATGTATATGTAAACTATTAGGGTATGCAAATGAATGTATAATGACAGAAAGCAGATCAGTGGTTGCCTGGGAATATGGAAGATGCTGATTGAGCATGGGAAACGATTACCACAGGGCACAGGGACCTTTTTGGGGGTGCTAGATTTGTTCACTCCGTTGATGGTGATGATTTTATGTATGTAGGCATGGGTCAAAACTTATCAAATTGTACGATTTCAATCGATTCCATTTATTACATGTCAAGTTATATCCTAATAACATTGCTAAAAAATTAAATATCAGCTTATGATATTTTTTCCTGAAAAGCTTTCATGGTGAATGTCATTAGAAATGTCTTGCTGGCATTTCTCTGTTAATTTGGAGCCAAATGACAGGCTTCCCCTGAATGAACACATTGTACTTTCCCTGAATTTTACTGGTTATAATTCCATCTTGATAAAATGAGAGCAGAATGACCTAGCAACTGTTCTGAAAAGCTGGAGTAATTTGAAGTCAAAGAAACTGTTATCAGAGAGACGTGATTTTACGTAGCCGGCAAAAGAAGTCAAAGATTGTCTAAAACAGCAAATGGAGAGGCATGCCGTGTTCCTTGGTTGGAAGACACTATATTGTCACATCAATTCTCCGAGGGGCGCCTGGGTGACTCAGTCCTTTAAGCGTCCGACTTTGGCTCAGGTCATGATCTCGCGGTCCGTGAGTTCAAGCCCCGCGTTGGGCTCTGTGCTGACAGCTCGGAGCCCGGAGCCTGCTTCGGATTCTGTGTCTCCTTCTCTCTCTCCCCCTCCCCCGCTTGCACTGTGTCTCTCAAAAATAAATAAAAAAAAATGAAAGTTCAAATTCTCCCAAATAACATAAGGTAGTTAGCACGGAGAGGGGGCACTCACCAGGCACGCAATGAATTGTTACTCTTGCTATGACCTGAAAATCAAAAAGTTCTCTTAAACAGAAATCATTATATACTTTTGGTAGTAGCCAGGGAAAGCTTGAGGCACTCTCTGGAAATCACAAGTACACTACATTGGAATACTGGACACCTACTTGGGCTCCAACTGGCCAGCATTTAGTTTTGTGATATTAAACAAGTCATTTCACCTCTCCGGGCTTGTGCTCCCCAAGTATGAAATGATAATGTATTTTTTTTTTAATTTAGTGTTTATTTATTTTTGAGAGAGAGAGAGAGAGGGAGAATAAGCAGGGGAGGGGCAGAGAGAGAGGGAGACACAGCATCCCAAGCAGGTTCCAGGTTCTCAGCCGTCAGCACAGAGCCGGGCGCGGGGCAGAAATCCACAAACTGTGAGATCATGACCTGAGCAGAAGTCGGTCGCTGAACCCACTGAGCCACCCAGGTGTCCCTGAAATAAGAATGTTAATAGATGCTCACTCCTGTCCCACTCCTAATACTTTTAATCTAAGTCCTAGAGAGCTTAACATTAAATTTATGTTTCATAAATGCAGGCAAGAGTGAGTTTTTTGTCTGAATCATTTCAGAAGATTGCCTTGTCCATCGTCATTATAGACCTATCCGTAGTCTGTTAGTGATATAAAAAAATCAAATAAATTCCTCCAAATTTTGGACTTTCCCAAATCAAATGATTAAGAGTAATCAAAGTACTTGTTTTTATGGTCTTCTGTTTCGGGTTTGAAGGCTTTCACGGGGCAGACTACAAAGTGATCACTGCAAAGGCCTTCAAAGTAGCATTTTTAGAAAATACATGCAGTTTTATTCTTATGCTAAATATTTGGACTTTCTTTTGAGGACACATACAGGTTTATACTCAACCAAGTAAATAACCAAATTGTCAGTTTACATGCCTTACCAACAATGTTATTTTTATTTGCCGACAAAGGTTTCTTTAGCACATTCAGGTGCTACAGTCTAAAATGATTAATCTTTTTGTTTGAATATGTTTATATTTTTTCAAAGAACAAAAAGGTCCCGACCACAGTGCATGAGCATTTGTTTTTCCTCCACATCCTCACCAACACTTGGTATTTCTTTACCTTCTGATTTTAGTTATTCTGACAGGGGTTAGGTGATATCTCATTGTGGTTTTGATTTGCATTCCTCTGATGATGAGTGATGTTGAGCATCTTTTCATGTGTCTGTTGGCCATCTGGATGTTTTCTTTGGAGAAGTGTCTATTCATGTCTTCTGCCCATGTTTTAATCGGATTGTTGTTGTTGTTTTGGTGTTGACTTGTGTAAGTTCTTTATATATTTTGGATATGAATCCCTTATCAGATATGTGATTTGTAAATATCTTCTCCCATCCAGTAGGTTGCCTTTTAGTTTTGTTGTTTCCTTCACTGTGCAAAAGCTTTTTATTTTGATGTACTCCCAGTAGCTTGTTCTTGCTTTTGTTTCCCTTGCCTTAGGAGATATCTAGAAAAATGTTGCTATGGCTGATGTTGGAGAAGTTTCTGCCTGTGCTCTCTTCTAGGATTTTTACAGTTCAGGCCTCACATTTAGGTCTTTAATGCATTTTGATTTCATTTTTGTGCGTGGTTTTATAAAGTGGTCCAGTGTCATTTTTTGCACGTAGCTGTCCAGTTTTCTCAGAACTATTTATTGAAGAGATAGTCTTTTCCCCATTGTATATTCTTGCCTCCTTTGTCATAGATTAACTGACCATGTACCATTTGTTTTGATTACCACAGCTTTGTAGTGGATCTTGAAATCTGGGATTGTGAAACCTCCAGTTTTTTTTTTATTTAAAAAAAATTTTTTTTAACGTTTATTTATCTTTGAGACAGAGAGAGACAGAGCGTGAACAGGGGAGGGGCAGAGGGAGAGGGAGACACAGAATCCGAAGCGGGCTCCAGGCTCCGAGCTGTCAGCCCAGAGCCCGACGGGGGGCTCGAACTCACGGACCGCGAGATCATGACCTGAGCCGAAGTCGGCCGCCCAACCGACCAAGCCACCCAGGCGCCCCATGAAACCTCCAGTTTTGTTCTTCTCTCTCAAGATTGCTTTGGCGATTCAGGGTCTTTTTTGGTTCCATACAAATTTTTGTGTTATTTGTTCCAGTTCTCCGAAAAACACTGTTGGTATTTTTATAGGAATTGCATTGAATCTGTGGATTGCTTTGGGTGTATGGACATTTTTAACAATATTTGTTCTCCCAATCCATGAGCACGCAATGTAAATTGGTACAGCCACTGTGGAAAACAGTATGGAGGTTCCTCAAGAAATTAAAAATAGAAACACCAATAATTCCACTAACGGGTATTTTATCTAAAGAAAAGGAAAATACTAATTTGAAAAGATATATGCACCCCTATGTTTATTGCAGCGTCATTTACAATGGCTAAGATATGGAAGCAACCTAAATGTCCATTAATGGAAGACTGGATAAGGGAGATGTGATACATACACATCACTTCATGCAGCCATTAAAAAGGATGAGATTGTGTCATTTGCAACAGCATGGATGGGCTGAGAGGGTATTATGCTAAATGAAATAAGCCAGACTGGGAGAGGCAAATACCATACGATTCCACTCATATATGGAACCTAAACCACAAAACACATGAATAAGCAAACAAAAACCAGAATCAGATCTGTAAATACAGAGAACAAGCTGATGATTACCAGAGGAAAGGGGGCTAGGGGTGGGCAAAATGGGTGTAGGGGAGTAGGAGATATAGGCTTCCAGTTACGGAATGAATAATCAGGGGAATAAAAGGCACAGCATAGTGAACACAGTCAATGATATCATTCCATAACTGGAAGCCACACTTGTGTTGAGCACAGCGTAACAAACATATAGAGAAGCTGAATCACTATGTTGTGTATCTGAAACTAGCGTAACACTGTGTGTCAACCATATTCAAATGCAAAAAAAAAAATGTTAAAAAGCAGAAAGTGATGTAGCATGCACTATTCTATACAAAATATGAATCTTGGAATTGGTGATGTGCTACCTAATTGTCCTTTTTATTTTTATTTGCTTTATGTTTATTTATTTATTTTGAGAGAGAAAGGACACGTGCGCAAGTGGGGCGGGGGGGAGCAGAGAGAGAGGGAAACAGAAGCGTGACACAGGCTTCACCTCACGACCTGCGAGGTCATGACCCGGGCTGAAATCAAGAGTGGGACGCTTAACCAACTGAGCCACCCGGGAGCCCCCTTTTTATTCTTTGCGATACACCTCTTTTCCCATTCACGCATATCAGTTGATTTGTTGCATTTAGCCCCTTGTATCCAGTGGCAAAATTCTGTTTACATTTAGCTAGTTTGCTAAGTGACTGCTAAGTGATTTAATATTCGTAGACACCTATAGATAGGGAGAGTGTTCTATTTATATTCAGAGAGGTCAAAGCCTTTTGGACAGTTAAAATTTCAAGAAATATGAAATATGAAGTGTCTTGCTTCATTTGCATGTTTTTCGTGAATTAGAATATTTCATTAAAGTTGACAGCTTTGACCATATCTAGGTCTCTTCAGAGATTTTCTGTAGGTAACAAACTTCATTATATGTATGTGTATATATGTGTGTGTATATATGTGTGTGTGTGTGTGTGTGTGTGTGTGTATGCATTCCAACTTGATAATGAGCCTCAACCTTATACCATTTCATTCCATTAAAGAGTAAAAATACCTACTTCTACAGCAAATGGCTCATAAAGTAATCTGAGTGACGGAAAAAGAACAGCTCCCAGCCCGAAATGAAAATATCTTTCATCACAGATGAAGTAGAATTATAGAAGTTTTCCATCTGTAGCTGCTTTTGACAGTTTACTTAAAGAAAACCCCCCTTGGGTCCTTTGCAGTATGTATGACCGCTAAGGTTTTAGAGCCTGAAACATGATTCAATTTGCAATATAGGCGGTCACAAAGAGAGCCCTACGTTTTCTTCAGAGTGGAGGGAGGGCGGCATTCTATCGTGCCTACTCCATTTGTTACCTTCAGTCTATTTATTTTTCTTTGGGGGTGGAGCACGGGCTTGCATATGAATGAGAGTGGGGGAGGGGCAGAGGGAGAGAGAGAGAGAGAGAGAGAGAGAGAGAGAATCCCAAGCAAGCTCCACACTCAGCATGGAATTCAATGTGCAGCTCGATCGCACAACTCCGGGATCACGACCCAGACCAAAATCAAGTCAGATGCTCAACTGACTGAGCCACCCAGGTGCCCCTGGTTTCCTTTAGTCTAACACGTTTCTTTATAATATTAGCCTACAAACATTTAGATAATCTCCCTTCAAATAAAAACCTTTCTAAAATACACAATATATAACTTGTGAGATGAAGGTGGTCCAGGGGATCCCAACAAATAATAAAGCAGTCTAGCATGAAATAAGGAGCCAGACTTCAGTTCTAACACCAGCTTCCTTGCACAATTACTATGCGGTAACGGAAAAGTCCAGTCACCTTTCTCATCAGTGTTGCTATGACGATTAAGTGCAAAAATACAAGAAAGACCCTTTACATGGTAAAGCATCATGCAAATATGAAGTGTTTTCTGCAAAGAGCCACCCAAAGGAATGTTCTGGACAAGTTGTCTCCTTCCGGTTGGTTTTCCGAATCACACCTGTATTTCCCCTCTCTAATTTCCTCACTTCTCCATCTCGTCAAGCATGTTTTATTTTATTTTTTATTTGAGAGAGAGAGAGAGAGAGAGAGAGAGAGAGCAGAGCAGGGAGGGAGAGAGAGAGAGAATCTTAAGCAGGCTCCACACTCAGCACAGAGCCCAACACAGGGCTCGATCCCAAAACCCTGGGATCACGACCTGAGCCCAAATCAAGAGTCTGACGCTCAACCCACTGAGCCACCCAGACGCCCCTCTTCAAGCATGTTTTAAAATGACGAGTTTTGAGCTGTCACATCCCAAGGGAAGGGGGTCAAAAGTCCTTAGAGGCTGTTCTTCGAGGACAGCTGCCCAAGCGTTGCTTTGGCTAAAATAATCGGAAAATGTTGAATATCATTAAGAAAAATCACAGGGGGAAAAAGAAAGCAGGAAGCACTCAGCCCACTTATTCATAAATCCTGAAGATGTCTGCACCTGGGCTGTTTTTGCAGTTCTGGTCTGTGCATAAGCCACGAGAGAACATGCTTGGAGAACATGCACAGAAAAGCCACTCAAATCTTGAAGGGGATTATAGAAAGCAAGGCAGGGGTGGGCATAGGTTACCCATTAAATGACAAGCTTTCCTCATGCAACCGGCTCAGGGGAAGCCTCATCCGAGAGCCCTGCAGCTGGCGATCTTTGGGACTGGCATGTGGCCAGAGCATGCGTGCTGAAGTTTCTCCTTCAAGTGGCCTCCGCTTTGGGAGTGAAGTTTTGTTCCTCGACTTCCTCTATGTTGTTCTGCTGAAATTTCCTTAGTCCGGCACAGCCTCACTTTGGCAGAAGATTCTCATTAAGGGGCAGGTGAACGCTCTCGTTTAAGGAGCCCTCGAGCTCCCTGTGGTTCATGATGGTTCTGGTTTGATCCCCGCTCCAGGACAACCGACTTCCTTTCTAAGCTCCGTGGGTTGCAACCAAGTTACGTACGTCAGAATCACCCAGGGAACTGTGGCTCTATAAATCATTTAGCACTTAATTTATCTATTGTGTAAAATCAGAATGTCGTATGTGTGTTTCTTTAATACCGAACGTAACTAAACAAGGCAAATGCATCAGTAAATAGCAGATTGCTTTAGGTTTTACGTGAATTTAAATGTCTCGAACAGAAGGGCGTCCGGCGTTGAACAGGCTCAGAAGCCAAGGTTGGCTTTCGTTGGTTGCCAAGAGGCCTATTTATGACAGAAAAAAATGGAATCTTCGCCCTCCCTCAAAGATGAATGCTTCCATGTATGTCTCCCCACCCTGTCTAAATATTCTTATTCTTTGCAACGGCTATAGCAAGTGACCTCCCTCCCCCTGCTCATTCCCCTAAAACAGACACAGCAGGGAGTTGGAAAAAGACACTCTCAGAACACAGGCCCAGCCCACGAAGAAAAGAGCGTGGGTTAGATATCAGCCGCATTTCATTCTCTCCTGCAGGTGCCCTGGTACAGTGAATAAAAAAAAAAACACAAAAAAACAAAACAAAACAAAACAAAAACCCCATGGTGTTAAGAAAGGTTCTGGGGTTGTTTTCAGGCTCAATAGATAACATGTATTGTAAGCAGTGATGATTTCCCAGGGTTGAGATAATGGCACGAGGTGTGACAGAAACTTGCCATCTGGGGACTAGAGGCTTCCAGTCCGTCCTGAAGAGGTAGGAGGCTTGGGATAGACAGAAGTTGGTGTCAAATGTGGGCCCAGACAAATTATATAACATCTAGACTACTAGCGGGCAATACTCTTGTAGCGCAATGAAGCAATCTTACTCAAGGTCTCTATTATAAAGTAGCTAGCTGAACCACTGTTTCACAGGACTCTGCCGTACGAAATCGTTTCTTCCTTAAATAAAAGAAGGGCGCCTAGGTGTCATCTGGCTGTTCGTTTTATTTTATTTCATATTTTTTATTTTTAAATAATTTCTGCACCCAACGTGGGGCTTGAACTTACAACCCTGAGGCCAAGAGTTCCACGCTCTATGGACTGAGCCAGCCAGACACCCCTCATTTGACTGTTTAATAAAAATGTATTTTTTTTTTACCACTTTTAGCTATAATTCAAAGAAGGAGGGGCGCCTGGGTGGCGCAGTCGGTTAAGCGTCCGACTTCAGCCAGGTCACGATCTCGCGGTCCGGGAGTTCGAGCCCCGCGTCGGGCTCTGGGCTGACGGCTCAGAGCCTGGAGCCTGTTTCCGATTCTGTGTCTCCCTCTCTCTCTGCCCCTCCCCCATTCATGCTCTGTCTCTCTCTGTCCCAAAAATAAAATAAACATTGAAAAAAAAAAATTTCAAAGAAGGAAGCGTCAGTCTCTTCCTCATTAAGTCTTAAAACTGATTGTGTTGTTTGTGGCCTGCCCCCCTTACATTCTATCCTCTACCTGCCAGCCAAGGTGGCCCTTTTCCAAAGCCGGTCTTATGCTCAGAAATCTCCAGGGGCTGACACTCACGGTGAAAGACAACGTCCCGACGTTATTCTAGAAGGCCTCATAGGAAGGCTCGACATCTCCCTCCCCATGACTTTCTCTCCCGCTAGTTCTCTGAGCTTCTACCGAATTGATCTCCTTGTTTCTCCTAGACAGAACTAGGCTTTTGCATAGATGTTCTCTTTGCTGGAATACTTTATCTTATTTTACTTGTTTTCTTAACGTTTATTTTTGAGAGAGAGAGAGACACACACACACAGAGCACGAGCAGGGGAGGAACAGAGAGAGAGGGAGACACAGAATCCAGAACAGGCTCCAGGTTCCAAGCTGTCAGCACAGAGGCCAACGGGGGGCTCGAACTCACGAACCAAGAGATCTTGACCTGAGCCGACGTTGGATCCTTAACTGACTGAGCCACCCAGGTGTCACTGCTGGAGTACTTTATACCGGATACAAGCATGACTTTCTTCCTTGCCTGTTTAAGGTTCTGCTCAAACATCACTTCCTTATGTAAGTTTCTCCCATCCCCCTTTCCTATCTCCCTTCCTTGCTTAATTGTCCCCCATAGCACTAATCATCAAGTGACATGCCATATGTTTTCCTCATTCCTTTATACACCGTGCGTATCCCTTTCCCCAACCGAAATGCCAATTCCTTGAGGATTCGGGCTTTTATCTTGAACAGCGCATGGCACAAAATAGGTGCTCAAGAATTATTTTTTTGAAGGAATTAAAACTGCTTTCCCTGCAGCCGCTCAGCCAAATCTCACACCTTTACTTTCCCATGGAGTCTTTCTGGTGCGTCATCAAATATCTCTTCCCAAAGTCCTGAGTGCCTGAGTAAGTTTTCCTAAGTGGCGATCTCTTAATTTTTTTTTTTTAATATATGAAATTTATTGTCAAATTGGTTTCCATACAACAGCCAGTGCTCATCCCAAAAGATGCCCTCTTCAGTGCCCATCACCCACCCTCCCCTCCCTCCCGCCCCCCCCATCAACCCTCAGTTTGTTCTCAGTTCTTATTTTCGTTAATGTACAATTTTCTGGAAACTCTTGCGGCCCTCCCAAGGGCATGACGTCATTTTCTTACCAGACCCAATTCATTGACAAGATTTCTTTTTCTCGTCATGCCTTCCCTCAAAGTAGTCTGTACACACGTCTTGCCTGCCAGGCCCATAATGTGGCTGATTGTCACTTAGCAAAACGTCAGCATGTTTAAGAGACAAATTTACATTAACCTCACTCTAGGACTCTTGCTTCCACAGACTTAGCCACCCCTTCTCCAAATAAAGGATGTCCAGTTAAATAATGCAGGGAACATACTTCTACTAAAAATTATTTGTTGTTTACCGAAATTCTAATTTAATGGGGCGTTATGTATTTTATCTGGCAACTACTATGGTGGACATATATACTGTTGAAAGGGCATTTTTAACTGGATTACATTCTAGAAAAACTATATCTAAAAGGGGGATGTAGGGGCACCTGGGTGGCTCAGTCACTTAAGCGTCCGCCTTTGGCTTAGGTCAGGATCTCGCGGTCCGTGAGTTCGAGCCCTGCATCGGGCTCTGTGCTGACACCTCAGAGCCTGGAGCCTGCTTCAGATTATGTGTCTCCCTCTCTCTCTGCCCCTCTCCTGCTAGAGCTCTGTCCTTCTCCCTCTGTCGCAAAAATAAACATTAAAAAAATTTTTAAAAATACCAGAAATAGGGACATACTCCCTTGAAATTTAAAGAAGTCGTTTTTTTTTTTTTTTTTTTTTTAAAATGCTTAATGTTTATTTATTGTTTGAGAGAGGTGGGGAGGGGCAGAGAGAGAGAGAGGGAAACAGAATCTGAAGCAGGTTCCAGGCTCTGAGCTGTCCGCACCGACGTGGGACTCGAACTCACCAACCTCGAGATCATGAGCTGAGCTGAGGTCGATCGCTTAACGGACTGAGCCACCCAGGCACCCCAAAACGTAGTTTTTCTTAACGTTTTTATTTATTTTTGAGGGAGAGACAGAGAATGAGCCAGGGAGGGGCAGAGAGAGAGGGGGACAGAGGACAAAGCAGGCTCTGTGCTGACAGCAGAGAGCCCGATGTGGGGCTGGATCCCACATACCCCGAGCTCATGACCTGAGCCGAAGCTGGACGCTTAACCGAGTGAGCCACCCAGGTGCCCCTAAAGAAGTGGTTTTGAAATGTTTAAAAATTTGAAATGCTTTACCCAGTAATAAATATAGGAAATGTATTACTCCCAGGAAGAGATCTAGCCAGAAAATTTCTGAAACAGATGTTTGAAAAGTTTTAGATATGTTCATGTACTGTATTGGAAATTAACCAGAATGATAAAATACCTAGTGTATTTCGGACACTCATGATTCCAGTGTTCAAGACAATGTCCCTGTACTCCATCTGCTAGTAATACAGATGTAATTCAAAATGACAACGCAGCACTAGAAGAAAAGATAGAAATAAATAATAAAGTACAGTTGTAGTGGGGGGAAAAGTATGGTTGATTATCTCAAGTGGAGGAAGATGACGGGCATGTGGCTGGCTCACTCAGGAGAACGTGCAACTCTTGGCCTCAAGGTTGTAGGTTCGAGTACTACGTTGGGGGTAGAGATTACGTAAAAATAAAATCTTAAAAAAAAAAAAACAAAACGAGGGAAGTTGAGAATAAGGGAAAAGTTCTCTAATAGATGACCCTTGAACAGGTATAGATTCTATCCAGTAAAACTTACCCACTTAAGTACAATTTGATGGGTTTTTATTTTATTTGTATAGGTTTATTGAGGGATAATTTACATACATTAAAACTTACCATCCTATGAATTTTGACAAACTTACCCAGTCATGGAACCACCGCCACCATCAAGATCTAGAGCATTTGAAAGTTGCTAAGAGAGTACATCTTAAAAGTTCTCACCACACGCAAGATGATGGGTACATCAACGAACTTCTTGGAGAGTGGCGTTTCGAAGGCTTCGCCCATATCAAATCATCACATTTTATGCTTTAAATATATACAATGTTACATGTTAATTATATTTCCATAAAGCCAGAAAAAAAAAAAAAGAAAATGTCTAAAATAAAAAGTATTTTCTCTACCCCAAAGAGTTCCTTCATGCCTTTTGTACCGGTTCACTGTTGTCACCAAAAGAAATTACAGCAAACTCAGCGGTTAAAACAATACCCATTTATTTCCTCACGCTAACATTTGTCAAAAGTCCCGGATGCTGTGTGTGTGGAGGGGTGCTCTTTGCTTGGGGTCTCACAGGGCTGATATCAAAGTGTCCCTATTGTTTTGTTTTTTTTTCCCAAAATGTTACATAAAGAACCATACAGTATATATGTAGTCTTTTTGAGTCTGGCTTTTTTTTTTTAAGTTTACTTATTTATTTTGAGAGAGAGAGAGAGAGAGAGAGAGCTGGGGAGAGGCAGAGAGAGAGAGTCCCAAGCAGGCTCTGAACTGTCAGCACAGAGCCCAACATGGGGCTCGCACCCAGAAACCATGAGAAAATCATGAGAAACCATGACCTGAGCTAAAGTCAAGAGTCAGGCACTCAACCAGCTGAACCACCCAGGCACCCCGAGTATGCCTTTTCTTACTCATCATAAGACCCTTGAGATCTAGCCACAGTGTTGTGTGGATAAACACTTCCTTTTATTGCTATTTAGTATTTCATTGTCTGGATATATTGGCTTGTTTTACCTGTGGTCCAGGCACAAATCCGGTCTAAGAATATGAGATGAGTGGTTACATTCGGTTTAAGGGAACAGGGAGAAAACAGAGGCTAGAACCCTCCCAGTGATCTTGAACTGCAAAAGATTCCCATCTTCAGGAGATGACCTGATCCGAGGAGATGGTCTATAGTAAACAAGAAATTTTACGAAAAAGAGAAGAGAAGCTCCAAGAGTTTAACTAACTGGCCCAAATCACACAGCTGGTCGGTGCCCGAGGCTAGACTTACACCTCTGTCTGTCTGCCAATGATTCAATGAGTGATTCCCAACTTTTTTTTGATACGATAAAAGCTATGGATCTTCTCCCAGAAAAACAAACTTAGGCTAATAAATACTAGCCCGAGTTTAGGACCCGCTTGCATCGTGGTGCTATTCCTAGCTCTCTGGGTACTTTGGATTGGTTCTAAAGGGTGCGGGCGTGAAGGGAGGGAGGGCAGGGAATATCACTTGCTAATGAAGGCATCTCCTGAACTCAATGGGATATTTTGGTGTGTTACCATTGGTCACTAAACCTTTTGTTTTCTTTTTAAAATGTAATTTAATTACTGGGGCGCCTGGGTGGCTCAGTCGGTTAAGTGTCCGACTTCAGCCAGGTCACGATCTCGCGGTCTGTGAGTTCGAGCCCCGCGTCGGGCTCTGGGCTGATGGCTCAGAGCCTGGAGCCTGCTTCTGATTCTGTGTCTCCCTCTCTCTCTGCCCCTCCCCCGTTCATGCTCTGTCTCTCTCTGTCTCAAAAATAAATAAACGTTAAAAAAAATTTTTTTAAAAATGTAATTTAATTATATTTTAGAGGGAGAGAGAGAGTGGGTAGGGGGAGAAGGGCAGAAGGAGAGAGAGAGAGAGAGAAACTCAAGGAGACTCCACACTAAGCACAGAGCCCAACGCAGGGCTCGATCCCACGAACCTGGGATCGTGACCTGAGCGGAAATCAAGAGTCCGACACTCAATTGAATGGGCCATCCAGGGCCCCCCCTGCTAAACCTTTTCTTAAAGGGCCAGAAAATGATCATTTTAAGCTTGCAGGTGTATGGTCCCCAGGAGAACTACTCATCTCTGCAGTTGTAGACCATGTGCAAGTGAATCAATGAGCATGGCTGCTGTGCTCCAATAAAACTTTATTTATAAAGCTCAGTTGGTGGGCCTTCAGGCCATGGGTTGCTGACCCCCAGATTAGAGAGTGGCCATATTCTGTGGTACAGATATAATGCTATAGACTCTAACACGTGTGTTTGTATCCTCTTATACACTGAGGTCTAATGCCCTAAGGCCAAACATAACTACTCCTAGTGATAAGACAAAAGCACAGAATATTACTGCAGGTGGCATCATTGGGGTAGGCAGACCTTGTTTCAAATTCTAACTCGGTCATTTACTGTCTTGTGTCACCTTGATCCTGTTACTTTAACTGGGTGACAGTTACCAAAATGGAATATAATACCAGTAAACTAAGAATGATAATGGCATCCTGGCAAGGTCGCCGTGAGGCATGCAGCGCGGGTTCAGTAAGGCCAAGAAAGTGAACTGCTTGTTGAATTTCACCTCCCTGTCTCTATTCCTTTCTTCTGACCAGTATAAGGGGCGTGGCTAGATGAGAAGGCTGGCACGTGTCTGCCCCAGATATCATCTGGCCTGGCCCCCCAGAACTCATGCCCAGATCTTACAGCGGGGAACCTCTAATAGAAGAATAAGAGAAAATGAAAAGGACTTTACCGTAATATGTCAGCAACCTCGGCTCCAACAGTTTGGGTGGCACCCTAGGAAATCGCACCACTGGCTTCTGCGTCTTTTTTCTTGGGCACTGACGGCCTGTGCATGGATGCCGCGGGCCACCAGTCATCCTCTTGGTAGGTCCAGGAGGAGTCTTGCTTCTGATGGCCATTGGCCGCGACAGCATTCCTCTTTTTGTCTCCCGGGGGTATCTTTCCCCATGTGGCTTTTCTCCCCGAAGGCTCTTCTTCATGTCTTTCGTTGATCCAAAGGTTCACGTTTAGTCCAGTGTTCTTCTCAGGTGTAGAATCTCCGATTCAGGCATAGTCTATGCTTTACTAGGCTGGTCATTTTTTTTTTTAATTTTTTTAAATGTTTGTTTATTTCTGAGGCACAGAGAGACAGAGCACGAGTAGGGGAGGGGCAGAGAGAGAGGGGGACACAGAATCCGAAGCAGGCTCCGGGCTCCGAGCCGTCAGCACAGAACCCGACGCGGGGCTCGAACTCACGGACCGCGAGGCCGTGACCTGAGCCGAAGCCGGACGCTCAACCGACGGAGCCACCCGGGCGCCCCGAAGGCTGGTCATTCTTAAACTTCCTCCGTGTCAGGAGTACTGGGAACTCACGGTGTTCTCTGAGGGACTTGGACAAATGATATTTTTTTCATTTGATTCCTGCACTTAATAAGAATAAGCTAATAGCAGTATCCCAGGACCTGCCATTTGGGGGGCACTTTGCTAATTCCTTAACATGCGTGGCCTTATTCACTTCTCACTACCCTATTTCCTGTGTGCTCTGTGAAGACAGAGGTTCAGAGATGTTCAGAGACTTGAGCAGGGTCACACAACCAGGAAGTGACAGGAAGTGGATTTCAAAGTGTGTGATTTTGTAAATTTTTTTTTTAACGTTTATTTATTTTTTGAGACAGAGAGAGACAGAGCATGAACAGGGGAGGGGCAGAGAGAGAGGGAGACACAGAATCGGAAACAGGCTCCAGGCTCTGAGCTGTCAGCACAGAGCCCGACGCGGGGCTCGAACTCAGGGACTGTGAGATCATGACCTGAGCCGAAGTCGGACACTTGACCGACCAAGCCACCCAGGTGCCCCAAAGTGTGTGATTTTTTAAATGTTTGTTTATGTATTTTGAGAGAGACAGAGAGTGTGCAAACGAGTGGGGGAGGGGCAGAGAGAGAGAGAGAGAGAGAGAGAGGGAGATTCTTAAGCAGGCTCCATGCTCATCGCAGATCCCACTCGGGGCTCGATCCCATGACCCTGGAACCATGACCTGAGCCGAAATTAAGAGTCAGATGCTTATAACTGACTGAGCCCTCCCCCCAGGCACCCCCCCAAAGGTTGTGATCTTAACTACTGTGTCTACTGCCTCCCCTTATGAACAATCTTTTTTTTTTTTTAATGTTTATTTATTCTGAAAGAGAGCGTGTGGTGGAGCTGGGGAGGGGCAGAGAGAGGTGGAGATTGAGAGTCCCATACAGGCTCCACACTCAGCACTGAGCCCAACTTGGGGCTCGATCTCACGAGGAGCCGCGAGACCATGACCTCAGCTGAAGTCAAGAGTCGGATGCTTAACGAACTGAGCCGCCCAGGCACCACATGAACAATCTTGCTAATAGAAAACATGATTATGTGACAAGTGGACAGTATAAGACACATCGTGTAGAATATGGATTCGAGCACACATGTAAAAGCATCAGCTGACACAAGATGATGTATTGTTTGCCATTAGCAGCCAATATGAGAAAGAAAAGAGAACTGGTGTACTTAAGGGGGCACTTGATTTCTTCAGGAAACTGTTCTTTAAATAGCAAATGCATTTTAATCATTCTTTTTCAAATCCCTTCACAAAACTTGAGATCTTCGCAGTTTTAAAGAGCAGAGTGTTGGAGATGGGAACTAGAAGGGTGTCTGAGACTTTTCTTTTAACACACGTTCCCGGGCCAAAATGCCAGGACCACTCAAGTAACCGAATATTCCCCATTTTTTTGTCCTCTGTTTCTCATGACCGTTTCTTAGGGGATGAAGGTTTTCTCCTTCTGGATGCCAGTACCTCTCCTCAG
Source organism: Lynx rufus (assembly GCF_022079265.1). NCBI lineage: Eukaryota > Metazoa > Chordata > Mammalia > Carnivora > Felidae > Lynx > Lynx rufus. The sequence goes on along the minus strand of NW_025814833.1, from coordinate 11,172,950 downwards.
AATTGACCTTTATGCCTCACCATGAAGGATGCATGACCAGCCACACTGAAAAATCTCAAGTTCCAAACCGTACCCAGGGAAACGAATGACAGTTATCTAGAGAAGCCCATAGCCAAGCCTAACTTTGTCTTTTTAGTTTCAACTTCCTTCACCCTCAGGCCAACCCGGTGGCTACAGAAAACAGGTCTTTGTGACTGGAATTTAAACCTAAGATTCTAGACCAGTTAGAACACAGCCGTTGCCCTGACTGCTCTGTTCCCCTCCAAACACCCTGACTAAAACCTCACCTTGAGCACGAGCTGCTCTTGAGTCGATTGTCTAGTTCCGCCATCTTGCTTTTTCTCCAGCTTGTCCTTGTGGCCATATTGCCTGCATCTTCTTCAGCATACAAAAATTACTTTCCTTAGGATAAAATGGAACTACATAGAGAGTACAGGTGCTTCTTGGGACGTACGGGTCATCACGTCAGTGCATAATGTCCTTGGTGTATATTATCAAAGAAACAAGCCTCTGAGGTCTCAGACAGACTATTGCATGTGCACCAAACCATGAGAAGAGAGAAGGTGGTATTACAGCGAATGTTTGTTTTTTAACATACCCTTAAAAACAGCACTTTAAAAATCTCAAGCAGTGAACTGAAAATCTTATTTTTCAGGGCAAAGATTCAAGTGTGGCAGGTTTGTGAAGTATTGGTGCAAATCATTTGCAGGGGACCTAACTTGTCAAAAAAAAAAAAATGTGAAAACATAGGCAAATTGAAATACAAAGTTCTCCCAAGGGAAAAGTTAAATACCAATGGCATCATCTCTGGATGGTTCCAATCTTTTCAAAGTTGCTGCTGGGTGAGAATAACTTTCTTTCACAAAGGCTTGCTATGCTAAAACATCTTTTGTTAAACTGAAAGTACTTTACCAAAAAGTTTCCTTTAAGTAACATTTCTAAAAGACATTTCAGAAGAAAAAGCAGCTAGACATTTGTGTTTAGCAGTTTTCCTTTTAGATTTTTGAAACTGTGATCGGATGCCTAGGCTTCATGCCCGATTATGAAGACTGAGCTTCTATGAATGACAATGCAACCATAGAAAACCATTCTCTAATATATAGGTTTGGCCCCGACCTTTCACCTTTTTTGCCAAGTCTGTTTTCAGCCGTCTATACCAGTCTTTATTTGAGTTTCTCAAATTTGGGTCTCCTCATCTCCTTTATCTACAAATAAACTCATCATTGGGGCACCTGGGCGGCTCAGTTGGTTAACGGTCCGACTTCAGCTCGGGTCATGATCTCATGGTTCGTGAGTTTGAGCCCCGCACAAGGCTCTCTGCTGTTAGAGTGGATCCTCTGTCCCCCTCTGTCTCTGCTTCTCTCTCTCTCTCTCTCAAAAATAAATAAACATTCAAAAAATAAACTCATCATCTTCCCAGCTTTCTCTTCCTCTTGATGGTATGCGACTATGTTTCCCGCTTCAAAATCTTGGTGTCTTCTTGGACACACATCTTTCTTCCATTAAACAGGCATTGATCGACCATCTGCTGTGAGCCAGGTACTGGGCACAGTGCTAAGGGTGGGTACGAGCACTCAAGGGGCTCTATACTCAGATTGTAACTGAGTTGTATTGTTGCCCGATTTACACGAAGGCACGTAGAAAACAATAAATTATAGTATTGCCAATGTCGTTGTTGTTGTTTTAATGTGTTAGATTCATCTTCTTCTCTCCTTTCCACTATCTAAATCCCGGCTGGACAAATCTGATGTTTAAGATACTGTAACAGTTTTTCCTTGCCTTCAAAGAGCACCCGTGGTTACATGGGATCAATTTCATCTTGCTAGCTTGCCGAATTTGCTGTGTTTAGGCTTCACTTCACAGTGTTTTAGGCACATTATTAGCTCCACCCATCTTGTTTCAGAGTCTGTAGGAGCAGAGATTTGGTTGGACATGATGGTGAGGGGATGCTCTTTAGGGAACACCTGGAAGGGAGGGAGAAAAGCAGGAAAAGAACTTGGAAAAGATGTCATCTCAGATGAAGTCCCGCCTTGGTCTGATCCACCAGGTTAGGGCTTCGGAGTATAAAGCACACTGCAGAACTGTCTTCATCTCGGCCAAAAAGTCAGCCCTTTATACCTCTACCAGTGGTTCAGAAGGGATGGGACACCCCCAATGTGGGACCTAACTTCCTGGAAGAGGTAGCTGCAGACAGCAGAGGGGCAGTTCGCAGAGACGGGGCCGGGGGTGGGGGCGACCGTGAGGGGTTCGTGGCCAACTCTTCAGCAGCCTAAATCAGCTGTTGTCGAACTTTAGTATCTATCACAATCACCCTGTGGGCTTGTTAAATCAGAGACCTTTGGGTCCCCAACTCAGAGTTTCTGATTCCTTTGGCGTGCCTGATGTGAACCCAAGAATTTACATTCGTATCAAGTTCCCAGGTAACGCTGATGTTGCGGGTCTAATTAGATCCTGCGTTGGATTGCCCGACAAAATATAAGATGCCAGTTAAATTTGAATTTCATACAAGTAACAAGTCAAAAAATTCTCGTTTATATGGAAATTCCATTTAAATTCAAGTATATTTGCTAAATCTGGCAATGCAAATCCTACATCATCATAAGGGCAAAGGTACAAAAAGTGTAAGTGTCGAGGTCAGTGTATTCGTGATGAAAATACAAGTAATGAACGCCACCAACAAAACAAAAAGGCAGCCTAGTGAATGGGAGAAAATATTTCCAAATGATATATGTGATAAGGGGTTAATATCTAAAATATACAAAGAACTTAGCTCAACACCGCAAAAAAAAGGAAAAAAAATCCAATTTAAAAATGGGCAGAAGATTTGAATAGACCTTTTTGCAAAGAAGACATACAGATGACCAGCAGACACATGAATAGGTGCTCCACATCACTCATCATCAGAGAAATACAAATCAAAACCATGATTAGATATGGCCCTACACCTGCCAGAGTGGCTAAAATAAAAAAGACAACAAATAACAAATACTGATGAGGATGTGGAAGAAAGGGAAGCCTCACGCACTGTCAGTGGGAACGTAAATTGGTGTAGCCACTGTGGGAAACAGTATGGAGGTTCCTCAGAAAATGAGAAACACCATAGGATCCAGTAATTCCACTATTGGGTATTTACCCAAAGAAAATGAAAATGCTAATTCGAAAAGATATAGGCGCCTCTGTGTTTTTTGCAGCTTTATTTACGGCAGCCAACACATGGAAGCAACCCAAGGGCCCATTGATAGGTGAATGGGTAAAGAAGATGTGGTGTATATTTACAATGGAACGTTACGCAGCCACAAAAAGGAATGAGATCTTGCCCTGTGCGACAACATAGATAGATCTAGACAGTATTACGCTAAGTGAGATAAGTCAGACAGAGAAAGGCAAATACCATACAATTTCACTTACATGTGGAATCTAAAAGACAAAACAAACAGAGATGAAAAGTATTGCACAAAGAATATAGTCAGGGGGTGCCTGGGTGGCTCAGTCGGTTAAGCGTCCGACTTCAACTCAGGTCACGATCTCGCGGTCCGTGAGTTCGAGCCCCGCGTCGGGCTCTGTGCTGACAGCTCAGAGCCTGGAGCCTGTTTCAGATTCTGTGTCTCCCTCTCTCTCTCTGACCCTCCCCCGTTCATGCTCTGTCTCTCTCTGTCTCAAAAATAAATAAACGTTAAAAAAAAATATATATATATACAGTCGGTAATATCGTGATGATGTTACATGGTGACAGATAGTGACTACACTTACCAGCACTGAGTAACGTATAGAATGTTTTAATCACCAAGTTGTATGCCTGAAACTAATATAACATTGTATGTCAATGACACTTCAACAGTAAACATTTAAAACATAAAATAAATTAATGAGAAAAGTAAAGAATGAAAAAATGGAAATTGATGGGAAACAAGCAACATGTGATAGGATGAGTCCTGTGACAGAAAAAAAAAATTGTGAATGATAGAGAGCAAATGACGGCAGATACAAAAAGTTCTGTGCTTTGGCAATCCACAAGCATTAGGAAGAGAAGTTGCAAAATCAACTGAGGAAATGGAAATCTTCCGAACGTGGGACTGAGGGCCCAGTGTCAGTGCCATGTGCCTATTAGTGCAATATTAATTGAGGAGAAGGCTAGTTCAGAAGTTTGTTGAACAACTCCAAAGCTAAGCATGGTAAAATGCTGTGAATGAAAACGTTTTTTTTTTTTTTGCATTAATTTAATCTGATGACCCTATTTTAATGCTGCGGCCCCCATCTCGTACCTTCTACCCTGGTGTTCCCCATCTCTCTTACCCTGCTCTATCTTTTCTTTTCCTACAGAACATATTTCCTCACAATATATAATTTTTTTTTCTGAAGGTAGACTTCACACCCAGGATGGAATCCAACATGGGGCCTTAACTCATGACCCTGACTCATGAGCTCAAGACCCAAGCTGAGATCAAGAGTCAGATGCTCAACCGACTGAGCCACTCACCCAGGCACCCCTACAATATATCATTTATCTATTCATGATGTTACTTTGCTCACTGGTGTATCTATTCTCAGAGCTCGGAACAGTACCTAATACACACCAAGTACAGTTGACCCTTGAGCAAGTCGGGAGTTAGGCACCGATCCCTGTGCCGTTGAAAATCCGTCCTAACTTTAGACTCTCCCAAAACTAATAGCCCGATGTTGAAAAGAAGACTTACCAACAACACAAACAGTTCATTAACACGTATTTTCTATGTTATATGTATTATATACTATATTACGATAGAGTAAACTAGAGAAAAGAGAATGTTATTAAGGGAATCATAAGAAAAATGCATTTACAGTACTGTACTGTATTTTTGAAAAAAAAATCCGCTTATAATTGGACCTTTCGTATATGTGGATGTGTGTAGTTCAAACCTGTGTTGTTGAAGGGTCAAGTGTAGTCAATACTTACTTTTCCACAAGCGAATCATGAATGAATGCTTCCCTAGCAATGGCTTTTTCCCTATGTTCTAGGTTCCCTGAGTTTGTGGACTTTGAGTTTACACACAGGATGGTGCGATCAGGTGGTGAGGGGCTAACACAGTTGCTAGAGTTTTCGATGACGCAGCTCCTGTTGAGATCATAGGGGTTTGGCGTTGGGAGAAGGTATTTTTCTTAACAGATTTTCAACGTATTCAAAACTGGTCTGTTCGGGGGGAAAAGATGCCTGATAGAACACATCAACGATGAAGAGACATGTGTGTTTGGTTTCTGAGCTGAGAAGGACAGCCCCGCACTGACTTGATCTTTGGCAGATGATTCTGGAGCACAAACCACACAGCAGTGTTGCTTGCTGTCGAGGCAAGGGAAGAGCCTTTTGAAGCTCTTACCAATCTCTGGCTAGGGGCCACTTCCAAACTTGGGGGTCACCTTCTTGGTTGGCAGCTCTTATCAGCCCCAGGCAATTCTCCAGAGAACAGAGGCAGCTGTGAGCCCTCGGCCCCATGACACTCACAGCAGCTTCTTGTAAATGTTTCCAGAGACTTCACCCTTAAGCCTCTCTCTCTTGACTTCTGAACAAATCGACTTATAGCTCTTTAGAACTTATCCTCTCCTTGACTATGGGAGTATTTGTATTCAGGCAAGGGGAGGAAATTTGAATTTTGAATCTTGAAATTTGAAATTTGAATTAACAGAGGGGAGGCAGGTGTCACTGGAAGAGGGCTCAGTGGGAGTGAAGGGGCAGGTGGGCAGAGGGGGTTAAAGGTAAAGACACTGGAGAAGTAAGTGGGAAAGATGGTCCTGTGTCTGGCCTGGACATAGTCCACGTTTCTGGCTTGCCAAGGGAATAAACTAGTGACACAATGGCTCCCGTTTGCTTCATCCTCAGCAACTCTTGGGGCCAAGAACCCCCTCAAGCTGCAGGTGGGTTTAAGCAACCCATAGTTAATTCTCCATCAAAAAAAATGTTTATTCATTTCGAGAGAGGGAGAGAAAGAGAGAATGCAAGTGGGGGAGGGGCAGAGAGAGAGAGAGAGAGAATCCCAAGCCAGCTCCCTCTGCACTATCAGCACAGAGCTCTATGTGGGGCTTGATCTCATGAACTTTGAGACCATGACCTGAGCTGAAATCAAGAGTCAGATGCTTAACTGACTGAGCCACCCAGGCACCCCTAAATCTCCATGTTTTTAAAGCTTATGTATTTGCTTTGAGAAGAGAGAGAGAGAGACAGAGAGAGAGAGAAGGGGCAGAGAGAGAGAGATAAGGAGAGAGTGAGAATCCCAAGCAGGCTTCCCTCTCGCTGTCAGTGCAGAGTCCGACATGGGGCTCGAACTCACGAACCATGAGATCATGACCTGAGCTGAAATCAAGAGTTGGACACTTAACCAACTGAGCCACCCCGGCACCCCCCCCCCAGTTCTCCATTTTTGACAGTGGTCTTCAAACGTTTTCACTTGTGTAGCCTCTAAAAGAATTTTGGAAAAATTATATGTCCCATACCTAACGTTTACACATAACAACTTTTTATGGAGGCATTTATGAAAGTTCAGGTATTGTGAATGATGTAATTTCTGGCATATTGCAAATATTGACATTTGAAAATACAACTGTCACATCCCTCTTTGAAATGTATTAAGTGGAACCAAATACCGTAGTGCTTTGATATCTACCACGATTCACTTAAAAGATACAGGAACAAACTCCTTTTGAACAGTCAGAAATTTTGTATCGTACCTTTTTCTCTTGAGCTCTTTTCATTCTACCTCACAGAATTGTATCCTAATGCGATATGCTTTTATTCTTGGAAGTCTTTGATCATTACAACCTAATTTCTGCCATAAAAGCATGTACAAACTCACACTGTAAAAAATGCTCATTTCCTGTGAAATGAAAGGCTTTGAGCCTTTGGGATTGTTTTCATTATAACCAGTAGTACACAATTGATTAAAAATAACACAAATATAAAACTTTATAATTGATACACATAAAATAGAGTATTATCGGGACTATGTCTCTTAGGTCGTAGAAGAGGATTTAAAAAAATATAGTTCATTTATCTGTGGATGAATATTGCTTATGTTTAGAATGAGACCAAGTTCAGCATTTTTTAAGATTTTAACTGAAAAAAACTTTTTTTTATTTTTAGAGAGAAAGAGCACGAGCTGGAGAGGGGCAGAGAGAGAGGGAGACAGAGAATCCCAAGCAGGCTCCGAGCTGTCACCACAAAGCCCGACGCAGGGATCGATTCCACTTCTGTGAGATCATAACCTGAGCCAAAATCAACAGTCTCACGCTCAACTGACTGAGCCACCCAGGCACCCCATGAGTTCAGCATTTTTAACAGAAAAAAAGTGTTGGGAAATCCTTTTTACATATTTGGATGGGAACGAATGGAGTTAAGTTAAAACCGTATCATTCAACTGAGCGCTTTTTGAATAATATCTCCCCAAATTAGTTAACAATCTATCATCATAATTACAGGTAGTGATGTATCAGATGACAAGCTGGTTAGGCCCTCCTCTGATTCTGTTGCTAGCAAGGCATTAAAAACTACTCGACTTTACAAAAGGATTTGTTATTTCATCATTAAAGCAACGTACTTTCTCAATGTCTACATCGATGTTTCCAATGGTGTCTTTGCTTTGTCCAGGAGCTTTTTACACCTTGGGGCCAGGAACCAGGGTGAGTCTTGCAATGAATTAGAGACAAGCCTTTCTTCTGTCAAGGGGGAGAAGGGAATGTGGAAAAGTAGGACCATCAGGTATGTTCTTATGCAGATCAAGTTTAGGAAAGAATACAAACAGAAGTTACAAATCTGGTAATTGGTTGAAAACAAACACACAAACAAAGCCTGCCTATGTATCTCTGTAAAGTCTTCATGTATTCTAGATATACAGATATAGTCCCAGCCCATGCAGGGACAGTATCTTAACCATCCCTTATCTCTATTTCCTAATCCAATGCCTTGCCCAGTGTAGTTGTTCAATGAATAGTTTTTGAATGAGTGAAGGATGAATGTTTGAGGGGAGAACGTATGTCTGGCCAAGGGCAGGCTTAGGGTAACTGCTTTATTTCGTGTCCTGAGTATTTCTTTTTCTTTTTTTTTTTTAAGTTTATTTAATTGAGAGTGCAACTGGGGGAGGGGCAGAGAGAGAAAGAGACAGAATCCCAATCGGGCTCTGCACTATCAGTATAAAGCCGAACACGAAGCTTGAACCCACAAACTGTGAGATCATGACCTGAGCCGAGATCAGGAGTTGGACTCTTAACCGACTGAGCCACCCAGGCACCCCTATTTTGTGTCCCGGGTCATTCTTAACTCAATGGCCACAGGGCTATAGAGCATGACATAGGGAGCCAGAGTATTTCTAGGCTATGCCTGGAAAGAGCTAGCTTCGGTGTCATTTACACAAACTTACAGAGTTACTGGTATTAACACTACATTGAAATAGAGCTTCAAAGTCAAATGGCCGCTGCAATGCACATTGTAGCATAATCAGTAGCAGTGAGACAAAGACATTAGGAAAATGGGATTGATGAAACCATACAAGAGAAAGGAATCTGGGTGCTATGGAGACGAAACCGTAGTCACAGCTGTTGACTCTAGGGGACAACAGAACAAGAGGGGGATGAAAAGAGCAATAAAAGGCCATTGAAAGCACACCTGTTACAGTAGGAGACAGGCCTTGGACAGTATCCGGTTACATGCCTAGGACAATTTGCCTCTTATTTATTTTAAACTCTGAGAAATCTAGGGATACGTCTGGATAAGACGGGGCATTGTTCTAACATTTCCTATTGGCAATATCCTTTCTGTACTCCTGGACAAAGAAAGACAAATAGTTAAACGCAAAGCAAAGGCAATTTATCTCTTAAAATACATGTATGAAATGTAAATGATATAGGAGGAAAAAAAACTATTGAGTTACTAACCATCCAACTCACATGTAATCTCACCGTTTTCCTTTTCTGACGTCCGGTCTTGCCATTAAATATAATTTTAAGAAATTTATCATCCAGATGTTATTAAAACCATTCTTTCATCTTTAGCCTCCCAGATGGCTTAGGATCCACAGGAATTTAGTTTGATAACGTAAGTACCATAGTTTAAGGATTCCTGAAAATAAGTAGATAGCTTAATAAAAGAGATAATGCGTACAGACAACCACAAATATTTAAATAAAAGTGGAAGCATTCGGTCAAAAATCTGAGTTTATGTCTACATGATGACAGAATAAAATTTCCATTTTTCATGCAACATTTTAGCTGTAACCATGTGGACACGGCAAAAACATCTTTTTTTAGTTATTCATGTCTCTCTATAGAAGAGATTATTGCCATACCAACAAGAACACAAAGTTTGATGATATTAATTCATACCAAGGTAGGCAGGCCTAGCAGAAAAGGACTTCCTGAAGGACATTCTATTTTTCTGTTTTGTGTGTGTGCTGTTAGGTGAACCAAAGAATTCCCTAACTGCTACCATCGCTGGATTATATAGTGTCAGTTCTCCTGGGGTTCCTTCCTTCCTTCCTTCACTTGAGAATTAAACTGGGATTCGGGGGAGAAGGTATTAAAGAGTATTCCAAATAGAAACGCATATGCGTGCGATCTGCGAAGGAAGGGAATTTGGCATGTTGGAGGATGTAAAAGAAGGTCAGAACAGTTCAAGGACAGTGAGTAAGGGCGAGACTTTGGGCTTTACCTTAAGAACCATACGAAATCATTGAATCATTTTCATGTTCAAGAGTGAATCGATCTGACTTATGTATTTAAAGTTCATTAGACGGGCACCTGGGCGGCACCGTCGGTTAAGCGGCCGACTCTTGATTTCAGCTCAGGTCCCGATCTCACGGATTTGTGAGATCAAGACCCGTCTCCAGCTCTGCGCAGAGCATGGAGCCTGTTTAAGATTCTCTCTCTCTCTCTCTCTCTCTCTCTCTCTGTCTCTCTCTCTGTCTCTGTCTCTCTCTTTCTCTCCCCCCCCCGACCCTCCCCTGATCTCTCTCTCTCTCAAAATACGTAAATAAACTTTAAGAAGGTCACTAGATACACAGTGTGTAAAATGGATTGGAGAACTGGGCACAATTAGAGCTAGAGGCAGTGATATCTGTTGGCTTGCCCTAGAGTCCTAGCAATGGACATGGAGAGAAGTGGGCAGAGTTGAGGGAGATGTCAGAGGCAGAGTCAATAGAATTTAGTGATTACTCGATGGCAGAAGAGAGACTATACTGTTGAAGTTGACTCCTGGTTTTCTGACTTGAGTAATTGGGTGGATAGTGGCGCCTTTAAGGAAGAACAGGAATTGGGGGTGGGTGGTGTAAGTCTTGAGGATACTTGTCCTGTTGAACTTTTGGTGCCTACCAGACGCCTAGAGTGGGCAGCTTTTAAGTTCAACACGAAAATCTAGGATGGTGTCATTGGCACATAAGTGAGATTCTGGGAGTGAATGAAGTTGTCTAGAGAGAAAAGGCCATTCTCTGAGAAATTCCAACAGTTCAATTTTGATCAAAAAGGGAAGAATCAGGGGTGCCTGGGTGGCTCCGTCAGTTAAGCATCCGACTCTCGATTTCGGCTCAGGTCATGATTGCACGGTTTGTGGGATCGAGCCCTGAGTTAGGCTCCGCGCTGACAGCGAGAAGCCTGTTTGGGATTCTCTCTTCCTCTCTCTGTCTGTGCCCCTCCCTTGCTCATGCTCTCTCTCTTTCTCTCTCTCTCTCTCTCTCAAAATAAATAACCTTTTTAAAAAATGGAAGAATCAACCATTTAATACAATGAAGGAACCAACAAAGATGCCGGTGGAGTGACCAGATAAAAGGAAGAAAACCAAAAGAGGGTGAAATTGAGGATGAAATGAAGGGAAGGGTGTTTTTTTCCCCAAAGTTTTATTTATTTACATAATCCCTACACCCAATGTGGGGCTTGAACTCACAAACCCGAGATCAAGCGTCATATGTTTTCTGACTGAGCCAGCCAGGCACCCTGGGAAGACTGTTTCAAGGAGGCTATGATCTTCTAAGCCGAAGACTGAAAGGGCGACACATATAAGATTCTCTCTAGTAGGCATCCCATCATGCCCTTACACTTGCAGCTGAACTGTAGGGCGTAAATACATGGGCAACGTGGCTGCACTACATCTACAGAACTGGGGCAATACGGCGAAAAATAATTCTCCTCTGGAATCTTTGTTTTTTAAAGTTTATTTACTTTTGAGAGAGAGCCAACCCTGGGATCACGACCTGAGTCAAGATTAAGAGTCAGGCGCTCAACCAACTGAGCCACCCAGACGCCCTTCTCCTCTTGAATCTCATAAAGCTTATGGAGAAATGGCCTGAGTATTTTTCCATAGGCATATGACAAACTATTTTCCTTTCTTAGACAGGAGAATTAGGCTTCCCATTTGTGATTTATAGGCACCCACATGTTCCAAATACACTGGAACTCAACAGAAAGAATCAGATTCTCTTGTAGAGGAGAAAGAGATACAACTTCAGGGGAAAATATCCACAGAGACACAGATATGGTGTCCACATCTTCGAGCAGGCACAAGAGAAAGATCAAAGAGTAGAAAACACTGAAAAAACGGTTCTTGAGCTGCAACTCCCTCAAGTTTATGCATTTCTGGGAATATGAAACCCTTTCAGTGAAGAGTATAAGCTGTATACAAAGTTTGAGTTCGATCAGGATCGTATATCAAAGACGATCTCGCTTGCTTCAAATGAGTTAACTGGATATTGGCTAAAATGAGCTTAAGCTAAAAAGGAACTAGAAATGTTGTGACTAAGCTTCTGACAGATGCAAGTAACAAGAAGAAGAACACTGTGGCAATCCAGAAAATGGATTGGGGCCAAAGAGAGCCAAACTGCTGATTAATGTACCCTGACAGAATTTCATCCCCACTATGAATTCAGGAGATATCATTTCAGAAAAACAAATCTCTTCCATTTATTTTACTTTATTATTTTTTTCTAAAGGGAGAGCGAGCGAGCACATGAGCTGGGGAGGGGCAGGGGGAGAGAGGGAGAGGATCGTAACCAGCGTCCACGCCCAGCATGGAGATGGATGCGGAGCTCAATCTCATGACCCCGAGATCATGACCTGAGCCCAAATCAGGAGTCCGACACTCAACTGACTGAGCCACCCAGGTGCCCCCAAAACAAATCTCTTAACAAATAAAAATTACACACTGTTCACCTTCTAAGCCCATACTATCAATGAAATCTTTTTGAGAGAAAATGAGGGTGGGGGGAGAAAGGGAGGGAGAGAGAGGGAGGAAGACAGAGAGAGAAGGAGAGAGAGAGAGAGAGAGAGAGAGAGAGAGACATTCTGCGAAGTTGATTCTGTGTCTGCCTCATAGTCACTGGATGGAATCACAAAGAAAACATTGGCAAGAGATCAGGCCTTCTGGAATCCATTAAAGACGAAGAAGGGGAAAAGTATCTAAACAATTGGTTTCAGGTCAGCATGCTATATGCAAGGATTTGGGTAGAACCGTTTAAGGGCCAGCAGATCCAGCAATAAAATTTCATAATCAGCGTTCATAAAAACAGCAAGAACAGAAGTCTGCTAGGTTAGAGGACAACTGTTGCTACTACATATGGTGGATCTCATCTGTCAGTCTGAACCAGAAACAAAGATCTTGGTGGGATATTTATCCTCTACTTCTGTTCTTGCCTTTCGGCATGCACAAGTTTCTGCACCACCTCCCCGAGTCGCTAGTCACAATCATACAGTTTACGAAGGTGTGCTTGCAATACAGACTAACCTCCTGACCAAGCTAACCACAGACTTAGAATACAAATGAGGGCTAACCTAAGCTGGGGATGGTCACGGTGACCGCTGTGTCTCATCCCCACACGTCCTCTTGCTGGAGAAATTCAATAGACAAGAGCTGCGCGGTAGAATAGCTTGACTCGCAAGGGCAGCCTGCTTCAACGAGAAGCATCGGAGAGAAATTAGAGATCAGGTAGGTAAAATGCCAGGGATAGGGCAGTCAGCTAACACAGGATAGAACAGGTCGGTACTGGGGCCTTGAACAGACTAGGACTCTCATTTCTGACCTTTTAGAAAATGGAGACTACTCATTACTAAGAAGACGATAGCTTGCTGAAAAAGTAAAGAAGTGGTTGTTCATTATCGAAAGATTTTTAGAAAATAAAAAATGCAGCAGAGATGGCTGCACTTGGCTCCTTGGGGTACATCCCATAAAATCTTTTCCTATGCGTGGAGCGCCTGGCTGGCTCAGTCCATGGAGCGTGTGACCCTTGATCTCGGGGTTGGCAGTTCAAACACCACGTTGGGTGTAGAGATTACTTAAGAATAAAAATCTTAAAAAAATATCTTTTTCTATGCATATGAAGTTGATATATATATATATATATATATACATATATATGTATATATATATGTAGTTACTGCATTTGAAGCATTTTCAGTTTTCACTTATGATATTTTTAGGAACAACTTTCCATTACAATAAATATTTACCCATGGTACTATTGTTATTTCTAGATAATACTGGAAGGGTATATCACCATTTATTTCACTACTCTATTGTTGAACACATATGGTGTTTCTAGTTTTTCTTGCTAAAGAATCCTGCAGTGAATATCGCTGAACACATTATTTCTTTAAGGATCCCTTTCTAATATCAAACATATAAAAAATGGAACAACTTGAAATCCACTTGCAAAAGATTGATGTTGTACCCCTACCTCACACTGGATACTAAAATGAACTCTAAATGGATCAAAGGCCTAAATATCGGAGATAAAATTGTACAGCTTCTGGAATGAAACATAGGGGTAAAACTTCATGGCCTTAGACTTGGCAGATTTCTTAGATACGACACCAGAGGCACAATCAGCAAAAGAAAGAATACGTAAAATGGACTTCGTCCTTAAAAACCTTTCTGCAACAAAGAGCTGTGTCAAGAGAGGAAAAGGCAATCCACAGAATGGAAGAAAATATGTGCAAATCATATATCTGATTGCAGTAGGATCCACAATATATAAAGAGACCCTATAATTCAACAACAAAAAGAAGAACGACCCAATTAAAATATGGGCAGAAGACTTGAACAAACATTTCTCCAAGGAGGATCAACAAATGTTCCACAAGCACACGGAGAGACACTCAACACCATTAATCATTAGGGAAGCGAAAATAAAAATATGGTAAGATGCCACCTCACCCATCACAAGGGCTAATATTTTTTTAAAAATCCCGGAAAATAGTAAGTGTTGACAAGCATGTGGAGTAATTGGGACTCTGGTACATTGCTGTGCGGAAGTAACATGATGCAGCTACTGTGAGAAACAGTTTGGAACTTTCTCAACAAATCGAACATAGAATTACCATATAACCCAGCAAGTCTACTTCTAGATAAATACCCACGTTCAGAGCAGCACTACTCACAGTTGTCAAGACACGGACACAACCCAGACATTCATCCGTGGATTAATGGTAAACAAAATTAGTATATCCATTGTAGGGGCCAAGGAGAGGTCACCCCTAAACGTACCACAATGGCATTTTGATTATTATGAATTAAAGCTACTTAAAAACAGCTGTGCAAGGGGTGCCTGGGTGGCTCAGTTGGTTAAGCGTCCGACTTCAGCTCAGGTCATGATCTCGTGGTTCATGGGTTTATGCCCCGTGTCGGGCTCTGTGCTGACAGCTCAGAGCCTGGAGCCTGCTTCGGATTCTGTGTCTCCTTCTCTCTGCCCCTTCCCCACTTGTGTTCTCTCTCTCTCTTTCTCAAAAATAGAACATTAAAAAAAAAAAACAGCTGTGCAAGAAGAACACTCAGAACTTCCCTTGTCCAGCTGAAAAAAGGAAATAAATCTGTGTGAAAGGTACCCTCCCTGTACCCGGAGGTAAAGAGACATCCTTATGACCAGAGATAGGTAATTTAGGTAATTTATCGGGTCTTCGTGCGCAAGAAAACCTTGATCTTTTTTCTTCTGTTAATCTGTCTCATGTAAATTTAATTCTTAGCCCACCTAGAAGAACCTCGGACAAAGGAAAATTTCTTCCTCCCTTCACCATACAAGGGGCTATGACTCAGCCATGTAAAGGAATGAGGCTCCGATGCATGTTACAACATGGATGAACCTTGAAAACATTATGCTGAGTGAATGAAGCCGGACAAAAAAGGACATGTATTGTATACTTTCATTTAAATTTTTTTTTATGTTTATTTATTTTTGAGACAGAGAGAGACAGAGCATGAACGGGGGAGGGTCAGAGAGAGGGAGACACAGAATCTGAAACAGGCTCCGGGCTCTGAGCTGTCAGCACAGAGCCCGACGCGGGGCTCGAACTCACAGACTGGGAGATCATGACCCGAGCTGAAGTCGGACGCTCAACCGACTGAGCCACCCAGGCGCCCCTGTATAATTTCATTTAAATGAAATATCTGGAATAAGGAAATCCATGGTGATAGAATGCACAGCGGTGACTGCTAGGCCCCAGAGGGAGGAGGCATCGTGGAATGACTGCTTAATGGATGAGGGGTTTCTTTTACGGGTGATGAAAAATTTCTGGAGCTAGATGGTGGATGATTGCACCACATCGTGAATGTACTTAAGGCCACCGAATTGTACATTTTTAAGTGGTTTAAAAGGTAAATTTTACGTTTATTTGACAAGAAAAATTAAATAAAATGGTTTTCTAAACTTACATAATAGTATTACTTTGAATATCCCTTACTTGAGGCATTATATGATGACACAGAGCTACTATGACTTTAGTAATACACTATGAGTTAACATTCTATTAAACACCATATATGGACATGTTTGAAAAAATGCTAGGTGTATATGCAAGACAAATGTATATGATCTAATACCAGGCTTTCTTCATACAGGGATCTGAGGACTCCTTGCAATAATTCGGCTGGCTCCTGGAGATTTAGAGCCCACAGGCTATGACTTATTGGGCAAGAGAACGAGTCCACAGAAATAAAAAAGGTAGCATATTCGTTTTCTGTGGCTGTTGGGACAAATGACCACAAACGGGGTAGCTTGGAGCAACACGAATGTATTAGCTCACACTTGTGGATGGCACAAGTCCAAAATCAAGGAGTTAACAGGGTTGCTGTCTCTAAAATTTCCCAGGGAGGATCTATTCCTTGCCTCTTCCAGCTTCATTGGCTTATGATCACATCACTCCAATCTCTGCCTCTCTGTTTACATTGCCTCTTCTTCTGTCTCAAAACTCTGCCTCTATCTTATCAAGATAAGTGTGATTGCTTTCAGGGACCAGCGAAATAATACAGGATAAACTCCTTCTCTCAAGATCCTTAATTTCATGAAATCTTTTGCCTTATAATAGTAACATCCGGGGGCCTGGGTGGCTCAGTCGGTTGGGCGTCCGACTTCGGCTCAGGTCACGATCTCGCGGTTCATGAGTTCGAGTCCCGCGTCGGCCTCTGTGCTGATAGCTCAGAGCCTGGAGCCTGTTTCGGATTCTGTGTCTCCCTCTCTCTCTGACCCTCCCCCGTTCATGCTCTGTCTCTCTCTGTCTCAAAGAGAAATAAACATTAAAAAAAATGTATAATATTAATATCCACTCATTTGCCATATAACATAATATTCACTGGTTCTGGGGATTAGGATGAGGACATATCTTTAGGGGAGACCGTTATTCAGTGCACTATAGTCTTTCTTTTGCCCCCACCCCCAAATTCACATTCATCACAGAGAGTAAAGACTGAGCCCTGGGGGGAATATCTATAGTCAGGAGTGGGAGGAGAAAGAGAAGCCACCGACCAGGGGAAAGGAGGGGCAGTGGAAAATGGAGGAGGTGTTTCAAGGCCATATAGGGAAGCTTTGGTGGCTCAATAGGATGAGCATCTGACTCTTGATTTGGCTCAGGTCATGATCTCAGGGTCGTGGATCTCAGTGCTGGGGTGGAGCCTGCTTAAGATTCTCTCTCTCTCTCCCTCTGCTCCTCTCCCCAACCCTCTCTCTCTCTCTCTCTCTCTCTAAAAAACATTAAAAATATTCAAGGCAGAATAGTTCCATTTAATAGTCCCATTTGATCATGCTTTTGGTCAAATAAATAGAATCATACAATATGGTCTGTGTTTTGTTTTGTTTTATAGTTAATTTATTCATTTAGAGAAAGAGAGAGAGAGAGAGAGAGAGAGAAAGAGCATGAGTCAGAGAGAAGGGCACAGACAGAGAGAGAGAGAGAGAGAATCCCAAGCAGGCTCCATGCTCAGTGTGGGACCCAATGCGGAGCTGGAGACCATGACTGTGAGATCGCGACCCGAGCAGAAGTCAAGAGTGGGATGCTCAACTGACTGAGCCACCAAGGTGCCCCTTCATTTTTCTTGTGCTAACTTCCAGTCCATCATCAAAGACCTAGTGATTTTAACTTTGAAATGTTTCCTCAATTCTTCTCTCCAACCTCGCTGTCATCATCCTACTTTAACTTTTTATAAGTTTTTTTTTAAATTTGAGTAGACTTGCAATATTACGTGAGTTTCAGGTGTACAATGTGAGTGATTCAATATACCATGGACTACATTCCCTATGCTGTGCCTTTTATTCCCATGACTTATTCATTGTATATGTGGAAGCCTGTACCCCCCACTCCCCTTCGTTTATTTTGCCGATCCCCCCCACCCCCTCCCCTCTGGCAACCATCAGTTTGTTCTCTCTACCTCTGGGTCTGATTCTGCTTTCTGTTTGTTTATTCATTTTTTGGTTTAGATTCCACATATGAGTGAGATCATATGGTATTTGTTCTTCTCAGTCTGGCTTATTTCACTTAGCATAATACCCTCTAGGTCCATCATCATCCTACTTTATTTTTTTTTATTTTTTTTTCAACGTTTTTATTTATTTTTGGGACAGAGAGAGACAGAGCATGAACGGGGGAGGGGCAGAGAGAGAGGGAGACACAGAATCGGAAACAGGCTCCAGGCTCCGAGCCATCAGCCCAGAGCCCGACGCGGGGCTCGAACTCACGGACCGCGAGATCGTGACCTGGCTGAAGTCGGACGCTTAACCGACTGCGCCACCCAGGCGCCCCCTTTATTTTATTTTTTTAAACTGTTTTTTGTTTATTTATTTTTGAGAGAGAGAGAGAGCGTGCGCAGGGGAGGGCAGAGAGAGGAGGAGACAGAGGATCCAAAGCAGGCTCCGGTCTGTCAGCACAGAGCCCGACGTGGGGCTCGAACTCACGAGCCGTGAGATCATGACCTGCGCCGAGTTCGGACTCTTAACCTCCTGAGCCACCCTGGCGCCCCAGGAGAAAGTCTTTAAGTTGGTACACAGAGCCTCCTTGATCTGGCTTCCCCTTTCGTCTCCAGCCTCATGCCTCATCACTCTCTGACTCAGACTTCATTACCCAGCAACCATCACTGCTCTATCATTCATCGGAATGCACCACGCCATTATTCACTCCCATTCCTTTGCTCGTGGCCTTCTCTATACGATCGTCCTACTTACTCTTTGGGCCTCGGTTCAGGCATCACCTCCTGAAAGATTTATTTGACCCCACTCGACCTAGGCTTCCCCCCTTGATGTTCTTTTATGGCCTCCTGTATTTTGTCAGTGCTCTTAACACAGTTTATTATTACGGTCTATTTATATGACCGTATCCCCCCACCCCAATTCCCACTAGGGTTTGAGCTCTTTAAGTGCAGAGGTTGTAGCCTATCCGTTGCTATATCCACAGCAAGTAGCTTGAAGGAGTTTATTAGCCTCATCAGCTGAGAACAGGGCCTTGGGCCCCCTATCTCTCTACTGTCCACTGCCGTGATTGTGGACCTTTTGCCCAGAATCCAAGATTCTTGAGGATTGTTACCATTCACCCGGAGACAATAGATAAGGTGTTAGGCACTAAAGGAATTTAGTAACGTGGGGCCCAGACTGAGTCATACAGAATAAGCTGGCTGTACTCACCATTCATGTGACAGAGGAGAGAGAATTATTGCTTTGCCTGTATGCATACATCTAACAATCAAATAGCCCCTCCTGCACTATCAAACCTGTACTTGGACATATACACATGTGTTCCTACCTAATTATTATTTTTCCTGCAAATGGAGCTCTTAATGGACTTCTAAAGCTCTAAATTCAAGGAAGAATCCAAGATGGTACGATTTCTCCACTCACTGTAAAACGGAATTGTGAGAGACCCTCTGTATCCTCTTTAAATGGCTGAAACGAAGAACTCAGCGATCACGAGTAGGAAATCCTCATATCCAAGTGGGTGCTGTGCTAAGTTCCCAGACATCTTCAGACGTAATCAGGACATTCCTGGTCCCACCCAGCTGTCACACTGGACCACTCTCACTCCAGTGCAAGTGGACATTAACAAAACACACCATGGGCTTAGGCGTCTGATGACTGCATCCCTATCAAAGGGTTCATGCTGGTCACCCCTCACTGCCCACTTTCCCCCTTGTTCCTCAACTTCTCGTCCTTGCAATCTTGTTCTACTTGAAATCTCATTCTGTTATGTCCTTTATTTTACTCCCAAGTTTTTTTTTAATGTTTTTTTTTTATCTTGAGAGAGAGAGAGAGAGAGAGGGAAACAGAATCCCAAGCAGACCCCATGCTGTCAGCGCCGAGCCTGACCTGTGGCTCGATCTCACGACCACAAGATCATGACCTGAGCTGAAATCAAGAGTCAGATTACTTAACTGACTGAGCTACCCAGAAGCCCTTACTTCCAAGTTTATTTGTCGTTTTAAAATCAGCATTGCTCTTTCTAGAATCTCAGATAAGTATGCCACATTTCAGAACAGGAGGAACTGTCTACTAGGGGTCTTTAAGCCAGAAATCACATATCTAACAAAATGTATTGAGCACCTGCTATGTGCCGGGCTCTGTTCTACATCCTGCAGATACAACAACGGACAAATCAGGCAGAATTTCTGCCTCATCAGCTTACATTAGAGTTGGGGAGTAAGAATTAAAACAACACAAATAAGTAAAATCTGTGTTAGATGTTGATAAAGAAGATAATAATCCAGGAAACGTGTGATTGCAAGGTGGCTGTCCTATTTAGATAGGGTAGTCAGAGGATAGTCAGAGAAAGTCACATGGAAAGGCTTGAAAGGAGTGAGGGAGTGAGTCATGTGGATGCCTGTGGGAAGAATATTACAAGTAGACAGGACAACAACGGGAGAGGCTCTGGGGGAGGAAAATGACTGGAGGGTTTTAGAAATTGGAGGCTAGTGTGGATGACCCGGAGTGAGCAAGGGGGTGGATGGCTCGAGATGAATTCAGAGAGGAAACAGAAAATCGGTTCTGGTAGGGCCCTATGGGTCATCAGGACAACTGTGGATTTTACTCTGAGAAATTTGGTTTTGGACAAAAGAAGTTATGTGATTTGACTTCCGTTTAACAGAATCGCTCTAGCAGCTGTGTTCAGAGCAGGCTCTGTGGGGGAAGTGGGCAAAAATGGAAGCAGGGAGACCGGTTAGGAGGCTCTTGAAGTAATCCAGACCAAAAAAAAAATGATAATAGTTTGGACTAAGACAATGGTGGAGGTCCTCCAAAGTGGAGGTGGTGAGAAGCGGTTGCCTTCTAGATAGGTTTTGAAAGTATTGTTGGCAGGACTTGTAGATAGATAAGCTGAGGGTAATGGAAAAAAAGAGAGGGACGAGGGTAGCAGATGTTTCTTTAGCCTGGACAGCTGGAGAGATGGGATTGCTCTTTCCTAAGATAAGTAAAAAATGTGGCAAGAACAGGTTTGAGGGGAAATATCAGGGATTTGATTTTGTGTCTATTAAGGGTCTGATGCCTATTAGGCATCTGAATAGAGAGGGTAGGTAAACAGTTGGGTATGTGAGTCTGGAGTTCAGGAGAGACTTCTGATGATATATATTCGGAAGTCATCAGCATACAGACAGTAAAGAATGGGTGTGGTTGCCAGGGTGTGCCTCAGGGTTCAATAGATAAAGAAGAAACTAGGACCAAGGATTGAGCCATAGGCATTCTAGAAGTTGAGTTAATAAGAGGGGTCAGCAAAAGAGAAAATGAACGGCCAATGGAAACAGAAGAGTGCGGGGCCCTGGATGCCCATCAGGAGAGAGTGATCAACCATAATAATCACTACTTACAAGACAAATATTGGAACAGAGAATTAAACTTTGGACTTGTCAACGTAAAGGCCATCGGTGATCTTGAAAAGGACTTTTTTTTTTTTTTTTGTGGAATGATGGTGGCAGAAGCCTGAGTGCAGTGGCTTCTCAAGAAAGAACAGGACTGTGGACAGTTCTTATTTTTGAGGAGTTTTGCTCTAAAGTCGAGAATCAAAACGAGGGAAGGGCTTGCCAGAGGGAGATGTGAAATAAACGATTTGTTTTTCGGAGGGTGAAATAAGAGATTTTTTAGATACTGATGGCAACGATTCAGTAGTAAGTAGAAAGTGGGTGACGTAGGAGAGAGAGAGGTGCATTGCTGGGGTGATGTCCTTGGGTAGGTGCGAGGGGATGGGGTCTAGTGGAAGGGTTGGCATTAGATAGGAACGTGGATGAACACACACAGTTCCAACGGCATGCAGTTGTGTCGATGCGGTGGTGGGGATCGTGAGGGTTCTTTTCTATTTTCCATTCTCTCTTAGGTGAGAAGAATGATGGCGGGGAGAAATGGTGAAGGTCTGATGAGGGTAGAAATGTGAAATAGTTCTCCACGAGAGACAGAGCGCACCAGGAAATGGAGTCTGATTCTGGAACAGCACTGGGGATCTATTTGACGTGGGTGGTTGTGGTTTTTCTCCTCCACCTTCATTCAGCAGCAGCAGGGGCAAGGGTGGAATAGGCAGAAAGTTAGATTGAACTGAAGTTGGGGCTTCTCCAAGTGTGTAAGATGAAGCAAGGGGTAAGCCAGTTGAGCCTGAATGCGAGGAGGTGAAGCACAATATCCTTCTTGCTGGCGACTCGTGTTATTCACAAAAGTTACAGCATTTCAGACAAACGGATGAGATCCCACAGCGACGACTTTGACTATCACAACCCTTCCTTGGAAACGTTAAACTCTGGCATGCGTGTTGAAAAACAGTCCAGTCACATCACTAAAGTAATGTACTGGCCTCACCTCATTTATCTATTACCTTTCCTCCAAAGGGCTTTTGCTGCCGAACAAGAATCTATCAAACACTAAACATGCCTCAGAGGCTGTGACTCCTAGAAGAATCAAGGTTTGAGTAAAAGCAGATGAAAGGCCAGAGATAGGAGGAGAGGGATGAAGAGAAAAGGTGAACTAGCAAGGAAGCAGCACCGTTCCAGGGTAAACACACCATTGGTAAATCAAACTAGTGAAGAAATAATACATGAAAAGGAACTAGGAGGATGACCAAGAAAAACAGAGGGGAACGGTGCAGACAGAAGCGTAAGAGATACGGCAAATATAGTAAAAAAAAAAAAAAAAATGCGGCAATATTACTGAGATTCTCCACTGACACTTGTGATAGAACACTTTTATTCTAAGGCATCTGAAAAGAATGAATATTTATTCAGTGCTTAGTACATGCCAAGCATTTTATGTGTCTTCATTTATATTAGCCGTGAGGTCTAAAAAGCAGATATCATTATCATCTCTACTTTACGGATGAAGAAACAGAGGAATGGAGAAGTGAAATCAGTTACTTGAGCCCCACAACTTGTCTTCTTGATTCCTTTTTTTTAAAAATACTATTGTTAAAAAAATTTTTTTAATGTCTATTTATTTTTGAGAGACAGAGAAAGACAGAGGAGGTGCAGGGGAGGGGCAGAGAGAGAGGGAGTCACAGAATCCGGAGCAGGCTCCGGGCTCTGAGCTGTCAGCACAGAGCCCAAAGTGGGGCTCGAACGCACGAAATGTGAGATCATGACCTGAGCTGAAGTCGGGCACTTAACCAACTGTGCCACGCAGGCGCCGCAAATATTATTTTTTTTAAAGTTATCTCTCCTCCCAGCGTGGGACTGGAACTCACAACCCTGAGATCAAGAGTCACATGATCTACTGACAGAGCCAGCCAGGCGCTCCATATCTCCCTGGTTTCAAAGCCAGTGCCCCTTCCACCTTATCAAGCCACCTCCCAGCTAATTGAGATACTTTATATAACAGTATCCTTTAAAAAAAAAGTTGTTATTTGAATCCATAGTGATTAAAACAAGTTTTTATTTCTTAAAGAATTTTTTTTTTTTTTGCCTATTTGTCCATTTTGGGGGAGGGAGAGAAAGAGAGAGCGAGCGAGCATGTAAGGGGAGGAGAGCGAGGGAGGGAGAGTGCGTGGAGCCTGACATGGGGCTGGAACCCATGAACTTGAGATCATGACCTGAGCCGAGTCCAAGGGTTGGATGCTTAACCAACCCAGGCGTCCCCCCAAGTATTTTAAATTATAATTTTCAATTACAAAATAGAACAGTATGTTTGCAGTTGTGTCCATAAAGTATGCTGTCCAAAGCCACGCAACAATGTCAAAGATTGATGGGAAATCCAAATATGAGTAAAAATGTTCCTCTGAATTCATGCATTTCATCGAGCACCAAAACCCACAAATATTTTACTTCTATTTGTGTACATTATTCTTTTTGCCACATTTGTTTCATCTGGGTGGATCCCTTAATTTTATTTCATTTTCTTTTTTAAATTTTTTTAACATTTATTTATTTTTGAGACAGAGAGAGACAGAGCACGAACAGGGGAGGGGCAGAGAGAGAGGGAGACACAGAATCTGAAACAGGCTCCAGGCTCTGAGCGGTCAGCACAGAGCCCGACGCGGGGCTTGAACTCACGGACCGCGAGATCATGACCTGAGCTGAAGTCAGGCGCTTAGCCGACTGAGCCACCCAGGCGCCCCAATTTTATTTCATTTTCTATGTGGCCTTCTCCTCAGTTATTAACATGGCATTGGCTGCTGCCTTGGGGTTGGGTATCTGCTATACAGCACGGAGAAGCTCACACTCTCTTCTCCTCAATCAACACACCGCTCGTGACCTCCAACTTGTTTTTCCCAATTGTAAAAGTTTACCGAACCTGGTTAAAAAGTCAGCCATTTGGTTATATTTGCTCTACCTTATGCCATGTGGATAATATTTAAAAATTTTAAAAAATGGGGCACCTGAGTGGCTCAGGCAGTTAAACATCCGACTCTTGGTTTCGGCTCAGGTCACGATCTCACGGTTCGTGAGTTCGAGCCCCACGTCAGACCCTGAGCTGCCAGTGCAGAGCCTGCTTGAGATTCTCTCCTCCTGTCTCTCTGTCCCTCTGCTGCTCGTGCTCTCTCTCTCAGAATAAATAAGTAAAACGTAAAAAAAAAAATAAATAAATTAAAAAGACCGAATGGTATCTAAACCAGCATTAGAGAAGTTAATGGACAGGGGCGCCTGGGTGGCTCAGTCGGTTAAGCGTCCGACTTCAGCCAGGTCACGATCTCGCGGTCCGTGAGTTCGAGCCCCGCGTCGGGCTCTGGGCTGATGGCTCAGAGCCTGGAGCCTGTTTCCGATTCTGTGTCTCCCTCTCTCTCTGCCCCTCCCCCGTTCATGCTCTGTCTCTCTCTGTCCCCAAAATAAATAAACATTGAAAAAGAAAAGTTAATGGACAGCTTGAAGCGCTTTCGATGAGAATTAATTTCAGAAATCCACACAAAAGTAGCATTGTCCTACCAGGCAAGTCTACCATCCACAGATTTTGGCCAAAATGTTGCTTTCCTCCTTACAGAAGGGGATCTGGGTCTAGAAGATGTAGGAGACAAATCACGGGTAAAGACTTTCATTTTTTTAGTTGTTTGTGGCAAATTATTCCAAGCTCTACAGATTAAATGGAATTTGTATGGTCCTGGTCTGACTGCGGCAGGTCAGGTCATGTTGATCCAAGGCTCGACCGTAGGAATCATAGCATGAATGTATTTTGTCTGAGACAAGGGTAACAGTGGAAGAAACGATGATAAGAAGGCATCCAAGTCTATCACGTCAGCCCTATGCGGCATGTCTACATAATTGGATCTCAGACAAGGGTCCGTGGAGGCCATCCCCCAGCCTTTGTTGACCGAACTGCCCAATGGGAAGCAGGGTGTAATACCCAGCCTAATGATTGTCTGTGTTACAGACTATGCGAGGAAAAGCCCTGGGTCTTTTAAGCATTCAAGCCGAGCCCTAAACTATTCATTATGTTAGAAAGGTCAAAGCAAGCTTCTTCAAAGCAAGGTACTAGAAAAATAAAGACCCCAATGTTCCTAACTAACGTTAGGACTGAAAAAACAAATCTCTATGTTATCTACGTCTGATCAGTAATAAATATTAACATATTCACTTCAGAGTTCCAAAAACCTGGCAAAGAGAAGATCTCTTTATCTTCTCATTCTTTGGATAAGGGCCAAAGGATTTGTTGTCTTTTTTTTTTTAATTTTTTTTTTCAATGTTTATTTATTTTTGGGACAGAGAGACAGAGCATGAACGGGGGAGGGGCAGAGAGAGAGGGAGACACAGAATCGGAAACAGGCTCCAGGCTCTGAGCCATCAGCCCAGAGCCTGACGCGGGGCTCAAACTCACGGACCGCGAGATCGTGACCTGGCTGAAGTCGGACGCTTAACCGACTGCGCCACCCAGGCGCCCCTAGTTGTTGTCTTTTTATTACAGTAGGATACTCCATGTTCAAAATAACGAGGGGGACCTGGGTGGCTCAGTTGGTTAAGCGTCCAGCTTCAGCTCAGGTCATGATCTCGAAGTTCGTGAGTGAGTTCGAGCCCCGCGTCGGGCTCTGTGCTGACAGCTCAGAGCCTGGAGCCTGCTTTGGATTCTGTGCCTCCCTCTCTCTCTCTCTGTCCCTCCCCCACTCACGCTCTGTCTGTCTCTCTCTGTCTCTCTCAAAAAATAAATAAACATTAAAAAAATTTTTTAATAAATGAGGAATCACTATAGAGAAAGGGCCCATACACAGAATGCCATCAGGATAGGGGTATAAATCCTTGTTTGGCCTCCTTAAACATAAGGAATATAAAGGTCCCATATATATGTGAAAAGTTTAAAAACTGGAATCTTCATACATATTCATATATATGAATATATGCCTATGAATATGTATGAATATAGCAAAGTCTGTGACAGTCAATAATCTTTTTGGTTCTTGTAAAGAAGACAATATTGAAAGTTTAATTTTTTAGCAAGTTTACCAGTGTTTATTATTTTAGAAAACGTACTACATAATTAAAATATGGATTTCCGGGGCGCCTGGGTGGCTCAGTCGGTTAAGCGGCCGACTTCAGCTCAGGTCACGATCTCGCGGTCTGTGAGTTCGAGCCCCGCGTCGGGCTCTGGGCTGACGGCTCAGAGCCTGGAGCCTGCTTCCGATTCTGTGTCTCCCTCTCTCTCTGCCCCTCCCCTGTTCATGCTCTGTCTCTCTCTGTCTCAAAAATAAATAAAACGTTAAAAAAATTTTTAAAAAAATAAAATAAAATAAAATATGGATTTCCAAAATGTATTGATACTGTGGCTATTTTGTAATGCTTTTCTTTTTCCCTTTTATGAAACATATTTGGAATTATTAAAAATAATACAATAAATAAAAACTGGAATTTTTATGTTTTACTTCTGGCTTCCCTAACAAAACACCATAGACTTGGTGGCTAAAACCACTGGAATTTATTTCTCACAATTCTGGGAGTCCACCATTAGATACTGGCAAGGTAGGTTTTGTTCTGAGGCCACTTCTCTTGGTCTCTGCAGGTGGTTGCTTCTCGCTGTGTGCTCACAGGACTTCTTTGGGTTAGAGCAGGGTGGGGGAGGAGAGAGCAAGCTCTCTGTTGTCTCCTCTTATAAGGGCACTGATCCATCAGACCAGGCCCCCTACCCTTATGACCTCATCAAACCCTAATTACCTCTCCAAAGCCCCACCTCCAAATACCATTACAGTGAGGGTTAGGGCTTCAATTTACACATTCAAGAAATTGTTTTTAATGTTTATTTATTTTTGAGAGACAGAGCATGAGTGGGGGAGGGGCAGAGAGCGAGGGAGACACAGAATCCGAAGCAGGCGCCAGGCTCCGAGCTGTCAGCAAAGAGCCCGACGCGGGGCTCGAACTCAAGAGCCGTGAGTTCATGACCTGAGCCGAAGTCGGATGCTTAACTGGCCGAGACACTCAGGCGCTCCTATCAATGTATACATTTTGAACGGACACAAACATTGACTCCATAACACTTTCCAAATATATATGGCTGGCTTTTTAAAGCATTTGCAACATTTATTGATTGATGATTGATTGATTGATTGATTGATTTTAAGGTTTTATTTTTCAATTGTGAAAAGAACACGTAACGTGAAATTTACCATCTAATCATTTCAAGCGTACAGCTGATAGTGTTATGCTCATAGTGTTATGCCATCATCACTTACATACAATCCCCAGTGCTCATCACAAGTGCCCTCCTTAATGCCCATCACCCGTCTAACCCGTCCCTGACCCACCTCCTTCCATTAACCCTCAGTCTGTTCTCCATTGTTAAGAGCCCGCTATGGTTTGTTTCCTTCCGTTCTCTTTTTAATGCCAGTGCTCATGGAGCTACTTATTTTCCTCTGGGTACAGGTGTGTAAATCACATGCAGTGTCGTAAGGGAGGTGGTGTGGCCTTGGCTACGTCTTCGGTGTTTGCTCAGCTAAGTTTCCCGTTAGTTGAGTGTATGAGAATTCCCCAGAGAAACAGAATTAATAGGAGATATCTGTCTACCTCTCTCTCTCTCTTTCTCTCTCTCCCTACCCATCTCTATATAGAAAGAGATGGTTTCACATGATTATGGAGGCGGAGAAGTCCCATGATCTGCTACCTACACACTGGACACCCAAGAAAGCCAGTGGTGTAGATCAGGCCAAGTCTGGAGGCTTTCTTCACTGAAGCAAAAAAGTAAATCAAAGTTGAAAAAAGCAGAAAGATATAAACATAATTAACTAGAACCAGTAAATGGATTCAGTGAGGTCTTAGGGTGTAAAATCAATCTACAGAAATCCATTGCATTTCTATACAGTAATGATGAAGCAGCAGAGGGAAAGATTAAGAAAACAACCCCACTTATAAATGCACCAAAACCAATAAAATCCCTAGGAATAAACTTAACGAAGGAGGTGCAAAACCTGTACTCTGAAAACTATAAAACAATGAAAGAAATTGAAGATAACACAAACAAATGGAAAGGTACTTCATCCTCATGGATTGCAATAATAAATATTGTGCAAATGTCCATACGACCCAAATCAATCTAAAGATTTAATGCAATCCCTATCAAAATACCAAGAGCATTTTTCACAGAACTAGAACAAATAATCCTAAAATTTGTGTGGAACTACAAAAGCCCCTGAACAGCCAAAGCAATCTTGAAAAAGAAGAACAAAACGGGAAGTGTCACAATCCCAGATCTCAAGATATACTACAAAGCTGTAGTAACCAAAACAGGTATGCTACTGTTACAAAAATAGACCCAGGTCAACAGAACAGAATGGAAAGCCCAGAAATAACCATCCTAGTATATGGTCGGTTAATCTGTGACGATGGAGGCAAAAACATGCACTGGGAAAATGACAGTCTCTTCAACAAATGGTGCTGGGAAAACTGGACACCATCATGCAGAAGAATGAAACTGGACCACTAACACCACACACAAAAATGAAATCAAAATGGATTAAAGACTTAAAGGTGAGGGGCGCCTGGGTGGCTCAGTCGGTTAAGCGTCCGACTTCAGCTCAGGTCACGATCTCACGGTCCGTGAGTTCGAGCCCCGCGTCGGGCTCTGGGCTGATGATGGCCCAGAGCCTGGAGCCTGCTTCCGATTCTGTGTCTCCCTCTCTCTCTGACCCTCCCCCGTTCATGCTCTGTCTCTCTCTGTCTCAAAAATAAATAAACGTTAAAAAAAATTAAAAAAAAAAAAGACTTAAAGGTGAGACCTGAAACCATAAAAATCCTAGAAGACAGTCCAGGCAATCATTTCTCTGACATTGGCCATAGCAACATTTTTCTAGACATATCTCCGGAGGCAAGGGAAATAAAAGCAAACATGAACTATCAGAACCTCATCAAGATAAAAAGCTTTTGCCCAGCAAAGGAAACAACCAACAAAACTAAAAGGCAACCTACGAACAAAGAAGATATTTGCAAATGACATATCTGATAAATGGCTAGTATCCAAAATGTGTAAAGAACTTATGCAACTCAACACCAAAACCACAAACAATCCATTTAAAAAACAGGCAGAAAACACGAACAGACATTTCTGTGAAGAAGCCGTCCAGATGGCCAACAGACACATGAAAAGATGCTCAACGTCACTCATCGTCAGGGGAATGCAGATCAAAACCACCATGAGGCAGTAGCAGCTGCAGCGGCGGTGGTTCAGTAGCTGACATGCAGCTCTTGGTCCACACCCAGGACCTACACACCCTAGAGGTGACCGGCCAGAAGAGGGTTGCCCAGATCAAGGCTCATGTAGCCTCGCTGGAGGGTGTTGCTCCGGAAGATCAAGGGAAGCCAAACCCTTAGAGGATGAGGCGACCCTGGGTCAGTGTAGAATCGAGGGTCTGATCACCTTGGAAGTAGCCGACCACATGCTTGGCGGTAAAGTCCATGGTCCCCTCACGTGCGGGGAAAGGAAAAGGGCAGACTCTCAAGGTGGCCAAATATGAGACAAGGAAGACAGTTGAAGCCAAGGGGTGGGTGCAGTACAACTGTGCTTTGTCAATGTTGCGCCCACCTTTGTCAAGAAGAAGGGCCCCAATGCCAACTCTTAAATCCGTTGTAACTCTGGCTTCCCCCAATAAAGCTGCTCTAGTCTAGTAAAACAACAACAACAACAGCAACACAATGAGATATCACCGTACAGTTGTCATAATGGCTAAAATCAAAAACACGAGAGGAGCGCCTGGGTGACTCGATCAGTGAAGCGTCCATCTCTTGATTTTCCCTCAGGTCATGATTTTACAGTTCGTGGGATTGAGCCCCATATTGGGCTCCGTGCTGACAGCATGGCTCCTGCTTGGGATTCTCTCTCTCTCTCTCTCTCTCTCTCTCTCACTCTATGCCTCTCCCTTTCTCTCTCTCTCAAAAATAAATAAACATTCAAAAAAACCCACAAGAGATGACATGTGTTGGCAAGGATGTGGAGAAAAAAAGAACCCTTATGCACTGTTGGTGGGAATGCAAACTGGTACAGCCACTGTGGAAAACAGCATGGAGGTTCCCCAAATAATTAAAAACAGAAATACCATATGACCCAGTAATTTCAGTCCTGGGTATTTACCCAATGAATACGAAAACACTAATTCCAAAAGATACACGCACCCCTACGTTTATTGCAGCATTATTTACAATAGCCAAATTATGGAAGCAACCCCAGTGTCCCCTGATAGGTGAATGGATAATGAAGATATGGTATGGATACACAATAGAGTATTACTTGGCCAGAAGAAAAAATGAAATCTTGCCGTTTGCAACAACATGGATGGATTTAGAGAGGGTAATGATAAGTGAAAAATCAGTCAGAGAAAGACAAATGCCATATGACTTCACTTATGAGTGGAATTTAAGAAAAAAAGTGAACAATGAAAAAAAAAAGAGACGAGGGGTGCTTGGGTGGCTCAGTCGGTTGAGCATCCAACTCTCGATTTTGGCTCAGGTCATGATTCCAGGGTCGTGGGATCGAGGCCTGCATTGGGCTCTGTGCTGAGCACGGAGCCTGCTTAAAATTCTCTCTCTCTCTCTCTGCCCGTCTCCCCTGCTCAAAAGAGGTGGGGGGGGGGAGAAACCAAGAAGCAAACTGATGGTTCCCAGAGGGGAGGTGGATGGGGGGAGGGGTGAAACAGCTGATGGGGATTAAGAGGGGACTTATCACGATGAACACTGAGTAATGTATGAAATTGTTGAATCACTATATTGTACACCTGCAACTGATGTAACACTGCATGTCAGCTATACTAGATTTAAAATAAAAAACAATAAGATAAATAAACAAAAGCAATTAGCTCTGGTTCTCATCAACCCTTAAATATTACTTTCTGATTTTGATGTTAACTCCAGCTTAAAAAGAACGAACTAATCTTCAGTATTTCAATACTAAAAGTTACAGTCCCCTGTAATTTGAACAAAACTTCAATTATTTTTTTTCTATTGAGAGGAAATTCACATAAAATTAACCATTTTGCAGTGACCAATTAAGGGGATTACAATACTGTATACCCATTAACGCTCTCCAGTTCCCAATTTTTTTCATCACCCCAAAAGGAAACCCCATGCTCCCCAGTTCCCAATGCCCAGCACCTGGCAACTACTGATCCGGTTTCTGTTTGTATGGATTTGTCTATTCTAGACGTTTCACATAAGTGGAATCATACAACACGTGACCTTTTGTGCGTGCCTTTTTCACTAAACGATGTCCATACCCTACTTTGTTCATTCACCTATTGATGACTATTTGGGCTGTTTCTACGTTTTGGCTATTGAGTTAGACTTTTTAAAAAAACATTTCTTTAAGGTTTATTTATTTTTGAGAGAGAGAGAGAGTGTGTGCACGAATGAGTAGGGGAGGAGCAGAGAGAGGGAGACAGAGAATCCGAAGCAGGCTCCACACCGCGAGCGCAGAGCTCCATGCGGGGCTTGAACTCATTAACTGTGAGATCATGACCTGAGCCGAGATCAAGAACCCGACCCTTACCCGACTGAGCCACCCAGGCACCCCTCCTGACTTAGTTAGACTTCTGACAGTTCAATCAAGAGTCACAATCCCCATATACCTCCCTCCCTTCCACATGATGAGATTATCTACCCTAGAAACAGGATTTTGACTGCTTTAAGTATTTTGTGGCACTTTGGCTCTGTTCCCCAGAACTGTTCAGTCTTTTTTTATCTGCAAGCCTAAGAAGAATCTGTCTCATTCACCCAGCCTCCACAACAGAAAAATTAATCCGTCCCCACAGCATAAACGGTTCCTTCCCTTCCTCTGCATCCCTGCTGACCAATCTTTCCCTAAATAGGGTGCCTTTCAACCTCTGCTTTTGCTTTCCTGCTATTTTCCACCTGTATTTTGCCATCTATGCATTTGGCCCCGTGCAAGTGATCTGACACATGCAAGAGTATTTGTTTCTGATCTAGACTAGCCCCTAAAAATAGTCTGATCTTATATAACTCAGCTACTCCTTAGCATAACGTTCACAACACATTTGAACAGAATTAATATGAACCGTGTTTCAGCTCTCCCCTCCTCCCACTCCCATCCCTACTCCATCACGGTTGACCAGTCTCACATCAGCTCTTGGCTTGGTGTCTAAAGAATATAGTTTAGTTTAGTTTAGTTTATTATGGTTTAGTTTAGTTATTTTGTGTGTGTGTGTGTGTGTGTGTGTGTGAGAGAGAGAGAGAGAGAGAGAGAGAGAGAGCAGGGGAAGGGCAGAGAGAGAGGAAGAGAATCCCAAGCAGGCTTCGGGCTGTCAGCACACAGCCTGACGTGAGGCCCCGTTTCACAAACCATGAGATCACGACCTCAGCTGAAATCGAGTTAGATGCTTAACTGACTGAGCCATCCGTGCACCCTTGAAAGAGCATATTTTAGTTAAACAAATTCCTACGAATGTTATTTTTCTGACGTAACAGAATGCCTCAATCCAGGTACGCGGCTCATTTCTTCTTAAGAAGCACCATGAAAATTGAGTACATGGTAAGAAGTACAGGTCAGCAGGATCAGATGGCTTCAGGGGGCCCCTGAAATCACCTTATGTCAGCAGCTAGTTTCTCTGGGTCTCAGAAGGCCTATTCAGGTAGCCAGCGCAAGAACCATATCCTTCACACGTCTACTCAAGGCGAACTTATTCCTGGATGTTCCTCAGTCCTGTATGGTGTTAAGGAAATATGGTCATTAGGATTCTAGAACCGGGGCGCCTGGGTGGCTCAGTCGGTTAAGCGACGGGACTCTTGATTTCAGTTTAGGTCATGATCTCATGATTTGGGAGTTTGAACTCCACATCAGGCTCTGTGCCATCAGCATGGAGCCTGTGTGGGATTCTCTCTCTCTCTCTCTCTCTCTCTCTCTCTCTCTCAACATAAATAAACTTAAAAAAAAAAAAAGGATTCTAAAGTCAGAGGAGGCCATGGGGATATCTCCTTACCCAGTGCTGGTTTTCCCAATAGACGGTCTAAGCACATGTTTGCAAACCTGGGGCACAAACTTTTTTGGGGGTGGGAGGATTTGGTCTATATTATTTTATATAGAGCATCAAGATAGGCATGGGGGCGCCTGGGTGGCGCAGTCGGTTAAGCGTCCGACTTCAGCCAGGTCACGATCTCGCGGTCCGTGAGTTCGAGCCCCGCGTCGGGCTCTGGGCTGATGGCTCAGAGCCTGGAGCCTGTTTCCGATTCTGTGTCTCCCTCTCTCTCTCTGCCCCTCCCCCGTTCATGCTCTGTCTCTCTCTGTCCCGAAAATAAATAAACGTTGAAAAAAAAAATTAAAAAAAAAAAAGATAGGCATCACGGGAAAACTGGACTATGTCGTAGAGTGCTATATACCTAGTTGCTAATACCTTGTTATTTTATTTTTAAAGTTGTCATATAGTAAATCCGACACTTTGGTGAACCACAAGTTTTGGCAATGAAATTTCCCATCAGATCTTTAGATTCGTTTACTTATTTTCTTTTCCTCTTCGATGTGAGGCTGTACTTGAGTGAACGAGTGGACTATAAACGAGTTTACTATAAACAGGTACGTTAGATGCATGGGGGGAAAAAAAACCCTATAGGACGAGGGAGGGAACCGTACGCGCAAACGTATTAAGGCAGAAAAATCAAGGGAAGCGGTCTAGTGTGAGCAAAGGAGAATATGGGATGCCCGCAGGGAATAACGTAAGATAATTCGGGAAACATGTGTTCACTTGGGTACACAGGGGAGCTGAAAATGGTGTGACTGTCAATATTTGGCCGAGCCGTTGAGAGATATAAAATCTTTGCTTCATAGGCCAAGATAGCAGCTAGAGCCCGACAAACCTTCTCTCCAAGGTGCTTCAGGGGAAGTGCTTGGATTACTTCAGGGCATCACAGCTTTTCCGTAAACAATATGAGGGTGTCCTGTTGATCAAGTGCCACAAGCTGCTTCAGGTCCGCTGCTACAGCCGGCTGGGGATTGAGTCTGTTTAAATAGACCAACCATCTCTGTGGGTCTAATCTTCTAAATCATGACGTCTGCTACTTCTGGGATTCTTCTGAACCAAAGATACTCGAATCTCTCTCCGGCCTTGCCGAACTAAGGGCGTTTGGATATTCTGACACCTGTTCTGACATCTATTCTGAGATGATTTGGAGAGACCAACAGACCAATGTCTATCATAAGAGACATTATACCAACCCGACGTCTTGCCACCAAAGAGGAACCAGGCTTAAATGGCCGCATGTAGGCTGAAGTTGAAATGTGAGTTAAATTGTGAAATGGCAAAGATCACTTATGGAATGAACTTTCCCAGAAATTCAAAAAAAAAATTGATTTTCCTATGTGTAACGGTGTTAGGCAGTGGAAGTCTCGCACAGTCTGGAAGCAAAATTTCTCCAAAAGCCGATTGCATTCGAGTATCTGTTCTAATTCATTTATTCATTCAACAAACATTAGCTGAGCACCCACTCTATGCCGGGCCCTATTCTAAGTCTCGGGGATGAGGCGTGAACAAAACCAAGTCTCCGAGGCATAGATAACAAATTAGCCCGCAAATAGGCCCTCTATCATCACATGGTGATAATTATTAGAAGGAAAATTAAAACAGGAGACGCGGATAGAGCATGAATTGGGCAGTAGTTTTATGTCAAGTCAGGGGCAGCCTCTCTCAGGTGGTGATGTTTGACTAGAGACACCAATATAGTCAAGAGGTAAACTAAGTCAGGTTCCAGGGGAAGGATATTCCAGGTCACGGGCGCAGCAAATCCGAAGGTTCTGAGGTGAGAATGCGTTTGGCACGTTATGACAATGACAGGGAGAAGAGTGTGGCTGGGGCAGGGTGTCCAAAAACAGTGAGACGTAAGGGCTGAGAAATGTACAGAATCAAAAACATGTAGGGGCATATTGGCCCACGATTAGGATGTCAGATTTGATTCTCAAAGCGATGAGAATGCTAACTGAAAAGGTTAGCACGATTATGATTTACCATCTGAGAGCTCTCTGCTTGCTCCTGTTTGTGTATAGGTGAAAATTTGCCTCCCAATTCCTGATGGCCTGTTGACGTGGCCTCCTGAAAAGCCCTAAGTCTTGTTATTTTGGGCAGGGTGAAATGGGTCTTTAAGTTCAGACCCCAGGAGAACTCAGTGGTATTCCAATTCTCTGCCATAACTGTTTCGGTTTTCACGTCTTTCTTTCTGGTTGGACACGGTCCGAGGCCCCTCATTAGTGATTGGCTGACAGTAGCCTACTCAGCTTTAAGGACACCGGTCCATTTTGCAACTCTGGCTGTCCTTGTCCCTAAGCCTGTGAGTAGGATAGCTGTTGGACATGACTTTACTGTTGACTTGTCCTATTACCTTGTTCTGTCACCCCTGGCGTCAAAACGTATTTGCAAATAACCCCCCAGCGACTGTGGTAAAAGCCCCTTTGTCTCCAAACGGGTAAGCACATACCTGGATAGCTTATAACACAATTTAGAACCTACAGTCCTCAAATTACCACATTGTTCCAGGAATAGCTTTCATTCTGTTTTTTCCCCCCTCTCTCTCAGAGAAAAACCGAGAAGTTTTTTTACCAACCAAATGGTAGAACCAGATTTAGAATTGAGTAAGAGCTATTTGTGAAAAGTATGAATCTATGTCATTCATTATATGTGGCTGTGTTGCTAAAAGATACTAATTTGCCATTTAAAATTTCCCCTTCCTCAGTGCCTAGACTCTAAACTTTGCTGGCATTTATTTAGATCCTATTTTAATTTTTAAGGAAAACTCTGCACCCAACCTGGGGCTTGAACTCCCAACCCTGAGATCAAGAGTTGCATGCTCTACCGACGGAGCCAGCCAGGTGACCCTGAGATCCTATTTTTCAAAAAAAGCTTCCCCCTACCACTTTTATTTGAAAATACACTTAAAACTTGCAAGTTCTTGGGAAAAATATGGAGAGTGCTTTATTTTTGTTGTAGGCATCATAAAAATAAATAATCAAGACTAGCATTGGTTTGAACTTTACCATGGAATATGTCCACGAAGAAGAAAGAAAGCCAGACTAACCTTGACTTTCTCTCCTCCAGCTTTCTATAACAAAGACCCTCTGACACAAGTTAGTTAAAGCTTTTGAATTACTTATTGTGGCATGCCTCCATCGTGAAGTTTTGCATACTCGGAATGGAGATTTTTGCCCCGATTCCTGTCTTTGGTTTTTCCAGTTATTTCAGTCACTATTTTACTTCATTTGGATTCCTTATCATTCAAACAACACTATTTGGGAGGACGAGCTGTGGGTTGAATCAGACTGATTGTCAGTTCGGATTTGGGTGGAAGGTTTATGACACTCAACAGTGCTGTAGCTCATTGTTCAGTATTCCAAGGAATATCACTGATATGATTCTCAAAATTTTCAAAATCTTACAAAGAATGTTGGACAGCTAATGTGTTTCAGCCATATTATTTCAGAGCAAATCTCCTAAAAGATTGGTAGATGTCCCCTACCCTTCCCCAAAGCTGACTTTGGCTATAAAAAGGTTCAAGTGAAATAAGGTCAGCCAACTCAAGTTTAGCCTCCACATGTCTTTACTGTAATGCAAAGTCTACAGTCACCCCGAGTTCTAAATTTGGCAAACTTTTCAACGTAGGGTGCCACCTTGTTGGCTTTTATTAGTTTTGGAAGGAAATAAGCGTGAGTCAGGTGCAGAAGGAGAACTCTCTCTCTGTCTCTCTCTGCTCAGAAATTTTCTCCCAGGCAATCTCCGGACGGAGTTAACATGGTCATCTTAGAATGAAAATTTCCCATCGATAGGTTAAATATATTGCCCTTGACTTTAGGTAGCAAGTGGGCTGTTAGGGGTTTGAGTTGGGGTTGGCACACGTTCTCTGTGAAGATCCAGGTAGTAAATATTTCAGTCTTTGTGGGCCATATGGTCTTTGTTACAGCTACTTAATTCTGCTCGTTGTCGTATGAGAGCAGCCATAACGCATAGCTGAATGGGCATGGCTGTGTTCCCATAAAACTTTATTTACAAAAACAAAGCAGTCTGACCTTGGCCCACAGTTCCATAGTTTGCTGACCCCCTAGATCATAACACTTAATTAGAGTAGAGCATAGGTCTCTTGGCAGAATTATTTCAACACAGCCGGAGGACATCACGAAATGATTGGACAACGAAGTGAATGCCTTGAGGTAGGGTGGCTACTTTATAATTTTGCCATCGACCTTGGTGTCTTCATTCTATCAGAGCCACCTCGTCTGCTGCTTTTAGGCTTGAGGTGAAAAACAGTAGAAATGGTAGATATTTATTTTCATTGATCTCGCTCTCAGAATTCCCTCAGAAATAACAAGACCTGACATTTTTTATACATTAGAATTTCTAGATGTCTTGCCTATAGCAGATTTCGTAAAGCACCTGGTGACCTTAAAAAAAGATTTTTATAGGAGCACTCTTGAAAGTCAAATAAGTAGAATTTATTTCAATGCATCTCGCTCCAGTTTATAATTTTGCACTTGGCCAAATATCACTTTACATTGTTTCGTTCTGTTCAAAGCCTATTTGAGCTCATGTAAGTGGTTTTGCGTCCAGACTGAGACACGTCTTTGTTTATTACTTTATATTATAATAACCGTGTATAACTCTTCCCTGTTTTTCTATTGAGGCCCGGAGGGGGAATATCCTTCAATGAGCCCTTTCACATCTGTTTTCTCATTTAACATAATTTAATTATTTTTGCAGATGAATCATAGGGAAGATAAAGTTACTTGCCCAAGGTCACCCAACTAGTTAAGAGTGCAGCCAACCTTCCAAAACAGGTCTGTTTGACTCCAGAGGTATGAGTTTTCCACTACATCACAATGCCGACAGGAAGCTACTTGTAGTTCTTGGCCGCCTTTATCTTGATTATTTTTTTTAACCTAAGCTGTTTTCAAGTAAATCACAAAAGAACTGAGTAACATAGTATTTAATTCTTTTTATATAGTTTGGAAGTACATATTTTCAGAAGGAGATATGGTGGATGCTTTTGTTTAAACAACTGTGGTTCTATGACTAGAATATTTCCAAATAAGGGTGACTTCCAAAAATTATTTGCTTTCTTGGCAGACTTCGTACATTCTTTGTGAATGCAACTACGTTTCCCTTCTTCCTTGTTTAGGAAAGAATCATATGTTAATAACATTTTTTGAGAGGTGTGGCTTGGTGATATTCTTTTCAGATTTGAAATAACTAAACTTCCTGGCATCCTAAGTTCAAATTGTGGAGAAGCCAGCTCATGAGAAGTTCAACATTCTGCAATTGACTTTTGTTTGGGCATCGCTCTGCGTAGCCCTGAGTGTGCATATGAGTGAGGGGTAAAAGTGAATGCCAAAATCTTAAGTACAGATATTGAAGCCTTTTCATCAAATAGGAGATAAATTCCTTTCTGTCAGGATGTTTATTTCCACCACCACCCCCCCCCCCCACCTTGGGAGGAGGAGAAAACAGTGAATCACCACATGATAAAAAAAAAAAGTGGGGCTGAGAGAATTGACCCTTAAAATTGCTAGGGCATATACGACTCTCAGACTCCAATCCCTGTAGTCTAACATCTATATTTCAGACCTTGAGCATCAAGGGCTCAATGATGGGGGATTTTTGGGCGGGGGGGAACTAACCACAGTCCTTCTTAGGGTCTACTCAAGGAGGTCAACCTCACACTGTCAACCTCTTATGTGGTGTTGGGGGGGTGGGAATCGGGGTGGTAACAGGTGATGAGAGAACAGGTTTGTGGTCATTAATCAGGGGTCTATATAGGTTACTGCTGAGATGTCCACTCTCCTGGGCCACATGGTTCCTTTAAGTCAGAGGTCCTTGGCTGCCTTCCCACTACCCTTGGGACTCTGGAATCATTGCCAACTCTGCATTTAGACCCACCTGCTGAGAACACCTCACAGACATTGCTTTCTAGGGTCTTGATGCTTCCCTGCTGGAGCCGCTATGAAATGAAATGAAGTAAAAGGTCCTTGGCTGCCTTCAAGAATCTCTTCTGTTTTGGCTTCATTCCCCTCCCCCCAACTTGGAAGAATCTATTTCTAGTGCGAAGACAAGCCTTCTCCCTTTCTCTCTCTCTCTGTCTCTCTCTCTCTCTTTTTTTTTTTTAGAAATGTTTATTGTTTTTATTCATTTTTGAGACTGAGGCACAGAGTGCGAGTGAGGGAGGGGCAGAGAGAGGGAGACACAGAATCCGAAGCAGGCTCCAGGCTCTGAGCTCTCAGCATAGAGCCCGACGGGGGGCTCGAACTCCTGAAGCGAGATCAGGACCTGAGCCGAAGTCGTGCCCGACCGAAGAGCCACCCAGGCGTCCCTCCCTTTCTCTCTTTTAAAGGTCCTCTCTCCCCGTGGAATTGCCTCCTCTATGCGCTTAGACTTTTTGAATCACTGACCTTGCAAGCTGCTTCTGTTTTTGCCTGAGGTGCCCTACCTCTTTCCCTTAGGGCAACAAGAACAGAGCCAGTTACCTGCTTGCACGGAGGGAAGACAAAGGGCAGAATATACTGAGAAAAAAAATAGTTAAAACCTCAAAACATCATCCCTTCACCTCCTTCATCAGAACCAATAGATTGCTTTCCTGTGAAGGTTTCCCAGGACTCCACACCCTTTGATTTGGAGTACAGAAGGAAATGTGATCTGGTGACTTTCTCCAAAGCCAAGTCCTTAAAAGCCCCCACGGTGAGAAGTTGGGGCCATGGTGCTGAATAACGGAGTGCTCTTGTGAGAGTTTCGACTTCTCTCACTCATCACAGAACAGCTTTATGGAAGAAGCCGCCTTTGCTTGCCAACCTCGCCAGTTGGGCCGTCCTCCCTCTGGGCTCTCCTCAAGCTCCCCCTTCCGCTGGTCCCCCCGCCCCCCTGCAGTTCTGCCGCCTTAGGGAGCAGCCTGCTCTCCCAAGGTCTGCAGTGTGATTCAGGGCCCTGTCAACATGAGCTATGGAATCAATCGTTTTCAGATGGATTGGGGGTTTTCTAATTATCATTGATACTGATTACCGAGAGGTGGATTGGACCACAACCAAGTAAATGCTTCTCAGGCATAAGACCACCAAAACGGCCAGGCACGTTGTGCTGGAAGAAATGGAGCTCAGAACCTGAGACTCCGAGAGGTTAAAGGGCTTGTCTGAGTTCAAACAGCGAGTTCCCGAAGGGACGGACGTGATTAAAAGCCACCCCCGAGAAGTATGTCAAGCGCAGAGTTGTGATAACATTCGTAGCACCGTCTGATAAAACAACATCATATAATAATTGTCAGCATGGGTTCTAGACCCTGACCGCTGAGTTCCTAAGCTAGTTTCACCACTTATAAACTGCGAGATGGGGCCTTGTTACTTTTCCTCTCTGTGCCTCAGTTTCCTCATCTGTAAAATGGGGACAGTAATAGTACCTGCCTGCTTCATTGGTTGTTATGATGCGTGGATGAGTCAATATATGCAAAAGCACTTAGGACAGCGCTTGGCCCATTGTGGGTATTTATATTTGTTATTATGAAATTGTCATTACTTTGGAATAATATCTCAGTGGCATATTGAGAGAAGTCTGTAATCACCGAGGAACTGGCGTAATCACTTATTCACTTGTTAAACATCCAGGGAAATCATGGGTTCATTAGATGCTGTAATAATTTTAATAGCCGTGTGTCTGAAAGCTGTAACGTGACTTGGAGACTTCGTTTTTAATAATAGATGATTATAACGTGTTTGAAAATGCTTATCTTCTATAATGCGTTAAGAGAGTAAAATGATGGAGGGGACATAAATATTATAACTAGCAATTGAAAACTAAAAATTAAAGCAACAGTTAAATGCCATTATTCTCTTATTTTCCATGACTAAAAACAGTTTTTGAAATGTTTATTTTTTTGTTTTGACAGAGAGGGAGAGTGCACATTCATGCTGGCACAGTAGAGGGGAGGGGCAGAGGGAGAGAGAGAACCCCAAGCAGGCTCCGTGCTGTGAGCACAGAGCCCAACATGGGGCTTAATCTCGTAAACTGTAAGATCGCGACCTGAACTGAAATCAGGAGTGGAACGCTTAACTGACTGAGCCACCCAGGTGCCCCTAAAAACATATTTAAGTGTGGGTGAATATGTTTTGAGATGCTATTCTAATACACTGTTGCAGTTTGGAGAGTTACTTTGAAAAAAATATTCCAGGAAAACAATATTTGTTAAAATATTGAAAATTGTTTTCCTCTTTGACATCATAATCCCAGATCTAGAAATGTGTCTTAAGAAAACAAACATGGGGCACCTTGGTGGCTCAGTAGGTTGAGCCTCCGACTTCAGCTCAGGTCACGATCTCACGGTCCGTGAGTTCGAGCCCCATGTCAGCTCTGTGCTGACAGTTCAGAGGCTGGAGCCTGTTTCGAATTCTGTGTCTCCCTCTGTCTCTGCCCCGCCCCATCCCTCATGCTCTGTCTCTCTCTGTCTCTGAAAAATGAATAAACCTTTAAAAAATTTTTAAGAGAACAAACATATAATCAAAATTAATATTTATCCGTATACATTCCATGATAAGTTTAAATTAGGAATTAGAGGTAACTTACAAGCTCAACAATATTATGATACACCCATATAAAGATACATTGTGCAGCCATTAGGAGTCATGCTTATTTTTCAAAAGCTTATTTATTTATTTTTGAGAGAGAGACAGAACACGAGTGAGGGAGGGGCAAAGAGAGAGGTTGAGAGAGAGAATCCCAAGCAGGTTCCATGCTGCCAGTGCAGAGCCCGATGGGAGGTTTGATCCCACAAATCGTGAGATCATGACCTGAGCCAAAGTCAAGAGTCAGACCCTTAACTGAGCGACCCAGATGCCCTAGGAATCATGCTTTTCAGAAATGTTTAAAGGGCATGGGGAGTGCTCACATTGTAACGTTAAGTGAGTGAAGTCTGATAAAGAAAACTGCATATACGGAATATCAGAAATTATGTTTAGTAGTATATAGTAGAACCGTATACTATAGTCAAGTAGGTTATTCAAATAGTGTTTTATTTTTTCTCTTCTAACGAGAAAATATGGATATAGAATGTCCAAAGCTTGTGACTTGTCTCCACAATGTCATCGATGTCCCAGGCTCCTTCTGTCTTTGCATTCTATCATCTTTAGCCTGCGGCTTTTGTCCCCATGCTTGTCACCTCAAGGTCACAAGGTGACTCCTCCATATCCAGCCTCCATATCCATGCTTGCTCCAGGCCAGAAAAAAAAAGGAAATAGCAAGGGAACCTGGTGCTTATTAAATTTTCTGTACAGATAGTCTGAATTGCAATGGGGCGACTTAGGATTTTTCAACTTTACGATGGTGCAAAAGCGTTGCGCATTCTGTAGAAGCCACACTTGCAATTTTGGAATTTTAATCCTTCCCCAGGCTAGGTACAATCTTCTCTCGTGATGTTGGGCCATGGAAGCGCTCATTCAGCCCCTGATCTTAAGGGTAAACAACTGATATACCCGTTCGGTCCCCACAATTCTGCT
Source organism: Lynx rufus (assembly GCF_022079265.1). Classification (NCBI taxonomy): domain Eukaryota; kingdom Metazoa; phylum Chordata; class Mammalia; order Carnivora; family Felidae; genus Lynx; species Lynx rufus. Next base: position 11,130,381 of record NW_025814833.1, on the reverse strand, counting down.
TATCGTTTTCAGTGTAGTATTCAATAATTTACATGAGATATTAAACACTTTATTATAACATAGGCCTTGTGTTAGATGATTTTGGCCAACAGTAGGCTAATGGAAGTGTTCTGAGCACATTGAAGGTAGACTAGGCTAAGCTATGATGTTCGGTAGGTTGGGTGTGTTATATGGGTTTTTGACTTCTGATATTTTCAATTTATGACAGGTTTGTTGGGACATAACCTTATTGTAAGTTGAGGAAGATCTGTATTCTTCAAGTTTTCTACAGTAAACATATACTACTCTCATAATCAGATAAAAAGCAATTTTTATTTACTTTATGGTTATTTATTTACTTACTTTTTAAAATAAAGTTTGTTTATTTTTTTTTTCAACGTTTATTTATTTTTGGGACAGAGAGAGACAGAGCATGAACGGGGGAGGGGCAGAGAGAGAGGGAGACACAGAATCGGAAACAGGCTCCAGGCTCTGAGCCATCAGCCCAGAGCCCGACACGGGGCTCGAACTCACGGACCGCGAGATCGTGACCTGGCTGAAGTCAGACGCTTAACCGACTGCGCCACCCAGGCGCCCCAAAAGTTTGTTTATTTTTGAGAGAGAGAGAGAGAGAGAGAAAGAGATAGAGCGAGCACAGGGCAGAGAGAGAGGGAGACAGGGAATCCCAAGCAGGCTCCGCACCGTCACCACAGAACCCCATGTGGGGTTTCAACTCACGAACTGTGAGATCATGACCTGAGCCAAAATCAAGAGTCGGACGCTTAACTGAATGAGCCACCCAGGCACCCCTACAAAGCAATTTTTAAACAAAATTTCACAGATATTTCCTTTCTACTGTGGTAGAATAGCAAACATTGGAAAAACAACCTATATGTTAATAGGTAGATAACTAGTTGGTTATGGTGTATTCATACAATGTGACATCTTAAAAGTTTAGAAAGTGAAATACATCTGAGTATACCAATGTAGAAAATGCTCATCACAGGACATTTTAAAGAGGAAATTTCCGAACACTACGGTCTCACTGTTTTTAAATACAGAGACATTTGGACAAGGCATAGATATCTTTATAAACAGTGATGAGGCTCTCTAAGACTATTTCCAAGCTATTAGGTTTTCTTGGGGAAGCAGTATTGAGGGAAGGAAATATCTTTATTATTTTTAAAATTAATACTTTTGGGGCACCAGGGTGGCTCAGTCGGTTAGGCATCTGACTTCGGATCAGGTCATGATCTCACAGTTCGTGAGTTCGAGCCCCACGTCGGGCTCTGTGCTGACAGCTCAGGGCCTGGAGCCTGCTTCCGATTCTGTGTCTCCCTCTCTCTCTGCCCCTCCCCAGCTTGTGCTCTCCCTCTCTCAAAAATAAGCATCTAAAAATAAATAAATGAAATCAATACTTTTCTTTATCTGAACTCGTTTTTGCAACAAGACCATGATGTTTTATTATTCGATCTAAAAATATTAGAAGTAAACAAGATATTCAAATTAGCCCAATAAAGGCTTGTGGCCTTTAAGGCTCCAAACTTCTGCTTTCGAGACAGGAACTTTTGTTCCTTTTGGGTATCGCGGAGTAGGAGACGTTGCCTTCCACAACTTCAGAAATGTGCTGTTGAATGACTGAGTTGATACAGTGCATGGACAGAAGTGACGAAAGGCATCTAGAGAGCCCAGCAGAGTAGGAAGGGCGGTTTCAGACCCAAAGATGCACTGTGTTCTAAAAGGCAAGTCCAAGCTTTAAACACTATACGGCAAGCCTTCAGGAAGGAACAGTCCGATCCCTCTACTTGGTGGTCTTGGATTTCACATGAATATTTGCTTGGGTTCTTGATTGCCAAAAATGGTCCCATTGTGCTTCTGCAAGCTGTTTATACCTTTCTTACAGGCGATCCTTCTTTCCTGGGCGATAGCGGCAGATGACATTTTGGAGCACACCGCTCTTCCCTCTCTGCGATCTGAAGGCCCCTGATTACCCCTCAGGAGCAACCGCAGCCTTTATGTACACGGCATGGGGAAGGTCTATGACGAGGGGCAAATAGGACCTTGGTTTCAGTGTGAATGGTTTTCCGCTTCCGTCATTTAAACATGCCCCAAACGCTGAAAAATGCAAGGTGTCATTTTACGTATAAAAGCTCCTGCTGGGGGTGGTTGTGGAAAAAAAGTGTTTCAACTCAAAACACTGAACTTTTGGTATTTCTGCGAAACCAGCTCCCGCCCCCCTTCCCGACCTTTTGTAAGACAACGAAGTAAAACAAGCAGCTTCTACTCCCAAGAAAGATTTACCTGATTTGTTTAATTAAAAGTATGAAGAATTTTCTTTCTTAAATTCTTTCCCATTCTTTGATTCCCAATGTCTATGCTTCCAGTATTTTTCCATCTGCTTCCTTTTTTTTAAGAGAGAGAGAGAGAGAGAGAGAGAGAGCAAGGGACAGGGGCAGGGGGAGGGAGAGAGAGAATCTTAAGCAGGCTCCGTGCTCAGCTCAGAGCCCGACACAGGGCTCGATCCCACCGCCCTGGGATCGTGACCTGAGCTGAATTCAAGAGTCAGGCACTCAACCGACTGAACCCTCCAGGTGCCCCTCTGTCTCCTTCTTCTATCATCCAGAGAAATTTCAAAGAGACTTCCCTAACTTCTCTCTTTCTCCTTTTGTGGAGCCCACAATGTGAGAAAGTCTATTACTTGTCTGAGTTTCTGTTTTCTTCTCTGGCCACCTCAGAATCGGATATGAAAATTAATTAATATATATGTGCATTGCTCGTGAAGTCATTAAAGATTCGGACAATCGGGGGCACCTGGGCCGCTCGGTCGGTTAAGCGTTCGACTCTTGATTTTGGCTCAGGTCACGGATCTCATTGTCCGTGGGATCGAGCCCTACGTGGGGCTCTGCATTGGCAGCGTGGAGTCTGCTTGGGATTCTCTCTCTCTCTCTCCCTCTCTCTGCCCCCTCCCCTGCTCATGTACTTCCTCTCTCTCTCTTTCTCTCTCTCAAAAATAAATTTAAAAAAGGGTTTGGGCAATGAAATGTAAAGCGTTATAACGTTACATCCGCACCTATTGTTTTGAACATCATCTAGGGGGTTCTGGGCCTCTTGTTAATACTGAAATGCCTTGCCTTTAGATTGGATAGTAGGAATGAAAAATTCAGGACATGGAGGGAAACACCAGCAATGGCTGATGGTTCTCATTCTTTCTTGCAGAGTATGCCAAGGGATCTGCTGTTCTCCTACGACCACCTCACAAAGGCCAGTGGGGTCATCCTAGTGGAGATTCTCTACTGCTACCATCACCCGTGGCCACACACTCCATTCTTCAGGCCACCATCTGGACCCACCATGTCCACTTTCTGGAAGAAAAGGTCCTCCCGCATGGGGCAACCTTCACTATCTGGAATGTAGGCAAGCAAGGGTCAAAGGTTGTTGCTTATTGTGACACGGCTGCAAAGAAGATGGAGAAGGCCTTCTACCGCTAGGGGGCTCTCTGGAAAGGGCCAAGCCTGGGGTTTGGATCCTGCACTTCCCAGCCGCTGGGGTGCCCGTCATCATCTGCTAGACCTCTGGGAGTGGGGGGAGCCATTGAAGACCACCTGAGTCTCCTGCATCTGTAAGGGGTGGGGACTTTCTTCACTTCAGGTGACAGACCAGCAGCAGCCGCTCCCAGCCCAGGATCCAGACGCCGCTCGGTGGGTGCACCTCACCTCCTTACTGTCTGAGCAGGAGACATTTTGGATGCATCCACAACATTCACCTTTTGAAGTACAGTAGCCTCCCCCGTATCTGTGGGGGAATACATTACGAGAACCCCAGTGGATACCTGAAACCAGGGATAGTACCTAACCCTATATATATTATGGGTTTTTTTAATTATACATATCTACGTCAACGTTTAATTCATAAATTAGGCACAGTGAGAATGAACAGCTATAATAATAAATGGAACAATTATAACAAGATACTGTAATAAAAGAAATGCAAATATAGTCTCTCTCTCTCTCTCTCAAAATATCCTGTTGTACTGTACTCACAATTCTTGTGATGATGGGAGGTAATAAAATGTCTACCTGATGAGATGAACGGGTGTGAATGACGTAGGCCTTGTGACGTAGCGTTAGGCTATTAGCGACGTTCTGACACTGTGTCAGAAGGAGCATCTGCTTCTGGACCACGGTTGATGATGGGTTAGTGAAATCAGGGACAAGGGGCGACCCCTGTAAGGGCCCTGGTTCCCTGGACCTGGTGGAGAGGACAGTGGACATCTTGAGTGCGCAGACCCACAGGAGATGAGCCCTTTCTCGCCAGCCTGGCCATGGACGTCAGGGCCTCACTGTGGGCCAAGGCTGGGCCCGGCCAAGGCCTGGACACAGGCCGCCTGGTCATCTTGGACCTCAGACCCTGACTGCGTGACTTCAGCCCCTCAAGGGGACTGTGTGCTAGTCTTTTCCACACAAAATGGGAAACCGCTTATTTCAGGAGGGAGGTGCATTTTAAGACTTGAATGAAATAAAAGTTCCTCCATTAAGTTAGAAAAGGTTTTTTGAATACGAATGTATTTTAGTAAAATTAGCTTTGGGACCTTTAAAAACAAATGCATGATGCGAAACTTTTAACCCACTGAAAACTAGCCATCTTCATTTAATGCTTCCCGAAAGAACACTCGATGAAGGTTTTCATGGGTTGTCAAATAAACATACTTAGGAGATGAATTTATGGCAGCATTCAGGAAACAGGGCAAGCCAAGCCATGAAATTGCATCCTGTGTCATTTGGGATGCCTCACTTGCTTACAACTGTTCTGGTCAGCTCTTTTCTGTAATGGCTTTTGAGTAACCATGGCCCTCCTTGCTTCTTGTTGATTGCTGACATCTTTGAACAATTATCATTTTCAGAGTTTTGGACAAAGGAGAAAATGCCTTGGCTCCAATATCAGTCCCTTTCTTAGCACTGAACATGTGATCGCTCACTAGGGCCTTGGTTCTCCATTTTTCCCTGAGGGCATAGGTATTGAAAAGAGAATTGGCTCAAGCTCACTGGTCTTACCCATCCGATATATGGTTGCTAATACGATATGATTGGCCAGACAGTTTGGGTATAATGTTGTGGCGGTGTGGCCACAGAATTTTGATTTATTCCACAGGCTCTTTTGCTGTTTTATTACTTTCCCCGCTCGGGTCCATTTTTTAAAAATTATTATTTTAAGGAAAAAAGTTACAGTTAGGTTACAGCTACACCGCACTGCCACATTAGCCATTTTGTATTCAATTTTCATCTTTGACTGTCACAAAGTCTAAGATTTAAAGCACTGATATGAATCATTCCAAGATGTTCTGCTTCTTAAGACAACATAATAGCCGGACCTACAGGTTCCCAGTCTGGTTATTAACGTAATTCAACCAGCCAACCAGCCAGGCAGTGATCCAGTCCATGGCTCAGCCATTGAACCCCAACAAAAAACTAATTTCTTCAGTTACAGCAATCTTGTGTAAAGGCTTATAATTTGCGTCATGCTCTTTTAACGGACTAGTTTTCCAGAGCGCATCTGGAAAGCGTGTCTGGAAAATGGAGATGCTATGGAAAACAGAAATAAAAGTAGGGAAAAGGGGGATCATCTTCAGATGTGTTCACCATGTTTCCCTCCAGTTCTGTTTTTAGCATTTGACTACACAGTCTGTTCAAGTCCAGATAAATTATTGCTTCCCACAGGTCACTGTCATTCTTTCCATTCATCTCAAAGCAATTCATCATCATCTCCTAAGTGGGTTTTGACTTACGCCGCGCATTGGAAGGATAGACCCGAGGCTGGAGGTGAAATATTTTCAGAGATTGGGACTACAAACATTAAATGCTTGGCTTTGTTCGTAGGTGCTCCCCAAGTTCGATTATGTACACTCAGGTTTCTGCCACATGCCATTCTGTCCCTTTTGTACAAAACACTCTTTGATTCTCTTGCCCAACTGATTGATTCCTCAAAGTCCTTTGACATTCAAATCAAGTGTCACTTCTCCTAGAATGTCTGTCTTTCTTGACCTCTCCCCCTAGATAATAAAAGGATACAAGTCCTTTTTTTTTTTTTTTGATACTTCCCGTTGGCCAGAAAATGTACCGCTTTGAAGTCATTATCCCTCGTGACTGTCGTTAAGTCATTGTTTCACTGTCGCAGCTATGTTGTGAGGAAGATATTAATGCAATCAACCCAGGCGGCAACTGCAGCCTAAAGGTATTAAGTAACTTTTCTTTTCTTTTTTTAATGTTTATTTATTTATTTTGAGAGAGACAGAGGGAATGAGTGGGGGAGAGGCAGAGAGAGAATCCCAAGCAGGCTCTGCACTATCCTACGGACCATCAGATCACGACCTGTGTCGAAATGAAGAGTTGTACGCTTAACGGACAGAGCCACCCAGGCGCCCCCGTATTACGTAACTCTTCAGATTACACAGTGAGTACACGGTAGAGGCGACATTTGGACCCACATTCTGTGGTCTGTATTTTAAGCCACTTACAGCCTTGTTTCCCAAAGAGTGGCACATAAACCACTGCTGCTGTGGGGCAGGATTTGAGATGGTGCAGAACATCTTTACATGAATACTTTCCCCTTTATTCACTTTTGTGAAACATAGAGAGTAAGAAAACAAGTCTGTTCTCAGCATTTTGCCCACGTTGCTTTACTCACTTATTTATAGAGATTTTATATGTTTATATATGTATGCAGGTATTTTTAATTTAAATTCTAGTGGAATTTAGTGGAATTTAGTGGAATTTAGTGGAATTCTAGTGGAATCTAGTGCAGTGGAATATTGGTTTCAGGAGTAGAATTCAGTGGTTCATCACTTATATACAACACCCAGTGCTCTTCATAACAAGTGCCCTCCTTAATACCCATCACCCATTTAGTCCAACCCCCACCCACCTCCTCTCCAGCAACCCTCAATTTGTTCTCTATGGTGAAGAGTCTCTTACGGTTTGTTTCCCTGTCTCTTTTTTCTTTTTCCCCCCTTTCCACATGTTCATTTGTTTTGTTTCTTTAAAATTTTTGTTTGTTTATTTTTGAGAGGCAGTATGTTGGAGAGGGAGAGAGAGAGGGAGACAGAGAATCCCAAGCAGGCTCCCCACCATCAGCACAGAGCCTGATGCAGGTCTCGAACTCGGGAACAGTGAGATCATGATCTGAGCTGAAATCCAGAGCTAACCAACTGAGCCATCCCGGTGCCCCTCATCTGTTTTATTTCTTAAATTCCCCATACGAGAAGTGATATGGTATTTGTCTTTCTCTGACTGACTTATTTCCATTAATGTAATACATTCGAGCTCCATCCACGTTGTTGCAAACGACAAGATTTCATTCTTTTTGATGACCGAGTAATATTCTATTGAATATATATACCACATCTTTTTCATCCATTTATCAGTCAGTGGGCATTTGGGCTTTCTCCACAGTTTGGCTATTGATAATGTTACTATAAACACTGGGGTGCATGTGCCCCTTCGAATCTGTATTTTTGTATCCTTTGGGTAAATACCCAATAGTGCAATTGCTGGGTCATAGGGTAGTTCTATTTTTCATTTTTTTGAGGAACCTCCACACTGTTTTCTACATTGGCTGCACCAGTTTGCATTCCCACCAACAACGCAAGAGCATTCCCCTTTCTCCACATCCTTGCCGACGCTTGTTGTTTCTTGTGTTGTCGATTTTAGCCATTTGAACAGGTGTGAGGTGGTATCTCATCGGGGTTTCGATTTGTATTTCCTTGATGATGAGCGATGTGAGCATCTTTCCATGGGTCTGTTCGTCATCTCCACCCAACGTGGGGCTCAAACCTACAACCCAACGTGGAGAGCTGCACGCTCTACCAGCCGAGCCAGCCAGGGCGCCCCACTTCAGATTTTTATTTAAAAGAATAAAATATTTTGTATACAGTTGAAGATCTCTTTGTTGATCTCCTCCAGATCTTATTCCTTTTCAACCCTCCTCAGAGGTAACCACTCTCTTAGATTTAGTGATTATCATTCCTTTACAAGATTTAAGCTTCTGCTAAGTACATATTTATCAATATACAAGATGTAGCATTAAGTTTTGCTTCTCTTCAGACTTTATATAAATAGCAGATCATATGTGTTATTTTGCAACTAGTTTTGTCCGCCCGACATTTTGTTACTGATACTTATTTATTTGATACACACGGGGTTTTTTTTCGTGAATTCTAAATGCCATAGACCATTCCATTATATCCATGTCAGATTTATTCATGCGTTCTCCTCTTGACTGACACATAAATTATTCCCAATGTTCGATATTACAGATAATACTGCACTTAGCATTCTTGTGCGTGTATGTCTCCTTGTGTATATGTGCTAGTTTTTCTCTAAGATACAAATCAAGAAACAGAATTGCTAGGTCATAGGTTATATGTATCTTCAAATTTACAAAATATTACCAAGGTGCTCTCCAAAATTTATCAATTCACACACCCACCAGCAGCTTATGAGTGTTTCCTTTTCTCAGAATCATTTCTTAGTTTTTTGCTAACCTCGTGAGTAGGAAATGTTATTTCAAAGGGGCTTTTTATTTGCATTTCCTGATATTAGTAAGGTTGAAGATATTTTCATAGGTTTATTGTCCACTTGGATTTTTTCTTTACCGAATTGCCCATTTTTCCTTTTAGAACTTGTTTATTCAATGGGGTGCCTGAGGGGCTCAGTCAGTTAAACATCTGACTCTTGGTTTCGGCTCAGATCATGATCTCACGGTTTCTTGAGTTAAAGCCCTGCATCAGGGATTCTCTGTCTTCCTCTATCTCTGCCCCTCCCCTCACACTCTTTCTGTCTCTCTCAAAATAAATAAACTTGGGCTAGCCGAGGTGGCTCTGTTGGTTAAGTGTCCGACTTCAGCTCAGGTCATGATCTCACGGTTAGTGAGTTCAAGCCCCGCGTCGGGCTCTGTGCTGACAGCTCAGAGCCTGGAGCCTGCTTCTGATTCTGTGTCTCCCTCTCTCTCTGCCACCTCCCACTCATGCTCTGTCTCTCTGTCTGTCTGTCTCTCACTCTCTCAAATATAAACATTAAACAATTTTTAAAAAAACTTAAAAAAAGAAATTACTTATTCAAAAAGTAATATCCAGTAAAATCCATTCTTTTTGATGTAGAGTTCTATGAGTTTTGACAAATGCATGGAGTTTCATAATCACCACCAAAAACAAGACATAGGACATGACGCCCCTTTGTAGTCAATCCCTCTCTATCCAGGATCCCTAGAAACTTATTTTCCATCCCAGTATTTTCGTCTTATAAACAGAGCTGTATAGTATGTATATTTTTCGCATTTGGCTTCTTTTAACTGGCCTCATGTGTTTAAGATTCATCGATGTTATGCATTTCAGTGGTCCTTTATGGTGGCCAAGTGGCATTCTATTGTATGGATCTACGACAGCGTGCTTACTTACCAGTGGAAAGATTGCTTCTAAATTTTGGCAATTATGAATAAAGCTGCCATGAAAGTTTGCATAAGGGTTTTGTGAAGCACAAGTCTTTATTTCTTGTGGGGAAATGCCTAAGAATAGGATTGCTGGGTCATATGGCGGGTTTAACTCTATAGGAAACTGTCAAACTGGTTTCCGGAGGGACTCAACATTCTCACCTGCACTTGATATGACCAGAGATTGGTTTTTCTAGGTTGGCCATTAATATATAGAAACATCTCACTGTGGTTTTAATTTGCACGTAGCTAATTACTAATGATGTTGAGCGTTTTTTTTTCACGTGCATATTTGCTATCCATACATCTTCTTCAGTGTCTGTTCAAATCTTGTCCAATTTTTTTAAATGTTTATTTATTCTTGAGGGAGAGAGATAGAGTGTGTACAGGGGAGGGGCAGAGAGAGAGGGAGACACAGAATGCAAAGCATACTCCGGGCTCCCAGCTGTCAGCGCAGAGTCCGTCGCGGGGCTTGAACCCACCAACCGCGAGATCACCACCTGAGTCAAAGTCAGACGCTTAGTGGACTGAGCCACCCAGGCGCCTCCAATCTCATCCAATTTTTAAATTGGGTTATTTGTTGTCTTATTTTTGATAAAATAATGTCATCGATACAAGTCATTTATCAGAAATGTGATTTGCAAAATATTTTCTCCAAGTCCGTGGCTTGTTTTCTCCTTGTCTTAACAGTCATTCAAAGAGCAGAAGTTTTTCATTTTGATGGCATCCAGTTTTCCAATATTTTCTTCTATGGATAGTACTTTTGGTGTCACGGCTAAGAAATCTTTGCCTAACCCGAGGTCAAAAACATCTTGTACAATCTTTTCTTCTAGAATTTTACTCTCTTAGGATTTATGTTTAGGTATGTGCTTTCATTTGAGTTCATTTAAAAAAATTTTTTTTAAGTTTATTTATTTTTTTAAGAGACAGACAGAGTGTGAGAGGGGAAGGAGCAGAGAGAGAGAGGGAGATACAGAATCCGAAGCAGGATCCAGGCTCTGAGCTGTCAGCACAGAGCCCAACACAGGGCTCGGACCCACAGACCTTGAGATCGTGACCTGAGCTGAAGTCGGACACTTAACTGACTGAGCCACCCAGGCGCCCTTATTTGAGTTCATTTTCAGATAGGATGAAAGATATGAATCAAAATTGTATTTTTTGTGTGCATATCAATATCCTACACAACCCTTTCACCACTAAATTGATTTTGCACCTCTGTCAAACGTCAATTGACCACACATCTGTTAGAATGTTTAAAATTAAAAAGACTGATCAGGGGAACCTGGGTAGCTCAGTCGGTTGAGCGTCCGACTTCAGCCAGGTCACGATCCCGCGGTCCGTGAGTTCGAGCCCCGCGTCGGGCTCTGGGCTGATGGCTCAGAGCCTGGAGCCTGCTTCCGATTCTGTGTCTCCCTCTTTCTCTGCCCCTCCCCCGTTCATGCTCTGTCTCTCTCTGTCTCAAAAATAAATAAACGTTAAAAAAAAAAAGACTGATTATACCAACTGTTGGGAGAGGATTTTGAGCAACTGGAACTGTCCTACGTTGTAACAAGTTAAACCTACACCACTCATAGTAGCCAGCCGTTCTACTCCAATGCATTTACTCAAGGAAAATGAAAATATTTGTCCATACAAACACTTATACACAGATGTTTTTGCCGAACTTACTTGTAATGGCCCCAAGCAAGAAACAACTGCATGAAAATGAAAACACAACCCATCAAAATATGTGGGAGGTGGGCAAAGCAGCAAAGAGAGGGAGATTTGTAGCCATAAAGGCTTATATTTTTTTTAAATTTTTTTTAATGTTTATTTATTTTTGACAGAGAGAGAGAGACAGAGCATGAATGGGGGAGGGGCAGAGAGAGAGGGAGACACAGAACCCGAAGCAGGCTCCAGGCTCTGAGCTGTCAGCACAGAGCCCAACGCGGGGCTCGAACTCACGAACTGTGAGATCATGACCTGAGCCGAAGTTGGATGCTTAACCGACTGAGCCACCCAGGTGCCCCTAAAGGCTTATATTTGAAAACAAGATTGCAGATCAATAATCTAAGCCTCTACCATAAGAAACAGTGAAAAGTAATCTGAAATTAGAAGAAAGGAAATAAAACAATGAAAATTGAACAGAAAAACAGCAGAGAGACGAAACGCAAAGTTGGATCTTTGTAAAAATTTTAAAAATGCCAAATCGCTATTCCCAGCTGGAAGGAACGTGGAAAATTGTTCACCATTGAAGGTTTAGCAACGGTGTACATGACGTACCTTCATATTCCACTGGCTGCAGTCACATGGCTCCAACTAACTGTATCATTAGCTGGGAGATGCCTATCTGTGTGCCCCCCAAAAAGAGCATATGGATTTTGCTGAGCAGTTTGCCTTCTTTGCCGTAAATTTTACCATGAAGTACGATTGCCGTAGGCTTCTGGTAGAGTTTTAAAATTCATAGTAAGGATATTTATTTCTATTCCTGATTTTCTAACAGTTTTTCCTACGTTGGGTACGATTGCGTAGCTTTCAGTCTCCTATAAATGATATTATATGCGGTTTTCCTCTAATCTGTTAATATAGTAATTTACATGATTCGTTTTTCCAATTCAGAACCATTCTTTTGTTCTTCAAGGAAATGCAAGGGTGTTGTGTTACATCAGGTTTTTATACCCTGCTCAGTTCGGTATTCTTGTGCTTTATTTAGGACATTTTGATTTTTTTTTTTAATTTTACTTGAGAGGTAGAGCATGTGCAAGCAGGGGAGAGGGGCAGAGGGAGAGAGAGAGAGAGAGAGAGAGAGAGAGAGACAGAATCTTAAGCAGCCTCCACGCTCAGCATGGAGCCTGATGTGGGGCTCGATCCCACCACCCTGGGATCATGACCTGAGTTGAAATCGAGAGTCAGACGCTAAACCCACGAAGGCACACAGGTGCCCCTTATTTGGGACATTTTGAATTCATGCTAATATGGATACATGTCCTTTATATGAAATTGTCTGGATTTGGTATCAAAGTAATATGTTGGCCTCAGCACCGTTTGGGTAGTTTCCTCTCTTTCTAGTTTCTGAATCAATTTATATAAATAGTGATTATCTCTTCCTAGTAGTTTTGGTAAAACTTGCGGGTAAATCTCCAAGGGCCTGATATCTGTTTTGAGTGTGGTAATGGAGGAGACTTGTTCTCATATTCAATTTCATTTTTAAGTAATCTCTACACCCAACATGGGACTTGAACTCATGACCCCGAGATCAAAAGTCGCACACTCTACCGACTGAGCTAGCTAGGCGCCCCTCTCATATTCAATTTTTTAATGATTATCAGTCCACTTAGGTTTCCTATTTCTTTTTTTATCAGTGGTAATTAATTAGTTTATTTTTATCTCACATCTACCCCCCTTTTTCTCTTCACTTGGTAAGCAACAATTTAAATTTAACTTAATATATGTGTGTTTAATGTGTGTTTTTTTTCCATGTGTTTGTGTTATTGTCAGATACGAAGCATTTTTATACACATGTGTTTTAATCTAGGGAAATGGTATTCTATTACACATTGTATTTCATTCTGGTCCCTACTTTTCTACTCAGCAATATGTTTCTAAGATCCATTCAAGTTGCCGTGAGTGAATCTAATTCATTGCTTCTAATTTCTGTATCAGAACTCCATGATTACTTCCACCTTCCTGTTTCCGTAAACAATTCTGAAGTGAATGTTTTGTCCACTCTTACACCAACAGATCTTTTGCTCTCCTATCACCACATGCCTACATTTGGTATTTTGTAGCTTTCGAAAACGTTGCCAGTCTCATAAGTATCAAACGAGATCTTCATTTTAGTTTGCACATCTCTGATTATCAGTGGTTTTTAACATCTTGTCACATACATGCTAGTGTTTTGAATTTATGAATTGCTGGTTCATGTTCTTTATTCATTTGCTATGGGGTTTGCTGCTCTCTTTCTCACTTACCGATTTTATTGTGTATTCCAGATATTAATTCCTTGTTTTGTGTATTCTAGGTAGTCTAGATATTAATTCCTTGTTTGCTTTTGAAATTGCAAAAATCTTTTCACCTGCCATAATTCCATTATCGAATAATTTTTGACAGTGATGTCCTTGGTTTAACAGAACTCTGATTTTGATGTGTCAAACTAATCAATGTTTTTCATTATGGTTTGTGCTTTTCAAGTTTTTAAAAGAAGTTCTTTCCTATCATGAGGTCACAAACATATTATCTTGCATTTTCTTTTGTTAACATCACTGTCTTCCTCGTCATGTTTAGATCTTTAATCCAATAAGTGTGTCTTTGTATGTGGAGTTAGATAGGGTCTCAATCATATTTTTCTTCAAATAATGAGCTGGTTTCGCCAATATCTGGTGTTACTCTTTTTCCTTCATCGATTTGTTTTGCTATTCTATTCCATAGGTCTATTATTCTTTTTTTTTTCCAAATGTTTATTTTTGAGATGGAGAGACACACACACACAGAGTGCAAGTGGGGGAAGGGCAGAGAGAGAGGGAGAGACAGAATCTGAAGCAGGCTCCAGGCTCCGAGCCATCAGCACAGAGCCCTATGTGGGGCTCGAACTCACAAACTGTGAGATCGTGACCTGAGTCAGACGCTCAACCGACTGAGCCACTCAGGTGCCCCAGGTCTATTATTCTTAAGTCAACCCTTATCACTACTTATGTAAGGTTGATTTAGCCATTCACATACATCTATTTGTCAATATAAATTTTAGTTAAATTTATTGTTTTCGAACAATCCGACTAAAATTTTGATTGGTATTGTGTTAAACAGATTAAATTAGGGAGAACTGGCATCTTTATAATAAGTTGTCCCATCCAAGAGCATGGACTATTTCTCTATTTATTTAAATGATATTGTGTTCTTCTATGTCTCTTATTAGAGATTTTCTTCATAAAGGCATTAGTTGTTTTCATCTTTATGTTTGTATTTTCGCTATTAGGATTATTCTCACATTTAATTATCTTTTTTAGTTGGTTATTACTGGTATAGATAAATAACTTTTGTAGGTTGATATTTTATCTGGCAACCATGCTGAATTCTCTTATTAATTCTAATACTTCAGTTTGTTTATTGACTCTGTTGCCATTGATTTTCAGATAATCACATGCTCTCCAAATGATGATAATCATATTCTCTCCAAATGATGACAGTTTCCTCTCCTTTACAATCTTTCATTAATTAACTGATTTCTTAATTAATTTCTTTTTTCTTTATACCATTGGTCAGTGCTGACAATAAAATGTTAATGCTAGCTGGGGCGCCTGGGTGGCTCAGTCGGTTGAGCGTCGGACTTCCACTCAGGTCATGATCTCACTGTTTGTGAGTTCCAGCCCTGTGTGGGGCTCTGTGCTGCCAGCTCGGAGCCTGGAGCCTGCTTCGGATTCTGTGTCTCCCTCTCTCTCTGCCCCTCCCCCGCTCATGCTCTGTCTCTCTCTCTCTCTCTCTGAAAAATAAACATTCAAAACCAATTTTTTTAAATGTTAATAGTAGCAATGATACATGGGAATTATGATCTTGTATCTGATCTTAAAAAGAATAAATCTAGGGGCGCCTGGGTGGCGCAGTCGGTTAAGCGTCCGACTTCAGCCAGGTCACGATCTCGCGGTCCGTGAGTTCGAGCCCCGCGTCGGGCTCTGGGCTGATGGCTCGGAGCCTGGAGCCTGTTTCCGATTCTGTGTCTCCCTCTCTCTCTGCCCCTCCCCCGTTCATGCTCTGTCTCTCTCTGTCCCAAAAATAAATAAACGTTGAAAAAAAAAAAAAAAGAATAAATCTAAATTTTCTCACCGAGGCGCCTGGCTGGCTCAGTTAGTGGAGCACGTGACCCTTGATCTTGGGGTTGTGAGTTTGAGCCTTGTGTTGAGTGTGGAGACAACTTAAAAAAAATAAAATCTTTTAAAAAAAAATTTTTTTTCAACGTTTATTTATTTTTGGGACAGAGAGAGACAGAGCATGAACGGGCGAGGGGCAGAGAGAGAGGGAGACACAGAATCGGAAACAGGCTCCAGGCTCCGAGCCATCAGCCCAGAGCCCGACGCGGGGCTCGAACTCACGGACCGCGAGATCGTGACCTGGCTGAAGTCGGACGCTTAACCGACTGCGCCACCCAGGCGCCCCCAAAAAAATAAAATCTTAAAAAAATTTTTTAAATTGGGGCGCCTGGGTGGCTTGGTCGGTTAAGCGTCTGACTTCCGCTCAGGTCATGATCTCACGGTCCGTGAGTTCAAGCCCCGCGTCGGGCTCTGTGCTGACAGCTCAGAGCCTGGACCCTGTTTCAGATTCTGTGTCTCCCTCTCTCTCTGACCCTCCCCTGTTCATGCTCTGTCTCTCTCTGTCTCAAAAATAAATAAAAGTTAAAAAAAAATTAAAAAAATTGTTTTTAAATAAAGTTTCTCCATTTATTATAATATTATTAGTTTTTAATGTATAACCTTGAACATGTTAAGAAATTTTCCTTCTGGAGCACCTGGGTGGCTCAGTTGGTTAAGCGTCTGACTTCGGATCAGGTCATGATCTTACAGTTCGTGGGTTCGAGCCCCACATCAGGCTCTGTGCTGACAGCTCAGAGCCTGGAGCTGCTTCAAATTCTGTGTCTCCCTCTCTCTCTGCCCCACTCTTGCTTGTGCTCTGTCTCTCTCTCAAAAATAAATAAACATTTAAAAAAAAGAAATTTTTCTTCTATTTCTGGTTTGCTAAAGAATTTTTTTCTCTTTCTCTTTTTTCTTTCTTTTCTTCCCTTCTTTTTAGGGAAAACAGAGAGGTTAATAATATCTTTTTGTGTATTTATGCTCCAGGAACCGTGCTATGCACTTTACATGCTTTGTTCCTTTTTTTTTTTTAATTTTTTTAATGTTTATTTATTTTTGAGATAGAGAGAGACAGAGTATGAATGGGGGAGGGTCAGAGAGAGGGAGACACAGAATCTGAAGCAGGCTCCAGGCTCTGAGCTGTCAGCACAGAGCCCGACGCGGGGCTTGAACTCACGAACTGTGTGATCATGACCTGAGCCGAAGTCAGCCGCTTAACCGACTGAGCCACCCAGGTGCCCAGCTTTGTTCCTTTTTATTCTCACAGCCACCACTGAGAAATAAATAATATTAATCTGTTTGCCCATGAGAAAACAGAGCCTCAGCGAGGTTCAATTTTATTATATTATCCAAAGAATGATGGAAAGATGGTAGTCAAGCCTTGGTTAGGCTGCCTTCGCAGGCAGAATTTTGATGAAATGCCAACATTGATGCATTATTTAGTACTTTCTGTATTAAGCTTTGATTATTTGCGGTTGCCTCTTTAGTTCCTTATTTACTTCTTTCTATTAATTCTGAATATCTTCAAACTTAATCAGCACCCTCTCAGGGATGACCATGACTTCTGGTTTACTTCACCAGTTTTATTTCTACTGTCCACTGAGCTCCCCTTCCAACTTGTGACCTTTCCATCATTGAGGAAGCTGTAACTACCTGCAGACCAATTGGAAAGGTGACATTAAACCACCTTATCAATTTAAGTTTTCTCACACTGGGCAGGATCCAACATTTATGATAAAAACCAAAGAAATATCAACAAGTTAGGATTTTTTGGCTTAAAATATCTCCCTATATTTTAATATTTTAAAAGCTTTTTATTTCAGAATAATTATACATTGACAAAAAAAATTTTTTTTAAAGCATGATACAGAATCCGAAGCAGGCTCCAGGTTCTGAGCTGTCAGCACAGAGACCAACGTGGGCCTGGAACTCATGAACCACGATATCAGGACCTGAGCCGAGGTCGGATGCTTAACCGACTGGGCCACCCAGGGGCCCCATATACTGATTTTTTTGATCCTGCTCATGTAATAGCTAAAATTATTTTCTCAAAAGACAAAACATTTGATGTGGATGTAGGAAGGGTAAATAAAGTCTTATTAGAACAGAGAGCATTTCTACAGAAAAGACATTCTATGGCTACAGAAAAGATCAAGGAAAGTGAAGGTTTGTTACCTTCTAAGATGGCTGATCGTGACAAGATCTACCATAAAAGTGAAAGCTCTCAAAAGATACACTCTCAAAAGATGGTTCCAGGGGGCACCTGGTCGGTGCAGTCGATTAAGCATCCAACTCTTGATTTCAGCTCAGGTCATGATTTCATGGTTCATGGGATAGAGGCCTGTGTTGGGCTCTGCACTGATAGCATGGAGCCTGCTTGGGATTCTCTCTCTCTCTCTCTCTCTCTCTCTGTCTCTCACACATACACACAATAAGTAAATATACTTTAAAAAAAGATGATGGTTCCAAGGCTCAGGTCTATGACACCTTATTTTGGAGGAAACAACCTACTCTAGGGAGACTGGCAGCACAGTATGGTGAAAGGGGAGGAGGTTTTGACACAGGCATAGGTCTAAAGCCTAGTTCTACCACTCACTAGCTATATAACACAAGGCAAGGTGGTCATCGTTCATAAGCCTTAGTATTCTCATCTGTAGAAAGGGGGATAATAATATGTCCTCCATAGGGTAGTTGGGTGATGAAATTAGGTAACATCTATAAAAGCATATGGCACATGGCAGGCACTCAATAGATGATGGCTCATATTATCATCATTGGGTATAACAGCAATGTTTTCAAAAGGAAGACAAGGGATGTCAGAAACTGAATACCATTCATTGGCTTTACTGACCATGGATTTCATAAACTTGTAGCCAAGACTAGCAGCATGCCTCATACAGAAGATGACTGGTAGAGCTGGGCTGAGATATCACAGAAAACACCCATGGAAAGATGTAGAAAGAATATTTATCCTAGGTGAATGAACACTAGCCATTTGATCTCAGCAAATCATAACATTCTCTTCAAGCCGTGGCAGGGCCCACCGTAACTTTTGTAGACTCGCCATCCCACACAGAGGGAAATACCCATCAGGTGTGGGGAGGTGTGAACATTGGGTTTGCTATATTTTGCACCCTTTTTGCCCCCATGTTTGACACCTGGAGACAGCTCATCGCTGTGATAGCAGGTGATAATTCCCCTACTCTGGTAGTCATATAACCCAGGCCCAATTTCTGTGCTGAGGTCTTGGACCTCTTGCTGGGCCAGCACTGGGGCAACGTCTACTTTGCTGTGCCGGTACTCGAGGATCTGGGAGTTTCCCATTTTGGTCCTCACTTGGGCCTCCTTGGGTCACATCCCGCCACGGCCAGTCGCTCCAGGCACAGCTAACGTGTGATATCATATTGGCAAAAACAACAGAAGCAAAGCAACATGGGCTCAAAGCACATGAAGAACAGGCTTACCAGGCAGGAGCCAACATTGGTGAAACAGAATAAAGCTGTAAACATGGTGGTTCAAGGGAGAAGTGTCCCTGTGTAAGACGAAAAGGTGGAAAAAGAGCCAGGCACAGTTCTTGACAATTGTTTGGGGCGGGGGGGGGGGGATGATGCTAAAGGACTCTGGTTCCTGGGAATAAAGCCATCAGAAAATGAGAGGACCTTCTGGAGTTTGGGGGTTTTTCAGTAAGAAATTAAAAGACCGATCAAGAAAGTTCTAGTATCAGTTCTCTGTTTACTGCATGGCTCCCTTTTCCAGTGTTAGGCCTGCCCGTAGCAACGTTTGGCATGACCTTCAGAAATTATAGTAAGGGGACACCTGGATGACTCAGTCGGTTGAGCGTCTGACTTTGGCTCAGCTCGCGATCTCAGGGTTCATGAGTTCGAGCCCCACATGGGCTTCCTGCTGTCAGCACAGAACCTGCTTCAGATCCTCTGTCCCCCCTCTATGCCCCTCCCCCCTCATGCTCTCTCTCTCTCTCCCTCTGAAAAATAAATAATAAAAAAAAACATTTTATTAAAAAAAAAAAGGAATTACGGTCAAAAGGCAGACTGCAACCAGAGAAAGAAAGGTTGGACACACTCAATACAGAATTAGTCAACGCTTTTGAGTTTTAGTGCTTTCACATTAAGAAAGCAAAGGATAGTAATTGGAGGCTAGCTTCCAACCCACTAGCCCACGTAGCAACACAGGCTCAGAAAATGTCACGCGAGAACCTTTCAGCCAATGTTATGAAAGGAAAAAAAAATACAGAGCGAGCTAATGGCCATAAAGAATTTATGGGGTCCTGTTAAAACAGAGTGAAGTTATGAGGGTCAAGAACAAAAAATAATCACAACTTGAGGGATGAAAGAGTCGAGCACCTGAATGGGTGACTCACGTCCTAGAAAAGTGGTAGACGAATTAGTCAAAGGATCATCGTGAGTACTGCGGAGTACTGACTTCATAAGGGATTTATAAATACTCCCTATGGGCTTATAATTGAGCTTGCCGGTGGAGAATTTGGGACTAGAAATGTGTAGAATAAAGGCAAAGCGGCCTGTTCTTGAATCACAGCTCTAAGCAGTGAATAAAGGACGGCAGAAATTTGTCAAAGTGGTGAGGTGAAGCTGGTTATATGAACATTGTCAGTTTCTTCCATATTTTTCTAGGGACCTAAGGGGACAGCGGGAGCCGGGGGCCTCCTCTAGACACCTAGGCAGGGGACGATCCTGTCCCTCCGATTCATTTCATATGCAGAACCAGCTTCGAATCAAACAGAATGTACTGAAACCCAGAGAAAATTCTTAAGCAGCCATCAAAAACTAATGAAAGCAATTTTTGAGAACAACACTGTATTCAACAGCAATATGGTGTGTAGGAAGAACATTGGCCTCGGAATCCAAGCCAGTTCTATTCCTAAATCTGCTTCTGCCATGCACAGCAGACGACTGACATATGATACTCCCTCCTAAGCCTGAATGGCCATGACAAGATCAAAATAAGGAAAAACCTACGTTTCCCATGGGATCCAGGAAAGGGAGCTATCCACATGATAAAGACTTTGCATGATTCCCGGACCCATGTACTATTTGTTGCCTGGTGATGTTACAGGTGAAGTGCCCCTATTCTCACTTTACCAGGAATCTTACACTATCATCTTCTTTTTTCTTTATTTTCCTGTGATCTTCTGGCTCATTCCCATCAACATTTATACTCCAGTGTCTCACATCTTAATAAACACTGCTGGGACCCTGCAGGTCCCTCCACATCACCGTATTGCTCAGTATGCGCGAAAAATGGTGCGGCCATGAGATAAATCTAAGACAAATGAGGTTAAGCAAAACCCTCGTAGTCTTCGGTGTGAATTTTAGACTAAAAAGTTCATGCTATCTAAACCGACGAACAGAATAAAGGAAAGACTTCCTGCTTCTTTGTTGTAATTCCAAGCTCCAAACTCCAAGCAGTGAACAGAGAATCAGGGCTATGATTTGACACCAGTGAAAGCAGTGTCAAAGTTGGAAGGTGAAGCTGGTTCGATGAGGACCATCCTTGATTTCTTCTGTATTTTCCCATGTTTCTTTTGAGGCTCAAGGTGTCTTTCCTTTGCCCTGTGGTTAAGAATCGTGTAGTTCACAGTGAACATCAATCTCAATGGGAAGAAACTGAGAGCTTTCCCCCCAAGGTCAGGAAGAAGACAAGCATGCCCACTCTCACCACTTGTATTCAACATAGTACAGAAGTCCTAGCTACAGCAATCAGACAATAAAAAGAAAGAAAAGGAATCCAAATTGGCCATGAGGCAGTCAAACACTCACTATGTGCAGATGACATGATACTCTTTATAGAAAACCCAAAAGACTCTACCAAAAAACTACTAGAACTGATAAGTGAATTCAGTAAGGTTTCAGGATACAAGATCAATGTACAGAAATTGTTGCATTTCTACACACTAATAATGAAGAACCAAATAGAGAAATTAAGAAAACAATTCCATTTACAATTGCACCAAAAGTAATGAGATGCCTAGAAATAAACCTAACCAAAGAGGTAAAAATATCTGTACTCTGAAAACTATAAAACACTGATGACAGAAATTGAAGATGCTCATGGATTCGAAGAACAAATATTGTTAAAATGTCTATACTACCCAAAGCAACATACACATTTAATGCAATCCTTATCAAAATACCAACGGCATCTTTCACAGAGCTGGAACAAACAATCCTAAAATTTGTGTGGAACCACAAAAGACCAGGAATAGCCAAAGCAATCTGAAAAAAAAAAAAAAAGAACAAAACTGGAGGCATCACAATTCCAGACTTCAAATTGTATTACAAAGTTGAGGCGCCTGGGTGGGTGGCTCAGTCAGTTAAGCATCCGACTTCAGCTCAGGTCACGATCTCGCGGTCTGTGAGTTCGAGCCCCGCGTCAGGCTCTGGGCTGATGGCTCAGAGCCTGGAGCCTGCTTCCGATTCTGTGTCTCCCTCTCTCTCTGCCCCTCCCCCGTTCATGTTCTGTCTCTCTCTGTCTCAAAAATAAATAAACGTTAAAAAAAATTGTATTACAAAGCTGTAGTAATCAAAACAGTATAGCGCTGGCATAAAAATAAACACATAGACCAATGGAACAGAATAGAAAACCCAGAAATCAATCCACAATGATATGGTCGACTAATCTTCAAACAAAGTAGGAAAGAATATCCAATGGGAAGGGCACCTGGGTGGCTCAGCTGGTTAAGCAATTAAGCATCAGTCTCTTGATTTTGGCTCAGGTCATGATCTCATGGTTTGTGAGACTGAGCCCCGAGTTGCACTCTACACTGTCAACACAGATCCCGCTTGGGATTCTCTCTCTCTCCTCTCTCTCTGCCCCTCTCCCTGCTCGCATGCTCTTTCTCCCTCTCAAAATAAATAAATAAATAAACTTAAAAAAAAGAATATCCAGTGGGGAAAAGACAGTCTCTTCAACAAATGGTACTGGGAAAACTGGACACAACATGGAAAAGAATGAAACTGGACCACTTTCTTACACCATACACAACAATAAATTCAAAATGGATTAAAGACCTAAATGTGAGACCTGAAGCCATGAAAATCCTAGAAGAGAACACAGGCAGTAATTTTTCTGATATCAGCCACAAGAACATTTCTCTAGATATGCCTCCCAAGGCAATGGAAATAAAAGCAGGAATAAACTATTGGAACTACATCAAAATAAAAAGCTTCTGCACAGCGAAGGAAACAATCAACAAAACTAAAAGGCAACTCACTGAATGGGAGAAGATATTTTTGCAAATGACATATCTGATACAGGGTTAGTAGTCAAAATATCTAAAGAACTGATACAACTCAATACCCAAAAAGCAAATCAATCAATTAAAAAAACGACAGGAGACATGAACAGACAGTTCTCCAAGGAAGATATACAGATGGCCAACAGACACATGAAAAGATGCTCAACATCACCATCACTCATCATCAGGGAAATTCAAATCAAAACTACAAGGAGATATCACCTCACACCTGTCAGAATGGCTAAAATCAACAACACAAGAAAAAACAGGTGTTGGTGAGGATGTGAAGAAAGGGGAACCCTCGTGCCCTGTAGCTGGGAATGCAAACTGGTGCAGCCCCTGTGGAAAACAGTATGGAGATTCCTCAAACTGTTAAAAACGGATCTATCCTATAATCTAGCAATCATACTACTGGGTATTTAGCCAAAGAATACAAAAATACTAATTCAAAGGGATATGTACATCCCTATGTTTATAGCAGCATTACCTGCCATAGCCATCATATATATGGAAACAGCCCAAATGTACATTGGCTGATAAATGGGTAAAGAAGATGTGATATACATACATACACACACACACACACACACACACACACACACAATGGAATATTATTCAGCCATAAGAATTAATGAAATCTTGCCATTTGCAATGACACTGATGGAACTAGAGAGTATAACAGAGAAAGACAAACACCATATGACTTCACTCATATGTGGAATTTAAGAAACAAACAAATAAAAACAAGCAAAGGGGAGTGAAAGAGAGAGACGGAAAGAGGGAGACAGACAGACTCTTAGCTACAGAGGACAAACTGATGGTCATCAGAGGAGAGGTGGGTAGGGGGATGGGTGAACTAGGTGATGGGGATTAAGGAGTGCTCTTGTTGTAATGAGCACTGGGTGATGAATGGAATTGTTGAATCACTATATCGCACACCTGAAAGTAAGCTAATGTAATATAACACTGCATGTTAACTATGCTGGAATTCAAAATAAAATAAAATTAAAAAAAGAATTGTGCGGGTCGTAGGACTGTAAAATAATTAGACCCGTTTTCCCATGTGACCAATATATTCGCCAAGGAGTCTTTACATGTTGCTCTGAGGTAATATTTGCAGGACAAAAACCTTGGAATGGTTCCCAAAGCGTCAATCTGTTAGTCTGTGCCAAGTAAGATAGCTGAGTAAACATAACCCAAGTAGTCAAAAAGGACCAACTGGATGGCAGCAGTGGTTGTGGAGAATAACAAGTAACTGTACATCCATACTTCCACTTGGAAATCAAAAGTGTGGGCTGGTATTTGGCTCTTGGAATTACATCCAAGTTAGGTCGTTAATAAAGACAATCTGAATCTTCAGGTCATGCAGTCTGCAGCCTCTAGTGTCACTGAAATGCAGGCAACATATAGTGTTCATAATTAGCCACATTTGAAAATCCTGGCACAGAGCAGCTGGCCTATATTCCTGTTGAATGATCGGGTCTAACCCTTTGGTTGGAAATACAGATCCTGAGACGTCTTCCCAGGAACCACATGAACGCAAAATGGGGAGCTGTGATACAGTTGTTTTCCTATTGTCTTTGCAAAGGATGTATGATATGTTGATGAGAAGTGAAATGCATCACCTATATTATAATGTATGGTTTCCTCTTGAAGAAGTAGTTTACACATTGGCAGTTGGAGAAATCTATCTACCATGGTGTAGAATTCAGTACATGGGAGAGAGAATTATTGAAAATACTAAACCACATGACTGAATCACTTTGCATATTCCATAAAATTTTGAAACAGTCTTAATTAATCAAGAATGAGCTAAAACCATGAAAAATGAACTCAGAAACTTGACAGAGGACTGCAAAGGCCAAAATCAAATACTTTTTACTGTGCCTTGGTGTAGTTACTGAGTTTTACCGGGTATGTATAAAATTTTTACCTCCTGTTGAGCACCCATTGTGGCAAGACATTTCTGCTCTCAATACTCATGCTTCTTAAGGGATAGAACAGGACAAAGAGATTGTAGCATTTGGGTTTTGGGTTATAACGAAAGTTATCGAAAGACACTCTTCGGATGTGTATTATTACTGTGTATTTTCTTTTCCTGCACGTTTCTCTACTTATATGATGATAAATGCCTCATTCAGGCTTGATGAGATTGGTCAGGTCAGCAAGACCTAGAACTGCACCAACCACAGGAGGATGATTCAGGCAGGCAGAGAGTTGATATCAGGGAGATCGCAGGAACCTGGCCATTGGCCATAGGCACTAAGGTTAATATACAACACTCCCACCAACCTAAACATTTACGGATGGATGAAAGGATAAAGGAAATGTGGCGCGCACGGGCACACACACTCCTCTCCCTCTCCCCCTCTCTCTCTCTCTCTCTGGAATACTATCAGTCATAAAAAGAAGGAAATCTCACCATCAACAACAAAATGGATGGACCTTGAGGGCATTATTAGCATAATAATGAAATAATGCAGACAAACACAAATAATGTGTGTTCTCACTTACATGTGGAATATTTTCTTATTAAGTTTTTATTTTTTTATGATTGTTTTTTTAATGAGTAAGTATTTTATTTATTTTTTTAAATATGAAATTTATTGTCAAATTGGTTTCCATACAACACTGAGTGCTCATCCCAAAAGGTGCCTTCCTCAATACCCATCACCTACCCCCCATCCCCCATCAACCCTCAGTTTGTTCTCAGTTTTTAAGAGTCTCTTATGCTTTGGCTCTCTCCCTCTCTAACCTCTTTTTTTTTCCCCTCCCCCCATGGACTTCTGTTAATGGAATCTTAAAAAAACAAACAAACAAACAAACAAAAAACAAAAAAAAAACCTCATACATACAGAGAACAGATTGGTGGTCACCAGAGTCAAAAGATGGAAAGTAGGCAAAATGGGTCAGGGAGGCCAAAAGGTACAAACTTCCAGTTAGAAAATAAATAAGTCATGGGGCTGTAATATACAGTATGTTGACTATAGTTAATAATCCTGTATTATATAATTGAAAGTGGCTAAGAGAGTACACCTCCTTTTTAATTTAATTTAATTTTAATTTTTTTAATGTTTATTTTTGAGTGAGTGAGAGAGAGAGAGAACGAGAGAGCATGAGAGCAGGGGGTGCAGAGAGAGAGGGAGACACAGAATCAGAAGCAGCTCCAGGCTCTGGGCTGTCAGCACAGGACCCGACGCGGGGCTCGAACCCACCAACCGCGAGATCATGACCTGCGCTGAACTCAAACGCTTAATCAATTGAGCCACCCAGGCGCCCCTAATTTAATTTACTTTTATTTAAATCCAACTCAGTTAACATATAGTGTAATAATGGTTTCCGGAGTAGAATGAGAGTAAGTGTAAGAGCATAGACCTTAAATGTTTTCATCACCAGGAAAAAAAATTTGTGACCATGTACGGTGATGGATGCTAACTAGACTTCCTGTGGTGATCATCTCACAACATATTCAATCATCATGCAGTACTCCTGAAACTAACATAACATATCGAATATATATCGGTTTGAAAGTTTTCAAAAGTTAAAAGAAATAAATACTGCCCCTTCAAGGAGCACTTTGGGGTAGGAGTCACGGCGAGACTCGGGGTCTGCAGGAACTAGGGGCCAAGCAAAACTCAGACACCCAAGAAAGTATATTGACAGGAACTAGCGTGCAACGCAAGTGGCTTTATCAATAACAACCGTATCAGAGCACTATTACCAGAACGAAGTGTAGAAATAGAGCAGAACCGCTGGTTCTACGAGTGGATAATAGGTAGAGATTGTCACAGGGCTTCTGTCTTGTGGCCTGGTTTTTACCAGAGCTTGGAGCCAGGTTAATCCTATCAGTAGGATATTGTGGCCCTGACTGTGGTATTGGAGATGCGCATTAGTTAAATCGCTGCTCACGAAATAAGTCATTTCTTCCGATACAGGAGTTGCAAACGATGGCCTCCTGCCTGTTTCTGTATGGTCCACAAGCTAAGAACGATTTTGACATTTTTAAGCTGAAAGAAATCAAAAGAAGAACAACAATAAAAAATTTTTTTGATGTTTATTTATTTTTGAGAGCGAGAGAGGCAGAGCATGACTGGGGGAGGGTCAGAGAGAGAGAGGGAGACAGAATCCGAAGCAGGCTCCAGGCTCTGAGCCGTCAGCACAGAGCCCGATGTGGGGCTCGAACCCACAGACCGTGAGATCATGACCTGAGCCAAAGTCGGTGGCCCAACCGATTGAGCCACCCAGGCGCCCCAAAAGAAGAATAACATTTTAGTGACCCATGAACATGTATGAAATTCAAATTCCTGGGGCGCCTGGGTGGCTCAGTGGGTTAAGCGGCCAACTTCGGCTCAGGTCATGACCTCGCGGTCCGTGAGTTCGAGCCTCGCATCGGGCTCTGTGCTGACAGCTCAGAGCCTGGAGCCTGTTTCAGATTCTGTGTCTCCCTCTCTCTCTCTGACCCTCCCCCGTTCATGCTGTCTCTCTCTCTGTCTCAAAAGTAAATAAACGTGAAAAAAAAATTAAAAAAAAAAACAAACAAATTCCAAGGCCCGTAAATGAAGATTTATTGGAACAGAATCACACCCATTTGTTTACGTATTGTCTAAGGCCGCTTTCATGCTACAACGACAGAGTTGAACGCTTGTGACAGATTCCGCATGGCCTGCAAAGCCTCAAACATTTACCATCTGGGCCTTTCTAAGAAAGTTTGCCAACGCTAGTTTAGTCTATAAACTCCACGGATACGCAGAAATCGCCGAGCCCGAATATTAGGGCCTAATCATGTTTAATTCCCTAAGAAGTTGCACCCAATTTTGCTAGAAGTGGCAGAGAGAAGCTAGCGATCAACAAGTATGATGTTTCTGTGACTCTTTAAACACTAGCAAATAGAGGAGTTGAGTGACACAAGGTAGAGGAGGTCGCCTTCTGTTCATCTCTGCCTTTCCTTACCCTGCACCGACAGAGGCTAATTCTACCTCCTACCTCTAGGGAGCCAAATACTACCTAAGAGAGCAGGATGTCCGGCATTCCATCCTGCCAGTATGAGTGATAGAATTGACATTGCTCTCCAAATTCCTCTACGTCTGGTGGGCATGCGCTGAACTACATTCTCTTCTTTGAGGCAGCAGTGTTGGGCTGACCTCTGTGACTAGCTTTTTGCCTTGGTCTTCTGACTAGGGCTGTCATTCTCACCTTGAGGCTAGACCTTTCTCTGAGTTCTGGCCTGATTGGCCAGTGCTCTGATGTTCTACGAAATCCCTTCTACTCTCATGGTCCCTGGGAGCTGGATTCGGCCCTGCATGGCTTCCTCTTTGAGCCGGCATCTTGCCCTGATCCCAAGAGACCATCTGATACCAGGTCTTACCCTCAAATGTTTGGTCCCATTGCTGTCCCTTACCCCAATTCCAGGACCTGGTCATCCTTTGAATACAGGTCAAGTTTACCTCATCCTTCGAGCTCTGATTTGATGTGCTAACCGCAGTCTTGAAGGTACAGTCTTACGACTGAGTGAGTCCATAGAATTTCAGTCAGGCCTTTCCCAAGATTCTTTCCTGCCCCTTCTCTCTTCTTCCTTGTGCTGAGGTCCCAGCATACATCATGGTCCAGTCTATGTTAATTATAACAGCCAACAGATCATAGACCATTAGACCTGGAAAGAATCTTACAATTTACTTACAGATGAGAAGACCAATTAGCATGTCCACAGAGGGGAATATACATATCAGTTCAGTCTAAGAACTAAGGAATGAATAGCCCCATAGCCTCCAGGAAGTGCTTTGGAAATGAAAACTAAATTAAACGTAGTAAATTGTCTTTTTTTTCTTTTTTAAAGTTTATTTATTTATATTGAGAGGGAGAGAGAGAGAGAGAGAGAGAGAAAGAGAGAGAGGGAGAGAGAGAGAGAATCCCAAGCAGGCTCTACTCACGGTCAGTGCAGACCCTGACGTGGGACTCAATCTCTCCAACTGTGAGATCATGACCTGAGTGGAAACCAAGAGTCAGACGCTTAACTGACTGAGACATCCAGGCACCACAGATGTAGCAAATTGTCTTTAGTGAGTCAATTCTGAATTTATTTATTTATTTATTTATTTATTTATTTAGTTCATGATTTCAGGAGTAGAATTCAGTGATTCATCGCTTACCTATAACACCCAGTGCTCATCCCAACAAGTGCCCTCCTTAATGCCCATCACCCATTTGGCCCATTCTCCCACCCAACACCCCTCCAACAACCCTCAGTTGGTTCTCTGTATGTAAGAGTCTCTTATGGTTTGCCTCCCTCTTTGTTTTTATTTATCTTAATTTTCCTTCCCTTCCCCTGTGTTCATCTGTTTTGTTTCTTAAATTCCATATATGAGTGAAATCATGATATTTATCCTTCTCTGGCTGACTTATTTTGCTTAGCATAATACATTCTAGTTCCATCCACTTTGTTGTAAATGGCAAGATTTCATTCTTTTCCATCGCTGAGTAATATTCCATTATATATATAATATATATATCTTCTTTATATAATAATATATATCTCATAGATATAGATAGATAGATCTGTATCATAGATATAGATAAATAGATAGATAGATAATAATATATATATCTTCTTTATCCATTCACAGCCACTCTGGAAGATGGTATGGAGGTTCCTGAAAAAATCAAAAATAGACCTACCCTATGTCCCAGCAATTGCACTCCTAGGTATTTATCCAAAGGATACAAAAATGCTGATTTGAAGGGGCACATGCACCCCAACATTTATAGCAGCACTATCAACAATAGTCAAATTATGGAAAGAGTCCAAATGTCCATCAACTGCGTTTATTTATTTTTGATTAATCATTTAAAAAAAAAAAAGAAAGCCAAATAAGGGGCGCCTGGGTGGCTCAGTCAATTCAGTGTCCGACCCTTGATTTCAGCTCAGGTCATGATCTCATGGTTTGTGAAATCAAGCCACATGGCCGCACTGTCAGCACAGAGCCTGCTTGGGATGCTGTCCCTTTCTGCATCTAACCCGCTTGCGTGCACGTGCACGCACGCTCTCTCTCCCAAAATAAATAAATAAACATTGAAAAAAAAAATAAACCAAAGTGAGGAGAAATCAAAATGATTGTAACACGTCTGTCCCCCCAAAAAAGGAGGAGTAAGAGAAGGAAACCCAACATTTGAAGCCATATGCAAATAGGATTACTTTGATTCCGTTTTTCATTTCTGTCATTTATCTCATGAACTGACTCCTGTAAGGCCTAAAGCTTGACAGGGAAAGTCTCCAAATAAAATCGCCCATTGTACTTGCTCAGTTACATTCCAATTTAGCAGCCAAAACAGCACAGGTACTGCCCAAATGAGAAAGGATTCCAGCTTATCATCAGTTCTGTCTCTACCTACAGAGGCTAAACGAAAGGAGAACCTCGGTGCTTATTGGCAATTGCCCATGGAAATCGAGGCAAAAGTCCTGCGTTATCACAGGAAGGTAGTGGGGGAGGTGGAGTGGGAGTGGAGATTTGGGTAGAATCGCCCTCCCCTGGCTCATTATTCAGAACTATTTCCCTGTGGGGCACCGTCCTTACCTCGTGTGTGGTTGCTGAACCAGACCACAGCATACCAGTTCCAATCAGTTAAGCAATCTTAAAGATCTAGCAATGCATTTTCCCTCTGGGTTCATGCTGCTGTGAATGGTCACAAGATTATGAAGATGGCTGAACTGATTTGATTATCATGCCTAGAGTTTCAATGTAGCTACCATGCATAGATGTGTATTTTTCAGATCTACTGCAACAGCTCTTCCTCTGACCTAACACTTCTTGTTTGTTTGTTTGAGAGAGAGAGACAGAGAGAGAGAGAGAGCACACACATGCATGTGAGCAGGGAAGGGCCAGAGAGAATCTCTGAATCACGGAACCGAACATGGGGCTCAGTCTCACAATCGTGAGATCATGGCTTGAGCTGAAATCAAGAGTCAGACCCTTAACTGACTGAGCCACCCAGCTGCCCCTGCCCTAACAGTTCTAATATATAAAACATTCAATAGCTCTTGGCTGGCTATGGGCAAACACATCATAGTCAGAATAAATATTTGCTGCCTGGCGTTTAATGCCTAACTGTACAAGTCGTAATAGAATAGCTCAGATGTTGTCTTAAAAGCGGAGTGTGCCTTAGATTAGGCAGGGGACGATTTTGTTGCCCGTTCCCAGGGGGCATTTGGCAATGTCTGGAGGGGGCTGTCACAACAGAGAGTGACCTCTACCCAAGAGATGCCACAGGGATGCCACTCAACCTTGGACTCTTAACATTTTGGACCAGATAGTTCTGGTCCCCTTAAAAAACCAGATTGTTCTTGATGTCCCCTTAAAAAATGAACTATCTGGTCCAAAATGTTAAGAGTCCAAGGTTGAGAAACCCTGGATTAGGCAGATAAGAGATGTGGAGCAATTTGGCTTTTTAAAAGTGGATAAGGAAAGATGAATACGTAAAGCACAGAGGAGTTTTAGGGGAGTGAAACTGTTTTGCATGATACTCTTACGATGGATACATGTCCCCATACATCTGTCAAAGCCCAAAGAATGTGCAATATCAACAGTGAATCTTAACGTAAACTCCGGACTTCGGGTGATAAAGATACGCCAGTGTAGAGTCATCAACTGTGACAAACGGTGCAGGATGTTGGTGGTGGGGGAGGCCATGTGTGCATGTGGGCAGGGGATACATGGGAACTCTCTGTCCTCTCTGTTCCCTTTGGCTGTGAACCCAAAAATACTCCTTAAAACAGTCTTTTAAAAAGAAGATGAGTCCCTGGAAATAGAATTTTGGATTGCAAAAAATAGCCAGGTCGCCTTTATTCTGAAATATCTTGGAGGAAACTGGATTTCTCCTGTGAGGAGTACTGCGTGCGTCAAGATGACAAACGTTGTCGTGTGACATATTTTCCCCAGCTCAGGGCCTGATTCCACGAAAGGTTTCTGAAATTGAGCTTCTGAGCAGATTCAGAAAATCTGACTTGGAATGCTCCTCCCTTGCTACCTGCAGTGGAGACCTGGAAAAAATAAAAGCTTCTAGTCGACTGTTTTTGCAATACACACGAGAGTAATGATAAATTCACTTAAGTCCAGTATCAAGAGCTAGAAAGTTCTGTGATGCAGGAAGGGAAGAAAAGAGCCCTAATGAAAGAAACTTCAGTCTTCAGTCTGCTAGACTTACTGGCAAGAGTAGTTAGTACTTCTGCTATATGCAAAATTCCATTCACAAAGCAAAGAGCAGAATGGCCTTGCAGAACCGAGTTATTGCCAATAGGACAAAAATAGACTCAAGGCGATAAAAAAAATCTCCAAATCAATCTTTTGGGTTTTTTTTTTTTTTTAGCAGCTATTCCTCGAATTAGTGAAATGTAAACGTTATTGAGGATTTTAACATTTGCGGGTGTTCTCCTTATTTCTTCTCTTTTCATGTTTCAGAAATTAAATGTCAAGCACTGTAATAACAAAGTGCTAAGGTTATAAATTTAAACTCATGGAAGTGCAGGAAATGTGCAGAACTCCCTAAGGCTAACAGGACGTGGCCAATCTGTATGTCCAACTATTAAAATTATAGGACGTAGTTTATCCAAAACTCAACATTATTTACCACATAGCATTTGGCATTTCATGCTATTGTCATGGCCTACATATCATTGGGACTTTTGTGAAAGAGATTGTTAGCTCTTGCCAAGTTCAAATGCCTAGCCAAATATTTTGTTCCCAGGTTTTTTTTTTTCCCAGTACCTAGAACCATACATAGTCAATATATTACTACAGATATAATTTATGAATCAGTAAGACTGGCTACTTCCTCTGCTGAACTCCTCAAGGTCAAGAATCATCTCTTATTCATCCAACAGCACAATGCCTACTTAATGTATGTCCTGGCATTACCAGAGGCGATCAATGAATATATATTAAATTTTATCGACTATATGAACATCAACTGCTAATCATTCACATGGGAAAATCAGGTTTCAAATAATTACACTTCTTTAAACCCTTTGTTCGGTTAAATTTCATGTGCTTTGTTTAGATTTTCAGGAAACAAGAAATGGTTTTCTCATATATGAGTAAACCTTCTGTGGATATCCTTTTTTTTTTTATTTGAGAAACAATTATGATGGTGAAGTGTCCTAACATTTTTACCACATGA
This sequence comes from Lynx rufus, assembly GCF_022079265.1. Taxonomy (NCBI): domain Eukaryota; kingdom Metazoa; phylum Chordata; class Mammalia; order Carnivora; family Felidae; genus Lynx; species Lynx rufus. The sequence goes on along the minus strand of NW_025814833.1, from coordinate 11,097,666 downwards.
ATCGTTACATAGCTATCAGCACAGGAACTCTGTCAATATGGAACATATATAGGATTTAGAAATTCTATAAATATAAATATTTACCTTCCCTACACTGGTTCTGATTATTAAGATTGGTACATTGCCAGTCACCCATCAAATGTCAATCCAATTTGTTCAATTACTTCTGATAATAAGATTACCAAGATCAGCTGGAATTGTTGACACGAAAAGGATTTTTGCATAATGATATCCAGAGGATTCATCCAGCCCTTCAATTCTGACCAATAGTATTTATTAATCCACTGCTTCGAATATTTTTTCAATGTTTATTTATTTCTTATAAGAGACAGAGACAGCACAAGTCGGGGAGGGGCAGAGAGAGAAGGAGAGAGAGAATCCCAAGCAGGCTCCGCACCGTCAGCACAGAGCCCGATGCGGGGCTCGAACTCACAAATGTGAGACCACGACCTGAGCCGAAATCAAGAGTGGGACGCTTGGGGCGCCTGGGTGGCGCAGTCGGTTAAGCGTCCGACTTCAGCCAGGTCATGATCTCGCGGTCTGTGAGTTCGAGCCCCGTGTCGGGCTCTGGGCTGACGGCTCAGAGCCTGGAGCCTGCTTCCGATTCTGTGTCTCCCTCTCTCTCTGCCCCTCCCCCGTTCATGCTCTGTCTCTCTCTGTCCCAAAAATAAATAAACATTGAAAAAAAAGAGTGGGACGCTTAACCTACGGAGCCACCCAGGGCTTTGACCATTGTACAGCATTCCTTTTTTGCATACGCATGGCATGAGAGAGAACTTCAGTTCCTAAAATGGCATAAGAAGAAGAGATGTTTCTTTATAGAGCTAGAATGTGGTATATGGTTCTCATTGCGTATCGTTTAGGAAATCAATACCACAGATGGATGTACGATTCAAAACTTTGATGACAGCGGAGAAAAGACATAGACTTGGAAGTTCTCACTTCACTGGGTTCTAACTTGCTGTATGATGTGAATCTTGTTTTTCCTCTGCTTAGCTGTGGGAGGAAGGAAAAGTTGAGTTATTTTTTCCACTAATGCCTTCATAAGTGAAAGTGATAACTCTCGGGCTTCAGCAGGGAGCCCAGTAGTAGTGACTCCTGTGTGTTCACCATCTGTCACAGGAATAAAAGAAATGGTTTGCAAATTGAAAGTAGAGGCACCAAGAAAGATCCACCAAGACCTAGACACTCATTACAACAATAACAGAAAAAGATCCAAGAAGGTGAGTATTATTCTCTTAAGAGTGGCTACAACCCGGGGCGCCTGGGTGGCTCAGTGGGTTAAACGTCAGACTGAAGCTCAGGTCATGATGTCATAGCTCCTGAGCCCGAGCCCCGTGTCGGGATCCGTGATAACAGCTCGGAGCTTAGAGCTTGCCCCAGATTCTGTGTCTCCCTCTCTCTCTCTCTCTGCTCCTCCCCCACTTGCGCTCTCTCTCTCTCCAAAATAAATAAACATTTAAAAAAAAATTTTTTTTAAAGGGTGGCTATAACCTCTCCCTGAGTGGAGACCCTTGAGGTTATATCTCACAAAGATATAACCTATAAGTCTGTAAGAAAGTCTGTACCTTTTAATTCAGAAATCCTTGAACTTTAGCTGTACGTAATAATCACTCAGGAATTTGCCATAATGCAGATTTCAGAGTCCCCACCTCTGGAGATTCCTTTTTTTCAACTTATTTTTTTTTTAATGTTTATTTATTTTGGAGAGAGAGAGACAGAGAGCACACCCACGGCTCATTAGTGGGGGAAGGGCAGAGAGAGAGGGAGACACAGAATCCGAAATGGGCTCCAGGCTCCGAGCTGTCAGCACAGAGCCCAACACTGGGCTCGAACTTGCGAACCACAAGATCATGACCTGGGCTGAAGTCAGACACTCAACCGACTGAGCCAGCCAGGCACCCCTTTAACTTATTAAAAAATTTTTTTAGTGCTTATTTATTTTTGAGAGAGAAAGAAAGAGAGGGGGGGCGGAAGGCAGAGAGAAAGAGGGAGAGAGAATGAGCGCAGAGCCTGACTCGGGGCTCGAACTCACAGATGGTGAGATCATCACCTGAGCTGAAATCAAGAGTCAGATGTTTAACTGACTGAGCCACCCAGGCACTGCCCTCCAACCCAACCTCTGGAGATTCTGATACAAAACCAGTATTTGAAATTGGGATCTAGTTCCATCCTCAAGTGGGGTTTCTAAGTTTTTTCTTAGACTGAGATATAATCCACATACCATTCGAATTCACCCATTTGAAACGCACAATTCCAGGTTCTTCAGCATATTCACACTGTTGTACAACCATCATCACAATTCATTCGAATATCTTCATAACCTCAAAAGAATACCCATACTTATTAGGATCACACTTCTTAAAAAAATTGTTTTAATGTTCAATTTTGAGAGAGAGCAAGAGAGTGAGAGTGGGGAAGGGCAGAGAGAGAGGCGGAGAGAGAATCCCAAGCAGGCTCCGTGCTGGCGGCACAAAGCCCGACACGGGGCTCCAACTCACCAACCGTGAGATCGTGACCTGAGCCGAAATCAAGAGTCAGATACTTAACTGACTGGGCCACCCAGTAGCCCCAAGTGTCACTCTTTATTCACCTCTTCCCCCCAGGCCTTGGCAAACCCTAATCTACTTTCTGTCTCTAGAGATTTGCCTCTCGGGCAAATGGGATCACACAATAATGTGTTCTTTTTGCCCAGCCTCTTTCACTTAGTGTTTTCAAGGTTCATCTATAGAGTAACATCTCTCAGTACATTATTCTTTTTAGTGCCAAGTAATGTTCCATTGTGTGGCTACATCACATTTTGTTTACCCAGTCGTCAGTCGATGGACACTTGGGCTACTTCCATTTTTTGACTATTATACCTAATGCTACTTTGAACATTCATCTTTAAGTCTCTGTATGGACATTGTTTCTAAGTGTGTGTGTTTTTTTTTAACTAGAAACCTTTACTAAATTGAGGGAGCATTTTTAATTGAATACTTTTGTAACTAGCCATTGGTGGTCCATAAAAAAAAATGATGACTGAAGTGACCCATTGAAGCGGTGGCCGGTGACTGGTGATGGTTGAAGGCTTCCAGAGGAACTTTGATGATAGAACAGTTCACATTCTGTGGCAGCTGGAAACGACAGAACAGAGACCAAAGAAAGAATGCAACGTTTTATCCTTATTAATAGAAAAAATATAAAAATGAGTGACTGTAAGAAGCAAACCAGACCTCCATAAAGTGTCTGATCTCATCTGCCTTCTGACATGGTCAATGGCATGGTTTATTATTGTACTTTTAAAGCAATTGTAGGAAAAGTCAAATGCAGCTAAACAGTTCGTTGTGTTAGAAACATGTCAAAATGCTTAAGAGGAAACAGATTCCTTAGAATGAGAAATGAATCTAAAAATACAGAAATAACGGCAGAAATGCTGTTCTTTTTTTCTCCCTGCACATCGTCGAAGTACAGAGTTCAGTTCACACAAAGCCTAAGCTACACTGTGCCTTTTGTTCAACTCTGCTCTTTAGTTCTTCCTTGTGTCGTATGTGGAACCGATGTATGCTTCTCCAGCTCAAAGCAGGCCTAGTAATTCAGGTCTCTTTTTTAAGTTTATTTATTTATTTTGAAGGGGGGGGCAGAGAGAGAGAGAGAGGGAGGGAGAGAGAACGAGTCGGGGAAGGGCAGAGAGAAGAGAGAGAATCCCAAGCAGGCTCCATGCCATCGGCGATGAGCCTGATGCAGGCTCGATCTCACGGATCGTGAGGGAGATCATGACCTGAGCCGAAATCAAGAGTCAGACATTCAACCGACTGAATCACCCAGGTGCCCCAATTCAGGGCTTTTAAGCAACCCCTTAAATGCCTGAACGGCTTAAATCTATGTTGGGAGTCCAAATATCGTCCACGTAGATTTTTAGGGCTAGAATAACCTAATCATCAGGAATTTAGGCTTTATTATTTCGCCCACAATGAAAAAAATGATAATCAGTTTAATTTATTGGGGCCTTGTTCAGCCCTGTTTCTCTAGTAGCCACAAAAGTCAATCCTTTTTAATTCACTCTTTCTCCCAGCTGCCGTAACCTGTCGCAAGACAGCCAGCTAGACTAACTGCGAAGAAACTCTGACTTGGTTGCCAAAAAAGTAGGTTTTTAAAAATCTATCACTTTGAGTAATATTGACTGATCTTTAGGCTTTCTCACAAACCTGGTATTGTGGTCCTTTTACGGGCAAAAGTAGGGTATGGGGGCCTAAGTTTTTTCACCGTTGGAGAAATTAGTAATAAGGATGAAAATAGTTCTGTTGACTTACCAGTTTAATAATCTGCCGCACTATTACCAACAGAGATTAAGATGTGATCCTTGCCCAGAAGAGCTAATACTCTTGCTGAGAAAAGCAAGACACATGCATCATGGAATTCGAGAATACCTTAACACATTTTATTATGTCTGCCAAAGGCATTCAGACACAGGAGAGATAAGCACGGGCTCAAAGAGTTAAAGATGACATCGTGGATAAAGTAAGATTTAAGCCGGGTCTGACGTTTGGGGAGGATTTGATCAGAATAAGGGAAGAGTATTTTGGGAAGGGGCAACAGTGTGAACGACTGAGCTGAAAGATTTAACGTGATGTGGAATAAACAAATGAGAGGCAAGGCTGTATAAATTAGATGGCCAGATTACGATGAGTCTTGGAAATTAGGCAGGCATCCAGAAGCTGCTTCTGCCGAAATGGGGAGAGTCTCACCAGAGCCAGGTGTGTCCAGCTGGATTTCATTCAGAGAGAGCTGCCTGACTGCTAAAGAAGTAAAAACCAAGAGTAGGGATAGAGGGAACCGGGTGGCTAAGGAACTTGCAGATGTGGCCAATTCAATTCAAAGGATAATTAACAAGCGTCTGCTACGTGCATTCCGGGCGTTGGTTCCGACGCTTCGGGGGTTACAAAGATGAACGAGAGTCCCTTATCTCATGGAGTTTACAGTCCAGGCAAGCATTTTACAATGACACCAGGAAGAAAGTAATGAATGTTTTAAGTACAAGCAAGGAACAAAAGAGGCAGAGACTAAGCATTAATTCTACCAGGGTAAGAGAAAAAGTGACTTTAAAAATATATGTATTTATTTATTCATTTATTTTTGTAAGAGTGCAAGCGGGGGAGGGGCAGAGAGAGGAGGAGAGGGGATCCGAAGGGGGCTCTGGGCTGACAGCAGCGAGGCCGATGTGGGGCTCAAACTCATGAACCTCGAGATCATGACCTGAGCCGCAGCCGGACGCTCGACAGACTGAGCCACCCAGGGGCCCTGAAAAAGTGACTTTTTAATTCAATATTAAAAATATTGGGCCTTTAGCACACACAGGGGAGTGTGTTTGGTCAAGGTAGGGGGACCAACACGTACAACGGAATGAAGTAGGATGTGTTTGGGGAAAGGCTAGAAGCTTCGCAAGTCATAGATGCACAGAAGAACATTATAGGGTTGTGTTAAAGCTGAAAAAATTGGTTAGGGCCAGAGGGAAGGAAAAACATCAGAAAGAGGAATTTGGACTTAGCAGACGATTTGCAGTCACTGTAAGTTCTTGAGGGGGAGTGAATTGGCGTTCTCGTATTTATTAAATCTACTGTATGAAAAGCCCCAGGCCACGAAAGGAGTGCGTATGAGTAATTAGCTTGGCAACAGTTTACAGGACAGATCTGAAAGTGGGTGATATTGAGGTCAGGAAGGTCAACTAGGAAGACGTCTGTTCTAGCAACCTGAGGGTAAAAGAGAGGAGAGCAGAAGAACGGAAGGGGAAAAGAGAGAAAGGAATCAATCTATGAGACGCACTTCAAAGGCAATTGTGTTAATACTTGCTGGCTAATTGCATGCATGGTATAAAATAGAGGCGGGAGCTAGAGATGCCTGATGCAGAGAGTCCCAGGGACTAGGAGACTCAGCTTCAGCTGGCAAACACAGAGAGTACATAGCAAGAATTGACTGAATCGGGGCGATGGAGGGCCATGGTGTTTATTTATAGTTCATTTGAAATTTCAGCTGACCAGTACTCCATTGGATTACTCAGATTGAAACATGGATCTTTAAGATATTTGAAGCCATGAGATTAAATGAGTTTCTGAGTGGGGCGGGGGGGGCACCTGGGTGGCTCCGTCGGTTAAGTGTCTGACTTCAGCTCAGGTCATGATCTCGCGGTTTGTGGGTTCGAGCCCCGCGTCGGGCTCTGTGCTGACAGCTCGGAGCCTGGAGCCTGCTTCGGATTCTGTGTCTCCCTCTCTCTCTGCCCCTCCCCTGCTCACACTTTGTCTCTCTGTCTCTCTCTCACACACACAAATAAATAAAACATTAAAAAAATAAAATGAAATGAAATAAATGAGTTTCTGAGCGATGAGGGGAGGAAAGAAACAAATGCTTTTTGAGTGCCTTTTATGTTCCAGACAATGAATGTGAAGAAAAAAGATAGAAGTGTGAAGAAGAGTCTTGGGCAAAAGTCCAAAGTTCAGGGGTCAGCAAGCAAGAAGGACTAGAAATCCTCAAAAATGTAGAAAGGGAATTTACACACAGTGCTATCTCTGAAAACAAAGACTAATTTTAGGAACACGGGGAGGATCAACTAATTTGAGCGTTCAGAAAAATTAAAAGCGAGAATAAAAGCTTTGCATTTGGTAAGGATCCTTGGTGGCACTGAATCCAAGTCCAGCCCACTGATATTTCTTGCACATCTACTATGTGCTTAGCATCAGAGGCCTGAAAACACCCTCATGGAGACTATAGTCTAGAAGAAGAAACACAAGTAAACTGTCAATTACAATTTGTTAAATTCAACATAGGGAGATATGTGACATAGTCAACATAGGTGGACATATGTGCTACCAATGTAGCATATAAGGAGAGCCAACTATCCCAGACTGGAAGGGTCTGGAAAGCTTTTTTTTTGGAGGAAGCAATGCTTAAACCAGGACCTACAGAATGAGTCGGAATTAGTTAAACGAGGAGTAAGGGGTGAGCTAAGCAGGAAACACCCGATGTGGTTATTCCAGCAAGAAAAGGAAGTATGACCACTCAGACAACTGACTTTGAATTTAATCCAAATTGGTATTGGGAAGCTGCTGAGGGGTTTAAACAGGAGAATGATATAATCAATTTGTGCTTCTGAAAGATGCCTCTGACTGAATGTGCACTGGGGCAAAATCAAGGGCAGGTTGACCAATAATGAGACCATTGTAGCAGTTTAGGAGAGAGACGAGGGTGTCAGTAGAAAGGGGGAGGAATGGACAGACTCAATAAATATGTAGAAGGTAGCACTGATGGTTCGTGGTGACTGGTTGGTGTGGGAGATTTGGGGAGAGAAAAGAACCATGAATGACGCCAATATTTTTGGCGTCAGTTGGATAACTGAGTGGATACTGGTATAGGAAACATTGGATGAGGAGTAGTTTTGAGAATAGAATGTGATGCGCCAGTCAGAGTGGCCAAAATGAACAAATCAGGAGACTATAGATGCTGGAGAGGATGTGGAGAAACGGGAACCCTCTTGCACTGTTGGTGGGAATGCAAATTGGTGCAGCTGCTCTGGAAAGCAGTGTGGAGGTTCCTCAGAAAATTAAAAATAGACCTACCCTATGACCCAGCAATAGCACTGCTAGGAATTTACCCAAGGGATACAGGAGTACTGATGCATAGGGGCACTTGTACCCCAATGTTCATAGCAGCACTCTCAATAGCCAAATTATGGAAAGAGCCTAAATGTCCATCAACTGATGAATGGATAAAGAAATTGTGGTTTATATACACAATGGAATACTACGTGGCAATGAGAAAAAATGAAATATGGCCTTTTGTAGCAACGTGGATGGAACTGGAGAGTGTGATGCTAAGTGAAATAAGCCATACAGAGAAAGACAGATACCATATGGTTTCACTCTTATGTGGATCCTGAGAAACTTAACAGGAACCCATGGGGGAGGGGAAGGAAAAAAAAAAAAAGAGGTTAGAGTGGGAGAGAGCCAAAGCATAAGAGACTGTTAAAAACTGAGAACAAACTGAGGGTTGATGGGGGGTGGGAGGGAGGGGCGGGTGGGTGATGGGTATTGAGGAGGGCACCTTTTGGGATGAGCACTGGGTGTTGTATGGAAACCAATTTGTCAATAAACTTCATATAAAAAAAAAAAGAATAGAATGTGATGAGTTCAGTGTTGAACATATTGATTTTAAGGTGGACATCCCAGTGGTGGTATATAGCAGGCAGTTGGCTAAATGTATCTTAAGTTCAGGAGAGATTTAATTCGGAGATAGACATTTGGGAGACAAGAGCGAATAGTTGGTAATTGAATTCTTGAGAGAAAATGAGATATCCCTGGGTGAGGGTAGAGTAGGTTGGTGTTGAGTGAGAAGCTGAGATGCCTGAGGACAGAACACTAAGCAATACAAACATGTAAAGGCTGGGCAAACAAAGAGGTTTCAACAAACTAACTGGGAGGGAAGTGTGTGGGACTCAGCAAAGAAATAAGATGGCAATTTCAGAAGTCAATAGCAAATGGAGGAAACCTATCTCATCTGATGGTAGAGGGGGTAAAAGCCACTGGAGAGGAATAAAGTGAAGATGTGGCTAAGGAACGGAGAAATGCAGGGTGCCTGGGTGGCTCAGTTGGTTGAACGCCCAACTTCAGCTCAAGTCATGATCTCATGGTTCGTGAGTTCAAGTCCTATGTGGGGCTCTGTGCTGACAGCTCAGTGCCTGGAGACTGCTATGGATTCTGTGTCTCCCTCTCGTTCTGCCCCTCCCCTGCTCATACTCTGTCTCTCTCTCTCTCTCTCATTCTCAAAAATAAATAAGCATTTTAAAATTTAAAAAAATGGAGAAATGCTACAGCAAGGTCTTTCTAGAAATAGGGTAGTGGAGGAGTGAAGACTCATCGAGGAGACGACTTCTTCCTCTCTTCCTCTTTCTTCTTCTCCTTCTTCTTCTTCCTTTCCTCCTCCTCTTCCTCCTCCTCCTCCTCTTTCTTCTTCTCCTTCTTCTTCTTCCTTTCCTCCTCCTCCTCCTCCTCTTCCTCCTCCTCCTTCTTCTTCTTCTTCTATCTTCTTCTTCTTCTTCCTCTTTTTTAATTTTTATTTAACTCACCGGGTGTTGTATGTAAGTGATGAATCACTGAATTCTACTCCAGAAACCAATACTGCACTGTATGTTAACTGACTCTTCTTCCTTTAATAAGAACAAGAATGATAGAAATAACAGTGTAGAGAAAGGACATAGGCTTTTGGTAGCAAAGGAAGCTCACACCAGATCACCAAAATTTATTAGGGAAGTCGGACTTGAGGTTTCTGCAGAGCACGCATGTCGGGAGAGGGAAAATAAATTAGATGGAAGAAAAGATTGTGCCTTAAATGCCTTCAAGTTGCAAATTACACTATTCCTGACAAACATCCACTTATAAGTTAGCTACTTTTACGTACTTTGTGGATATTTAAATGGTTGCACAAACCATCAGTAAATTTTTTTTTAAATATATGGTCTAGCACATTTCTTTTTAAGTTTATTTTTGAGAGAGAGAGAGAGAGAGAGAGAAAGAATGTGGGGGAGGGGCAGAGAGAGAGAGGGAGGGAGAGAGAATCCCAAGCATGCTCTGTGCTGTTAGTGTGGAGCCCGATGAGGGGCTCGATACCACAAACTGTGAAGTCATGGCCTGAACCGAGATCAAGAGTTGGATGCCTAACTGACTGAGCTACCCAGGTGCCCCCATCAGTAAATCTAAAACATCTGATATTTGCAGGACTAGAATGTGCAGGAGATACAAGGCTTAAAAGCAATATTTTCTGTTATTTCTCTTAGCAGAATAAGACTGGTTTACAGAGTCTAAAATAATAAGTCTGAGCGGCTCTTCTTAGATCGACTTAAATATGCTGGCATAGCTTTAAGGGTTAGCATCAATAATAAAATTTCTAATTTTGATACAGTACTAACAATTATAGTAGTTATACTTATTATGATAGTTATTAATACTTATTAGTTATTAATACTTAATACGTTATTAACTAACAATACTTAATAGTTATTAATACTTAACAAGTGCCCACTATATTCCAGGTCTGACACTCGTCCCTTTACATTCGGTGATTCTCGACTCGTATTCCCACCACCACCAGCCCCCACCCCAGACTTTAGGCAATGTTTGAAGATACCTGTGGCTGTCACAACTTGGAGGGGCAGTTGTAGGTAGCGATGCCCACAATGTTGCTACATAATCCTACAAAGCACAGGACAGGCTCCCACAATAAAGCATTAAGCCACTCAAAATGTTAACAGTGCCAAGGTGGAGAAACCCATCGCCATTGGAAAGAACTATACTTCCCTTGTTGGATTGTAGTCAGGATTACACAAGATAATAGGTATAAGTCTCTCTGATATGTATATAATGAAATGGAAAATTGGCGAGGTGAACAATTTGCCCAAGGCGCATCACAAGTCTGAAGAAGAACCAGATTTGGAACCCATCTGCCTGATTCCCAAGTTAAATTTTATTTTTTACTTTTTTAAATGATTATTTATTTGTGATATATAGAGCCAGAGAGTACAAGAGGGAGAGAAGCAGAGAGAGAGGGAGACAGAGGATCCGAAGCGGGCTCAGCACTGAGAGCAGAGAGCCCGACGTGGGGCTCAAACTCATGAACCGTGAGATCATGACCCGAGCGGAAGTCAGACACTTAAGTGACTGAGCCACCCAGGTGCCCCCAAAGTCAAATTGTAAACCACTATATACATGGACACTTTGTATTCAAGACACACAGACTACCACATAACCCTTATATCCTTTATGAATAATTTTTCCTAAAAATGTATTTGTTAGTACACTAAAATCTGCATTCCTCCTAAGTTTCCCAAGGACCTATCCCTCAACTCTAAACCATTTCCACCTGAGAATAACAGAACAGCTTTGTCCTATAGAAAACAGACTTGAGTCAGGCATGTCAAACGTGTATATACCAACATGACATGTTTTAAGGAAGAGGAGGAGAGGAAGAAGAAGAAGAAGAAGAAGAAGAAGAAGAAGAAGAAGAAGAAGGAGGAAGAGGAGGAGGAAAGGAAGAAGAAGAAGAAGGAGAAGAAGAAAGAGGAGGAGAGGAAGAAGAAGTCGTCTCCTCAACATGTTCCAGTTGAAAAATTTTCTTGTAATGGCCAATTGCAGATCCTTTTTCAAATTCCATTCTATGTCTCCATCATGAGACGGATTCTTTCTGGGCTTTGGATTGTAAAGCTATCCCCAAAGTGCCTTCCCCAAACGTTGTCAAGGTGCCTGAAATCCTGCCATGAGAAACACATTCCTTCAAGTACTGAAAACTTGTTAGTATTAAAGAAGTTCTGGGGGTGCATGGGTGGCTCAGTCAGTTAAGTGCCCAACTCTTGATTTTGACTCAGGTCATGATCTCACAGTTCATGGGATCGATCCCCACATCAAGCTCTGTGCTGACAGTGCAGAGCCTGCTTGGGATTCTCTCTCCCTCTCTCTCTGCCCCTCCCCCACTCATTCTCTCTCTCTCTCTCTCTCAAAATAAATAAATAAGTTTTAAAAAATTAAAGAAATTCTTGTTTACTTTGAGAGAAAATGAGGTATCCCTGGGTGATCTTACACTAGACGTCTTACACTAGAAATTCCTAGTCAGAAAGTGTTATCTTAGCTTCATTCTCTAAATCTCTAAAATGGTTGCCTCAGCCATACCCCACTATTTTCCACTTTCTACGTCCTCACTTCCCTTTGTCTCTCTTTCCCCTTTCCATTTCCCTCTCTGTCTCTCTCTGTTTCTCTGTCTCTCTCTCTCTCCCTCACACACACACTTACACATACACACAAAACTGTTGGAAACCCCAGATTTAAACCTTATCAGCCTAGACCTTGCCAGGAATTACCTGACAGCTAGCTGAGAGCAAGATAGGTCTTAAAGAGGTGGAGGAAGATAGTACAAAAGAAAACTCTTTAGAGGATGAAATTGAATAATGTTGACTGTATCCTGAGCCATTGATTTTTCCAATGGAAGAGTCAGGTTAGGAATGAAGAGATCAGTCAGGCAGCCGTGTATAACCCTTGCTTTCAAGAACAAAGTCATTTAATTGAATTTCATGTGCGTGTGTTTGTGCTGGGGGAACGGGTCACCTTAAATGATGATGTAATTGAGTTCTGCCATACCTCTTTACCCGAGGGGCAATCATCGGACCTCAGGAATACCACTGAGTTTTCTGAGCTGTTAACGAAAAGTTCCATTTTTCTCATCTCTAAATGATAAAGGCCAACTTTCCCAAAATCGTTAGCGTAAAGCAGCAAAAGCCTTACTCTTTCTCAAATGTATAAAACAAAATTGGAAACACACACAGCATCACTCAAGCACGTTGATGGATTTGCAGCTATGCAAGACATAATTCAGGAAGAGTTAAAGAATAAAAGTTGGATTGTACCATGTGTCACCCTTACAGCAATCTTCCTGCGAACATTAGAGCAGCTATGTCATGAAGTACGGCGTGTGTGTCTTTGAGATAAAACCGAAAAAAAAAAAAAAAGGAATCCGAGTGATCCTTCTGGAATATTGGTAGTTTTAAGGAATGCAAAGTCATAGCATAAACCATTTTGGTGCTGGAAGAAGAAACAGGGAGACCAGCTTCGTTATCTAGCCCCGTTTGGTTTCATTGGTTTCATCAGGAATGTTGGTTAGGAAGCCTGCTGAGAGTGAGGATTTAGAGAAAAAATGTGCTGTGTCTATAGAGCGTAAAATGCTGAGTGGCTCTGATTGAAAGCGCACCCCCGGCCAGGGAAAAGATTTTGCAAATTTCTGGCCCTGGTTGCTCACGCACACGGCCTAGGCCGTGTGCAAGCCTCACATTTAGTAGCCTCGTTTAGTTTTCAAAGAACGGCGTCATTTTCTCAGCCTACGCTTCTCATTATGTTTCCCACACTTCCCTAGGATATGAAACCTTCTCTTTCACCATTCCTAGCAAAGCCAAGCCGGCTCGTTGAGACAATACTGAAAGGGGCCCCCCTTTGGTGCTCAGACAGGATGTTCCATTGATACGTCTTGCTGGGACAGCCCAGAAGCACTCGTCTGATGGTCTCTCATACAAATGTCAACTGTCTGTAACCGGACTGAATCGAATGATTTCTATAAAAACTGTGTGATGTCTTCAGCCTTCACTCAAGAAGAATTTCCTGGATATTTCGTCTGTGCAAGGTACTGGGCGAAGCCCTGGGACAGGAAGTGGGGAGGAGGGAAGAGGAGACATTATAGGAAATGTTGGAGAGGGAAAAATGTGAACAGGAGGTAGCCTCTCCTTTAATAATAAGAGCTAATATTTATTATATAGTCACTTTGTGCCGGGCACTGTGCTAATGGCTTTACATGCATTAGATACTTTATGCTTTATAAAACCACCTGGGTGGCTCAGTCGGTTAAGTGTCCGACTTCGGCTCAGGTCATGATCTCGCAGTCCGTGAGTTCGAGCCCCACGTCGGGCTCTGTGCTGACGGCTCAGAGCCTGGAGCCTGTTTCAGATTCTATGTCTCCCTCTCTCTCTGACCCTCCCCCATTCACGCTCTCTCTCTGTCACAAAAATAAATAAAAACGTTAAAAAAAATAAACATTAAAAAAAGATGCCTGCTTAGAGCGGCACCTGACACAGCACAAGGTAGAAAAAAACAGAGTGCCTAAAAATCTTGATAAAATGTTTTACACATTGCTTTTAAAGTGAAGCTGAGCTGAAGTTAAAGAAAGGAAACAGGAAACAACAGCCTGATTTTCTAGAAGTAATCAAGCCAGAATTTGCCTTGGGATACATCCGTTTACCTTTGGTGGTTAGAGTTGGTATTAACGGCTCGTGTGGTAGGACCAGGGACAGGAGATAAAAGTGTGAGACCCAAGCAAGGTAGCTGGGCTGACTGGAGACCCTGCCATAAAGCTAAAATCCGCTAGGGGTGACTCCCTCAGTGAGTTATCTAGAAAATCCCCCCTCTCTACGTAAAAGATACTTACCTACCTAGGGATTAGGCACAAAGCTTGGAGAAAAGTTATTTCTCCTGAGAATTCCTAGCCACATGCTCACCCTCAAGCACTTTTTGGGAGCAGAATACTATGGCTGCGTCTTCAAAACCACTGAACAGAAACATTAGCTTATAGTGGTCTTTGGTTGATGATGCCTCCGGGCACATTACTGTGGTAAATGCAAATTTTCTCCAGAATGATTTTAAAGTGGCCTCAAAGAATTCCCACAGATAAAATTCCAAAGAGCATGAGCTCACAATGAAAAAAATACCACTCAACCTACAAAGCAGCAAGCCATTATGAGTGGGAGTCTACAGAAACAGACTTACAAAGACTGAGGATATAAAAAATATCAGATATTGAATATAAAATAAGCACGTTTGGTATGCTAAGTGAAAGAAAGAATTTTTAAATGATTAGGAAATAAACTATGAGATGCAGGAAAAGCATTTGACAATGTACAACATTGTACAAATACAAGAGCCGTTCATGATAAACACTCTTAACAAAGTAGGGTTAGAGGGAACATACCCCAACGTAATAAAGTCCATATATTAAAAAAACTCACAGCTAACATCATCCTCAATGGGGGGAAAGTGAGAGTTTTTCCCCTATGGTCAGGAGCAAGACGAGGATGCCCACTTTTCTCCACTTTTATTCAAGTAGAAGTCCTAGCCACGGCAATCAGACAACCAAGAGAAATAAAAGGCATCCGAATTGGCAACGAAGAAGCCAAACTGTCACTATTTGCAGATGACATGATACCCTAGGTAGAAAACCCTAAGGACTGGACCAAAAAAAAAAAACAAAACCCACTAAAACTGATAAACAAATTTAGTAAAGTCGCAGGATACAAAATCAACGTACAGACATCGGTTGCATTTCTATACACTAATAATGAAGCAACAGAAAGAGAAATTAAGAAACTAATCCATTTACAACTGCACCAAAAAATAATAAGATGCCTAGGAATAAACCTAACCAAAGAGGTGAAAGACCTGTGCTCTGAAAACAAGAAAACAAGATGAAAGAAATTAAAGATGACTCAAAGAAATAGACATTCCATGCTCCAGGATAGGAAGAACAAATATCGTTAAAATGTCAATACCACCCAAAGCAATCTGCACACTTAATGCAATTCCTATCAAAATACCAACAACATTTTTCACGGAACTGGAACGAACAATTCCAAACTTTGTATGGAACCACAAAAGACCCCGAAAAGCCAAAGCAATCTTAAAAAAAAGAAAAGAAAAGCTGGAGGCACCACAACTCCACACTTCCAGTTGTATTACAAGGTTGCAGTGGTCAAAATAGTATGGTCCTGGCACAAAAATAGACACCTGGATCAATGGAACAGAATAGAAATCCCAGAAACGAATCCCAAACTATATAGTCAATAATTCACCGACAAAGGAAAGAGTATCCTATGGGGGAAAAAAGGCAGTGTCCTCAACAAATGGTGTTGAGAAAACTGGACAGCAACGTGCAAAAGAAAGAAACTGGACCACTTGCTTACAGCGTACACAGAAGTAAATTCAAAATGGATTAAAGGCCTAGATGCGAGACCAGAGACCATAAAAATCCTAGAAGAGAACACAGGCAATGTTCTTTGACACCAGCCATAGGGATTTCTTTCTAGATATGTCTCCTGAGGCAAGGGAAAGAAAAGCAAAAATGAACTATTGGGACCTCATCAAAATAAAAAAATCTTTTGCATAGCAAAGGAAACGCTCAACACAACTAAAAGGCAACTTACAGAACGGGAGAAGATCATTGCAAATGATATATCCAATAAAGGGTTAGTATCTAAACTATATAAAGAACTTATAAAACTCAACACCCGAAAAATGAATAGTCCAATTTTAAAAACGGGCAGAAGACATGAACGGACATTTCTCCAAAGAAGCCATCCAGATGGCCGACGGACACACGAAAAGATGTTCACCATCACTTAACATGAGGGAAATGCAAATCAAAACTACAATGACCTCACACCTATCAGAAGGGCTGAAATCAACAACACAAGAACCAACAGGTATTGGCGAGGATGCGGAGAAAGGGGAACCCGCTTGCACTGTTGGTGGGAATGCAAACTGGTGCAGCCACTCTGGGAAACGGTTCGGAGTCTCCTGAAAAAGTTAAAAATAGAACTACCCTACGACACAACAGTGGCACTACTAGGTATTTACCCAAAGAATACAAGAACACTAAATCAAAGGATTACATGCACCCCTATGTTTCTAGCAGCATTGTTTTCAATAGCCAAGGTATGGAAGCAGCTCAAGTGTCCATCGATCGATGAGATTGATGAATGGGTAAAGAAGAGGTGATATGTGTACATAATAGAATATTATTTGGCCATAAAGAAAGCATGAAATCTTGCCATTTGCAAGGACATGGATGGAGCTAGAGCGTCTAATGCTAAGCGAAATAAGTCAGTCAGAGGAAAGACAAATACCATACGATTGCACTCATGTGGAATTTAAGAAATGAAAAAAATGAGCAAAGGGGGAAAAAAGACTAAGACAAACCAAGCAACAGACCCTTAACTATAGAGAACAAACTGATGGGGTGAAAGAGGTGATGGGGATTAAGGAGGGCACTTGTTGAGATGAGCTGGAATTGTACGGAATTGTTCAATCAGTATATTGTACACCTGAAACTGCATGTTAACCAGCTGAAATAAAAAAAAAAATTGAAAGACACAGACTGTTAAATATAGAGAACAAACTGATGCTTACCAGAGGTGAGGTGGGGGGCGGGGTGATGGGTGACTTAGGCGATGGGGATCAAGGAGGGCACTCGTCCTGATGAGCCCTGGGTGATGGATGGCGCTGCTGACACCTGACGCTGTATGTTAACCAACTGGAATTAAAATTAAACCGTTTTTGAAAAAAGAAATAAACTGTGAAAACCGGACAACAGTCTTGAAACAATGAACTAAATAGAACTCCGAGAAACAAAAAATAGGATAATTTAAGTACACAACAGAACCTCCCTTGATGGATTAACCAGAGCCAAAAAGAATGTGCGGATTGGAAAACAGGTCAGAGGATATTACGTAGTCTAAATCACATGGAGACGAAGATAGGAAAGATATCTGAAAGAGGTTAAGAGTCATCGAAGATGGCAAAACGTCTGAAATCCATCTTAATGAAGTTTCAGAAGGCAAGATTAGAAAGAATGTTAAAAAGAATGATCTACTCAAGGAGAAAACGTGGTAGTAAGTTTTTGATATTTAATAAAAACGAAAAGGGGGGGGGTGGATATCACTATCCCAGAGAACTGGAAGGGCAGTTGGAAGGCAGAGGAATCAGCCAAGAAAAGTGAAAAGAAGAACGAACTGCATCCCGTGTCAGGAAAGCAAAGAGGGACATTCATCAGAATATCCCCTTAAACACATATTGTCAGCTCTTTCTCCTTATTGGTCTACATCATTTGGGGGCATGTCATTTTCAAGAACATTCCACCAACTGGTGTGAGCATGAATGGCAGTTCCTCAAAGAACATGTACTTACCTGAGAGTCTGGGTCAAATAGTACAGGTTTGTTTCTCCTTTCTATTCTCCCTGCCCTCAACTTAGTTCACGGTCTTACCGCATTCACCTCGGCTTTTTGCAATCACCGTATTTCCGCTCTGATCACGATGTTGCCCGTTTAAACCCTCATTCGCTACGGCTTTATAGTGGAGACATTCGATAAATAAGAGTTGAAGTGAAAGAATGCTCAGTACAAACTTAAACAGAAGTATATCCCACATTATCATGTGAATAATTCCATTTTCCAAATCAATGAAAGAATGTATCACTTGAAGGCATATTTTATCCATCTCGTTGCTTCCAAGAAACACTGTGGCCGATGGTTAAATGTGTGTATTTAAAGAGAAATTATGGGGGCGCCTGGGTGGCTCAGTCGGTTCAGCATCTGACTCTTGATTTTGGCTCAGGTCACAATCTCAGGGTTGGGAGATCAAGCCCTATGTTGGGCTCCATGCTAAGTACAAAGCTTGTGTTAGATTCTCTCTCTCTCTCTCTTTCTCCCGGTCACTCTCTTTCTCTCTCTCTCAAAAAAGAAATAAATAAAAAATAAAGAGAAGTTGTGCTCTTACTGCAAGTTTATGTTTAATTTAACAAAGATTTACTAAATCTCTACTATGTGTCTCTGCTATTTGTTGGGAAAAAATACAAAGAAATATACAATACAAATACAGGCAGAATTATACATATATTTATTCCACAAAAGAGGTCCAGATAACGTATGATAGGAATGAGTCAAAAGAGGGAAATAGCACCTCTAGATTGGGAGAGGACAAAATAAAATCCTATAGGGGCGCCTGGGTGGCTCAGTCCGTCAAGCGTCTCACTCTTGGTTTCCCCTCTGGTCACGATCTCACCGCTTCATGGGTTCAAGCCCCACATCTGGCTCTGCACTGGCATCTCGGAGCCTGCTTGGGGATTCTCTCTCTCCCTCTCTTTCCGCCCCTCTCCCTCTTGCGCTGTGTCTGTCTCTCTCCAAATAAATAAATAAACTTAAGAAAATAAACAAGAGGTACTTTCTAAACCACTGACCCCGCCCCCTCCTTCACAGAACTGACCACACTGTATTACGACCGGGTTTACTCTTCTGTCCACCCCCTCCCGCAAGATGAGAGTTTCCTGAGGGTGGGGCCAAGGCACTGATATCTAATAGGTATTTAAGAAGCACCCCTGGATTGGGGAGGCTGGGTGGCTCAGTGGGTTAAGCGGCCGACTTCGGCTCAGGTCATGATCTCCTAGCTCGTGAGATCGAGCCCCCGGTCAGGCTCTGTAGTGGCAGTTGGCAGCTCGGAGCCTGGAGCCTGCTTCGGATTCGGTGTCTCCCTTTCTCTCTGCCCCTCCCCCGCCGGCATTCTGTCTGTCTCCCTCTCTCTCTGAAAAATAAAGAAACATTTAACAAAATAAAATAAAGTCCTTTGAATTGAGTCTTCAGTGGTGGAGAAGATTTGGTGGCCGGGATTTAGGGGAAAGGATGACAGGAAGGGAGACAATCCAGGCATGAGCACAGCTAAGGAGAAGGGGACAGAACTTATTGAGGTGGGTCAGTTCAGCATTGCATTAATCTGTGAGTAAAAAAAAAAAAAAAATTTTTTTTTGATCGCAGTGGCTGAAACACATGAGGGTTTATTTGTCTCATGTAATGAGAAGTCCAAAGGTAGGCGGTGGCTGGTGTTTGTTTAGCAGCTCAAGAATGTCAGGGCTGTTTGTAATTCTCTTGACCTTTCCTTCATGGTCCCAAGAGGTCTGCTGGAACTTGAAGCATCACATTCAAATACCAGGCAGTGGGTAGAAGGGACAGTCAAAGGCAAAAAGGGCTTCCCAGAAGCCCCACCCCATGACTTCTGCTCGTATCTCATCGTCCACCTCGATTTGCAAGAGACTGAGAAGCACAGGCGTCTTTAGCTGGGCAAGTGTTATAGGGAAGGAGTAGGGAAGAGCGGATATCGGGTAGGCAGTTAGCAGTCTCTGCAACAGAACAGAAATCGAGTTTGGCTTGAGCATGAACAGTGGAGATACCCTTTCTGAAACATGAGCCAACTGATCGGGAAAGAAGGATTCCGTACTTCTTGTGCCTGGCATCATTTTTTCTTTTCTGTCGTTTTCCACTTACTCGCCTGTAATGAAATCAGTGATAAGGGAGCAGGACGCTAGGGGTGTACAAGGCACACGTTTGGTCGCTCGGGGAAGATGGCCCTAAGCTTGGTGGATGGACTTGGTCTCAGGCTGGTGGGTGAAGGCTATCTTGGGCAAAAGCCTAGAGGTGAGAGAAGGAGAGCTCTGGGAAACACAGTCATATCCCTCTAGCTGGCACAGAGTGCTGTATGGACGCGGTGAGAACAGAGGACGGAGAGATAGGCAGGGGGTTGGGCTGTATCACCAGATTTAAAACTTAAAAAGCAACACAAATGTTCTCTTGATTGCTTAGTGAACCTCTGCTGTCTTTGCCCGTCAATTTCACGAGGGCATCTTGTTGATCTTGTTCATTACCGTCTTCCTAGAGCCTGGCACTGTGCCTGGCTCCTGAGGCCTGCCCGATGAATCTATGTCCCTCATGGAATGAAATGTGAAAACCATTAGGCTAACGGTCCAATGAACTCTTAGTGCAACCCTCCTTTCAGTTGAGGTCGCTTAAACCACACATATGTTGGTCCAGGTGCTTCAAGAAGCTGGCGAAAAGATAGAATTAAAAGCATAAGAAATTTATTAGGGGCAACCCCCGTGATAGCAAATGGAGGGCAGGGGGAGAGTCTGGGAGAGCTACCAATATGTAGTGCAATGAAAAGCAAGTGTGACCCTGAGTGAAGGAGAGAGAGAAGGAAGGAAGGAAGGAAGGAAGGAAGGAAGGAAGGAAGGAAGGAGGGAAGGAGGGAGGGAAGGAGGGAGGGAAGGAGGGAGGGAAGGAGGGAGGCAAGGAAAGGAGGAGGGAAGGAAGGGAGGAGGGAAGGAAGGAAGGAAGGAAGGAGGGAGGGAAGGAAGGAGGGAGGGGGGAAAGAAGGGAGGAAGGAAGGAGGGGAGGAGGAAAGGAAGGGAGGAGGGGAGGAAGGGAGGAGGGAAGGCAGGAGGATGGAAGGAAGGAGGAAGGAAGGAGAGAAAGAAGGAAGGGAGGGAGGGAGGGAGGGAGGGAGGAACGTAGGAAGGTCAGAGCAAAGTGTTTTAGCCTGCATGCTGCTCTAAGAAAAGGTTAGCGTGGCCATCATGGCATCTTTGAGACAAAGTCAGCAGTCAAAGGAGCCCAGTGTCTCCCCCAAACAGGCCTGTCTAGTATCCCTGCTGTGCTCATACCCTGCCCAGGAGCAGCCCGTAGGAAGGGTGGCCTCCATGCACGTGCGGTGATGATTTCAGAGCACAGTAACAGCTCGGTCAGCCTCCCAGTCGTCAGAGATCTGAGAAGCGCATTCCGACGGCGGCCATATCTGCCCGCCCAGGTATGTCAGGAAGGTTCCGGTCCTGCTTTGTGTCTTCCCGGTATTCCAGTCACTATCGTTGTTTTCACTCCATCCCTTTTCTCCCAGTCTTACTTTATGCCCTTCCTTGCAAACTCAGCCATGTATTTCCTCTGGGACTGAGGTCTCCTTTGCTCTCCAGGTCCTTTTATGGATTGGGTATCTGACCCCGAACCGGTGCCCTCGTGGCTAGCTCCTCAATCCCGAGGGGCAACCCCAGCCGTCCACCTGCTTGTTGCCTGCCCTCACCAGAGGACACTTCTTTTTTAAATTCTTTTTAATATTTATTTAGTTTTGAGAGAGAGAGGGAGAGAGAGAGAGAGACTGGGGGAGGGGCAGAGAGAGAGGGAGACACAGAATCCGAAGCAGGCTCCAGGCTCCGAGCTGTCAGCACAGAGCCCGACGCGGGGCTCGAACCTACGGACCATGAGATCATGACCTGAGCCGAAGTCCGGCACTCGACCGACTGAGCCACCCTGGCGCCCCACCAGAGGATACCTTAAGGATAAGATTCTATCTTGCTAGCTTATCACATCTTGGCTTTCTGGAACCCCAGCAGTCAGAGATTTTCTGCTGGCCATTTGTGCGGCTCTCATGTTATACACCTACATACATCCATTACCCCCATGCTCTAGAGGCAACCTAGGAAGTTTCACAACTCAACACAAGAAATAAGTGGCAAGGCTGGGGTTTAAGCCAGGATTGTTGATTTTAAAATGTACTTGCTAGGGGCGCTTGGGTGGCTCAGTCGGTTAAGCGTCCGACTCTTGGTTTCGGCTCTGGTCACCATCTCACGGCTTTGTAGGTTCAAGCCCTGCGTCAGGCTCTGTGCTTGTAGCTCAAAGCCTGCTTGGGATCCTCTCTCTCCCTCTCTCTCTCTCTCTCTGCCCTACCCCACCTGCGCTGTCTCTGACTGTCTCAAAATAAATAAATAAACTTAAAGAAAATGTACTTTCTAAACCGCTGACACTGCCCCTCCTTCACAGAACTGGCCACACTGTATTATGACTGTCTGTTTACTCATCTGTCGACCCCCCTCCCTCAGGATGAGAGTTTCCTGAGGGTGGGGTCAAGGCATTGGTATCTAATAGACATTTAAGAAGTGCCTCTGGAATAGGGGCGCCTGGGTGGCTCAGTTGGTTAAGCATCCAACTTTGGCTCAGGTTGTGATCTCACAGTTCATGGGTTCAAGTCCCATGTCAGGCTCTGTGCTAACAGCTCAGAGCCTGGAGCCTGCTTCGGATCCTGTGTCTCCCTCTCTCTCTCTCTGCCCCTCCCCCGCTCATGCTCTGTCTGTCTCTCTCCCTCTCTCAAAAATAAATAAGCATTTTTTTTTTCAACGTTTATTTATTTTTGGGACAGAGAGAGACAGAGCATGAACGGGGGAGGGGCAGAGAGAGAGGGAGACACAGAATCGGAAACAGGCTCCAGGCTCCGAGCCATCAGCCCAGAGCCTGACGCGGGGCTCGAACTCCCGGACCGCGAGATCGTGACCTGGCTGAAGTCGGACGCTTAACCGACTGCGCCACCCAGGCGCCCCATAAATAAGCATTTTTAAAAATGTTTACAAAGAAGGGTTTCTGGAATAAAAGAATAAAGGAAGGATTGAATGAACCAAAGAAAGCTTTCACAGCTGAGTTGCGATCAGTCCAGTCTGGCCCCCAGTTCTGCAGTGTCTCAGGGCTGTGCAGGCTATGAGGTTCTGATCCTACAAATCCACAGGTCTCCCGAAGCAACCACTTAATGACTCCAGAGCCCCCCCGGGACAGCACTTTTCATTTACTCCAACATTCGAGGGGTTGCTGATCCCATAAAGAATCGGAATAGCCAAAGTCCTGGAAATCTGAGAAACAGGATGCTCTCTGCCCAAGAAGGAAGAAAGGACCAAACAAGGGGAGGAATTTCTAAGACACGTTTCATCTGGGCGACTTGGGGGTCGCACCAGGGGCCCGCGTGGTCCCACTGCCTGGAGGCAGCTCCCAGTGTGTCCAGACAGAAAAGGAAATGACAACAGCTTTTGACGAGAATGGAAGGACAAATAAAGATCTTATTGAAAAGCAGGTAAATTGGCCGGGCTCAGGAAGCCTGCAGTGACTCAGAGCTGGCAAGGGGCCTGTCTGGCGGCCCACCTCTCCCTTACAGCCGAGCTCAATGGATCCCGTGTCGCTCCCTCACCCCGGACCGTCATGTACAGCGGCGGGCTCAGTATTGAGCCTACGCATGAAGGGCCTCTTTGTTCTCCAACTTTCTCTGCTACGTAGGCCACGCGGCCTTAGGAAGCAGTGATGCCCCGACAGCAAAACAAGGCTTTGGTTCTGTGTCTCTTTCAAGTTCGTGGAAACCAATGCAGCACCCCGGCTGTCTAAAACTGCCTTTCTATTCGCATATCACGGCTTTAACTGCATAAATCAACCCCACTGGCCAGAAAATCCTTGAGATGTTAATGAAGCTCAGAGAGAGAAAAAAATATCATCGTGAGCACTTCTGTTCCTACTCCCCTTTCTGGTAATGGGTATGAAGTTCCAGTAAAGATATAGAAGTAAACGACGTGGTTTCTTTATTATTATTATTTTAACGTTTGTTTACATTTGAGAGACAGAGCACGAGCCGGGGGAGGGGCAGAAAGAGAGAGGGAGCCGCAGAATCCAAAGCAGGCTCCAGGCTCGAACCCCCGAACTGTGAGATCATGACCTGAGCCAAAGTCGGACTCTTAACCGGCTGAGCCACCCAAGTGCCCCAGTTTATTATTATTTTAACAAAAGGTGTAGGGCGCCTGGGTGGCTCAGTTGGTTAAGCGGCCGACTTTGGCTCAGGTCATGATCTCACGGTTCATGAGTTCGAGTCCCGCATCGGGTGAGCTCAAGCCCCACTCCAGGTGAGCCCCGCTTTGGGTGCGCCCCGCTTCTCTCTCTGTCGCTCTCTCTCTCTCGGGCTCGCTCTCTCTGCCCTTCTCTCACTTGCACCTTCTCTCCCACTCTCTCTCTCAAAAAAAGTTGTGTATATTTAAGGTCTATGGCATGATGTTTTGGTACACGTATACATAGGGAAGTGATTACTATAGTCAAGCTAATTAAGGGAACATGGTTTCTGAGTCCAATCGCTCTCCATTCAGAATATCAGGAGCGCCTGGGTGGCTAAGTCGCTTCAGTGTCCAGCTTTGGCTCAGGTCACGATCTCACGGTTTGTGCGTTCGAGCCCCTCATTGGGATCGCTCCTGTCGGTGTAGAGCCCGCTGCGGATCCTCTGTCCCCCTCTTTCTCTGCTCCTCCCCTGTTCATGCTTTCTCTCTCTCTCTCTCTCTCTCTCTCTCAAAAATAAATAAAACATTAAAAAAACAAAAAGAATAACAGCTTTGTCGCTCACTAGCTGTATATCTCTAGGCAGGTCACTTCTTCTCTCCAAACCTCAGTCTGCTCATGTCTACTGTGGGGTTGGGGTGGATACTGAGATATTATATGTGAAAAGTGTCTCATAGCACATAGGAAGCATTTGGTAAGTTTTGGTTCATAGAATTAACGTACCATTACAGACTTCTCTAGTCGTATGTGAAGAAGCCCAAGGCCCGTGTGCAGAACGGACTCCTAGGCTGCTTTGGGGGCCACCAGGCTTTCTCCCATGTGATTCCTGAACAGCTCTGAGGAGAACTGACTAGTCAGGCAACATTCACTGCGGGGCAGCGTGGGGGTGGGAAGGAGAGGAGGAAGCAGATACAAAAAGAGGGGCTGTGTGTTCTTTTTTTTTTATTTTTTTTAAAATTTTTTTTTTTCAACGTTTATTTATTTTTGGGACAGAGAGAGACAGAACATGAACGGGGGAGGGGCAGAGAGAGAGGGAGACACAGAATCGGAAACAGGCTCCAGGCTCCGAGCCATCAGCCCAGAGCCCGACGCGGGGCTCGAACTCACGGACCGCGAGATCGTGACCTGGCTGAAGTCGGACGCTTAACCGACTGCGCCACCCAGGCGCCCCCAGAGGGGCTGTGTGTTCTTAAAGACGCTTTTATTTATTGATTTCGTGAGTTTATTTCTTTATTTATTTTAAGTGAGAGAAAGCGAGCACTAGCGGGGCGGGGGGGGGGGGCTGGTTAGAGCAGAGATGGAGGGGGAGAGAGAGAATCCCAAGCCGGCTCCACGCTGTCAGTGAGGAGCCTGGCGTGGGGCTCGATCTCACAAACCGTGAGATCATGACCTGAGTGAGCCAAAGTCAGGGGTGAGCCGCTCAACTGACTGAGCCGCCCAGGCGCCCCTTGAAGATGCTTTTAAAGGCTTAGAGCTGCCAAGCAGGACTTTCTGATTTCTTAGGACCAGTTGTCTGATTCTTTGCCATTATTTCCACTTGCGCTGCGACCAAGGCCTCTTGTTTCCAGGCATGCTTCCCATCTGGAAAACAGCAGTAAACATCTTGTGTATTACTAAACTTTTCTACTTTAGTGGCAAGAAGTTCTTAGGGCATAGATTCTCTCAGTGTCCGCAATTATAAGTTCAGAAAACCAGAGAAAATAACTGACTATAATAAAATCTACTATGTCTCACTGCTCACTATGTGCCAGGCCCCATGCTAAATATTTTATATATATTATTTCATCCAATCTCCACATTATCACCACTTTACAGATGAAGACAGTTAGGCTCGGAGAGGGGACTTCTCTGAGGACATCCCATGGCTAGGAGGTGGAGCCAAGGTTCACGTTCACGGAGGTCTGACTTCAACCCCACGCTTTATTTTTGCAGTCTTTGTTATTATAAAAACGTTGAGACAGAAACAAAAGTCGATAAGATAGCATAATGAATCCCATGTGTCCATCAGCCAGCCTCAACATTTAGCAATTCATGGACAGCCTTGTTTCATCCATACCCCATCCAGCCCCCATCCAACACACACACACACACACACACACACACACACACACACGGAATTTTGTATTTTCATTTGTAAATATTTCGATGTATGTCTTCAAAAGAATCGGACTCTTATTTTTTTAATATTTAAAAATTTTTTTTTATTTCAGAGAGAGAAAGTGTGTGCGTGGACATGTGCGTGTGCATGAGTCAGGGAAGGGCAAAGGGAGAGGGAGAGAGAGAGAGTATTAAACAGGGTCCATGCTCGGTGCAGAGCCTGATGCGGGACTCGATCCCATGACCCTGGGATCATGACCTGAGCCAAAATCAAGAGTCAGATGCTCAACCGACTGAACCACCCAGGCGCCCCAAGACTCTTTTAAAACATATAACAACACCTATAATAATTAATCATTTCTTAATATCATCAACCATCCAGTTGATGTTCATATTTCCCCGATTGTCTCATGGTTGTTTTTCTTTTGCTTTCTTTCTTTCTTTTTCTTTTCTTTTTTCTTTTTCTTTTTTTTTTCTTTTTTTTTTTTTTTGCAGTTTAATGATTCAAACAAGATCCAGATCATAGAATAGCATTTCGTTAATAGGTCTCTGAAGTCTCTTTTCATCTATGGATTTCTCCTCTCTTTTTTTTTTTTTTTCTTGCCACTTGTAAAAAGAAATTGAAAGCCTGTGCTCTTAACCACATAAGATAGCATCTTATTTCCATTTTAAAACTTATGCCTGGGGAGGGAATGCCTTGCTCCCAAACATATTTCTTGTATTTAAATATGACTCCCTATTTTCCTGTAGAATAGGAGGTAATCAAACATTAACAGCGGGTCTTAGAAGTGTTTCAATATTCACTGGAAACACTGCACAATCAAAAAACCGCTTTGTTTCGTACATGTTTATTAAGTTATGTGGCTTGAGGGCAGAAAAAAAACCCCAACTCTTAAAAGGTAACTCCTGGGGCGCCTGGGTGGCTCAGTCGGTTAAGCGTGTGACTTCAGCTCAGGTCATGATCTCACGGTTTGTGAGTTCGAGCCCCGCGTCAGGCTCTCTGCTGTCAGCACAGAGCCCCCGCTTCAGATTCTCTGTCTTCCTCTCTCTCTGCCCGTCTCCTGCGCGTGCTCTGTCTCTCTCTCAAAAATAAATAAACATTAAAGAAAAAAAAAAGGAACTCCTGTCCCACCGCCCACACCTGGTGTCTTTAAAAGACATCATACGTAACCCTCCCCAGTCACGCACACTCTCAAAAGTCAGGCTCTGACAGCTTAGCCAGGTCGGTGTGATGTAAGGAAGAGAGGAAAAGCCTGAGAACATCCAGCCCGTATATGACCCCGAAGCGAATGGAGGGCGCCCACCGTGGGGAAAAGACAAGCGATAGGGATCTACTTTCATAGTTCTGCTGTGGGTTCCTCCTGACTCTAAGTGTGAATGATATTAAGAGTAT
Organism: Lynx rufus; assembly: GCF_022079265.1. Lineage (NCBI taxonomy): Eukaryota > Metazoa > Chordata > Mammalia > Carnivora > Felidae > Lynx > Lynx rufus. The sequence goes on along the minus strand of NW_025814833.1, from coordinate 11,070,405 downwards.
TTCAGAAGTGGCGGGCCATGTCCTGGAGGCTGACTTTCTCATCACTGGCTAGATGGAGGCACTCAAGGTGGGGGCAGGCTGGCATGCCATGGGCACCCGGGCTGGCTGGCGGGGTCGGCTCAGACGGCAAGGGCTCAGGTGCCCTGGAAGGAGCCAGAGCTCCCGCTAGGGGTGCCATTTCCCGTCCAGCTGATGTTATCTCAACTCTGGACCAGGCAGCCACCCGAAGGGCTCAAAGCAGCAGCTCTTTAACAACCCGTGCGTAAATAGTTCACGCTTTGAACGACTCCTCTTGCCTCCAGGCTGAACATTAAGCTCCAACGTAGGCAACATCTCTGATTTTGGTTTTTAATGTTTTTAATGCTTATTTTTGAGAGACAGGGAGACAGAGCGTGAGCCGGGGAGGGGCAGAGAGAGAGAGAGAGAGAGAGAGAGGGAGACACAGGATCCGAAGCGGGCTCCAGGTTCCGAGCTGTCAGCACAGAGCCCGACGCGGGGCTCGAACCCACAAACTGTTGAGTGCATGACCTGAGCCAAAGTCGGACTCTTCACCAAGTGAGCCACCCGGGCGCCCCAACATCTCTGCTTTTCTGAAAAGAGGTTGGCAGTGCAATGTTCTGCAATGTCTGTTAAGTCTTGGCTTAACCACTACCTTGGGCAGATTATTTAACTTCTTTCGGGTTCACTTCCATTATTGGTAAAGTGGGGATACAACTCGTACTCTGTCTACCTCACAGAACTGGTGTGAAACAAAAGCCCAGATGTGCTGGGGCGCCTGAGTGGCACAGTCGGTTAAGCGTCTGACTTTGGCTCGGGTCGTGATCTCACAGCTCGTGGGTTCGAGCCCCGCATCGGGCTCTGTGCTGACAGCTCGGAACCTGGAGCCCGCTTCGGATTCTGTGTCTCCCTCTCTCTGCCTGTCCCCCACTCACACTCGGTCTCTCTCTCCTTCAAAAATAAATAAACATTTTTTTTTTAAAAAGCACGGATGTGCAAGTGTTGTTTAGCCAACCCTTGGATCTTCAAGCATTACTAATGTATTATTAACCATTTATTTCTTTATTTTTATGATTAAAGCCCCAATGAGTATAACATGTCAACAAATACGCAGAGAGAGCCAATGAATGTTTAGTTGCCTCTTTCTTGGGCAAAACATCATGGCAATGAAATCACCCCCGGAAAGTTTCTGAGCAGACATGAGGTTCACACGACAACCAGCCCCAGAAGTAAACAAAAGCACACCACGGGGGACAGAAAAGGCATTTACTTTGAAAAGCCTGACCTGGTCCCACCGTCTTGCCACTCGCTCCTGTTTTCCCCTCTTCGGCGTGTGTAACTTGAACAGGGTGGCTGAACTTTCCTGTTCTGATGACAGCTTCCTTGGGCCAGACCCAAAGGCAAGTCGGTTCGGAGCCGGAGATTCAAATAAACATATATCACGGGACAGCTGCAAACCGGAAAGCGAAAGAAGCAGCTCCTGAAATCACCCGACTCCTAAAGGGCCCTCTCCTCGAGCACCCTGGAGGCCAGGAGTGAGGAAGCGTCCTCCTTCTTGGAGGACGGTGCCTGGTGAACAACAGGAAGGAGGAGGCTCCGTGAGTCCCTTTGAATGCCTGCTTTTCCCCTCGTAGCCACTGGTGGAAGAGGAGAGGAGGCTTTGCAAAACCTAAAGGAATGTGGCTGCTGCTTGTTGTTGACAAGCCCGTCACCCAAAATGGTAGTTTTTCAAAACGAACAGAGATTTGCGTTCTTCTCATAAACAAGACCCATTCCCCAGCCATTCTTGTTCAAGAACCGGAAGAGACATCAGAGATTTAAAAAAGTTTTTTTTTTTATTTGAGAGAGAGAGAGAGAGAGAGCACCCCAGTGGTGGGGAGGGGCAGAGGGAGAGAGGGAGGGAGAGAGGGAGAGAGAGAGAGAGAGAGAGAGAGAGAGAGACCTAAGCAGGCTCCATGCACAGTTCAGAGCCCAACTCAGGGCTCAATCCCATGATCCTGAGATCATGACGGGAGCCGAAATCAAGAGACGCTCAACTGACTGAGCCACCCAGGTGTCCCGAGACATCAGAGATTTTTAACAGAAGGAGATTTCTTATGTGTGATAGAGAGATGAATTAACAATGGCTCCCAATTCCCTTCCTTGTCTACCCTATTTCTTCAGTGTCCCAGGGGAAGGAGAGCTTGAGGAATCAAGAGAAGTCCCGGCTGGGGAAATAGAGTTAGTCAGGACCCCATGGGCCATAGTTTTTTTTATCCCTACTTACTAGAGTCAACAAAAACATATCAACCCCATAGAAGGCATGGAAGGCCTCCTGTCTTTAAAGCTGTTCAAATGAAGGGATAAAGACATTGGCACCTCATCAGCTTTGTCAGATAGAGTTTCATAGTTTTTTTTTTAAGTGTATTTATTTATTTTGAGAGAGACAGACAGTGCCTGTGCAAGACTGGGGGATGGGCAGAGAGAGAGGGAGAGAATCCCAAGCAGGTTCTGCACTGTCAGCGCAGAGCCCAACGTGGGGCTCAATCCCAAGTACCTCGAGATCATGACTTGAGCCAAAATCAAGAGTCCAATGCTCAATCAACTGAGCCACCTAGGCGTCACTGTCACTAGAGTTTCATGGTTTTTAAGTCTAGGAGGGTCTTGAGGGATCTTGTCCAACCCTCCCCCTTTTAAGGGTAAGGCAAGGGGAATTGACTCCTCTAAATTTACACAGTGAATAAATGAACGAACTCTTGCTCAAGTAAATGGCACCATCAGGGATGGGGGGTAGGGGTGGGGGAGAAGGCGAGCCGTGGATTGTCAACGTCCACATACCCTCTTCTACCCCAAGCAGGCTCTCATATTCCCCGCCATTCACACATTCTCCTTCCACCACTAGCCGGTCTCTTCTCCGTGGCCCACATTCCAACTCTGCTAGTCTTTCCACCACTGTATCCACTGTCAAGTTTTCAAAGAAGAAAAGGGGTCTTTTGCCCACTGGTGTTGCGGGTGTTTTATTGCGTTCTCCAAAGCCACATGATTCTTCCAGTTTAGAGCTCTCTCGGGCATGGCACCTGGGAGAACTTTTCCTGAGGCTGGGCCAAAGAGGAAGGGTGGACAAGCTACAACTTGTGGGCCAAGTCTGGCCTGCTGTCTGTTTTTGTACAGCGCATGATCTAAAAATATTTTCTTTTTTTTGTGGTAAAAACACATGACCTAAAATTTACCATCCTAACCATTTGTAAGGGTTCAGTTCACTAGTATTAAGTATTTTATGCCGCTGTGCTCCAGATCTCCAGAATTTTTTCATCTTGAAAAACTGAACTCTATACCCATTACACAACCACTCTCCATTTCCCCTTTCCCTCAGCTCCTGGTAACGACCATTCTACTTTGTGTCTTTTTTTCTTTTGTTTTCTCTCTCTCTTTTTTTTTTAAAGTAGGATCCACACCCAACGCGGGGCTTGAACTCCTGACCCTGAGATCAAGACCTGAGCTGAGATCAAGAGTTGGATGCTTAACCAACTGAGCCACCAGGCGCCCCATTCTACTGTCTCTGCGTATGAATTTGGCTACTTTACATACCTCATATACGTGGAATCATAAACTGCCTTTCTGTGACTCGTTTATTTCACTTAGCATAATGTCAACGTCTTCAAGGTTCATCCATGCTGTAGCACATGACAAGAGTTCCTTCCTTTCAAAGGCTGGATAATATTCCATTGTAGGTACATACCACATGTTAATTATCCATTCATCTATCCACGGACATTGGGCTTGCTTCATATGGTAGTTCTGTTTTTAAATTTTGGAGGAACCACATACTGTTTTCCATAGTGGTTGTACCATTTTGCAATCTCATCCACAGTGCACGAGGGACCCAATTTCTCCACGTCCTCGTGAACATTTGTTATTTTCTGGTTTTTTTTTTTTTTAACAGTGTCCATCCTAATAGGCGTGAGATGACATCTCATTGTGCTTTTGATTTGCTTTTATCTACAGGTTAGTGATGTTACGCATCTTTTTATCTGCTTGTTGGCCATTCGTACATCATCTCGGGAGAAATGTCTGCTCAAGTGCCTTGACCATTTTTAAAACGAGGCTATTTTGCTTTTGATGTTGTTTAATTGTTGGAGCTCTTTACATAGTCTGGCTATTAACCCCTTATCAGATATAGTGACTTAGAAATGTTCCCTCCCATTTTATAGGTTGCCTTTTCACTTTGTTGATTGTGCACTGTGATGTACAGAAATTTTTTTATTTTTTTAAAGTTTATTTATTCATTTTTAGAGAGAGAGAGAGAGAGAGAGAGAGAGAGAGACAGTGCATGCAAGCAGGGGAGAGGAGAGAGAGAGGGAGAGAGAGAATCTCAACCAGGGTCTGCACTGCAGATCCCGACTCAGGGTCCAAACCCATGAATCTCGAGATCATGACCTGAGCTGAAACCAGGAGTCAGACGCTTAACTGACTGAGCCCCCCAGGTGCCCCATACAGAAATTTTTTTAGTTTGATGCAGTCCCATTTGTCCATTTTTTCTTTTGTTGCCTGTGCTTTTGGTTTTATATCCAAGAAATCACCATCAATTCCAATGTCATGAAGGTTCCCCCCTATATTTTCTTCTAGTAAGGTTTTTTAATATTTTTTAATGATTGGGGGGAAATGAAAATAAGAGAAATATTTCCTGACATGCAAAAATCATTTGGAATTCAAATTTTTTAAATGTTTATTTGTTTTCAAGAGAGAGTACAAGCGGGAGAGGGGCAGAGAGAAAGAGAGAGGGAGAGAGAGAGAGAGAGAGAGACAGAATCCAAAGGAGGCTCCAGGCTCTGAGCTGTCAGCACAGAGCCCGGTGTGGGGCTCGAACCCACGAGATCATGACCTGAGCTGAAGTTGGACACTCAATCGACTGAGCCAGCCAGGCGCCCCTGGAATTCAGATTTCAATGCCCATAAACAAAGTTTTACTAGAACACAGCCAAACTCACTCATGTATACATCATTTATGGTTGCTTTTGAGCTGTAACAGCAGAGTTGAGTAGTTGCAACGGAGACCAAATATCATCCTCTCATTTCTTCACATTACTGCTTAGTGTACTATAAATCACAGCAGCACATTTATAACTCTGCCACATTTAAAGTGTCATGCGTAGCTCCATACTGCACCTCTTTTTTTTTTTTTAATTACCAGTGCATACCCATTACGTCAAACCAAGAAAAAGAAAGTGGATTTTGATTGTCGTGCTTTTAAGGCGCACTGGAGTGTGGATTATTTAGTTATCAAATTAGATGGTGTATGCGTCAGTGTGGGCTGCCGTAACAAAATACCACAGGCTGTGCGACTTAAACAACAGAAATTCATTTCTCACAGTTCTGGTCGCCTTCTCCCTTTGTCCTCACATGGCCTTTCCTATGGGTGTGCATGTGGGGAGAAAGAGCTCTCGCTCTCCTTATACGGCCACCAATCGTATAGAATTAGGACCTCACCTTTATGACCTCATTCAACCTTAATTGCGTCCTAAAAGCCCCGTCTCCAAATACAATCACTTAGGGGTAGAGCTTCAACATATGAGTTTGGGAGCAACGTGATAGTCCATAGAAAATAGCAAAGTATTGCGTCCCTCATGCATTGACACTAGAGCTGTGTTAAAAGAATACAACGTATGTTGGGGCACCTGGGTGGCTCAGTTGGTTAAGCGTCCGACTTCGGCTCAGGTCACAATCTCGTGGTTTGCGGGTTTGAGCCCTGTATCGGGCTCTGTGCTGACAGCTCGGAGCCTGGAGCCTGTTCACGATTCTGTGTCTCCCTCTCTCTCTGCCCCTCCCCCCCACCCACGTTCTGTCTCTGTCTCTCAAAACTAAATAAACACTAAAAAAAAAAAATACAACATAACGTCAACATTACCAGACTGAGCACTCATCACAATATTCCCAACCCACAGGAAAGCAATGGTCAGAAAAATTGGAACATTTAAAATGGAATATCTCATCGCAGCAGAATTTCTTGACAAAACTAAACAATCAAAACGAGCCTGCCACCAAAGGAAGTTTCCAAGTGGCTCATTTCTTAGCCAAGCAAAGAGAGCCGTTTACTGAGGGTGGGTTAATTAAACCGTGTTTTATGGCAGCAGTTAAATAAATGTGTCTAGAGAAAATAAATTTGTTTAAAACTATTAGCCTTCTGGGGAGAACAGTTGTTCAAAGAGTTGAGGATAGTGAGTGCAACACCAGCAGTCGAATAAAAACAAGCAAATGATTTTGACTGGTTTTGCTTGGGTCTTGATGGGTTGACAGAGCTTATCAATGCCACTTAAATGTTTATTTGACGAGGCCGTGCTAAGTTTGAAGTGATTGAGGAATTAGCCCTTGTGACTAGTCTGTGAGCAACAGCTACACGATAGTGTATTTTCTGTTTGTTTTTTTTTTTAACTTTTATTTATTTATTTTGAGAGAGAGAGAAAGCACAAGAAGGGGAGGGGCAGAGAGAGGGAGAGACAGAATCCAAGGCAGGCTCTGCACTGCCAGGGCAGAGGCTGGTGCGGGGCTCAAACCCACGAACCATGAGATCATGACCCGAGCCGAGATCAAGAGCCGGACGCTCCACCGACCGAGCAACCCAGGCGCCCCGAGAGTATTTTCCCAAAGCTGAGAATATAGTAATTCAGTACAACTTGAAGTAGACTATGCAAAGATATGTTACAACTGATGGTAAAAATCTGTGTGGAACAGAAAAAGGCACGGGTGAACACATTTACAAACCTTTTGAGAAGGAAAGATGTTTATAGCCTATGGTTATTCATGGCATTGTTCATCAGCAGGTACTTTGCCGAAAATATCTGAGTCTCTCGTGTGGCATTGAACGAGTAGCGTCGGTGGTGAACTTCATACACTCTCCCGGACTTAGCCCTTGACGGTTCTGTGGATTTTTGTGTTTTTCAAGGATAGGAACTGAATATCCTGACTTGCCTTACGATCCCGAAGTTTGATGGCTTTGCAGTGGCTAACGTTTTACTGAGATCTTTTGAGCCCAGCGTGAAGACTGGAATTTTTTTCTGAATGAGAAGGTCCGCCTGTCATCACTGTTATTGAGCACTAAACGTGCGGAAATTTGTTACAGAAACACCTACATAATATCCTAGATTTTACCTCTTGGCACCCAACGCTCTAAATGTTCACTCCCTGGCCATTTACAGAAACAACTTGCCGACCCCTGCATGAGCATCTGAGTGATAGCCACCTGCGTTTTACTGGAAAACATTCCTGCAATCGAAACCCATGTCAGTGACAAGGCCCCTCCACCCTATTCAACTTTGGGGTTCCCAGGTTATTCTCGGCCACTGCTCGCTACATTCCCCACGGTCGGAGCAACTAATGTCCCACTCCTTTGTTTAAGGGTCTCACTCTCTGTGTCACAGGAACCTACTGGCAGTCAAAGTCATCTCCTGTTTTATCCCCAAGAGATCTGATGAGTATTAATTTGAATAGGATTCCTAGCCATGAACACTGATCCAGATTTTCTGATATAAAGAATCCCCATAAAAATATCACCCAGTGATGAACAGGAATAGGCAAGTGTCTAGAGAGCTATTAGACTGTAGCCTCCAGTTGTCTCTGTCTTTGTTTATAAGAGCAGTAATTTAGAAATTGCAGATGTGCTGAGTTACTAAATACTCTTTGGGGGAGGATAAACTTACAATTCAGCAGTATCTAATTCAGTAGCCATGCTACTCTTAAGACCACTTCAGCGCAAGTGATTTTTTTCGTGGACCTAGGAAGGGCAAACAATTTGCTTTTAGAAGCATGAGACGCTTGACGTGACTTACACATTGGGTATATACGTCGCAAATTGCTTTACATCCTTCCTGCTTATAGAATGTTTATATGTCCTTGTCCTAATATCTGTATCCATGGCTAAAAGATAGAAATACAGGCTGCGGGGGCGCCTGGGCGGCTCAGTGCCACCACTCTTGATTTCCGCTCAGGTCAGGATCTTCCGGTTTGTAGGACTGAGCCCCGCATTGGGCTCTGCGCTGACAGCACAGAGCTTGGGATTCTCTCTCTCTCCCTCTCTCTATGCCCCTCCCCCACTCTCCCTCTCTGTCTCTCTCAAAATAAATAAATAAACTTAAAAAGAAAGAAATATAGGCTACAAAATGGATATTAAAACAAAGATGAAGCTTAGAAGTCATTTGTGACCAGGAAATGAAAGGCAGAGAACTAGATTCCAGGGCGCATATTATTGTGTTTGATAAAACAAAACCAAAAGACTTCAAAACCAAAAATCCACAGGTATTTTTTTTCTTTTTCTGCAAAACAGACTCACCGACTAAGAATTTATGGCTTAGTACTTGTAGGGATAGTTGTTTATTTTTATTAGCCTTCTCTAGTGGCCATTACACTGACCCTTCGTGGGGCCAGTCATTTGTGGATTATCCAACCTTTTCGAAAAATAGTTTCACTCCCCATCCCAACCCCCACAACCCTTGCCCAGGGAACACCTGTTTCATTAAAAGATGTTTCATTTTGTATTCTTTATTTGGACTCCCCCCTTTTTTAATTACTGACAACCCACAAACATCCATGTTGACTTCTAGATAAAGCGAGTTGACTTTCCAGAAAATTTAAGTAAAGCCAAATATGTGAGGAGTATGCCATCCTGTTATTACCAAGATGTGAGTGTACTCTTTTAGCTTGTTTATAAAGTGTCTTTAGCAGGGGGGAGAAAAAAAATCCAAATTCCTGTTGCAATGGTTAATCTGATGACATTCTGAGTCACGGAGGCATCGATAGCCTATCTGATCCATAAACACATTTATAAGCAAAGAACTATCCGAAGATAAACTGAAGCATATTAAAAATTTTTAGGAGGTTTATGTAAGCAAAAACTGATTCAAATTAGTCAGTGCCACGCTGGAAGTGGTTAGGAGCTCTCCACAGATAGGAGCCAGGGGAAAGCCTTCGATAGAGAAAAAGCGGAAGCAAAGCAAGGAAATTATTTGATTGGCTACAGCTTAAGCATTTGCCTTCGCTGGAAAAACTTAGGTGGCTGGTTGTAACTGGTTGTCTTTAGGTTTTGATTTCTTAATCATGAGGCATTTACGGGTTTAGGATTTGGTTTGTTTTATGTCTGCTGCTAAGGTATCAGAACCAGCTCAGTCTAATGGCCTTGTTCTTTAACTAATTCGATACAACTGATAACCCGTATCTCATTTGTTGCTTTCCACTTTTTTTTTTATAAAGAAGTTCAAGTTGAGGGGCGCCAGGGTGGCTCAGTCGGTTAAGCGCCCGACTCTTGATTTCCACTCAGGTCATGCTCTCACCATTCGTGAGCTCGAGCCCCCCATCGGGCTCTGGGCTGACAGTGTGGAGCCTGCTTGGGATTCTCTCTCTCTCTCTCTCTCTCTCTCTCTCTCTCTCTCTCTCTCTTTCTCTCTCTCTCTCTCCCCCCCTCAAAATAAATAAATACACATTTTTTAAAAAAGAATTTCAAGTTGCAATTTAACTACCATGTAAGGATTCATTTTTTCCCCAAAACATCCTTTTAAAAAAGAACACTTCCTGATGTAAACCACACAGATGGCGTTGGTTTGGCACATCTCAGGCTGGGTGGACCCAAGCCAAAAATAGAGCCAAATTTCTTCAAAGACTGTTCAATTAAAGTAGTTTCTACATTAGCAATAAGCCCAGTTTTCCATTGCATACCACATCAATTTAAAAAGAAAGCAATAGGTTCAGTCAATATTTCCTTGGTTTTGAAGTGTCCCTCCATTTTGTTAATAAGGGTGGTAATGACCTAGGCCTAAAATCATGACCTTCATTTTTGCTGACAATATCTAAGTGGGGAACAACCCTGTATTAATTTCCTATGGCAGCTGTAACAAATTATCCCAAACTTGGTGGCTTAAAACAATGCACATTTATTCTTCTGCAGTTTTGGAAGCCAGAAATCCAAAATCAGTTTCACTGGGCTGAAATCAAGACATCAGTGGGGCCTTGTTCCCTGGAAGCTCTAGGGGGATGATGTTTTCTTGCCTTTTCCAGCTTCTAGAGCTGCATTCCTTGGTTTGTGTCCCTTTCCTCCATCTATAATGACTGTAGCATAGCATTTCATCTCTCGCTCACTCTCTCTCCTCTCCCCCACCCCCACTCTCTGCTCCGATTGTCACATAACCTTTTCTTTCTCTGTCAAATCTCCTTTTGCTTCATTTAACTTACTTATTTTTAATGTTTGTTAATTTTTGAGAGAGAGAGAGAGAGAGACAGAGCACGAGCAGGGGAGGGGAAGAGAGAGAGGGAGACACAGAATCCGAAGCAGGTTCCAGGCTCCGAGCTGTCGGCACAGAGACCGACACGGGGCTTGAACTCACAAACTGTGAGCCTTAATTTAGACACCCACCCGGTCTCTTATGCCCTACAAGGTAACATTCACAGGTTCCAGAGATTAGGACCTGGTTAATTTGGGGGGGGGGAGCATTATGCATCGGACCACAGACTCCAAATTTGCAGTTCAACATTTAGTTTACGACCCGTAGGCCTCAGACTACTAACCAAGTGTGGAGGCCTCCGGAGATTGTATTTAAGTAAAATAACTTACATGCATAACTGGTACCGTTTACAAATTCGTGCCCATGCCATTGTTACTAATAAAACAGAAAATCATTTCATAATGAGATCGAAGGGGCCTTCTTCAGACAAGTTATTTCTTTTTCTTTTTTTAAATGTTTATGTATTTATTTTGAGAGAGAGAGAGAGAGAGCACACGAGCAGGGAAGGGACAGAGAGAGAGGGAGAGAATCCCACGTGCTGGTAGCACAGAGCCCGACATAGGGCTTGAACACACGAACCGTGAGATCATGAAATCAATCAACCTGAGCTGAAATCAAGAGTCCGCCGCTCAAGCAACCGAGCCACCCAGGCGCCCCTAGCAAGTTACTTCTAAATAAGATACTTTTTGCATAGCCTTCAGCCCTTTTGACAAAAACTATCCTTACAAAATAATTTACATCTTTATAAAGTACAGACGTTCCAAAGAATGTATTTAAATCAGGGCATCTGCTAGGCAGTAAGAGTTTCATAAATGTCGGCAATCGTGATTGTGTTGGGTGTTCTGCTGCCTGAATGGAAGAATTCCAAGAGCAGAAATCGAATAACAGTAGGCTCGTCTCACTCTGCAAGAAAAAGAAAGCAAAAAGATGGAATTCAATCACTTTTGGGGGGCTCGTAATTTTTGTTTAATACTTTGATACCTGTTACTGCCAGACTGCTAGTGAATGCTAACAGATGTCCGAACAAGAAGCCAAAGAATATTAGGGGGAAACTGGGAATCAGCCATTCATGTCAAGTTCAAAAGCCTGTTTCGGTTAAAGGTGCTCACGGCTGCGCCTTTATATTTTACACTCGAACCGCAGTAGTTTCTTTGTCGCTAAAATGGTTCTTCATTTATATGAATCAATCAAATGCAGGTATACCAGCATCCGAACAAATTCGAGGGTTGCTAATGGAAAACATTTTCTATTATAAAAGAGCTTACCTTCGCAAAGGGCTGAAATGGCGGTTCTCAACCCTGGCTGCACATTAAGATCTCCTGGGGAGCTTTTCAAAATCCCCATCTCCAGGCTGCAGCTAAACCCGACTTAATAAGAACATCTAGCGGGCCGCCTGGGTGTCAGTGTTTTTAAAGCTCCCCAGGTAATTCTACTGGGCGGCTGTGGTCGAGAACTCTGGACTAAAAGCATCTGGGGCACAGAGACCACTACAAATAATGAGGTCTGAAGTTCCATGGTCCTGATCGGGAATGCAATGTGAATTCAGAGAAGAGAGTGTCTTGATTAGTGAAAGGAGGAGGAGATGGAAAATGGACCAGAATGCATCATTGAGGGAGACGCATACTTAACAAAGAGATCAATTTGAACAAAATATGGAAATACCTAGTAGAAATGTGACCTCGGCATCTTTGAATCAAAGGGCAACCTTTTTTCTTTTCTTTTTTTTTTTCCTTTTCTTCTTTTCTTTTCTTTCCTTTCCTTTCCTTTTCTTTTCTGTTTTTCAGAGAGAGAGAAAGAGACCACCTGTGGGGCAGAGGGGCCCAGGGAGTGAGAGAGAATCTTAAATAGGCTCGGCGCTCACTGCCAAGCCCAGCACAGGGCTCGATCGCACGACCCTGGGATTATGACCTGAGCCGAAATCAAGAGTTAGACGCTCAACCGACCGAGCCACTCAGGCGCCCCAAAGGGCAACTTTATAGCCCGAATATGTATGCGTCTAAATCACATATCTGTTTTTACGAAGACCAATTTCTATCTACACTCTCCACATACCTCTCCAACAATAGAAAACAAAATAGTACATTTGAGCAATGCAGGAGACTCTTTTGAAACACTTCTAACCTCCTTTCTGTAATCATTGCAACTTTAAGTTGTGGCGATTGAAGCAACCTGAAACTTGCTTATCGAGCCTGGGACTTTTGATCAATGGTCACATGTTCTTTCAACGATGGGAAGACCATCATGACTTTCTAGTACCTTGTCATGCAATGATTACAAATATTCCATATTTATATACAGAGCTAATGTTTATGTAGCACTTACAACGGGCCAGGCACTGTTTTAAGTGCGTTATGTATACCGTCTTATTTACTCCTCACAAGAACCTAATGAGGTACTTGCTATTTTAATCCCCGAGTTACAGGTGATGTCATTGGGGTGCCAAGGGGTGAAGCCACCAACTGAGGATTACAGTTCAGTGACAGCACCGGAATTCGAACCCAGGCCCACACTTTTTAAAAACATTTTGCTATAGGGGCGCCCGGGTGGCTCGGTCGGTTAAGCGTCCGACTTCGGCTCAGGTCATGATCTCACCGTCCGTGAGTTCGAGCCCCGCGTCGGGCTCTGTGCTGACTGCTCAGAGCCTGGAGCCTGCTTCGGATTCTGTGTCTCCCTCTCTCTCTGCCCCTCCCCCGCTCATGCTCTGTCTCTTTCTGTCTCAAAAATAAATAAACATTAAAAAAAAAACCATTTTGCTATAGTTATTCTTTTTTCTTTTTTCAAGATAGTGATTCTTAATTATGACATGGATGAATTTTCTTCATTTCAGTATTTTCTGGAGACAACAGCATTCAGCCCTTCTGTTCCTTTTATCAATTTTGCTATGCATGGAAGTTGAAATATGCAAAATTTTTCCACTTTCACTTTTAATTTTCCTTAAATTATTTTATCGGAATCAGTCTTTATAAAGGTCATAATGAGACACACACACACAAGCACACACACATACATATATATTGTTTTACTTTATATAAAAAAGATAATATTACGGGGCGCCTGGGTGGCGCAGTCGGTTAAGCGTCCGACTTCAGCCAGGTCACGATCTCGCGGTCCGTGAGTTCGAGCCCCGCGTCGGGCTCTGGGCTGATGGCTCAGAGCCTGGAGCCTGTTTCCGATTCTGTGTCTCCCTCTCTCTCTGCCCCTCCCCCGTTCATGCTCTGTCTCTCTCTGTCCCAAAAATAAATAAATGTTAAAAAAAAAAATTAAAAAAAAAAAAGATAATATTATATGTATTATATATTATAATAATATATTAATATAATAGAATATATATTATTAATTAATATAATAATATTAATATAATATGTGTATATATATATAGTTTTACTTTTGTGACCATTTACATAGTCCAATTTGCCTGGATCATTTTAATTTTTTTTAATGTTTATTATTGAGAGAGAGAGAGAGAGAGAGAGACAGCATGAACTTGAGAGGGGCTGAGAGAGGGAGAGACACAGAATCCGAAGCAGGCTCCAGGCTCTGAGCTGTCAGCACAGAGCCCGACACGGGGCTCGAACTCACGGACCGCGAGATCATGACCTGAGCCGAAGTCGGACACTTAACCGACTGAGCCACCCAGGTGCCCTGCCTGGATCATTTTATAGATTTATATTTTTGCAAGATTCTCTATTCAGTTTGCAGTTAATGATGTATTTTTCTTAGTGTGTTTTCATCCATTTTCCATTTTGTGTCCTTTGTTGTGATAACTTCTACCAAGGCTAATTCCTCAGGTCAATTTTTGCAGTTTTCTCAGCAAAAAGATGTGATTCTTAGTTTTTCATCTATAATAATTTTTTAATCAAATAGGGCCATCGCCTTCTTTTTCAGCTTCATTTTGTGATTTTTTTTTAATCCGTCATAGTTATTATGACGGGTAAAACAGGAAAGTTTTATATCTATTTGTTATTTAATCCAGGAGCATTTATGAAATTAGATACTCCAGGACTACTCTACGGAGTGGTCTTTATTACGGGCTTTGTCATTCTCAGGGCCAAAATGACAAATTCACCATGTTCCAAATGGGTGAGAGTGGAAATTGCTATTTCAGTTTGAATAGTGGGGCGCCTGGGTGGCTCAGTCAGTTGAACCTCCGACTCTTGATTTTGGCTCAGGTCATGATCCCAGGGTCATGGGATCGAGCCCCAGCCCCGCATCAGGCTCTGCTCTGAATGGGGAGCCTGTTTAAGATTCTCTTTCTGTCTCCCTCTGCCCCTCTATCCTGCTTCTGTGCTCTCTCTCTCTCTCTCTCTCTCTTTCTAAACAAAACAAAACAAAAACATTAAATAGCTTTCCTGGAATAAATGGTAAAGGCAAATTGGAGGTACGAGAATGGCTTCTGGAATTACCAACCTGGCTTGACTCTATGCTCAACCATTTATAGCTGTATGACCTAAGTCAAATGACCTAACGTTTAAGCCCCAAGGCCTCCACCTGTAAAATCGGGATAATACGAGGACCTAATGAATCAGTTTATCAACGGAAGTGAATGAGATAAAGCATGGACGAGCACTTTCGTTTATTGCCTGGCTCCTGGGAACGAATCAGGACATGTTACCCGTTCAGCAGCATCACCTACAGGAGATACTTACTGAGATAAACAAACGCATATGAAAAAAAATTCCGGAAAGACTTTGTGCTTGCGACTGCGTTGACAAAAGTTGTGTTAACAAGAGCCAGGGCTGATGAACTAATGCTAGCAGTTATTATCTTCATCGCCTGCTCAGCAAGGTTTCCCTGGATGCGAGTAGAAGGTATCTTGTTTGCATCTTGGGGGGAGTAGTATGTCTCTACAAAGCACGCAGTCACTCAAAATGTATGTCAATAACGGTTCCATAATCACTTCCTCCTTGCGTGTGTTTAGTGGACTAGAAGACCTCTTTTTAGGGGCCACTGGACTGTGATTTCCAAAGATCCTGACGGGCCTCCGTCCGCCAAATTCTTTTGCCACTCCACTTCTTGGCTCGGGTCCAAAATGACTCCCCAAGACCTTAATGCCTTTTGGGTTAACTCTAACGTATGTTTAAGATGTAAGTTCAGGCAGCGATGGCCGTAATAAAACTCCTCTTACGGAACACCCTCCATTTGCCATCTATACGTATGTGTTTTTCCCCATTTAATCTCACAAGAAACCTTCCAGAAGTAGGTATGTATTAGTAACCCCATTTCCAAATGAGAACATAGAGAGAAGGAACATGGGTATCGTGTCCACATTCAGGTCTTAAGACGGTAAAGCCCTTTCTCCTTCTGCCACATCGATCCCCCCACCATCTTGGCTTTTTGCATTTGATTTCCAGCAGAAATCATGAGATCTGTAGGCCATGTGAGAGTGTAGCTCTTCTGTAGAATAACAATGAAAATGCTTAACGTGCCGCTTTTATCAAAGTTTAATGGGCAGGCTGCTTGCAAATTCCTCATGGGTTCGAGGTCAGGCGTCAGCTTTGCAGAAAAAGACAGACATAGAAACCAGGGAGTCATTTATTAATTTACAGGTGGATCTAGTGGGATAATACACATTTGTCATCTGCCCAGGGCATTCCCTCCGGATGGGCATGTCACTCAGAGAACCAAATTACACATGGGAAGATTGCTCGGAGGGCACGGTTTGAACAAACGGAAGGGGTTGGTCTGGAGTTCTATAGTTTCATTTTCTTCCGATAAACATAACGAGATGAATATCCTTCTCTACCACAAGGCTATTTTCTCTCAGTAACTCATAGCAAGGGCGAGAGCCCACTCTTCTCTGAAAACTGGCAAATTATTCCCATTTTAATTCCCCCCCTTTTTTTATTTATTTTAAAAAAAATTTTTTTTAACGTTTTATTTATTTTTGAGATAGAGAGAGACAAAGCATGAACGGGGGAGGGTTAGAGAGAGGGAGACAAAGAATCTGAAACCAGAGCCCGACGCGGGGCTCGAACTCACGGACCGCGAGATCATGACCTGAGCCAAAGTCGGCCGCTTAACCGACTGAGCCACCCAGGCGCCCCAGCCCCCCCTTTTTTTTAAGTGAGCTCTAAGCCCAACCCGGGGCTTGGACTCAGAACCCTGAGATCAGAGGTCATGTGTTCTACCGACTGAGCCAGCCAGGTGCTCCCCACATTTTAACTTCCATTTCCCCCCACTTCGTTCATTCCTCGTTTGTTATTCCCATCCCCGTTTTCTATTTTTCACCCTGATCTCATGCCACACTGGGGAAGTTCCAATGCAGTTGAAAAGATCACAGTGTTTTCCAGCACTCTCATTCCAGTCAGTCCTGTTTCTTCACTGAGCTTGAAGAAGACTGACGCCTTTATTTTTTCTAACTTTTAAACAAATTTTTTTTGAGAGCGAGCACACAAGTGGGTGGGAGCGAGTGGGGGAGGGGCAGAGGGAGAGGGAGAGAGAGAATCTTAAGCAGGTTCCACGCCCAGCACAGAGCTTGGCATGGGGCTCAATCTCACGACCGTGAGGTCACAACCTGAGCCAAAATCAAGAGTCCAACGCTCAACTGACTGAGCCACCCAGGCACCCCAAAGACACAAGTCTTTCTTAAAATTTTTTAAATTTTTATTTAGTTTTGAGAGAGAGAGAGAGAGAGAGAGAGAGAGAGAGAATGCGAGCAGGGGAGGGGCCGAAAGAGAGGGAGACACAGAATCCGAAGCAAGCTCCAGGCTCCAAGCTGTCAGCACAGGGCTGACGCAGGGCTCGAACTCACGAACGGGGAGATCGTGACCTGAGCAGAAGTCGGATGCTTAACTGACTGAGCCACCCAGGCGCCCCTCAAAGACTCAAGCCTTTCTGACAAGATTCCAGTGACACTTTTCCTATCTATGACACTTTTACAGGGTTTCTTCCTAAGAAAACCCCTTCCAAGGAGGCCAGGGTCACCTATTATGAATCAATTCCACTGAGTTTCAATTTTCAAGGTTTATTTTTTTACTTCTATTGCCTCACCCATCCAGCTTGGCAGAGAGGAGTGCGTTAATGTTGCTCCTTATGCACTAAAGGGAGGGGACAGCATAAGGCAGACACTAAATAATCAACGGAGGTCAAACAAACTTCACCTATTAATCTGGCCTGAGCTGCAACTTTTTTTTTTCCACTCCAGAATCCTGATCAGCAGATATATATTCATTTCTAGGAATGAAGAGTGATTCTTTTCCAACTGTGCAGATGCCAGCCAGAGAGATGAAGATATTTTCTAATCATCTGTCTTCTTAACTGATAAAAGTAGCTGACAGCAGTTTGATTCAAACGATATTTGAGCATCTGCTTTTGAGACACTGAGGCACTTGCCTCAGAGAATCATTAGCTTTAAAGAATTGTGCTGTGGACTTATCCCCATCTGCCCCATAAACAGAGGCAGAAAATGAATAAATGAACTGTTTCCTGTATTTATATCCCTTTCATTCCCATTTGAAGTCAGACCAGGTCTTAGCAAACCAAATCCAAACGTGCAGACAGGTCCTTGAAAATATAGATGCAGGTCTGGATCTAATAAGGGCCAAGTATTTGGTTTTTTAACTGACGGAATTTCTTAGGGAAATAAAGGCTTTATAGGTCTGGGTAAACGGTGATGTTGAACCCAGCAAGGTTAAGGGCACGCACAGTCTTTGACTTTAAAACAGAAACTTTGGTGGCTCCGGTCGGTTGAGTGTCGACTCTTGCTTTCGGCTCAGGTCGTGATCTCGCAGTTTTGTGGGTTCGAGCCCCACATCGGGCTCTGCACTGGCAGCGTGGAGCCTGCTTGGGATTCTCTCTCTCTCCCTCTCTCTCTGCCCCTCCTTCGCTCTCTCGCCCCCTCAAAATAAACAAACATTTTTGTTGTTGTTTAAAAAAATGAAAATAAAAAAACAGGAACCTTGTGAAGCTCAGTTATTTCTACCGGATGACGGGGACCAGTCAAGATTCCATTGCCTACCAGACGGCTTTAAGCGTTCGTCTGAGTCTCTCAAAGGGTCTTCACCACCTTTGGGATTCTGGACTCCTCCCTTTGCTTCATCCCAACAAGCTTATTCCTGCAGTCCTCTGTGCGCCTATGTGTGCGTGAGTATATGGATATATGTACATGTGAATGCATTGGAGGGCAGGGCTGGGGTTTGGGAAGGTGGTGGTATAGAGGAGGCAAAGGAAGGGATTGAATTTATTAGAGGAGTTTTAGTTGATTTTTATTCCAAAGTAAGAGAAAAATGGCCCAATCTCTCTGATTTTACACCTCCAGTTCTCGAACTCTTTTTTTTCATCCTGTGCCGTCCGCTCGTGTCCACCTGGCCCTGGGCTCTCCCATTTACAGATTCCAATCCATCCCAAATCAGAGGTCAAAAGGCTAACCCATGGCATTCCTCAGAAATACCTAGGCACGTGATGAAATCTTAATCTGATCAAATGTGACAAGCTTTGCCCCAAAGCCAAATAGAGAGAGGCAGAGAGGGCCCCTCGCCACCATAGAAGTCAGACGGAGATGTGACACTGACCCCTTGCCTGTCCCGGGTGCTGACAGAATCACGTGCTTGGGAGACTGTAAGCACAGAAACATGGCTGACTAGAGCTGTAGGCATGTACAGATCATTTAGAATAATGTTATTTTTTCATGTTTATTTATTTTTGAGGGGGAGAGAGAGAGAGAGAGAGAGAGAGCAAGTGGGGGAGGCGCAGAGAGAGAGGGAGACAGAGGATCTGGTAAACAGACTCCAAATTTTATAGGGAAGTGAACTACCCAAGAATATTCAGGATTGTTTTCTCCCCCCGCCCCCAGGTTTATTGAGATATAATTGACCTATTACCGTTGTGTAAGTTTGAGGTAAACTGTGTTGATTTGATATCCTTAGATACTCCAAACTGATTACCACCATAACATTAGCTAATACCTCCATCATGTTGCATAATTACCTGTTCTTTGTGTGTGTGTGTGGTGAGAATACTTAATAACTACTCTCTTAGAAACTTTTAGCAATATTATTTTTTAAAGTGTTTATTTTGAGACAGAGAGAGAGAGCACAAGCAAGGGAGAGGCAGAGAGAGAGACAGACAGACAGACAGAGAATCCCAAGCAAGCTCCTTGCTGTCAGTGCAGAGCCCCTCGCAGGACTTGAACCCATGAACCGTGAGGTCATGACCTGAGCCGAAACCAAGAGCCAGACGCTCAACCCAATGAGCCACCCAGGCGCTCCAAATTTTAGTATTATTAACTCTAATCACCATGCTGTACATTGGATCCCCAGAACTTATTTCTTTTCCAACTTAGAAGTTTGTATCCTTTGACCAACATTTCCTCCTTTCCCACAACCCTCAGCCACCATTCTACTCTCTGTCTGTAGGGTTTCGGCGGGCTTTTGTTTTTGTTTTTGTTTTAAGTAGACTTCACACCCCGCGCGGAGGCCAACCAGGGGCCTGAACTCACAACCCGAGCTGAGATCAAGAGTTGGATGGACGCTCAACCGACTGAGCCACCTAGGCGCCCCATGCTTGGCTTTTTTTTGATTCCAGAACTAGCCTGGTTTAAAAAAAAAAAAAACAACAGACAAGCAACGCGGAGGGGTGATTACCGAAGGCAGTGACTCCCACACGTGATGTGTAGCTGAATAAAATAAGTATTTTTGGACTTACTTTCCGCAGTCTCCTGCCCGGTGTTCCCAATGTCATAGCCCTGGCCCTCTGCTCTTTATATAGTCTTTCTTGAAATATCACCCAGCTTCCCTTTTATTAATTAACAACAACGACAACAACAAAGAATTAGGACTTACACAGAGCAAACTCTTTTGGATGCAGAAAACCTACATTCTAATCCCAGGTCTACTGCTTAATTAGCTGTGTGACCTTGGCAAAAATCACCTGCGGTTGGCAAAATTCCACCTTCCCATCCCCTGGTTATTTAACCAAACCCCAATCCCGGTCCGGCTGTACAGGGGCTCCACGAGGAAGAGCAGCCTCTAGAAATTGAGGAAAGCCCTCAGCTGACGGCCAGCGAAGAAAGTGGGACCTCAGTCCTGCAGTCGGGAGGAATGGAATTCTGCCCACGTCGTGAAGGAGCTTCGAAGCAAATTCACACCCACGGCCTCCAGAAAGGGAGAGAGCTGATACGTGGGTCACGTTTGCGGCCACTAAGTGCGTGGGGATTATTAACGGCGGCAGTAGAAAAGTAACACGTCACCTGTTGTTTGTTCTGGATTTCAGCTTCCTCGTATGTAAAAGGGGATGAGGCTGATTCTTCTGAGGATTGGAGAGAATGTATTTAATGTCACTTTGGAACAGCACCTGACACAGTAAGCTGTCAGTAGTAAATGGTAGATAGCATTGCTTCCAAATGCCTTTCCTGCCATCTTGGGCTGGTGACGCCTAGAATGATCTCTCTGGCTCAGGTCTTTTGTTGGAAGTCTTTCTCAGGGTTTCACACATTCCTTGGCAACAGGAAAGTTACCGGCACCTTGGTTTTGACAGCCTACTGACCCTGTTGCGCTATGCGCTATATCCATAGGGAGAATGGAAGGATATATACGGAGATGTGAATAGTGATTATCTCTGGGAGGTAGGACTTCTGTTTTCTTTCTCACAATTTTTTAATGTATTTCACAGAGACTCTAGAGCCACATGTATTATCTTTATAATAAGAAATATTCTTGAAGTCTTTCTTTCTAAAAAATTTTTAATGTTTATTTATTTTGAGAGAGAGGGACAGAGCACGAGCAGGGGGGAGGGGCAGAGAGAGAGAGCGAGACACAGAATCCGAAGCGGGCTCCAGGCTCCGAGCTGTCAGCCCAGAGCCCCATGGGGGCTTGAACTCACGAACCATGAGATCATGACCTGAGCCGAGGTTGAATGCCGCCTAACCGACCGAGCCACCCAGGCGCCCCTTAAATTCTTTTTTTGTTAAAGTTTGTTTATTTATTTTGAGAGAGAGAGAGAGAGAGAGAGGAGGGGAGGGGCAGAGAGTGAGGGAGACAGAGAATTCCAAGCAGACCCCGTGCTGTTAGCACAAAGCCCGATGCGGGGCTCAGAACCGGGAACTCAGAACCGTGAGATTTTGACCCGAGCAGCAGAAACCAAGAGTCGGATGCTTAACCGACTCAGCCACCCAGGTGCCCCACTCTTCTTGAATTGTAAAAAAAAAAAAAAAATACCATATATAGCCCAAGAACTACCTGTGGCTAGGATGTAAATGGACGGTTCATGGTCTTGGAACTTTCCACTGCATCCTGGCACAGCTAGTAATATTCTTGTGACACATTTAAGCTTACCTGCGATTCAAAGCAGGGACTGTTTTTGCATGATCAACAATGACAGTTCCCCACTTGACCTGCTAGGTAATGAAAGAATGGCCGAGAAAAGAAAGCCATTCCTGGTGAACCTCAGAATCCAAGCCTCAACACGCCTGGGGATTCATACCAGGTTCCTTTTCTTTTCTTGGACACCCACACTTCTTCTTTCTGAACTCTGTATGTGTGGCTGTTGAGTGCTCCTTTCCTGAGACCCTGAAATCCTGCAAAACCATTTCTGTTAAATCATCCGGACCTCTTAGGTCAACCCTGACGATTTAGCAGTACAGCAAAGTCAGGGGGCCAGTAAATTCCTAATTCTGAGTACAGTTCCCCTTGCCAGAACCCTCACTGATCTAGCTTGATGTGAGGTCCCGACACAGTGAACCTCTAGAACTCGGGAGGCTGACTCCCTTGGCCAGAGGGGAGCCCGGCGCGTTGCCTTCTGAGAACCCATAGGAGCAGCGAGCCTTGCTGCCTACTGCAGAAACCCGAGGGATGCTTCACACTGAAGCAAAAGCTTTCTAACCTGCTTCTCACGGAGAACACTGTACGACTGAGCGAGACGAAAAAGCGTTCTTCCTCTATGTGTTTATAGTGTCACAAAGGACTAGTGAATGCGCCCGAAGTCATGACAGTTGGTGTCAGGAATTCGTACATGAGACGTGCAATTAGTCTGTCTCCTTTGATGCTTCAAGAGAGCAAGGCCCACGTTCAGCCCACTATGGTGCCCCCGTGCCGAGCGCAGTGAACGGCTCATGTAGATGAGCAATAAATATGTGTCCAAGGAATGAACCCATAGGCTAATGAAATAATGACACCAATACCTAATTACGGTTTTGATGAAACTGCAGGGTGTGACGAGAACATGTAAGAAGGGACCTAACCTGTTTCTTTTTTTAATGTTTATTTATTTTTGAGAGAGGGAGAGAGAGAGAGTGCTTGCTCGCACATGAGTTGGGGAGGGGCAGAGAGACGGAGGCACGGAATCCGAAGCAGGCTCCAGGCGCTGAGCTGTCAGCACAGAGCCCGACGCGGGGCTCGAACTTACGAACCATGAGATCATGGCCGGAGCCGAAGTTGGACGCTCAACCGACTGAGCCACCCAGGGGCCCCCCACCCCTGGGCTTGAACTCATGAACCTGAGCCGAAGTTGGGTGCTCAACTGCCTGAGCTACCCTGGCACCCTGTAACCTAACCTGTTTCTGAGGGGCCAGCTGGGCACGGAAACCTGCCTGAGAGTGAACACGGGCCTTAGCGAAGGGAAGATATTTTAGTTCATATGCTCCCTTGAAACTTGGAGCCAGCGGAGGGGAGGGCACGCAACAGCAGGAGGGTAACTGGCCAGGAGCGAGTATGATCCCTGAGAGGACAGAAGCAGTTTCTGAATGTAATGATCACATCGTGCATTACATGGGGCTCTTGAGGACTAACCAGCACTGCTCTCTCCATAGTTCAGTGTTGGATGCTAAGCTTGGACCCTGGCATTTGTGCATTTTCCTCTGAAACTGTTAGCATCCACTTTCATGCCTGGATGCATCCCTTCTCATCAGCTTTTTTTTTTTTTAAGTTTATTTATTTATTTTGAGAGAGCGCGCAAGCAGGGGAGGGGCAGAGAGAGAGAGAATCCCAAGCAGGCTTCTTGCTTTCAGAAGCGTCAGCCCCATGTGGGGCGCAAACCCACGAGCCATGAGATCAGGACCTGAGCTGAAACCAAGAGTCAGTAGCTTCACTGTTTGAGCCACCCAGACACGCCCCTTCTTTTTTTTTTTTTAATTTTTTTTCAACGTTTATTTATTTTTTGGGACAGAGAGAGACAGAGCATGAACGGGGGAGGGGCAGAGAGAGAGGGAGACACAGAATCGGAAACAGGCTCCAGGCTCTGAGCCATCAGCCCAGAGCCTGACGCGGGGCTCGAACTCACGGACCGCGAGATCGTGACCTGGCTGAAGTCGGACGCTCAACCTACTGAGCCACCCAGGTGCCCCCAGACGCCCCCCCTTGTAATCTTTTTACTCTGCACACAGTCATCTAGCCATGGAGTGCTTAAGGTAACACACTTTTTACTCCTGAGAGAAATTATGGGCCTTTCAGTACATGGCTGTATGCTAAATGGTTGGATAAGTGTGATATTACTGTATTTTGTTTTACCCTTAATTGTGTGGGTGGGTTTTTGCACCCTTTCATCCCTGGAAATAGCTTTGAACTCCACTGAGTATTATGCATTCTGCATCATTGTTCGGGTCAATCCCAATTCTCACTCTTAATCTGGGGAAATTCAGACACTAGGAAGATTGACACCAAGGGAAATGTGTGATTGTAGCTGCAACACAACTAGCTGCTGCCTTCTGCCTCTCCTAACGTCTATTCTTCTTTGCTTTCCGATTTTCCCATTCTCTTTCTCAGGTATATGTGTATGGGAGATAGAAAGAATCATAAGAAATAGAGGAGAAATAAGTTAAAAAATAGGTATTTTCGGGGCTCCTGAGTGACTCAGATGGTTGAGCATCTGACTCTTGATTTCAGCTCAGGTCATGACCCTGGGGTCGTGGGATCGGGCCCCGCATTGGGTTCCATGCTGTCACAGCTCGTGCTCTCTCTTGTGCTCTCTCTGTGTTGACATGGCTTGGGCTCTCTCATTCTCCCTCAAAAGAAAGGAAGAAAGAGAGAAAGAGAGAAAGAGAGAAAGAAAGAAAGAAAGAAAGAAAGAAAGAAGAAAGAAAGAAAGAAGGAAGAAAGAAAGAAAGAAAGAAAGAAGAAAGAAAGAAAGAAGAAAGAAAGAAAGAAAGAAAGAGAAAGAAAGAAGAAAGAAAGAAAGAAAGAAAGGAAGGAAGAAAGGAAGAAAGAAAGAAAAAGAAAGAAAGAAGAAAAGAAAGAAATATTTTCAATTCGTCTCCAAATGCCTAGCAGGACTTGGAATGACACATTTCCATGAAAGATCACTAAAATGAATTGGCTAGATTATAGCTAAGGTACAAATACTGTATAGAATCCGACCAAATTTTACATAATAGATTTTTTTTCCTGAAAATAAGGGGGAAATTTGATTGCCAGTTAAACTATTTTAATTGTGACAACATTGCCTCTCATCTAAAGGACGGGAGGGTATGAGTGGTTCAGGCAAATGGCTGACTGGCTGAACTATGTTTGTGTGTGTATATGTATATAATATACATATATATATATCTATATTATATATATGATAATTTTCAGCTCTAACTTTCTCTGATTTTCATCTATAATATTAAATATGGACTTTGTGGGGCATCTGGGTGGCTGAGTCAGTTGAGCGTCTGAGTCTTGACTTCAGCTCAGGTCATGGTCCCACAGTTTATGGGTTCAAGTCCTGCATCGGTCTCCACGCTGACAATGTGGAGCCTACTTGGGATTCTCTCTCTCTTTCTCTCTCTCTCTCCCTCTCTGCTCTTCCCCTGCTCATGCATGTGCACACGTGCATACACTCATGCTCTCTCTTTCAAAATAAACAAATATTTTTAAAAATATTAAAAGAAATAAATATGGGATTTGCCAGGATAAACCTGCAATTCCAGAGCATCAAACAGGGACTTGAGAAGGGAAGATGGCATATGGTCTCTGACGTTTGGAGACAAAAGGAGAGTGAGGGGCCATGATGTCTGTGGGTGTGTTTATGTACTTTCCACGCTGGGAGTTGTTCATATTTCCACAAAGGGACAGATCTCTTTTGACCAGACTCCCACTAAAGTCCAACGTAAATACATCTCCTTTATTTAATATGTAGAGATTTTTTTGTTCTTGGAGAACAAAGTGTGCACACAGCCTCATGGTAGGAGAGAAAGCTTATGCCCACTCTCTTGTCCAAACAATTACCAAGCGCCATAATTCACCTGAACAATTCTTACCAATAACAAGCATTCCTGATTGGCCTGTCCTTTCTCCAAAAGCCAAGGCCCCATGATTTTATTTTTATTTAATCTACACTTAATGTCTTTCAAAACATAAAACGTCAGGATTAATAGAATTTGGAGGGAAAGGCATTTGCATGAAAAGATTTTCACTTCCCCGTCAGGCACGACCACCGCGATCACCCAGGAGAGGCTTTTACATTCCTTGATTGTTTTGAGTGCTGCTTTCCAAATTGGCACACAATTTTTTTTTTTATTGTTAAGGCCAATGCAGGTTGAAATTGGAGCCTCCCAGGGAATTAATGGTGGCTCTTTGACTGTATAGAATTCTGATTCTAGACTAAAAGGGCATTCATCAGGAAAATGGAAGTTACTTTTTAATTTTTATTTTATTTATTTATTTTTATTTATTTATTTATTTTTTTTGGCTGTATCTCAACTTAACGCAACTTTTCTTCCCCCTTCACTTCCTCGGATTTTCTTCCCCTTCACTCTCTCCGCTGCTTTCTCTTGCTTGGGGTTACTGATCCTTCTATGTTTCTGCAGCTTGTCCCTTTCTTTATTGGATTCTTGGCGCGGTCTGTCTCCTCCCCTCCCCCCATCTCTGCGTTCCCTTCTTTCAGCCCCCAAAGGCCACCTGGCTAAGAAATGGAGTTCCAAGACCTAAGGGTAGCCACGCGCGGAAGCGGACTGCTGAACCTTTGCCGTGCTCGCTCTTGATTTATGTTTTTTTTTTAAAAAAAAAAGAAAGAAAGAAAGAAAGAAAGAAATCTCTGGGTTTTTAAAAACAGCAGATCTGGAAATGCTGTTGAGGACAGTCTTCGGCACTCGCATACTCTTCTAAGGCAGCGTGTGCGATGACTTCACCCCTTTAAAATGCGGCTCTTATGATAGCACTCACACATGCCTGAGGTCGCTCGGAGGAAACGTCCTCTGATAGTCAATAAACAATACAAGCTTTCTCCATCCTCCCATCTCCGGACGCTTCTTGGTCCACATGGTGTGTCTGGAAATGAGCTTCAAGCTTTCATGGCTTCAGGGAGAAGGGCTGAGTCGTGGGATTGTGGCGAGGAAAAAGACAAGGAGCGCGCGCGCGCGCGCGCGCGCGTGCGTGCATGTGTGTGTGTGTGTGTGCGTGCGTGTGTGTGTGTGCGTGTGTTTCTTTCTTTTTTTTTTTTTTTTTAATTTTTATTTTAGGAACACGCATCAGCAAACCAGACAGCTGCATGGAGGCACATAGGGCGGCTTCTGTAACTCTGCAGTATTATCAGAGTGTGTGAAGGTTAATTTGCCAGTGGTTGTCAAGTCTGCCAAACAATGCTGAGTGTCTGCTTGGATAACTTTCCTTTCCCATGTATTTCTGGTTGGCTAAGTGCTACTTAGGCAGTTCTGCCAAGCAATACGGGGGCGGGGGGGGGGGGGGAGGAACAAACAAATTAAAACGCAGCAATAATTTTGTGCAAATCTTAGTAAGTCAGCCACAAACTCATCCATTTTTTTGTGCGAGTCAGTTTTTGCGTGTGCTGTGAGGAAGCGTACGATCCGGGGTAGCCACAACTGCCTAACGAGGTAGAAATGGTGAGATAATACAAAACGACTGCTACTCATAAATGCATGTAGACGTGTCTATTTTTCAGATCTGAAAAAGTCCTGGCTGTATGGAGATTAATCTTATTTTTTGAAGTTTATTTATTTTTGAGAGAGAGACAGAGACAGAGCGCGAGCAGGGGAGGGGCAGAGAGAGAGGGAGACACGGAATCCGAAGCAGGCTCCGGGCTCTGAGCTGTCAGCACAGAGCCCGACGCGGGGCTCGAACTCAGCGAACCCCGAGATCACGACCTGAGCCAAAGTCGGATGCTTAACGGACTGAGCCACCCAGTTGCTTCTACATGGTGACTGATTTTAAGTAATGATTCTCGAGGGAAAGACAAAGGCCACTGATAAAATATTGAGTTCTTGCTATGTGCCAAATAAAGGACAAAGTGTTTTGCATGTTTAAACTCATTAGAGACCCACAGCAACCCTGTGGGGTAGGTACAATTGCTTCATTTTATTTATTTTTTAAGTTTCTTTTATTTATTTATTTATTTTTTTTTTAGTAATCTCTACACCCTATGTGGGACTCAAACTTAGGACCCTGAGATCGAGAGTCACAAGCTCCTCCGACTGAGCCAGGCGGGGGCCCCTGATTGCCTCATTTTAAAGACAGGTAGACTGAGGCTTAGAGAAGTTATGTATCTTGGCCAGGATCACACGGCTAGGAAGCAGCAGAATTGGGATCCCAGTTGATGCCTCTATCGGTGTATACTTTATCTCTTAGATGTCTTGACCACATAGCTCGTGTGTCATTACATAGCAATTCATCACATCATTCTTTCAATTTTTTCATCTATAAAATTTCTGAAGCAAATACAAGGTAAAAGATTATATATGTCAGGGCTCAAGTTCATGAACTGGCTAATATCACCACAGCCAAGAAATGGATAAACTGTGTCCCAGTTGACACTTCTGTTCTTAACCTTGCTGATTTATTGAATGGCTTCTGTCTTCACTGAGGGCTTCTCAATATCAAAAACGCACCCCCTCCCCCGGCCGGCCCCAACTGGTCAGCAACCTTGAGAACACAGAAGTTATGTTTCTCATGGGCCTTGAGTTTTTGACCTGTGATTTTGTGCATATACTCAAACTATTGCTGCAAAGTGATTGTTTACTCCCGTTCTCTTAGTATTCTCTCAGTATTGTCTAAATACTGCCCAGAAAACCCGAGATGCATAGTGATCATTTTGGTTCCTTCCCTTATTAGCTGTAGGACTTAAATTCCTTAACATTATTAGTCTCAGTTTTCTTACCTATAAATTGGAGATAATAAGTACCTAGTTCATAGGTTTTAAAAGTTAAAGGGATAAGGAGAGCCAAGTCATTAGCACATTGGTTGGTAGGTAATAAACACTCAAGATGGGTTATTGGTGGGGAGGCTGGGTGGCTCAGTCAGTTAAGCATGTAACTCTTGATTTTGGTTCAGGTCATGATCTCACAGTTCGTGGATTCAAGCCCCACGTTGGGCTCTCTACTGACAGCTTGGGAGCCTGCTTGGGATTTTCTGTCTCCCTCTCTCTCTCTGCTCCTCCCCTGCTCTCTCTGTCTCTCAAAATAATAATAATAATAACATAAACATTTAAAAAATAAAAAGGAAATAAAAAGATGACTATTGGTATTAATTTAGCTTCAGCTACTAAAAAGCACAGTTGTTAAAAACCCAGACTTTGGAGTCACTTTGAGTCCCAGCTTCATCACTTGATATCTACAGGCTCTTGGTCCTGTTATTTAACATCTCTAAGTGTCAATTTCTTAAATGCAAAGTGGGACAATAGTGTTATTTTCGTGTTTTGGTATTGAGAGCATTAAATGAGATAATGAACATAAAGGAACCAGTGTGTAATTAGTATTCAATTAGTTCTTTTCCCCTCTTCTTTCTAAATGTACAAGCAATCCCTTTTACAAACTCCTTAAAATTAATGTTGTGCTAAAACAAATTATTGCTGTGCTGACCTTAGGTGAGGACAATGACCACATACTGAATTTTCAAATATTAGATTCAGGAAATTCCAGCACCAACGTAATATACGAATGCTTTGACATACACTAATTTCCTATGAAGATCAAAGACCAGGGACATTGTTAATACCAAGACCTCTAAGACCAAAGGGGAATAATAAAATTTGTAGGGCTATTTCATAATGATTAAGAAATGTAAACATGGGGGCACCTGGGTGGCTCAGTCAGTTAAGAATCTGACTCTTGATCTCGGCTCAGGTCATGATCTCACCGTCACAAGATCCTACCGCATGTTGGGCTCTGCGCTGGGTATAGGGCCTGCTTGGGATGCTGTCTCTCCCTCTCCCTCTGCCCCTCCCCGCTGAAAATAAATAAATAAACATTACAAAAAATGTTAATGCGTTTTATTATTTATTTTTGAGACAGAAAGAGACAGAGCGTGAGCAGGGGAGGGGCAGAAAGAGAGAGAGAGAGAGGGAAACAGAGAATCCGAAGCAGGCTCCAGGCTCCAGGCTCCCAACTGTTAGCACAGAGCCCGACGTGGGGTTCGAACTCACGAACCGTGAGATCATGACCTGAGCCAAAGTCAGACACTTAACCGACTGAGCCACCCAGGCGCCCCTAAATAAATAAATAAATATTAAAAAAAAAAGAAAAGAAAATATGTCTTGCCTACTCCATAGGGCTATTGGGACAATCAAATAAAATTAAGTATGGAAGAGCATTTGGAAAAGTATGAATGTGCGACAAAGGCTTGGGTCCTTTGTCACCCGTGATTCTGGTTATTTCTGTGGCATTCTTACCTGCTTTTGCTCACAGCACAGGAACCCAACTTTTTAAAATGCAGTATTCAAAGGGAGATGCACTTAACAGGAAAACTTCTCCCTGAGACATTTTAATACGAAACCGTCACTCTCTTCGATGGATTGTTGCATTCTGACTAGCTGGGCAGAGAGTTTGTATAAAAGATCCTTTTTCTTTGGATGAGAGTAGGGTTTTAATTCCTCTCAAACCAGCTGTCCGGGACCGTAGGCTATTATTATCCCTTTAAACCTATCACCTGCTCCAAATGCACTAGGGTTAACCAAAGCCCAGGAAAGCATTTCTCTTGCTCTTGGCTGAAACCAAAACATCCTTTGTGTGAAGGGACAGAAGCAAGAACTATTTCTGCTTCAGCTCAAATGAGGGCTTATAGACTGAGAAGGATCTCAAGGGGGTCTAGGGAAAAGATGATGAAACATATCCCCTCGCAGCCAGGCAGCTGGGGACTAATGCGGGAGATAACTATTTTCTACAGTAGCTGTCTTCTTTCGAGGGGTTCCAGTATTAGATCTGCTGCTTGATAGGTGTTTGACCTTGGGTAAACCCCTCCATCCTTCCTAAAGCCCTAGTGTGCTCATCTGTGAAATGGGGAATAACAGCAGGCCCATGGAGTGATGTGATGAGCACGTAATTCACATGCGTAACTTCCCTCCGTGACAGACACGTAGCAAGCGTGCGGAAAAATCTTAACTGATTTCAATCACTCTAATTATTATCATCATCATCCTCATTATCACTATTATTACATAATTAGGAGGTTCTCAGTTTTGAATTTGGGTTTGTACCTCATTAATCCTCCCAGAAACAAAGATGTTATTAAATATGCCTTTTTCTTACATCGGACCTTGTAGCTCACATCTCTTTAGAGTGCTTTTGGAGGTGTTCCATCGCTGACCCTCCCAAGTCACCCTTTTTGTATCACTAACTAGCACTTATTTGGGGCATGAAGTAATTCACCGTGCTTAGGCACTGCCTGGAGTCAACTAATAAGGGGTTGGATTGGACGACCTCTCGGCTTCCTTCCATCCCTGAGAAATCTATGATTCTATGAGTCAGTGTTCAGGAAAAAAATGAAGGGCTGTTTAGTGATGAGTGACAGTTCTGTCCTAAAAGAACAAAGAACTTACTCACTATGCCAGAAGCCATGTTGAAGATCACAGGATCATGAATTATAACTCCACTACCCTCTAGCAGGACAGGAAAGGAATCTCATAGACAAATTGTACCGGGAGAGATTATGGATTAAAGGCTCCAATATTCACGACTTCCAACCAGCCAGCACATAAGACCCTAACAAGTGCCAAAGGCCGCCCCTTTACATTTGCGGGGGCGGGGGGGGGGGGAACAGTGAAAACATCCCTCGCAGAGAAGCAGGAGAACAAAATTCTGGCCAACACAGTGTTTCTGAATCTTTCTCCTTTTCTGGCGACAGCTATGATAGAGAGCTTAAGAGACAATAGAAGCCATCATCTGTAAAGTTGTGGCTTTCAAGAAAAAAGCCATAATGATGGAATTTAAATGCTACCCTGTCTTATTCCATTTACCATCAACTGGGGGTTGCCCAGCAGGGGAAATGAGATCATTTCCCTCTGAGTGGCTAGCCAGGCTTGCCCACATTTATTCTTCTTCCCACATCGTGTTTTAGCAGGCATCAACACGTCAGCTCCTCCTGAAATGTGCCAGATCTAGGGAAGCAGGGCATTGTCACTACCGCGCTCAAGAACTCCCCACCTCTGCAGCGGACTCACACGACATTTTCCCTTGTTTGCTTGTCAAATGGTAGGAGGAGGTAAAAGGGGCCCCTCCGGTTTTCTGCTGACACACGGCTCGGCTAGCCTTTGGGGACTGTAGCCCATCAGCTATCCTTCCCAAGGCCGCTTGAAGCATTCCATTTCTTCTTTGCCTTCTTTGTAAACACCCTTTTTCTTGATTCTATTTCCTAGGGAGGCTGGTGATCTTGGGAAGACAGAGGAGGAAAACTGCAAGCACCCTAAGACGTGACGTCGTCTATCATCGGTGATACCAGAAACTTTTGCTACCCTAAACTTTTCAGCTTCTCAGATTTAATAAACAATTGTCTTTTTTATTTATTTTTATTTATTTATTTATTTTTTTTTTTTAATTTTTTTTTCAACGTTTATTTATTTTTGGGACAGAGAGAGACAGAGCATGAACGGGGGAGGGGCAGAAAGAGAGGGAGACACAGAATCGGAAACAGGCTCCAGGCTCTGAGCCGTCAGCCCGGAGCCCGACGCGGGGCTCGAACTCCCGGACCGCGAGATCGTGACCTGGCTGAAGTCAGACGCTTAACCGACTGCGCCACCCAGGCGCCCCTTTATTTTTATTTTTTATTTTGAGAGAGCACGAGCAGGGGAGAGAGAGAGAGAGAGAAAGAGAGAGAGAGAGAGAGAGAGGGAGAGAATCTTAAGCAGGCTCCACACTCATCGTGGAGCCTGACACAGAACTCAATCCCACAACCCTGGGATCATGACCCGAGCCACAATCAAGAGTCAGATGCTCAACCGACCAAGCCACCCAGGCACCCCAACAACTATCTTTTTTTTTTTTAAGGTTTATTTTTGAAAGAGAAAGAGGAGTGGCAGAGAGAGGGAGACAGAGGATCTGAAGCAGGCTCCACGCTGACAGCAGAGAGCCCGACGAGGGGCTCGAACTCAGGAACTGCGCACCGAAGATCTGAGCCGAAGTTGGATGCTTAACCGACGGAGCCACCCAGGCGCCCCACGACTGTCTTTTTTTTTTTTTTTTTTAATGAATATCACTTTTATTTCTTTGCCTATTATACAAGTAATGCAGGAATACATTTTCATTGCAAAAGTTCACACACTGGACAACTAGTGTGAAATCTCCCTCCCTTTAATCTCACCCTTTCATTCTGATAATTATTCCATCTACAACCCTCCAGACCTTTTTATACTTACCTGCATATTTTCACATACTCTCTATATAATAGATAACTCTAGGTTTTCCCCATGGGAAGTCTATTCCATGAAACGTCTCACTTTGCCCACTGTACCTTCCCCAACTCCAGCAGCGACCCATCTAGCTGAGTTCAGGAGAAGGTGAATGAGTGGTTGTACTAGAAGGCATGTGTTTGGACATCTATAGCAGACTGCATTTCAAGACCAAAGACTATTATTTCGGGATTGCCCAGTAAACATATTATCTACTGCTTTCTTTCCAGCTGGACACCCTAAGCTGTGCGCTGTCTTTTACGCCTTAGGGTGAGTGGGGAATCTGGAAACAGGTTCAAAGCCCTGAGCCAGTGAACTGAGGCTGTGTTAAGTACAGGCAAATTGGCCACATTGGTATTTTTTTAATATTTATTTACTTATTTATGAGAGAGAGAGAGAGAGAGAGAGCAGGGGAGGGGCAGAGAGAGAGAGGGAGACACAGAATCCGAAGCAGGCTCCGAGCTGTCAGCGCACAGCCCATTGTGGTGCTCGAACTCACGCACCACGAGATCATGACCTAAGCCGAAGTCAGGAGTCAGACGCTTAACCGACTGAGCCACCCAGGTGCCCCACACATTGATTTTTTTGAGCTATCCGGCCCCTTTGGGCCCTTCTGGGATTCAGGAGGAGTGATAGAGTTGAGATGAGAATCCAGGTTTCTCAACTACTAGTTTGTGTTCTTGCCACATGACCACCTTGATCCACTAAGATTAGTTTTGCCTACATCACAATATTAACAAGAAGGCAAGTGGAAGGAGGTAAGCGTATCAGAGACCCAAGTGATATGGAAGCAGGCACCATCCAAAGGAAAGAAAAGGACAGCCATGAGTGGGAGGGCAGCCAGAGGCTTTGGAATGCCAGGTCCTTCAGGGGTTCACACGGGGCCAACTTTACCGACTGGACCACGTCCACATTCTCACTCTAGCATCGGAAGCCCTGAGTCAACACTTTGTTTAACCCACGTAATCCTTCTGACTGATGGCTGTAAACGTAGTATCTCTTACTTAGACATCTCTTAGACATCACAGAGCCACCAATCTCTATTTACTAGAAATCTTTCTGGCATATCTAATTGTCAACTCAAACCCAAACTCGTCATCTTCCCACCCTCCAAATGCATCCCACCTCCCAAACAATCAAATAAACACGCAAAACCAAACAAAACCTGGCTCCTCTCACAATAGCTAGGTTGGAAGACTTAAGATCGTCAATGAGACTTTCTTTATCCTCCCCCTGCCCCTCGAACCCCATATCTGGCCAATCCCCAAGCCCTGTCAAATTTCCCCAGGAAAGGTGTCCTTTATCTGTACTGCTTCTCTGTCCTCACTGCCACGGCTCTTGTCCTGGTCCATATGATCTAGATCACTTCCACATCCGCCTCACTGGTCCCCCCGTCTCCATTCTCACTGCCGTCCAACCCAGCTCTACTTATTCTCATCAGACGCATCTTCCCTAGACCCGCCTTTCCTCATGCTGGTCTCCAGCTCAAAAGTCTGAAATGATTCTTTACTTCTTCCCATTTTGAATCTGTCATGTCAAATGGAAGTGGACGTCGGCTTATTCCGTGTTATTCTCAATGGCAGAACTAGGGCCAGTAGGCTAAAGATATAGGCAGGTTCATTTCAGCCAATCAAATGAAATCCCTTTATTTTTTTTTTTTTAACCTTTACTTATTTCGGAGACAGAGAGAGACAGAGAATGAACGGAGGAGGGTCAGGGAGAGGGAGACACAGAATCTGAAACAGGCTCCAGGCTCTGAGCTGTCAGCACACAGCCCGACGCGGGGCTTGAACTCACAGAGCGCGAGATCATGACCTGAGCCGAAGTTGGCCGCTTAACCGACTGAGCCACCCAGGCGCCCCAGGAAATCCCTTTAAACAGCAAGAGTGATTGCACAACGAAACAGCTTGCTCACGTTCTGAGCTTCCTGCCCCTGGGGAGATGTAGAGTGGGGAACTAGGAATTACCTGTCAAGGATATTGTAAAAAGGATTATTGCATTAAGATGTAGGGAAACACTGCTGACATTAAAGACGATGATAACTGACCATTTTTGAACGCTGGCTCCGTGCCAGTCACTCTCCTTGTCGTTTTCAGACGTGAACTCATTTGTTCTCCTAACAACCCTGTGGTTGACAACATCTTTATCCCCGCCTTACAGTTGGCTCCAGCCATTGTGTAGATTCTAGAGTGAAACCATGATTTACGTCTTGTCTCTGTCACTTACCGGATGAGTGATTCTGTATGAAATGTGTAACCTCTTTTGAACTCGGTCTCCTCGTCTGTACAATGGAGGGAATAATAGTACCCACTTCACTGGGAGGGGCTTTGTGAGGATTATGTTGCAAGATAACATGTATGAAGCGCTACCCGGCACATAGTACGTACTCAGTGTTCACCGTTCATCTTGTCTGCATTAGATGATGTATTCTTGGTGGAAAACGGCTACATTTCTTTTCTATCCCCCACCTCAACTAGCTCAAACTCGCCATATCGTAAGTCTTCATTCAATGTGTACTTGTGGCCGATGATGTGGTGGTGAGTACTCCCCAAAGTTTCCCCATGATGCTTAGCACCTTGCTTCACCACAAACTGTGCTCCCATCGGCCATCTTTCTCAGTCTACCCAAGATCGGCCTTGCCTCCCTTTTTTCCCTTCTGTGAACTCCACTTTCATTGGCTTCTCTGAAACAGTTAGGTAGCGGGTCATGATGAACCAGGGCCCGTCTCTCTGCCTGCTATTTTGTAAGGCACAGAGGTGCTGGGCCGCCTTCCTCCCACCCCAGGTACTAATGAAACTGTCCTCCCTGACCACCTCGCCAGGTCGTGAAGCGGAACTTCTGTTACACCGATGTTCCGCTACCCTGCGTGCCTCCTTTCCAGACTAACCCTCGTAAGTCCTGTTCACAGCTTGTAGGTCTGAAAGCATTTCCTTCGCAAAGCTCATTTGTTCACTTTGTTCGAGAAAGTTGGCTGAGGTAAACTGACAGAGAGAGAACTGTCTGTCGGGAAGCCTGTTTTGTTTTGTTTTTTTTAGAGCCCTTTGATATCCTTCTTATTTTGGTTTATAAGCTTTACATGAAAGGGGTGGGGAGGGGGGGACCCTCCTTTTCAGCATGAATAAATTGGTAGCTGTCCTAGAGAGCATGCTTCTGAAGCCAGGTGCCGCCACTTAGCTTAATGTTTCATGGTGTCACCCAGCAAATTATGAGTTGTTTGAATTGATTTCCTCCAAACAGCTGAGCCACAGCTTTTGTTCTATTGATGTTTGTCTCAATTCCTGACTGTGTGTTGCTTCCAGCCGGAAAAAAAAAACAAAAAAAATCACATGTCTTATAAAGAAATGTCATTAACTCACAGAGCCCCGTCTATAATTAGGAGGTTTGAGGGTATGCTTTTCTCATCCAGTGGAACTACTCTTGATGTTTTAAACTCTTTCTCCAGTTCTTAACTCTTTTCTACCTTCTTTGAATAGACAGACGATGCCACACCGTTAGCCTCGTATCTATAAAACCAGGTTATGGTGAGTTTCAAAAATAAAGATTTACTCTATTATGATCTTTTTGTGTTTTCAAGTGAGCTCTATGCCCGGTGTGGGGCTTGAACTCACGACCCCAAGATCGAGGGTCGCGTGTTCTACCGACTGAGCCAGCCAGAAGACCCAAGGTTTATTTTTACGTTAAATCGTGTACCTGTTGACCCAGCACTTAAGCACGTGTCTCAGTTAAGCCCTTTAGAAAATAGAAGTGGTTGGGGCGCCCGGGTGGCGCAGTCGGTTAAGCGTCCGACTTCAGCCAGGTCACGATCTCGCGGTCCGTGAGTTCGAGCCCCGCGTCATTTTCCTTCCGTGTTCTGTTCAGGGGCAGGTGGCTAGGGAAGAGCCACAAGGCATGCTCATCTACAGTGGATCTTAGGAGGATGTGTTTTTCTCCTGTTATTTCATGGGCATGTTTGGCCTTTCCTCAACTGAAGTGTTAAGCTTAGAAATGGGTGTGGGGATAGAGAGAGAAGTAAAATGGTCTCCCTCCACCCACTTTTTGGTTGTTTTGTTATTTCCCAGAAAGGCAAGCTTTCCTTCAAAGCGACCTCAAAAGTAACAGTCACGAGCACCAGGATACAAACCAGTAGAAAAGAACTACCGCGCATGCGTATTTGATAAGCTATCAGCAGGAGTCACGTCAATTACCGTTAGTGCTTCCACGCCCTGCACAGCCCTTTTGAAGATGAAAACGGAGACTTGAAATTGCTCGTATCTGCTTAACTCAAACATGCACCTAGTTCGAGAAAGGGGGCATGCGCCGGCAACTGTTTTAGGGGATTAGCTATATTATTAAAGTACATTTCTTCCTTTAATGTTTATTTATTCTTGAGACAGAGCGAGAGAGAGCATGGGGGAGGGGCAGAGAGAGAGGGAGAGAGAGAATCCCAGGCAGGCTCCTCAGGGTCAGCGCAGAGGGGCTTGATGCCACAAACCACGACATCGCGCGACCCGAGCTGAAGGGAAGCATCAGACGCTTTCCTGGCTGAGCCACCCAGGTGCCCCAGAACACATTTCTGCGTTACTGTGACAGTTAATTTAGTAGCGTTCTCGCTGTCTTCCCAGTTTTAAATAGGCTACAGATGTTTGTCACGTTGAAGGTAATGGCGATGTTAAAAAGCCTCGCCTCCCTGACTTCGGAGACATACTTTCGATTATCATTTACAATTGCCATCGAGACGGATCGGTCCCGTTTTCAGGAGCGCTGGTGTATATGCTGGTACTGGGTGCACCGGGCGGCCGGGGGCTCGTTTGCTTCCAAGTTTACCCTACTCCACGGAAGGGCTGCTAGAGAGTGGCCGTTTGACTTGCACCTTGCCCCAAAGCCACTCGTGCAGGCACGCCACTGTCATATGCCTGCAGCCTGGTGATTTAAGCATTGCTGGGTTCTCTCACCAAATGCCCGTCCACGCCATACTAATCCACGCCGAATCCTCAGCAGACAAGGAGTCTTAGGGGGTGGCAGGAGGACCCGTCAGTGAGGATTGGAATGAGTCAGCAAAGACGGCTTGAAAGACAAGAGGAGGCCTTAAAGCATCAGTGCGATTGGGCTGGAGAGAAGAGATGGGCAGGGCGGTCTGCAAATGGGTGGGAATGGGTCCATGTATTCGCGAATGTAAATGCCCACGTTTGTGGCTCGGATACTGCAGAGCCTTGGGGCTCCCGTCCCTGTTGAAACCGGAGTCAAGCCAAGGAAACTCAAGACTGCGTGTTTTCCGCAGCTGAATTTTAACTTATTCCTAATGAAAAAGACGCAGACAGGAGCGACAGCATTTGCAATAAGGAGGACACGCCCCAGGTCACTGCTTAAGGTTATACGGTCTGCGCCCGGCACCAAGGGGTTTGGGGCGGCTGGGCGGGAAGTGGGGAAGTCCCACTGGCACAGGTACTTCCAGAAGCTTGTGTTGAGAGGGGACTCTTTTTCTTTTTCCTCAATTCATCCGCCTACAGGAGGTGCCATTTTGTAATGTGCTAGAGGCTCTGGATATGCCAGTAGTGGCCCTGGCGACACTATAGACCTGTCGAAGATTGCTTTACAAAAGATTAATGCGGGGGCACCTGGATGGCTCCGGCCGTCAAGCGTCCAACTCTTGATTTCAGCTCAGGTCATGATCTCGTGGTTCGTGGGATCGAGCCCCCTGTGGGGCTCTGTGCTGACAGCAAGGAGCCTACATGAGATTCTCTCTCTCCCTTTGTCTCTCTGCCCCTCCCCCTCTTGCTCTCTCTCTCTCTCTCTCTCAAAATAAATTAAAAAAAAGAAGATTAATTTGCGGGCGCCTGGATGGCTCAGTCAGTGCAACATGAAACTCTTGGTCTCCAGGCTGTGAGTTCAAGTCCCACACTGAGTGTAGAAATTACTTTAAAAAAGGGAAGGAAGGAAGGAAGGAAGGAAGGAAGGAAGGAAGGGAGAAAAGATTAATTTTGTCTGCTATCTCTAGGCCAGAAAGTAAACAATCAGTAATTTTTTTCCCTATTAAAACTTTTCTGTAGAAGATACTCTGACTTCGCTGGGCAACACATTTTAGTCTTTTCATATTTTTCCCCTCCTTTCATTCTGTTGGGACTAATAATAACAAGCCTAAACATCAATAGTTGTGCCATACTGGTGGAAAAATTAAAGCCAAAATGAAAACTAAGGAACCTCCAACTAGAGTCAATTATGGTTTCGGTAACTCGTTTCACATTTAGTAGTTGGACCTCTTAGAGAAGGAAGGAAAACTCAAATGGTACTACTTCTAAGAACTTGTCATGCCATATGATGTGAAATCCAAGCGATGAAATATTCATTGTTGTAGTAAGACTCAGGAGACGAGATTTCTAGTCTCAGTATTTACTACGTATCCCTCTTGGGCAACTCACTTTCTTTTTCTGTGCCTCAGTTTACTTGCCTCGGTTAGTTCTAATACCCCTTTCCGGCTCCAGAGCTCTCTATTCTATTCTTATACAGAATTCAGTTGATGCCATAAAATAGAACAGAAATCATAATCACTGGGTCTAACTATCCTTCAGTATACATATATACAA
The DNA here is from genome assembly GCF_022079265.1 of Lynx rufus. Lineage (NCBI taxonomy): Eukaryota > Metazoa > Chordata > Mammalia > Carnivora > Felidae > Lynx > Lynx rufus. Next base: position 11,031,084 of record NW_025814833.1, on the reverse strand, counting down.
TATATTCAACTGTATACAATATGCAAACAGTATACAATATGCAAAATAAATGCATCCCTAGATATTTTTTTTTCTGGTAGAACAACCTTGAATAAAAGGAATTTTGCTTTACTACTGCCTTCTTATAGCTGAAGGTATATATCTTGGGCATCACATTTTTAAAGGTCACATTCCCATCCCCAGAAAAAAAGTTGCCCCCAAAAGTAGCCTGGTTTATAGCCTGGTTGCTTAAAAACCCCAGATATTCTGACAATCATATTGGTTGCCCCTTCTGAAGCTTCGGTTACATTATCAGACGTGCAGAATGATAGACCATTCCCCCTCCTCTCACTATGAAACCTTCAATTATTGGGGCCCCGGGGTCCTCAGTCAGTTAAGCATCCGACTCTTGACCGTGGCTCAGGTCATGACCTTATGGTTCGTGGGATCGAGCCCCACGTCGAGATCCATGCTGACAGCGTAGAGCCTGTTTGGGATTCTCTCTCTGGCTCGCTCTCTCTGCCCTCCCCTGCTAGCGTTCTCGCTCTCTTGCTCTCTCTCAAAATAAATAAATAAATAAATAAATAAATAAATAACATTTTAAAAAATCCTCCATGATTGTTTCCCTGCGTTATTCGGGTAGAACTTTCCTCTGGTCAATAGTGTCATCACCGTGGATGTCCCCAGTGCAGGCAACAGCTGGCAATTCCCATTCCTTTGCCAATAAAACCGCGGAAGGGAGAACTAGAAGAAAGGAAGGGAAGGAGGGGGGATAACTGCAAATCTTTGTCCTTTCTCCTTCTTCCCCATAACTGCCCCCTCAGACCTCACCGGAGTTTGTTTTTAGCCATACTTCTGACGGTGCCATTAGGCAGTGGGGCTTTGAAGCATTGTGAATGAGCGACTCTTCAAGTAGTGCATTTTACGCTTATTCCCGACTTGATAAATCATGCTATGGAAAAATGTGGCATTGGAGTTTTCTCATAATGAGGCTTAATTGCAGCCCCTGGGGTAGAGTGATAGTAAATGACTTGCTCAAGGTCAAGAAAGGTATGGGCTGTCCAAAGAGAGGCCAGAAATAGAACTGAAGTCTGCTGGCTTTCAGCTTAGTTTAGCATCCAATAAACCACATTCTCTTGCCTCTGCACATTTGATCTCCCGTGGTTTGCCATGGGCACTGATATTAGACAGCCTCCAATCCTCAACAGTCATAAAGCGGTCAGTGGTAGTAAAACGGGCTCCACTGGGAACCAAACGCGTGTGTGATTGTCAGTAACAGAACACAACTGTCAAGTTCACATCGGCAGGAGAGGTAGTCTATCTTTCTCCCTTCCTTGGGCATCTTTCCCTAACAGAGAGCATGGTTTTTCGTTTGTTGCAGTGAAAACACCAAAACAAAACCATGTTTTGAATGAAAACCCCATATTGCCTTTATATTTGTGCCTGCAATTGAGGTAATGAAGTATGGAGTTCATTTGCGAATGTTTTGAATGGCAATGTCTCCTTGACATTCTTTTGGCTGGGAACTCAAATGAACATTCTTTCAAAATAGTCACACTGTTGTAATTGGCAAACCTCTGAGACGGTATCTTGGGAGGGAGACAACATTCAGTTGGAAAGGAATATAAAATTCATAGGCTTGCAACCTGAATTATCCATTTCATTTACCATAGTTTGATGTTAAAACCATCTCCACATGGAAAGACAACATCGTCAGATCTTTAATTGTGAAAAATGTCTATTAATGTTAGACCCTGGAAGGACGTTACAATTTTATTACATCTTTTGTGTGCCTGTATCTTATTACCTGTTTATGCAGACTGTGCCCCATTATTTTTATTACAAGACCACACTTGACTATTTTTAAAATTTCTGTAAAAGCCTTTTGGAGGAAATAATGTGCTTGTTCCCCACAGAAACATGACATACTTCCTGGTTGTGGCTCAGGCTTCAAGTCTATTTAAGGACGCTTGCGTCACTAAATCCTAAAATTGCTGCCTGACTCCAGATCAACTTGAGAGATTTTATTATTTAAAAAAATTTTTTTAACGTGTATTTATTTCTGAGAGAGACAGAGACAGAAGCAGAGAGACAGAGGGAGACAGAGCACGAGCAGGGGGAGGGGCAGAGAGAGAGGGAGACACAGAATCCGAAGCAGGCTCCGGGCTCCCAGCGGTCAGCACAGAGCCCGACGCGGGGCTCGAACTCACGGACCTCGAGATCATGACCTGAGCCGAAGTCAGACGCTCAACCGGCTGAGCCACCCAGGCGCCCCCAAAACAATGTAACTAATTTTCAAAAGTTCCTGTTGTTTTCTCTTGCTGATTTGTTAAAGAGTGTGAACTCTTTCTGCAAAATGTCCTCGTTCTATTTCCCTGTGATTGAGGCCCCAAATCATTCAGTTGGACTTTCCTAACTTTCTCATTCATATAGGAGGTAATGGTAAGGAAGAAACCCCTTTAATAAATAATTCTCATATTTCTGTTTTGGGAAGACAAGACTTCTCTCTATGACAAATTAATTTTAGGGGTGCCTGAATGGCTCAGTCGGTTAGGTGTCCAACTCCTGATTTTGGCTCAGGTCATGATCCCAGAGTCTTGGGATTGAGCCCTGTGTCAGGCTGAGCGTGGAGCCTGCTTTGGATCCTCTCTCTCCCTCTCTCTGCCTCTCCCCCCCCCCCCTCTCTCTCAAAATAAATAAACCTAAAAAAAGAAAGAAAAATTAACTATAAACCATACAATGTTGAAACTGAAGGGAACTGTGAGATAATGACCTACTTTCTCGGTACCTATTTTGTGGTTCTTAGGCCTGTCTACCTTGTATTTCAGTCCTTTGAGTACGTACCTTCTGCCTTCCAGACTTATAATCTTCTCAAGGACAGAAATTCACGTCTGGTCCATCTTTCTGTTCCTTAAAGTGTCTCACACCATGCCTGTCATGTATTCGGTAACCATCAAAGATGTGTAAAATGAATGCATCAAATGTACCACCCCTTTGTTTGACAGATGTGGAAATAGATTCACAGCAAGTATTTATATGACTCTAAGATTATATTGTTAATTCCTGGCAAAACCAAGTCTAGGGGCACCTGGGTGGCTCCGTCGGTTAGGCCTCCGACTTCAGCTCAGCTCACGATCTCGCGGTCCCTGAGTTCGAGCCCCGCGTCGGGCTCTGTGCTGACCGCTCGGAGCCTGGAGCCTGCTTTGGATTTTGTGTCTCCCTCCCTCTCTGTTCCTCCCGTGCTCGCACTCTGTCTCTCTCTCAGAAATAAAGATTAAAAAACAAAGTGGAAAAACAAAGGCTAGAACCCTGTTAGTCTGATTGCTAAGCCAGTGATTTTTCCATGACATCTTGTTTCCCGGCTTGTTACAAATGAGTATGGAATTTCTCTGAGTGAGCGTAATCCATCATTTGCTTTCAGCCAAACTCCTGTTGACTCCCTGCAGAACCATTGGGAATATACCTACTGTGGGAACCAGTACAAAGAACAAACACGAAGCACAAAGAGAAGGGAGAGTTATTTGTTCCCTCCTAGTATTCTTGTGCAGAATGGATTGTATATTAGTAGTGATAAGACAAATTTAAGCTTAAAGCACGGAAGGCAAGTCAAAGGTTGTAGATGCAACAATTTCATACTAAGATATGAAAGACTGATCACGTGGAAGGTCCTCAAGGAAACTCAAACGATACAAACGGGATCCTAGCCTGAGATTTTGGGCAAAATGCCAGAATAAAATAATGAAGTTTAGGAGAGACTTAGCAAAATGGGCTTCTTGATCATCTTATGGAAACCTGGCCGTGTCATGTAGATCCAGGAGTACGCATTTTTTTTTCATTAAAAAAAAATTTTTTTTAATGTTTATTTTTGAGAGAGAGAGACAGAGCGCAAGCAGGGGAGGGGCAGCGAGAGAAGGGGAGACACAGAGAATCCGAAGCAGCTCCAGGCTCCGAGCTGTCAGCACAGAGCCCGAGGCAGGGCTCGAACTCACAGACCGTGAGATCATGACCTGAGCTGAAGTCGGATGCTTCACCGACTGAGCCGCCCAGGTGTCCCAGGAGTATACATTTTCATGCAAATCATGGAAATCAGAGTAGACAGTGGGCCATATTTTTAATGTTCATTTTAGGCCACTCCCTTGCCCAAGTTTCCTTTGTCCCGTTGCCTGACTTCTATCAACAGCTTACCAAGTATTTATTTAGCACCTACTCTATATCATGCAGGAGGTAGGTGGCCGTGTTTTATTTTTTATTTTTTTTTTTTAAATATTTTTTTTCAACGTTTATTTATTTTTGGGGGGACAGAGAGAGACAGAGCATGAACGGGGGAGGGGCAGAGAGAGAGGGAGACACAGAATCGGAAACAGGCTCCAGGCTCCGAGCCATCAGCCCAGAGCCTGACGCGGGGCTCGAACTCCCGGACTGCGAGATCGTGACCTGGCTGAAGTCGGACGCTTAACCGACTGCGCCACCCAGGCGCCCCGGTGGCCGTGTTTTAAATATGAGTAGAATACGGTCTGTGCCTTCAAGGACTTCACAGTGTACTATGAATGACAGGCACCTACACAGGTAAATTCTTAGAAATCTATTGACAGACATTTTACCCAACTTGGGAGGTGGTTCAGGGAAGGCATTCCCAGACTCAAGCGTCGCCAACCTTTTTACAGGTCTGTAACCCAGGGCCAGTGCGTGCCATCATGACTGCCCTAAGGTATGCAGTCAGGATTTCTAAAATGTACGTCCTGAACACAGGACATAGATGATTCACTTTTGCAAACCACACCGGTCCCTGCAACTTGCTGAAAACGATCTCAATGGCGTAGATCACCAAGGCCAGTTAGTTCATTGTTTTTACAACCAAGTGTGGAAGGCTATGCCTTTATTCTCTGTTTCATGGGGTATTTTTTAAGAACCTGGCTCTGGATAAATAGTTCTGTCTGATTCGGGTTGTCTCCAAAAGGCAAAACCGTTCATTTCCATGAATTCTAGCCTTCTTTCCTGACTTTCTATAGACCCTGGCTTTGGTTCATGCAAACTGTACATCCGTCGAAGAATTAAAGAGATGTCGTAGCCTAGTAGAAAAAAAAAAAAATCCTGCAAGCCTTCTGATTTGGTGGCTGTCTCCCAGTTAGGTGCAAAATTGTCAGCTGAACTGTGACGATAAGAAGAGCCATGGGTGTTTGGGGAGGCTGCAAAACACACGGGAAACAATCCTCCAGTTTCAAAGTACTCTGCCAGGGACTCTCCCGTTCCAAGGGCAAATATGTGCGAGCTGCACGTGCACAGAAAGTGCAGTAGTCAAAGCTGCAGCCACCGTAGCCCTGGGGCCCAGGCCAAGCAGACGCTCATCGGGGAATCGATGGTCTGATCTGTGAATAGTCTGCACTATGTGACTGAACCTGTTGAAAGAGAAAGCCAGGAGGGGGCTTACCCCTTCCTGCATCACGCTCACGCAAATTGCCCGCTACTGAAAGATCTCCGTGTGCAAGCGGGTGCTTTGGATGCACAGAGGCACGTAATCAGAGACACAAGCCTTGGGGCCTCCATATTGATAACGGCTGCTTGAACTGTGTTAAGTGCTAACTGGCTGTAATTGGTACCACACACTTACGAATGGAGGTGTTTTATGTTTGCCGGTGTCTCCTTTGCACTCCAACCTGGGCTGCTTGTTGCTACCCTGACGCCTCGCTGGCTGGCCGGCGGTCCCATGAGCAGCAAGGGTAAGAGGACTATACCGTGACATGGCTCGGGGGCACCGAAGCAGAGGTCCCTGTGCATGAGTGACGGTCCAGACAGCAGGGAGCAAAGCTGCCGGTTTGTGGGCTGAGTCAGGCGGGAACGAAACTCTGCTTTCCCCGAGAGACGTGACGTGCTCCAGAAGCTTCTAGGAGATTCTGGACACAGTTGCTAGACCCCTCCCTGTCTCCCACCATTCCCTGGCAAAAAAAAAAAAAATCTCCTTTCTTGCTTTCTGTCCTCAAACTCCTCTCTGTTTCTGTTGACTTCTCTCCTTCTCTTTCCTCTACCCTCTGTTTCTCTATTCTTCCCTCCCCCCTCACACACACCTATATCCGAGGGTCCCCACACACTAATAGGCCTCCAATAAATCTACCGACTTCGAAACCCTGCCCCAAATCCCCAAGTATTACCCATCAGCAAATTCTGGGAAGCGAGTCCTGAGTGTAACCTCTTTTTTTTTTTTTTTAAATGTTTCTTATTTTGAGAGGGAGACAGAGAGAAGTGTGAGCAGGGGAAGGGAAGAGAGAGAGAGAGAGAGAGAGAGAGAATCCTAAGCAGGCTCCATGCTGTCAGCAGAGAGCCCAATGAGGGGCTCCCTCTCACGAACCGTTGAGATCATGACCTGACCTAAAATCAAGAGCCAGCCGCTTAACTAACTGAGCCACCCAGGCACCCCCCCTGAGTATAACTTCTATAACCAGCCACCATGCTACTCTGTGCAGTGCATTGAGGCTGTGTCCCCATAGGCCTTCCTAATACTCTTTAAAAAAAATTTTTTTTTAACGTTTATTTATTTTTTGAGACAGAGAGAGACAGAGCATGAACGGGGGAGGGGCAGAGAGAGAGGGAGACACAAAACCGGAAGCAGGCTCCAGGCTCTGAGCCATCAGCCCAGAGCCCGACGCGGGGCTCGAACCCACGGACCGCGAGATCGTGACCTGAGTCGAAGTCGGACGCTTAACCGACCGAGCCACCCAGGCGCCCCCTTCCTAATACTCTTAAAGGAGCCTCAGTCCCCTGGTAACTCCATCATCATCATCGTCACCAGCATCTTCACCATCGTCATCCTTCCTCATGTGCTGAACAGCCTTGAGGTGGAAAAGTTAAAAGAGGAATAATAGCCCTGCACTACGGTGTTTTGACTGTACGTTTCACTGGATACCAACGCCGACCAGATCTATATGAAATTTCACGGAATAATTTTTTTCCGTGTTTACTTATTTTGAGAGAGACGATGCAAGCGGGGAGAGGCAGAGAGAGAGGGAGAGATTGACGATTCCAAGCAGGCACCACACTGTCAGCACAGAGCCCGATGGGGGGCTGAAACTCGCACACCGTGAGATCATGACCTGAGCTGAAATCAAGAGTTGGGCGCTTAACCGACTGAGCCCCCCAGGCGTCCCTCCACTGATTAAGTTTTAAGAGGAGAGAAAAAGTATTGTGTTTGGTGGTCAAATATCTCTTTGCCCTGTAGTGTTGCCACAGAAAACACCTGAAGCCCCACAGGTCATCAGGATTCATCTGTTAGTCTGGAAAAGGGATTTAGTGCACGGCCATAATGCTTACTGAGGCACGGACATGAAAACCTCAGAAATGGTTAATTCTAGGCACAAGCCATCCTCTATTCATTGCAGCTCAGCAATGACTCAGGGAAAGTGTAATTAACATAATACTATTGCCTCTTACTAGATGTCAGCATTGTTCTTTTTTTTCTCTCTCTTAATTATTTTTTTCTTTCTTTCTTTTTTTAAATATGAAACTTATCGTCAGCTTGGTTTCCCTACAACACCCAGTGCTCCTCCCAACAGGTGCCCTCCTCCATGCCCATCACCCCCCCTCCCCTCCCTCCCACCCCCCATCAACCCTCAGTTTGTTCTCAGTTGTTAAGAGTCTCTTAGGTTTTGGCTCTCTGATGTCAGCATTGTTCTAAGTGGAGTACATACATTAGGTCATTTAATCCCTACAACAACCCTAGGAAATATATAGGAATTTTATCTCCGTCGTCCAGATAAGGAAACTGAGGCATGGAAAATGTAAGTGACTTGCCCAAGGTTATACAGCTAATAATTGGCAGAGCTATTATTCAAACCCTACCAATTGTGTTTCATAAAAAAAAAAAAAAAAAAAAAAAAGACCGGAGTCTCAGGGCACCTGGGTGGCTCAGTTGGTTACGTGTTTGACTCTTGATTTCGGCTCAGGTCATGATCTCCTGCTTCGCTACCTCGAGCCCTATTTTGGGCTCTGTGCTGACAGCATGGAGCCTACTTGGGATTCTCTCCCCCCCCCCCACCCCTCCCCTGCTCGTGCTTTGTATCTCCCTGTCTCTCAACAAGCAACAAATGTTAAAAAAAAAATTAATTTAAGAATAAAAAATTAAAGTAAAGTAAATGAAAATGAAAATGTGGATGCCAGAGACCTATCCCAGACCTACTTTGTTTATGAAGGTAGAGCCTATAAATCTGCATTTGTGAAATGCTTCCCAGGTGATTCTGAGGCACTCGAAAGTTTGAGAAGCAGAACTCCAAACCAACATGGCTTGGTGTAGAAAAGTTATACAGATCAAATGCAGACGTGTGTGAAAGCTATTTAGAGTTTCATAAAAATAACACACATTATTATTATTATTATTATTATTATTACGGGTGGGGTCAGGGAGAACAGAGCAGAGGAGGAATGTGGTTGGCAAGGACGGAAGGGAGGAGAATCCAGTTCCTTTCTTTTTCCCATCAGAGTCCAGACAATGGATTATAGTTTGGTGGAATTTCAAGGTTCTTTCCAAGTCACAACCTCCCCCCACCCCCCGCCCCCAGCCCAGCCCCGCCCACCTCCATGCATGCACAGTTTACTGTTAACAGTGAAGAAGCAGGCTCCTGTCTTCCACAATGTTCCTGCAGGTGAAAAACCTATCTGAGCAAGCAAGACACTGAATGCTTCCCCTTACCTAGTCCTTATTATACCCACATATGTACTGCTCACTTTCTTTCCTCTTACTTATTAGGGACAAATGTAATTAAGCAATAGTTACATGCGCATTAGCAGAGATGGAGAAACAAAACACATATTTTTGTGCTCATTCATAACTAGGCTCAGGATGGCGATACCAGCGGTAGTCATCTTAAAAGACGCAGAAAATCTCGTGCATTCTTCATGCTTAATGAGTCCAAACATTTGTTTTGCTTCTCCTACAAAGGGAGGGATCTATTTATTTTCAAGGAGCAGTACCCTCCTGAGGCCCCCTTCCTTACCTTCCACTCTCTGAAGCTTTAGTCAAAGGATTTCCTAAGGGATTTCAACACTTTGAAGATTCAAATTGGGTCTAGGGTTTTGTCCAAACATCTGGCTTTCAATTTCTGAATGCCTAGGTCATTCCTGCCTCTCGGAAAAGAATGTCTGCCCATTCTTGTCCGGTCCCTGAGTGCTCGATCACAGTGACTTTCTTCCCCTGCTATTTTGACTTTCCGACCAGGAAATGGATTTCATTAACTTCAGTTCGCGGAGCCGAGGCCGGGCCTGGGGTGACCCCAAAAGTCATTCAAACGTTCCACGCAAAGGCAGGCAAATGCTGGCCGGGAGATCACAACGCGGAGGCAAAGAAAGAGAGGGAGAGGAGATGAAATCAGGCTTCGACGAGCAGTTGGGCCAGGCCAGCCCCCTGGACGGGAGCCAGCGTTGGTAAAGCAGCAGCGGCCCTGGCCTTCACAGTCAGTCTGGAATGTGCTTCAATGCAGCCCAGACTCCATCCCGTTAGAGGCCTGGCGTTTGATGATTCAGCTGCTTCCCGGCTGCCAGGAGAGATTTGGCCAACTGTTTGAAAAACACTGTCTGCCCCAGACCACACTTGTTTTTCTTCTCTGCCTGTTGTCAGGGGCCTCTTCTGAAATGGAACACCTCAGGAAACCAGACCCAAACTCTGAGGAGTGTATGCTGCTTCTCGCGCCCCCCTTTTCAAAGGCACTTATACCAAAATAGGGATTGTTTGCGGCGGCGTGCTTTCCTAGCGGTGTTGGAAGCCGACAGCGTGTTATCAGGAAATGATCTCTCATTAGATCTCCCTTAGATCAAACGAAAGACATAGGGCGCTAGCGGACTCATCAGACATTAAAGGCACAGCTGAGACCCGCCCTTGCCGAACTCCCTGCACGTCAGTTGGTTTAACGATGCAAGGTAAAGGGTAGTGGAGATGGGCATTTCGGGAAAGAACCGAGCAAGAGACTCAGCTTGTAGGCTGGACTCTTGAACTCTACTCTTGGCTCCTGAGAAGTTGAGTTACCGGCCCAACGGTCTCACAAGGAAGCCGATGCTCAAGGCGGACAAGGCTGGCTCGTGCAGAAATGAACATACGCCTCGGGTGTGAGCCTAAGTCGTTCCGGAAACACGCTTGTGATCCAAAGCACTCGTACATCAAAGCGAATTTCAAGAGCCACTGGGTCAGTTGTGATCTTGTGCCGGTTGGCCTCACGTACCATACGTATTGCAAGACATCGCTCGTTCATCAAGTTAAAATTTACGAGAAATGTTTGCTCGTCTTGTGCAACACTCGCAGAACAAGTTCCTCGCAATCCAAGGTTTCACTGTGTTACCTTCAATACAGCTAAGGGTTAAGCGGATGGTCTTTGGAGTCAGACTGCCTCAGCGTTAGCCCAGTGCCATTTCCCAGCTCTGTGAACGTAGGAAATTTTGTTCTCCGTACCTCCCTTTATTTAATCTATAAAATAATAGTACCATCTTCATGGGCTTGTGAGATGTACAGGATATATGAGTTGATGCATATAGTGTTTAGAATATGGCCTCGCATATGAGTAGCCCTCAATGATAGAGTTAGCATTGATGTTATTAAGGCTGGGGAGATATTCCTGCCAACGCCTCTCAAGTACTATGATAGTTTATGAGGTCGAGCCCCACATGGGGCTCTGTGCTGACAGTGCGGAGCCTGCTTGAGATTCTGTCTCTCTCTCTCTCTCTTTCTCTTTCTCTCTCCCTCTCTCTCTCTCGCTCCTACCCCACTCACGCGTGCTCTCTCTCTCTCTCTCAAAATAAATAAATAAATAAATAAATAAATAAATATTTTAAAAAGTAATGAGGAGGGGCGCCTGGGTGGCTCAGTCGGTTAAGCAGCCGACTGCGGCTCAGATCATGATCTCACCGTCCATGGGTTTGAGCCCCGAGTCGGTCTCTGTGCCGACAGCTCGGAGCCTGGAGCCTGCTTTGAGTTCTGTGTCTCCCTCTCTCCCTGCCCTTCCCCTGTCCACACCGTCTCTCTCTCAAAATGAATAAACGTTAAAAAAAATAAACTACAAAATAAATTACAAAATGACGATGAGGTCTTTGTTAGCTCCTTGCTCAGGGAGGAAGCAGAGTTACCCAAGCAACAGGAAATCAAAAATGGAATTAACTCCTCCCTCCTCAATCCTTAAATGCTTTATTGGTCTCAATAGTCCCTTGGGCCAGTCAGCTGAAAACGGAAGCAGCTGGAAGCAAAACCAATTGTAAATTGGCAATTACCGAACTCCTGCATTTAATGAAAATGGTTAGTCGTCAGACTTTTGGCCCCCTCAGTATCTCTCAGTCTACCCTTTATTCCCCTTGAATGGTGAAAACCTGGGCAGGAAGGATAACAAGGGAGAGAACCAAACCCCTGGCCCTGAAAACCTCACCTGTGGCCTGACCTTGACAATGGGCTTGCCTTCCCAAAGAGTGAGACCTTGCTGAGAAAAGACGCCAGGCCAAACAGTTACAATGATTCTCTCATGCCCCAGCATGTTCCTCAGCTGGGAAACATCATGCTTTAGAAGAAAAAAAACCGCGATGCCTCCCTTCTCTTGCACTTGCTGTGTGAAGACACACAAGGTCCCCTCATCGCCCCTGTTCTTCAGTAAATACGTTGAGTTTCAGGAGGACGGCACTACTGTAGCTCCATCTTGGGGCATAAAAACAAACTGGATCCAAATCTCTTCCTCGATGTCTACTGGGGTTTCAAAGCAGCTTCAAGAGAATTCCTGATGTCTGATAACTTTGACCTCCTCAGGCCCTTCTCGACGCTCGGTCCCCCCACCCCCTTCATCGTTAACATCTTCACTGGGTCTAAGAAGATACACAGATCGTTAACCCCTTTTGGAACCCTTTTTGGAAGACTTGGTTCCTACAGGCGCAGTCATTAAGAACCACTTTTTTTTTTTTTAATTTTTCAAGAAGGAAACAGATACAAATATACGCAGGAGCCATTTTCTATTATTATGTAAGAACAGTAAAATACTATAAAGTGGGTTCTCAGCATTTTCACAAAAGCAGCGAACAATACTTGAATAGCGTCTATAAACGACAGCCCACTGGTCTGTAATTCTTAATAGTCATTTATTGGGCACAGCAGAATACAGAACAGACTATTCTGGTGTAGAGATTTCTGTAAGAGCCCATTCCAAAAACCAGTCTGGGCTGCAAAGTAAAGCTTGCTGGACTGTGGATAAGCGGGTCCTGTTGGCAGTGCTTTAAAGAGCAAGGCATCTGAGTAAGGCATCTGGATGGAGGCTTTATAGACATTTAAGCTTGTCCCTGTGGGGTGGGAAAAGAAAAGGAGATGGGCCCTCAAAGCGCTGTGGGTCCAAAACCGTGAGAGTCGACTTACTCGAGTATGATTAAGCTGCACGTAACTGCCTTATACTACTCCAAATCTGAGCTGCCCTAAAACCTAAGCCCGAACTACCTGTTTTCTGCGTAGGGGTATCTCAATGGAAGATCCATTGAGAGAAACAACTCACTGCGTAGGTTTTATATCACAGTATAGTTTAATAATAGAAGATCAGAAGAAATTAAGGTAGTGCTAAGTGGTCTCGTCATCTCCCTAATGGAACAACTCTACCACGGCAGTATTTCTTGCCAGAGTTGCGGCCAGGTATCTCAAGTCAGAAGATCCTTTCCCTGGCAAGTGCTGGAGATACTTAATGCAAACAGGCATATATGATAACCAAGCAAACAAGGGTCCTTTTTTGCACGTATGCCTGATTCAACTTGAGAAGTTTATTTATGTATTTGAGAGAGAGAGAGAGAGAGAGAGAGAGAGAACAGGGGAGGGGCAGAGAGAGAGAAAATCCCAAGCAGGCTCTGTGCTGTCAGCACAGAGCCCGACCCGGGGCTCGATCTCACGAACCGTGAGATCGTGACCTGAGCTGAAATCAAGAATCAGATGCTTAACTGACTGAGCCACAAAGGCATCCCTATATCTTTTTTTAAGTTTATTCATTTATTTTTTTAGTAATCTCTACACCCAACGTGGGGCTTGAACCCATAACCCCAAGATCCAGAGTCGCAAGCTCCTCTGTCGGAGCCAGCCAGGCGCCCCTGTTTGTATCTTTTAAAGCCAGGCCTAGGTCTGAACTGGGCTCTTTTCTGAGTGACATAAATCTTTTCACATGGCAAAGGGACCTTTTCCTCAAAGATGAGTCAAGTGAACTCACTGGTAGTCTATGGGAGCTTCTCAAGATGTCTACCTTACTCTCCCAACGTTCCTTAGAATAGTATGGCCACCTCAATAGTATGGAAGTGTGAATTTCCAATCATTGGAGTGTAAAACGTAATACACTGAAAGGTCAAGACTTTATTTTATTTTGTTTTGTTTTATTTTTAAGTAGGCTCCACGCCTGGCATTGGGGCTTGAACTTATGACCCTGAGATCAAGACACGAGCTGAGATCAAGAGTTGGACACCTAACTGACTGAGCCACTCAGGCGCCCCTCAAAAGTCGAGACTCTAAAATGTGATCAAATAAGGAGCTCAAACACAATTATTAAACGAGAAAGACAAACATAGTTTATGTAATTCACATGAGGGAGAAGCTAGATTCTTCTGCTTAAGTAGCCAGATGTGATAGAAAGAGAACTAAAAGTAGGAGCAGGAAGGAAAGGAGACATAAATATGACTCATTACATATCCATTATGTTCCATGTCATTTAATTTAATTTCCACACGAAGGCTAATATTTGGCCATATGGCAATTATGCATCGGTATGATCAAGCCAAATCATTTTCAGCAGGTGTTGTTTGGATTGGTCAGTGCCCATGCTCTACCAGTCGTCGAATACTTGGAATGTCACTTAAAACTACACCAAGCCTACAAAATAGGTATTATTCCTACAAAGTAGTTATTTCTGTCTACTTTTCAAAGAAAGTCTCAGAGCAATTGAGCCTACAAGCAGTGGAGCTATCTGCACATGATCTCCTTTGCCTTTTTTGAATGCCCCTTAAGAGGCATCGTCCCGATTTTACCGATGAGGAAGCTGAGGCTCAGAGAGAGGAAGTGAATGGTCCCCAGGCTGCAGATAGAAGAACAAGAACTCCAATTCAAGCTTAGATCTATCTGCCTTGGAGGTCCGTTTCTTGCATTATGCCACGCTGCCTCCCAAGGTCTTTGTCCTAAATTGCCACTGGGCCAGCTCTATGCCCCTAGGTAAAATGTTCTGGGTTCCTGGGTCTCAGTGATCTTGAAGTTTCCTTCCAGTCATAGCCATCTATGTAAAAGTGTAAGTCAAGGCCTTTGTTGAAGGATTCAACGCAGCATTTGTGTGAACTCTAATCGTTCTCCTACGGAGAGCGCTTTCCTTAGATGATAGGTCGCCCCAGTTTCCTTGATCAGTTCTCTCTTGTACAAAGAGGAGGAACAGCTCAACAACTCTGGCTGGGTACTTATAATTGTGGCCTGCAGGATCCGAGCATCTTGAAGTTCCCTATCTGACTTCAGTGTCCATGGTGCCCAACATTGCTTCTGAGGGACTTTTCATTATTTTGTACTAGAACCAAATCTTGAGAAGTGTTGTAGTATAGTGCCGTGGAGACCAGATAAGCCTCAACGTCAGAAGACCTGGGTTCCAGTCATGGTTCTTCCATTCTCTAGCTGCACATGCTGAGGTAAGGAGTTCTTTTCTCTGGGGCGCCTGGCTGGCTTAGTGGGTGGAGTGTGCGACTCTCGGTCTTGGGGTTGTGTGTTCAAGCCCATGTTGGATGCAGAGATGACTTAAAGATAAAAATTTTAAAAATGAATTCCCCTTCTCTTTTTTCCTTTTCTTTTTTTAATTAAGCTCTACATCCAACATGGGACTCAAACTCACAACACTGAGGTCAAGAGCCCCACACTCCACTGAGTCGGCCAGGTGCCCCAAGAATTCCTCTTCTCTTGATCTCGCCTTCTTTACCCCCCCCCATATTGTTATTTTGGGTATCAAATGAGATAATGATGTCAAAGTGATTTTTAAGCTATTTTCCTTTAGAAATGCATTATTGCTTTCAATATTTGACTATTAGAAAAATATCTTAGGGGTTCCCGAGTGGCTCAGTTGGTTGAACATCTGACTCTTGATTTCCACTTGGGTTGTGATCCCAGGGTTGTGGGATCAAGCCCTGTGTCGGGCTCTGAGCTGAGTGCTGAGCATAGAGCCTGCTTGAGATCCTCTCTCTCTCTCTCTCTCTCTCTCTCTCTCTCTCTCTCAAACAAAAAAAAAGAAAAACATTTAAAATATTTAAAACCCTTATTTCAGTAGTAATATTATTAGAAAAAGCAGTAAATAAAAGACGGGAGCAGGATTTAGCTGCTCTGGTTGAAGCAAAGGTGGATATTCTAATTTCCCTGACAATTCTCCTCCTCTGTACCCTCATAAAGTTCTATGAGGCCCTTGCTCATAACCCTAGATTCCCAGAGAAATTCGGTTTGAAAATATGAAAATAACTTATATAATCCACACTCTCATGTTCAGATGGGCCGATGATCCAGAGAGGGAAAAGAATTTGCCTCACGTCCTCCAACTCATAGGAGGGAGAGCTGGGACTAGAAAGCACACAACACATATACAACAATGTATTTGTATATTGGCAAATATACAAAGCAATATATTTCCCTCCTGTACTGGAGATAGGTAAGGATACTGTATCAAATGTAAAGTGTCTGAATTAGGGTAAATACACTAAGTAGGTTGTCTTGATTCTGCTGTTTTGATGTGAAAATATTTGGGCCATAAGAACAAAGAAACAACCTTTCAAGCTTAAATAAAATATTGTCAAGCAGCTGGCCCAATAAATATGTTTTTTTTTTCCACTCTACGTCCCCTTTCCCAAGCCTTACCTCATCCCAAACACTCGTTGTATCAAATGGCCGGTCAAAATGGAAATGGGGAAGGGTTAGGTTCTAGTCTTTTGGAGTCAGTTTCATATTTTACTAATTGTGTTATGAATTTTATCAAAGTAAGGTCAAAGTAATGTATGCGCACAGTAACAAATCAAGTCTCTCTTCCCATTCCCCCTCCTTAGAAGCAATTTATTTTCCCAGTTTCTATTTGTACTTCCTGAATGGAGCCAAGGCCAGTGTCAAACTACCTTGGACCACTATGTTCGTTATGTGCTGGAGTACAAGGGCTTACAAGCAACAGTTGCTGGCTATATATCACAGTGTTCTTTCTGTTTCTACCTCTCTTTGGTCCCCCAAGATTGAGGTTAAGGCTATGGTCCTCTGTAAGACTGCCAATAGAGCCCCACCTTCAACTTTGAGAAGCAACAGTTGAACCCGACCCCAGACTATCTTATTTATTCTTTGATTCGAGGACTTAGCACATAGCAAGTACTCAATAGGACCTCACAGTAGGTACTTCAACGTTTGTTGAAGATTTAATTAACTAGTCAACCAACAAGGGTTCTTAAGGAGCCAGTACAACAGCACTGTTGGCGATCACTGGGAGTGACCAAGGCAGTCTATTCATCTATTATTATCCCTGTGGGCCTAAGCAACCAGCCTGTAAGGAAAGACATAGAAACCTGTGCATGGAAGAAAGTCCTGACACTGACCGTGGCTCAATCCGGGAATCAATCCACAAGGAATAGCTGCCCTAACGACACTCGTTTATTGAGTATCTATACTCAATAAATGTTATATCAAATACTTATCTGAGTCCTATTCACAACTCTATGATAGATTATCCCCATCGCTGATGGGGAATACTAGATTCAGAGAAAGAAAGTTAGGGAAGTAAAGGAAAGGAACTCAAACACTTAAATACGGAATCCGATCATATCGAGGGGCAAAAACAACATTAATGCTGTTTTTTAAGTGTATTTATTTATTTTTGAGAGAGACAGAGAGAGAGCACGAGCAGGGGAGAGGCAGAGATAGAGGAGGACAGACGATCCCAAGCGGGCTCTGTGCTGACAGCAGAGAGCCCAACGCAGGGCTCGAATTCACGAACCGTGACATCGTGACCTGAGCCGAAATCAAGAATCGGATGCCTCGCCGACTGAGCCACCCAGGCGCCCCACATTAATACCATTCTTAACCACCGTCCCCACTTCCCACTGCCCTTAGCTTCCCCCCTCCTCCCCTGAAGGCCATCCAGTCTGATCTTCAAGTCAATGCGCTAGAACTGGCTGCCTTCCTGCCACAGGACTCCATCCAAAACTACACCCACACAAGCCATGTGTCTACTCCCTCCGGTATCTTATTAAAGGCCATGTTGATGATCCAAACAGAACGGGAAAATTATGTTTGGGGAGAAGATCGTATGCCTGAATATACTTGGCTAGGACAGAACTTGCCGGTCTGTGGATGTTGTCTAAGGCTCCCTCCAGGAGAGGAGTGAATTCTGCTTCCTAAACTCTCAAGACCGAATCTGTAATAAAGCTGCATTTTGTCGCACTTCATACTCTCCAAAGAACTTGTGCAGATGTTACCACACGGAGTTAGGCTGCACAGTCAGTAAGTATTTATGCATCCTACTATGTGCCAGGTTTTATACTGGGTGTCAGCTTAAGCAAATGAATAAGGTTAATGGCTACCCAGCCTTTCAACCTCAACGCGAACGTCACTTTTCCAGGGAGGACTTTGCCCCCCACCCCACTCTTAGCCTATCCTGCTTTGTATCCATCGTAAGACTTATCACAGTTTAATTACAGAGTTGCTTGTGTCTTGTCTCATTTCCCTACCTGCGCTGGAAGCTTCAAAAGGGTTGAGACTTGGGGCGCCTGGCTGGCTCAGTATGTAAAGCGTCTGACCGGCTATAAGGTCATGATCTCACGGTTTGTGGGTTCAAGCCCGACGTCGGGCTCAGTGCTGACAGCTCAGAGCCTGGAACCTGCTTCAGATTCTGTGTCTCCCTCTCTCTCTGCCCCTCCCCTGCTTGTGCTCTGTCTGACTGTCTCTCTCTCAAGAATAAACTTTTTTTTTTTTTTTTAAAAAGAGGGTTGAGACTTTGTCTTCTTCCCCACTGAATCCTCAGACATAGCACAGTGGGGGTAGAGTTCACAGCTGGGAAAGGGACATAGACAAGTACACACATAACCACAATAATCTAGTGCCGATGCCTTCGGAAAAGGCTGCTTAGAGTAGGGACCTAACTACAGGAGGAACAGAAAAGGTTTCCATGATGGGGTTCCACTTAAGAGGAGCGTTGAAAGATTATAAGGAAACAAAGGTGGGTGAATACTCCCCAAAAGAGAAAGCGACATAGACAATATCCTCTGCTAGGGAGCCCCTGAGGGATTTTAAATAAATAAGTAATAAAATCTGCTTGGCCCACTGAAAAGATCTACCTAGTTACAATGGAGAAGGTCGATTGGAAGGGGCCAGAGTGGAGACGGAGAGACTGGCCAAGACACTATAATGAACGTAGGCCACTGCGTCTCAGGTTTTGATTGCGCATAGAAATCACCTCAAGATCTTGTTAACAGGGGCGCCTGGGTGGTTCAGTCGTTTAGGCATCCGACTCTCGGCTTCAGCTCGGGTCACGATCTCGCAGTCTGTGAGTTCGAGCCCCAAGTCGGGCTCCGCGCTGAGAGCGTGGAGCCTGGTTGAGATTCTTTCTCCCTCTCTCTCTCCCCTCCCCGGCTCGTGTTCTCTCTCGAGAATAAATAGATGAACTTAAAAAAAAAAAAAAAAAAGATCTTGTTAACGCGCAGATTGTGTTTTAGTAGGTTTGGAGTGGAGCCTGGGATTCTGCATTTCTATCATGCTGCAGCGTGGCCACAGACTATATTTTGAGTGACAAGGGCCTAGGCTAAGGAAGATGAGACCCTGAACTAGGGAAATCAAAGTGGAGCAAAGAGCTAGCAGCAAAAAAAAAAAAAAAAAAAGACAGAATCCACAGGAATTGTTCATTCCTAGGTGTACCATCCCCATTTTCCAATTGATCCTTAGGGAGGGTTAAGGTAGCTCAGATTACATACCTGGGGGGGCCTGGTTGGCTCAGTCTGTGGAGCGTCCGACTTCAGTTCAGGTCACGGTCTCACGGTTCGTGAGTTCGAGCCCCGCGTCGGGCTCTGTGCTGACAGCGCAGAGCCTGCTTTGGATTCTCTCCCTCTCTCTCTGCGCCCCCCCCCCCCTGACTTGTGCACACATGCACACATGAACACACAAACTGTGAGCTCACGCACACACATGCACTCTCTCTCTCTCAAAAATAAATAAACTTAAAAAAAAAAGAAGATTACATACCTAATTAGCTACTAAAGCAGTGACCAGGACCCAAACCTGCCAATTTCTCACCCCACTTACTTGGCCACCCAAAAGAAGTGACACAATACGGCTACAAAGCCCTAGTGTTCCAAGTAAAATTGAATGATTCCAAGTAAAATAAAAAAAACAAAAAACAAATTTCGTTCACATTGGTTCCATCTTAAATTTACCCAGCTTAACCATTTCTTCAGCTTTTTGAGCCTGCCACAGTTTGTCTAGCATCAGGCAGAAATACATATACCAAAAAATGATGTATTTAACTCCCCTAGGTTAAGATACAACAGCATTTTGTGGTGTGTTTAGTTAAGAGTACTATGGTATCAGGGCGCCTGGGTGGCGCAGTCGGTTAAGCGTCCGACTTCAGCCAGGTCACGATCTCGCGGTCCGTGGGTTCGAGCCCCGCGTCGGGCTCTGGGCTGATGGCTCAGAGCCTGGAGCCTGTTTCCAATTCTGTGTCTCCCTCTCTCTCTGCCTCTCCCCCGTTCATGCTCTGTCTCTCTCTGTCCCAAAAATAAATAAAAAACGTTGAAAAAAAATTAAAAAAAAAAAAGAGTACTATGGTATCAAGGAGTTATGTCACGGAGTCACTGGGTGCTCCTATCCTGAGTTTGACTGAGCGAAGTGTTTATGGGGGGGGGGGGGGCGGGGGTGGGATCCGACCCGGCTCTCAAAGGGTGGGAAGGATCTAGACAGGCCGAAAGAAACGAGAGATGCATTTGCACGGGTAGAACAGCACAAATAAGATCCAGACGCAGGACAGGGCACCCGGCTGGGTCAGTCGGAGGAGGATGCGACTCTTGATCTTGGGGTCGTGAGTTCGAGCCCCACGTTGGGTGTAGAGGTGACTTAAATAAATAAAACGCGGGGGGGGGGGCGGGGGGTGGAAAGATCCAGAAACAGGAAAATACATAAAGTGAATCGCATATATGAATTACATGGTAAGCCTCTGCTCACTTTTTCTTTTTTTTTTTTTTAAATTTTTTTTTTCAACGTTTATTTATTTTTGGGACAGAGAGAGACAGAGCATGAACGGGGGAGGGGCAGAGAGAGAGGGAGACACAGAATCGGAAACAGGCTCCAGGCTCCGAGCCATCAGCCCAGAGCCTGACGCGGGGCTCGAACTCACGGACCGCGAGATCGTGACCTGGCTGAAGTCGGACGCTTAACCGACTGCGCCACCCAGGCGCCCCTGCTCACTTTTTCAAAAAAAAAAAAAAAAAATCAGTCATCACGAAAAAGGAAAACCACAAGTGGCTTTCTCCGTACCAGTTGGTTAGGAGAGAAGAATTCCCATTGCAAAACAGAATGCTGCCATTTGAGGAAGTGAGGTGGATGTCGGGCTGGAGGATATGACGTGAGGTGACACCAAAGAGATGAATATCATATCCGTATATCTATCCATCTGTCTGAACGGGCACATGTTTAATGACTATCCCACCGCCGGGGAAAGGAGGGGCTCTCTAGCTATTCTGTTCACACCCTGACCACTGCCCCATCCCCATGCCCAAGAAACATTCGCAAATGCAAGGGCTGTATGTTTAACCATTTCAGGAACTGCCGAACTGCTTTGTGCACCGTATTACAATCCCACCAGCAAAGTATGAGGGCTCCCATGTGTCCACATCCCCATCAACTTGTGCTATCGTCTTTTTTTTTTAAGTTTATTTATTTATTTTGAGAGAGAGAGAGCATGTGTGCACACGCACGCGAGACTTGGGGGAAGGGCAGAGGGAGAGGGAGAGAGAGAATCCCAAGCAGGCTCTGCTCTGTGAGCACAGAGCCTGATGCGGGGCTCGAACTCGTGAAGCATGAGATCATGACCTGAGCCAAAATCAAGAGTCGGAGGCTCGACTGGCTGCACCGCCCTGGTGCCCCTATCTTTTTGATTATACCCATCCTACTGGCTGTGAAGCAGTGTCTCACTGTGGTTTAGTTTTGCATTTCCCTGCCGGCCGATGATGTGGCATACCTTTCCAGCTGGTTCTTGAAAGCTGACTACAGGCATCTGTTTCAAACCCTGGTGACGCAGAGTTACCCTATGGCCCAGCAGTTCTACTCCTGGGTACGTGCACAAGAGCATTCGAAACACGTTCGCACACACACAATTATACGGGAATGTTCACGGTAGCATTATTCATAATAACCAAAAAGTGGAAACCACTCAAATACCCGTCAGCTGATGAACGGATAAACAAAATGCGGTATGCGGTGCACCTGTACCAGGGAATGCTATTCCGCCATAAAGAGGAGTGAGGTACCGATATCTGCTCCGGGATGGATTGATCTTGAAAACATTATGCTCAGTGACAGACGCCAGACACAAAGGTCACAGGATTCCATTTATACGAAATATCCAGAATAGGTAAATCCATAGGAACAGAAAGCAGATTGCTGTTTGCCAGGGGCCGAGGGGAGGGTGAATGGGGAGTAACTGCTTGATGGATGTGGGGTTTCATTTCGGAGTGATGGAAACGTTTTGGCGCTTAGATGTATGCCACTGGATTGTTCACTTTAAAACGGTTAATTTCATATTAATTTCACCTCAAGGCAGAAAATAAAGACCCGCGGGAAGCTGGCTTAAGCACACCACTGCCTGAATACTTTGTTCCTCCAAAGTCCGGAAGATCCCACCGCCACCACCGAGGCAATGACTGGCAACTTGAAAGGAAAGGGCGAGAACCCTAAAAGATCGAAGTTCAACAGTATCTCAGGTGTATTCTTCTATATCACCTCTCTGTCCACCTTCCTACTCACATTAATTCTTTAAATTTTTTTAAGTTTATTTATTTAGTTTTGAGAAAGAGAGAGAGAGGCAGAGAGGGGCGGGGAGAAAGAACATCTCAAGCAGGTTCTGTGCCGTCAGCGTGGAGCCTGACGCGGGGCTCGAACCCACGAACCGCGGATCACGACCCGAGCCAAAATCAAGAGTTGGACGCTTAACCGCCTGACCCACCCAGGGGCCCCCATATTCATTCTTATCGTGCTCCTCACAACAATTTTATATATGGGGAAATTGAGAACTGGGAATAATAGCCAAGATCACACACAGCCAGGAAGTGGCAGAGATGGGATTTCAACTTTGGTCTACCACAGCCCGTGCTCTTGTACTCAAATGGAAGCTGAGGATAGCCATGGGAGTGGTACATAGCCATTTGCCTTGGGTACCCCCAGTCCCAGGGGAGACCTCCATGGTGAGTATGTCTGCTTGCTGGTGGCCTTAGTCCTTCTGAGAAACTATAGGGCTGTAGGGTTGCTTAGCTGTAAGAAATAATATGGCCAGGGGCACCTGGGTGGTTCGGTCAGGTAAGTGTCCAGCACTTGACTTAGGCTCAGGTCTTGATCTCACGGTTCATGAGATCGAGCCCCACATTGGGCTCTGAGGCTGTTAGCTCAGAGCCTGCTTGGGATTCTCTCTCTCTCTCTCTCTCTCCCTTTGCCCCTCCCCTGCGAGGGCATGCTCTCTCTCTCTCCCTCTCTCAAAATAAATAATAAACATACTTTTTAAAGAATGATATGGGGGCACCTGGGTGGCTCAATCACTTAAGCCTCCAACTCGAGATTTTGGCTCAGGTCATGATCCCACAGTCTGTGAGTTTGAGCCTTGCATTGGACTCTGTGCTGGCCGTGTGGAGCCTGCTTGGGATTCTCTCTCTCTCTCTCTCTCTCTCTCTCTCTCTCTCCCTTTCTCTGCCCCTCCCCAGCTTGCTGTCTTTCTCTCTCTCATAGTAAATACATAAACTTTAAACAATAAATAAATAAATAATGATACGGCCAAGACCATGGGACTTCTGACCCGAGGCTTCCTTTGGCCTCATTTTCAGAAAATGCAAAGAGGAACTTAAATATTTCAGGGTTCTGTAGGGAGCTGAGATATGTTGCTTTCAGGGCCCTGAAAGGCCATCTTTTCTAAAGACCTCACCAGATAATTGAAACTTCCACAAGAGAAGCGACTTGCCTAAGATCACACAGTTGGTGAAGTCAAGAACCAAGACTAGGTGACGAAGTAACTGGGAGAAGTTTCTCCTCATCCTCAGCCTCTCCGTTTCCCACTCTTTGCTTTCTGGTATATTCCTTATTTACAAATTACCTATAATGATATTTTACCAACTTGTTATTTATTGCTGGAATATTTTATTTGTTAATTTTTAAAATATATATATATATATATTTAATGTTTATTTATTTTCAGAGAGAGAGAGCGCAAACAGGGGAGGAGCAGAGAGAGAGAGGGAGAGAGAGAGAACCCCAAGCAGGCTCTGCGTTCTCAGCACAGAGCCCAACGCGCGACTCCAACCAACGAACCTCAAGATTACGACCTGAGCCGAAATCAAGAGTCGAATGCTTAACCAACTGAGTCACCCAGCCGCCACTATTGCTCGGGTATCTTAAAGCCAGTCCTAGACAGCAAAAGTATATATTCTTAAAGAAAAGCAGAATGGTATAGCAAAACACAAATAAGCATAAAGCTACACTGGGCTGAAGGTAGGAGGCCTACGCCTTGTTTAGCTCTCAATAGCCAACTTGTTTAAGCCCTTAGTCTCAGACCTCTTTCCCTAAGAAAGAAAAAACAACAGGGGCACCTGGGTGGCTCAGGCGGTTCAGCATCCGACTTGGGCTCAGGTCATGATGTTGCCATTTGTGAGTTTGAGCCCCACATCGGGCTCTCTGCTGTTAGCACAGAGCCTGCTTCGGATCCTCTGTCTCCCTCTCACTCTGCTTCTCCCCGACTCTTGAGCGCTCTTGCTCTCTCTCTCTCTCTCTCTCTCTCTCTCATAAATAAATAAATATTCAAAAAAAGAAAGAACGGGTGCCTGGGTGGCTCAGTCGGCTAAGCCTCCAACTCTCGGTTTCAGCTCAGGTCGTGATCTCATGGCTTGTGAGTTCGAGCCCCACATCGGGCTCTCTCCTGTCAGCACAGAGCCTGCTTCACGGATCCTCTGTCCCCCCCTCTCTCTACCTCTCTCCCTCCCCAAATGAATAAACATTAAAAAAAAAATAAACAGACGGGGTGCCTGGTGGCTCAGTCAGTAGAGCTTGAGACTCTTGATCGGGGGGTTGTAAATTCAAGCCCTACGTTGGGTGTAGAGATTACTTAAGAATAAAATCCTTAAAAAAAAAACCAAAGAGATAAATAAACAACCTGAAGATCATCTGTCTGAATCAAACTGAGAAATCTGTGTTAGGCTGTTTTTTAGAAATATCCATTTTCTGAAGTATCCAAACACTCCACAGCTTGTTTAACCATAAAGTCTCTTTCTTCTTCCCTTCCCTTCCCTCCCTTCCCCTCCTTTCCCCTCCCTTCCCTTCCCTTCCCCTCTCCTCCCCTCTCCTCCCCTCTCCTCCCCTCTCCTCTCCCTCTCCTCCCCTCCCCTCTCCTCTCCTCTCCTCTCTCCTCTCCTCTCCCTCCTTCCTTTTTGTTTATGGAGGTTTGCAGTTTTGTGGAAGGCTGTGTTTTAGAAGTTTTATGCTGCCATCTGCTGGGTGAGGAGGCAGCACTCAGCTGGAGCAAGGAAATCTTTCTGCCAGACTCACACAGCAAACAACAGGAAACCCACACAACTGAAGGCACCAGACGCAAAACCCAAAAAGCAACTTAATACTTTTATGGCTCATTAGTTTACTCACAATGTATTATTTCTGACATGAGTGAAATGTGATTATTTCTGAAAATTTGTAAAATCTGGAAAAGTAGTAACACCAACTTCCTGTAGTTCCCAAATTCTAAAAGATGATGGTGCATTTTCTTCCCAATCTTTGTTTAATACATTTTTTTTTTGCAATACTCTTTCAGTCAACAAAGGTTTATTAGCACCTTCTATATACTAGGCACTTTGTTAGGCACTGGAGATTAAAACAGTGAAGAAAAGAGGCACATGGGTAGCTCAGTCAGTTAAGCGTCCCTGACTTCAGCTCAGGTCATGATCTCACAGCTTGTGAGTTCGAGCCCCGCGTCGGGCTCTGTGCTGACAGCTCGGAGCCTGGAGCCTGCTTCAGATTCTGTGTCTCCCTCTCTCCCTGCCCCTAACCCACTCGCATTCTGTCTCTGTCTCTCTCAAAAATAGGTACCCATTAAAAAAAAGAAAAAGAAAGCACGATGAGGGGGCAGAGTGATTGCAGTGCTGTTTTAGATAGGGTGGTCATGGAAGGTTCCTCTGAGGTGGTGGGAAAGCGGTATTTGAGCTTCTCAAATGATCAGAGGGAGGGAGCCATGCCAATGTCTGGAGGAAGAGTCTTGTAGGGCGAAAAGTGTCCTAGGCTGATGGAAACGCAAGTGCAAATAGTCTGAGGCAGGGAGCAGCCTACTGTGTTCGAGGCGTAAGAAGGAAGCTGGTGTGGCTGGAAAGGTACGTGGGGGAGGAAAATTGGAAGGAAAAAAGATTAGAGGGCAAAGCCAGGGATCAAATCACAAAGGGGCCAAGTCACGTACAGATAACTCTGTACCCCGTTTAAACCCATTTAACATAGCAGAGCTGTAGCTTGAAGGATGGGCAGGATCCAACAAGGAAGCCCAAGAACCTCCCAGAAAGAGTCCTCCAACCTGCATTCATATCCACTGGATAGCGTTTCAGAGTGGAAGTGGAGAGGAGGGGAGAGAGTGCAGGTACGGACATATGTAGAAAGTAATAAGCAGAGGGGCGCCTGGGTGGCTCAGTCCATTAAGCATCTATCCATCTCGGCTCAGGTCGTGATCTCACAGTTCATGAGTTCGAACCCCGCGTTGGGCTCTGCGCTGACAGCGTGGAGTCTGCTTGGGATTCTCCCTCTCTCACTCTGCCCCTCCCCACCTCTCTCTCTCTCTCTCAAAATAAATAGCTAAACTTAAAAAAAAAAAAGTAGTAAGCAGAAAGATCAAAACAGAAGAGAGGGAGATGGGGTAGGCTCTACAATTTCTACCTGGTTGCGGGTAGGAATTTTAGTTACCACTTAGGAGCAGCGTATTGTACAATCTCACAATTGAGCACGCATCACACAGATTGCTGAGGCCCACACCCGGACTTTCAGATTCAGTAGATCTGGGGGTGAGGCTGGAGAGTTTGCAAGTTCCTGAGTGATGCTGACCACACTGGTCTGAAGATCTCACTTCAAAAATTAATGCTATGGGGGCCCCTGGGCAGCTCCATCCGTTAAGCGACCAACTCTTGATTTCAGCTCAAGACAGGATCCCAGGGTTCATGCGATCCAGCCCTGTGTCCTGCTTGGCATTGTCTTTCCCTCCCTCTCTGCCCCTCCTCTACTCATACTCTGTCTCTCAAAATAAATAACTAAATAAACAAACATTAAAAAATCAGTGCTATGATCGTTGCCAAATGAGGCAAACATGGAAAGCTCAGCCTGTCTCTTGGTTCATGTACTGACAAATACCCAGAGTGTTTATCTCTTGGCATGGACCAAACCGGTTGTTTATGCTCCTGTACTCCTAACGTTATTCAAGGTAGAGAGGGAGAGATGTGTGATTTATATGGCTGCTGTTCAATACAGAAAAGAGACCATCTTGGAGCTGGGAAGGTATTACGAAGTTCGTTGACTTACGCCGTTTCTTTTCACCCGGTATTATCCATCAGCAAGCAAGACACTGAAAACAGTACATCTATCCCACATTCTCTGTTGATGAGAGTATGGGAAAACAAGGCTTTTCATATTCTGTACAGCGATTTATTAGTATGTGTAACATTCTAAATAAGTACTCTTTAATCCAGCAATTCTACTTCCAGGAAATGGTCGTATGGAACAAATTGGAGATCTGCTGCAAAGATCTAGCTCCATGGACGGTCATCAGAGGTTTCATTTACAAAAACTCAAACTAGATGCAGCCCGAATGTCTAGCAATGGGAAACTGGATACCTCCCGCGGAAAGCAAGCTTTGCTATGGAAGAAATCTTTGTGTCAACAAAATACATACGGAGGTAGAGATCACAGTCGTTATGCATGTGGGTTTTTTATGGTATTTTGTGTTTTCTAAAATTTCTTCAGTGAACGTGTATTGGTTTTGTGATCCGAAGAAACATCCTCTCCCAAATCACTTGCTGCCAATTACAGTATGAAGCTTCATGCACATCGTCATTCTCCATATTCAAGGTTAGACCCTCGGAGCAAAGCTACCACAAAATGTAGAGACCTTGGGTCAAACTGATCATGGCTTTGCTTTTCAACTCAATGGTTCAACCATTTGTTACTTTGGTTCAGAACACAATGGTATAAATGAGTCAGACTAGAATCCAACTATTCTTATATTTCTATATTGCATCTCATTTTCTTCGCACAAATAAATGTGAGGGCAAGATTTATTAAATGAGGCTGAAAGTCTTATGGAAGTAGGAAATACTAATAAACCACTATTTTTAGTGTATTATAACAACAGGCTTAGCTGGACACAGTTGACATCCAAATTACACTTCGATAGTCTGTGTGTATCATTATTCAGGATCATCGGTACTTTGGACCCCAAATATCAATGGAAAGACAAAAAGCCACATTTGTATTTAAACTTTATTACCTTAATACATTCACAACAAGTTACAGTAGAACAATTTGAAATTCTTATAAGTTCATATCAAAAGCAAAAGCATAATTTCCCAGAAAAAGTGAAAAGGCTTGGATACCAATTTATCTTTTTCATGAAGAGTACAGTTCGATCTTACTAACTTTTGAGGCAAAGAATATTTTATCATCAAAGATGCTCATCAATAATCTTGCTCTACTGTTGAAATACAATCTATTTAGGATTCCCATGTGGGTTCTTGAGCTCAAAGAACAACTTAAAATCAAAGCAACAAAAAATAAAAAAGAAAAGAAAAGAAATATATTCTCTACCATTGAAGACAAGTCATTCTGAAAACCTAGCTGTCTTCCTAACATGTCTCATTCTAAATCAACTTTCCCACTTCTTACTCATTTCTCCGTTCTTTTATGCACACAAAGTAAACATTTTTTTTCTCTTATGTAAACATTGTTGACAGGTTATTTGCATCAAAGCGTACTTAAGAAAAGATACATTAACAAGAGAAGCAAAAAGGTAAATACTGAAAGCATATGTCTATCGTCTAGCATAAACTCGCTACAATATCCTTGTTAACAGCGAAACTTTAAGAGGAAAGGACTTTTTGGTCTTCAGAATTGACAACTGATTCTGGCGTTTTCTTCGTTTTCAGCTTAGAGAATCTTTCATTTAGTGAAAGCTTAGTCTGTGAAGGAAAGAAAAGCTATGGCTTTAGTGGTTTAGCAATATTTAAAAATACTCACGAAACTTGATTGTTAAAGTAGACAGGGGGTGGTTGGAGGAGACTGCGAGCGACCAGAGACAAGATTGTGAGTTTGAAGAAACTATACAGCACTCTGCTCTGCGACCCTAAAAGCATGAGAGACTTTGCCTGCTCTGAGGTAGACCACCAAGGCCACCTCTTGGGTTCTTACAGGCTAAATAGTGTCATCAAACGGCTTTAATTGAAGAGGCAGTGAAGAAAGCAATTACTCATAGAGTAAGGGGGTAAGCTTCCACAGGATGAGGGTCAGGCTTGCTTCTATGCAGTGGAGACTGAATGCCTTAACTGTGCCCAGGAATTTGGTAATCTGCCTTGTGAAGACACCCCGGGGGGCTAAGTGACTTCCAAGTGGTATTATTAGTTTATAACCAGCTGGAATACCTCAAAGATCTCCCAAGACTTAACTTCCAGTTTCTTCCTTGTACAGACGGTCACTGAGCCTACGTTTCTTTCTCCATTTTCAAGCAATACCCTTTTAACACCACCCCGAAACCTAAATCAGAAGCCAGACTGACACTGCTCTGAGGCATAGGCAGTCTAGCCATGACTATATATTGCCCATTTTCTAATTCTGAGTCATATATGCTTTTATGCAGAACACAATTAATCAGAATATGAGTGGAACAGGGTCCTCTGGTTAATTTCACCTGTTGCTAACATTATACATTAGCATTTTTGTTTTTGTTTTTGCTGTACTTTATAGTTTCGTAAACACATTATCTCCTTGGAAAGGTGCCTCGACCATCTTGAGCCTTAAGGCCACTACAGAGGTGAACACACAGTAGACTGAACTAAATCCGTATCTGACTTGAAGTTCACCTTGAGAATGAATGATTGAGGTCAGCTTGTTTTCTTGACCTTTGTGTCCTTAGCAAAAGAAGTGAAATACAGGGAAGAAATTTCTTGTGTATCAAAGGGCTCCGGACAGGCTTTGTTTAACTACTTTTTTTCCCTACACATAACAGATAATCCTTATATATATTTAAACTACGCATGGATTCTTTAACATCTCGTGGGCGAAGCTTATGGTGCTATTCTATTACATTTACCTGATGACCAGTTGCTTGAAAGTTGAATTTCGGGCTTATTTCTTTGGGCTCCTGCAGAGAACTATTGGTTGAAGTATTTTTATTTCTTAGGTGTAAAGCTTTAGCATCACATCTCGTGTATCTGTCAATTAAGTATAATATTTAATAAAAATGTATTTGACGGGCACAATTAGATGAGCAACTTTGGGCCATTTAACTTAACCTCTCTAGGTCTCATTTCCACCAGCTGTATAATGAAGACGTTTTACTCAAGAATCTTCAAAGTTCCTTTTAGCATTAAGGTTCCAAGTATTGAATTGAGGAATCTTTGCATAGCATCCAAGAAGATCACTTGTATGCATTAATCTAGCCTTTTTTTATATTGTTTCTTCAAAACCACAAGACGCGTTTTTCTACTCCTCAAATGCCAAAGCAGCTTTGCTATTATTTCAGTATGGTCATACCTAGAAGCATTTTGGAACAAAAGTAGCCACAGCCTCTATATATAAAGAAAATGGATTAGTAGGTGCCTTGGGCTGGAGTGGGGAGGGAGGTAAGGGAGTTAAGAGGGAGTGACTAGGGGCGCCTGGGTGGCTCAGTCGGTTAGGCGTCCGACTTTGGCTCAGGTCACGATCTCGTGGTCCGTGAGTTCGAGCCCCGCGTCGGGCTCTGTGCTGACAGCTCAGAGCCTGGAGACTGTTTCAGATTCTGTGTCTCCCTCTCTCTCTGGCTCTCCCCCGTTCATGCTCTGTCTCTGTCTCAAAAATAAATAAACGTTAAAAAAATTCAAAAAAAAAAAAAGATAAAAGAGAGAGTGCTCTGAGTAATTAAATAGATATTAGTTTCCTAATTAACTTTTAGTCACATGTTCTCTTTCCTTTTCCTTAACATTCCACAGAACGTGTAAATGTTTTTTTTATTTACTGAACACAATATATCCCATTGCTAATTTTAAAAGCACATAAGTGTAACATTCTAAATGCGGCAGGCAGAATTCCAAAAATAATCCCCAAAGAATTGCACCAGAACTGCGACTGTGATGAGACAGCACATCCATGAATATATTTCTTTATCTGGCAAAAGACACCTTGTAGATGTAATTCAAGTTACAAGTCAATGGACTTTATTTTTTTACTTTATTCATTTATTTTTTAGTTAACTCAATGGACTTTTAAAATAAGGAGATTATCCCGGTTTATCTGGGTTGGCCTAATCTAATCACATGATAAAAGCAAAAGAGGGGGCAAAGAGTAAGAAGGAGGGGCACTTGGCTGGCTCACTCGGTAGAACATGTGACTCTGGATCTTGGGGTTGTGAGTTCAAGCCCCACGTTGGGTATAGAAATCACTTAAAAATAAAAATCAAGAAAGAAAGAAAGAAAGAAAGAAAGAGAAAGAAAGAAGAAAAAAAAGAAAAAAAAGAAAAGAAAGAAAGAAAGAAAGAAAGAGAAAGAAAGAAGAAAAAAAGAAAAGAAAGAAAGAAAGAAAGAAAGAAAGAAAGAAAGAAAAAGAAAGAGAAGGACATGACATGCTGTTGCCGGTTGGTAGATGGAGGGGCCGCATGCAAGGGAATTCAGGCTCCCTCTAGAAGCAGAGTGACCCCTGACTGACAGCCAGGAAGGAAACAGAAAACCTCATTCCCACAACCTCAAGGAACAACTAGAAGGAGGTTGGAAGCAGATTCTTCCCCAGAGCCTCCAGATAGGAGTACATCCCAGGGCCAGCAACTTGATTTCAGCCCCATAAGGCCCTAGGTGGAAAACCAGCCCAGCACCCCTGGACGTCTGAGCTACAGAATTCTGAGATCACAAATGAGTGTGGTTTTCAACGGTTTGTGGTCATTTGGTTAAGCAACAACAGAAAACTAATAAGCTAGGCTTTTAAAGAATTTAACCTCGTCTTTACTTGCACTTGTGGAGAGACAATATACAAGAGTAGAAGGCCCACGGCTTTGTAGCCACGCAAACCAAATTTGAATTAATTACTCAAAATCTGAATTACGTTATTAGTCGTATTGCTTCAAGGAAGTTCATATACTGTCCGGAGCTTATTTTATTCATCTGTAACATGGACATGTTCGTACCTACCTCACAGGATTGCTGGGGATTAAATTATACCACAAACGTAAAAGTGCTAAGCACAGGGCCTAGCACACAATCGGCACTCCGTAAATACTATCTATTATCATGAATCTGCTCCTACGTCCACAGCTCTTTGAGCCCTTCCGCAGATGCTCTTGGTTAGGCCCATTTTAAAGGTATATAACAGGACTCCTTCTTTCATGGCTGTAGTTCTGAAGGGTTACACAAACGCTCCTGACAATTTCACCTGGCAAAGCCCTGCATGCTTGAAACCAAGATCATCTGGAACACTGAAATTTACTTAGCATGTCTGGTATATATTATAAAGGGCAGGGGGTTTTAATTTTCAGATTAAACAATGAAAATTCTTCATGGTACTGAATTCTTCAGTCTTCAGGTGACAATTCCTGCACGCGTTAAGTAGAAAGGATATAATATAACACCAAGACATGTGTATTCGCCATAGGAAAACGAAGCCAGGACATCTCAGACATAACCGTAAAATCAAGCCTGGCCGTTTTAATCACGAATTTTCTGGTTCGATATTGGGATTATCAAACAGATTGGTATGGATTGTTCAGGATCATTCTAGAAGCCTCTCCCTGTAAGCTACCTGTATTTATCTTTGTTTCATTTTTTCCCCTAAAAAGAGTTAAATTTATTGTACCGATGTCTATCTGCAATTACCTTTCACGTCTTCGATCGCTTTCGCGGGATCTGCGGCCATTTTCTGGTGATATCTAAATGGGGAAAGTGGAGACAAATCATGCAAAAGCCGTCCTTACTCAGCACCAGATGCTTATTTTCTTTATTTTAAATTGACTGACATTTTCAGTGACAATATTCTTGTTGCTTGATCCTCCATCTAACATTCAATTTCAGATTTTTCTCCCCTATTCACAGATGCAAGAATGTCAAAGCCAGTGGGGTCCTTAGAGATCAAGCAGTCCAACCCCCTCAACATAACAAATTAGGAAATGGGGATCTGGAAAAGTCAAATGCCACAGTACTGGTCTGGATCTAGGGGAAAGATAATAATTGTAGATAAAATCCACAAAGCGTGTCCTTATAACCTTTACAGAATAAGCCTGTAATATTGATTGTATCTAAGATAGGGGGTGCCTGGCTGGCTCAGTCAATAGAACGTGCAAGTCTTGATCTTGGGGTTGTGAGTTCAAGCCCCATGTTGGGTGTAGAGATTACTTAAAAAAAATTTTTTTTGAAAGATAGCTAAAACCAGACAAAGACCCCACTAAAAAGGAGAATTACAGGCCCATATCCCTGATGAAGCTGGATGCAAGAATTCTCAGCAATATGCTAGCAAATCGAATTCAACAGCACATTAAAAGAATGATTCACTATGGTCAAGTGCGATTTATTCCTGGGCTGCAGGGCTGGTCCAATATTTGCAAATCAATCAACCCAATATACCACATTAATAAAAGAAAAGATAACCATGTGATCCTTTTAATAGGTGTGGAAAGAAGCATTTGACAAAATAAGGCATCCTTTCTTGATAAAAACCCTCAAGAAAGTAGGGATAGAAGGAACATGCCTCAACATCACCAAAGTCATATATGAAAGGCCCACAAAAACTGAGAACTTTCCCTGTAAGATCAGGAACATGACAGGAATGTCCACTCTCACCACTGTTATTCAACACAGTGTTGGAAGTCCTAGCCTCAGCAATCAGACAACAAAAAGAAATAAAAGACATCCAAATCGGCAAGAAAGAAATCGAACTTTCACTCTTCACAGATGACATGATACTCTCACATGGAAAACCCGAAAGACTCCACCAAAAAACTGGTAGAACTGATACATGAATTCAGCAGTCACAGGATATAAAATCAATGTACAGAGATCAGCTGCATTCCTATACACCAATAATGAAGCAGCAGGAAGAGACATCAAGGAATCGATTCCATTTACAATTGCACCCAAAACCGAAAGACACTTAGGAGTAAACCTAACCAAAGAGGTAAAATATCTGTACGCTGAAAACTATAGAAAGCTTATGAAAGAAATTGAAGGAGACACAAAGAAATGGAAAAACATCCCATGCTCATGGATTGGAAGAATAAATACTGTTCAAATGTCGATACTACCCAAAGCAATCTACACATTCAATGCAATCCCAATCAAAATACCAACAGCATTCTTCACAGAGCTAGAACAGTCCTAAAATTTGTATGGAACCAGAAAAGACCCCAAATAGCCAAAGCAATCCCAAAAAAGAAAACCAAAGCTGGAGGCATCACAATTCCGGACTTCAAGCTGTATTACAAAGTTGTAATCATCAAGACAGTATGGAACTGGCACAAAGACAGACACATAGATCAATGGAGTAGAAGAGAGAACCCAGAAATGGACCCACAAATATATGGCCAACTAATCTTCCACAAAGCAGGAAAGAGTATCCAACAGAAAAAACCCCATCTCTTCAGCAAATGGTGCTGGGAACACTGGATAGTGAGATGCAGAAGAATGAACAGGTACCACTTTCTTAAACCATACACAAAAATAAAGTCAATACGGATGTAAGACCTAAAACCTACAGGAGAAAACAGGCAGCAACCTCTCTGACCTTGGCCACAGCAACTTCTTACTTGACATGTCTCTGGAGGCAAGGGAAATGAAAGCAAAAATGAGCTACTGGGACCGCATCAAGATAAAAACTTCTGCACAGTGAAGGAAACAATCAACAAAACTAAAAGGCAACCAATGGAATGGGAGAAGATATTTGCAAATGACATATCAGATAAAGGGTTTGTATCCAAAATCTATAAAGAACTTACCAAACTCAACACCCAAAAAACAAATAATCCAGTGAAGAAATGGGCAAAAGACACAGACAGACACTTCTCCAAAGAAGACATCCAGATGGCTAACAGACAGGAAAAGATGCTCCACATCACTCATCATCAGGGAAATACAAATCAAAACCACAATGAGATACCACCTCACACCTGTCAGAATGGCGAACTAACGACTCAGGAAACAACAGATGTTGGCAAGGATGCAGAGAAAGAGGAACTCTCTTGCCCTGCTGGTGGGAATGCAAAGTGGTGCAGCCACTCTGAAAAACAATATGGGGGCTCCTTAAAAAATTAAAAATAGAACTTCCCTGTGACCCAGCAATTGCACTACTAGGTATCTATCCAAAGGATATAAAAATGCCGATTTGAAGGGGCATATATATCCCGTATACAGCAGCACTATCAACAATATCCAAATTGTGGAAAGAGCCCAAATGTCCATCGACTGATGAATGGCTAAAGAAAAAAAATATATATACATATACACACACATATATATGTACGTATATATACATACATACATACATACAATGGAATACTACTTGGCGATGAAAAAGAATGAAATCTTGCCATCTGCAACAACGTGGAATTAACAGGAGTGTTCCAAGTGAAATAAGTCAGTCAAAGAAAGACAAATATCATATGATTTCACTCTTATGTGGAATTTGAGAAACACAACAGATAAACGTAGAGGAAGGGAAGGAAAAATAAGATAAAACACAGAGGGAGGCAAACCATAAAAGGCTCTTAAATACAGAGAACTGAGGGTTGCTGGAGGGAAGGTGGGTGGGGGGATGGGCTAAATGGGTGGTGGGCATTTAAGGAGGGCACTTGTTGGGATGAGCACTCGATGTTATACGTAAGTGATGAATCGCTAAATTCTACTTCTGAAACAAACAAAAGAACAAAAAATAGCTGAGATGGAGAATTGTATCATCCTAATAATTTTAGAAAGTCTTACCTGTATCCCGGTCAGACATTTCATGTGTAAGTTAGGATTTTTTCCAATAGTTACCTTAAATCCCTTATCCGTGTAATTACTTTGTAAGTGACAACATAGTTTACACCTACATGCGGTCAATGAAACAAACCAAAGCATGATGAAAACATTCCATTCAAACATGAATTGGTCCAGATCACTCCATAACTGAACTGGTTTCAGTGCAGCCGCTTATATGTAACCGGTGTTTGGTGATCCAACTGTTTTTATATCAAATTGTAACCACAATTACAGTTCGCAAGCAGATTTGGTACTAACAGCCTTACAAACAATATAATAGCAGCCAAAAAGCCCATCGAGCCAGTAGACTATAAAAGCACCATAACAGGGGCTCCTGCATGGTTCAGTCAGTTAAGCATCTGACTTTGGCTTGGGTCGTGATCTCATGGTTCGTGAGTTCGAGCCACACATCAGGATCTCTGCTGTCAGCGCAGAGCCCGCTTCAGATCCTCGGTCCCCCTCTCTCTCTGCCCCTCCCTTGCTTGCTCTCTCTTTCTCTCTCAAAAATAAATAAAAACTTTTTTTTTTTTTAAAAGCACCATCACACATGTAGTTATTCTTCAAAGTTAATGGGTACAGATCAAATATCCTCTTATCGGAAAGTTCGTGTTTAGGTTGGAAGCACATATTAGTGTTTACGTGTAAATATGCCATGGAAGACAGCCCTGAATTCGATACGGATGCGTGTCTAATGGCAATGACTCCAGGAGTTAAACAGAGTCTCACATAGGCTCACCCATGTTCTATCAGCAACGCCAGTTAATGGGGTCTTTGCCAAGAACTAAAGAAGGATAAGGATGCCTCGAGAATGAAGCTATGGTTTATATGCAAACCAGTCGCAATCACAGCAGATTAGTCCGGAGCTTAACTAGGTACAGAGAAGCCAAAGTAGAAGGCAGAAGAATAGGAGGAAACGGGGGGAAAGGAACAGGAATTAGAACTTGACACTATTGTAAAAAAGGGACTTGAGCTAAATGTGATTATTTCTGAAAATAAACTGATCAATGCCAGTTCCTTCCTTAAGGTCTTTCCATACATACTTCTACACTGCCCTCGATATAAAATCCATACTCCAGCGTGGCACGCAGGCCCTCGGTGATCTGGCTTCTGACAGCCTACCTCTTCACGCTCACCTCTCAACAGCTCTGCCCACACACTTTCCACTTCAGCTCAGTGATTTTTCAAACTAACTTTTTAAAATGGTAGAAAACCGGGGCGCCTGGGGTGGCTCTGTCACTTAAGCGGCCGACTTGGTCTCAGGTCATGATCTCACGGTCCGTGAGTTCGAGCTCCGCGTCGGGCTCTGGGCGGACAGCTCAGAGCCTGGAGCCTGCTTCAGATTCTGTGTCTCCCTCTCTCTCTCTCTCTCTCTCTGCCCCTCCCCCGCTCTCGCTCTGTCTCTCTCAAAAATCAATAAAGATTAAAAAATAATCTTTAAAAACAAAAAAAATAAAGTGGTAGAAAACCTAGTTCTAACAAAATCTTAATTTGGTATCCCAATATGCAAAATCCTGAAAAGCAAAAGTGCCTTCGTTGGCCCCTAAGGCACCTCTTCAAAACCTCTAGACCTCTGCAGTACAGAGTTGGAAAACTACTGCAGTCTGGTCAAACCAAGCTAATTGCAGTTTACCAAACATGCCGTGCTTTCTTTCACTTCTGTACCATTAATTTTTTTCTGGGGGATTGGGGAGAGAGGCAGAGAGAGAATCCCAACTAGGTTCCATGCTCAGCGTAGAGCCAGATGTGGGGCTCAATCCCACAACCTGAGCCCCACATTGGGATCATGACCTGAGCCGAAATCAAGAGTCAGACACTCAACCGACTGAGCCACCCAGGTGCCCCACTTCTGTAACTTTAATCATGTTGTTTCCTCTGATCGGAATGCCTTTCCCATCATTTCTGCTTTGCTTACTTCTACTCAGCCTTTAGAATTCAACTCAAACACTCTCTCCCTTCCTATAATTTCCTTGGCTGGTTTGTACCTTGCGCCCACCTCTAAGTATTTTTGCTATGCTTCTCTCTCTCTGTCTCTGTGTGTGTCTGTCTCTCTCCCTCCCTCACTCTTTCCTTCTCTCTCTTCCCTCCTTCCTTCTCTCTTTTCTCCCTTTCTTTCCTTCGTTTTCTTTCTTTCTTTCTCAAGTACATAGCACATTTCTGAAATGTAATGAGAGCTCAAAGGTGTCAAATAAAGAAATGAAATACTACAAAGAGAAAGAAAGGACCAAGAAAAGGACATTGAATTTGACAACAAAGAAGTACTAAAAATCTTTTGACAGCAAAATTCGTTAGAAAGGTAGGAACTCAGGTCAGATTCAAGAAATGAATGGGCAAACAGAAACACTTACGAGGTTGTAGCTGTATCCATGTGGAAGCCTATTAGAGATTTTGTTCCTATTTTAAAAATACTCATATTTGCCCCTATATTCTCAAGGGGAATTTTTACTTCACATTGAAAATCTCTTGACTATCTGTCTATTACATAAAATGAATTAGAATGCAAGGACTTTTTTTTTTGTAATGTTTATTTTTGAGACAGAGAGAGACAGAGCATGAACGGGGGAGGGTCAGAGAGAGAGGGAGAGACAGAATCCGAAGCAGGCTCCAGGCTCTGAGCCATCAGCCCAGAGCCCAACGCGGGGCTCAAACTCACGGACCACGAGATCGTGACCTGAGTTGAAGTCGGACGCTTAACCGACTGAGCCACCCGGGCCCCCCTGCAAGGACTTTATTTTGAGAGAGAGAGAGAGAGCAGGGGAGGGGCAGAGGGAAAGGGAGAGAGAGAATCTCCAGCAGGCTCCGTGCCCAGCACAGAGCCTGATGGAGGGCTCGATCTCACGACTGTGAGGTCATGATCTGAGCCGAAATCAAGAGTCAGACTCTTAACCAACTGAGTCACTCAGTTGCCCCAGAATGTAAGAACTTTTAAAAAGCCATGGATTTTTAAAGTAATCATGTCTATATGGCCATCATGAACATTTGGTAATTATAATGTATAATTCGATATAATCATCAGAGCAATAATAAAATAATAAGAACTCCAATTATAGAACGCTTACCATAACTCTCTATCCTAAAATGTTTACACGTATTTCAATTAATCATCACAACAACCTATGAGGTCAATATTATCGCCATTTTATAGCTGAGGAGGCAGGCTCAAAGGGACTGGCCCAGGGTACCTCTGCTACCATGTTTCATCAAATCTAAGATACCAGTGATTATAAAATGCACTGTTATTTTACATATCGCTGAAAGAGCTTTTATTTTATTTATTTATTTGAGAGAAAGAGAGGGAGAGCAGGGCAGAGTGAGAGAGAGAACCTTAAGCTCAGCGCAGAGCCTGACGCATGCCCGACCCCGTGACCCTGGGATCATGACCTGAGCTGAAATCCAGAGTCACATGCTCAACTGACTGAGCCACCCGGATGCCCCGGAAAAAGTTTTTAAACTTTCCAATTTAACTATGGTATACCATAGCAAATGTAAGGCACTTCCTGCTTTCAGAGAGATAAACACTGAAAAAAGCGTGGATATCCTGAAATTGATTAGACTGGTATTAAGTGGTAGAAATACGATTCCATCCAAGTGTGAGTCCAAAGCCCCTGTCATTAGTCACCACACCACACCACTTAGATCTCTTTGGATATCTTACAGACGTCTTTCACGTTAACCTTATTTATAGGGAAAGAAAACTGATACCGAGAGTGGGGAAAGTGACTTGTACAAGGTCATACACACAGCTCGTAAGGAGATTAGCCAGGAAGGGAAGTCACGTCTCTCAGACCCAAACCAGAACGGTTTACCCTGTATCACATTGCCATCTAAGCCACCCTGTCTTTTCCTATAGGTGAAGAGGTATCGGGAAAAATACCAGAGTGGCATGTGTAGGAGTAAGCAAGTATTAGGTGTCTCATGTAAGAGCTACACCTACTTAATAGAGCTTTTCATCTAAATACTTAGGTCAGGGGCGCCCGGGTGGCGCAGTCGGTTAAGCGTCCGACTTCAGCCAGGTCACGATCTCGCGGTCCGTGAGTTCGAGCCCCGCGTCGGGCTCTGGGCTGATGGCTCAGAGCCTGGAGCCTGTTTCCGATTCTGTGTCTCCCTCTCTCTCTGCCCCTCCCCCGTTCATGCTCTGTCTCTCTCTGTCCCAAAAATAAATAAACGTTGAAAAATAAATAAATAAATAAATAAATACTTAGGTCAAACACGTGAGCTCTGTAATAAAGATGGACGTTTCCAGCAAAATAGGTTTAATTGGCTCAGTCAATATACAGCATTTCTTGCAACTGTTACTCACAGCACTCCAATAAGTAAGTAAGTAATAAAATGAAGACAACGCCCTGGGGATTCAAGGACTGTAAAAGAATGTTTAAGGTAACATATGCTACTGGGGTGTCTGGGCAGCTCAGTTCAGTGGAGCATGTGACTCTTGATCTTAGGGTCATGAATTCAAGTCCCACGTTGGGTGTGGAGCCTACTTAAAAATAAATAAATAAATACTACGAGTAAGTTTTATTTGTAACCCAACTCATTTTTGTCTAATGCCCACTTCGAAGCTAAATTAAATAATATAAGGTAGAAATGCGGGTAACGGAAGGGAAGGGGGAACCTTTTGCAAGCACCTGTACTGCAAGGCTGGAAACATGTAGACACGGTTGACATACAAGGTTTCTTCCTACACTGTTGTTGGTAGACAGGTTTTACCACATATTACAGTAATCATCTAGTCAGTCAGAGAAAGAAAAATATCGTATGACTTCACTCATATGAGGACTTTAAGACAGAGAACAGATGAACATAAGGGAAGGGAAACAAAAACAATACAAAAACAGGGAGGGGGACAAAACAGAAGAGACTCCTAAATATGGAGAACAAACTGAGGGTTCCTGGAGGGGTGGCGGGAGGGGGGATGGGCTAAATGGCTAAGGGGCATTAAGGAATCTACTCCTGAAATCACTGTTGCACTGTATGCTAACTAATTTGGATAGAAGTTAAAAAAAATAAAATTAATAAAGAGTAAAATAACTAACTAACTAAATAAAGTAATCATCAATATAAGCAGATGCCAAAACTAACTACTAGAAGAAAAATGGCTACAAAAAAGAAAGCCGGTTCAAATGAAAACGACATAAAAAAATCTACATAGAATCTGTGCTATAAAACCGCAAAGGCCGATACTTACCCTTCGATTCCTGTTCATTTGGTCATGTCTTCGATACACCTGTTTCTGGAAGTGTTCACGCCTTTTCATTGTTAAAAACCTGACACAAATCATAAATGGTGATATTTTAAAACAACAACCTTTTATACTGAGTGAAATTCTGTAAAATGTATGTCTTCAAGCAATATTGTTTTATTATACATATTTAAACATCTGATTTAAGACTGAATGCTAGATGCGATTAGAATACAGAATAGTGTTTCGCTAAGTGATTTTCAGCTTAGTGGTGCATTTTTATTCACCGCATGCATAGCAAAGATCAGAAGTTAACCAGGCAATTGAATATTTCTATTTAAATTTTTATTTCAGAGTAACGTCAGCAAGACAGCATTTACAGACTCAGTGTTTTGTTTCCTCAAAATTCATATGCTAAAGACCTAACCCCCAATGCGATAGTACCTGGAGGAGGGGTCTTTTGGGAAGTAATTAGGCTCAGGGGAGGTCATGAGGATGGGGTCCCCATGATGGGATTTTGTGTCCTTATAAGAAGAGGAAGAGCCCAGGGGCGCCTGGGTGGCTCGGTCGGTTAAGCGTCCGACTTCGGCTCAGGTCACGATCTCACGGCCCGTGAGTTCGAGCCCCGCGTCGGGCTCTCTGCTGACCGCTCAGAGCCTGCAGCCTGTTTCAGATTCTGTGTCTCCCTCTCTCTCTGCCCCTCCCCTGTTCACGCTCTGTCTCTCTCTGTCTCAAAAATAAACGTTGAAAAAAAATTTAAAAAAAAAAAAAAGGAGAGGAAGAGCCCAGAGTTTGCTCTCTCTCCACCATGTTAGAACACAGAGACAAGGTGGCTAGACAGGAAGAGAGCTCTCACCAGAACCCGACCATGCTGGCACCCTGATGTCAGACTTCCAGGCTCCAGAACTGTGAGAAATAGATTTCTCTTGTTTAGAGTACCCAATCTGTGGTATTTTGTCATGGCAGCCCAAGCTGAGGAAGACCACAGCAGACTAGGAAGCTATAGGCCCTTTTTTGCCTAAGATACACACTCTATTAAAAATAACATATAGGGGCGCCTGGGTGGCGCAGTCGGTTAAGCATCCGACTTCAGCTCAGGTCATGATCTCAAAATTCATGAGTTCAAGCCCTGCGTCAGGCTCTACGCTGACAGCTCGGAGCCCAGAGCCTGCTTCGGATTCTGTGTCTCCCTCTCTCTCTGTCCCTCCTCCACTCACACTCTGTCTCTCTCCCTCTCAAAAATAAACATTAACAAAAAAATTTTTTTAGTAAAAAGTCAATAAATAAAACCAACATATAGACTAGACTACCTCTGTGAGAACTCCAGAGACCAGCTGAGAAACTGCAGCACTCTGGCTATTGTAAAACCAAGAAGGGATTCCAGTGAATGGGGGAGGAATGTTCCCCGCGTTTAGTGCACCTATTTCTGTCCCTCCCCCTATGCAATGAGCATAGAGCCACCGCGAGGAAACCCCTGGACTAGGGCTCCACCCTTGGGATGGAAACTGAAG
Source organism: Lynx rufus (assembly GCF_022079265.1). Classification (NCBI taxonomy): domain Eukaryota; kingdom Metazoa; phylum Chordata; class Mammalia; order Carnivora; family Felidae; genus Lynx; species Lynx rufus. Next base: position 10,989,015 of record NW_025814833.1, on the reverse strand, counting down.
AGGAGACCATGTATCCAATGTTCTGGTTTCTCTGGGGCTGCCCGAGGGGCTAGTTTTTTTGTTTCACCAGACTCAGAGCATTAATGAGACCAAGGCCAGAGTCTGGAAGCTACTGAAAACAGAGGCAAGCAGCACATCAGAGCTGCAGTTCTGCAGGCAGCTGCCAAGGGGAACAAGAGGTTATAAAAGGTTTGAGAGGTGCTAGAACTCCCCAGACAGATTTCCCCTGCGCGAAGCCAGAACGTAAAGACTGGGAAAAGTGTTTGTTTTTTCAAATGCACAAATCCCGGCAAAAATTATAAGACGCACAAAGAATCAGAGACTTGGTCCAATCAACCAAAATACAGCTACAGAAATCAACCTTAAAGGAATGCAGATCTATGAGCTACCTGACAATGAATTTAAAATAATGATCATAAAGATGCTCAACGAGCTAAAAGAGAACACAGATACACAACCAGAGGAAATCAGGAAGATGATGCGTGAACAAAATAGGATTATCAGCAAGGAGATAGAACCTATAAAAAAAGAACGAAATAAATTCCGGAGCTGAAAAATACAATAGCTGAAACGAAAAATTCATTAGAGGGGTTCGACAGAAGGTTGGATTAGGCAGCAAAAAGAACCAGCAAACTTGAAGAGGTCATTTGAAATCATTTCAAGGTCATTTGAAATCACTGAGTTGGAGAAGCCAGAATAAAAATGAACAAAGAAAAATGAAGAGAGCCTAAGGGATTTATGGTATATTATCAAGCAGGCCAATACATGCATTATGGGAATCTCCGAAGGGGACGGAGGAGCAGAGAGGGTATTTGAAGAAGTAGAAGCAACCCAAATGTCCATCAATAGATAAATAAAGTATATACACACAATGGAGTATCGTTCAGCCTTCGAAAGGAAGGAAATCCTGTCACAGGCTACAAACACAGATGAACCTTGAGAATATTATGCTAAGTGAAATAAGCCACTCACAAAAACAAAAACAAAAACAAAAAGGAACACTACATGATTCCACTTACAGGAAGTATCTAGAGTAGTCAAATTCACAGAAACAGAAAGGAAAATGGGAAGTTATTAACAGGTATAGAGTTTCAGTTTTGTGAGACGAAGAAGTTCTATAGGTCTGTCTCACAGCACTGTGAATATGCTTAACATCACTGAAGCGTAAACCTGAAAATGATGAAGATGGTCCTTTTATGTGGCTTTTTACAATTTTTTTAAACAAAAAACCCAAAATTCATAAACTTGTAAGATGTTTCCAGTTGGTCTAGACCTTGAGTCACATAGCCCAAATTTCTCCTTGCACTGATTAGGGAACTGAGATCCAGAAATATTAAGTAATTTGCCCAATGCCCTTAGTGACAGAATTGGGACATAAAGCCATGTTTTCATATTCTTATGTTGTCTCTACTCACTCCAAGAAGGGCCGTTTCCTTACAACTCACGGACCAGATTCTCACTGGCATCATCTTCCAAGAAGTAAGAAAAATACTAACAATTGAGTAACAAATGAGGCTAGGGAATAGTGAAGAATCTGGGAACAAAAATCGGGAAATCAAGTAATTAGTCTGAAAAGACTTCTGTTTTTCAGAGTGATGCATAGTAAATTAGGGATTTTAGACTCAAAGATCTGATCTGTCAATCATCATCAGGTTTGAATCTGATGATTGAATCAAGATTGAATCAAGATTGAATCAAGAATGACTTGGAATGGTGGAGTGGTAATAAGATGTCAGTTGTCACTCTGTAGTTGGAGTTTAAATGGCAAGCACTCTGAAACTGAAAGGCTCATTTCCTCTGAAGCTGTTATCTGTATTTAGAAAAGCTTTCATCAGGTGGACAGCCCAGCTCATGTAAAGATAGGTGCACTTTGCCATTCGCTTCATGGAAATTACTTAGTGGAGGGTACAAAAGACAGTTTTTGTTCTGCACGCTTCTCTATTTACGTATCACTTCAGCCAAGAAAGAAGGCATCTGTCTATGGATATAATTAACCGTATCAGAAAAGTACTGAAAGCTGAAATCTGGTATTTTTGGAGTGTCACAAATCCAAACCCACATCCTGCTTACGATAAATTCTGTTTAGAGTTTTTGAGAATCATATTGGTTTTTTTTCAGAATTGAAACTCGTTATTGCGAGTCTCCATAAATAAATAATATTCTGAATAAGCTCTCATTCTTTATTCCAGAGATTTGCACAACTACCTTTTATCCAAACCACACTGGGCTTGTACGTTGGTGACGTATTTAAGGCAGAAGTGTACTAAACCCTTCTGGTTTGTCTTTATCTTCTGGTGAAGTTGGCCTGAGGGGAAAATTTCACGTGAGGGCATGAAATTACTAAAGTCTTCATTTTATACTTAGTGCAGAAGCCAACTCCAGGTCTGAAGAGTATTATTACACCTAACTGGTCAACTCATGTATAGTATTGAATGGAAAATGATGGAGTTGAAGAATTAGTCTCCAAGGGATCAATTATAAGAGTACACGAATTTTCTGTACTTTATACGTTCTTTTATAATAGTTCTGCATTTGATAACTTTAATGTTAACCAAGCAAATACTCTTATTTGTGCTGAGAATACAAGAAATTGTAATAATAGAAAATAAAGGAGAAACAACTGAACAGAATTGTGCATTAAATTTTAAAACGGACAATGGGGGCGCCTGGGTAGCTCAGTTGGTTGAGCGACCGACTTCGGCTCAGGTCACGATCTCGCAGTCCGTGAGTTCGAGCCCCGCATCGGGCTCTGTGCTGACAGCTCGGAGCCTGGAGCCTGTTTCGGATTCTGTGTCTCCCTCTCTCTGACCCTCCCCCGTTCATGCTGTCTCTCTCTGTCTCAAAAATAAATAAACGTTAAAAAAAAAATTTTTAAAAATAAAACGGACAATGACAGAAATATGTCATCGTAAATGGAATTGCAGCACCTCGGTGGAAGTATTATGCCACTTGACAGACAAAAATTACCATATAAAATAAAGCAAAACATAAAAATCTTGAAGAAATGCAGAAATATTAATTGCCTATCATCAATGTTAAGCAGATTTTAATTTTTATAGCAAATTATTTGTGTACTGTTAATGTAAGTAGGATGAGGCCGTTAGCATTAAAATAGTGCCTACATCAGTCATCGTCTATATACACAATAACCTACCCCTACACTTTGGGGGGAAAATGTAGCTGAAACTAGCAATTCTGTGCAGTTGTTAATATGTGCTAAAGTATCTGACTAGACATTTATGGGCAATGAAAGCTGAAGGCAATCACTGAGAAGTCTGAACTGAAAATAAACTTTTACTCAATTACCTAATCATACTACAAGCGTCTTGTCGTTTTTAAAACTCAAATAATTTGTAATACTATTAAATTTCTCTCTCCCTCTCTTTTTTTTTTTTTTTTTTTTTTGCTAGGGCAGACAGACCTAACCTATCCGTTGTATGAGGCAAGTAAATGCACATGATCTACTCTAAATGTATTCAGAAGGTGAGTGTTGCATCTATGCATAGAATAGCATCCTCTCCTATGGTCTGATTCAAGAAAAGCAGAAAACTTCAGCTACCCAAAGACAGGCCTATCATTTGTATGCCGAGGACTCTCTGAAGACTTTTCGAGAAGGAGACGGAGAAGGAAAGACAGAAATTCATTATCAGAGATTATATTATCAATCTAGCATAGTCTGCTGTTAGATTAGCTAGCCTAGAAACCGGACAGTTTCAAAGGGAATGGGACACCAAGTCAATGTATTTTGATTGTCGGGAAGGCTCAGTAGGAAAGGCTGAGTACATGGGGCTCTGCCAGGGAAAGCCCACCTAGATGAAACAAGTTAATGAGGGCACATTGAGAATGTGGATGATACTAGAGATGAGCAAGTTGAAAGAATATTGATGCCATGTATACGTTACCTCCATTCTATTAATACCTTAGTCCCAATGCAACATCTATTACAAAAACATATTCACCCATTAAAATATAGATATATAAAGTACATTTCCATATTACTCTACACATTATACTAACGATTAAATATTTATTATGTCTTTACCTGTCAAATTCAGACTCAAATTTGGGTGACGTTTTGAATCTTTCTACTGGTGAGTATCTTCGATATCTCCCGGATTGGCCATGATATCTCCCTGATAGGAGATGAGATCTCTCTGAGGAGAGATAAGATCTCTCTGATGGGACAGGAGATCTCCCTGATGGGGAATGAAATCTCCCTGACGGGACAGGAGATCTCCTTGACGGGAAATAAGATCTCCCTGACAGGCAAGGAGATCTCCCTGATGAGACAGATCTCCCTGACCAAACAGGAGATCTCCCTGATGAGAAATATCTCCCTGATGAGACAGGAGATCTTCCTGATGGGAAATAAGATCTCCCTGACAGGAAAGGAGATCTCCTTGATGGGAAATGAGATCTCCCTGACGGGACAGGAGATCTCCTTGATGGGAAATAAGATCTCCCTGACGGGAAAGGAGATCTTCCTGATGGGATATGATATCTCCCTGAGCGGACAGGAGATCTCCTTGATGGGACAGGATATCTCCTTGATGGGACATATCTCCCTGATGAGACAGGATATCTCCTGGATGGGACAGGAGATCTCCCTGATGGGAAATGAGATCTCCCTGATGGGATATGAGATCTCTTCGAATGATCACGAGACCTCTCTGAGTGACCATGATATCTCTCAGTGTGGCCACGAGATCTCTTTGATCGGCTATGAGATCTTTCTGAGTAGCCACGAGATCTTTTTATTTGGGCATGAGATCTTTCTGGCTTGTCATGAGCTCTCTCTAATCGGGCATGAGATCTCTCTGGCTGGTCATGAGCGCTCTCTGGTTGGGCACCAGATGTCTCTGGCTCATCACAAGCTTTCTCTAATTGGCCACGAGATCTTTCTGTTTGGGCCCAAGATCTCTCTGACTGGTCACACGATGTCTCAGATTGCTCATTAGAACTCTCTGACTGGCCACGAGATCTCTCCAACTGGCCAGAAGAACTCTGTGACTGATCACAAGAACTCTCCGACCGGCCTTGAGATCGTTCTGAATGATCTTGGTTTTCTGACGATTGGCCTGGAGATGTTTCCAGTTGTCGCTGACTCTCTTCCGACAGGCTCCCACTCCTCTCTGTTTGGGAGTTGGAATTGTCATCGCACTTCTCCTGCAAAAAATCACAATTTTGCAAGACAAATATAATACTGTTTTGTCAAAGCCATTTCTACGGACAATTTTTTTTTTTTTTTTTAAGAATTTCATCGCTCCTACTTTTATAAACAGTTTTCAGAACTAATTTGCAGAGAAAACTCAGAGCCCATGTCACTGGCACAAAGAATATCACGCATATAAAAGTTTAATAGAATTAGGGACACCTGGGTAGCTCAGTTGGTTAAGCATCTAACTTCAGGTCACAATCTCATGGTTTGTGAGTGAGGCTCTGTGCTGACAGCTCAGAGCCTGGGGCCTGCTTCGGATTCTGCGTCTCCTTCTCCCTCTGCCCCTCTGCCGCTCACACTTTGTCTCTCTCACTGTCTCTCAAAAATAAATAAATATTTTTAATAAAAATATAAAAGTCGAATAAAATGTTTTAAATATAGGGGCGCCTGGGTGGTTCAGTCAGTTAAGTGTCCAACTCTTGATTTCAGCTCAGGAAATGCTCTCACTATCGTGAGATCGAGCCCTGCATCAGGCTCTGCACTGAACGTGGAGCCTGCTTGGGATTCTCTCTCTGCCTCTCCCTCTGCCCCTCTCCCGTGCTCGCTCTCTCTCTCTCTCTCTCTCTCTCTCAAAACAACAACAACAAAAAAAACGTTTTACATATAGAAAATTTGTTACTTTGCAAATCTGGATATATTCCAAGGTGTTTTATGTAAAGAAACAGATTCTGTGACTTTACAGCTGAAGAGAGACAGAATATTTAATATTTTGTAGTACAAATCCCTCGAACCAAAGGAAAGTATTCAAAATCGTACTATTTATTCCTCACTTGCTTGGGCTCATGAAAAAGAAACTCTCTCTTCAACATAAATTAATACTTACTTCTAGAGAGAAAGACAAATACGTGAGGGGAAAGGTAGCAACAAAGAAAGCAGAAGGTTGACTTAATACCGTTCCATAAATAAATCGGCCTGGCAACAAGTCAGCCTTTCTGCCTTTTTTAAACAAAAAGGCAGGAGAATGAACCAGCCACGTGGAAATAATGAAACCTTTCACAAATCTCTACGATGTTATATAAATGCAAGAGGATGAAACCATATGGACCGTGCTGAGAAATCAAGCTTTCCACTAGGAAATATTGCCTGGCAAACAAAACATGCCCTAGATGCGCCATTATGACTGTCTAACAGAACACTAGCGGAAGCTGAGAGCAACTGTTAAAAGACAGGAAAGTACTGATATAAAGAATATTATTCACATAAAACTTAAGTAAAATGAAAAATATGACAGGGGACCCCAGGTGGCTCCAGTCGGTGAAGTGTCTGACTCTTGGGTTTCAGCTCAGATCACGAGCTCACGGTTCTTGAGTTCGAGCCCCATATCGGGTTGTGCGCTGACGGTGCGGAGCTTGCTTGGAATTTCTCTTTCTCTTTCTCTGCCTCTACCTGGCTTGCTCTCCCTCCCTTAAAAACTAAATCAACGTAACAATTTTAAAAAACAGCTCTTCACTCTCACTTAAAAAAGGAAAAAAAAAAAGACAAATTTGTTACTCCGTGAAAGCACAAAACCATACTTACTCTCCAGCCTTTCTACCATAAAACAGAAGGAGACTGGGTAAAATGCACAGGTACCTCTTCCCTTTTCTAAGCGATTAGTGTTGGCAGCATAGAGACGGCAGGAAGGATTGAGACCCATCTCCTAAAGACCCACATGCAGCAAATACCTCCAAAGGAGCCTGCACGATTTTTAGAAATGTTTTCATCCACTTGGCTATGACAAATTTCCCCCCTTCAAAAATGAAACGCACATTCGTTTTCTTATAAACAACAGGTACTATCAAAAAAAATTCTGCAGAATACATACAATTGTATTCCACTGGTATCGAGACTAAATCTTGTGCGGTATAAAGCCAGGTTATTAGAATTTCAACACATGATTGAAAACTGTAATTGTTATTCAATTAATCGGTGAAATAATCGTGCTTAAATTTTAATATATTTCTTGACCTCAGAGTACTTTTTTTTTTTCTGGTGAGTTCTGCTATAATGACGGTCTCAAAAGTCTCAAAAGTATGAGAGATAGAAAGGTGCTTTAGGGGCACTTGGGGGACTCGGTTGGGCATCAGACTCTTGATTTCAGCTCAAGTCATGATTTCACGGTTTGTGAGTCCGAGCCCCGCATCTGGCTCTGTGCTGACAGTGCGGAACCTGCTTGGGATTCTCTGTCTCCCTCTCTCTCTGCCTCTCTGTCTCTCTGTCTCTCTCTTTCAAAAGTAAATAAATAAGCATTAAAAAACAGGCTTTAAATTTGAAAATACTGAGAATTTCTGGATCACTATATTCTGCACCTGAAATTAATATAACACCGTTGTTAACTATACTGGTATTAAAATTAAAAAAAAAAAAAAGGCAGGGTGGGGGGGCGCCTTCGTGGCTCAGTCGGTTAAGCGTTCGACTTCGGCTCAGGTCATGATCTCATGGTTCATGAATTTGAGCCCCGCATCGGGCTCTGTGCTGACAGCTCGGAGCCTGGAGCCTGCTTCAAGTTCTGGCTCCCTCTCTCTCTGCCCCTCCCCCGCCCCTGCTCACACTGTCTCTTTCTCTCTCAAAAATAAATAAACATTAAAAAAAGAAGTAAATACTGTTTTACAATAATTCTCAGTTCATTTATGCACCTCAGACATTAGCAGATATAAACTCATATCCTTCTTTCCAAACGTTATGAAAAAACTCCTCACCCTACAGATTTATAGGTCACTTGTTAAACCAAACTTTCTCAAGTCCTCCCAATCAGAATGATCACAATATCTAACGTACACATTAGAACATATACTGCAACTTGCCTGGCACTAAATTCTTTTATCTTTTTCTCCTACCCCCACATATAATATTTGAAGCTGGATTGCTCTAACATCTTGCACAGCACCTGCACAGGGTGGACATTTAATCAGTATTTGCTAAATCAATTTAAATTAACCCTTTATTTGAAAATGCAACATGATGCCCTCCAAAAAAGGAAAAGACTGGCGTTTATGTAATCTGACCCAAAATGGTTTAATTTCCCAGAACCACCATGCTTTTTACTAAATGGCCACATAATGCCTTAAGAAGAATCCGCTTAGAGGCCCAGCCGAAAGAGTGGCATGAATGTTAGCTTATGAATCTGGAGATGAGGATCTCGCAAACTCTTGTCCAGTGACTGGTTCACTTACACAAGTTCAGAGGTGACGAATTTGTACAACTATAGTATGCCCCACCAGTTGGACCCAGAGTGTATTTCATATCCTGTATCATCTGACTTCTCGGGTTTTTTTTTTTTTTTTTTGTAAGTAGAGTTTTTCATTTTTTTTCAGGTTTTTATTTATTTTCGACAAAGAGAGAGAGAGAGAGAGCATGCATGAGCTGGGGAGGGGAAGAGACAGAGGGAGACAGGATCCAAATGGGGTTCTGCACTGGCAGGAGAGAGCTTGATGTGGGGCTCAAACTCACAAACTCAGCCGAAGTCGGACGCTTAACCTACTGAACCACCCAGGCCAGGTGCCCGACTTCTAGTTTTTATGATTCATTCACAAGTCTACTAAAGCTGTTTTATACTGTACCCAAAGATCAAAGACTCTAGATGAGGGCAAAAATGAGAATGATTATGCAAGACAAGTCACAAAACCAATCCTCTACTTTGGCATTTTGTAAATTCAAAATTTCTCACAATGATTGAAAATAGCAAAAATTAAGTGTTTATTAAAACAGTTACGGAGGACAAAAATCAATGAACAAATATTGGGTTTCAATTATGTTCAAGGCGCCATGAGGGAGTACTATGAAACAATCTCTGCTCTCAATGGAACTGAAAATAATCTTTAATATTAAGAATTATATTAAATTTAGGACCGTTTATATTGGTTAATTCTCAGCATTTACATTTACCTGATTATCTACAGGCTGCTCGTTTGAAGTGCTTTGTTCAGACTTGAACTCAGAAGATTCTTGGCAAGGTTTTTCATCTTGATTTCCTTCGTCAACGTTGTTTGTGAATTGTGAGAGTCCTTGAAAAATGATTATTTTCTGTATTTTCAGTCAGTAAATTCAACATATTGTTCAGAAGTATTATCTGCAATCTCACTGTTTCAAGGCTATGCCCTGGGTTTTGCAAAACTTGGCATTTCATTAGTGTGATATCATCTGAAAGTCTCACTGAATTCTAGAACAGTCTTTGCCCTACTGTTCCTATTTGCATATCTTAATATAGTAGTCTTCTTTGTATGCAATACCTCAAATTTGTTTTCATATGACAACAAAGTTGGGGCATGGTATCTGAAATTAACTGCAAGAATACCCTACTAGAAGAAGGAGAGATGGGAAAAAAACTATCTGCTTTGTATTAACCATACGAATATTCGCCTCAGTTGTCTGCTGTGCTTTGGGTGTAAAGATAGTTGCAGAAACAAAGAATATGGATCTCCAAAAGGCTCACAAAGATCAATTTTACATTTAGTTAGAAACAGGAGAATGGGCTACCTCCCCATTCTTAGCAGATTGGTTCCTGTAATAACCACCATCCCTCCTTTTCTCAGAGCCCATTAAGCCACTGAAAGTTTCAGACAAGGACTGTAATGACGCTGGGTAGGAACTGGAGGGGGCTTAGAGCATGCACACTGTCAGGATGGTTCCAGGCTGCTGACTAAACCATGGAGATCCTTAACCGCTGAACAGACTTCTCTACAACGGCAATCTGCAGCACGTTCTTATTAAAATATGCACGCTGCACTAACCAATGGGATTGGCAATACAAAAAGAAGACTTTTTTCATGCTCTTCTGTACTCTGCTGTACGAGCGTTCATTTTTTTCAAAATGTGGATGCCATGGTGCTCAGGTTACTAACCATGCCTTTATGCCTCCTGTGTTACCTCCCAAAAGTAGAATGGGACCAACAAGCCAGGCTTGTGAACTGGCGCAAAATATTTCTTATTCTCATCGTGCTCTCCCTTAAGGAAGTAACACACAGAAATTAAAAATTTGTTTTCATTTGTCATGGCATACATTCTTACCGAACCAACATGCCTATTATTTTCAAGAAAAATCAAACTAGCAGCATAAGGCAACTTTAGGATACGTTCCAAGTTTGTGAATTTGCTTACCTAGTTATTCACAAATATTTCAGACTCTTTACAATGTTTGATTTTTAGTAAACTTTTACCTTTCTGCTGGGGACATCTACGAGCATTTGATGGCTGTCTTGAAGTTGGGCTCCTTTTCTCATCGCTCTCTTTCCCTTTCTTGCTTGATTCACTGTTTACATCTTCTACCTTATTAAGCGTTATAATGTCATCTGTGTTAGAAAATACAAAAAAAAACGAAGACAATAGAAAAAGCCGAATTACAACGTGTCTCAAGTGAATAATCTATATTCTACCTCATCATACGTTAGAACGCTGTAAAAACTGGAAGCCCTAAAACATGACACCTGTATAATAAGGAACTTGTAAAACCATAACAAAGATCAAACAATGCAGACATTTTAGAGTCAGTTTCCTGAAACAACAAAGAGAAAGATTCCCGTTAAACAGATTTACAGTAACATCATTTATGCAAAAATAAAATTCCTTCACAGTGACGTAGCCTAAAGGGGAAATCATTTAAATGAATGATTTTACTAAGTGTTGTTTTAGCTTGAGAGAAACACAGAGCAGTAGAGTCATTCTGGATTAAATGTCAGTGCTAGACAATTAGTTACATTCATTTTTGTGAATTGTAAGAAAGGAAATAATAGTGACGGACGTTCACAGGAAACACCAAAGAGGCAAGGAACCAAGATTAGCATAAATAGCAGGGAGCAATCAGACTTTACCTTGTAGTCAGGCATGTTCTTAACGCTCTCAGATAGACAGCACTTACATGGCACGATTTGAAGGATGAGAGACACATACAACCTGCCTTAAAATCTCTCTCCTGATATCTGCGATGGGAAGATTTAAAAGTTGGATGTTCTATCAATGGATGCAAGCTTACTTAGGTCAAGTTATCTTTGGAAATGGGCACAAGCTGGGGCACCTGGGTGCCTCAGTCGGTTAAATGTCTGACTCTTGGGGCGCCTGGGTGGCTCAGCTGATTGAGCGTCTGACTTCGGCTCAGGTCATGATCTCGCGGTCCTGGGTTCGAGCCCCATGTCAGGCTCTGTGCTGACAGCTCAGAGCCTGGAACCTGCTTTAGATTCTGTGTCTCCCCCCCCCCCCGCCCCTCTCTCCACCCCACCCCTGCTTGTGCTCTGTCTCTGCCTGTCTTTCAAAAATGAATAAACATTAAAAAAAAAAACTCAACAATCGAGTATCATTTCTTGACAAACGGGTTTTAAGCCCTGGTTCTGTCTGCCTGTCAGGAGCCAATGGTTGTTAACGTCTCGCAAAGACATAGCCTTTAATTTTCGGTTCCTTGTATTCCTTCTGCATTCTCTTACCTTCTCTTTTTTTTCCCCTCCGTTCTTTCCCCTGTATTCTACATTTAAAGTCTGTACAGATCTCTGGGCAGAGTTTTTTTCTCATTACAGAGTAAGCGAGTGCACGAATCAAAACATCTTAGAGGACACCGCAGGAAGTTTTTTTCATCTCCAACCTCTCGCCCTCATCAGCCCTAAAATGGCTGCCACCCAGCTCTCAGGGACCCAGTGCAATGGGTGACTTCCTAAACAGGAGAGCAAAACTTCAGAGAGGAGAAAGGGAAGAGCAAGCTCCTTCCTGAGTCAGAGGTACGTTTCACAATGACACGAGAGAGTGCTCCGGGGCCAGTCTGCCTAGTGGCACTCCTGGACAATTCTCAGTGACTTAATTTTTCCTGACCTCCCAGTCACCAAAACTAATGGCAAGCTCGGTCTTAGAGTCACAGAAGGATTAAACAAGGCAGAAAATGTCTTAGGGCGCCTGGGTGGCTCAGTCAGTTGAGCATCCGACTTCCGCTCAGGTCATGATCTCGCGGTCTGTGGGTTCGAGCCCCGCAGCGGGCTTTGGGCTGACCGCTCAGAGCCTGGAGCCTGTTTCAGATTCTGTGTCTCCCTCTCCCCGCTCCTGTGCCTTGACACTCTCTCTCTCTCTCTCTCTCTCTCAAAAATAATGAATAAAAAAAAAATTTAATATCTTAAAAACTGAACAAGCATTTGTTTTTTTTTTTTTTTAATTTTTTTTTTCAACGTTTATTTATTTTTGGGACAGAGAGAGACAGAGCATGAACGGGGGAGAGGCAGAGAGAGAGGGAGACACAGAATCGGAAACAGGCTCCAGGCTCTGAGCCATCAGCCCAGAGCCTGACGCGGGGCTCGAACTCACGGACCGCGAGATCGTGACCTGGCTGAAGTCGGACGCTTAACCGACTGCGCCACCCAGGCGCCCCAAGCATTTGTTGAGTGTCTCATGTATGTCAGGTCCTACGACCCGGTGCCCCTAAAAAGCATAATTATATTCCTTTGTATTTTAGAACGTGTTGAAATCACTATTTTACTCTTTGTGAACATTTAAAATGTACTCTGGTTTTTGTAGACACTGTCCTGTCATTTTTTAAATACTTAAAATACTAGAAACCTCAAAACGCGTGACTTAGGTTCCCCTCCATTTCTGACGGACTTTGTATATGCTTCCAGAACACTGAACACAACACAGAACTGCACATCTGTACTTAGCTGTCGCTGCAACTGAATCATGAGCCACTCGAGAGGAGGCCACTGTTCATCAGGGTACCCAGTGCCCAGCCCAGGGCTCAATACAGAGTGGATGCTTTATAAACATTTATGGATCTGGGACCCAATGCATCTAGCAAGCAGAAAGTAGTCGTTTTTCTCTGACACTACAGTACTTTTGCCTTAGTCTCCTGTAGACCGAGCAGCGCTGTGGCCAGTTCCAATTCTGGTCATATTTTTGAGTGACCTGAGCCAGCCAGGCGCCCCATATTTTTGCCTTTTATTTCTTAATTGTTTTTAAATGTTTATTCATTTTCGAAAGACAAAGGGAGACACAGCACACGCAGGGGAGGGGCAGAGAGAGAGGGGGACACAGAATCCGAAGCAGGCTCCGGGCTCCGGGCTGTCAGCACAGGGCCCGACGCGGGGCTCGAACTCACAGACCGTGAGACCATGACCTGAGCTGAAGATGGACACCCAACCGACTGAGATACCCAGGCGCCCTGCCTTTTATTTCTAAGAAAACACTATAATACGTTCTGAAAATGTTTACTGGGACAAGGACAAAAATAAATTTGTACAGCCTTTTCCTATTTTATCACATCGTCTTACAATGAAAGTAGTAATCTTGCATTCAGTATACATGATACAGATAATATAAAATTATATATGTGAATGATATAAATAACATTAAATTTTTCTTTTTTTAATTTATTTATTTTGAGAGACACTAAGTGCGAGCAGGGGAGGGACAGAGAGTGAACGAGAGAGACAATCAGTAGCAGTTTCCGTGCACTGTCAGCTGGGAGCCCTGTGTGGGGCTCGATCTCACGAACCGTGAGTCCGTGACCTGAGCTGAACACGAGAGTCCGCAGCTTAACCGAGTGAGCCACTCGGGTGCCCCCAAATTACTTTTCTAAGATACATGCGCAGCTATCCAAAGACAAGTATGCATTGTTAAGAGTAATATTTTCACCTTAATAAAATCATGGGGAAATGTACTAGAAAAGCATGGATTTCTCGTCAACTCATAGAAGCAACATGTATTTGCTCCCTCATGATGTATTTTTCTTGGCTTTGAACTGGAAGGGCCTTTCATGACTAACCAGTTTTGCCTGTTCCCCGTCTGTCTGAAATGGTATAAATATGGATCTGGGGAACCAACGTTTAAGAGTATAAGACAGTGAAATCAACAGCGAAAAAAAGCACAGGAAGCATTAGGTTTGATTTCAGTGCTATAGATTCTCCTTGGCTCTGGAATTTCCCCCCCACTCAGGCTCCCGGTGACAGGGCAGAGCCTAGACTAAGGTAAATGAAGCACTCACCTCATGCATAATTTTTAGGACGCTCCAAAAAAAAAAAAAAAAAACCTTCAGTATTTATAACACAATATTTTTAAAAATAAAAATTAATGCGGGTGGGGGTGGGAGAGCTCAGTTGGTAAAACATTCGACTCTCGATCTCGGGGTTGTGAGTTTGAGCCCCACATTGGGTGTAGAGATTACTTAAAAATAAAATCTTAAAAATGTTTTTTTTTTTTAAATCAACACAAGAACAATCCCTGATGAATAAAATATCAACAACAGAAACCAGATCAGACCGTGTGGGTGCAACCTTGCCCCACTTACTTCATTCCAGTTCCTTTCCTTACAGAAATACACGACCAGCCAGAGGGCTGAAGTTTGTCCATTTGATTTTTTAAAATATTTCATTAAAAACATTATCTCAATCGTCAAATTTGTATCGCCTCCCTAAATTTTGCACCTTTGGCAAGGGCCTCACTTGTCTCACCATAGTCCCAGCCCTGCCCAGTGACCCAATATTCTTTTTTAAAAGTCATTTTAGGGGCGCCTGGGTGGCGCAGTCGGTTGGGCGTCCGACTTCAGCCAGGTCACGATCTCGCGGTCCGTGAGTTCGAGCCCTGCGTCAGTCTCTGGGCTCATGGCTCAGAGCCTGGAGCCTGTTTCCGATTCTGTGTCTCCCTCTCTCTCTGCCCCTCCCCCGTTCATGCTCTGTCTCTCTCTGTCCCAAAAATAAATAAATGTTGAAAAAAAAAATTAAAAAAAAAAAATAAATAAAAAATAAAAGTCATTTTAGGGATGTCTGGGTGGCTCAGTCACTTGAGCATCCAACTCTTGATTTCGGCTCAGGTCCCAGTCCCAGCATGGTGGGATCGAGCCCCACATCAGACTCCACACTCAGTGTGGAGCCTGATAAAGACTCTTTCTCTCTCTCTCTCTTCTCACATCAAAAAATAAAATAAAAGTTACTTTAACGCCACAAAATATTTCAGAACTCACAGTGGAGCCTGTGGCGGAGGGCAAGAAGCCAGAATCTGTAGTCTGGAATCCACACGGATTACGTCTTAGAAGAGTAAAGCTTACCGATACCCATCATTAAACAGATTGTTAAAAACACTTTAAAGGAAAAAAAGCGGGGCGCCTGGGTGGCGCAGTCGGTTAAGCGTCCGACTTCAGCCAGGTCACGATCTCGCGGTCCGGGAGTTCGAGCCCCGCGTCGGGCTCTGGGCTGACGGCTCGGAGCCTGGAGCCTGTTTCCGATTCTGTGTCTCCCTCTCTCTCTGCCCCTCCCCCGTTCATGCTCTGTCTCTCTCTGTCCCAAAAATAAATAAACGTTGAAAAAAAAAATTAAAAAAAAAAAAAAAGAATATTCAGGGGCGCCTGGGTGGCACAGTCGGTTAAGCGTCCGACTTCAGCCAGGTCACGATCTCGCGGTCCGTGAGTTCGAGCCCCGCGTCAGGCTCTGGGCTGATGGCTCAGAGCCTGGAGCCTGTTTCCGATTCTGTGTCTCCCTCTCTCTCTGCCCCTCCCCCGTTCATGCTCTGTCTCTCTCTGTCCCAAAAATAAATAAACGTTGAAAAAAAAAATTTTAAAGGAAAAAAAGCAAGAAAATGTCTTAGGTACTATTCTGGGCCATTCCCCCTCAGGGGTAAAGGGGGGATGGCAGGAAATAGGAAATTTCCTCAACCTTATAAAAAGCATCCAGGAAAAACCCACAGCTAAAATGATGAGTAACGGTGAAAGACTGAAAACCTTCCCCCTAAGATCAGAAACAAGTCAAGAATGTCCACTCCTAGCACATCTATTTAACATTTCATTGGCAATTCTAGCCAGGAGAATTAGTCCAGAAAAAGAAATCAAAGGCAACCAGATTTGAAGGAAAGAAGTGGAAACCTCTATATTCTCAGATGTCATTATCTTACATAAAGAAAATCTTAAAGATACACACACACACACACACACAAATTAGAGGCAATAAACAAGCTTGGCAAAAGTGTGGAACACAAGATCCATACACAAAAGTAAATCCTATTTCTATACACCAGCAATGAACTATTCAAATATGAAATTTTTTTTCCAAATATGAAATCAAGAAAGCAATTCTAGGGGCTCCTGGGTGGCTCAGTCAGTTAAGCAGATTTCAGCTCAGGTCATGATCTTACGGTTCATTGGTTCTAGCCCCCCATCGGGTTCTGTTTGGACAACTCAGAGCCTGGAGCCTGTTTCAGGTTCTGTGTCTCTCTCTGCCCCTCCCCTGCTCGCATGCTGTCTCAGTCTCAAAAATAAATAAACATTAAAAAAAATTAAAAAAAAAAAAAAAAAAAGAAAGCAATTCTACCAAGACCACCCAATAGAGGAAACAATAATCTTTTTTTTTTTTTTTACCAAATGATGTTAGAGGACCTGTACATGCAAAAGAATGAAGTCGGATCTTAGCTCAACCATTTGCAAAAAAGCAACTCAAAATGGGTCAAAGATGTAAACGTAAAACACCAACCTGGAAAACTCTTAGAGGAAAACCTAGAGGTAAATCGTCATAATTTCTTATCTATGATACCAAATCATGAACCACAAAAGAAAAAAGCAAACTGGACTTCATCCAAAGTAAAAATTCTTGTGCTTCAAAGGACACCATCAAGAAAGTAAAAAACCAACCCAGAATACAGGAGAAGATATTTATGAATTGTATACCTGAGAGGGGTCTAGTGGCCACAATATGTTAAAAAAAAAAAAAACAACTATTACGACAATAAAAAGGCAAACAATCCTCTTTCATTTCAGAAGTCTACTCCGCCGGCTCCCTGCCGCTTACAAACAAGATCCTCCCTGACTGATGGTTTGTCGTTCTCGGCATTTCTAACAACTGCCCTCACAGCTGCTCCCTGTCTCAGATTTTAGATCTGAACCCCTGCTCCTTCCTCATTTCTGAAGTCCCCCCTACCTCCCCACTTATAATAAGGTCACCTCTCCCCCGCGCTGTGCCTTTCCATTTCAAAGTTTCACCCTCACTGCGCCCCAGCCCCCCACTTCTAGGATCTTCCATCCCCGCTCTACTTCTTCCGTTTCTAAGGTCTTGTGCTTCGCTCCAACCCCACTTCTAACGTGGGCTTTTCTTACTCCTCCCACCCCACTAAGGTCCCCCCCCCTCCTTGCTCCGCTTTCCTCTCTTTTTCCGGAAGCCTGGGTCTCTTTTCTCCTCCTCTACCCCACTCATCTCTAAATCCCCCCCACGACGTGTTCTGCTCCTCCCACGTCTAACATTCGCCTCTCCTGCTCTTCTCCACGCGCATGGCTGTCCCCTCTACTAATAAGGCATGCCCTCCCTATCCTTACCCACCTCGTTTTTTTGGCACGCTCTCCTCCCCTGCTTCTCCCGCCCCCCCCCCCCGCTGCAACCCCTGCGCTGCATCTACCCTGCCCCTTCCCCCACCCCACCACTCCCCCCATACCTCACCCCTTCCCCCACCCCTCCCCCTCCCCCCTCCACTCGACCCATCCCCCCTTCCCCCTCCCCACCTCTCCCCTCCCCACCCTTTCCCCTCCCCCCACCTCTTCCTCCTCCTAATCCCCCCCCCCCCGCCTCCCCACTCCCCGTACCGCACCCGACCTGCCGCCATTTTTAAGTTTAGCGGTTCCTGCTCAGCTCGCCAACTTCATTTACGAAGTCCGCCCATCTCCCCCTCCCCTTCCCCATTTCGAAAGTGGGTATTAATCGTGAAGAGTTCTGAGGTTAGAAGGTTCGAGGGTGCCAATAGAGAGGAAAGGTGCAAGCGAAGAAACAAAAAACAAGCAAGAAACAAGCAAGCGAATACACCGCCCCTTTTCTTGCTGCCCATTATCACTCTTCGAAAACTAGTCCCTAGAATCCAGTAATTTGTGACAGGCTCTCGGACTTCCAGGAGCATGTGGCCCCACATACGAAGTGGGCAGGTAGCTAGCTATCCACCCTTAAGAGAACAAAATATATGGAGACGGCTGGCTTTTTTATTTCCCTCAGCCTGAACCTTTACAGCAATCGTGCCACACACAATTTCTGTCAGCTTCCGCCAACTTCCCACCTATTGGCTCTGTATAAAATGGCAGCAGAAAGGTCTGGGCTTGACCCAACGTACTTTACTTGGGGGCCTGGAACGGAGCTTTACCCAACTGGGGACCCGGAATGGGGCTTTACCCACTTGGGGGCCTGGAATGGCGCACAGAGCACTAGCCTCGTCTCGCCCGGCGGCGTGTGCCTCATGGCGCCCGCCACTCGAGGTCTTCTGTCCGAAACCAGTGAGCCCTGACTAGTTGGGGCTGGGGGCTGGGGTCTACATACCTAAAGACATATCAAGAAAAGCCATCTTTCCCCCATTGTCAGGTTCTTCCAGCACAATTCCAGAAAGCGTCCGGTTGAAAACCGAAGCCATCTTCACAGCGTAACTGCACACGGCTCTCAGCTAGGCTTACGTAGTGAGTGCGCCCCCTCCCTGCTCCGTAGGGTTCTGGCGAAACTTGTCACCCAATCACAGTCCTTTCCGTCACTGTTGCTAAGGCTCAGGGGGTGGAGCTTAGCAATTACCACGCCTTCCCCCACAGATCTCTGCACGGGATCTTGGCTCATAACAACAACAACAAAAAAAGACCCTCGCATTTTTTTTACCCATCTTTCTAAGAACCGTCTCTTGTCTTGTGCGTCCACCGTCCTGTCAGGAACAACTCTTTTTCTTCTGTGACACCTTGACCTTCGCTTTTCAGAACTCAGAAAAACCCATTTGTCCTCTTTGCTGTTGGCATTCTTGGTGAAGAAAACGTTATGTTCTTGACGTGATAGGTTCGCCGCTTCCCTCAAATCTGAAGAGCTACCACAAATTTAGCAGTTAGGATCCATCCACAGGCTTGTAGTACCACATACCTTTTTTTTTTTAATTTTTTTTCAACGTTTTTTATTTATTTTTGGGACAGAGAGAGACAGAGCATGAACGGGGGAGGGGCAGAGAGAGAGGGAGACACAGAATCGGAAACAGGCTCCAGGCTCCGAGCCATCAGCCCAGAGCCTGACACGGGGCTCGAACTCAGGGACCGCGAGATCGTGACCTGGCGGAAGTCGGACGCTCAACCGACTGCGCCACCCAGGCACCCCAACCACATACCTTTTCATGACTTCCCTAAAGATGTGGCCATGACATGTCTTAAGACAAAAAAAAAAAAAAATGTAACTATTCTTCTTATCACCTCAATACTGCTCGGTATACACTATTTTTTTTTTTAATTTTTTTTCAACGTTTATTTATTTTTGGGACAGAGAGAGACAGAGCATGAACAGGGGAGGGGCAGAGAGAGAGGGAGACACAGAACCGGAAACAGGCTCCAGGCTCCGAGCCATCAGCCCAGAGCCCGACGCGGGGCTCGAACTCACGGACCGCGAGATCGTGACCTGGCTGAAGTCGGACGCTTAACCGACTGCGCCACCCAGGCGCCCCTCGGTATACACTATTTTTAAGTGTGGGAAGAATCCGGGGTGTCACTGGTTCTTCAGAGGAAATAAAAATAAAATTAATACATTTTGAGAGCTGAAAACGTGCTCAAGCTGTCACAGAAATCACAATATAAATATCTGGGTTCCTTACTATATTAGTCTCTGAGGATACAGGTATCTATAAAATACATGTGAGACCTACAGGAGAAAATCACCTAAGGTATCCAGAAAAATTCATTTAAGACTTGAAAAGATAGGGAATAATTCTAAGGGTGGAAAGGGTATTTCCTGACAGGGGACACTGTGCTCCCAACACTCTGAAAAGGTCAAGTCACTTCATGTGGTGAGGTACTGAAAGACGAATCTGAAGAGATCAGCAGAAAATAGATTATGGAGAGATTTGTATGCAAACGGTTTGGAGCATTTTTTAAATTTTTTCTGAAAAATATTTATTTTTGAGAGACAGAGAGAGAGAGAGATTGCGAGCAGGGGAGGAACAGAGAGAGGGGGAGACACAGAATCCAAAGCAGGCTCCAGGCTCTGAGCTGTCAGCGCAGGGCTGGACGCAGGGCTGGAACCCACGAACCCTGAGCCCATGACCTGAGCCGAAGTCGGTTGCTCAGCTGAGCCACCCAGGTGCCCCTGGAGCATTTTTTAATATCAGATTTATTGCATTATAGAATAAGAAGGGAGGAGGACCAAAGACAGGCTCCCAAGGAAATTACAAAGGAAATTGAGTAGAAAGTGTCAGAGAGCTATGGGAAGAACTAGCAAAGAAGCATCCAGGAAATAAAGGGAAAATTCTAAGAGGGACCTAGTGGTCCACCAAGTCAAGGATTGCTGAATGATCAAGTTAGCTAAGAACCGGAGAAGTCATTAAATTTAGTAATTAAGAGCTGGTTGGTTGTTTTCCTAACCTTCAGCAGACTTCTAACAGGCCACAAGTTGAAGACTGATCAATTAATTATTTTTTATTTAATGAACACTTATAACATTTGCTATCTGCCAGGCACTGTTCTAAGAGCTTTGCAAATATTCATTTGTTTAAACCTCTGGGCACCTGGGTGGCTCAGTCAGTTAAGCATCTAACTCTTGGTATCAGCTCAGGTCAGGAACTCATGGTTTGTGAGCCCTGCATTGGGCTCTGGGCTGACAGTGCTGAGCCTGCTTGGGATTCTATCTCTCCGTCTCTCTTTGCCCCTCCCCTGCTTGCATGTGCACACATGCATGTTCTCTCTCAAAAATAAATGAATGAACTTAGAATAAAAAAAAAGAGAGAGAGAGAGAGAGAGAAGCACCTGAGTGGCTCAGTCAGTTAAGTGTCCGACTTCGGCTCAGGTCATGATCTCGTGGTTCATGAGTTGGAGCCCCGCATGGGACTTTGTGCTGACAGCTGGGAGCCTGGAGCCTGCTTCGGATTCTGTGTGTCCCTCTCTCTCTGCCTCTCAGCCACTCACGCTCTGTTCTCTCTCTCTCTCTCTCTCTCAAAAATAAACATTAAAAAATGTTTCTTTAAATCAATTGTAGAACATTTGGGTATCTTTTAGTCAAGGATCTTTTGATGGGAAACAACAGAAGTCTACTCCAACTAGGTTGAACAAAAAGGAAGATTTATTAGAAGAATCCAGTGAAGGTCAACAGTGTGAACTTTAGTTTATCCTCCCAAAAGAGCAGAACTGGTTAATTTATTTGATACACCAGCAGGATTTGATGTAGTTGATTACTTTTTCCTCCTTGAAATGCTTTGTTCACTTGACTCCTAAGATACCATTCCCTCCTGGGTTTCCTTCTACCTTACCAGCTGCTCCATTTATGTTTTCTTTTCTGGCTCCTCCTCATCCTGACCTCTAAACCATTGGTGCTCAAACTTTAGCATACATTTGAATCACCTTACTAAAACACAGCTTGCTGGGCTCTACCCCCAGAGATGCTGATTTCAGTAGGTCAGGAATTGGGAAGAAAAATGTGTATTTCTAGCAAGTTCCCATGTGATGCTGATGTTGCTGGTGTAGGGACCATGCTTTGAGAAGCAATGCTTTAAACACAGGGGCCAAAGCCCAGTCCTTAGAGAGTTTCTGTATTTACGTATATACTGCCTCAATGATCGCATCCAGTCTCCCGGCTTTCAAAAGCAGCTGTACAGAGATGACTCCTAAATTCGAATCTCTAGCTCAGACCTCTCCACTGAAAGTTTGTGTAACTGATATACCTACTCAACATATCTACTCAGATATACAACGGTCATCATGATCCTAAGTTTTCAAGACCAGATGCTTAAAAAAAAAAAAAAGTGTATTTATTGTAGAGAGAGAGAACAGGCACGTGTACTAGAGCAGGGGAGGGGCAGAGAGAGAGAGAGAGAGAGGGAGAGAGAGAATCCCAAGCAGGCTCTGTGCTGTCAGCTTACAGAACCCAGTGTGAGGCTTGATCTCATGAACAGTGAGATCATGACCTGAGTTGAAATCAAGACTCAGACGCTGAACTGACTGAGCCAGCCAGGCACCCCAGGACCAAAATCAAATCTTCCCTCACAAAACCTGCTCTTCCTACGTTCTGTCTCATTTCGGTAAATGGCAACTCCATCATTCTTTTTCTTTTTTCCAAGTTTTTATTTAAATTCCAGTTAGTTAACGTACAGTGTAATATTAGCTTCAGGTGTAGAATTAAGTGACTCATCACTTACATGTTACACCTGGTGCTCATCACAATAAGTGCCCTACTTAATCCCCATCACCCATTTCATCCATCCCCCCCCCCTCCCCCCCAGCAACCCTCTGTTTGGTCTCTATAGTTAAGAGTCTGTTTCATGGTTTGAATGGCAATTCTATTCTTCTATTTGCTCGGGACAAAGGATTTGAAGTCATTCTTGACTTTTTTTCTCCTATCACGCCCTATATCCAATCCATCTGCAAATTCTGTGAGTTCTACCTTCAAAATATATCCAGAATCTCATCATCTCTCACCACATCGACCACGACCATCTTGATTCAAGCCATCATCATTTCTTGCCTCCATTATTGAAATAGTGAGAGGCCTGAGAAAATTGAAACTTAAAAGCTTAAGTTATGGGAAACTGAAACCTAACCAAGCTTAACCAGCTTGTTCCGCTTCTGTACAATTGCTTGGCGCGCCCATGTATTCCTGATCAATCATTATTGCCTGGCACATCCGTATATTCTTGATCAACCATTGTTACTTGGCACATCCGTGTACTCCTGATCAATCATTGTTGCTTGGCACATCCGTGTATTCCTGATCAATCATTGTGATACCCGTACCCCCGGTTGTGGTCTGACCTAAAGGCAGGAGCCAATCGAATACTGTTAAGTGTCCAACTTTAAACACCAACCAATCACAGCTCTGTAACTGTGGAAAATTCCTGATTTCCCCATGACTTGTTTGTACCTGTCTATAAAAGGGGTGTAAAAACCTCTCTCAGGGCCTCTTGGCGTCACCGGCAAGGGGGGCGCAGAGGTCCAGGTTCGAACCTGCGATAAATGACCCTTGCTGCTTAGCTTTGACTCTGGACTCTGGTGGTTCGTTTTTGGGGGTCTCTTAGACTCTGGGCGTTTCAATAGCTTCCTAACTAATCTTCATACTTCTGTCATGGTTCTTATGTTCATTCCCCACACAGAAGCCAAAATGAGTCTTTTAAAACATTAGTCAGCTGCTCAGCAAATGAAGTCCCTTCCTATTTTTTTTGCGAAACTCTCAGCATTAGAATCTTTTTTAAATAATTTATTGATTTTTTAATTTATATCCAAGTTAGTATATAGTGCAACAATGATTTCAGGAGTAGATTCCTTAATGCCCCTTACCCTTTTAGCCCATCTCCCCTCCCACAACCCCTCCAGCAACCCTCTGTTTGTTCTCTATATTTAACAGTCTCTTATGTTCTGTCCCCCTCCCTGTCTTTATTTTATTTTTGCTTCCCTTCCCTTATGTTCATCTGTTTTGTATCTTAAATTCCTCATATGAGTGAAGTCATATGATATTCGTCTTTCTATGAATGACTAATTTCACTTAGCATAATACCCTCTAGTTCCATCCACATAGTTGCAAATGGCAAGATTTCATTATTTTTGATTGCTGAGTAATATACTCCATTGTATATAGATACCACATCTTCTTTATCCATTCATCCACTGATGGACATTTGGGCTCTTTCAATACTTTGGCTATTGTCGATAGGTCTGCAATAAACATTGGGGTGCACGTGCCCCTTTGAAACAGCACACCTGGGGGCGCCTGGGTGGCTCAGTTGGTTAAGCGTCCAACTTCGGCTCAGGTCATGATCTTGCGGTCCGTGAGTTCGAGTCCCACGTCGGGCTCTGTGCTGCCAGCTCAGAGCCTGGAGCCTGTTTCAGATTCTGTGTCTCTCTCTCTGACCCTCCCCCCATTCATGCTCTGTCTTTCTCTGTCTCAAAAATAAATAAACATTAAAAAAATTTTTTTAAAAAGAAACAGCACACCTGTAACCCTTGGATAGTGCAATTGCTGGGTCATAGTTAATTTTTTGAGGAACCTCCATACTGTTTTCTAGAAAGAGAGCCTCTTTCTCTGCATCCTCGCCAACATCTGTTGTTGCCTGAGTTGTTAATGTTAGCCATTCTGACAGGTGTGAGGTGGTATCTCATTGTGATTTTGATTTGTATTTCCCTGATGATGAGTGATGTGGAGCATCTTTTCATGTGTTGGTTGGCCATCTGGATGTCTTCTCTGGAGAAGTGTCTATTCATGTCTTTTGCCCATTCCTTGACTGGATTATTTGTTTTTTGGGTGTTGAGTTTGATAAGTTCTTTATAGATTTTGGATACTAACCCTTTATCTGATATGTCATTTGCAAATATCTTCTCCCATTCCGTTGGTTACCTTTTAGTTTTGCTGATTGTTTCCTTTCGTGTGCAGAAGCTTTTTATCTTGATGAGGTCCCAAAAATTCATTTTTGCTTTTGTTTCCCTTGACTCTTGAGTAAGAAGTTGCTGCAGCTGAGGTCTGTCATAGACTCTAAGTCTAAAGTTCTCTTTTGGCCAGCAAAAGAGCGGACACGGGATTAAAGCAAGAGATGGCTAATGTCCAGGAAAAGACAAGAGCCCCGTATAAGGGTCCTCGTCCCATATTTATTCAGATCAGAAGGCTTACAAATTTGATGGGATGGGTGTGCACAAAGAGACAAAGAAACAGTGAACATTAACTTGTGGACGTGAAGGAAAGGGGGGTTTTGAAGATATACGGTGTCTGGGGTTTGGGTCAATATAAAACAAAATCCTGGAGCCGGGCAAATGGGCAGATAGCTGTTAATGGCAGACATGAGGCAGCACCTCTGTTTATCTTAGCTAGCCTAGGGGATGAGACAGATAGGGGGAATAACCTCAGGGTTAATAAGGCACCTTTTCTTTTGTTAACCATCTCTTCTCTTGGGGCTGCTTCGCCTGCAGCTCAGTGGTCCATAGTCCAATTCACCAGTTTACCTAACCTGGCCCTATCCTCCTGTGCAAGCAGCTTTTCTGCTATCGTACTAAATTGGGGATGCTTCCACCCTGAACATCTAATCTTGTTTATTTCATATTCCTATGTATTGGGCACCTTTGTGCCTGTTCCTTTTCTGGGCCTTTGCCTCTTCCTCTCTATTCTGCACCCCCTCTCTATTTTGGGGTGCCGTCGCACCTCCCTATTCCTGGCACCATTGTACCTCGCTATTCTTGGGGTGCTTTTTCACCCCCCATATCCTTGGGGTGCCAATCTGGTTTATCCAAACTTGGTTGTGAGTATTTTATGACTTTGTAAGTCTTTATGCCTTGTGAACCCATTGGTGTAAGCCCCAGGGGATTCCTAAGCTTATCCCCCACAGAGGTCAAAGAGGTTTTTGCCTGCTTTCTCCTCGAGGATTTTGATGGCTTCCTGTCTTACGTTTAGGTCTTTCATCCGTTTTGAGTTTATTTTTGGGTACGGTGTAAGAAAGTGGTCCAGGTTCATTTTTCTGCGTGTTCCTGTCCTGTTTTCCCAGCACCATTGGCTGAAGAAACTGTTTTTCTCCTCCCACTGGATATTCTTTCCTGCTTTGTCAAAGATTAGTTGGCCATACGTTTGTGGGTCCATTTCTGGGTTCTCTGTTCCGTTCCATTAATCTGAGTGTCTGTTTTTGTGCCAGTACCATACTGTCTTGATGATTACAGCTTTGTAATACAGCTTGAAGTCCGGGATTGTGATGCCTCCAGCTTTGAGCGTTTCTTTTTCAGGATTGCTTTGGCTATTTGGGGTCTTTTCTGGTTTCATACAAATTCTAGGATTGTTTGCTCTAGCTCTGTGAAGAATGCCGGTGTTATTTTGATAGGGATTGTTCAGCATTAGGATCTTACTGGGAGGCAGAGCCTGTCTCCAATTACAAACCAAGAAAATTTCCGAGAAACTGAGTGGAAACATATGACCTAGACTTGGCCTGCATGGAAGCTGGTATTAGCACAACACAGAAGCAGGGACAGTGTCGAATTCATTCTGGCCACAATAAGTCAATCTCTAGGGGCATCAGTGGCAGTGCTGTGTTTCCAGCAGCAGTGTGTGGCACTGGTGGCCTCATCAGATTAATTCTGAGGTACGATTTTAGTTACAACTCTGAATTTCTTTTTTTTATTAAATTTCTTTTTAATGTTTATTTTTGAGAGCAACAGAGAGACAGCACATGAGCAGCAGAGGGGAAGGGGTAGAGTGAGAGGGAGACACAGAATCTGAAGCAGGCTCCAGGCTCTGAGCTTTCAGCACAGAGCCTGACATGAGTCTCGAACTCACAGACCGTGAGATCATGACCTGAGCCGAAGTCGGACGCTTAACCGACTGAGCCACCCAGGCGCCCCAGCAATTCTGGATTTCCAACTATTCTTGGTTCCTGTCTTTTTTTCTTGAACCTGGTTCTCTAGAGTCTTTAGCTTTCTTGAGCTACCCAACTGACTTTCAGTAAATTCCTTCGATTCTGAAGACAACCAGAGTCAGTCCCATTCGACTAAGAACGCTGTTCCTGCTGGCATCAGTTGAACATCCAGCATAAGAGAAATAATACATTGAATTTTGCTTTAGTATTGGCCACCATATATTAACTGACAAACTAGAATGAAACAAAGGAACTCAACTAAATTTGCGGGGAGATTTAAATCATGTCCTGTGAAGCATGATTGAAGAGATTGTACACGTTTCGTCTGTAGAAATATCAGGGGACCATAACTGTTTTCAAATAATCCTAGGAAGAGGGAGCAAAGTTATCACTTTGTGCAGCACTAGAGGGCAGTACTAGCCCAAGTTACAGGAAAATTGATTTCCACGTACTATACAGAGACACTCCAATAAGTAAACCACAACAGTGGGACAAAACTACAACAATAAGATAAACCGCCTTGAATTGAGGTATTGACACTGGAAGCATTGAAGCGGAAGCTAATGTGTTACATTAATTAATGTGTTCAATGTGTTACAATCAGTGATCTCTGAGGTTCTTTCTAAGTCTGAGGCTATTGGAAAAACAAACACATGGTGACCTCTGGCCAATTATTGCAGTCATATGATTTAGAGATTTTTAAAATAATAGGTAGAGGGGCGCCTGGGTGGCTCAGCTGGTTAATCATCCGACTTCGGCTCAGGTCATGATCTCATGGTTCGTGGGTTCAAGCCCCGCGTCGGGCTCTGTGCTGACAGCTCAGAGCCTGGAGCCTGTTTCAGATTCTGTGTCTCCCTCTCTCTCTCTGACCCTCCCCCGTTCATGCTCTGTCTCTCTCTATCTCAAAAATAAATAAACGTTAAAAAAAATAATAACAGGTAGAGATGATAATAGAAGAAAAAATAGGTAATCATTCCCACCTAGAGAAGTGAGAGCAACATAGGTTTTATGTACCTAGAATGGAGATTAAGCACTATACTTTAGAACAAAATTAGGTATTAATTTACATATACTTAACTATTCTTTCTTAGGCAAATTTCTCTGGCAGAGTACCATAACAATTAATTAATTTATTTTTTAAATGTATTTATTTATTTGAGCAGGGGGGGGTGGTGCAGGCAGAGAGAGAGGGAGACAGAGAATCTCAAGCAGGCTCCAAGATGTCAGGGCAAATCCCGAAGTGGCGTTGAACTCACAAATCGTGAGATCATGACCTGAGTGGAGATCAAGATTCTGATGTTAAACCGACTAAGCCACCCCGGCGCCCCACAAATTATTTTGATTTAAAAGTTAAGTGCTTTATGGAAAGAGTTCTGTTATAATGTTTTCTTTTTTAGACTTTATTATCAAGTAATCTCTACACCCAATGTAAGCCTTGAACTCACAACCCTGAGATCGAGAGTTGCATGCTCTTCCAACTGAGTCAGCCAGACACCCCTGTTATATTGTTCTTAACAGATAATTTTGAGAATGCAATGATTCCTATTCCTTGTGTTAAACAAGTTACATTCCTGGCATGGGGCACCTGGGTGGCTCAGTCAGTTAAGTGGTTAAGTGTCCAACTCTTGATCTCAGCGCAGGTCACGATCTCATGGCTCATGAGATTGAGCCGGGCTCTGTGCTAACAGAGCAGAGACTGCTTGGGATTCTCTCTCTCCCTCTTTCTCTGTCCCTCCCTTGCTCGCTTGCTCTCTCTCAAAATAAATAAATAAAATTTTTAAAAAGACTATATTCTTGGAAAAGGCTGAAACTCCAATTAGATTAGGTATTAAGTCTCAGTTTGGTGATGTGGGACTTAGCATCAGTGACTCCATTTTGGGCAGGTTGTCTCTTTTTTAACCATCTTCAGCCTCTTTGATCAAACTCTTAGCTAAGCTGAGAGATATGACCAAATTTTAAGGTTTTAGTGCCACTCCCAGCCACCTCTCAAGTTCTCCCAGTTTTTGTTGATTCTTTGTGCGGTACTCACAGGTCACGACGATTTTGCGGACTCTGTGATATTCACAGGTCACAACATCAGGCTCACAATTTTTTAGTGGGTGATTTTCTTTATTCTTTTCCTGGCATTCCAGTTTTAGGGACGTCATTTTTGGGGGGTAGTTAGCGGCTGCAAACATGCATTTAAATGTTTGAGAGAGTATAGCACACCAAGGAGATTA
Source organism: Lynx rufus (assembly GCF_022079265.1). Lineage (NCBI taxonomy): Eukaryota > Metazoa > Chordata > Mammalia > Carnivora > Felidae > Lynx > Lynx rufus. Next base: position 10,960,356 of record NW_025814833.1, on the reverse strand, counting down.
CTATGATTATTACAAGTGAGATAATTACCGATGTCTGGAGTTCCCTTCAAGCCATGGTCTCCAGGCCCCAAACCAATTAAAATCAAATAAGTCAAAGAAAGACCACATTGAAGGAGTCACCTTTCAAAGCCAAGTGGCTTGCTCAGTGAGCTTATGTAACTGAGTTCCAACTTCCCCAGAAGTGTTAATCCAGGTACAAGAGGTGGTATTGGCCACAGCACAAACACCTCCTTGTGCAGCTAAAACATAATCAAGGGTTATCCCTACCCACAAGAACAATTTTGGCCAGAGGGTCTAAGGATTTTTGTCAGACAGCTGTTGCGTTAGCAACAGATTCTGTAATATTTTCAAGAATTAAGGAGAGGTTCCTGATCACAGCCTTATGTACATTTATTCCTAAACAGGGAAGTTGGGACCCACCAAAGGGAGCTAATTTTCAATCTGCCTCTGGTACAGACGTGGGGGTAAGTAAAATGTAAGGGTCTATAGACGACACAAGTGGTTTTATTCTCTCTCTCTTTTTTTTAATGTTTATTTTTGAGAGAGAGAGAGAAAGAGTATGAGTTGGGGAGTGGCAGAGGGAGACAAGGACAGAGGATCCAAAACGAGCTCTGTGCTGACAGCAGAGAGCCTGGTTCGGGCTTCAAACTCATGAACCCTGAGATCATGACCTGAGCCGAGGTCAAGAGACACTTAACCGCTTAACGGACTGAGCCACCCAGGCACCTCCAGCTGGTTTCCTTCTGATTACCTTTGCTTGTTTTCTTTTCTCTGTATAGAACCCAGACCCAAGGTTCCCTGCATTTGGAGTTGTTAACTAGAGATGGGGGAATGGATCCCCAGGTTAGAAAGTGTGACCCAAGAGTGAAAGGGCGGAGTTTGTTCTAGAGAAACTGAAGCAGGGGCATCGTGCAAGCCCAACAAAGGTTGTTCGGAGGTTGGATTACCCTTTTTAGCAACTGCCTGGGAGCAACAGATGATGGCATTATCTTTTCAGGCCAACGACACTCTAAAGGAAAGAATGAGAGAAAAAGAACAGTTTCATGTTTAGTTAAAGTATGCAGTCTTGATCTAGGGTCTTGGGAGGGAGCAGCCTGCCTTGAGGTCAGCTACTTCTTCTGTTAGCCAATTTGATTTCGAAGTCTCCGGCTGTGTGGAGGACCAGCTATCAGGTGAAGACTCCTTTAGCTGTGAAATACATATCCAGGGTTCAAGTCCCTGAAATTCAGCTCCCATCCGGTCAGTGGGGAAGACCTGGTCTAGTCTTTTCCAAGGAGATTAAAGGGCAGTCTTTGTTCTGAGCGATTCCAAACTCGCAGGATGGGAGAAAATGGGAAATGTTAGTCTGAAAATTTATAGCCAGATATTTGAGGAAACCAGAAGAATTCAGGACCCAGTTCTGTTATAGGTCTATAACAAAACCCTAAGGCAATTAATAGGATTAGAATCTATTATTAAAAAGGTGCTAGCATAATTCTTCTTAATACAATTACCCCCCTTTTTTTCACCAAAGATAACTTGTTTGCACTAAATATGCTATGATTATTTACACAAGTGCGGCAAGAATAGTGATTGACCATGTAAGCTCTTTTTAAGACTGCTTTGCTGAAACCTCATAGGCAAGGTACCAGGCCGATTTTTTCAAAGGGCATATTGGTTTCATAAAGTTAACCTTAGTTTTTTTTTTAAACTCTCTGGTCATTTTTTTTTTTTAATTTTTTTTTCAACGTTTTTTATTTATTTTTGGGACAGAGAGAGACAGAGCATGAACGGGGGAGGGGCGGAGAGAGAGGGAGACACAGAATCAGAAACAGGCTCCAGGCTCCGAGCCATCAGCCCAGAGCCTGACGCGGGGCTCGAACTCACGGACCGCGAGATCGTGACCTGGTTGAAGTCGGACGCTTAACCGACTGCGCCACCCAGGCGCCCCCCCCCGGTCATTTTTGAGTCTGCACATATCTCTGTCCAATATGGCATTTCAAAAAAATATGACATTTCAGTCAATGCCTTGGTAATATAAGCAATGTTTCTAATTGTGTCTTGTTACAAGGAAAACAGATTCTTATTGAACTTATGTAAATGACTATTTTTGCCATAAAAAGACCCAGGAATCTCTGGATTTTGGAGGAATCATGTAAGAGAAAAAGGACATGTGTCATCATTGTTTACAAGGGTCTACTTTTATTTCTGGAATACTTATATACCTATACAAATAAAACATAAAGAAAATATTTGTTTTAATTTCAGTATAGTTAACATGCAGTGTTATGTTAGTTTCAGGCGTACAATATAGTAATTCAACAATTCTGTACATTACTCAGTGCTCATCATGGTAAGTGTACTCTTAATCCCCATCACCTATTTCCCCCATCCCCTCACCCTTCTGCCATCTGGTAACCATCTGTTCTCTGCAGTTAAGAGTCTGGTTTTTGGTTCATCTCTTTTCTATTCTTTGATTTTTTTTTTTTTGTTTCTTAAATTCCATATATGAGTGAAATCATATGGTATTTGGCTTTTTGTTTCTGACTTATTTTATTTAACATGATGCCCTCCAGTGCCACCCATGATGTTGCAAATGGCAAGATCTAATTCCTTTTCATGGCTGAGTAATATTCCACGGCATGTATGTATATACACCACTTCCTTATCCATTCATTTATCGATGAACCCTTGAACTGCTTCTGTATCTTAGCGATATAAATATTGATGCAAGAAACATAAGGGTATATACATCTTTTCAAATTAGTGTGTTTTTGTTTTCTTTGGGTAAATACCCAGAAGTGGAATTACTGTCTTTAATTTTTTAAATGGTGTTTTCCACAGTGGTTGCACCAATTTACATTCCTACCAATAGTATATGAGTGTTCCCTTTTCTCCACGTCTTTGTCAACACTTGTTTCTTGTGTTTTTGATTTTTCCCATTCTGACTGGTGTGAGGTGATATCCCATTGTGATTTTGATTCACGTTTTGTTTAAACAGATTATTTGTTTTCTTGGTGTTCAGTTGTGTGAATTCTTTATATATTTTGGATATTAAGTGCTTATTGAATATATCATTTGCAAATATCTTCTCCCATTCAGTAGGTTGCCTTTTTTTTTGTTAATGGTTTCTGTTGCTATGCAAAGATTTTTATTTTATATATATATATGTATGTATATATATACACACACACATGTTTTTAGTCATCTCTACACCCAACATGGGAATCAAACTCATGACCCTGAGATCAAGAGTTAGATGTTTTACCCACTGAGCCAGCCAGATGCCCCTCTATGAATTTCTTTTTTACATTAAGATTTTGTCCTGTTTTTACTCTTTCCCATTCTGAAATAGCCAGCTTCACTTTAGGACAAATTAAATTTCTTTTTCTTCAACAAAATGCATCTCATACCTTTTCTTACTGAAAATACAGATTCTACTTTCCTTGAACACGGAGATGCTTCCCCTATAATTTCTAGTAGCTTTAATTTACATATATTTATATGTAAATATATTTTACCTGCATTGAAATTAAATGAAATACTTTAAATTACATATATTAAAATTTTTAATCCTCAAAAGCCTTATTTTCTACTGAAAATTAAGATGTGAACAATTCTGGACTATCTCTTACACTAGCATTCTGTGGCTTGACAAATATAGAAATACTTTTTGTAATTTGTAGAAATACATGCTTTCTCATAGTACATTTTTCAGTATGGCACAAAACATGTTTACTAATGCACCCAAATATCACTAGTTCCTCTGTAAAAATCTATTTTTAGTAATGTTTCAGTATTTTATTTTATTTGGAGATGACCTAGATATTCAATATATTTGTTCTAACTCATCATTTAACCTAACTTGCCCAAACTTTAACTTTTGAGTATCCAAAAGATTTTGGGAACTCTTTGCTGGAAAGTTCACCTAGAAACTCTTATGCATTTATGTCCATTTAAAGCATTTGCTCTTGGGGCGCCTGGGTGGCTCAGTCGGTTAAGTGTCCAACTTCGGCTCAGGTCATGATCTCACGGTCTGTGGGTTCGAGCCCCACGTCAGGCTCTGTGCTGACAGCTCAGAACCTGGAGCCTGTTTCAGATTCTGTGTCTCCCTCTTTCTCTGACTCTCCCCTGTTCATGCGCTCTCTTTCTCTCTGTCTCAAAAATAAATAAATGTTAAAAAAAAAAATTAAAAAAAATAAAGCATTTGCTCTTGATAATGATGTTTAGATTACTTATGAAAGCGTTATTACACGTTAGACAAAGTCATTCAATATTCCCCGCTGTTTTTCTGACTGACAAATTTTGTAACAGAGGAAACATCTACTTATGAGGTTAGGAAAGCCAGGTGTAATAAAAGTTGTATGTCTGTATTGCATTCATTTAATGTTGATAACGCTACAGACAGTCCATTTTGTTTAAAACACCAACTTAAAGTAGCTTTTATTCACTGAAGATTGTCTTAGGCCATGTGAACTTGAAAAGAAACCCAAAACCTTTGGCTCAGTTTTCCTAGTTTTAAAAACTTTTTGTAATGTTTACTCATTTTTGAGGGAGAGACAGAGAGATAGAGAGAGACAGAGACAGAGGGCAAGTGGGGGAGGGGCAGAGAGAGAGGGAGACACAGAATCCGAAGCAGGCTCCAGGCTCCGAGCTGTCGGCACAGAGCCCGACGCGGGGCTCGAACCTACGGACCATGAGATCATGACCTGAGCCGAAGCTGGCGCTTAACCACCTGAGCCCCTCAGGCACCCCTAGTTTCCCTATTTTTAAGAGTTCTAGGAATCCTTCCACAAAGGCTTTAGAAAGCTTTATTTTTCCTCTCGTTACATAGTTTTGTTTTAGTTGAGGGGAGAGGGCCTAATAAAAAAAATTCCTATCGGGTTCTGAATATCAGCTTCCAATTTAGCCAACTGCTAAAAATAAAATAAAATAAAATAAAATAAAATAAAATAAAATAAAGTAAAATCTCTTTCAATATCTCATCAGTTTCCAGCTGGGACGAACAGTAAATATTTCTGGCAGTATTTAACAATCCCTCGGACTCAGATATTTAGAAAGAGGATGCAAAAGATATTTTGTTTTCCTTTCTCTACTGGGTTCTACTGATAAAGATCTGGGACAGCCAAGTCTGGTAAGCATTCTCACCCTTAGCCAGTTTTCACTAGCTTCCCCAGGATCCCATCCATAGGCCAAGTGGGGTTTAGAGTGCAGCTCCAGTAGCTACTAGAATTCACCAAGGTGTCTCATTAATTTTTAGTTTGTAGTTTAAGAGAATAATGTCGCATTTTACCGGAAAATTCCTGAGTCTCATCCACTCTAGAAGGGGCCCATATGAAGTCCCTTCTTTGAGGGTACAGTTAAGAGCCCCACATCGGGCTTACTGCTGTCAGTCTGTCAGCACAGAGCCCGCCTCAGATCCTCTGTCCGCCTGTCTTTGCCCCTCCCCTCCTTGTACTCTCCCAAAAATGAATAAATATTTTCTAAAAAAAAAAAAAATAGTGGGCGTACCTAATTTGAACATTCCTCAAAATGGTCGCTGTAATTCCCCCTAATGGCTGGAAGTGGTTAGGTAGGAACCCAGCCACAAGGAGAATTTCGCCCGCATTTTGGTCCAGTCATATCTAGCCACAAATAGGGTACAACTCACATTTCTGTCTAGCCATATTTTGGAACCCTCAGCCTCGCAGTTACCAAGCCCAGTTCTCAGGACACAAACACTTAGCAAGATTTTGCCATCTTTGTAGCTATCTGTAGCTTCTGGAACCGTAGTTCTTAGATATACCTAGTCTTGGGGAGGTATGCTGGAAGGTGGTGTCCTTAATTCTTTTGATTTTAATAATCTCATTTTTTTTTTTTTTTTTGGCTAAGTTTTTGGGTCTCTTGGAGCCAACCTAATACCTAAGAGGGATGTGCCCCTGGATTGGGAATTATGTGGAATTTTACAATGTACTTTGTTGCCCGGAAATTCTCGTAAAGTTGGCGGGTGACCTAGTGCCCATCTAACCTGTTTTGTAACCGACTTATCTAACATGGGAGTCTTTGAGTTAGGTGCCAGGCATTCTGTCAGCTTCTAAGTGCTTGACCCATGCTGTCTAATTCTGTAGCTCCTTTTTTTGGCCTCCAAGATTCCCATTAGCAATAGCCCTTACTTAAAACAAGGCCTCTCACTGTACCCTGTCCAGTGTAAATTGAGCTCAGTCTGGTTCCAAACCCAGTCTGGTTTGTAACCCCAGTTGGGCCCAGTCTGATCCTGGACCAAATCCAGATTTCAAGTTGGGCTTGGCTCAACTCAACACCCAATCTGGTAACCACAATCAGTTCCCAGCCTGAAGTGTGGGAGAGTAGGGAGAGCGGTCAGGGAGGGATTCCATTCACATGGGGGAACTGTGGAAAGTCACTTAGATCGGGAGCTCCATGCAAAGAGAACAGAGCTCAGAACTAAGAACTTACCCATGGCCCTCAGAAATAGCAAGAAAGGAAACTCAAAAGGGTTTTCAGGTATCATACCTTTGACTCTCATTGTCTCTGAAGTTGTTGGAAGTCTCCTTCAGCCCTGGCTGCCACGAAACCTGTTAAACAACAAAACTCAACTAAGTAAATTTAAAGATAAAATTGGTTTATTCAACGATACACGAATCAGGCAGTATCCCATCTAGCAAATAGAAAGGAGGTCTGAAGGACGGTAGAAAAAGAAAGGTTTTTTAAGGGGAGAAAGGGGGGGATGAATGGCAGTTTATTAGCAAAGAGTGCATTGTTTCAGGCAAGGTTGCCTTCCAAAGAGGGATGGGAGGTTTGTATCAGGCAAATTTATTCACTAGTGCTGACCAGGGAATTCCAGATTGATTGGTTAAAGGTTACATTCCCAGGAGAGGCTGAAACTGCAATTAGATTAGGTAGTAAGTCTTGGTTTGCTGACAGGAGGCTTAGCATCAGTGACTCCATTTTGGATTGGTTATCTTGTAGCCAGGGTATAGGGATGCAAAAGCACCTAGTTTTGGGGACCCTACACAGACTGACGTTGGCCACTCGCCACTGACAAAATCCAAAGGCAGAAAAACGAGCGGTGGTGAAACCAGAAAGGATTTTATTTCAGTGAGACCAACACTGGGAAGACGGTGGACTAACCTCTCAAAACTGTCTCCCAAGGGCTGAAAATACCTCTAGATTTATATAAAGAAAATGTGGGACAAAGGTTGGTGGGTACAGGCAGGTGGGCAGTAAAGGTCAGGTCAATCATTGTCTTGGGGGCAATCATGAGTGGGGTCTTGCTGACTTAGGGCAGTCCTCAGAGCTGGAGGGGGTAGTTTTGGTTCCCATCAGGTGATGCTATGCCCACCGGGTCTTTCGCCTGTGTTAGAGACTAGCTGGAAGGAAGAACTTAATCAATTAGAAAGTTTGAGGACATAATGGAGGTAATCCTCTGTCAATTCCTTTTTTACCACCAGGTTATGTCTTTTTGAACACAGTGTAATTTATTGTTTGGTAGGTAATTAGTTGATCCTTGAGTAACTAAAGATATGTTTCAGCAATATTTAAGGCAAGCTTAAGTTTCTTCTTCTTAAAAAGACAAAGTTGAAAAATTCATTTGGGGCACCTGGCTGGGGCAGTTGGTAGAGCAATGCGACTCTTGATATCAAGGTTGTGAGTTCGAGCCCCATGTTGGGTGTAGAGATTAATTAAAATCTTAAAAATATTGTTTACCTAAATTATCAGTTTCATTCACATATTTGTAGACACAAAAAAAGGAAAGAAAAAGGAAAGAAAAGAGAAGAATAACCACATTTTCGAAAATTACTCTAAACATTTTGTATATTTCCTTCTAGCTATACTTTCTTTTTTTTAATGCTTATCTATTTATTTTGAGAAAGAGAGGGAGAGCTCGTGTGTGCCCGTGTGCAAGTGGGGAAGGGGCAGAGAGAGAGAGGAAGAGAGAGAATCTCAAGCAGGCTCAGGACCATGAGCCAAAATCAAGAGGCTTAACTGACTTAGCCATCCACGCGCCCCTAGCTATACTTTCTGTGTAAAAACTTTTGTGTAGTTAAAAGTTGCATGGTTAAAAAAATATATGTGTGTGTATACATATACATATACATATCATATACATATACATATACATGAATATATATATTATAGGGGCCAAGTACAGGCTGCCCCAAGAAGGGCTACTTTGAAATGAAGATTATTTTGAGTTAGAAGCAATCAAAACCCAGCAGATTCAGGAAAAGCTCTTTCCCACCCCCTCAACTGCCTAAATTTACATTGAAAAGGAGAGCCTGTACCAGAAAGAGAGCTATTAAAAGAGATTCCTCTTTACCTAAGAAACTTATTTGCATAAGAGAACACCCTTTGTTTTCCAAACCTCTCCACTCACCTTCTTCCTGTCTTCTTCCCCCGTTTATCCCCAGACCCCTAAGCCTCACTTTAGCTCAGGATGTCATAGAAGTCTTCTGTTGCCTGACTTGTCTTTGGCAATTCATGTTTCTATGGATTTCCTGTACATACAAAACTAAATTTTATTTTCTCCTGTTAATCCGTCTCATGTCAATTTAATTCTTAGTCCAGTTACAAGGACTATATATATATACATATATGTTTATACATATATATATGTTTATATACATGTTTATATATATATAGTTATAGTTATAGTTATAGTTATAGTTATATAGTTACGTATATTGATAGGGAAAAAACTGTTACAAGATGGCCGACAGGATTGATAGGGTAATTCCAGTCCTGCCTGAAGACTCCCCTTCTGGGTTCTTCTTCCTTGCTTGCCGCTGGCTCCAAATTACGACTAATGAGGAATGCGGAAGTAACAGACTATAAATTGTCCCCTCTGCTTATACTCTGGGCTCAGACCCCTGGAGAATGATCTCTTTTGAGCCCGCCAGTGTAAAACAAACCTCCTGCCTTCCAAGATCTCCAAGTGCCTCTTGGTTCTTCTGCTGGCTGATCCAGACCAGTTTCCATAATAATATAATTATTAGGTACATAAGATTATTATATATAGTTTTATATATATATATATATATAATTATATACTCATGTTTGTTATATATAAAATTATTGCATTATACATTTAACATATTTTGTCATGTAAATATGTTTCCAGTGTAAGTTTTCTAACAAGACTTTCTTTTTTTTTAATTTTTTATTGTTTATTTATTTATTTTGAGATGGAGAGAGAGAGCATGAGCAGGGGAGGGGCAGAAAAAGAGGGAGAGAGGGACTCCCAAGCAGTCTCTGTGATGTCAGCACAGAGCCCGACACAGGGCTCCATCCCACAAACTGTGAGATCAAGACCTGGGCTGAAACCAACAGTCAGATGCCTAATGGAATGAGCCACCCAGGTGCCCCTTTTAAATTATTATCATTTATTCATTCTTTTAAGTAAAGCTCTACACTTAAGGTGGGGCTTGAACTCACAACCCCGAGCTCAAGAGTCACATGCTGTACCTACTTAGCCAGGCAGCCCCCTGCAGAGACTTTCATTAGAGGTTAATATTTCTTTTCTTTTTCTTATTTCTTTTTATTTTATTATTGTTTTTTTTTAGAATGGGAGGAGAGGGGCAAAAGGAGAGAGAGAGAGAGAGAGAGAGAGAATCCCAAGCACGCTCCACACTCAGCACCAAGCCTGATGTAGGGCTGGATCCCACAACCTGGGAATCATGACCCAAGTCGAAATTAATAGTGGGACAATCAACCAACTGAGCCACCCATGACCGCTAAAAGTTAATATTTCTAACACGATTACTAATTATACTGTTAGATTATTTCAAAAAACACTTTCTTCTAAGTACTCTTTTTTGCGATATAGCCAAATATATTCCCAAATATTTAGCAGTATGAGTATACAATCATGTAAGGAGAGGGTCACTTAACTTTTAAAGAAAATAATAGAATTTTTACACTGCACTCTGAAATTGTATCAGAGCTTGTGTTCATATTTATCAAAATTGTACAGAGAGTATTTTCCTGGAGAGTAAATAATCTGTTATTTCCTGTTATGTTGCAATTCTAGCCTGCGAGCCTGGTTAATGGTAGATAGCAAATACAATAGACATAAATGAGGAAAACATTTAATACCTAGAGGGTTGTTTTTTTTTTTCCCGTTACAGTTTCTTACTTTTTCTGACATTCCACTGAGGGCATGAGGGCATTAGTGGTAGGGGAATTTAAACTCTAAAATACAAGAGAAATGAAATAATTTCTGTAAAAATGTTATAAATTTATACAAGTAGAAGTTGCAAAGGAAGAGAACTCAACCTCTGCAGCTGTGCTAATTTTTTTCACACAACTGAATTGAATGTAACATATACTGAAATTTGCAAAGGAAATTGGTGGGGGGTGGATTTCATCCAAATTCCACTTGACATTTTCAAATGTCAGTTGCACTTTTTTGAAATTGCCTTTCAGAATGTTGTGTATCACTATCTTGAACTCAAAATATTAAGCATGGCAGGAATGTCTTTGAGGTAAATACAAAACAAAGGATTTATTCATTCGCTCATTTAACATTTGCTGACTACTATTATCTCCCATGGACTTGATTAGATTATATCGTGCAAAGAAAGCTGAAACACAGTAGGGAGAGAGACAGGTACAACATCATAATAGTGATGGTGAATTGTGACAAATGGTATAATAGACTAACGAGCATTGTGCTATGCCATCACAATTAGAAACACATATGCATTGCGCGCCTGGGTGGCTCAGTCCGTTAAGCGTCCGACTCTTGATTTGGGCTCAGGTCATGATCTCACAGTTGGTGAGTTCAGGCCCCACGTTGGGTTCTGTGCTGACAGCATGGAGCCTGCTTGAGATTCTCGTTCTCCCTCCCTGTGCCCCTCCCCTGCTCATGCTCTGTCTCTCTCTGTCTCAAAATAAATAAATAAACATTAAAAACCAGAAAGAAACACATATGCATTTAACAACAGAGCCCCCAAATAGTTGAAACAGAAACTGGTGAAACTCAAGGGAGAAATAGACAATTCAACAGTAACAATTGGAGGTTTCAACACCACACTTTCAGTAATTGATATAAAGTACAATTTAAATGAATGAATTCTATGGTATGTGAATCATATCTCAACACATCTATTTTTTTTTAAGATGTGGAAGGGCTAGGGCTCCTGGGTGGCTCCATTGGTTAAATGTCCAACTGTCCGACTCTTGCTTTCTGCTCAGGTAATGATCTCATGGTTCACGGAACGTAGCCCTGTGTTGGGCTCTGTGCTGACAGCATGGAACCTGGTTGGGATTCTCTCTCCTTCTCTTCCTGCCCCTCCCCCACTCTCTCTTTCGTGTGTGTGTGTGTGTGTGTGTGTGTGTGTGCGCTCTCTCTCTCTTTCCCTCTCTCTTTCTCAAAACAAATAAATATTAAAGAAAATAAAGATGTGGAGGGGCGCCTGGGTGGCTCAGTCGGTTGAGCATCCGACTTTGGCTCAGGTCACGATCTCACGGTCCATGAGTTCGAGCCCCACGTCGGGCTCTGGGCTGATGGCTCAGAGCCTGGAGCCTGCTTCCGATTCTGTGTCTCCCTCTCTCTCTGCCCCTCCCCTGTTCATGCTCTGTCTCTCTCTGTCTCAAAAATAAATAAACATTAAAAAAAATTTAAAAAAAAATAAATAAATAAAATTAAAAAAAAAAGAAAAGAAAGATGTGGAAGGGCTTTGGTAGGAAAGACTTCATAGGGCAAACGAGCATCTAAAAATAACTCAGCATTTCTGATTTTCTAAAAGAATATTATCACACACCTAAAAAAATTTTTTTTTTATATTGAGAGAGACAGAGAGTGGGAGCAGGGGGGAGCAGGGAGAGAGGGGGGAGAGAAAAATCCCAAGCGGGCTCCCTGCTGTCAGCACAGAGCCCAACCCGGGGCTCCAACCCACAAACTGTGAGATCATGACCTAAGCCAAAACCCAGAGTTGGACCCTTAACCACCTGAGCCATCTAGGTGCCCTTCACACACATTTTTTAAATGACAGAGGTAGGGGCGCCTGGATGGCTCAGTCGGTTAAGCGTCTGACTTTGGCTTAGGTCACGATCTCGCCATTCCCAAAATTTCTCAAAAGTAAACAATAAGAAAACTATAAAAAATAAAGTAGGAAAAGGGTCCTCGGCTGGGTCTGAAAGTTAGACTGCAAAGACAGGTTAACAGGAGAAAGGCATACAAATTTATTTAATGTAAATCTCACATTATACAGGAGTCTTCGTAAGGAAATGAAGACCCACAGTTAGACGTGTATTTTATGCTACAATTTTTTTTAATATGTAAGCATTTTAAATTATTTTTTATTACATTTTTTTTTTATTTTTGAGAGGCAGAGAGAGACAGAACATGAGCTGGGAAGGGGCAGAGAGACAGATGGAGACACAGAATCGGAAGCAGGCTCCAGGCTCTGAGCTGTCAGCACAGAGCCCGACGCGGGGCTCGAACCCACGGACCGTGAGATCATGACTGAGCTGAAGTCGGATGCTCCACCGACCGAGCCACCCAGACGCCCCTATTTTATGCTACATTTGATGAGAAGTGGACAGTCATGGAAGAATATGTTAGGTTAACGAATAGGTAGTATGAAAAGGTACATTGAGGCGTATTAAAATTTGAAAAGTTTAGGGGCGCCTGGGTGGCTCAGTCCGTTGAGCGTCCGACTTCAGCTCAAGTCACGATCTCACCGTCCGTGAGTTCGAGCCCCGCGTCGGGCTCTGGGCTGATGGCTCAGAGCCTGGAGCCTGCTTCCGATTCTGCGTCTCCCTCTCTCTCTGTCCCTCCCCCGTTCATGCTCTGCCTCTCTCTGTCTCAAAAATAAATAAAAACGTTAAAAAAAAAATTTGAAAAGTTTATTTGAGCATTTGTCTTTTTGAATCAGGCAGCACCAAACCAGGAGTGGTTAAGAGTGTTCTGCTGACCAAGACCAGGGGAAATACATACAGAGAAATCACGGAAGGGAAAAAAAAAGGAAATCATTTGATGGTCTCTAGCAGAAAGCCTACTTGGCTGTTTGCGATTGGTTGCCCTTAGCATTTTGATTTCATAACCTCGAGGCAGTTAAAGGCTTAGATTGTGGTTTGCTTAGGTACAGGGGGCAAGCGGTAGACCCACCTGAGTCTAACAGTTTCCTTGTTTCATTAATTTAATAGGACATGATTATAGTAGAATGGGGGAAATTTAGAGAGGCCTGGTAGAATTCTTCTTGGTGTCCCTTTATCTTCTAAGACAAGGATGGTCCTTTCCACTGGGTGTAGACAAGGCATATCTCACGGGAGGGTTTTATGCCCTGTTTGGGGTGGAGGCAGGGTGAGTCCAGAGTGAGCTTCCTGCTTCTGTTTTCAAACTCCTTCAGCTGAAAATATTCCATTTGTCAAGATTCCACATTTTGGGATAACTTTTCAGAATCCCATCAGTTAGGAATATTCATTTACCAATACAAGTTTTCAAAATAACATCTTTGTAAACTAGTTAGAACATATAACACGTTTCAAGCCAGTACTGTTTTTAAAATATACTTTTCTGGGAGGGGAGGGTGGGTGATGGGTACTGAGGAGGGCACCTTTTGGGATGAGCACTGGGTGTTGTATAGAAACCAATTTGACAATAAATTTCATATACTGAAATAAAATAAAATAAAATAAAGTAAAATAAAATAAAATATACTTTTCTTTGCCAACATGTCTCATGCTATTTTTTTTTTTTTTGCATAATTAACGTAATGGAATATCCTGGGTGCAGAATAGCAAAAATAAGGTTTCATAAGTTATGTTATATTTCATTTTATTCGATCCAATTTGTATTGCAAACTACAGATTTTAGGGGTTCCTGAGTGGCTTGGTCTGTAGAACACGCGAATCTTGATCTCAGGGTTGTAAGTTCAAGCCCCATGTTGGGTGTAGAGATTACTGAAAAATAAAATCTCGGAAAAAAAGAACACTACAGATTTTAAACATTAATTTTCAGCCACATCTCCTTTGTCCATTCATCTACTGATGGACACTTAGGTTGCTTCCATATCTTGGCAATTGTAAATAATGCTGCAATAAACATAGGAATGAATATATCTTTACAAATTCGTGTTTTCATTTGTCTTGGGCAGATACCTACAAGTTGAATTACTGGATTTCATGGTACTTCAATTTTCAATTTTTGTGAGGAGCCTCTGTACTGCTTTCTATAGTCCCAAGCAGGTTCTGCACTGTCATTGCAGACCCCGACGTGGGGCCCAAACCCACAAACTGAGAGATCATGACCTGAGTCAAAACCAAGAGTCAGACGTTCAACCAACTGAGCCACCCAGGTTTCTTGTCTTATTTTTTTTAAGTCTATTTGTTTATTTTGAGAGAGAGAGGGAGAGAGAGGCAGGGAGAGAGAGAAAATCCCAAGCAGGCTCTGCACTGTCAGCACAGAGCCCGAAGTGGGGCACAAACTCACGAATCTCGAAATCATGACCTGAGCTGAAGTCAGATGCTTAATTGACTGAGCCACCCAGGAGCCACTTTTGTCTTTTTGATATTAGTTGTGCTGACAAGTGTGAGGTGATATCTCATTGTGGTTCTGATTTGCATTTCTCTGATGATTAGTGATGTTGAGCATCTTTTCATATGTCTGTTGACCATTTATATGTCTTTGGAAAAATGCATATAAAAAAGAATGGAATCTTGCCATTTGTGACAATATGGGTGTGGACCTAGAAGGTATTATGCTAAGTAAGATAAGTCAGACAGAGAAAGGCAAATATAATACGATTTCACTTATATGTGGAATCCAAGAAACAAATGAACACCCAGCAACAAGAGGAAACAACCTCATAAATATGGAGAACAAACTAGTAGTTGCCAGAGGAGAATGTGGTATGGAGATGGGTGAAATAGGTGAAGGGGATTAAGAGGTACAAACTTACAGTTATAAACTAAATAAGTCACAAGAAAGAAAAGTACAGCATAAGGAATATAGTCAATAATATTTTAATAACTGTGCGGTGATAGATAGTAAGTATACTTATGATAAGCATATCATAACGTACATAATTGTCAAATCACTATTTGGACACTGGAAACGAAATATGTCAAGTATACTTCAATTAAAAATTAAAAAGAATTTCGGGGCGCCTGGGTGGCTCGGTCGGTTAAGCTTCCCACTTCGGCTCAGGTCATGATCTCACGGTTCGTGGCTTCCAGCCCCACGTCGGGCTCTGTGCTGACAGCTCAGAGCCTGGAACCTGCTTCGGATTCTGTGTCTCTCTCTCTCTCTGCCCCTCCCTTGCTCACGCACTGTCTCTCTCTGTCTCTCAAAAATAAATAAATGTAAAAAAAATTTTTTTTAATATTTCATAAAAATTAAAAAGAATTTTAAAGTCTAATATTTACTTATTTATTTATAAAAATTTTAATTTTTAGAAAATGACACTCCCCAGGGACATACTTACAAGTTGTTTTTCTTTATTTAAAAAATTCATTGAGAGAAAGAATGAACTATGGCCTTTTGTAGCAACGTGAATGGAACTGGAGTGTGTGATGCTAAGTGAAATAAGCCATACAGAGAAAGACAGATACCATATGGTTTCACTCTTATGTGGAGCCTGAGAAACTTAACAGAGTCCATGGGGGAGGGAAAGAAAAAAAAAAGAGGTTAGAGAGGGTGGGAGGCAAAGCATAAGAGACTCTTAAAAACTGAGAACTGAGGGTTGATGGGGGGTGGGAGGGAGGGGAGGGGAGGGTGGGTGATGGGTACTGAGGAGGGCACCTGTTGGGATGAGCACTGGGTGTTGTATGGAAACCAATTTGACAATAAATTTCATATTAAAAAAATTCATTGAAATCGTGCAGACAATTTAACTAAGTTACCATTATTTCAATCAGATGTATTAGTTTTATTACTTCAATCTTATATTGGAAAAAATAATTTATTCAATTTATTCCTTTTGGCATTATCCGTTTTCATAATGGCAAAGGAGCATTTACTTTCATTTTATTTAAAAATTCTTATTTATTGGGGCGCCTGGGTGGCTCAGTCGGTTGAGCATCCGGCTTCGGCTCAGGTCATGATCTCACGGGCTGTGAGTTCGAGCCCCGCGTCGGGCTCTGTGCTGACAGCTGGGAGCCTGGAGCCTGCTTCGGATTCTGCGTCTCCCTCTCTCTCTCTCTGCCCCTCCCCTGCTCATGCTCTGTCTCTCTCTCTCTCTCTCTCTGTCAAAAATAAACATTAAAAAAAATTTTTTTTAATGCTTATTGATTTATTTCGAGAGAGAGTGTATGCGTGGAGCACATAAGCAGGGGAGGGGCAGAGAGACAGAGGGAGAGAGAATAACAAGCAGGTTCCACTCTGTGAGCACAGAACCCGTCATAGGGCTTGAACTCACCAACCGTGAGACCGTGACCTGGCCCGACATCAAGAGTCGGCCGCCTAACCGACTGAGCCACCCAGGGGCCCCCAGGGTGGATATTTTAAAAGAGGGATTCTCGGGGACCCCTGGCTGGCTCAGTTGGTAAAGCATGCCACTCTGGATCTTGGGGTCACGAGTTCAAGCCCTTACGTAAAAAAAAAAAAAAAATGAGAGATCTTCCTCATCATATGTAGAGATGGGCGTAAGGTCATGCATGCATCTTAAGGAAAAATGCCTATACATACATTGTGTGTTATGTAAATGAAGCTTGTGCCCCTCCTTGGGTGGAGATTTTAGTATTGTAAGGATGTAAAGGTAATTGTCATTCGTTCTAGAGGTCACTCCATGGTCCATCTGAGCAGGTGCAAGTCACGGTGGGGAGGGGGGCGGAGTGGGGGAGTGGAGGAAGGTTTTTAGTCATACTGGTCAGGGCCTGTTGGCGTTCTTGTCAGGGCAGTTGCTATTGCTTGAGGTGGGTTTTTATTTGCCTGAGTTAAGAGGTAATTTGTCAAAGCAGAACTTCAGAAAAGAATGTGGGACCAAGGTTGGCGAGTACAAGTAGGGGGGCAGTAAAGGCCAGGTCTTGGGGTCTAGCTGGTGACACTAGGAACATGAAAAAGCAATTCTGGGGGCGCCTGCGTGGCTCAGTCGGTTAGGCGTCCGACTTTGGTTCAGGTCATGATCTCGCGGTCCGTGAGTTCGAGCCCCGCGTCGGGCTCTGTGCTGACAGCTCGGAGCCTGGAGCTTGCTTCGGATTCTGTGTCTGCCTCTCTCTCTGACCCTCCCCCGTTCATGCTCTGTCTCTCTTTGTCTCAAAAATAAATAAACATTAAAAAAATTTTTTTTTAAAAAAAGAAAAAGCAATTCTGCCTCAAGTGTTGCTACTGGTCACTGATGTGGGAAACAAAGACAGAGGAAAATGGCAGATAAAATTAAATTTCTTTGTAACCTGCAGCCCCACTGACAAATACTTGAGGCTGGCAGACTAGAACATTCCTCCAGGAACTCCCTACTGTCTTAATGCTCTGCTAGAGGGAAACACCACTTTAGCTTGACAATAGCTAGGCCTCAGGGATGCTGGGAGTCTTCTTTAACACATGAAAATTCTTCGGAAATTTCCCCTTTTCCTCCCCCAACTCCCAAGTATATAGCCAGTCTCTCCTCACAATCCTGGGGCAGCTCTTCCTGCCCACGGGTCCTGTTCCGGGTTTTAATAAAACCACCTTTTTGCGCCAAAGATGTCTCAAGAATTCTTTCTTGGTTACCGGCTCCCAACCCCCCCCCACCATTTTGCCACATGAGTTTGGCACCTTCACATGAGGTTAAGCTCTCTCATCTGGACTCCGAACCCCAACACTTCAAACCACAACCTTTTGGCGTCCTTGCGTGGGGCTTTGAGTCTTTTCGTGTGGACCCTGAGCCTCATGCAAACGTGGTGAGTACTTCTTCTCTCCCTCTACTCTCATTTCAGGGGCTTTTCGAGGAGTACAGTCTTAATTGGGACACTTTCATGTCCATTGCTCTGGCTGCAATCCTCTAGCCGGTGGCTATTCTACGGGGAGGAGAAAGCTTGCCTTTTGGCTGGAAGTTAGTCATGAGGGAGCATAAGGCAAGGTGACAGGCTGCAACCCCCCCCCCCAGGTGGGATCCGGGTGATATTCCTCTCCTGGTGGCCCAAGAACAAAGGAAAGGGGAAAAAACAAAGGGTTAACTGATAAAGATCAAAGTCCTGCGGGACCTAAGTCTCCATCACCCCTCCACAGCGATGTGGGAAACAAAGGCAGAAGGAAATGGCAGATGGAACTCAATTTCCTTATAACCTGCAGCCCGTTGGCAAATACTTGAGGCTGGCAGAGTAAAATGTTTCTCCGGGAACTTACTGTCTTAATGCTAATTGATGCTTTGCTAGAGGGAAAAACAACCCTCCCTGGACAATAGCTAGGCCTCCTCCATCCTGGGAGTCTTCTTTAGCATATGAAAATCTCACTGGAAACTTCCCCTGGACCTTACCTCCCCCCAACTCCATAGTACATAACCAGTGTCTCTTCATGGTGCCTGGGCAGCTCTTCCTGCCCACGGGGTCCTGTCCCGGTGCTTCATTAAAATCACCTTTTTGCACCAAAGACGTCTTCAAGAATTCTTTCTGGGCCGTCGGCTCTGGACCCCATGAACCCCCCTATCACCCCCAAAAACCTCATCAGTTAGCACCCTGTCTGGAATGGTAATAAGAGCTAGAAACTTGAGGCCCTCTCTTCATCTCTGTCCTTATATAAAGTTGTCTGTCTTGGGCAAAGGACAGCCAACTAAGTCACCAGGAGAGCAGCCAAACCGAAGGCCCCCTTGTGAGGTATCCCACTCATTGGTCGATTGGGATCTCCGCATCTCTGGTCTAGCTGCTTCCGGCTGCCAGACCTCTGTCCAGAGCTGGTTGAAACCAGTACCGGACTGAAGGAAAACCTAAGTGGGAACCGTTTCCTAGGAAGTGAAGATGACACGTGTTGGAAACGTCACTTAGACCATGCTGCATTTTTTATCTTTCCTGTTTCCCGCTAATGTCTTCTACTAACTACTTCAACTACAAGATGGGGTAATTTCACTTTGTAAAACTTTTCCAGCATTTTCCATGGGTTAAAAATGGCAGGTTCTTCACGGCCTTCTCAGCAAGGCAAACTCGTCCATGTGTGGGCACCCATTGTAGTCGGGAATGCAATGGGGAAGCCGGGGGAGGGCCGGCCTCCCTCCTTTATGGCAAGCAGTAATCATAGCAATTTTGTTGCAGGGACACCTCGGGTTGCTTTTGATGGGGTTCTTCAGCAAACAGCTAAAGAAAGAATTCTTGAGATGTCTTTGGTACAGAAAGGTGATTTTATTAAAGCACGGGGACAGGACCCCTGGGCAGAAAGAGTTGCTCTGGGGTTGTGAGGCGTGACTGATTATATACTTTCAAGTTAATGGGGGTTAGGGATCAGGGATTTCTTTCAAAAAAAAATTTTTTTTAATGTTTATTTATTTTTGAGAGAGAGAGACAGAGCGTGAGCGGGGGAGGGGCAGAGAGAGAGGGAGACACAGAATCAGACGCAGGCTCCAGGCCCTGAGCTGTCAGCACAGAGCCCGATGTGGGGCTCGAACCCACGAACTGTGAGATCACCATCCGGGCCGAAATTGGATGGATCACGACCTGAGCCGCCCAGGTGCCCCGAGGGATTAGGGATTTCAATGGGGGTTAGGGATTTCAAACTCTAAGGAATTTGAAAGCAAGGCTTTTAGGACCTTGAAGGGCTACTACTGTTAAGGTTACTTTTAGTCTTTAATAAAACAAAAACATTAATGCAGTAAGGCAGACAAGAGATGCCTGAGGAAGGTCACACTCTGCGTGTTTCAGGTGTCTATCAGTGGGCTGCAAGCTGTGCGGAGACTTAATTTCAGCTACATTTCTCTTGCCTTTGTTTCCCTCATCATTTCCCCCCCTGAACAACGCTGACCAAGTCTCTAAGGTTTTTGAAGGTGGAAAGTCTCATCTTCTGTACCTTCTTCTTGTTGAAAAGGGGCGTAAGGATGTTCCTACCTATGGGCCAAGGTTGGTCAGTTGAGAATTTAATAGGAGTTAGGAAAGGCTGAGGCAGCTGTATCTAGACTTGATAACGAGTAACAAAGGATCATCTGTTGACTTGCATTTAGGGCCCTGAAAGAGTCTTGGCACCAGATAGAGAAATGTGGGAGAAAACAGCAAAACATGATTAAAATAACAAAAAGAAGCTCAAATAAGAGTCCTTCGATAGTCAACAAATAGCTTTCTTTGGTCCAGGAATTTAACCAATTAGTAAAGGAAAAAGAGGGATCATTTAAAGCGCCAATTTGAGCATTTGTCAGAAATCCAGAAATATTTTGATGATGATCTGGAATGTATACCCAGCATTCTGTTTTTATGAGAGCTCAAGTTCCGCCTTGTGCAGCAGCTAAAACATCTAATGCCATTTTATTTTGTAGAACTGTTCTATGCATTTGAGTTATTTTAGTGTTTAGTAATATAATGTTATTTTGAGAGTCATTTAAGGCCTTGATTGCATGGTAGGAGGTGTTAACCATCATATAGACTCTGTTTTGCTTAGTAAGCAATCAGAGTGCCTTAATATGAGGCACTTTAAAGAAACAAGAAAAATATGGGTTAATGGTTAGAGCAAAATTATAAATTGAGTGTCTGAGTCTCAAACACTGCCATTGAGAAGATTTCTAGATGTCAGGCTTGAAGCATCCTCAGAGGGAGTGGGAACAGGTAGCGGGAATCAGATGGGTTTTTCTGGCTTGCAACACAAATGTCTGTGGCGATTCTTTGGAATGGCTCGTAGAGCACCAGGCACAAAGGTTGTCTTTACATGAGATTCATGACAATTTCTCTGAAGTTTATCTCAAGTTGTCTAGTGTAGGCAAACAGCAAACATTTAATGACAATCAGATCTAGAATTTAACATCCATAAAGGTGCACTGTTGAAACATAATCTTTCTCTTTAATAACCCTCTATTTCCAGAGATAGCCAAATTAAGACTAGTCCGTTTGTAGAACAAGTCCAGTTTTAACAAACTCAGCTTGATTATTGACATAAGCTCGGCAAGAACAGCGATCGGTCATACGGATCTTGTAAAATTTGCTTTGCTGTAACTGTAACTTTTCAGAAGGAATCTCTAGATTGAACTTTTAGTAGCTTCTCCAGGCCAGAAGCTAAGTCAAGTACTTGCCATCAGACAGGACTGCAATACCTTTAGATTTGGGTGAATTCCTTCCACGAGATATCCTGAGGTTCCTGCACCTGCCAGGAAGTGACACTTTTTACTCACCTGGTAAGGCTGCTGGGAACCCTGTAAACAAGGTATCAGGCCAACATTTCCAAGGGGCCTTATAGGCTCCAGGTTTCATAAAGTCAACCTTAGTTTCTTAAAAATGTCTGGTCATATCTGAGTCTATGTGTGTCTCTCAAATAGGACGTTCCAATCAAAGCCTTGGGAAAATAACTAGTATTTCCATTGATGTCCTGTTTCAAGAACAGACTCTTACTGAACTTGTGCAAATAACTTCAATTGCCATGAAAGAAAGAATACTCACTGAGAGCGTTTGAATTTCAGAGGGTTCAGGTAGAGAGAAAAGTTAAACGCTTTAGTTTGTTCACAAATGAATACTTTGTCACATTTCTATATATCATGGATATTTGAAGAGAACCGTTTCCTTAATCTGGAACAACAAACATTAGAGAACCAGCAATATTTCCAACAAGAGTCACAAAAGCTATGATCTTCTTCCTTAATTTACTTAGTCCCATGTTACTAATTCTTGTGCAGTTTGAATGCAGCTTTTTAGTTCAGGAAATTTTTTACCCATTTGTTTTACGATCTTAAAGTTGTCAAATTCCTGTATTTGTCCCAAAAGTCCTTTTTATAAATCTCCTTGAAGATGAAACACATTTTATAAGAGCATCAGGACAATAACTATAAATGACAAAAGACTCAAAAATGGACATGATTAACAATCCGATATGAGAGTTCTTATGATGCAATTGACAAGGAAATTCACTTATTTCTGTGACACATAACCCTTCGATAATTAGAAGGTTAAGTAACGACCTTATACCAAAATGTTACACTTTATACTAAAACGTTAGGAATTCCATATATATATATATATATATATATATATATATATATATATTTGAATAGTTATAGCCTTTACCCAAGCAATACAACCTAAGGTTTACCATTATTTGTTTGACAGGGCTTTCCAAGTAACATACCAAATAAAAAGGCCCAACTGTTCAAAAAGATTTCATTTACAATTTAAATCCCGGGAAGTTTGTTAAAACCTTAGAAAGTTATAAAGCACATCCTAAATAGGATTACAGATCATCACAAATCTTAATTATTTATTTAACCTAGGTGGCAATAAGAGATTCTAAAGGCAAATATGTAGGGTTATGTAGTTGTTAGCAAAACCTAGCTCCTTTAACATTGAGAAGTTTTAACTAAGCAATCAAAGGCCTGATAAAGACAAAACATAAAGCTTTGGTTTTCCCACAGACAAAAGAGAAAAGACCTTTGTTTACATTTTTTTTTTTTTATCAAGAGCAGATTAACAATCCAAGAAAACTTTGTCTTTTGAACAGAGAGAAAAGCAGAATTTCAATCTTACACCAGTGTATTTAGAAACAATTTTTTTTAAGGTTTATTCATTTTTGAGAGACAGAGAGATACAGAGCAGAAGCAGGGGAAGGGCAGAGAAAGAGACGGAGACACAGAATCCGAAGCAGGATCCAGGCTCCAAGCTGTCAGCACAGAGTCTAATGTGGGGCTCAAACCCATGAACTGTGAGATCATGACCTGAGCTGAAGTCAGACGCTTAACCAACTGAGCCACCCAGGGGCCCTACCAGTATATTTTTAAAATCCACTCATTTCAACCTTGGTCCATCTTAACCACGCATAAAATTCCTTTCCAAAGATTTCCCTTCACAAACCTTCTAGAACTTTCCTTTGCATTCAGATATTGTCCCAAGGCATTTCTCTCCAAACAACTAGTCTCATTTAGGACAAAATTACTTTCTTTTACCTTCAATGAAAATGTATTTCCATTCCTTATATCTTTCTTACATATCTCCTACTTTTCTACATACAGTATTCCTTTCCTTATTTTCATCAGTCTTAATTACATTTAGCAGAATTTCAACTCTTAGAAGCCTTAGTCTCCAGTGAAAACCCAGTAGTAACCAATTGTGAGCTGTGACACCAGAATTTTTTAGATGACAAATTTATGAATCAACTAAGCACAAAGCAGCTTTTCCAAAGACCCAAATATCCTTACTTTCTCTACAATAAGTCAAAAGTACAAACTTATGTCTAGTAATTAATGCTTTAGTAATTAATTTAACGTCTTATCCTATTTGAAAAAGACCTAAATGTCCAATGAATTTAATTTAAATTTATCATTCAAACAAAACGTTCATGTTTCAGGTTACCAAAGACTTCGAAAGCTATCTTAACAACGACCCATAAAAACTCTTAAGACAGAATTAGCCATCATTTTAAGTCATCTTTTTGTTACCGAATTGCAGTGGAGATATTCACGAGCTTATTTGATCATCAGTAAACCTAGGTAGACAAGGTTTTATATTTAATGCCGATAGCTCTAAATATATGTCTACATTAATTAAACCAACAAACTTAAATTAGTTCAAATACCAAATATGTTCCACTTGGGTCCACTTTAAAAGGCAATCACTTTGTTCACCATCGCGAATTTTTACCTGGGGCCCCAGTGGGGGGGGGTCCGTAGCGGATGGTGTAAGTCCAAGGGGGTGTTCTTCACTCCTTGACAGAGAAGGCAGGAGGAAGGACTGATGGTGGCAGTGGCATGGAAGATGTAGGCCGCTCCCAAGACGGTGCAGACGCAGGAGGAGGGGCAGGAGGAGACGGAAGAGGTGAGGTAACTCCAGGAAGGCTGGAGGTGGATAAAAGCCCAGAGGACAGAGAAAGAAATCTCGCCGTCCTAAAGCCCATCAGCTTCGACAGATGAGCAGATTTTTTTTTTCCCCACCCACAAGCAGAAGTGGGCAGTCCGTGTGGGGCCAGAGAAGACAGGGGACTTCCCCCAGACACAAGGAGTTTCGGGATAGCTGCTTGGGAATATTCCATAAAGTCTCCTTCCCAAGGTAGACTAACCAGAGGCAATAGGCTCCAATTTTAATAGTCATTAACCCAAGGAATGAATGAGGGAGAAGCCCCCACATACAGCTAGAGGAACCTGAGTCTATTAGGAAGGAGGAAGGGTGAGAGAGAGTGTTGGAGTCCCCTTCGTCAGGGCCTGTGTTTGCTCCAGCAACGTGGGTTTATTCGGAGGAGGCCTGTTTAGAGAATCATCCAATATATCAGGAGGGAGTTTAGCAGCCTGGTTAGTGGCCAAACACATTCTGCGAGAGGCCCCCGGTTCTGGACCCTGATTGAGGACCATGAAAGCCTAGACATAGGGTACTTCAGTCCATTTGCCCTGTTTCTTGCAGAAGAGATCTAACTGATAGATTATATTAAGATTTAATGGCCCCTGAACGGGCCATTTTTCGTCATCTCCTCAGGAGTATTGAGGCCAGGCAGTATTACAAAGTATCAGTTTTTTCTTTCTTAGATCTTGCAGTCCAAATTGATTCCAGTGGGTTAAAAGGCATCCCCAGGGAAGGCCGTTGGGGACTGAAGAAGATCCTATGTTCCTAGAAACATAGAGAAGGTTCATTACCAAAAATCCCCCTGACTCCCGGGTGGCACCCACACATGATATGTCAGAGCTTCCTGGTGTCAAAGCAACTGGAGGTGTCCCCCAAACAAAATTGCTATGATCACTGACCAGCCACTGAGGGCCCTGGAGAAGGCATGCTAGAGACCCGCCGCTTCCCCATTGCATCCTGGGCTACAAATGGGTGCCTGGCGTGTGGTCCGAAATACCGTGCCTTGAAAGCCATGCCATAAAAGTGCTGTAAAAGTCCATACCTTAGTTTACCTTGTCTTGAGGAGCATGCCATGAAGGTCATGCCTTAGTTTCCTTGAAGGCTGTGCCATTTTTACCCATGGAAAACACTAGAAAACTTTTATAAAGGGTATTCCCCAATTCTGTAGTTTCAGTAGTAGGAAGAGGACATTGACAGAAAACAGTAAAGATAGAAATTCATCATGATCTAAGTGACATTCTAACACATGTAGTCTTTTCAGCCAACTTCCATAGGAAATGGTCCCCAGTTGAGTTTTAATTC
The DNA here is from genome assembly GCF_022079265.1 of Lynx rufus. Lineage (NCBI taxonomy): Eukaryota > Metazoa > Chordata > Mammalia > Carnivora > Felidae > Lynx > Lynx rufus. The sequence goes on along the minus strand of NW_025814833.1, from coordinate 10,935,213 downwards.
AATCAGGTACTGGTTTTGGCCTGCTCCCAGTGGAAATTTCTCGGCCAGAGGTGGCTAGACCAGGGATGTGGAGGGGATCACATTAGACCAACGAGGAGGAAACTGCAACACAGGAGTCTTAATTTTGGCAGCTTTCGTGGTGATTTAGGTGGCTGTCCGGTGCCCAAGACAGACAACTTGGTATAGGGACAGGAATAAAGAGAAGGCATCGAGTTTCTGGGTCTTACCATCATTCCCACGAGGGTACTAACTTCCAGCCAAAAGGCCGGCTTTCTCCTCCCTGTCGAGGAGCCACGGGGGAGAGGACTGCAGTCTGAGCAATTGACATGAAAGTGTTCCGATAGGACCATCCTCCTCGAAAAGCCCCTGAAATGAGTGAAGGAAGAAAAGAGAAAGTACTCACCAGGTTTGCATCGGCTCAGAGTCCACATGAAAAGACTCAAAGCCCCACCTAAGGGCACCAAAATGATGCGGTTCTTGAGCAAACAGCTAAGAAAGAATTCTTGAGACGTCTTTGGTACAAAAGGTGATTTGATTAAAGCACGGGAACAGGACCCCTGGGCAGAAAGAGCTGCCCTGGGGTTGTGAGGAGTGACTGATTATATACTTTTAAGTTAGTCCGGGTGAGGGAGAGCGGAAGTCTCTAAGGAATTTGAAAGCAAGGCTTTAAGGACCTTGAGGTGCTCGCTACTGTTAAGATAAGGTTACTTTTCATCTTTAATAAAACAAAAACATTGAGGAAGTAAGGCAGCCATGAGTTCCTTGAGCAAGGTCACACTGCATGTTTCAGGTGTCCGTCAGTGGGCTGCAAGCTGAAAGGAAATTTAATTTCAGTCGCATTTCTCTTGCCTTTGTTTCCCTCATCAGCTTTGACACCAGCAACCTCTCGCGTGTCAAATATCCTGCGTGTGGGGCACTGCCCAGGAGTCGGGGGGATTTTTGGTAATGGAACTTCTCTCTTCAGTTCCCAAGGACTCTCCCGAGGACTTGGCCTTTGGGATGCCTTTTGACCCACTGGAAACAGTTCGGATTGCAAAATTTGACAGGACTGATGTTCTGTAACGCTGCATGGCCTTCGTAGGGTCGTCAGTTGGAACTCTCCTGAAGGAAACCGGGCAAATGGACGGAGGTACCCTAGGTTCAGGTCTCCATGGCTCTAAATCACGACCCGGACCTAAGGGCTTCTTGCAGAATGTGTTTGGCCAGTAAACCTCCTCCTGATCTATTGGCTGATAATGGTCTAAATAGGCGTCCTCCAAAGAAACCCAGGTTGCTGGAGGAAACAAAGGCCATCCCTGACGAAGGGGACAAGATCTCTGACTCTCGCTGTTCTCCCATTCGGGGCCCAGGTTACTCTAGTCGTATGTGGGGGCTTCTCCCTTATCCATTTCCCGGGCTAATGGCTATAATTGGAGCCAACTGTGGTTAGTTACCTTGGGACAGAGCCTTTAAGGAGTAATGCCAAGCAGCCGCCAAAGCTCCTTTTGTTTGGGGGAAACGCCCTGTCCTCTCTGGCCTGATATGGACAGCATATTTCCACTTTGGTAAGGAAAAAAACCAAACATGGCGTCTGCTCATCTGTCTGAACTGACAAAGCTTAGAACCAGGAGCTCTCTTTCTCTGCCATCTGGTGGCACCTCACCCCTTCTGCCTCCTCCTGTGTCGGCACCATCTTGGGTGCAGCCTGTTTAACTGGTTCCTATGCCACCCTAGGTGCCTCTGGCACCATTGGCTCCTCCTCCTCCCCTTGCTGTTGAGGAGCGAAGAGCACCCCCCACCTTGGACCACCCACTTCAGATTTCCCTAGCAGTGTCCCCGGTAAAAACTGACATTGGACAACAAATTGATTGACTTTTAAGTGGATACAGGTGGAATATATTCAGCGTTAAAATTAATTTAAGCTTTTGGCTTAATTAAAAAATAGAGGGGCGCCTGGGTGGCTCAGTCGGTTGAGCGTCCGACTTCAACTCAGGTCATGATCTTGCGGTCCATGAGTTCGAGCCCCGCGTCAGGCTCTGGGCTGATGGCTCGGAGCCTGGAGCCTGCTTCCGATTCTGTGTCTCCCTCTCTCTCTGTCCCTCCCCCATTCATGCTCTGTCTCTCTCTGTCTCAAAAATAAATAAACGTTAAAAAAAAATTTAAAAAAAAATAGAGCCATCAGGGCACCTGGGTGGTTCAGTCAGTTGAGCATCCAACTTCAGCTCAGGTCACGATCTCATGGTTCATGAGTTCGAGCCCCCATATCGGGCTCTCTGCTGTCAGTGTGGAGCCCACTTTGGATCCTTTGTCTCCCTCTCTCTCTGCCCCTCCCCTGCTCTTGCACGCACTCTCTCTCTCAAAAATAAATAAGCATTTAAAAGCTAGAGTTATCAGCATTAAATATGGAACTTTTTATTCTCTCTGGGTTTACTGAAGTTGTCAAATAAGCTCATGTTATATCTGTTGCTATGTGTCAGCAAAAAGATGACTTAAAATGGTTAAGTCTGTTTCAAAGTTTTCATGGGTAATTTTTAAGGTAGTCTTCAAAGTCTTTGATAACTTGAAACTTTAAAGTTTTGCTTGGATGATAAATTGGATTGAATTCATTGGACATCTAGGACTTTTGCAAGTGAGATAAAATACCAAAATGTTGATTGCTAAACATATGGTTTATCTGCTTTTGACTTCTTACTGAAAGAAACTAACGATATTTAGGTCTGTGGGAAAACATGCTTTGTGCTTAAATATATCCATTAATTTGCCATCCAAAGAATTCTGGTGTCACCATTCACAATTGGTTACTACTTAGTTTTCACTGGAGACTGATGTTCCTAAGAGTTCAAAATGCTGCTAAATGTAACTAAGACTGATGGAAATAAGGGAAGCAACTTTAAATTAAAAAGCTGTACGAGGTTTATAAAGGGAAATCTTTGGAAAGGAATTTCATGTGTGGTCAGGACAGACTAAGGTTAAAATAAGTGAATTTTAAAAGTATACTGATAAAAGATTGAAATTCTGCTTTCTCGCTGTTCAGAAGACAAAAACTTTTTTGTTGGTTTATGCTTGATAAGAAATTATAAACAACTTTTTTTTTTTTCTTTTGTCTGCCCAGAACATCAAAGTTTCTCGTTTCGTCTTTATCACGTCTTTGATTACTTGGTTAAAACTTCTCGATGTTAAAGGAGCTAAGTTTTGTTAACAGCTATATAAACCCTACATATTTGCCTTGGGAATCTCTTATTGCCACCTTGGTTCAATAAATAATTAGCTTTTGTAATGATCTGTAATCCTATTTAGGCAGGTGCTTTATAACTTTCTGAGGCTTTTCAACAAACTTCCCAAGATTTAAATTGTAAATGAAGTCTTTTTTGACCAATTAGGCTTTTTTATTTGGTATGTTTGCTCTGAAAGCACTGTCAAACAAATAAGGATAAACCTTAGGTTGTATTGCTTGGGTAAATGTTATAACTGTTCAAATATAAATATGCAATTCCTGAAGTTTCAATACGTTTTGGTAAATAAGGTCATCACTTAACATTCTGATTATTAAAGTATTACGTGTGACAGAAATAATTGAATTTCCTTGTCAATTGCATCATAATGAAATCTCCCATCAGATTGTTAACAATGCCCATCTCTGAGATTTTTGTCATGTATAGTTAATTGTTCTGATGCTCTTAACAAAACGTGTTTCATCTTCAAGGAGATTTATCAAAAGGACTTTTAGAACAAATACAGGTACTTGACTTCTTTAAGATCATAAAATTAGAATGCATAAAAATTTCTACAACTAACTACAAGCTGCATTCAAACTGAACAAGAATTAGTAATATGGGACTAAGTAAATTAAGGAAGAAGATCATAGTGTTTGTGACTTTTGTTTGAGACATTGCTGGTTCTCTAATGTTTACTCTTCCAGATTTTTTTTACGTTTATTTCTTATTTATTTTTGAAAAAGATACAGAGAGCAAGTTGGGGGGGGGGGGCAGAGAGAGAAGGAAACAGAATCCGAAACAAGCTCCATACTGTCAGCGCAGAGCCCAATGTGGGGCTCAAACTCACAAACCCTGAGATCATGACGTGAGCCGAAATCAAGAGCCAGAGGCTTAACCAACTGAGCCACCCAGGGGCCCCTCTTCCTCCAGATTAAGGAAATTTTCTCTTAAGAGATCTATGACTTACAGAAATAAGATAAAGTATTCCTCTGTGAACGAATTGAAGTGTTTAACTTTTCTCTCTACCCGAACCCTCTGAAATTCAAACTCTTGTTGAGTGTCCTTTCTTTTGTGGCAATCATGGGCATTTGCATAAATTCAATAAGAATCTGTTCTCCTTGTAACAGGACACCATTGGAAATACTGGTTATTTTACCAAGGCTTTGACTGGAATGTCCTATTTGAGAGACACGCATCGACAGATATGACTAGACAGCTTTAAGCAACTAAGATTGACTTCAGGAAACATGGAGCCATAAAGCCCCTTGGAAATGGTTGGCCTGTTACCTTGATTACAGAGTTCCCAGTAGCCTTACCAGGTGAGTAAAGAATGTCACTTCCTGGCAGGTGCCGGAACCTTAGGATGTTTGGGGACCTCAAGAAGAGGAATACACCCAAATCTACAGGTATTACAGGCATGTTGGATGGCAAGTATTATAAAAGTTCCAGCAAAGCAAATTTTAGGAGACTTCTATAATCAATCACAATTATTGCTAAGCTTATGCAAATAATTAGGCTAAGTTTGTTAAAATCGTTTTACAAATGAATTAGTCTTTGGCTATCTCTGGAAATGAGGCTTATTACAGAGAGGAAAATCATGTTTCAATAACGCATCTTTGTAGATAAAGACAATAGTGCTTTGTGAAATTATTCACTTGCGGCCGGGTTAATTCATAAATGTCTAAATGAATATGCAAACCATGTCCTCCCTAAACCCGATCTGGCAGTTACTAAAAACCTACCCCATATAAACCCAGGAGACCTGGTTTATTTAAAGAATTGAAAGCCTAATACAGGGCGCCTGGATGGTTCCGTCGGTTAAGCGTCCTACTTCAGCTCAGGTTGTGATCTCACGGTTCGTGGGCTGGAGCCCTGCTTCGGGCTCTGTACTGGCAGCTCAGAGCCTGGAGCCCACTTCGGATTCTGTGTCTCCCGCTCTCCCTCTGCCCCCTCGCTGCTTGTGTTCTGTCTCTCTTTGTATCAAAAATAGAATAAAACATTTTTTTAAAAATTAAAAAAAAAAAAAAAGAAGGAAAGTCTAATACAGTAGGGGACTTATCTCCAAAATGGAAAGGCCCCTACCGCATCATACCATGTACTCCCACTGCAGTAAAATTAGAACGACGTTCGTCATGGACACATATATCAAGAATTAAACCTGTACCTTCCTCGCAGGAATCTAACATGCCAGCTGACGTGCCGTATTATTCCTGTGAACCTGTGGAAGATCTCAAATTTCTCTTCAAACGGCAATAAAGGGCTGGAGGAAAGTTTTAGTTAAGTATCAAAGGTCTTTGTACTCGGGCTTCTTTTCCTTCTTTTGTCGTCTTTTCTTGTATGTCTCCCTGCCTGGTGCCAGTAGTCCTTCCTTGCCGTAACTTCTAGCTGATAGATGATCTTTTCTACTCAAGGAGGTTCATATATGTTGGGTTGGCTGTCTCTGCCTTTGATAGCTCCTATATATGTATGGTTTGCCAACTGACCAACGTTGACCCATTCATAGGTAGGGACATCTCTACCCCCTTGCAAACTTAAAGATTTAAGGGTCAAAACTGCTCAGGGGGAAATTATGTGGGAAACAAAGGCAGAGGGAAATGGTAGATCAAATTGAGTTTCTTTATAACGTGCAGCCCATTGATAAATACTTGAGGCTGGCAGACTAGAACATTCCTCCAGGAACTCCCCGCCGTCTAAATGTTAATGCTCTGCTGGAGGGAAACACAACTTTAGCTTGACAATAGCCAGGCCTCCGGTATCCTGGGACTCTTCTTTAACTTATGAAAATCTCACTGGAAACTTCCCCTGGACTTTACCTTATGTAATCAGTATCTCCTCACAAGCCCAGGGCAGCTCTTCCTGCCCATGGGTCCTGTCCCTGTGCTTTAATAAAACCACCTTTGTGCACTGAAGATGTCTCAAGATTTCTTCCTTGGCCATTGGCTCCCAACCCCAACATTTCCACATCAGTAACCATCACATTTGCCATTTTAGTATTTTTAACGGTGTTTTGTGTTTGTAAAAGAAGTGACATTTTGGTTAAAAAAAAAAAGTTTAAATTAATCTTCCACAAAATGGAGCCATTCTGAATATTATTAATTGCATTACAAAATAATGTAATTATGCACTACAAAGTGAAGGCAAGTTTAAGAAATTATGTCTTTTAGGTGCGTTTGGATAATACGAGTCTACAATTCTTTCCTGGCCTAAATCGTTATTTTTTAAACTCATTTTCTTCTGGATCTTTCTTTTGCTCTATACCAAGTAGTCCCAGCTCCAAAATAGAAATAATAATTCTTTTTTTTTTTTTTAATTTTTTTTTTCAACGTTTATTTATTTTTGGGACAGAGAGAGACAGAGCATGAACGGGGGAGGGGCAGAGAGAGGGAGACACAGAATCGGAAACAGGCTCCAGGCTCTGAGCCATCAGCCCAGAGCCCGACGCGGGGCTCGAACTCACGGAGCGTGAGATCGTGACCTGGCTGAAGTCGGACGCTTAACCGACTGCGCCACCCAGGCGCCCCAGAAATAATAATTCTTTTTTTAAAAAATTTTTTTTTTCAACGTTTATTTATTTTTGGGACAGAGAGAGACAGAGCATGAACGGGGGAGGAGCAGAGAGAGAGGGAGACACAGAATCGGAAACAGGCTCCAGGCTCTGAGCCATCAGCCCAGAGCCCGACGCGGGGCTCGAACTCCCGGACCGCGAGATCGTGACCTGGCTGAAGTCGGACGCTCAACCGACTGCGCCACCCAGGCGCCCCAATAATAATTCTTAAAAAGGATAGAATTTTAGGGGCACCTGGGTGGCTCAGTTGGTTACGCTTCCGACTTCGCTCGGGTCATGATATCGCGGTTCATGAGTTCGAGCCCCACATCGGAATCTCTGCTATCAGTGCAGAAACCACTACGGATCCTGTCTTCCTTTCTCTCTGTCCCTCCTCCTCTCTCTCTCTCTCTCTCAGAAACAAATAAACATTTACAAAAAAAAAAAAAAAAAAAAGGATAGAAGTGGAGAAGAGCCCTGAGTAGAGTCCAGTCCAACCATGTTAGTTTAGAGGTAAAGACACTTAACTCCAGCGAGGTTAGCTTTTTGTCTCACACAACACAGGTAGGAATTGGCAGAGGAAAACTAAAGAATTAGTTTTCTGAGTCACATTACCTATCAGGGAAACCATGGCAGAGGAAGGCGGTGGGATATCTTATTGTCATTTTTTTGGTTGTCAGAACACACCTAGAGCATCTTAAAATGTAGAAACTTAAGCAGTTTACATTTGCGATGAGAATTTTGCTACCATTTTGAAATACCTACCCTCGGGGAAATGGGAGGTGAAAACAAATGTATCCAAAAAATGCAACTGGGCAAATAATCAAGTGCACTTGTTGTTTTTCTGGCCCCTTGCATTTTATCCTGCGGCCTTAAAAATCTTTTCATAATTGTATTGGCTACATCGATTCACGGTCATGATAAGGCTTTTCATGAACACCATGCTTCACATGTTCTCGTCTGTTTAAAGCTATTGTCGTTGCTTCTTTTCTCTTTCCACTACAGTGGACACAGTGCCTCTCCTCCCCCACCCGCAGCCTTTTTTTTTTCTCATCAGGATCGCACGTTCGTGTGTTTCATTATTGAAGCTCAGACAGAGAGAAGAGATGTAATTGAGGTCCCTCCTAGAGAAGAGCTCAGAAAAATACGCATTTCCTTTTTTTTTTTTTTTTTTTTTTTGGTCCCTCATCTTTCCCCTGCAAGGAATGGGGATAGTTTGTGGCACACAGTCTGATACACAGCTGGTGAATTGTTTAGCTCTCCGCGTGTAGCCTGACCTGTACAGACAACCGGAGCTGGGGCCGGGGCACAGAGCTCCTGTCGTAGCTGCGTGCCGGAAATGCACAAAGCTGAGAAAAAGGATAAAAATGTCCAAGTATCGAATATTGAAATTCTTTTCTGTGAATCGGCTTCATATATGGGAAATCTTACATTTTCTTTATCTACTTAACGACCACTTCCAACTGATTCATCGGGGGTGTTTGCTGTCTTCCACTTGGAATAAAAAATGAAGTACTGGGTGTTATATATAAGTGATGCATCACTGGAATCTACTCCTGGGGCCGAGACGACACGGTGTGTTAACGAACTTGAGAATAAAAAAAAAAAAAAAAAAAGACAACTGCTAAAACAGCCTTGACATTCAAAAAAAAAACAAGCCCAATATGATAAAGTTCAGATTTATAAAATCTGAAACAATCAAACAAAAATGAAGCATCACAATAAACCTGTTATCAGAGATTTTTACTTCTCCTTGTTAACAACACAGCAAACGAACACACAAATTCACCTTCTATTTCTAGGCCACTGGAGAGTGATCATTGTTCAAAATGATAATCCAAAAATGTACCACACGGTCAAGCATGAAAAAAGCTCTTTTGGTTTTTTATTAATCTAATTCAGTTGAATTTGGTTTTATTAATTCAACCACGAGAAACAATATTCTTTAGAATATTTTTATTACGCAAAAATGTGAACAAAAATAAATTTACCTACGTTTCATCAGAAAATTGATTCAGTCCTGACATCCTATTTCCTGGGCATTTCCGTTCAGGCTTCATAATTTAGTATCTAGCCCCAAAGCCACCTTTGAGACATGGCATTTTAAAAATCTCATTCCTGGGGCGCCTGGGTGTCTCAGTCAGTTGGGCGTCCGACTTCAGCTCAGGTCATGATCTCACAGTTCATGGGTTCGAGCCCTGCGTGGGGCTCTGTGCTGACAGCTCAGAGCCTGGAGCCTGTTTCAGATTCTGTCTCTCTCTCTGCCCCTCCCCAGTTCATGCTCTGCCTCTGTCTCCAGAATAAATAAACATCAAAGAAAATTTTTTTTTTTAATTTCATTCCTAAAAATTTCAAAGAAACATATTTTTCTTAGTAGGAAAAACATTTTCAATTCTTCCCTATTTTTTGACTGTGATATCAAATACCGACGTTTTTGGATAAAATAATGCATTCAGTAAGAGATCTACACCCCTCATTAATGACCGCTTCATTTTCTGGCCTGAATCCTGTTTGTTGCTCTCCTGTATTCAGATGCTTAGATAAATTATCTACTTTCACTGGGGCATTGCTAGCCATATACTCAAGCATTTTCAAAAAATCTTCAGTTTTCTTAGGAATATATGAGCTCTTTGTTAAGAACCTTCTGCAAATGAATAGCAGGGAACATTTTGTAGTCTCTCTACTATTATACAAAATGCCACATAATAATAATCACAATTACCTTCCTCCTTTCATTAAACATTCCACTAAGTCTATTCAGGCTCAAGTACTTTTGTTAAGTAACATTCACCATTTGTTCTCATTTTTAATACAAAAAGGGTTGGCCATAATTGCAGCCTTGCGTACCAAACCGATGTTTTATAAGAGATGCACCATCTTTGGGTTTTCGGGTTTCCGGGTTTCTGATTGTGGAAACCAGTGAAAAATAAAGGAACTGCACCACATTTAAAAAATCAATACCTTCACGGAGATTTCCTTTATAAATGTAAATTGCCCTTACAAAAGGGTAACTTCTACTCTGTTTGTAGAGCTTCTGCTGTGTCTGCTCTTTCTCAAAATAATCAGCTCAAAATAATCCTTATGTCAAAGAGGCACCTTTTGGGGTGATATATTCTGCTACACTTCACTACCTTGGTTCAGTTTGTTTTGTTTTTGTGACTAAGATGGGAAGCCATTTGTAGGGTTTTGAACCGAGGAGAGAGGTGGTGATTTGACCTCTATTTTAAATATGAATCACCCTGGGGCGCCTGGGTGGCTCAGTGGTTTAAGCATCGGACACTAGGTTTTGGGTTAGGTTTGTGAGTTCGAGCCCAGCGTCGGGCTCTGTAGTGTGTCAGTGCAGAGCCTGCTTGGGATTCTCGCTGTCTCTGCCCCTTGTTCTTTGTCTCTCTCTCAAAATAAATGAATGAACTTAAAAAATATTTTAAATATGTATCACTCTGGCTGCTGGGTTGAGAAAAGATTTTAGGGGACAGGAATGGAGGCAGAAAGTAAGGAGAAGTGGTCTGCGATTGCAATAATCCAGGTGAGAGATGATGGTGATTTGGAACAGTGCAAAGTGGTTGGATTTGGAGTATATTTTGAAGAAGCAAAACTGGCTGTAGAATGTAAGAGAAATAAATATGTCAAAGATTACCAAATGCTCTACATATTTTGAAGTTGTTCCTCACTTGAAATATTAGAAACATTTCTAAAAAGTTATGTCTATAGCTCACTGACATTTGAAATCTGTAAGAGTTATTTATTATTTACAAGAAACACACAGTGAATCTGTAAGAAAAAGACTTTAAATAATTTATTCACTCCCTGATTTCTGTTTCTGGTGTTATTTGTTTACGTGAGAAGTGAGGGAGATGATTCATTTCCAGAAACACCTATTAAAAGCTGTGCTATCTAGGGGTGCCCGGGTGGCTCAGTTCGTTAAGTGTCCGACTTTGGCTTAGGTCATGATCTAACAGTTTGTGAGTTCGAGCCCTGCATCGGGCTCTGTGCAGACAGCTCAGAGCCTGGAGCCTGCTTCAGATTCCCTGTCTCCCTGTCTCTGCCCTCCCTCCCTTGCTCACACTCCATTTCTGTCTCTCTCTCTCAAAAAGAAACATTGAGTTGTTGTTGTTGTTTTTTTAAAGCAGTGCTATCTAGTTAACAGTAGGTTTACAACCTAACGGAAATATATATGAATCCCCCCACCCCCATAATGGAGTCCCAAACCCTTGGACACTTCTCTTCCTGATTCCTCCCTCCAGTTTTGCGGGCTTATTTTCCCAGGCTTTGCCATGAGCATGTGCCAAAGAACAAAGGAGGGACTGAAAGTCTCTGCATCACCTTAGGGAATGCACATTTGATCCAATCAGACTACTTTTTGCCTTACATGGGCAAATGCAATGTCTGGGTAAGGCTGTAACCTCTGTGGTACTCAGCCAATGAGGAATCAGGGGAGGGACTTCTTGCTAGGAGATAAATTGCCTGCTGTAACTGCCCCGGGTGTGCCTGTCCATCAGACATCTGCTCTTGCAAGAACGTTGACTAAAGCCTTGCTTCACTGTGCTCCCAGTCTCCGCGTCCCTCCTTTGATTGGGTCAGTGGACTTATTTCTCAGAGTTTATATATGTCATTGGAGGGGCACCTGGCTGGCTCAGTCTGTGGAAGATGTGACTCTTGGTCTCAGGGTCGTGAGTTTGAGCCCCATATTGGGAGTAGAGATTACTATATATATATATGTATATATATATATGTATACATATACATATGTATATATATATGTATACATATACACATGTATATGTATACATATATATGTATATATACACATACACACATATATACATATATACGTATATACATATATGTATATGTATACATATACATGCGTATATACATATATGTATATGTATACATATATGTATACATATATATGTATACACATATATATATGTGTGTCATTGAGTTTTCTCAAATCAGGATATACCCCATTTTTAATCAAATGCAAGATCCAGTTATTTTTCTCTAGCTTTACTGAGGTATGATGGACCAAAATTGTATATATTTAGGTTGTACAATGTGGTTTTTAAAAAGATAATACAACACGATGATTTAATATACATATACATTGTGAAGTGGTTACCACAATGATGTTAACTGATACATCCATCACTTCATAGAGTTATCATTTTTTTGTCTGTGTGGCAAGAATACTTAATTAAGATCTGTTTACTTATCAAATTTCTGGTATACAGTGTGGTATTGTTAACTAGAGTCACCATACTGTACATTAGATCTTGAAACCATTCATCGTGTAAGTGGAAATTTGTAGCCTTTGACTCACATCTTCCTATATCCCCCACTCCCCAGACTCTGGCATCCACCGTTCTACTGTCTGGTTCCACGAGTTCAACTTTTTAAAGTTCCACATATAAGTAAGATCGTACGATATTTGTCTTTGTGTGTCAGACTTAACTTTACTTCGCATAATGCCCTCCAGCTTCGCCCATGCAGTAGCATAAGTCAGAATTTCCTTCTTTTCGTAAAGTTGAATGATATTCCATTTTTTACATATATCACACTTTCATGATCTCTTCCTCCATTGACAAACATTTAGGTTCTTTTCAGGTCTTGGCTCTTGTGAATAATTCTTTAGTGAATGTGGGGGTGTAGATATCTCTTAGAGATTTTTTTTTTTAATTTTTTTTTCAACGTTTATTTATTTTTGGGACAGAGAGAGACAGAGCATGAACGGGGGAGGGGCAGAGAGAGAGGGAGACACAGAATCGGAAACAGGCTCCAGGCTCCGAGCCATCAGCCCAGAGCCTGACGCGGGGCTCGAACTCACGGACCGCGAGATCGTGACCTGGCTGAAGTCGGACGCTTAACCGACTGCGCCACCCAGGCGCCCCATAGAGATTTTTAAAAAAAAATTTTTAAAGTTTATTTATGAAAAAAAAAATTTTTTTTAATGTTTCTTTAGTTTTGAGACAGAGAAAGACAGAACATGAACGGGGGAGGGGCAGAGAGAGGGAGACACAGAATCTGAAGCAGGCTCCAGGCCCGGAGCTGTCTGCACAGAGCCCGACGCGGGGCTCGAACTCACGGACTGTGAGATCGTGATCCGAGCTGCTTAACTGATTGAGCCACCCAGGCACCCCGTTGTTTATTTATTTTTGAGAGAGAGACAGAGAGATAGAGAGACAGAGCATGAGTGGGGGAGGGGCAGAGAGACAGGGACACAGAATCCTAAGCAGGCTCCAGGCCCTGAGCTGTCAGCACAGAGCCGGATGCAGGGCTTGAACTCCTCGTGAGATCATGACCTGAGCCAAAGTCGGACGTAACCGACTGAGCCACTCACGCACCCCATCTTTCAGATGGTGATTTTATTTCCTTTGGATATAACCCAGATGGGGGATTGCTAGATCATATGGTAGTTTTCTTGTTAAGTTTTCGAGGAACTTCCTTACTGCTTTCATAGTGGCTGTACCAATGTAAGGTGCCTTTTCTTTTTTTTTTTTTGACGTTTATTTATTTTTTTACAGAGAGAGACAGCACGAGTGGGGGAGGGGCAGAGGGAGAGGGGGAGACAGAGAGAATCCCAAACAGGCTCCATACTGTCAGCGCAGAGCCCAATGTGGGACTTGAACTCACAAACCATGATCATGACCCAAGCTGAAATCAAAAGTTGGAGGCTTAACCCACTGAGCCACCCAGGTGCCGCAGTGTAAGGTACTAATTTCTTCAATACGTTTTGAAAATAAGGAATATTTTTCTTTTTATAAATTAAAAAAAATTTTTTTTACTGTTTATTTATTTTTGAAAGAGAGACAGAGCTTGAGCAGGGGAGGGGCAGAGAGAGAGGGAGACACAGAATCCGAGGCAGGCTCCGGGCTCTGACCTCGGTCAGCACAGAGCTCGATGTGGGGCTGGAACCCACGAACTGTGAGATCATGACCTGAGCCGAAGTCGGACCCTTAACCAACGAGCCACCCAGGCGCCCCAAGAATATTTTTCTCGAATGGAGTTATAGAAGTCTGTTCCCAACAGCAGAGCATCAATTCAAGCATATCCACCTTTTCCGTAAGATGGCACAGAGGGAGTCTAGCTGGCTGCTTAGCATGTCTATTCATGGTGGCGGGAGGAGGGAGAACCACAATGCATTACAGCGTCTACTTATCGGGGGCTTGAGGGGTAATGTTCACAGTGAAATATGTAGTAGATAAAAGTCTCTTTTGGTATAAAGGAAGCATAAAGGATTGAATTATCTTAATGGCTAGGGTAATCCAGTTATAAAATCAGATGCATCCACTGCTTTTATAGGGATAGGGCTGTAAAGAAAAACTGCGATGAATCACGGGAATCTACCCCCGAGACCAAGAGCGCACTCTTATACACCGTATGCTAGCTAACTTGACAATAAATTATATTAAAATAAAGAAAAATAAATAAAAGAAAAATAAAGAAAAACTGAATGGCACCAGAGAAATGGACATATGGCTACACACTGAATCTCTTACTTTATTATATCTCTTTATCAATTATCACAACTTTTGTCCATTTTAATTTTTCCTCATGACAGACATGTTTTACGTGGCCTTGATTATAGCTCATTGTTACATTTTAACCTGACACCGTCTTTTAAATGGGGTGTTTCCGACTTAAGAACCCCCTAGTCCAATTATAAACATACTCAGAAATCACCTCTTACGTGGGTTATTTTCCTGAAAATATTTTCCCAGGAGATTAATTTTATCCATTTGGTTTTGATTCTTTTATTTTTATTTTTTTTAATGTTTATTTTTTTTTAGAGAGAGAGAGACAGAGTGTGAGCAGAGGAGGGGCAGAGAGAGAGGGAGACACAGAATCTGAAGCAGGCTCCAGGCTCTGAGCTGTCAGCACAGAGAGCCTGATGCGGGGCTCAAACTCACGAACTGCGAGATCATGACCTGAGCCGAAGTCAGAGGCTTCACTGACTGAGCCACCCAGGCACCCCAAAGAGATATCTATTTTTTAAAAATATAGAATGCAGGGAGGTCCAGTGGCTCAGTCGGTGAAGCCTCTGACTTTTGATCTAGGCTCAGGTCATGATCTAAAGATTTGTGAGATGGATCCCCGCATCTGGTTGTGTGCTGATGGCTCGGAGCCTGCTTGGGATTTTGTCTCTCCTTCTCTCTGCAACTCCCCCGCTTGTGCTCTCTCTCTCTCTCAAAGTAAACAAATAAATTAAAAAAAAAAGAAATATATATATATATACTAAATATAAAATACTTATATAATAAGTACTATACTATATATACTATATATAAATATATACTAAATATATATAATATATATATAAAAAAGCATATATACTTTTTTTAAGTTTATATATACATATATATATATATATAGAGAGAGAGAGAGAGAGAATGCATTTCAAACCACTAAAAGATTAACATTTTGTATTCTTAATTTCAATTTCAGCTACATACATCCCGAGTTCCTGCCAGGTTTTACTCACACTAAGGTATATTCACTGTTTCTCTGGGATTAGTCACATCTCACTGACTTCACTCACTGATTAACAGGCCGGGTAAAGGTCAGTTGCTTTCAAGCAGACCAATGAAGTATTTCCATGCATTTAACCAGTTTCTCAAATTGTAATATGAAACCTGTCAAGGAAGGGTTATAGGTGGGAACCAAGACAGATTTCTTTAGTTTCAACCCACTACATTAAATTTCGCCTTACTTCAATTTCAGTTAGCTTCTTAATGCTGAAAGAATAACCAAAAAATGTTAGAAGTTTTGGAGTTGTAAATAGTCACTTTAGGGGTGACTGGCTGGCTCAGTCGGTAGAGCATGAGACTCTTGGTATCGGGGTTGTGAGTTTGAGCCCCACGTTGGGTGTAGAGATCACTTAAAAAATAAAAATTTAAAGGGGTGCCTGGGTGGCTCAGTCAGTGAAGTATACTACTTCAGCTCAGGTCATGATCTCACAGTCCGTGAGTTTGAGCCCCTCGTCGGGCTCTGTGCTGACAGCTCGGAGCCTGGAGCCTGCTTCTGATTCTGTGTCTCCCTCTCTCTCTGCCCCTCCCTGGCTCCCGCTCTGTCTCTCTCTCTCTCTCTCTCTCTCTCTCAAGATAAATAAACATTAAATAAAAAAATATAAAATAAAATGAAATAAAGAACACAAACAAGCCAGTTGAGGACATTAATAGAAGTTCACCTATTCCTTCGTTAACATTTCTATGATTACAGCTTATATATACATTTTGTATTTTGTGAGCCTATTTTTTAAGACAATGTTTCTGAAGCCTTTATTTTTATATTAAGAAAACATTTCTGAAGGCTTTATTTTTATTTATTTTTTTTAAGGAAACAGGAGACTAGATTTCCAAATACGCTCCTATTTTTACCCTTTCTATATTACAAAGCTATATACTTTGTAATACTTGAAAAATCATTTTGCTGTGGACTTTAAAAATTGGCTAGTTTTTATATACGGATTCAGCTGATAATATGTTCCTAAAGGTACAGAATGGTTTAAATTTGTTTTGAAGTTCAGAAACTGAACATTACCTACGGACTGTGGCTGACCCATTATATTTTAATGTGCAAGCCTTTTAATGATAAATTTCCAAACCACTCTAGGGGAGTTACCATGGACACTAAGAGGCACTCCACTGCCAAATCAGATGGATAGGAAAATGGTTCTTTTAATACATTTCAGGTATCTGTAGACTTCCAGAACTGGTTCTGTCACAAATAAATGGGACTTCGCTTGAATTTATCAGAGATTTTCTGACAGCGTTTCAGCGACACATTTTTGTGTTTCTCTCTTCTGCGCTCTACCTCAGTCTATATTTTATCTTTGTGAAAGACCTTAGAGTGAAGACACAAGATCATTTCCTGAATGTTAGTTAGCTTTGACAATAAGGCCTGTGTTCAGGATTGGACCGGCAGATGAGGGAAGGAGAGATTTGCTTAGTCTGTCTCCTCTACAGGGAGAGCTACCAAATCTTGGGGAGACATCTTTCCGCCTATAACCTTTCATTTGGTAAGTGTCATCCTGCATGCGTTCTTGTTGTTGTGTTTTTGTGATTGTTGCTATACCTACTCTAAAATAATGAATTTACAATCTATTTATGCTCTTGGGAGGATCTTCTTTGATAGGATTTACAATGTCATCCAGTTGATAGACTTATGAAGCCAGTTCTACTCTGAAAAGGTTTGGCATGTGGAGGGAATATCTAAAATCTCTTTTAATAAAATGTTATCAAGTGAGTTTGGGGCAAAATAGGGTTGGCTCTCTCCTGATTACACAACAATTAGACATTTTTATGTATCATCAACTACGTCGGAAACATAATTAGATAAATTTACATTCACGTATTACAATGTTGCTTCCGTAAGAGTGTTCTCAACCTGATCTCTGGTGTTGACCTGACCAACGGACAGTCAAAAATGTCTATGTTTTCCTCGTTCTAGTCATTTACTTTTACCTTCAGACAATTTAATTTTTTTTCCCCAAACTTTTATTGCTATTAGGCCTACACAAATTCACATCCATTTCTATCCACCACCCCATGGTCTCTTCTTAGAGGTTAAGCCATTAAATATACATAGTCCGGGGAAGTGTTATATAACATTATTCTTTGTCTCACCACACCAATTACCTTTATTTAGGTCACTTGTTCAGAATTTCACCTATATTGGCAAGACTTTTGTTTGTTTTCCTCTCTACAGCAAATGCCCAACAGATACATTAGGAAAATAGGCAGACAGCTGGTAAACAGAATCATTCCCTGCCTCAGGGCTGAGAAAGCAATTCGCCAAATCCATCTTTCCCTAGTTTGATTCACATCATCACTATTTCCAAATCTTCTGCTTTTGTTCTTTACGGATTTGAGCATCCCTAGTGTATACAAGTAGCTGAAACCAAACTTGCACTTCACCAGTTTCGATATTAGTTGAAAGGGTTCTCTTTTACTAATGTCTAAGGCATGGTTTCTTGGTTTGGATTGATTCATCTTCCTTTTATTTTTATTTTGTTTTTATAAAGTTTTAAAAAAAATGTTTGTTTTTGAGAGAGAGAGGGAGAGAGAGAGAGAGAGGGGAGGAGGGGCAGAGAGAGGGGGACAAAGGATCCTAAGCGGACACTCACAGCAGGGGGCCATGAGGGGCTCAAACTCAGGAAATGGAGGTCATGACCTGAACCGATGTCCTATGCTCAACGGACTGAGCCACACAGACGCCCCTTTTCCTTTTATTTTTAATTACATCATATAACTCCCATTTAAAAGATTATTATGGGGCGCCTGGCTGGCTCCTGACCTCAGGGTTGTGAGTTTGAGCCCCATGTTGGATGTAGAGATTATTTAAAAATGAAATCTTTTAAAAAATAGATAAAGAAAAAGAGAAGATTATTATTATAAAGACTGTAAACAATGTATTTCCTAATACGCTGAATCATGAATTTTCAGCATCAGTCTTAATATAATATTAGAATTTTCAAAATAAAATTGCTATTAATTTTTTTGGTTTGGATGAAGTCAGAATCACAGTTATGGAAATACAATACCCAGTTACGGAAATCTTTACCAGGTGTTGAGGAAACTGGCAATCTCATGCAAAAGAGGAGAAAAGCCAGGGTCAGCCGTGTCCAGCCATGACTGTAAATTACATTAGGCTAGGGTGATAAGGTGATGTTCCAGAGTCAAGAGCAGCAAGACATCATGATGGCAGTGACAACCATTATTCCTGGACCCTCAGGATGTTTCGGGCTTTATATTCGTAACGTAGTTCTCCCTTTCAATACTAATGACAACAATGGGATAGGTATGTGCCCAAATCCACATTTTATGGATTTGTTATTCAATCAACAAATATTAACAGAGTAATCATAATGTACCAGGCCCTGGGGCTGTCATAGTAAACAAGATTCTTGTCTTCATGGAGCTTATGATCTGGTGGTCATGAGCCACTTACCTGAGTCTTAGAGAGGTTGCATAAGTAACTCAAGATCAGTCTGTGTGGCTGTGTATCCACACATTTACCTTCTACTTTATATGAATGATGGCGGTGAGGTAGTAATCAGAAAGTAGCTAATAGTCATAGGAAACATTGTGCCAGAGATCAAAGCCAGCTGGGCACTAGGTAAGCAAGTAGGGTTCCAGAACATTATTGCTGAAAGTCAGAGCAAGAGACTGTTCTGTGTACTAAGGAAATGATCAGAAAACCAAGTAGTCAAATGGGGCAATGAGTGTATTTAAAAAAAAAAAAAATGTTTTTAATCTTTATTTACTTTTGAGAGAGAGAGAGAGAGAGTCAAAGTGCAAGCAGGGGAGGAACAGAGAGAGAAGGAGACACAGAATCCGAAGCAGGCTCCAGGCTCCGAGCTATCAGCACAGAGCCTGAGGTGGGGCTTAAACTCGCAAACTGCAAGTTCATGGCCTGAGCTGAAGTCAGACACTTAACCGACTGAGCCACCCTGGCTCCCCGACAGAGAGTGCCTTTTAATGTATACCAAACCATTATTAGAGTTCAGTGGTTCACAACTGGAGATAAAAAACAATAGAAATGCATGAATAAAAAATCTGGACATTCTCAGTGCTCCTTGTAGGCTGTTTTCTCTCTCTCTTTTTTAATGTTTATTTCTGAGAGAGAGAGAGACAGAGTGTGAGCAGGGGAGGGGCAGAGACAGAGGGAGACACAGAATCCGAAGCAGGCTCCAGGCTCTGAACTGTCAGCACAGGGCCTGGAGGCGGAGCTCCAACTCACCAACTGTGAGATCATGACTTGAGCTGAAGTCCAGCGCTTAACCAACTAAGCCACCCAGGCGCTCTGTCTGTCTGTCTGTCTGTCTCTCTCTTTTAATCTTTATTTTAAGTAGGCTCCACACCCAGCATGGGACTTGAACTCACAACCCTGAGATCGTGCTCTACCAACTGAGCCAGCCAGGTGTCCTGGCTCTTTGTTCTCTCATCTGTAGCTTGTTAGTTTTCATAGGGATTTCTCCTAGATTTTCTCACTTACTATACTCTCCCTGGGTGTTTCTGTCTATTTCATGTGGTTTCAAAAGCTGATGACTTTCAAACCTAATCTCTGGCTCAGATCCCTCTCCTTCTTCAACATAAGCAATTGCCTATTTTCTATCTTTATGTGGATACCTTATAGGCTGCTCAAATTCTCCATGTTCCAAACTGACCTCATCGTGTCCACCTTCTCTGCATAGAACCTATGGCCCTTATTTCTCTGTCTCACTGAGCAATGCTACCATCCATTCAGCTGCTCAAGCCATAAACCTAAGAACTGTCCTTGTTTCCTGCTTCTCCTTAACCCTTACATCCAATCATCAACTCCTATCAAAGATAACTTATAGGGGCGCCTGGGTGGCTCAGTCAGTTAAGCGGCCGACTTCGGCTCAGGTCATGATCTCGCGGTCCGTGAGTTCGAGCCCCGCGTCGGGCTCTGTGCTGACAGCTCAGAGCCTGGAGCCTGTTTCAGATTCTGTGTCTCCCTCTCCCTGACCCTCCCCCGTTCATGCTTTATCTCTCTCTGTCTCAAAAATAAATAAACGTTAAAAAAAAAGATAACTTATAATCTTTCTCAAATAATTCACATCTCTTCATCTCCAATATCTTCTCATTGGTCTAAGCAATGTTGCCTTTCTTCCAAACTACTGAAGAAAGCCTTTTGTAACTGGTGTCCAGGCCCTTAGTCTTGCCTGCTCTCCAATATTTTCTGGGCACTAAAAAATATTTTTTGGTAAACTAAAAATTTGATCCTATTATTTTCTTTCTTAAAACCCTTCAATGGTTCCACATTGCCTTTTGGGATAAAATCCAAAGTCTTTATTATGATCTACATGGCCCAGAGACATTTGGACCCCCTAGACTATTTTAGTCTCATTCAGACTTGGACCCCATATACCGTTTCAGTGCCAGTGCCCCCTGGCACTTTTATTCTAGCCATTCTGAATTGCCTTCATTTCCCTGAGTGGGTTTGCTATCTTTTGCCTCCTGCCCTTTGCATAGGCTCTTCTGTCTCTGTGCCTCGTTAACTCCTGCCAATTGTTGAGCTCTTAGCTTAGATATTATGTCCTCCAGAGAGCATTCCCGGACTCCCAAATCCAGTGAGGTGCACCTTCTTTATGTTCCCTTAACACTTTGTATTTCCTCCATCACAGAACTTACTGCTCTGTAATTGTACCTTTATCCTGTTTTCTGACTACACTGTACATTCCATGAAGACAGGAACATTGCTGCCTGTTGACCACTGTATCTCTACAAACTAACACAGTGTTCAATTCATACTAGTTGCTCACAAGCAAATGCTAAATAAAGGAAAGATCAAAGAGGGGCACGCGGGTGGTTCAGTCGGTTAAGCTTCTGTATCCAGCTCTTGATTTCAGCTCAGGTCATGATTTCATGGTTCATGGGATCTAGCCCAGCATCAGGCTCTGCACTGACAGCAAGGAACCTGCTTGGGATTCTCTATCTCTCCCTCTCTCTCTGCCCCTCCCCTGCTCACTCTCTCTTCCTCAAAATAAATAAACTTAAAAAAAAAAAAAAAGGAGGGGCGCCTGGGTGGCTCAGTCGGTTGAACGTCCGACTT
Organism: Lynx rufus; assembly: GCF_022079265.1. NCBI lineage: Eukaryota > Metazoa > Chordata > Mammalia > Carnivora > Felidae > Lynx > Lynx rufus. Next base: position 10,913,898 of record NW_025814833.1, on the reverse strand, counting down.
CGGCTCAGGTCATGATCGCACAGTTCGTGGGTTCGAGCCCCGCGTCGGGCTCTGTGCTGACAGCTCAGAGCCTGGAGCCTGTTTCAGATTCTGTGTCTCCCTCTCTCTGACCCTCCCCCGTTCATGCTGTCTGTCTCTCTGTCTCAAAAGTAAATAAACGTGCTTCAGATTCTCTGTCTCCCTCTCTCTCTGCCCTTCCCCCATTCACACTCTGTCTCTGTGTCTCTCAAAAATGAATAAACGTTAAAAAAATTTTTTTTAAAATAAAAATTAAAAAAAATTAAAAAATAAAAAAAAGGAAAGATCAAAGAAATCAGCATTATCAATTTTGGAGGCCATGGCATAATCTCACTAGTTTGAAGCTTTTTGCATAAATTTATCAAGTGCGTGAGTTAGAAGGGGTTCAGGAAATCACTTTGTTCAACTTCCCACTCAATGTAAAAACCCTATGACATCGTGCCTTAAAGACAGCCCTTTATCCCCTCTATATGAACACTTCTAGAGGTGAAGAACACACTGATTTTCAAGAAAGTTACTCCTATTGATGACTAATTGTTTTTTTTTTTAATTTTCCTCATTGTAAGCACTTCCCTATTACAGCTTCCATCCATAGTTAAAGTTCTGCCTTCTTGAGCAGCACAAAACTAATCTTTTCCTTTCTTGAGCAACTCAAAATTAATCTTTTCCTTTTTCCGTATAAGAACCCTTCCAAGTAGATGAAGGTCATTATTATGTCCTTTCTAAACCATTGATTTTCAAGATTTAATGTACAACAGAATTGCCTGGGGAAGATGCAAAAAATGTAGATCTCCTGGTCCTATCCCCAGAGACTCTGATTCAATAGGTCTGGGATTGAGCTCAGGAATCTGAAATTTTTATTTTTTTATTTTTTTTATTTTTTTTATTTTTGGGACAGAGAGAGACAGAGCATGAACGGGGGAGGGGCAGAGAGAGAGGGAGACACAGAATCGGAAACAGGCTCCAGGCTCTGAGCCATCAGCCCAGAGCCTGACACGGGGCTCGAACTCACGGACCGCGAGATCGTGACCTGGCTGAAGTCGGACGCTTAACCGACTGAGCCACCCAGGCGCCCCAGGAATCTGAAATTTTAACAAGTATCCCAGAGAATTCTGATATGGATAGTCCATAGACTACTTGTCAAGAGACACTGCCTAGGAAAATGTATTTTTAAAAATTTCCAATAAATGGTGTTTATAAGACTTGGTCTTCAAAGTCACTAGATATTTGTGTCTATTCAAGTGTAGCCCCCATGCTAGAACCAAATATTCAGGTATATTTTTTAATTTTTTTTTTTACACTTATTTATTTTTGAGAGACAGAGAGAGAGAGCGGGGGAGGGGCAGAGAGAGAGGGAGCCACAGAATCCGAAGCAGGCTCCAGGCTCCGAGCTCTCAGCACAGAGCCCGACGAGGGGCTCAAACCCACGAACTGTGAGATCACGACCTGAGCCGAAGTCGGACGCCCAACCCACTGAGCCTCCCGGGCGCCCCGGGTGTATTTTGATTAATTAGAAGTGGAGCGAAGATATTATCTCCATTAACCTGCTTTCTGTACCTTCTGAAACTGTACACGTGTCACATTATTGACTGTGATTTTGTTGTTAGCTAAAACCCGTTAGGGCGGGAATGGATTACAGGGAATGGATAACCTGAAGGTCACAGATGAGAAAGAAAGAGAAAGGGGCACCTGGATGGCTCGGCCGGTCAAGCGTCTGCATCTGGCTCCCGATTTCAGCTCAGGTCATGATCTTACGGTTCGTGGGATCGAACCCCGCGTTGGGCTCCGCGCTGACAGTGAGGCGCTGGCTTGGGATTCGCTCTCCCTCTCTGCACCTCCTCTGCTCACTCTCTTTCCCTCAAAAACAAACACGTAAACGTTAACAAAAAATGACAGAGGGAATGGGGGGAGACGACAGTAGATAAAGGCATATCCTGAAGAGGGGCAGCCATATATAGTATCCCGCTAAAGGTGGCACACTGACTTCTGGGTAAGTCCACTTCCCCTGAGCCCCTGAGATGTCCCCCTGCCAGCCTTTTGTGGGAACTGCTGCCCCCGGTCACCTCCTGATCCTCTCTCTGGAGTCTCAGCAGATTAACAATCTGCTTTACGTCTTATTAGAAAGCTGTCCTTCTTGTCCAGCTGCCCAACCTCTTAACCCACAATAAGGATCACTATTCTGTAAGCAGCCCTGCCACATCAGAAGGAACTGGAACCTTGGCACACTTCTTCGGAAACATTTTTGATATCTCACAGACTACCGAGGGTACCTTGGCATATTTGTAAAAGATGATCTAAAACTCTAAATATAGCTATGAGCACCATTCTCCCACATGCATACAATTTGAATAGGTCTGGCAAGATGCTTTTAAGCTCATAAAAGTGTCATAGAATGTTATGAATTGGCTTTACATGCTTCAGTACACCCGGTGTACAGATTAGCACTTTCTGTTATGACACCCAGGCTCTGTGCTCCCTACTCCAAACAGCAGGAAAAATTTATGAGCCAGAAAACCTTTCTCGGATTTGGCCTTAGGGCAGTGAGCAGTGGAATTTAGCTGCTCACAAGGCTGGAGTCTGAGGCTCCCAGAAATCCAGGGGGGGGGGGGAGCAGTCACATTGGGTGAAATTAGTTGTTAGCGTCTTCAGATAGAACTGGAAGTCTGAAAGGGACTTGGGGTTGCAAGCAACAAAACTTTGAAACATGGCAGCTTTGTGGAGAATGCAAGGATGGGGACATGATCTCAACTATGATGTGAAGAGAGGCGAGTTTAGAATGTGAGTCTGAGAAAAAAAAGATCTTTTTTTTTTTTTTTTTTTTTTTACATTTATTTATTTTTGAGCTACGGGGAGAGACAAAGCGCGAGCGGGAGCAGAGAGAGAGGGAGATACAGAATCCGAAGCAGGCTCCAGGCTCTGAGCTGTCAGCATGGAGCCTGAGGCGGGGCTCGAACTCACGGACCGCGAGATCATGACCTGAGCCGAAGTCGGAAGCCCAACCGACTGAGCCACCCAGGCGCCCCCAAAAGATCTTTCTACTGCAGATGTTAGGATGAAGTGATTTCAATTCTCACATGCATATATGCATACCTCAAAAAGAGTTGGGACCAGACTCTTTTAATTTTTGAAAATTTGTTTTGAGAGAGAGAGCAAGGGCGAGTGGGGGAGACGGGCAGAGGGAGAGAGAGAATCTCCAACAGGCTCCAGGCTCAGCGTGGAGCCCACTGTGGGGCTCGATCCTATGACCCTGGGATCACGACCCAAGCTGACATCAAGAGTTGGATGCTCAACCGACTGAGCCACCCAGGTGCCCCTGGACCAGAACTCGGTAATAACCAATTAGAGAAAAGCCCAGAACGTATTGAGAACAAAGTGAGCCGGAGGGAAGCCAGCTGATGAGAAGTTGAATAAAGGCTTTTTGGAAAAGCGATGCCTCAACTGAATCCTGAAAGATGAGTAGGCGTTACCCAGAGGGAAGAGTTCGGGGAGTTCAACTCAGTCAAGGGGAGCGGCATGGTATGTGGCAGGAAATGTAGGTAACCGAGGAGGACTAGACCAGAGCATGAAGTACAAAGCCAGTGAGTGGTGAGAGATGAAGCTGGAAAGATAGGCAAGAGCCAAATCATGAAAGGCCCTGTATGCTACGCTAAGGCTGCTGGACTTTCTTCTGTACGCCGTAGGGGAGCTGGTAAGTGACCATTTTGATAAGGTGCTCTGGCTGCAGTGTAGAGAATGGAAAGGACCAGAGAGAGGCAAGACCAGAAGGAGGGCGACTAGTTAGGAGGCTGCTGTAATAGCTCAGGATGTTGTGACTAGGGTCTGAACCAAGAGGGAGCACTGGGGATGGCAGGAAGGGAATGGGTTTGAGTCTGAGAGAGACTGTTCAGACAGAGTTGTGTTGTCCTCGTTTTGTGTTGATCCACGCCTTAGTTTGACCCTGAGGTCAAAGTGGTGGATGTGGTGGCAGTAGAGAGAGGGTATGAAAATCATTCTGAAAACGTCCTTTTCAAAAGAAAAATATTCTCTTCTCTGCTCAGCTTGCAAGGGTAACCATTTGCCGACGATTGGTCGCTTAGCCTATCGTGGAGGGTTAATAACTAATGTAGTTCAGCCTGCTCTGGGCAATTGTGCAATGGGAATAAAGCAAGCTAGGGTCAGAGCAGGGGAGAAAGGTTCTGCCAGCTGTCTCTTTTCCTCTCTCCAAATGCCCAAATACCCTCTGCGCAATCCCACAAAAAAAAAAAGAAACTTTCTGGGCCAGAAATCTGTTTATTTTACAAAGGAAGAGTCCGGAAGAGGTATGGAATGCATTTGACAATGATATTGACTTCAGTACATACAGGAACAGTCAGAAGAAATAACTAGAATAAATGTTAAATTATTAGGACAATTATCACAGAAATTAAGTTTAAAACACTACAGGAAGTTTTAGGGGCACCTGGCTAGCTCAGTCGACAGAGCATGCAACTCTTGATCTCAGAGTTGTGAGTTCAAGCCCCAAGTTGGGTGTGGGGCCTGCTTTAAAAATAATACTAAAGAAAGTTTTAAAAATTATAGTCCAAAAGTTTAAAAAATTATAGTTCAATATATCCATTTAAAAATGAATCTTGTGGGGTGCCTGGCTGGCTCAGCCCTTGGAGCATGCGACGCTTTTTTTTTTTTTTAATGTTTATTTATGTTGAGAGAGAGAGAAAGAGAGAGAGAGAGAGAGAGATTGAGAGAATGGGGGAGGGGTAGAGACAGAGGGAGCAGAGAATCCGAGGCAGGCTCCACACTGCCCCTCAGAGCCAGATTTGGGGCTTGAACCCACCAACCTTGAGATCACAACCTGAGCCAAAGTTGGACGTTTTACCAACCGAGCCACTCAGGAGCCCTAAGTATGGGACTCTTGATCTCAGTGTTATGAGTTCAAGCCCCGTGCTGGACACAGGGCTTACTTAAAAAATAAATGAAAAAAATAAAAATGAATCTTGTTGTAAAAAAAAAAAAAACAACAGAATAAACAGAATAAGCAGTATATCAGATTATGAAGTGAGGTTACAATAGAGCCATCATGTAAAGCATGTTAATAAAACTGAACTCAGAATGCTTAATACTGAATAAATTAATCAGGAAGAGTTAGATGATAGATTATGCTTGAACAAGAATAGAAAAGATCCCAGGCTTAGATTATATAAATGTGACTATGTAATTATTCTTAACTATGGATGTGAAAGGAGACTTAAATATTAGATCAACACTAGATATCAATCAAATATCAAGGAAACAAGGAATAGAACGAATGATGTGATGGAAATAAATGTCTAATAGGTCTCCAAGCCTTGTTGAGTCCTCCTATAAAATCTCTCTTAAATTTGTCTCCTAAACATTTCTGACACCACTACCTTAGTCTTCCAGAATAGTTAAATCTCCTCTATACCATTTTTTTCCTGTTTAAACTCATCCAGTGTAATGATATCATATCCTCTTTGAGAAATTTGTCTAATAAATCCAACCAAAACATCTCTTTCTGACCTGAAGGTCTTTTATAATCTAGTTCCATGCTACCTATGCAAGCTTATCTTTCATTCATTCCAACGTGCCCCCTATGGTCAGGCCATGCTGCGGCCTGTTCCTAAAACACGACATGCTCTTTTTCTGTCTCTGTCCCTTCCTGAGGTGTAATACTCTATCTGCTCTGTCTGCCCCACTGTCCTTCATGGCTCAGATCAAATTCCAACCCTGCCATGAAGATTTCCTTAACTTTCTTAGTTCTTTGATTTCCCATTACGATTATAAATGGAAACATATACCCTATAGATAATTTAACTATTATTTAACAGTGTATTATATGCAAGTCTTACTTCTTCAGCTACATTGTAAACTCATCAAGGGGATATAATTCAATATTACTTCAATTATCCCAATTGGGTCCAGGCCATTTTCATTCTAACATTTTCACCGATTTTGCTACAGTACATATTTGAACTCTAAGAACATGTTGATTTCTTCCTTTCCTTTCCTTTCCTTTCCTTTCCTTTCCTTTCCTTTCCTTTCCTTTCCTTCCCTTCCCTTCCCTTCCCTTCCCTTCCCTTCCCTTCCCTTCCCTTTCCTTTTCCTTCCTCCCTCCCTCCTTCCCTCCCTCCCTCCCTCTTTCTTTCTTTCTTTCTTTCTTTCTTTCTTTCTTTCTAGTAGGCTCCACGCCCAACATGGGGCTTGAACTCACAACCTTGAGATCAAGAGTTACTCTCTCCACTGGACTGAGCCAGCCAGGCACCCCAAACATGTTGATTTCTTACTTGTATGTACAAACATTTGATTCAGAATTACATTTCATTGACTGTTTTTGTTGAGAAAGCATATTAAGAGTGAATTCAATGAACCCAGTTTAAATCTTTGATCAATTTTCTATAAAATGCTATTAAACCATTTTAATATTTTTTGTATTTTTATTTTACTGAAACTTTAATCTTAAGCACTTTTTTCCATGTTCATTTTACAATGAATATTTATCAATTTTCACATTTTTACAGAGACATAATTGACATACAATGAAGTACACATAATGAAAGTGTGCAATTTGATAAGTTTGGACATACGTACACACTCATGCAGCCATCACCATGATGAACTTGGTGAATATACCATTCTCTCATTCTGTGCTTTCTCTTTTCATTCCCTCAACAAGAATCTTTGTCTTTCAAAGAGCAGAGATTTATAATCTAGATAAGGTCAAATTTGTTAATTTTTTAATGGATTGTGTTATTGGTGTCACGTTTAAGACATCTTTCCCTAAAATCAAGGCCACAAATATTTCCTCCTATGTTTTATTTCAAGTTTTAGGTTTTACATTTAGGTCTGTGATTCACTGTTGGTTAGCGTTTATATGTGATGTGAGGTATGGATCTATGTTTGTCTTTTTTGCATATGAATATTATTTATTTATTTATTTATTTATTTATTTATTTATTTATTTATTTATTTTTGAGAGAGGGAGAGAGACAGATGCAAGTGGGGGAGGGGCGGAGAGGGAGGGACAGAGAGACTCCCAAGCAGGCTCCGCACTGTCAGCACAGAGCCTGATGTGGGGCTCAAACCCAGGAACTTCGATATTATGACCTGAGTGAAGTCAGATGCTTAACTGAATGAGCCACCCACGTGCCCCCGCATATGAATATTTAATTGTGCTAGCAGCATTTGTTGGAACTGTCTTGTTTTCCACTTATTTGCCTTTATACCATTGTCAAACGTCATTTGTCCGTATATATGAGTTTATTTCTGGACTTTCTATTCTGTGCCATTAATCTATTTCTCTGTTTTTTTTTTTTTTTTTAAATTTTTTTTTTTTTTCAAAGTTTATTTATTTTTTGGGACAGAGAGAGACAGAGCATGAATGGGGGAGGGACAGAGAGAGGGAGACACAGAATTGGAAACAGGCTCCAGGCTCTGAGCCATCAGCCCAGAGCCCGACGCGGGGCTCGAACCCACGGACCGCGAGATCGTGACCTGGCTGAAGTCGGACGCTTAACCGACTGCGCCACCCAGGCGCCCCTATTTCTCTGTTTTTAAACGAGTACCACACTGCCTTGATTAGTGTAGCTTTGTCTTGAATTTTGTTCTTCTTTTTCCAAATTGTGATTACTATTCTAGATCCTTTGCATCTTCGTATGAATTCGAGAATTGGCTTGCCAATTTCTACAAAAATGCCTTCTGAGGCTTTGGGGAGAATTGACATCATAACAGTATTGTCTTCCAACCCTTGGAGTTGATATGTATCCATTTATGATGTATTTAATTTGTTTTAGCAGTAGTTTGTAGTTTTCTGTGTACAGGTCTTTCACATCTTTGTCAGATTTCCTATTCTGCAACTGTGTCAAACTCATTTATTTGTTCTTGTAGCTGTTTTGTAGACTCCACTGGATTTTCTGCATTGATGATCATATCATCTACGAATAAAGACTCCTTTCCAATCCAGATGCTTATCTGCCTCAAACTCTCCCTCTCTCTCTCCCTCCCTTCCTCCCTCTCTTCCTCCTTTCTTCCCTTCCAGCTTGTCTCCCACCCTCCTACCTTCCTGTTCTCTTTTCTCTCTCTCCTTCTCTTCTTTCTTCCTTCCTTTCTTTCTTTCTCTCTCTCTCTCCCCTCTTTCTTTCTTTCTTTCTTTTTTTTTTGAGAAAGAGAGAGAGTGCACATGAGCAGGGGAGGGACAGAAGGAGAGGGAGAGAGAGAATCTCAAGTAGGCTCCGTGCCCAGTGCTGAGCCAGACGTGGGACTAGGGGCTCCATCTCACCACTGAGATCATGACCTGAGTCAAAATCAAGAATCAGGCTCAACTGACTGAGCCACCCAGGCGTGCCTCGTTCCTTCCCTTCTCTTCCCTTCCCTTCCCTTCCCTTCCCTTTCCTTATCTTTTCTCTTTTCTTTTCTTTTCTTTTCTTTTCTTTTCTTTTCTTCTCTTTTCTTCTCTTTTCTTCTCTTTTCTCTTCTCTTCTCTTCTCTTCTCTTCTCTTCTCTTCTCTTCTTTCTCCTTTCCTCTCTTTTCCTCTCCTCTCCTCTCCTCTCTTCTCTTCTTTTCTTTTCTTTCCTTCCTTTGCCGTCTTACTCTGTCTAGAAATTTCAGTACAATGTTCAATGAGTTGGTGAGAGTGGGCATCCTTTTCTTGTTCCTGATCTTAGAAAGAAAGCCTTCTTTCACCATCAAGTTTATTGTTAGTTGTAGGTGTTTCATAGATTTTCTTTATTCCAGTCGAGGAAGTTTCTGGAAATTCTCTCAAAGCAATAAAATTGAGCATTTGCAGGTCTTACTTCACTTGTGTCTCATACCTCATGTATTACTTTTTTTTGTTGACTGATATTCAGTGTCTTGAAAACCATAGTTTCATATACTTTGTTCAAGTTTTTGGCTATTTCAGGTAGGACAATAAATCTGGTGTCTTTAGGCTATGTTGGCTTTAAGCAGAAGAACTAAGACTCTTTTTTCTTTTTTGCCATATATAATATATTAAAGATATTTAAAAAAACTGAACATTCCCAGTACTGGCAAAATAATCTTACTTATATTGTTTTGACAATGTAAATAGGTACAACCTTTTGGGAAGCAACTTGTCAATATTTATTAAGAGACTTAAAATATTTCTACCCTATGATTAAGTAACTGAGTTTCTTGGAATCTAGAGTAAGGAAAACATACATAAGAAAAGCACTTTATTAGTAATAATCTTAATAGCAAGGTTATGCATAATAAAGGAATATTGGTAAGAACCTAACATGCAATAACAGATGTACAGATCAAGCAGTATATGGTTATATAATATAGAGAAATATATAATATGCAGTATATAGTTATATCTGTAAAGAGGGGTGCCTGGCTGGATCAGTCAGAAAAGCATGCAACTCTTGATCTGGGGGCTGTGAGTTCAAGCCCCACATTGGATGTGGAGATTACTTAAATAAATAAATTAACATTTAAAATAATATCTGTAAAGAGGAGATAATAATAAAAATGCTTATATCAATTTATAAAATAAATAAATACTATAGATATTTATATGTATCATAACTAATAAATAAAATAAAAATTTATGCCTACAGGAAAACCTGGAATCAAATGTATAAAAATATTATCACCAAATACATACCTTTGGTTGTCTCTGTGAACCAGGGCTAGGGGTAAATTTTCTTAATAATAATAATAATAATAATAAAACCTTTAACAAATCTGTTGTGATAATCTTGGGTTTATAGGATTTCAAAAGAGAAGACAGTCAATATAAGTCCATATAAGAAAGTTGGTTGATTTGAAAATTGATGGAAATTGTTAATGAGTAAACTTAGTGATTTTATATAAATTAACCAGGCAGTACTTAGCAACTGGTAGTAACTGTTATATGGAGATAACTTTGAAGGACTTAAGTAGCCAAAATTTTTTGGACTGAGAAGAGACATTAATGCAGATATTTTTCTGCCAGAAGTTACAGTGGTTAAGAACTTAGGGTTAAGGGCACCTAGTGGCTCAGTTGGTTAACGTCCGACTTCAGCTCAGGTCACGATCTCGCGGTCTTTGGGTTTGAGCCCCGTGTCCGGCTCTGTGCTGACAGCTCAGAGCCTGGAGCCTGTTTCAGATTCTGTGTCTCCCTCTCTCTCTGCCCCTCCCCTGCTCATGCTCTGTGTCTCTCTGTCTCAAAAATAAATAAAAAAAAAAAAAAATTAAAAAAAAAGAAGGGCACCTGGGTAGCTCTGTCGGTTAAGCGTCCGACTTCGGCTCCGGTCATGATCTTTCAGTTCATGGGTTTGAGCCCTGCATTGGGCTCTGTGCTGACAGCTCAGAGCCTGGAGCCTGTTTCGGATTCTGTGTCTCCCTCTCTCTCTGCCCCTCCCCGACTCACGCTCTGTCTCTCTCAAAAATAAAATAAAACATTAAAAAAAATTTTTTTTAAAAAGTGAACCTAGGGTTAGGAGTCAATCATATTCCTGTTCAAATTTTTGCTTTGCCACTTTTCAACTGAAACCTTGAACAAGTTACTTAATTTCTCTGAACCAGTTTCCTCACTTATAAAATGGGGATAATTTGGGCGCCTGGGTGGCTCAGTCGGTTAAATGTCAGACTTCAGCTCGGGTCAAGATCTCACAGTTCGTGAGTTTGAACCCCATGTCAGGCTTGCTGCTGTTAGTGCAGACCCCACTCCGGAGCCTGCTGTCTCCCTCTCTCTGCCCCACCCCCCCTCTCTGCCCCTCCCCCTGCTCGTGTGCTCTCTCTCTCTCTCTCTCAACAATAAATAAGTAAGTAAGTAAATACAATGGGTTTAATAATAATGTCTACTCCACAGGACCCTTGTGCAATTAAGAGAGATCATTTACTAGGTATTACTAGCAAGCAGAGTATGTTAATGATAATGGCAATTATACTAGCAAAGGTTCTTTGAGGACTTCCTATGTGCTAGATACTCTTCTAGATGCTCTACATGTATTAAATAATTCTAATCCTCACAGTATCCCTGTAAGGTAGGTGGGATTATCATACCTGTTTTTCAGATAAGAAAAAGGGGACACAAAGAAGCTAAGGTACTTGCCCAAGACCACATAATTATTATTAATTAAAATTGTTTTTGTTAACATTTATTTATTTCCAAGAGATAGAGAGAGACACGGTGTGAGGGGGGAGGTGCAGAGAGAACCAACTGAGCCACCCAGCTGAGTCACCCGGGCGCCCTTAGGTAATTACTAAGTTGTAGAGGAATAGAAGCAGAAAGGCCAGTGTGAGGAGACTACAATAGAGAAAATAATGACTTGAACGAAGTTTATGGCGGTAGAGACGATGTTAGTATTCACGTAGTATGGTGCATTTATGGTTTTGCCAACCTATCAAAAGGCTATTGTTTATGACCGGTAGGAGAAGCCATTGCCAGCTCAGAAAATCTTATTTTATTATTTTATTATTATTATTATTATTATTATTATTTAGCTAAGAAAATTTTAAAGGCCTCTGGAACTGTATGTCTGTATCCTTAAAAAAAAAAGGTTTTAATCTAAATAGAAGTATTTAAGGTGAAGAATTTATTAAGGAGTATTCAACTTGCACAAAATAGAGAAGTCAATGAAGCCATCAAGGATAACCTAGTTGTTTATTCAGTAGTACCTTAGAATTATCTACTCCGTTATTGAGTGACTATGGCTAGCTGTTTCAATAGAGAGACCTTTACAACCACAAAAGAGTGGGAAAGTGTGTTACTTTTCTACATTAACTATTCGTGTTAAAGACAGGAAGTGTAAAACATGAGGTCATTGCAACCAATATATTTTCTCCTACTTTGTGGAATCGTACCATAATTGTAGACAAAGTACTTAAGCAGAAATAAATAGCTCTTGAGGGTTAGCATTGCCAACCTAAACCTATAATGTTAGTGAAGACTGAAATTTCTGACTGCCTCACCAAAACAAGACACATCTAAAATAACTTGCAATATTTGATCATACCCTCTCTTGTTCAGGGAACACAGCTTTGACCCTTCCTTCTGACAACTTACAAGTAGGCTAACTGGGGTCATGATTATGGCAGTGGCCAAGAAGAAATAGTCTTGGTGCCACATGGAGAGGAAAAACTGGAGTTTAGGGTCATTTGTGACCCAGTTATCACTTTAGAGCTTTAGGTTTATCAGATTTTAATTAATCTTTTAAGTAATCTCTGCACCCAATGTGGAGCTCGAACTCATAACCCTGACTGAAGTCAAGAGTCACATTCTCTACCAACCAAGCCAGCCAGGCAACCCTAGAAATTTAGGTTTGTAGACTTAGTCTTTAAGAGGAATTTTGGGGTGCCTGGGTGGCTCAGTCGGTTAAGCGTCCAACTCTTGATATCAGCTCAAGTCATGATTTCATGGTCATGAGATTGAGCCCTGCATTGGGCTACACACTGAGCATGGAGACTGCTTGGGATTCTCTCTCCCTTTCTCTGTGCCCCTCCCCTACTCTCTCATGCACGCACATGTGCTCTTTCTCGCTCTCTCTCAAAATAAATAAACTCAAAAAAAAAAATAAAAGGAATTTCATCATCAAACCAAACCCCCCGCCCCCAACAAAAAAGCAAAAAACCCGTGTAGTTTGGGTATACCATCACCAGGTGATACCTCAGTCACAGTCCCACAGAGATTTATGTCCTACATTTACGTGATCGAGAGAGAGGGAACCAAAAAACATAAACCCGTAAACCAGCCACTCTTCACATGAAATAAATGCTATGTATGATAATGAAGATTTGAACCCCCTCCCCCCCAATTTTTTTTAATGTTTATTTATTGTTGAGAGAAAGACAGACAGAGCATGAGTCGGGGAGGGGCAGAAAGAGAGGGAGACACAGAATCTGAAGCAGGCTCCAGGCTCTGAGCTGTCAGCAAAGAGCCTGACATGGGGCTGGAACCCACGAACTATGGGATGATGTCCTGAGCCGAAGTCGGACGCTCAACCGACTGAGCCACCCACGCACTCTTGAACCAAAAAATTTTTTGAGCCAAATTTTAAGGTAAACAAATATAATTAGACTTTCGTAGATGTGTAGATGTCCAACTTGATTCTTCATCATTTCATCACAACCTTTTTTTTTTTTTTTTTTTTAAGTAATCTCCATGCCCATCGTGGGGCTCAAACTCATGATCTGGAAATCACCACCTAATGCTGCACCGACTGAGACAGTGACCCAGCCAGGCGCCCCACAAGCTTCATTTTATACACAGATTTTGGGCCAAATGTTTCTATCTTATTCTATTTAAGGACATAAAGAATCTAAACTCTGCTGGCATTTATATTTTCTCCTGAGGTTTTAATCTAGCTTGATATCATAATTCCTTTAATATGCTTTACTGAAATGCCACTAATGTCTGTTTTTCTCTATCACAGGTATAGCCTGCTTATAGGTAGCATGATTGTTGCCTAGGTTTTCCTATTAGGAATTTGGATTTTGCTCAAAAAGGCCCTACTTCATCATTCTCTTTCACATAGTACAAGAAGAAGAAGAAAATTATACAAGACAAGATTACCCAAAAGGCATATGGCATGTTTCCATGTTTATATATAAAGAGGAGACTTTCCAATGTAATACTAAAGAAGACTAAAAAAAAAAAAAAATCTTCCTCAACCTTATGTTTTCTAATTACAGTTTTAATAATCTAGTGTGATGCTTTATATACTTTCTTTCGGCCAAGCTAAAGTAGCAAAATTCTGTGCTCTAGCTCTGTATCTTTTACATGCTCCTCTAATAAGAAAGCTCTTCAGGATGTTTAACAGACTTGTGTCACTTACACAAAACAAAAGAAAACAAAACAAGCAAATATATATATATATATATATATATATATACAGAAAAAATATATATACAAAAAAAAATATATATATATATATTGGCTTTTTATTTTTATTTATTTATTTTTTAATTTTTTTGTAATCTTATTATTTTTTAAAATAATGTATTGTCAAATTGGCTTTCATAAAACACCCAGTGCTCATCCCATCAAGTGCCCTCCTCAATGCCCATCGCCCATTTTCCCCTCTCCACCCCCACCCCGCATCCACCTTCAGTTTGTTCTCTGTATTTAAGAGTCTCTTGTGGTTTGCCTCCCTCCCTCTCTGTTTGTGTTGGTTTTTTATTTTTGAGTAAACTCTACCCCCAATGTGGGGCTCGAACTCACAATTCCAAGATCAAGATCAAGAGTCACATGCTCTATTCACTGAGCTGCATTTTAAGGTATATTTTTGAGAAGGATTTGGAACAGATGTTTAAACTTTTTTTTTTTTTTTTTTTTTTTAAGAGGGAGAGAACGCGAGGGGCACCTGGGTGGCTCAGTTCACTGAGCTGCATTTTAAGGTATATTTTTGAGAAGGATTTGGAACAGATATTTAAACTTTTTTTTTTTTTTTTTTTTAAGAGGGAGAGAACGCGAGGGGCACCTGGGTGGCTCAGTTCACTGAGCTGCATTTTAAGGTATATTTTTGAGAAGGATTTGGAACAGATATTTAAACTTTTTTTTTTTTTTTTAAGAGGGAGAGAACGCGAGGGGCACCTGGGTGGCTCAGTCGGTTAAGTGTCTGGCTTTTGGTTTCAGCTCAGGTCATGAACTCAGTTTTGTGGGTTTGAGTCCCACATCCGGCTCTGTGCTGGCCTCGTGGAGCCTGCTTGGGATTCTTCCTCTCTCTCTGCCTCTCCCCTGCTCAGGCTCTCTCTGTCTCTCTCAAAATAAATAAATAAACTTAAAAAAAAAATAAGAGAGAATGAGTGGGTGGGGAAGAGGAGCAGAGGGAGAGAGAAAGACTCTGAACCAGGCTCCATGCTTAGCACAGAAATCGATGTGGGGCTCGATCTCACGACCCTGGGATCATGACCTGAGCTGAAATCAAGAGTTGGGCCACCCAGGCACCCCTGGGACAGATATTTAAATGGATTTCATGGTATCAGGTTAACATACTAGAAACCTAGAGGTCAAAATCTGGAATTGCATTAGAGACATTAAACAGGAATTGGAATCAGGTTAAGGGATCATAGTGGTGACACAAAAGTTAGGAGAGGCAGAAATTTGGAGTGAGTTAACAAGGATATAACTTCAACAGCAGCACAGAGGAAAATGTCTGTTAGCGCTGGTGGCACAATAATACAGAAGAATTTAAGAATTGCCATGCTGGTAATTCATGGTTCACTCAATTCAGTGTTCTATTGGCAAAGTGAACCTAGAAAAAAGATAATAATAACCTTTATAATATGGTAGGTGTTTTATGTAATTTTCTCATGTAATCCTCACTACAATCCTATGAAACAGCTAATAATGTTATGATTTCTGGTCCTTAGATGAGGAGTCTGAAGCTTGAGAGGTAAGACTTGTCTATCTCATACCTTGTAAGTGTCATAGCAGGGATTCTGACCACGACAGAATAAAATAGTGCTTGTTGATGTCGACACTGAAGATTAGGTATGCAATAGCTTCTTTTAAGTAATAATGATCACTGATACATTTGTCAAAATCTCTTTTGAGTTAATAAATATTAACTTTGGGATTAGAGAGTTTGTCAAGATCGGTTAAAGCAGTGCAAAGGGTTAGCTGCAAGGGTAGAAGCAGGGACAGAGAGGCAAAGGAGGATCAAGGATGTTGTAAATAGTGTGCTATAAATTATGCTGAAATAAGTTAACGTATAGTCTTCTGAAAGTCCCATACCAGAACAGGGATTTTGGAAGGGACTAAAGATCAAGTTACTAGAGAGAGGAGGACCAAGTGAGTTTCCCCTTTCCCCATGTCGCCAATCATTTTAAGTGCACTTCTCAGGGCTTTCTCTAATTCAAGAGTTGTGCTGAGATTGGAGTGAGCAGAACTGCACATCTCGTTCTAGCTGCAGCTGTGAAGTAGTTCAGTACAGATATATTAATGGCTTTTCCAGGGGTGCCTGGCTGGCTCAGTCAGTAGAGCACGTGACCCTGGATCTTGGGGCTATAAGTTTGAGCCCCGTGTTGGGTGTAGAGATTACTTAAAACTAAAATCTTAAAAAATATATCTTTGTTGATTTAAAAAATAGGTTGTTTTTTAAAAAAACTTTTTTAAACGTTTATTTATTTTTGAGAGAGAGAGACAGAGTGTGAGCGGGGGAGGGCCAGCAAAAGGGAGACACAGAATCCGAAGCAGGCTCCAGGTTCTGAGCTCTCAGCACAGAGCCCAATGTGGGTCTCGAACCACGAACAGTGAGAACATGACCTGAACTAAAGCCGGACGCCTAACCGACTGAGCCACCCAGGCACCCCAAAAATAGGTTTTTTTAGGGCTTCTGATATATATCTTGATGATACCCACCATTTCTTATTTTCCCTGAATTTGTTTATTTATTTATTTTAAGTAAGCCTTATGCCCCAGGCAGGCTTGAATTCACAACCCCGAGATCAAGAGTCACATGCTCTCCCAATAGAGCCAGCTAGCCCCCTGCACCCCCTTCCCCCAAAATTAGCATGTAATTGACCTGATGTTTTCAGGGAACAAACTGCAGAGACTCACAGGGCTTTTTCTTCGCTTCTGATCAAGATTAAAAAAAAATTCATACTATAGTTTGGTCCATTTAATCCCCAGGTTCATTGACTTACTCTAGATCCTGAGATAAAACATATCTCACTTTTGATTCATTTACAGACTGGTTAAGAACATCCTGTAGTCTATCACAATAATCTTGTTCTCTAATAGAAGAATTTGGAGTTTTGGACTGTGCCTTTCCTACTCCATATTGTTTGGAGATGTTGAGTAACTACCAATTTGTTTGGAATAGCAGTGACTCTAAACGGGCCTGGAATTTCAGAAGGTCCCTTTAGACTTCTCTTGAATACAATCACATTTGTCATTTGCCAGTGCTTTATTTGATAGAGGCTGCATATTTTGTTCAAAATCCCTTGTTTTCCTTCTGTAATCTTTGATATGTGTCATCTAGTCCTGGTGATTTATCAACATTTGTTGTTTTTTTTTAAGTTTATTTATTTATTTTGAGAGAGACAGAGCTCAAGCTGGGAAGGGGCAGAGAGAAAGAGACAGAGAGAGAGAGAGAGAAAGAGAGAGAATCCCAAGCAGACTCTGCAGTCGGTGCGGAGCCGGATGTGGGGCTCGAACTCAGGAATCCCTGAGGACCACAACCTGAGCAGAAATCAAGAGTCAGACACTAACTGACTGAGCCGCCCACGTGTCCCTATCAACATTTGTTTTCTAAGTTTGGCTTGGATAATGCTGACTATTGACTGCAATTTAACCAATGGCTAACATGTCCATATCAGAAATAACACTGAAGTGGTAATCATTGTAAAATATTCTCTAGTGTAGAGTGATATAAAAAAAAAAAAAAAAAAGAATCATGCAACATGTCAAGTATCTCTTTGCCCACAATTATCAACAAATTAACTGATTTCTCCCTTGGCTCCTGTATTTGTATATTCCTTGTTATTTAGTTTTCTTTTTTGAGAGGGGCAAGGATATAATAAAGAGATTAACAGTTATTGAGTACCTAATGCTATACTATTACTTGCAGAGAAGAGTTGCTGGAAAAGCGTAATAGCTCATAAGTAACCTTATTTATTCCTAGAACAATCCTTTGTAAAGCACAGACTGTTTTATCTCATCCATAAAATGGAAGAATAATAGGGCTTATTTTACAGGATTGTTATGAGGGCTGAATGGCTTTGTATATGTAAAGGAATGAGACCCGTTCCTGGTAAATAGTAAGCACTACTTTAAATTTTCTTCTCCTTGTTCTTCTTGTTGTCATTTTTTAGTGTCATTTTGCGGAAACTGAAGTACAGAGATTTTAAGTCACTTTTCTGAGTATTCCAGAGGCAGCTAAGTGGTTGGAACGAATTTCTAAATTTCATATTCTTTCCTCTAAACCTTCTCTCTCCTGTTAAATTAATGAAACAAGGAGGCCATCAGACTGAGTGAGGTGGCTCTAGTGTTAAGGCGACTTACTTAAGCAAACCAGAATTTAAGCCTATAAATGCCTCAAGGTTATGAAATCAAAATGCTAAGGACAACCAATCACAAACAGCCAAGGAAGTTTTAAGTCATAGCCAATCAGATAATTTCCCTTCTCTGCTTCCGCATTTTTTCTACTTGTCTTTCCCCTGGCTCCTGTTGGCCGAGCTACTTCTGGTTTGGTACTCTGCCTAATTTAAGTCGATGAGTGCTCAGATCAACTCTGAACATTTTAAAGTATGCCTCAGTTTACCTTTTAACACTCCTTATGGCCTTGATATTTGTGTGAAAGAGCTCTGGAATGTGTTATTTTGTCCGATTGTCTTGTATATCTAGCCAACTTTGCAGGCTTCCTGCTTTTTGTACTTAGACTCTCTTTTAATTCTTTGAAAGATAGTTCTTTTTTAAGAATTAATTTTTATTTATTTTTGAGAGAGAGAGAGAGAGAATGAGCGAGCACGAGTGGGGGAGGGGCAGAGAGCGAGGGAGACACAGAATCCAAAGCAGGCTCCAGGCTCTGAGCTGTCAGCACGGAGCCCAATGCAGGATTCTAACTCATGGACCATGAGACCATGACCTGAGCCGAAGTCAGATGCTTAAGTGACTGAACCACCCAGGTGCCCCAAAAGATTATTTTACTTCTAAATTTGGTTGTACATGGCCATTTTCACTTGATGGGTATCCTGATCCTGAAGACCCATTTTTCCTGGAGTCCAATACATTGTTTTAAATAATGTTGGGGCGCCTGGGTGGCGCAGTCGGTTGAGCGTCCGACTTCAGCCAGGTCACGATCTCGCTGTCCGTGAGTTCGAGCCCCGCATCTGGCTCTGGGCTGATGGCTCAGAGCCTGGAGCCTGTTTCCGATTCTGCGTCTCCCTCTCTCTCTGCCCCTCCCCCGTTCATGCTCTGTCTCTCTCTGTCCCAAAAATAAATAAACGTTGAAAAAAAAAATAAAATAAATAATGTCAAAATTCTTATTGGCTAATTATTAAAAGAGTTCCTTTCCTAATCTTTTCTCTGACTAATGACTTTAGTTTCTCCTCCTGCCCTTCTTGATTCTGGAAGTTCTCAATTAATACTTGATTTGAATTGTGATATAGAGATGAGATATAAGGTACAGCATCCCTTTCAGACACCAGTGGGTTTAAATAATTTGATTTCACTTGCTAATTCATCGTAGGGTCTGATTCTCAGTTCTCTTCCTTCTGTGGGTCATGCATATGGCAAATGTAATTTCTGACAACATAATTTTAATTAGCCTGTATGGCCACAAAGCAATTTAGACAAGTTGTTAATTTCTCCTGCATTTTTCCCCAAAGTAGAGCCAATGGCAGATAAACTTTTGTGGAGATAGCTCTAAGAAAATGAGATTGTTAGCAGATTGCTCAAATTGAAATGCATGTAAAAGAGATGCATTGGATATTCAAATTAATGATAACCGAATATGTCCAAACATTCTGATAGTTTTTTTTTTTTTTTTTTTTTTTTGGTAACTTTACTGACTCTTCATGAAAAAGACTTGAATACTCTGAGTGCAGGTAGAGAGGTAACAGTGGCCTGAATGATTGGGTTCAGGTTCTAAGAATGGCCTCCTAAAATCCAAGATTGATTAGCTTGTTATCTTCAGTGTTAAACCTACAGAATTCCACCTAAAACCAAAACCTTCATTCCAAAAATAAACTTTAAGGTTGTTTAACGATCAAAGAGTTTTCCATCAGCCATACTGACATGATGAGAAGAAACCTGAGATATTTTGGAGATCTTGGCACAACTTCAAAGAGTGATAGAACAGCATGCAGAGAACTTTTCCAAGTTTTCGAAGGCAGCAGTTTGGCTGGGACCCACACATACTTGAAAACATTTAAAAAGTCGTTTCCTATTTTGGAAGTCTAAATTATATGGCAAAATTCATATATGCTTAAAACTCAATTCTGCACCAGTTTTCCTCCCCAAATGCCCCTCCGCCGTTTCTCTCCGTGTCAACACTGGTAAACAATTCCTGAGGCATGTGCGGTAAGCGTTTCAATAAGGTGGCTGATAGCCCTTCTGAATGCTGTTTCAATATATTCTGAAACGAATCCCTTTCACCCCTATCTGATATATTTGCCTTTGTTTTGCAGAGGGAGAAAGGTGAAGCAATTTCCAGATTTGGAGACCCACTGCTAACTGACCTGTGTTTAAGCTGGTGTCGCTTCGCAAGATTTTGGTACCCAAAGCAGCGGAACCGAGATTTAGCATCCTTCCTCTGAGCACACATTTCTTAAAGCAAGCGTTCTGCACGTTTGAACACCGTCTCTTCTCTACCCAACACCTCCTCCCAGCCCGCCCCCTGGTTCCTTCCCACCCTCAACCTCGCCCCCCCCTCAGCCGCCACCCCCCCCCAGCCTGCGCATGCGTCCTAAGAATCCCCTACACTCGCGGCACAAGCTGAGAGTATTGTCGGGGGCTATTCTCTCTCCCAGGAACATGGCGGCGAGTCAGGGAGGTGGTGTTAACAGTGGGGGCGGCGGTTGTGGTGGAGGTGGAAGTAGCGGTGGCGGTGGCGCAGCCGGAGGGGGAGGTGGCGGAGCCGGAGGGGGAGGCGGCGGCGGCGGCGGCGGCGGGACCCTGGTGGTGCCCATCCCGGTACCGACTCTTTTCGGTCAGCCGTTCCCCAACGGGCCGCAGTGGAACCCGGGGAGCCTGCAGCCTCAGCACACGGTGAGGAGCCTGGACCGGGCCCTGGAGGAGGCGGGCAACTCCGGCATCCTGAGCCTCAGCGGTAGGAAACTCCGAGACTTCCCCGGCAGCGGCTACGACCTGACGGACACCACCCAAGCAGGTGACAGGACGGGGTGGGGGGGCGGGGAGGGGAAGCTGGGCTCGGATGGAGGAGGTGGGGGGAGTAGGTGGCTGCGTGGCTGCGTTGTTGGACTCTGCTGGTCTGGGCGGGTTCGCGGGGGCGGCGAGACTGACAAAGTCGGAGCAGCCTGTTCTCCTGAATGTGAGGGGGAGAGGAGGGAATGGTGGCGGGTGTGTGTGTGTGTGTGTGTGTGTGTGTGTGTGTGTGCGCGCGCGCGCGCGCGCGTGCGTGTGTGCTGATTGAAGGATGTATGGAAACCGGGCGGGATGTGAGGGGTGAAAGAGCATTATTGTTAAAGCGACTTTGTCCAGTAAGGAGTAGGGAGGGAGGTATTGACACCTTCCTTAATGCACTTCTTCCAACTCTCCTGGATGTTCCCATCTTTCCCCGGACGGGTTAAAAAAAAAAAAAAAAGACAATACATAAAATCACAATTGCTACATATTCTTTAAAGGCATACGTGCCTGTAAGAATGGCATATTCCTTTTCGTAGTGCAGCGACAGCAGCATTGCCACGGTTTTCTTGTGTTCTTATTTTGTGTGTGTATGTGTGTGAATCATCCGAGAATATTCTTGCCTTCTTGTCACGTATGCCTGTAAAGACTGAGATTTTTCATTTTCCTGGTGTTGAGAAGGTAGTGGTGGTTAAATTAGTATTTGCTGCAGTGGCAAATGAAATCATCAATCACTAACGTGTCTGGTCACTAGGGGAAAGGATCCTTCTTTTGAGTTATGTTAAGAGTCCTAATTTTTATAGCAGCAATAGCCAAAACATTGAAGGGCATTTTTGAGAGACAGAATGAACTCTGTTCTTCAGGGAGTTGTGGGCTAATGGCTTATCATTTTGGTTGAGAAATTGGCTATTGTAATGTTCTTCGTACCCTCTCTGGTACTCTTTGTTGTGGATGGCATTTTTTGTTATGAACATACTCTCTTTCCCCTCTGTCTTATAAATCAGCGCTGATTGTTTTAAATGTGTTTTGGTTTCTTGAAGGGTTTTTTGCTTTTCATAATCTTTACATTTGTTAGCTATTTTTATTTGCTTTGCTGAAAGAGATCATGGATAAAATTATTTGAATAGATGTAGTAATTTTGAAACAGTACAGCAAGTAAATTCGCCCATAATGAGAAGTAATAAAAGGCCTCTTATTTTCGGAGTAACACTATTTCAGTGTGTTCAGTTTCTGGATATTAAATTTAGATATGTGTTTGGAGGAGGGTGCAGAGAGGAGGAAAACCTAAAATTGAAGCCTTCCGCCCAGTGTTCTCTTAGGAATTACCCTAAGAACTATGAATGCGTAATCGATCGCTGATTCTGTATTTTGGAAAGCATGTTTGAGTATTTACTCCTTCACTCTGAACACATTTCATAAACAATATGTTCACATATTTATGAATATATTGGCAAAATATTATAGTACTTGGTATGTTCTTCAAAGGCTTCGAGAAAAATGGTTTCAGACTGCATCATTATAAGGCTACACTGTTGCTTATTGTCCTTTATAACCTGTAAAGGATCTGTCTGTAGGACAAAGTTGGAGCATCCTGGCTTGGCGTTCAGGGCTTTCACTGTCTGCTCCAGTTTATTGTTGCAACCTTATTACCCCAAACACTCCTACATAGAACCCTCTGTTCCGACCAAGTCAACTCCCCCTTCCTCAAATGTATTTAATGAATTTTCTGCCTCATGTTTGTTGAAGGTCACCCACATGCTTGGGATTTCTTCCTTTACTCCACCTATTTAGTTTTGTTCAAGCCCCAGCTTTTCCAAGAAGCTGTCAGTGACTCCCTGAGTCCATAGCAGTCTCCCTGTTTTTGAGTCTTTATGGTACTTACTATCTTTACCACATAGTTGTTAGTGCTGGCCTTAGTTTCTTTTTATGTTTGTGTCATGTGGTGCCTGAGAAGATGGGGAGCTACTTAAAGGCAGGGGATAGGTCATTTCCTTGTTTCGTCTTCTCTTTATATATTGCTTATATTGTACTTGATAATATTTTTCATACGCATCAGTATCATCTTGTGTGCTTATAATCTTTAGCTTTTAAGCCTTCAGTTGGTTTTCTTGAGGCGAGCTTTTAACACAAAGCAGAACCGTATTTGTCGTTGGCAAGCATTCATTTGTCATAAACTTTATTGGTGTCTACTGTAAGACAGAGGGTTTGAGATAATTCCACCTCATTGTACTTTTTTTTTTCAGTCGAATGCGTGTTCCTTGTGGGAACCCTTCCAGATTTAAATGAGAAATTTGTGAGTGACTCATTTGCCATTCATTTTTGACAAAATTCAGTCATGAACTATTTAGGGGCAATATTTTTGTATGTTGGGGACTACTATTCATTATGTATAAATGAAGGTGGGTACACTGAAACTGAAGAAGAATAGAGCACATTTGAGATGATACATACACACACACACGCTCATACATACACATATGTATACATAAAGTATCCTCCGTTTGATGAAAACAGTTCTGTTTGTTGGTATTGTTACACTTAAAATGACTCTCAGTGGGATAATGTTTCAGAACCAAACTCATTAGTTAGGCAAGCATATCATGGTTTATTGGATTGGGAGGAGACTGGAGGAAGGGAAAATAGGTAGGAAGGTATTCTGTTAATCTAGGTGTGAGGTGGTGAGAATCTGGGGGTAAAGCTAAGTTGGATAAGAAGGGAAAAGTGATAAATTTCAAAGGAAGCAGGGAAGGCTTTTTGTATCATTTTGCTGTTTCTCACATATACATCCACAAGACAAGGTAGACCTGTGGTTCTTCACCTGGGCTGCACGTTAAAATCGCAAGGGAGTGTTTTTTAAAAACCCTGGGCCCCACCCCAGACCAATTAAATCAGAATCTCAGGGGCCAAGAGGCTCGTTTTTTGTTTTGTTTTTAAAGTCTTCCCAGATGATCCTAAAGTGTAGTCAGGGCCGAGAAAGTCTAAAATAGCTCATTTTTAAGGTACTCAAGAAATACTGTTTAAGTGAATGAGAACATGGATAAGAATGTAGTGACTAAACCGAAGTCACTTGTCAAGAGGGTCAAAATCAAAATTAGGAGCTATGTATTCAAGATCTAGTTCAGTATTCTTTTCATTTTATTTTATTAGTTTTTAAATACCTAGGAATAAACTTTTCTTAATGTTTATTTATTTACTTGGGGGGGCAGAGAGTGCGAGGGAATGAGTGGGGGAGGGGCAGAGAGAGAGAGAGAGAGAGAGAGAGAGAGAATCTCAAACAGGTTCCATCCCTGCTGTCAGCGCCGAGCTGCCTCAGGGCTTGATCTCACCTTGAGATCAGGACGAGAGCCGAAATCCTGAGCCGAAATCAAGAGTCTGATGCTTATATATGATTGAGCCACCCAGGCGCCCCTCAGTATTATTTTTATTAGACTTGGTGAAGCAGAGACACATTTTTTTCCCATTATATCATGCCTCTAATGAGTAGAAACTTACAAGAAGCTATAGTTTCTTCAGTTTATATTTGCACTGGTTTATATTTAATACTGTTCAATAACTTTGCGTTAAGAAAATAGTGCCCCCAAAACACGTAGCAGCAAAATCTTGTTTTCTCTATTAATAGTCTTGCTGTGAGGGAAGATGGATAGTTGGTAGCTATTGACCAAGTTTGTTTTTGATGTTTCATTACCTTTTTTGCATTTCTGGTGTGTGTTCTTCACCTGGCCCTGCCCGCCTGCTCTCCTTGTTTCTTTTCCCCTCTTTAGCTCACTCCCCTTCTTCTGCTCTGATGTAGCCCAAAGCTAACTAATTATGCAGCCTTTTCAGGAGATGAATATTTAAAAGGGAGAGTTTGCTAATTTACTTGAATCTTCAATTGGTGGTTTGTGCTCCTGACCTTTTTGAATATGTCTGCCTTTGAGATTCTTCTTGGTTAAAGTCCTCGTCTATATAAAGACATAAAAACAGGGATGAGAAAGCTGGTAATCCATTTCAGGAAAGTAGCTGACTCTTGTTGTAATGTCTTGTCTTCCACGGTCTATAGGTAGACTTGGCGAGGCAAAGGGAAATTACCTAGAACTTTTTCGTCTCTGTGGATACTGTGATAATTTGTTGACCTTAAGAGAGCTTGAAAATTATTTAATAGCCACCCAAACAAATCTTGAAGCTTTTCATCTTTGACTTTGTCACCAATGCTACAAATAAGTCTCAGCCTACTTGCAGCTGCTCCCTCTGCTTCTTCCTATCCCTTTATGTTCATAAACAATAGGTCTGTGAAACAGAGTTAGGAATTCTTACACGCATCAGATCGTGCTGTGTCCTGGTTAATCACATGTTTTCCTGTAAACCTGGAGTCAACTGTACTATTTCCTACATGTGCTGGTTCACCCCTTCAACTGCGGGGCATATGGTGCATTGTATCAGGTTGTACAATGGAGCCAGATAAACTTTGCAGCATCTGATTGTAGGTGAAGGTCCTCTCAGTGCATCCAGTGGAATGGACCTGTGATTGTGATTTTGTGGACTGATTCAGGTATCTACTTTGCTTTATGTAATAAGCGTCTTCCTGGAAAATTGGACGTGAAGCACATTTTTGACAGTTAACTCATCGTTTACTTGCTCTAGATTGAATTTCAGTTGCTGGACCTTGCAGCGATTTATTTTATTCAGTGATGAATTCTTCTACAGCATAAGTAGGTGCCCCTAATTGCTCTCCTTTGTAAGTTCACATTTTAAAATAAAATGTCATCTTAAATTGGAGGGTATGTTCATCATTAAAATATTACCATTTATATAGTTCTTTATAAATTTCTAAGCGCTTTCATGTACATTATACTATTGTATCCTAATAATAACCCTGTGAGCTCGGCAGAGTATACATAGTAATTACTCCTTGTTGTTGTGAGAGGTTAAGTGATTTGCCCAAAGCGAAATGGCCAGCGTATGACAAAGTGTGGGTCAGAGCCTAGGTTTTCCGCCGGTAGCACTCACCATTACAGTGTTATTTCCATTGTGACACATTCTGCCTTTATAATAAAACTCTCGTTCAACTAAACGCTATATTAATAGAGTATTTATTCTGGAGAATGCTTACCTAACTTCATAGGTTATATAATTTTCGCTCGTGGCGCAGTGTGTTTTGTTCTGTGTCGCGTGATAGATGCATAGCTTGTCGCCATGCTTCTCATTCTGACGGTTTTAGAAGAGATTCATTAAGAAAGCCTTTACTGAACTCCAACTTTGGAAACATGACTAGCCAGTACAAAAGAAAAAGACATGGTTCTTGTCCTTGAAGGGTTTGTAACATAGTAGTTGAATGTGTACAGGAATATGTGTGACAATTGTAAAAGAATAGGTGTGCCTGGCTGGCTTAGCTGGAGCTCCATGTTAGGTGTAGAGATTACAAATAAATAAATAAATAAATAAATAAATAAATAAATAAACAAACAAACTTAAAAAAGAAACTTACTAAAATATTCATAAAAAGGAAAAGAATTATATGAGAATACTCGAAATTGTGTGCTTTTATAAAATCTACAAATAAGTGATGTGAAACTGTGTCATAAGGCTTCCTTTTAGTGGGGGTGAAGTTAGTTTGAGAAAGCTTCCTTTAAAGTTAGATGTATGCTGAATCTTGAGATCAAAACAATCAGCATGGGATCAAGTTATGGTTAGGTAGGAGGGGCAGTTGCAGAATTTCAGGGGAAAAACTGTTATGAACACAGAGTTGAGAATAGACACTGCGTGTTAAGGGCAGGTGTTAACCGAAGGTTTACTGTGTATTTTCGCAAACATACTAAGAGGCTGAGAGGAGGAAACTGGTGGAGAGTTCGGTGTTAAAATGCAAGAGGAGGAGGAGAGAGGACCTTTATTTGAGGGCGAGGGAAGCAAGAACAGGGTGGGGAGCTGTTAGCCAAGGATGGGAGAAGTAGCCTGACTAAGGTGCAAGTGAAGTTAGATGTCTGGGGACGTTAATGTCTTAACTTTTAATCGTAAAGAACTGAGGCAGTGTCATCAGGGAAAAGGTTGATGAGCGTAGGAAAAGGTATTCAGTAGAGCATAGTGCTTTAAGGAATCAATTTGGAGAAGAAGCCACAGTTTAGAATTAGGACTGTGTGGTAAGCAGCTAAATTAGTAGCTTTTGGAAAATATGAGCTTATCATATTTTATGAAAAAATATATATACTCTGTGGCAGGTAAAAGAACAGAAGTGGTTGATCGGGATATTTTGGAATTGGATTTACAGGGACACTTTGCTTAAAGTTTAAAATTTAATACTTGGATTTAGATTATCTGTAATACAAACCCTGAAGCATTTATTTGTCATCAAAGCATAAAGTGGGACAAGATCCAGAAGCATACGGACAAAATAAAAGATGATGCTAGGAATACTTTTCACAAATAAAATATATTTCACCAATGGAAATAATTGAAGACTTGCAGCTTATTGATTCCCTGGTACGTAGTAATTGTTTAATTTCCAAGGCACTGTGAAACTGTGCAGAAGGGCATATCATTCTCCTAGACCATCCCAACAGTTCACTCTAAGGGATGCTTAAACTGTGTGATACCCACCCTTTATTCTACAAAGTTTTTATTTTTTTAATTTTAATTTTAATTTTTTTGATGTTTTATTTATTTTTGAGAGAGACAGAGACAGAACGCGAGTGAGTTGGGGCAGAGAGAGAGGGAGGCACAGAATCCGAAGCAGGCCGCAGGCTCTGAGCTGTCAGCACAGAGCCCGACGCGGGGCTCAAACTCAGAGCTGTGAGATCACGACCTGAGCCGAAGTCGGACGCTCAACCGACCGAGCCACCCAGGCGCCCCCAAAGTTTTTCATCATGACCTAGAGGGGAAATCTTTTAGTTCTCTCTGTTTTGTTACACTCTGGTATATTTGGGTACTTCTTGAATCATTTTAATACTCTGGAAAGTTTCAGAAAGTTTTGTCTGCTTCCCTTTATAGAAAGGAACACCTTACATTCCAGGGAACCATTTAATATAATAAAAGCTGTACCAGTCAGTTTTATTTTATTTTTTAAAAATGTTTATTTATTTATTTTGAGAGAGAAATAGAGGGAGTATGAGCAGGGGAGGGGCAGAGAAGGAGAGAGAGAGAGAGAGAGAGACAGAGAGAGAGAGACAGAGAGAGAGAGAGAGTGTATCCCAGGGAGGCTCTGTGCTGTCAGTGCAGAGCTGGATACAGGGCTCGAACTCACGAACTGTGAGATCATGACCTGAGCTGAAATCAAGAGCCGGACGCTTTAACTGACTGAGCTACTCAGATGCCCCTGTACAAGACAGTTTTATAATTGTAATTTAAGTTTATGTTTAGTCTCACTTAAAAACTAGTGCACTCAAGTCTTCTAAAGGTCAAGTTTTAAATTTTAATCTTTACATTTCTCCTGTTTCAAATAAATTGTAAGTTGGTAGCATTCCACTTACAGAATATCAGTGTCCTGTAATGGGTAAACAATGGCTGTTTTCTAATGTATTTTTTGATAGGAAAAATTTTAAAAGTTGTTTTTTTCCAACTAAGGATGTAAATCTAATTTTATGTACTCCTGTATGATTTTTGACAGAGATTTTTGTCACTTTACCTTTAAATTGATCACTTCAGTCTTTTTCAGTAGAATTTTATGCATAATATTAAGGATTCAAGATGACAAAAGACAGAAATAAAATAACTGCAGCATAAACTTTTATTTGAACTCTATGGAGACTAACCAGTTCTAGAACATTTGGAAATTTGGATTGCATTCAGAAATCACTTCATTAGATGGTTATGCCCCAAAGAGGCTCTAGAATGCACAGCCTAGAATTCTTCCTTTCTCTTTTTTTTTTTAATCTTTGTTTTTGAGAGACAGAGACAGAGCATGAGCGGGGGAGAGGCAGAGGGAGAGGGAGACACAGAATCCGAAGCAGGCTCCAGGCACAGAGCCCAACGTGGGGCTCGAACTCACGAAACGTGAGATCATGACCTGAGCCGAAGTCGGACACTTAACCGACTGAGCCACCCAGGCACCCCTAGAATTCTTCCTCTCTTAAAAAAGTAATTCCAATATGTAAATCCTTAATACTTTGAGCTATTTGGTTGGGGATGTCTGTGTCAGTGGGAAATCAATTGCTTTTAAGGGTACCTGCCTGGCTCACTCACAAGAGTATGTGACTTTTCATTTTGGGGTCGGAGTTCGATCCCCATGTTTGGTGTAGTTAAATAAATAAAATAAATAAATAAAAACTTAAAAAGAAATCAATTACTTTTAAAGATATTTATAAATTAAAAATAGTAAATTGGACATAGATAACTTTTTTTTTAAGTTTATTTATTTATTTTGAGAGAGAGAGAGAGAGCTCAAGCCGGGGTGAGGCAGAGAGAGAGGGAGAGAGAGAGAATCTCAAGCAGGCTCTGTGCTGTCAGCGTAGAGCCTGATGCAGGACTTGAACTCACAAACTGTGAGATGACCTGAACTGAAATCAAGAGCCAGATGCTCAATCAACTGAGCTACCCAGGCACCCTATGAACATAGATAACTTAACCTGCCTTAATATGTAAGAATGGATTTGTCATGGGGTACCTGGGTGGCTCAGTCAGTTAAGTGCAGACTTTGGCTCAGCTCATGATCTTGCGATTTGTGAGTTCACGCCCCGCGTCGGGCTCTGTGCTGACGGCTCGGAGCCTGGAGCCTGCTTCCGATTCTGTGTCTCCCTCTCTCTCTTCCCATCCTCTGCTTGCACACTGTATCTCTCTCTCAAAAATAAATAAACTTAAAAAAAAAAAAAAACATTTTTTTTTTTATTTAAAAAAATTTTTTTAAGTTTATTTTTTGAGAAAGAGAGCACACAAGTGAGGGAGGGGGCAGAGAGAGGGAGAGAGGGAATTCAAAGCAGGCTGTCAGCACAGAGCCCAATGCGGAGCTCGAACCCAAACTGAGACATCATGACCTGAGCCAAAACCAAGAGTTGGACACCCAACCAACTGAGCCACCCAGGTGCCCCAAAGGAACATTCGTTTAAGAAAAAAAAGAATGGGGTTTTCATATGTATTTTACCTATATGGACAAGATTGTAAAGTTGCTGCCTTAAAGGAATTTATGATTTCATAGTGCTATGAAATAAATACTTATTTGTACTCACGTATCTATTGTATAGGCTAGATCAATTGTTCTCAACCAGGGAAGATTTGCCCTAGAGTATATTTAGTAATATCTGGAGATGTTTTGATTGCCACAACTTTGGAATGCTACTGACATCTAGTAGGTAGAGGCCTGGAATCCCCTAAGGATCCTGTAGTGCATAGAGAGGACTGCCACAGTGCAGGTTCAAAGAGGGAGAGGTGACATCTGATTGCATTGGTAGAAAATCAGAGAGGGCTTTATAGAGGATATTGGAGGTAGGGGAAAGGATCAGATTCTATAGTTACTCATGAAGAGGGAAACTACATAAATATTGACATCTTAAAGAGTCTCTTCAAACTCAAAATATATTTAAAAAATCAGCTCCTGGGGTGCCTGTGTGGCTCAGTTGGTTAGGCCTCTGACTCTTGATTTCGGCTCAGGTCAGGATCTCATGGTTCGTGAAATCAAGCCCTGCTATTGGCACAGATCCCGCTTGGGATTCTCTCTCTCCCTCTTTTTCTGCCTCTGCCTCCCTCGTGTGCACGTTCTCTCTCCAAATAAATAAATAAACTTAAAAAAATAAGTTAAAAAACCAGCTCTTGCTATTGACCTTAGGCCCCCTGGTCACCCAGACCATAAACTTGAGAATGATTTTCGACTCTTCCCTTTCCCTTCTATATCTAGTTAGGAACTAAGGCCTGTTGGGCATAGCCCTTTGAATAGCTTTCAGATCTCTTTCCTTCCTGTCTATTTTCGCTGCTATTGTTGTAATTCAGGTCCTCCTCCCCTCACCTTTAACTGGACTTATCAGCAGTTTTCCTGAATGATCTCTCTCTGCCTCCTATATGCTTCAAATCCAATTCTTCACACTGTAGCCACAGCACTCTTTCTAATATGCAGATCTGATTGTCACTCGTAGCTGCTAACACACCTTGGAGCCAGTAAGCTTATTCCTTGCTTATTCCTTGTCTTGAATATTTAAAAAAACGTTTAAAAAAGCTAACGCATACACTGTGCTCTATATGACTGGTAATTTTTGTATTACTTAATATTTATCTTTCATTGTGTGACTATACTCTATTCACTTTCTCTCTGATGGCCATTTGGGTTGTTGCCACGTTTTTGCTCTTGTGAACAGTGCTGCTGTAAGTATTATTATGTCTCCTGTGGTGCACGTGCAAGAATTTCTCTTGCGTATACACTTGGTAGTGGAATTTCGGGGTTATGTGGCATGCCAGCGTTCAACTTGAGAGACTGCCAGATTGGTGTAAAATTTACATTTCTCTTGGGGCTCCTGGGTTGCTCAGTTGGTTGAGCATCCAGACTCATGATTCAGCTCAGGTCATGATGCCAGGGTCCTGGGATCGAGCACTGTGTCGGTCTCCACGCTGAACGAGGAACCTGCTTAGCATTCCCTATTCTCTCCCTCGCTCCCTCTGCCCCTCTCCCCTGTGCATGCGTTCTCTCTCTCTCTCTCTCTCTGAAATGAAAAAAAAAAAAGTACATTTCCTTCATCATGTATGAGAGAGCCTACGAATCCAGATCTCCAGCACATAGTATTGTCAGATCTACACATTTTGGCCAAATGAGTTTAAAATGGTGTTTCAGTGAAGTGTTTCTTGGTATACATTTTTCTGATCACGAGTGATGTTAACATACCTTCAAATGTCTTTTTGGCCATAGGTGTTTCCTGTACTGTGAAATAACTTTTTGTGTATTTTGCCCAATTTCTATTGGCTGTTTGTCCTTTTCTTATAGAATTCTATGAGTTAAAGTATTCCTTACACTACTCATTTGTCAACTTTGCATATTGTGAATGTTTTCTCCTAGTTTATCACTTGTCTTTTTGCTACTTTTTTAAATTGTTTTTTTAAAATTTTTAAAAAACATTTGCTTATTTATTTATTTTGAGAGACAGAGAGAAACAGAACACAAGCTGGAGAGGGGCAGAGAGAGAGGCAGACACAGAATCCAAAGCAGGCTCCAGGCTCTGGGCTGTCAGCATAGAGCCCGACGCGGGGCTTCAACTCACGGACCGCGAGATCATGACCTGAGCTGAAGTTGGACGCTTAACCTACTGAGCCACCCAGGCGCCCCTCTTTTTGCTTTTTAAGAAGTCTTTTCATTAGCAAATGTTCAAAATTTTAATACAGTCAACTTTGTCCGTGCTTTATAGTTATTGCTTTTTGTGTCTTGTTTTAAGAATGTGTGAAATATATTCATCTACCTTTTTTACTAAGAGTTTTAAAGGGTTGTTTTGGATAAACATTTTAAGTTCCTAATCAATATGGAATTGATTTTTATATAATAGAATGAGGTCCAGTTTCATATTTTAAGACACAGATCTTTTTTTCCAGATCTATCTCTGCTTACTCCTTTTCTTTTTAACATTTTCTTGAGTTATAAGTCACATAACAAAAATTCACCCATTTAAAGTATATAGATAGTATAGGGGCACCTGGATGGCTCAGTTGGTTGAGGGTCTCTTTTTTGTTTGTTTATTTTTTAGTTTATTTATTCTTAGAGAGAGAGAGAGAGAGCACAGCTAGGGGACAAGAAGAGAGAGGGAGACACAGAATCTGAAGCAGGCTCCAGGCTCTGAGCTGTGGGGCTCAAACCCAGGAACCGTGAGGTCATGACCTGAGCCGAAGTCTGACGCTTAACCAACTGAGCCACCCAGGCACCCTGAGCGTCCGACTCTCCATTTCAGCTCAGGTCATGATCCCAGGGTCATGGGGTTGAGCCCTGCATTGGGCTCTATGCTGAGCAAGGAGCCTGCTTAAGTTCTCTCTCTCCTTCTCCCTCCACCCCTCCACCACCCCTGCATGCACGTGTGTGTGCCTGCGAGCTCTCTTAAATTAAAAAAAACAAAATAAAAAAAATTAAAGTGTATAGTTTATTGATTATTAGTTCTGCACCCATCACTACAGTGTAATTTTCGAATATTTCCATTGTGTTCCCCCAAAACCCCATAACTATAAGCAGTCCCTCCCCATTACCTTCTCATTCCCCTCATCCAGACTTAGTTAACCGCTAATCTCTTTTCTGTCTCTATAGAATTAGCCCATTCTGGACATTTCATATAGATTGATTCATAAAGTATCTGGCCTTTTGTGACAGATTTATTTACCATAATGTTTTCAAAGTTCGTTTATGTTGTAGCATGTATCAGTACTTCATTCCTTTTTAAATCTGAATAATATTCCATTGTACATTTTATTTATCCATTCATCAGTTGATAGACAATTGGATTGTTTCCACTCTGGCTGTTTATTATAAATAATACTGCTGTGAACACTGATGTACACGTTTTTGTGTAGATGTCTGTTGTCACTTTCTTGTGTATATAGGTAGGAGTGGAATTCCTGAATCCCGTGGTAATTCTATGTTTAACAATCTGAGGAAATGTTAAATTGTTTCCAAAGTGCTAGCACCACCATTTTACATCGTGAGGATTCTAATTTCTCCACCTCCTGGACAACACTTGTTATTACCTGTATTTTTGTTGACAGCCATCTTAGGGTGTGAAGTATAATCTCCTCATGGTTTTGATTTGCATTTCCATAATAACTATTGATGTTAAGCATCTCATGTGTATATCTTCCTAATGGAAATATCTATTCAGACTTTTTGCCTGTTTTCTAATTGGGCTGTCTTATCTTTACTGAGTTATAAGAGTTTTTATTTTTTTAATTCCGTACATAAATCCCTTAACAGATATATGGTTTGCAGATATTTTTTTCCTATTCTGTGGGATCTCTACTTTGAAACACAAAATTTTGAAATTTTGACAAAGCACATTTTATCTATTTTTAGTTATGTTACTTGTGCTTTTGGTGCCATACCTGAGAAACCATTGCCTAACCCAGGGTTATGAAGGTTTACCCTTATGTTTTTGTTTGAATTTCATAGCTTTAGCTTTTACATTTAGGTGTATTGTCCATTTTTAGTTTTTTGTGTATGGTGTGAGGTCAGGGTCCACCTTTATCCTTTTGCATGTGGATTTGGTTGTCCTAGCACCATTTCTCGATAATAAATTTCTTTCCTCATCCACTTGTCTTGTCACCTTTGTTGAAAATCAGTTGATTGTAAATGTAAATGTTTATTTCTGGACTCTCAATTCTACTCCATTGATCTTTATTTCTGATATATATATGGAGTAGAATATATATATATATTATATATATATTATATATATATATTTCTGTCCTTATCCCAGTACCACACTCTCTTGATTTCTGTAGCTGTGTAGTGAGCTGTGTCTGAAGTTTTATAACCAGGAGGTGTGAGTCTTCCAGCATTGTTCTTTTCCAAGATTGCTTTGGCCGTTCTGAGACCCTTGCCTTCTTGTATAAATTTTAGGATCAGCCTGTCCATTTCTTTAGAAAATGCAAGTTGGGATTTTGATAGGAATTGTGTTGAATTTCTAGATCACTTTGGGGGAGTTTTACTGTCTTAATATTAGATTGTCCAACCTGTGAATATTCATGTCTGTAAAAATTAAAAAAAAATTTTTCCTAAAACGTTCATTTATTTTTGAGAGAAAGACACACGGCATGAGTAGGGGAGGGGCCGAGAGAGAGGGAGACACAGAATCCCAAGTGAGCTCCAGGCTCTGAGCTGTCAGTACAGCTTGAACTCACAAACCACAAGATCATGACCTGAGCTGAATTCGGACCCTTAACCGACTGAGCCACCCCGGTGTCTCAAATGTTCATGTCTTTTGACTTATTTATAGTTTTCATTTCTTTCAACATTTTATAATTTTCCTAAGTTTTTATTTTTTTTTATTTTACTGTAAATAGAATTTTTCTTTTTTAAAGTTTACTTGTCATAGAATATTAGATTAGTTTCAATTCTACAGTGTACTGATTTGACATTAATAAACATTACAAAATGATTACCATGATGTGTAGTTATCATCTATCACCCTACAAAGTTATTACAATACTATTGACTATATTCCCTATGCCACACTTTACATTCCTGTGACTTATTTATTTCATAACTGGAAACTTGTTCCTCTTAATCCCCATCACCTATTCTGCCCATCCCTCCTCCCACCACCAGTTTGTTCTCTGTGTTTATGTTTGTTTTATTTGTTTTGTTTTTTAGATTCCAAATATAAGTGAAATCACAAGGTATTTATCTTTTTCTGCTGACTTATTTCACTTACCATAATACCATCTGGTTTCATCCAAATTGTTTCATATGGCAAGATTTTTTTTTATGGCTGAGTAAATATGGAAATTTTTTCTTAATTTTGTTGTGGGGATACTCATTGCTAGTGCATAGAAATATAATTGGTTTTTACATACTGACCTTTTATCTTGCAACCTTGCTGAACTAGTGTCTTCATTCTAATAGTTTTTTAATGGTTCAGTAGGTTTTCTGTATACAAGATCATGTCATCTGCAAATAGAAATGTTTTACTTCTTTTTTTTTTTTTTTTTTTTTAATCTGGATGCTTTTTACTTGTTTCTGACTTAATTGTCCTGGCTAGAACTTCTGGTAGTACAATGTTGAGTAGAAATGGTGAGAGTGGAAATTCTTGCCTTGTTCCTGAATTTAAGAGGAATGCAGTCAGTCTTTCACCATTGAATATGGTGTTAGCTCTGTTTTTTTTCATAGATGCCCTTTATTAAGTTGAATAACCTTTTATAACCTTTTATACCGAAGCCTTTTATACCGAAGTTTTTGAAAAATTTTTTAAATCACAGTAGGGTGTTGGATTTTTCAGATGCTTTTTCTGTGTTTGTTGAGATGATCACATGGGTTTTGTCTTTTACTGCATTAATATGGTATGCTTACATTGATTGTTTTTTTGTCTATTATATCCCCCTTGCATTCCTGGCTTACTGCTCTTCAAGTTAGTCTTTTTTTTTTTTTTAATATTTATTTATTTTTGAAAGAGAGAGAGACAGAGTGTGAATGGGGGAGGGGCAGAGAGAGAGGGAGACACAGAACCGGAAGCTGGCTCGGATCTGTCAGCACAGAGCCCAACATGGGGCTTGAACTCACAAACCGTGAGGTCATGACCTGAGGTGAAGTCAGTCGCTTAACCGACCGAGCCACCCAGGCGCCCCTCAAGTTAGTCTTATACTGCCCCCAGACTCCACAGTGCAGTCTCCCAAACTACATGCTGTTCCTTGACGGTATCATGCACTTCTTTTTTTTTTTTTTCAAGTTTATTTTGAGAAAGACAGAGCACGAGCGGGGGAGGGGAAGAGAAAGAGGGAGAGACAGAATCCCAAGCAGGTTCCACGCTGCCAGCACATTAGCCCGGTGTGGGGCTCAAAGTCACGAAACTGAGATCGTGACCTGAGCTGAAACCAAGAGCTGGACACTTAACTGACTGAGCCACCCTGGTGCCCCATATCATGAGCTTCTAGGTTTCCATGTTTTTACCACCTACTGTTAAATGTCCTTCTCCTTCTTTTCTACCTTGTGAATTCCTATTGATCTTTTGTATCCCAGATCAGGTCTTTATTTGTTTCCTGTCCTCTCATCTTCCACATATAGTGATTACTCTATACTTCTGTTATAACAGGTGTGATCCTTTATTGCAATTAATATATTTCCTTTGTTGTAGCATTCACCATCAATTTAATAACTTTTCTGGAAAAAAAACTTCCACAATAAGCACACACGTGGATTTCAGAAATGTTAACATTAGAAGAAAACGGGCATTATAAAATCAAAGAAATATGGTATTTGTTTACATTTCCTTTTACTGATTTTGGAGTTATTTGAATGTAGTTACTTTGCTGCCACTCCAGCACTAGAGTGTGTGGTGCATAGTAGGTGTTTAACACATTTGTTCAATTAAGCTTGCTTCTTACCCTGAATGCCTTTTCAGTTCTCCCATAATTTGTCTATTTCTTTTTCCTCTATATTTCCCACTGCTCATCTGTGTACCCTGTTCTCCAGTCAGATTGGACTTCTCATTGTCTCCCTGATGTTGTTTTAATTATTTTGTTATTGAGGTACCTGGGTAGCTCAGTTGGTTAAGTGTCCGACTTCGGCTCGGGTCATGATCTCGCAGTTTGTGAGTTCAAGCCCCGTGTCAGGCTCTGTGCTGACAGCTCAGAGCCTGGAGCCTGCTTCAGATTCTGTGTCTCCCTCTCTCTCTGCCCCTCCTCCAGTCACGCTGTCTCTCTTTCAAAAATAAACATTAAAAAAAAATAATAATTGCTTTGTTATTATTTAAAAAAATGAAAAACTATTAGAAGAAAAGAAATACGTTTATTTTTTATTTTAGTTTTTGAAAGTAGGCTCCATGCCCAGCGTTGGGCTTGAACTCACAACCCTAAGATCATGAGTTGTGTGCTCTACCGGCTGAGCCAGCCAGTCACTACAAAAATAAGTTTATTATTGCTTCATACGCAGAAATATGATTATTTAATTTTTAACTATTGCACATTAGCTATAGTTTTTTTTAAAGTTTATTTCTTTATGTTTTTAATAACCTCTAGACCTAGTGTGGGGCTTGAACTCATGATCCTGAGATCAAGAGTCATGCTCTTCCTAAAAAAAAAAAAGTGTATTTATTTTATCTATAGTTTTTGTATATTGTTATATTGTAGCATGGGATATGTTTTTATTTTATAATAATTGACAGCTTTTATTTATTTATTTGTTTGTTTGTTTGTTTGCTTATAGACTGTATGACCAACATAGGGCTTGAACCCACGATCCCGAGATCAAGAGTTGCATGTTCTACCAAATGAGCCAGCCAGGTGCTCCACAGAATAGTTGACTACTTTTAAATATTTAGGTTAACTAATAAAATTGATTTTTGAAAACTGTGGTAGACTCTAAGTCTAAAGTTCTCTTTTGGCCAGCAAAAGAGCGGGATGCAGGATTAAAGTGAGAGATGGCTAATGTCTGGAAAAAGACAAGAGCCCCAAATAAGGGTCCTTGCCCTGTATTTATTCAGATCAGAAGGCTTACAAACGTGATGGGCGTGCACAAAGAGACAAAGGAACAGTGAACATTAACTTGGGGACATGAGGGAAAAGGGGGGTTTTGAAGATATACGGTGTTTGGGGTTTGGGTCAGTTACAAAACAAAATCCTGACGCCGGGCAGATGGGCAGATGGTTGTTGAGGGCAGACAGGAGGCGCTGTGCTTGTTTATCTTAGCTAGCCTAGAGGATGAGACAGATAGGGGGAATAACCTCAGGGTTAACAAGGCACCTTTTCTTTTGTTAACCATCTCCACTGTGGGCTGCTTCGCCTGCAGCACAGCAATCCATAGTCCAGTTTATCAGTTTACCTAACTTGGCCCTTCCCTCCTGTGAAAGCAGCTTTTCTGCTATAGTACTAAATTGGGGGGCATTTTGGCCCCGCACGCCTGATCTGGTTTACGTCATATACCTTTGTATTGGGAACCTTTGCGCCCGTTCCTATTTTGGGTTTTTGCCCCTCTCTCTCTATTCTGGGGCTCTGCATCTCCTCTCTATTTTGGGGTGCCTTTACACCTCCCTATTCTTAGTGTGCCAGTCTGGTTTACCCAAACTCGGGTGTGAGCATCCTATGGCTTTGTATTTCTTTGTGCCTTGTTAACCCATTGGTGTAAGCCCGGGGGATTCCTAAGCCCAGCCCCCACAGAAAATATTGAATTATAAAATGTTTTGAGGATTATTATGTTGGTTTAACAAATTCTGTTTTGAAAATTACATTGGTAGATGAAGTCCCGTAAAAATTGGGAGATAAATGCACATTTTATGATTAGATTTAGCAGTTTTCTTGGTAGTATAGCTCTAAATTGTTTAAAACTATATTTTTTGCATGTCTTGGTCCAGTACTCTGTTCTTACATGATTCGTCTGTCGTCCTCCATTTGCCTTAGGCAAAGCTAAGGTCTACACTTCCGAGCTGCAAAGTTTATCATCCTCAGTAGGATCAGAGCTTAAAGGCCCTCATAAACAACTCTTTATATGTTCAGTGCTTCTCTTGTAAAAAGCCTCATCACCTCATCATTGAATTTTCTCAACATTTATCTGTGTAATGTTGCCATAAAAGTCTTCCCATTATAGTCTATTGTACAGTCTTCTTCCAAATTGTTCTTCCTGAGTCTTCCTTATGCCAGTGTTCATTGAAGAAAAATTTTTATAACATTTTTTATGACGGCCTAATAGTCTATTGTATGAATGTACCGTATTTTATTTAACCATCTTCTACTGTTAGAATTTTAAGTGACTATTTAATGTGAGTAGACAGCCAGGTGCAATTGTATTTTTGGCTTTAAATTGCTTGCCCCGAGAGGAATTTAAATGCTTTGAGGGCAGATACAAAAATTCCCTATAGTGTTTGGTTCGGTGTTGTGCTTCTCTGCAATGGTTGTCAGATTTCTGGATTTAAAATTGTGGGGAGGAGCACGTCATGGTATATTCTTTTCTGTACGGACTTCTTGTTCTTTTTTACTAAAAACTAGTGGAATGGCTCTGCCACGGTACCTTGGTGATCTTGCACGTTTCCTCATAGTCCACATACGCCGGGCTCGACCACGGTCTGACCCATATCTTGGGGGAAGACTCCTCCCCGGTACAGGGCACATAGACAGATGACGTGAGGTCATTTCTTATCCACCTCCCTATCTTGTGGGAGTTTATTATCTTCTTCTCTCATTTTGGGACGTTGGACATCCAGGTATAGCTGTGAGCATAAAAGTGCAGAGCTGCAATCCAGTCTAGAATTGACGTCTCCAGAACGGGCGGCCCACTGTGCCTGTGGTCTGTCACTTGGTCCCACCCTCCAGTTTGGTTGTGTCCTGTAGGACTTGAGACGTGGGGGACTGATAGTGTTCCTACGATGCTTTCTCTGTTAGCAATAAAGTGCCTGTGAATTCACTCGGTCTTACTGGTAGCTGCCAGTGTGCTGCTCTGTAGGCGTTGCTTGACCACTTACCACGAACGGATGGAGTCTTCTTTGGCCTGGTTTGTGGAATTTGTCATTACTTTGTGATTAATGTGCTGTAACTTGCTTTTAATTTCCACATCCAGGGGCGCCTGGGTGGCTCAGTCGGTTGAGCGTCCGACTTCGGCTCAGGTCATGATCTCACGGTCCGTGGGTTCGAGCCCCGCTTCAGGCTCTGTGCTGACGGCTCAGAGCCTGGAACCTGCATCAGATTCTGTGTCTCCCTCTCTCTCTGACCCTCCCTGTTCATGCTCTGTCTCTCTCTGTCTCAAAAATAAAAAAAAAAAAAAATTAAAAAAAAATTTCAGCATCTGATATTTTAGTGCTTTGTTGTGAAACAGCTCAAGTAAGCATGATCTTTGCTTTCTAAATACAGTACTTTTTCTTAAAGAGCACAGTATGCTGCCTGTAAAATTCCTCATAATCTGGATTCATCAAAGATGAAGCAGTTAGTTTTATTTAGGATGGTTTTGTATCTATTTAGCTTGCTCTTGGCTTTGTTGTTGTTGTTGTTGTTGTTGTTGTTTTTAACCCTCCTCAAAGACTACTTTTTTTAAAAAAGATAATTCATTAGCCATTCTTTTGACACTTGATCTTAATCAAAAGGCTGAGAAGCAGTCATTAGCCTCTTTTTTTTTAAGTTTATTTATTTATTTTGAGAGAGACAGAGTGTGAACAGGGGAAGGGCAGAGAGAGGGAAAGAGGGAGAATCCCAAGTAGGCCCCGCATGGTCAGTGAGCAGCGCCCGACATGGGGCTCGAACCGGTGAAACCGTGAGATCATGACCTGAGCTGAAATCAGGAGTTGGTCCACTTACGGGGCACATGGGTGGCTCGGTCAGTTGAGCCTCTGCCTCTTGATTTTTGGCTCAGGTCATGGTCTCGTGGTTCATGAGTTTGAGCCCTGCATCTGGTTGCATGTTGGCGGTGTGGAGTCTGCTTGGGATTCTCTCTCTCTCCCTTTCTCTCTCTCTTTCCCCACCCCTGATCTCTCTTTCTCTCAAAATAAAAAGATTAAAAAAAATTAACAGAGTCAGATGCCTAACTGACTGAGCCACCCAGGTGCCCTTAGGACTACTTTTTTTTTTAAGTTCATTTATTTATTTTGAGAGAGAAAGTGCAAGTCAGGTAGGGGCAGAGAGAGAGAGAATCCCAAGCTGGCTCTGCATTGTCAGCACGCAGCTTGTTGCCAGGCTTGAACCCATGAACCGTGAGATCACAACCTGAGCCGAAGTCAGACGCTTAACCAGCTAAGCCACCCAGGTGTTCCCCCCCCCCCCCACCACCCCAGGACTGCTTGTTGAAAGTAAGCTCTACTTTATGAGTACTTTTTGAGCCCAATGTGGGGCTCAAACTCATGACCCTTTTTAGATCAAGAGTCACATGCTCTACCTACTGAGCCAGCCAGGTGACCTCCCCCGCCTCTTTTTTTAAAGAACTACTTGTGTTTTGGAATCCAAAGCCTACTGTTCTGGGGAGTCCATTTGATGCAGACTGTTCTCTTATTACATTAGATTTTTCTTTTCTCGTGCAGTAGGAAGCTACTAAGGTGTCTAAATTAAGACAAATAAAAAGTATACTGTATAAACGTATCCTATCTCTCTGTCTCTCAAAAATAAATACACTTAAAAAAAAGAAAAGGATTGACATGAGAGCATGATCTTGCCATTAAAAGTTGCATACTTTCCTGGTAATTTAATAAATTATGATGTTTAGTAGAGTCAGTATAACATGACTCAGCATCATGTTATAGATGATAACGTGTGATAGATGCTTTGTAGGAGGTTGTGGTAGCAGGACCAAGTTGTGTCCCATCAAAAGAGAAGATTATATATAATACCAACTTACCAAGCCTGTAACTGTCTGCACATACCATTTTAATGAGTGGGAT
The DNA here is from genome assembly GCF_022079265.1 of Lynx rufus. Lineage (NCBI taxonomy): Eukaryota > Metazoa > Chordata > Mammalia > Carnivora > Felidae > Lynx > Lynx rufus. Next base: position 10,872,215 of record NW_025814833.1, on the reverse strand, counting down.
GTATATGGTTAGAATTCAGTTTACCTTGTGTAGTCAGTCGAATACCTTTAAAATAGTATAATGTTGTGTTTTTCTTATAATAGAAACGTTTATTTATTGTAGAAAACCTGGAAAGTAAAAGCATAGGGAAGAAAATACAAAATACTCTGCATTCCACCAACCTTGAATAAATATTAACATTTTGGTATATTTACTTCATACTCCCACACTCCCTACCTTTATATGTGTATGAGGAGCGTATAAAAGGTACTTTCTAAAGATGTACCTTTTTAAAGGAAACGGTTCATACTGTGTATACAGTTTGATATTTAAAATGCTCTAGTTATTTTGTGAGTATTCTTATTTTCGTATTAAGAAATTAAATTAAATTAAATTAATTAAATTAAATTTAATTAAAATTAAATTAAATTTAATTAAAATTAAATTTTTAAAGGCTGCAAGATCTTCTACTTTAAGGATATACCATATTTTACTTAGCCTTTACCTACTGTTGGACATTTAAGTTGTTTCTAATTTTCTACTGTTTTAAATAATCCTTAAATGTACATAATTTCCTTTTTTTAATTAAAAGGTTTTTTTAAGTTTATTTATTTTGAGAGAGTGCGGGGGAGGGGCAGAGAGAGAGGGGGACAGAGGATCCAAAGCGGGCTCTGTGCTGACCGCAGACGGCCCCATGCAGGCTCGAACTCAAGAAATGTGAGATCATGACCTGATCCGAAGTTGGACGCTTAACCGACTGAGCCACTCAGGTGCTGCCAATGTACATAATTTCTTATGTATCTTTATTTGGTTTCAAAAATTGCTAGAGGTTGATTTCTTGGATCAATGGGTATGAACATTTTTCGGGACCTTGATTCATATTGTCAAATTGCCTTCTAGACAGGTTATCTCATTTTGAAATCCCATCAGTGGTGTATGGAAATGCCTTGCCAATACTGAGCGATACCTTTAAAAACCTTTAAATTTGATGAGTGAGTTATGGTATCTTATTCTTTGCATTTCTTTTGATTGACAGTGAGGTTGAACATATTTTCATGGGCATCTTGGTCATTGATAATTTTTCATTTTTGATTCTGTTTATGTCTTTGGCCCAGGTTTTACCTATGAGCTATTGGGATGTGTGTATACATATATATACACACACACATATATATATATGTGTGTATGTATGTATATATATATATATATATACACATTGCTTTTTTTTTTACTTCAGTTTTCCTTTCTTGTTATGTCACTAAATCTAGAAATCTTTTCATTTTTGAATTATTCCCTTATTTAATGTTTTGAAAGTCCTTCCCCATTCTAATAGTGACTATTCACTACAGTGTTTTTCTGGTTTTTTTTCTGGTTCATTTTTATCTTTTTCCTCCATCTGGAATTTATTTTAGTAAAAGTTATATGATGAGGCTATAACATTTGTCTTTTGAAAATAAAGGTTTTCCAAGAACCATTTAATAAATAATACTGCATAGATTCATAATGCCAAATGTACAGTAGAATAAGTCTTCATAAGGTTTGAAGTATAGTGTCATTTTTAAACATTACTTTGATGTTAGAGTGTCATTGCACGGTTAATTAGTCGTTATTTCTTGGCGAAACTAAAACACTTCGCAGGATTTCCTACAGATAACTGCATGGAGCTGCCCCCTCCTTTTTTTTTTTTTTTTTTTTAAATAAAGTCTCATACTTCCACGTGGCCTAATAGTTGTATGACTCACAGTCCTTTTCTCACTGAGCATGCATGTAATCTACCCTCTGGTTAGCAGCTGTGGTTTCTCCTTGTAGCATCTGTTTTTGTTTGCACCCTTACTTCTCAAAGTGCCTGTGCTCAAAAAGAGCTTTCCAGTGTTGGTTGCTGTAGGCCAGTGAGGTCTGCCTGTTATTGTTTCTCATAATTGTTGGCTTTAAAGCATTTTTTCTTCATTTTTTTTCACATATCTACTTGACCCCCTTTTTTTTTTCTCTCCACTGTACTTACGGTTAGCAATTTAACTCACCACGGAGCTTAGAAATTCTGTTACCCATACGTCTTACTCATTCAACAAGGCTTCAGAGTTTTAGATGGACTTTCCATTATCTTGTCCCGAATGATAGCCCAACACCCTTCTAGGGAATACTGAATCAAGAAATCACCTGTCTTTGCAGAGGGCATCTGTTGAAAGCAGATGCCAGAGCCACGGGGTTGTCATTTCCCATCAGGCTCCAACATCAGAGTCTCTGATACTTCAAAGACACTCTCCATTCTTGCATCAACAGACAGCTGTGATGCCTCCTGGTTTCTTGTTGCTTTTGTTTTTGGTCCTGACATTTCTTCTAGATGGAAAAATAGGTAAGGAAGCATTCATATTTGAGAGCATATTAATGAGATTTTACATACTGTAACTGCTTACATTTGAGTAATATCAGTTACCAAAGGGCACAGAAAATTTAATTTAAAAATTTTCATATTAGGATACATGCTTTTGGGTTGGTTGATTTTTATCCACACCCTAAAGACATAGAATTCTGGTACATATTTTCCATGTCATAAGAACTGAATATAATGATCAATTTCTATCATTTTATTTTGTATCTTTATTAGCATATATATATATATGTATATATATATATATATATCACTAGGTGCAAGTTGGTAATTTTCCCTTCATTTCTATTGTTTCTTGGGATTTTAGGTTTTTCATAGAAGATTCACTCCTTTCCAATATCTCTGAGTGAGGAATAGTAAATAAGTGACTTTGGCGATGTTTTATAGGTAGTAATCAGTAGAATCAGAATATTCAGATCCAGTTTAGTGCTCAGCTGCTAAATAGTGGCTACCTTTCCCTTTTCATGCTGTCAGTCTTTGTGTGAACTTTGAGATATACTCCACGAATGATATAGTACTGGTCTCACCACAACAGCTTTATAAAAATTACAATTTTAGTAGAACTAAGTGGGTGTGATTCTTTTTACATAGCTTCTTTCAGTGAGTTGTTATTATCTAAGTAGATTATATTTGGTGCTAGAGTGAAACAATAATTGGGATTACTTAGGGTTGGTGTCTGATTGGGCTTTTTACCTACCTTAACACCTAGTGCCTAATTCATAGTGCTTAAGAGAATTTTGTTTGAATAAATGAGTCCAGTCAGAATGCTGCCCAGGAAATAAAGAGAATGGGGCTTAGAAGGTGAGGATCAGGATTTGCCTGCCTCTATCACAGACAGTAAGTGCAGGACGACAGCGAACTTGAGAATTAAGGTAATTGTTTTACCTTGTATAGTCTCTGTGGTGAGGCTGCAACTTCAAATCCCTGCTTGATAAGGAATGTACATGGTACTATTGGGAGATAATTTTCCATGGGCTTCATGTTTCTGCACAGCTTGTGAATGAGGCACTAACTGCTCTTTGTTCAGGACTGTCTTTTGGAAAAATGAGATAGTTTCTCTCTGCAGAGCAAAGGACAGTTGTGCTTAATGTCTACTATGAAGATAATGCCTCCCTTTGAACAAAGTGCATGCATGCTTACTGTCTATTATAAAAGATTTGGTTCTCCCAGCTCAGAGTTCCTCTCCTATAACACGATATACTATGTGGGTAAGCATTCATCTGTACTTATCTGTGTTGCCCTGGTGGGATTTGGGAGGCAAGGAGAACTGATAAAAATATGCTGCTTCTGCCACCTGTGAGTAATAAAGTCCTTTGTCTCACAGGAACCTCCTACCTTCATCCAGCATCCATACAACTATGTTAGGCTAACTCGTTGGCTTGCAAGTACGATAAAGTCTCAGATTCTTCAGAGTTTTTGACAGGTACTCAGCTGACTGGTTTTGCCTATAAGATGTTACTTACCTTTTGAAGAAACTTGTTTCATTTTCTTTAATCCTTGTTCATTGGATTGGTTAAAAATACTGAAAAATTAGTAGAGTCCACTCTTCAAGGAGCCAAGAAAGCTATGTGTTGGCTCAGACCAAACACTTCTGAATTGGTAAATTAGGAACAGCTGAGAGCTTTATAAAGGTGTTCATTATTTTCTTAATTAAAAATTGGACTTGAACTAAGATTTACACACTGCTTCCTATTGCAAGAAGTAACCTAACCTATGAATGTGGCTAGGAGATTGAGAATTTCTCTGACCCTGCTTTCTGATTCCAGTGGAACAGAATATTTGAAATCTGGGACATGAGGTCATAATAGTGTGTTGAAGGAGTGGAAATCCACACATAGAATGTGGGCTTTGAAGTCCCATCTGAGTTTGGAACCCTGGTGCTGTCGGTTATTACTAGTTTTTTAACATTGGGCATGACATTCAATCTGTTTTTGATTCATACATATAATGTGGAATAATAGCTACCTTACAAGGCTGTTATGAGGATTAAACATAATTATGCAAGGCCTCTAGTATTCTGATCTAGCATATGCAGGGTGTGTGTGTGTCAGAGAGAGAGACAGAGACAGAGAGACAGAGAGAGAGAGAGAAATAGTCACCCCAGTTCCACTTAGGTTATTGTTGGTGTGAATTTTGAGTTCTCATTTCAAATTATTTCTCCACTTAATCCTCATGTTTCTTTAAAAAAATTTTTTTTTATTAAGTAAACTCGGCCCCCAACGTGGGGCTCAAACCTATGACTCCCGAGATCAAGAGTCACATGCTCTGCTGACCGAGCCAGCCAGGTGCCCTCCTCATGTTTCTTTTTTTTTTTTTTTTTAATTTTTTTTTTTCAACGTTTATTTATTTTTGGGACAGAGAGAGACAGAGCATGAACGGGGGAGGGGCAGAGAGAGAGGGAGACACAGAATCGGAAACAGGCTCCAGGCTCTGAGCCATCAGCCCAGAGCCTGACGCGGGGCTCGAACCCACAGACCGCGAGATCGTGACCTGGCTGAAGTCGGACGCTTAACCGACTGCGCCACCCAGGCGCCCCCCTCATGTTTCTTTAAGCAGAAAATTCTATGATGATATCTCGGTTAATGATGAGGGTGTGTTCCAACAACATGCTTCATTATTAGATATTTTTCCAGAGGTAGAAATGTGTCAGATTTTCAGATATTATCTAGGATTCTTTTAATAAGAGGGGCTATAGTAATCTATATTATTAAATATCACCTAAAGAAGACTCACGCATCTTCGTTTAAATTTCAACAATTTGTGACAAAAACCGTACACTCTTTTGTACATGGAATAAGATCAAACTATAATTAGTATAATTACTATGGTATAATAGTATAATTTCTGAAAGCCGTTTTCTATACCTTGGCAGGAATGCCAGCCGGTGGGCCAGGAATGGCACTGGCTGGCATATGGACCCATCTGTGGCTCTTGTGGCTGCAGCTTGGGGGACAGCAAACAGATTTCCATTCCATCTGACTCCTTTCCTTCCTTCCCCTGGCTTCCTTGACCTCTGAAGCCCAAGAGTGATACAGGACATAATTTAGATCAGATTATGTAAAATGACCTATTAACATCTCTAAAAGGCTCCTCGCAGTTTTACCGGGAGAGGTTTGAAGGAAGGCAGGAAACAGTACACAGCAGTCTGTCTGCTGTTGAGTTGTTGCCAGTACTGCTTGGTAATGATTTATGATTAAAACCAAGACAAAAGAAAAATAATTCAGTGGTTATAAAGGTGCTTATCTCCAAGGACACTAATTAACTGAGATCTCACCTTCCTGCTTAAGGAAGAAAAAATGTGCAGCTATTTCATTTAAAAAAGAAAAATTGCAGGCATTCTCTCATTACTTCTGATAAACTATTTTGATGAGGAGTGTGTTAGTTTCCTGTGTCTGCTGTAACAAATTACCACAAACTTGGTGGTTTAAAAACGGCAGAAGCTTATTTTTTTTTTTTTTTACAGTTCTGGAGGCCAGAATAGGAAATGAGTCTTATGGGGCTAAAATCAAGATTTCAGCAGTGCTGTTCGCCCTCCAGAGGCTCTACAGGAGAATTCTTTCCTTGCCTCTTGCAGCTTCTGGCGGCTGCTGGCATACTTTGGCTGCATCGCTCCAATTCTCTCTCCATCTTCACACGGCTTTCTCCTCTTATGTGTGTGTCCAACCTCCCCGTGCCTTCCTCCTATCAGGATGCCTGTGGGGGAAGTTAGGGCCCACCTGGACAATCCAGGTTAGTCTCCTCAGTGCAAGACTCTTAATTATATCTGCACGATGTTACCGCGTAAGCGTTCACAGCAATTAGGGCCTGGTGTCTTGGAGGGCCACCATTCAACTCACTTCAGGAAGATACGGAACGAATTTTAGTTTTCTTTTGTGTGTGTGTGGGGGAAAGCAGGAACATCTTTATAATTATCTTTTCCCAAGTCCCGTTTACCCCCAAAGAAGGCAGGCTTTATAAGGCTGTTGTGAGATGAACGTCCCCATAAGGAATAAATTAACAGTTTGTTTTCTCATCTTTGGATGGAACCATATTAAATACGATACCAATTCTGCATGTGTTTCTTGAGTATGTTCGTTACCAGTCATGTTAGTCTAGGTGCCCAACTGTACATGTTAATTAAATGATTTTGAATGTTGTAAAAATTCCTTTATGTTTTCATTGTACGTCGCAAGATGAAAAATTTAGAAGTTAGAATTTTATCCATTGTTATCTATCTAAAAGTCCATTTGTACTTTTTTGAAGGAAAATGTGAGCTGCTGTTAGTGTGTGATATTTCAAGAAATTGAGATACAGATTGTTTTGTGTTATTCCCTTTCTTTCCTTGGTCGTATTTTTTTCTTTTGACATTGTTATTCTGTTCATCGAATTCCTAGAAAGGATGTTTATAGAGATTTAAAATCTGAAAAACCCTAGAACAAGATATTCTTAATTAAGGGCTTGATAATGGCTTGAGTTTTAATTTTGAGTTTATTATGCTTTGATTTCACTCAATTAAATTAGAATAATTAATTGTAATTTTAAGTGGTGTTTACTAAGCAAGTATATTAGCTCATCCAGAAAATAGGTTATTATTGCAAATTTAATTAAATTCCCTAAGGGAACTCTCAATATTACTTGGTAATTTAAATAATCTTTTTTTTTAGAGGGGAAAGAACATAAAGCCTCACACAATAATATGTAACTTATTAAAATAATGTGTTCATAGTATTTAAATTATTTTATTAAAATCAATGTTTTTATTAATACTGATATTTTGGCTTTTTTATATTGTCAGGAAATAAATGTACACTCATTTTGTTTCTCTTATGTTTGGGGCTACAGTTACGCATCAGACCAACAGTTAGCTTGTCTGCTGATAAAACAAATCAAGAATAGGATTATGATTGCTTTTACCTTGTAGCTGAACAAATAGTAATTTTGATATTTTTTTCCTGTCACTTTTTAGAGCACTCTTTCTCTTGACCATTATTTTTAGTCTTCTCTGCTTGCTTTCCCCCCCTCTACTCAGCTTGTAAATATTGGCTATCCTGATGGCCCATTCTTGAGCTTTTTCCAACTCCATACTCTGATGTTTGGTGATGTCTTCCATTTCTATGATTTTATAGTACTGACCACGTTCCCACCACTTTCAGTTTTATATATCCATCCCAGACCTCATTTCTGAGATCTATAATCATCTGACTAACTCCTCCATTGGCTCTCTTTCAGATATCTCACATTATACAGATATGAAATAGAATCTTCGATTCTAACCTCTGCCTCAAAAAACAAAATAAAACTTCCACCAGCATAAAACCAAAAATCCTGTTCTACCCCCACCTCTTTTATTAAGTAGCATCATTTTTAGTTGCTTAGGCCAGAGTCCTGGATGCCATCCTTGATTCTTGCCTCTTATGTATCCCACATAGACAATCACTTGCCCAATCCCTGTTAAGTACTAATGCCAAGATATATTTCAAATTCTACCTAATTTTCTTATCCTTATTCTTGCAATCTTAATTGAAGCTTCCATCATCTAGCTCTAGGACCACTGTATTATTTATGGGTATATAATACTTATACAGAATAATGAACTAGGCAAAGTTTGTTTTTAGGATTTAAAATTAATTGTAAACAGTAATTTTCAACTCCTGGGATTCTGAAGTTACAAGAGCAAGAGGTAGAACCCTAAATGTAAAAGAAACATCCTAAACTAAAGAAATAATGAATTCATTTGTCCTCCATGATGCTTGGGTATCCAGAGGAAGTAAGCCAGGATATTGAGAAACTTCTGTTTCAAGTTCAGATTTTGGTTTCTAGTAATTCTGTCTATCCTTTTATTTAGTCATTCAGAATCTTACGGTTGTAGGAAGAAGTTTCCAAATTAATCCTCAAATAATCATAACTAATGTTTTCTTTTGCCTATTATAAAATTTTACATTAGGTGAGTACGTGTTTATACACACACATACATTAATACATGTATATTAATATTCCAAATAGGAATCTACTGTATTGCTAAGTAAATGGGTCTCATTCTTCAGAGTGAGGAAGTTGAGCATTGATAGGAGGCTGTTCTTCTCATGAGGGCAGATCACATGCTAAATGATACATGGTGGGTGAAGGTACACTATCGATGTTCTCCCTGACACAGATAAATAATATTCTTATGTTTTTAACCAAATAAGTATAATGAATTAATGTAAGCAAAGTGAACTTCTCTGATGAGGTAGCAGTGGTTCTCAACACGTGTAGGGGGGTTTGAACCCCAGGGGACATTTTTTGGCTGCCATGATTAGATGGTATTAATGGCATCTTATGGATAGATGGCAGGGATGCTGCTAAATATCCTTTAACACCCAGATAGCCTCACACGACAAATCGTCATGCCCCCTAAAAGGTCAGTAGTGCTTCACTTAAGAAACGCTTTTAGGATATTTTTTTCAACCTGCCACATGATGTCCTAAGTTTTTTTCAAAATGCCATTTAACAAACCTTTAAAGGAGGTGTAATGGTTATAATAATTCCACGATTTTATTTTTGTGAAAATTGAAATGAATGGAAGTATATTTGTGTGTATGTGGAATAATTTAGGAGAGGAAGGAATCAAGAATCAATACCAGGTGTCTGGCTTGTGCAACTCAGCAGGAGGATGTTGGTGACATTACCTGAGATAAGAGAAACAGATGTGAGGAAGAAGATCTTCAGTTCGGATTTTTACAGAATCTGTACAGATTTTGTAGAATTTGAGGTGCTTGAGAGTTATCAAGAGAAGTTCTGATGATCAGAACATAGGTGTTGAGACAGAGCTTTAATTTGTTTTTTTTTTTTTATTTTTTTTTTATTTATTTTTTTGGGACAGAGAGAGACAGAGCATGAACGGGGGAGGGGCAGAGAGAGAGGGAGACACAGAATCGGAAACAGGCTCCAGGCTCCGAGCCATCAGCCCAGAGCCTGACGCGGGGCTCGAACTCACGGACCGCGAGATCGTGACCTGGCTGAAGTCGGACGCTTAACCGACTGCGCCACCCAGGCACCCCGAGACAGAGCTTTAATTTGAAACTTGTCGGTATATAAAGATTATTTTGGCCCTGGGACTGGGTGGAATCATCCGCTAAAGTGTGTATCTTAAGATGGAGAGAATATCTTGTCACAGCTCTTAGGAACATCGACGTTTACAATACAGACAGGGGAAAATCTAGCAAGAGACTAATAAGTAGCCAGAGAGATGATAAGAAGTGATGCAGAAATGTAGGCTTCTAAGCCAAGAGAAGGGAAATGTTTCCAGGTGGATGAGTCATTAGTGATATGGAGGCTGTTGGTGACCTTGATGAGCATGAAAGTGGAATAGAAACAAAATTACAGTGGGTTGAGAAATGCATGGTAAGTAAGGAATTTAGATGTGTTGTAGATTTATGTAAGTTTGGCTGTGAAGGAGGAAGAGGTGGAGGAGGATGTGGGATCAGCGGAGGACGTTTTGTGTTTTTGAAAGGATCGGAGAGAATTCTTCATTGGTATTTTGAAAGATAAATTTTAAAGCTATCAAAGCGTATCAAGTACAATTTGTTAATAAATAAGCTTTAAATGAGTATGTTTCTACATGGGTTTTTTTTGCCTTTTTGGATAATATTTTATAATATTGTATGTATGTACGTATGTATGTATGTGAGCTCTACACCCAACTGGGGCTTGAACTCACAATCTTGAGATCAAGAGTTGCATGCTGTACCGACTGAGCCAGCCAGGAGCCCCATATTTTATGATATTTTAAGTAGTTGCTTAGGTTCTAAGTGATTCAGCAAGTATGAAAATAATTCTGTTAATTGTTAATAGATACAGGTTTATGTTTGATACTCAAATATTACTTTTCTTTTTCAGATCTTTCGAGAAATCGTTTTACAGAAATTCCTTCTGATGTTTGGTTATTTGCACCTCTTGAAACATTAAATTTATATCATAATTGCATCAAAACCATTCCTGAAGCTATTAAAAACCTGCAGATGTTAACATACCTTAACATTAGGTAAGGAAACCTTTTTTTTTTTTTGTAGATTTTGTTTTTTATTACAGTTCTAACCCTTTCCAGTAACAAAGGATTTTGTTTGGTTTGGCTGTGTAACCCATATTTATTTCAGCAGTGTCTTACTTATATTTGTTACGTGTTCACATTACTTTATAGGTTTTTAGTCTTGTTCTTGAGAGTATTGCTTCTCAACCTTTAACCTGCACAGGAGCCACCTGGGGATTAAAACATCTGATTATCTGCATATCTAGTGAGCCCCCTGGTAATGCCAATGCCTGCTGTCCTTATGCCTTTGGGTAGCAAGGCTTTAGAGCAGAAGTATTTTTCTGAAACCATAGCACCACACTACAGATTTATTTATATGCATCCTCAGAGTGAAACATTATTATTATTATTATTATTATTATTTTTAAGTTTATTCTTTATTTTGAGAGAGAGAGCAAGTGCAAGGAGGGGAGGGGCAGAGAGAGAGGGGGACAGAATCCCAAGCTCAAAGCCCGATGAGGGGCCTGAACTCACGAACCATGAGATCATGACCTGAGCCGAAACCAAGAGTTGGGCACTTAACTGACTGAGCCACCCAGACGCCCCTTAAAGCGAACCATTATGAAGAAACAGTTCTTGAGCTCTGTTTTTCACACTCTTGTGAGTTCTTGTTGCCACTTTAAGGATGGATGGATTGGGATGGGAGCGTTGGAATGCTAGGAAGTAGATAACAGTTGATGTTAATAATGCTTACTGTGTGCCAGACATTACAAATATGTTATCCATGTGACATCATCTCCTCAGCAGCATTTTGAGAAAGGTACTATTATTATCCCTGCATTACGGATGAGAAACTGAAGTGCAGAGGGAAACCGTATGCCCAAAGTCGTGTGTGTGTGTGTGTGTATGTGTACACATATAGACACACAGACACACACACACACACACACACACACACAGCAAGTGGTAGAGCCAAGATTCAGATCAAAGCAGTATGACTGTAGAACTCTCTTTCTTAGCTGTTACCCTCTATTTATACCAGTCACCATTCGATAAGTATAAGAAAAAGATTGTCCTGTCAAATGAGTGACATTGAATGGAAACTGGTATATTGTGACTTATGGTTAAGATAATTTTTGGGGCGCCTTTGTGACATGTGTGGCTCTTGATCTCGGGGTTGTGGGCTTGAGCCCCATGTTGGGTGTAGACATTATTAAAAAAAATCAAATCTTCAAAAAAAGTAGAATCATTTTCTTGCGTTCCTTTTTTTTTTTTAGTTGTAAGGGTCATTTCTTCCCCCTCCTTAACAAAATAACCTGTCTAAATTCCCATATAGGGAAGTGGGAAATACTAATACATATAAATAATAATGCTCCTTCCTCGCTGCGATGTATTAATCCTTCTGTGTGTCTCCCTCAGTGACGTCATCTAGCAGTACTTAACTATTTTAGCTGAAACTTTATACTTGAAAATGTGTGAGAGGAAATTCCTTTCATAGATGTAGTCATTTGGGTTGCTCTTTTCTAATTCTCTAATATCTCCTTGGCCTGGCTTGGGGGAGAGGTTTGAGGCAAGTAAGGCCTTAGTTTAAGTTTTGTCTGTTTTTGTTTGTTTGCTCTTTTATGGAAAAAAGTAACTTGTCAAAAATTGAATTTCTATTTGAATAGAAATGTATGGTAATCTTAAAATAGTTTCACTGAAACTTTCTCTGATTCTTTGCTGTTTTGATCTCTAAAAGTCACCTCCCGATTTTTGTGTATAGTCACAGTTTTGAACAAACTTTATTGAAATAACATTAGTCCTTGTTTCTGATTTCTTTTGTCTCTAAAACATGGCAAAAAAGTGAAGATTAATGACTTAGTAGCTGTGTATAAAGAAATTCGACTCTGGAGAAAGCTGACTGCTAACTCAATGAACCTTCTTAAAGGAGGAAAATAGGCTTTTTTTTTTTCTTTAAATAAGCTCTAGGCCCAGCGTGGGGCTTGAACTCACAACCCTGAGATCAAGAATCGCATGCTCTACCCACTGAGCCAGCCAGGTGCTCCCCCCCGCCCAAAATAGACCAATTTTTAACTTTTTTTGGTCTGGGGAAGGTTAGAATGAGTTTGTATGTGCTGTTATTTTCCTCACTTACTTTGTTTTTTATTTTGGTGAAAATACCTTGAGAAACTTGTAAGATGCTTTTTCAGCTCTCTCTTCCTGTGTGCTCTTCCCTTTTTTAGAAGAATTCTGTAGGAAGATCCTTGTGTGCTCCACAAGGGCACCTTCCCAAGGATTCTATTTGATCCTGAAAGCGTCAAGAATTGTAACAAGCTCCTGGCATATTTGACATTCCAGCAGCCTGGCCAGGATTGCTGGTCTAGGGGCATTGTCTATTTTTTTAAGTCTGTTCCTTGTGATTAAAGCCAATCTAGTATTTCTGGATGTCCTCTGCAGGCATAACATGGGGAGGGAGAGGTCCTGATGTTCTTCCTTGGGCTGCCACTGGGTTTTTGTTGCTGTGTATGTTCCGCACAATGCTAGGTACAGGTCTATCACTGCCACTTTGAAAAACAGGAAAAATAATAGCTTATTTTTATGAATACTTGTTAGTGTGTAAATGTAATGGTATACTTTATATTTTTTTAGTAGGGGGATTGTCTTAGTCTGTTTGGACTGCTATGACGGGATGCCATGTACTGGGTGCCTTGTAAACAACAGAAACTTATTTTTCACATTTCTGGAGGCGGGAAGTCCAAGGTCAAGGCACCGGCAGATTTGGTGTCTGGTGAGGACCTGCTTCCTGATTTCATAAACGGCCGTCGTCTAGCTGTCCCCACTTGGCAGAGGGAGCAAGGGAGCTCTCTGAGGTATTTTTTTTATAAGGGCACTAAACCCGTTCATGGGGGCTCCACCCGTATGACCCGATCACCTCCCAAAGGCCCTACTTCCAGAGGCCATTACATGAGGGATTAGGTTTCAACATTATAATTTTGTGGGGAACACAAACATTGAATCTATAGCAGGGATCATTTGGGTCAGTCTGCATTGGTATGTGAATTTGACCCACCGTACGTACGTTGAGGGGAAGGACCCCAGAGCCTTACTGCCCAGATTTGAATCCTGGCTCTCCTATTTCCCAACTGTGTGACTTAGAGCAGTTTGCTTAATCTCTTTTTGACTGATTCTTCATCTGTAAAATGGGCATCGTGATATTCTCTCTCTTCCTAAAGCAGGTTGTTGTGAGGGTTAGCGAAGTTAACTCATGGGAGGTACTCCGACCGTGGCCTGACACGTAGTATGTACTCAATAAATGCGAGTTGTTGCTATATTTAGGTTAGTTGTTTCTAATGTTAATTGTGCTATATCCACAGAGATAGGAATGTTCTGTCAGCTTTGATCCGAGATAACGGTGTGGGTGGGCCCTTATACCATAAACTCATAAGAAAAGGGAATGGATTAGGGTTACTACATGTTTTTGAACATGTAGCCCCAGTCATTCTTTTATAAACGTTTTAACATGGTGGCATGTGCAAACTTATCCTTGGGACTTTTCCTTAGGTAAAGGTATGGAGGTATTGAATGCGGTGAAATGAGACCAGAGAACAAGGTTCTGGCATTTTCTAGCGCAGAAGAATGATTCTGGGTTTTGAGAACTGATGGCATGTAAGACAGTATCATAGGTGACAACACAGGCTTTGCAGTCTTTTGTGACTGGGCAAGTCACTTAACACAGTTGTAACCTTTGTTTTCTTATTTGTATAATAGAGATAGTACTGCTAACCTGCCTTCCGGGGTTAATGTGAGTATTAGAGGAGATACTACATTTAAGGCTTTTAGTATGATACAGAGTAAGCACTCATTAAATGATAGTTATTATTTGGTGAAGCTTTTTATTTACTTTTGAGGTGATTTGTTCTTTTTCAACAGAGCAGAAATTTCAGACATATCTCATAATGAGACTCTCTTATTCTTTTCAGTCGAAATCTTTTGTCAACATTGCCAAAATACCTATTTGACCTTCCCCTTAAAGTTTTGGTCGTCAGTAATAATAAACTGGTATCCATTCCAGAAGAAATTGGCAAGTTAAAAGACTTAATGGAATTGGTGAGTAAAACAGTTGTATTGGTCGTGTATAATAATGTATTGTGTGTAATATGCATAACATGTATTTTGGAAGATTGCTTTTTATGGAATTCCAGTGTAATTTTTTTTTAAAGAATAACTTGGTATGTGTCTGTGTTCACCGTAGTAAAATTTTGAGATCCCATTGCTTATGTCTGATTTTAGCTCACAGCCACATTAAGAGCCTGGCTGTTTCTCAGGCCTAGTGAGGTCAGAAGGTTTGCTTATAAGCTTTGAGAAATGCTTTTCAAACCAGTAAGCATTTGTCTGTGCATTTTGGGGGCAGTAAAGGTCTTCGACCGGGGCTGCTATGAAAGCCTCAGAGAAAGGGAATAAAGGAAGAGAGTGTAATGCCTGCAAAGTAGAATGAACAAAATAGCTCTCGCGCTTCTATATTCTCATGTGATTTTACAACACTTTTGGGACCAAGATAGAAAGAGGCCATTGTGTACAACTGATTGTAGAAATAAAGGAATAAAGTAGTTACCTTGTACAGGACATTTTAGGTATTAAAGGACATTGAACTTTGAGAGAAACATAATTATCTCCTCAAAACATTGGCCCGTTTTCTCATCTTTCTGTTACTTTCTGGAGGGGCCAAGGGCAGGCCAGGATGGGCACTTTGGCATGCTTCTTTTGAGTTAAAAGCAATCCATCCAACAGATTTAAGAAAAGTTCTTTAGTTCCCCACCTCAACTGTCTAAATTTACAGTGGAAAGGAGAGCCTGTACCAGGATAGGCACTATTAACAGAGGTTCCTCTTTGCCTAAGAAAGTTATTTGAATAATCCAGCACACTTTGTTTTCCAAACATGTCCTCTCACCTTCCTGCTAATAATGCTCTTCCTCCTTTGTATCCCCAGACTCTTACCCCTCTCCTTAGCTCAGGATGTCATATAAGCCTCTTCTTGCCTGTCTTGGGAATTTCATGTTGGTATGGATTCTCCGTACTTAAGAAACGGGATTTCATTTTCTCCTGTTAATTTGTCTCATGTCAGTTTGATTCTTAGTCCGTCTAGAAGGACTTTGAAAGGCATTTCTTTCTCGCCAATGCTTCCACCTCACACGGTATAGCTTGCTGTTTATTTCTATTTTTTGTTCTGTCTGGAGTAATGCTTTCCGGATATACGGACATTTTAAAAGTATTCTTAAGTATTGGGGTGCCTTGGTGGCTCAGCTGGTTAAACGTCTGACTCTTGATTTTGGCTCGGGTCATGATCTCACCGTTTGTGGGGTTGAGCCCCACTTCAGGCTCTGCGCTGACAGCACGGAGACTGCTTGGGATTCTCTCTCTCCCTCTCTCTCTCTCTCTGGCCCTCCCCCGCCTCGTACTCTGTCTTGCCCTCTCTCTTTCTCTCTCTCAAAATAAGTAAACGTTAAAAAAAACAAAAGTATTCTTAAGTATGACTTTATTATGTGTGGAGGGCCAAAAGTTTTTTTGAGGAACTTATCCATGATTCTTCAGGGGCAAATTAATGTGCAAATAGAATGTTATGAACAGACGTTTCAGGAACATCATCCTTTTATTTCTTTTATCCAGTAATGAATACCTGCATGTGCAATTATAACACAAGGAGACTGCCTTGAACTTAGTCCCGTTATGTTTTAGAACCATAGAATTTTAACCACTTGCTAGCATAGGAATCCCCAACACATCTAGTTGTACGTTTTCAGTGGTGGATAAATCTTGTGTGTGTGTGTCACCGAGGCATCCTTTATTCTCTTTTGCAAAACTCCTATTTGTTACCTTTATTATTTTGAACTAAAATACACGCCCCCTACCACTTTTATCCATTGGTCCTGGGACTACCATGTGAAAAAGTATAGATAATGACAACTTTTCTTCCCTTCAAGTATTTGTAATCTGTCATGTGTTTACTCTCCCATTTCACCAAACTCTAAGGCCTATTTTTCTGTAGTTTAAACATCCTTACTACTTTTACTCCTTTCTATATTTTCTGTATTTCTGTTCTTCATTACTTTTTATTTTTAGCTATTTAAAATTTTTTTTTTTAACATTTATATATTGTTGAGAGACCCAGCATGAGCAAGGGAGGGGCAGAGAGAGAGGGAGACACAGAATATGAATCAGGCTCCGGGCTCCGAGCTGTCAGCACAGAGCCCGATGTGGGGCTCAAACCCATGAACCGTGAGATCATGACCTGAGCCGAAGTGGGACACTTAACCGACTGAGCCACCCAGGTGCCTCACTATTTTTAGCTATTTTTATCCTGAAAATGTTTCCCTTTATTAAGGTCCCTTTTAACATTATACTCACAAATGAACAGAAGATTCTAGATGTGATTTAACAAATTCATAGTAAAAAGGGGACCAATATTTAGCTTGACCCAGACACTGTTAATATTTCTTTTAAGTGTATTTATTTTGAGGGAGAGAGAAAGAGAGAGTGTAGTGAGTGAGGGAGGGGCAGAGAGAGAGGGAGACAGAGAGAATCCCAGACAGGCTCCACGCTGTCAGCGCAGACCCTGAGGTGAGGCTCGAACTCATGGACCTTGAGATCATGACCTGAGCTGAAGTCAAGAATTGGACGGTTAACTGACTGAGCCACCCAGGTGCCCCTAGATATTTAATATTTCTAAATTTTTTTTTAAATTTTTTTTTTTTTCAACGTTTATTCATTTTTGGGACAGAGAGAGACAGAGCATGAACGGGGGAGGGGCAGAGAGAGAGGGAGACACAGAATCGGAAACAGGCTCCAGGCTCTGAGCCATCAGCCCAGAGCCCGACGCGGGGCTCGAACTCACAGACCGCAAGATCGTGACCTGGCTGAAGTCGGACGCTCAACCGACTGCGCCACCCAGGCGCCCCAAGATATTTAATATTTCTAAAGATTTTATAAATATTATACTTTAAGATTCTGTGGCTGTGTAATTTCTTTTTCTTTTTTTTGTCATTTAGTTTTGGCCCTATGTTCTAAATTATATTACATGAGATGGTTTTGGGATAGATAAAATTTTAAGAATATTTAGGATTTTTAGAATTATTCTAGTATTTTTAGTTATTAAATAGAATATTTTAAAGCTACTAAAGGTTGTATTTTACTAGACACTATAAAAATATCATGCTTTTATTTAAATTCTTGAAATCAGTAACAGTGGATAGATAGCATTAAGATGGCTAATTGATAATGGTAAATCACGTAATGAATTTGTGGGTATTACCTGTCATTGGAGTATTTCCCGTGACACCATTCCGCAAGAATGTGGTGGCCAACTATAGTGCGATTCTGTAATTAGAAACCTAGGAAATCTTCTCAGGTCTCCAATCCCGGCAGAGTATTGTGTAGAGTACCTATTGGTGAGTGGGTCAGTTTTTTGTGTTTGGGTTTATTTCTTCTGGGCGGCTATCAAATTTCAATGGATTTTTTTTATATAGAACTCTCCAGTATCGGATACTTTTTGCAGGAAGCAATAGTATTAATTTAAAGGACGTTTTCTCCAAATTTGATTATCTTTCATTTGGATAATAGCCTATTCTCACCGTAGCAGCAAAGGTCCTGTCAAAATAGAAGTCAGATCATGTCATACCTCTGTTTATAAGTTTTTGGTTCCTGCCCACACCTCTCCAAGTAAAGGCCTAAGTTGTACCCCTCCCCCCAGTTTAGTCTCCTGCTTGCCCGCTTTCTTCTAGTGACACTGAATTTCTTACTGTTTTTTAGTACAAGTCAGGCATGTTTTGCTCACGAGCCTTTTTACATTTATTGTTCCTTCTTTTTTTCCTTAAGTTCCTTCTTTTTTGCCTTTCTTATATATTGGCATGGCTCATACTTTCAGCTCTGACAAGACTGCTCAAATACCAGCTTCTCCATGAGACAATCTAAATTCAGCACTTAGAACCTGGTTTAGCAAATAGTATTTGATGAATAGATATTGTTGAATGAAGGTGCCTTAGGTATAGTTTGAAAGAAGTATGTAGGGTACATTTTTTCTTTTTTTTAAAGTTTATTTATTTATTTTGAAATACAGCGAGAGCACGAGCGTGTGAGCAGGGGAGGGGCAGAGAGAGAGAATCCCAAGCAGGCTCGGGTGCTGTCAGCACGGAGCCTGACTTGGGGCTTGATCTCACGAATCGTAAGATCATGACTTGAGCCAAAATCAGGAGTCAGGCACTTGACCAACTGAGCCATCCAGGTGTTCCGGGATACATTTTTCCAATGTCTTAGCTCTATTGGATTTTTCCCTACGTGGCTTCAGTATTCAGAATTTACCCTCTTGCCTTTTTAATTTTTGATAAAACTGAATATATGTGCCACTCTGTTCCCTTCAAGCTAATATCATTTCCAGTGAAAGCTGGAAATTGGAAGAAGTTGCAGAAGAATGTGAATTTCATTTGCCGTGTGTCTGGAATGATTGCTGTATGAGCTCACGCTGCAGATTTTTCTTTGAGGGGAGGAAGAGGAGAGCACAGTTACTTTCAGCTGTCTCCTGTTATGGGAAAGTGGTGTCATTTACCTTTAAATCAGGAACTTGCATTTTAATTTAACCTTGAGACATTTCTGATTCAGATCTCCTGGAAAGTCTTTGCGTTATGATGTGAGCCACAAGATTTTGAGCTTGTAACCCCTCATATTTTGTGTCCCGTTGAGAAAGAGGTTTAAATTGATTCTGACCATAGCCTTTGGTTCTCCAGCTCATGTCTGTAAATGCTTGACTTTCTCAGCTTCTGTCCAACAGAGTAATTCAAAACTACCATAATTGACAGATTATCAAAGTGATTGATCGTTGTTTTTTATTTTACCTCTGAATGAGGAGTGCCTGGATTATCCTTACTTCTGGTTTTGGCTGGTGAGAGTAGTCTTCAGCTGCGATTTTCAAAAGGCTGAATTATGTAGTCCTAAGTTATTATTCACAGTTTTGCACGGAAAAATTTAACTGTGCCACCTTGACTTTATGATGAAACATTAATAGAAATCTGCCAGATAATCCATTTTCAGAGAAACAACATTTGAGGTAGCTTTTGCTATTAGCCATGTGCTTTGATTTGAAAATGGAAATATGTCTGTATTTCTCAGTTAGTTTGTTATCGTTTTATTTTCTTACTTTCCTTAGGATATCAGCTGCAATGAGATTCAGGTCCTTCCCCAACAAATGGGAAAATTACATTCACTTAGAGAGCTAAATATCAGAAGAAATAATCTTCACGTGTTGCCAGATGGTAAGATGCTCATTCTTTTTACTGAAATGAACAAGAGAGCAACTATATGCAATGTAATTTAATTATTTTTCATTTCTGAACAGAATTAGGAGATCTTCCCTTAGTCAAGCTGGATTTCTCCTGTAATAAAGTGACCGAAATTCCAGTTTGTTACAGGAAGCTGCATCATTTGCAAGTAATGATTTTGGATAATAATCCATTGCAAGTACCACCAGCACAGGTTTGTAATAAAAATACAGTACGTGTTCCTTCTATTTTTCTTCATAATTATCCATCAGATTGCTAAATCAGAAAGCATCAGAATTAGGAGTCCATTCGGTGTTGAGGCCTTCTTGGCCAAAGGAGTTTTTCTGCGAAGTGACTTTTTCACTTTGGTAGGAGTTTTAGTTTCACTTCTGGAGCACAGAATTTAGAATGCCCAGATGCGTAATTCTGTTTGTCAGCGTTCCTTTAAAAACATAGACTGTGGAGGGTCTCTGCCTCTATCCTACTCGGGTATGTATCTACTTGACTTTTTGTTGTATGATTGATTGGAACGCGTTCTCAACACTGATAGATGGAATCCTAACAGAAAGAACAAGATACAAGTGGAAAAGAATTAATTCAGCCTTTTAGTTTGAGGATTCAATCCATATGGAATCTACTAAAATGACAGTAAAGGAATGTACCAAGATATAAACCCATAATAAGGCCAGAGAATGAGAGGGAAGAGGGCAGCAGGGGAGGGATGGCAACAGAATTTTGGAACATGGAAGATAGATGAAATAGTGGGAACTGGGGTCTTTACTTACACTGGCACGAGAGGATCTGGCTGAGGAGGCACAAGGCAGTGAGATGCCAGCAGGCGCTCTGCTCCAGAAGAAGGGTTGCCTTTTTCTTTCTACAAAGGTACATTCCACTCATTCCAAAGAGGATGCTTTTTCTAATTCAAATGAAGGCTGCCTGGTGTCCTGGTAGTAGCTGCCTTAGCAGCGCAGGGGAAAGCTGGAACTTGGGTCTGCTATGGGAGAGGGCAACACGAAGAAGGTTGATTTACTTGCTGTGTTAGACCTGGGAATGGCTTGGTACTGGAGGAGAGCTGTAACTGAACAGAAGGATGAAAGACTGGAACTGTGAAAGTCTGTAGAATGTCTGAGGCAGTGCTGTCCAGCAGAACTTTGTCAGCTACAGGAATGTTCTGTGATTTGTGCTGTCCAGAATTGTTTTTAATGTTTATTTATTTTTGAGAGAGAGCGAGAGAGAGAGAGAGAGAGCGAGCTAGCGGGGAAGGGGCAGAGAGAGAGGGAGACAGAATCCAGAGAAGGCTCCAGGCTCTGAGCTGTCAGCACAGAGCCTGAAGTGGGGCTCAAACTCATGAAACGTGAGATCATGACCTGAGCCAAAGCCAGACTCTTAACCGACTGAGCCACCAGGCGCCCCCTAAGGAGCCTAAATTTAAATTTAATCTTATCTTGATTAATTTTAGATGAAATAGCTTCATGTGACTAGTGTGACTGCCATATTGGACACTACAGGTCTTAAGATTTACACCCTCGGGGGCGCCTGGGTGGCTCAGTCGGTTAAGCGGCCGACTTCGGCTCAGGTCACGATCTCGCGGTCCGTGAGTTCGAGCCCGCATCGGACTCTGTGCTGACAGCTCAGAGCCTGGAGCCTGTTTCAGATTCTGTGTCTCCCTCTCTCTCTGACCCTCCCCCGTTCATGCTCTGTCTCTCCCTGTCTCAAAAATAAATAAACGTTAAAAAAAAAAAATTAAAAAAAAAAAAGATTTACACCCTCGGATTCTTGCCCTTAGCTCTGTAGTTGCATGCCTAGCCCTCACTTGCCTTAGCAAAAGCCTGGGGTTTATTCTACGGCGTAGGTAGATTCTCTCAGATTCTCTTCCATAACTCAGCAGCCAAATGTGTATCACTCTTGGCCTCAGCAGAATATTTTCTTGTCATAATACTGTATTTTGATTTAATGAGAGATTGTGACATAGGAGTAATAATAGCAGAGATATTTCTAGTGCTTACTGTGTTCCAGGCACTATCGAAATGCTTTACATGCATTAAATTATTTGATTCTTACAGTAACCCTGTAAAACAGGTACTATTATATCTCATTTTATATATGAGGAAACAGAAGCATAGAAGTTATGGGACTTACTTATTCAATGCCACATAGCTAGCGTGGGTACAGCTGGTTCCAAAGCAAGGCAGTCTGACTGCAGGGTCTGTGCTCTAACCACTAGGCTATACTTCTGAAGGAGGAAATAAATTGATGGGGATTGAAGATGGGAGGATGGTATGGTGGCGGTG
Source organism: Lynx rufus (assembly GCF_022079265.1). Taxonomy (NCBI): domain Eukaryota; kingdom Metazoa; phylum Chordata; class Mammalia; order Carnivora; family Felidae; genus Lynx; species Lynx rufus. Next base: position 10,850,285 of record NW_025814833.1, on the reverse strand, counting down.
ATGATATGTGATAGTGGTGGGCAGTGGTAATGTAAGAAATCTGAGTCCTCATTTTCCTTAGTAAGACCTCAATAAATAACATATATAGCTAAGAAGTAAAACAGAACCATATTACTGATATATATGAAGGTAAATAGCAGAAAACCGCTCGAAAGAGTTGGTATGTGGGGACTAAGTCTTGGAGATTGAAAGGAGTGAAATGGGGGATTAATTTTTCGTTACCACTTTTGTAATTCTCTTTGATTTTAAATTATGTATGTGAATTACTGCAATAAAAAATTTACAGAAGAAAAGAATTCACCGGTATTTAATTTGGTAATGAAAGATGATTGTTTTTTGGTTTATACAGATAATGGGATATATTTTAATTGGTAATTATTTATATTCTAATAGCTCAGAGTTTTTCCTTTTAAATGAAGTTTTTCAGTGGTCAGGTCTTGTATCTGTTACAATTATCTAAGAAACATTCTTTATGCCTGGAATGATAATTACTGTTTCATGTACTTTTCTTACTGGTTTTTTTTTTGTTTGTTTCTTACTGTTTTCTTTGTTGATTATTTTTTGCATGTTTGTAGGTTATGTAAGACCATCCATAAAACAAAGCATGGTTTTTAAGATTTCACTTTCTAAGTAATCTCTACACCCGATGTGGGGCTTGATCTCACAACCCCGAGATCAAGAGTCCCATGCTCCACCGACTGAGCCAGCCAGTCCTTCCAAAACCTTTTTGAATAAGTTATAAAAAACTGTTTTTATTTTTTGTCTTCATTTTTTAAAATGTGTGTGTGTGTGTGTGTGTGTGTGTGTGAGAGAGAGAGAGAGAGAGAGAGAGAGAGACAACGCACAGGAGAGGAGGAGGGGCAGAGTGAGAGAAACCCAAACAGGCTCCACGCCAACAGCGCAGATCCAAATGTGGGGCTCGTACTCATAAACCATGGGATCATGACCTGAGCGGAAACGAAGGGTTGGAGGCTTAACTGACTGAGCCACCCAGGCTCCCCTAAAAATTTTTTTAAAGTAAGCTCTCTACACAATGTGGGGCTTGAACTCAGGACCCCGAGATCAAGAGTGGCACGCTTTACTGACTGACCAGCCAGGCACCCCATGATTACAGTTTTTGAGAAATATTTATTTGATATTATTCATGGTGACTGAAGTTAACTTACCATTTTCTTACTGCTCATTGTCTTTTTTATGTAAAATACTTTCTTTCACATAGTATTTTAGCCCTCATTATTCCTCTTCTCCACCACCAATGAAAGTAACTTTTCAGGACAATATTTTAGTTGAATTGGCCATTTGAAAAATTATTTAACTCTAACTGGCCTGCTATCACACCTTTCAACAAATTCATTTTTCCTATATTTATATTATTTTGATTAACTTTATTCCAGTGTTTGGACCAAACAACTTTGTGGTTCTGATAAGATTATTTTAAAGAATTACATGGGTTATTATTATTTTTTTTCTGTTCTCATCACTACAGTGAATATATTTCTTCTCACTTTTTTCTAATAAAAACAACTTTTGTGAGGGGCGCCTGGCTCAGTCGGTGAAGCATCCAACTTCGGCTCGGGTCATGATCTCGAGGTTTGAGTTTGAGTCCTGCATCGGCTCTGTGCTGACAGCTTGGAGCCTAGAGCCTGCTTTGGATTCTGTGTCTCTGTCTCTCTCTGCCCCTTCCCCGCTCGCTCTCTCTCTCTCTCTCTCTCTCTCTCTCAAAATAAACATTAATAAAATAAAATAAAATAAGCAACTTTCGTGAATTATAGATTTTATATTATTTAGTGGTTTGTTGTACTTTTAGCAAGAAAACTTTAGTCACGTACAGAAAAATTAACTTATAAATGGCAGTAGACTTTTAGTTGGTATTGTCAGATTTTTTCATAAACTGTCAGAAGTACAAATGATTCAGATATGTAAAGTTTCTATTGTGATTGTGATGTTTCAGCATAATTTAAGATTATTAAAATATATAAATAGGGGCACCTGGGTGGCTCAGTTGGTTAAATGTCCAACTCTTGATTTCAGCTCAGGTCATGATCTCTCAGTTTGGTTAGTTCGAGCCCCACATCAGGCTCTGTGCTGACCCTGTGGAGCCAGCTAGGGATTATCTGTCTTCCCACTTTGTCTCTCTCTCTGTGCCGCCTCCTCTCGTATTCTGTCTCTCTCAAAGTAAATAAACTTAAAATATATATATATATATATATACATATAAATAAATTGGTAGGTGACATTAATATTTGGGCCTATATAACTAAATCTACTTTCTCAATTATTTGTTGACAGATATGTTTAAAGGGTAAAGTACACATATTTAAATACTTAAATATCCAAGCATGTTGCAGAATGGATAAGAAACCAGATTCTCTGGATCTTCCCTCGCTGAGTAAAAGGATGCCCTCCCAGCCTCTCACAGACAGGTAATGTAATATTCTTAATATTCATACAGTCTCATTTCATGATTGCTGTCTTCTCTGTAGGTAAAAGATACAGATTCATCTTGAGTGTACTGAATATATTTAGGTTGATTGGCCCAGGATTAAAATCAACAATTGACTGAAGTGAAATATCACCATCATAGAATTCTGTGATACTAGAATAAATTTGGGATTTTCTCAAAAAACTAAGTATTACTAGTATTTTGGTAGCAAAATGTAAATGTTTGACTTTATATTACAGAAACACTAATTTCGTAGCCCTTGGCAACTGTTAATTTATTATGATAATCCCTCTATTGTACTAACTAGTATTGTAATAACTAGTAGAATTTGATTTGGGGGTGAGACATTTTAGGGTACCTTTCTCCTTTTCTTCATATTCTTTACGTCTGGATTAAAGATGACTTATCACTGATATTCTGTACGACGTTGGTGTTTATCTCCTCGTGAGATTTTGAAATGGTAGATTTGACTATCTGTTTTTGATTCATCCTTTCGGGATGTCTGAAAGATTTTATGAAAATACAATTCCACCAAGTAGTATGGGAAATAATGTGGAATGGGGTGAGACTGCAGAAAGGGAGACTACACTCCTGCCTGAAATGTTTAAAGGTTTGTCATTTTATTTGTGACAAAGTTTAGAGTAATTGGAATGGCAGTATATTAAGTAGTGTTTTTGAATTCCCAAATGGGATGTTTTCTAGAATATTTCTGTTGCCTCAGTAGAATTAAATATTTACACATTATATTTAATTCCTAAAGATTATTCTGTTTAATATTATGAGTGATAATAAACCAAACAGTTCTATAAAAATTAGGCTTTATTCGTATTGTGATCTCTATTAGTTTGCTTTACGTTTATGTAAAAATGAATTTCCTTTAGTAGTGACATTGATTATATTAATCATTTGTTTATTGTACCAATATCAGTTGAAACAAACACCAAATAGCAGTCAGATGCCTGCTGGCAGGTTCAGGGTATGTTTTGTTGAATGGCCTGTACCTTGGTGTCGGCCCTCATGGAGCCCACAGTCTAGTGGAGAAGGAGCCAGCCAGCAAATGAAGCAAAGAAACCTTAATACACATGCACACATACGACTTCAAATTGTGGCAGGGGCTACAAAGGAGAGGAACATGTTTCAGGAGTGTGGTCAGGGAATGTCGCTTTGGGAAGGTGAGGTTTTAAGTCAAGACTTGAAAGGAGAAAAGCTAGCTGCGTAAAGACTAAGGGAGGAACATTTCAGGCAGAAAGAACGACATGCACTAAGACCCGAAGTTAGGAAGAAACTTGGTGTGTTAAAGAAACTGAAAGGCCAGCACGGTCGGAGCAGAGTGGCTGAAGAAAAAGACGTCCAAGTTGATTTTGGAGAAGTAGTCAGGCCTCAAGTCACGTGGGGGCTTTGGGGGCTGTGGTGTGCAGAGTTTGAATTTTACTTACAGTGCAGTGGGAAGTCAGCAGACAGTTATGAGCCGTGGAATAACATGATCTGGTTTATATTTAAACAGCTATTTTGGCTTTTGAAAGGAGCGTAGATTGGAAGTAAACAAACGTAGAAGCACAGGGACTAGTTAGGTTGTTGAAGTACTGCCAAGAGATCAAGGGGTCTGGAATAGGGTGGGTGCGGCGGAGATGAAAAGGAGTGGAAAGAACGGAGATATATTTTAGAGATGGTCTCTAGCACTGGTGTCCAATAGAAGTGGAATATAAGCCACATGTGTAATTTTACATTTTCTTGTAATCCATTAAAAAAAAAAAAAGCAAAAATGGGGCGCCTGGGTAGGCTCAGTCAGTTAAGCGTCCGACTCTTGATTTCGGCTCAGGTCGTGATCTCACGGTTTGTGAGATCCAGCCCCTCTTGGGATTCTCTCTCCCCCTCTGTCTCTCTCTGTCTGACTCTCTCTCTCTCTCTCTCTCAAGATAAATACACATAAAAAAAAAGTAAAACTGAAACAGGTGAAATTAATTTTAATGTTACTGAACCCAGGATATCCAAAACCCGTAATTACATGTTTCAACATGTAATCCCTATAAAAAATGTAAGGTTTTTCATTCTTTTTCTGTTACATCATTGAAATCTGGTGTGTGTTTTTCATTTATAGCACGTTTGAGTTTAGACTAGCCATATGTCCAGTGCTCAACAGCCATATGATGGTTAGTGGCTACTATATAGGATAGTACAAGTCAATTGAATCTACTTATGAAGCGACTCCGACTCTTAGGCGTGCTAATTTTCTACTCACAGGCTGTTTTGAACTACTTAGAAAATTCCTGTGTGCACTTTCCACCTCTATGCTTATGCTTTTGTCTCTTTGATTCTTACTACCTAGAATAGCCTTCTGTGCCTTGGCGATTTTGTAAAGTATTTATTCTACATAGATAAGCATTACAGTGGTTAGGTATATCAACTTTTGCAGTCAGGCATAATATACCCGTGAAGCCCTTCTCTGACTCTTGATAACTTCATGTCCTTGTGTCATAATGTCTGTAGTCCTCAGTGTTCTTACATTTGTAAAAAGGGAAATAATCATATGGATGCTGTCGGGATTAAATTAAATAATGTATATAGAGCACTTAACACGCCTTACCCGTAACAGTTCCTCAACTAATAGCTTATTGTTATCATTGTCAACTATCACAGATACGCATAGATTTTAGTATAGTACACGGATGTATTATTGTGCAGTGGCGTCAGGTGGATTTTGCTTCTAATCATGGTTTAACCTCTTAATTCTTCTTTTGCCTGCATAAGTTGTTTACTGTCTCTGAGCCTATTTCTTTGTTTAAAATGTTAACAATACCCACTTCAAAAGCTTGTTGTGAGAATTAAATGTGTACTCGGCAACTAGTTCAAGACATGATATTCAGTAAGGGTTCTGTTTTTCCCCCTTGGGAGGGTAACTTTTAGAAGTTCTGTTCTCACTTATGAAAAGAAATGATGCATGAATTGCAGAATGTAAGGATTATAAATAAAATACGATGTGTACCTGGCACAGTAGCTAATAAGGACACTCCATAAATGCTAGCAATTATTGCCTCTCTTCATCCTTCTAGACTAAGCTCCAAAGCCACTTTCTTGGGTGAGGCCCTTCCTAACCTTACCAAGGAGAATTAATTGATCACTCTTTTCTCATGTTACTTGATATATTTACCTTTGTCATAGTCTTCAAAATATATAAACACACTTCCCCTCTGGGCTGAGAGCCCTTTGAGGCCAAACATTTGTTTAATTCATCTCCTATCTTTTCAGGCATTCAGCATAGTGTCTGACACTTGGTAATTGCTCACCTGAGTTTATTTAATTTTTTATACATATATAGTTTTAAATCTTTATGTTCCTTTATTGGAGCAAGATTCCTGACCCGTATACACTGATGTAGTACTTACTAAACATGACCTGTGCAGAAATTATACGTGCTATCCATCTAGACAGGTTTTCATTACCCTTTGCCTATCGATGGAATCGTTCCATTTATAAAGTTTCATGCATCAGAAAACTGAATTTGACCTGGCTCTCCACGAATTCCTCTCTGAAAAAGTTAAGTGGCATTTAATTTTAGCTATCATCCTTTACAGCATGAAAAAGCTTATGCATTAGGTAGCTTCCCAAAATGTTAGTCTGCGCACAATGGCATTTAGCGGAGCCGAGCCGGTCATTCTCACCCAGATTCACACAGACAGGCCTCGCTTGAGAGCTGTGCGCGAAATAGCTAGTACTTTGAGACGAAAGTACTCCTGAGTTCACCACCAGCACAGACTTCTCTTGAGAGTCTGTCTTCTCGGCCACATCTCATAGTGCCAATGAAGACAGGCCAGCAACCGCCCTTTGTGTAATTCGGCATTAGAGCACCAGGTCTGTCTGACCGCGGTGGCAGGCACTGTGATTACATCCAGGTAAATAAAGGCCCATTTTTAAAAACGCCAATTTGGGATACAAATCAAGGGCACAGCATAATCAGAACTGACTTTTGAGCAATCTGGTACCCCAACTGAGGTGGAAGATTTCAGAAGCTGATGGCAAATCGTACCCATTAATTCAAATCCCTTTCTCAGTCCACACAAGCCCTGAGGTCACCCGGCAAAGTGCATGTCAAAAAATACGGAGTCAGGGTGACCAAGTTTGACAATACATTATATGACTCAAACTTGGAAAGTCATAATGAAATACATCTGTTCTGAGAGAAAAGCATCAAATCCTTTTTGTAGAAATTTAGTTTTATTGTAACAAAGCAACTTGTACACGTTTAACGTTTAAAACTGAGCATCATCTTTCCAATGAGAGAAAAAGATATTTAAAAATAAACAAGAACAAAATTCCAAGAGAATGTCAATTCTAAATAAGATCCTACAGGTTCTGCCGGCTCTCCTGGCAAGTGGCAGGGCTCAAATCATCATCAGGAGAGAATTTTGTTGTAAGAGTGTCATCTTCAGCTGCAAGGATGTCTGTTAAACATCACAATTCTAAACCTGCCAGAGCAGAAGCCATGTGGTCAAAGTGCCCGCTCAACCCACCCAAACATCTCACCCTTTGCTCACCTTCTCTAATCCTATTTTTTAAAGTTTTCTTTTTTTTTTTTTAAACAAGAGAAAGCAGACAGATAACGGTGGTAAATGCTAACTGTCCATATTCAGAGACACAGTGTACTACTCTCTGAGCCCAGTATCCAGAGAAAGGAGGGAAACAGCTAGAATTCTATGCACTACTACACAGGGGCCTAAACACCCTCCAGCTTCCAGCAGAGCTAAGGGAGCAGAACGTTTGTCTTTTTTTTCCCCTTTTTTCCCCACAGAACATGGCAGTGCTGATTCCATAAAGTTTTTGAGACGAAATTTTTAAAGGGATAAAAATGAATTTGGAACAGAAAGGGGTAGAGATTCTTTTCCCAGTGTATTCTGCTCAACGTATCCCCCTCCCCCCCCCCCCAATAAGTAGAGAACCATGGCATAAAGGGAGAGAAAAGAGACTTCAAAACATAAGGCAAACGAGGGGCGCCTGTGTGGCTCAGTCCAACTTGGGCTCGGGTCGTGATCTCACGGTTTGTGGGTTGGAGCCCCGCATCCGGTTCTGCGCGGACTGCTTGGAGACTGGAGCCTGCTTCGGGTTCTGCGTCTCCCCCTCTCTCCGCCTGTGGCTCTCACGCTGCGTGTGTCTCTGGCTCTCTCTCTGAAAAACAAACAAACAAACATTTTTAAAAAAAATGAAGTACACAAAAAACAGGGCAAATGAGCACAAGAGGAGGAGAAGGGCGGGGGTGGGCGGGGTGGGGGTGGGGAAGACTGCAAGTTGCTCCCAGAGACTGGAGAAAACTGAAAAAGGAAGGTTGGCATCCATCCGCGTTCCATTAGTCACCTTTGTCGTCATCCGGCTCGCCTTTCTCTCCATCCGGCTCGCCTTTCTCCCCCTTGTCATCATCTTCACCTTCTTCTTCCTCTTCCTTCTTCTCTTCTTCTCCTTCCCCTTTTTCTTCTTTTTCCTCTTCCTCTTCCTCTTCCTCTTCTTCTTCTTCTTCTTCTTCTTCCTCTTCCTCTTCCTCTTCTTCTTCCACTTCTTCGTCTTCTAATTCTTCATCATCTGTATCAGGAAGCAAGTAGTACTGCAGTGGATTTGGCCAAATATCATCTTTGATGAGCTCGCCTAACTCATCCACGTCTGCATCAGGATGGTTAGTGAACCAGGCGAAAAAGCTCTCAGGTTCTTCATACTTTCTCTTCCTGCTGCCCGTGTCCGGTGCCTGACTTGAACGTTTCGTCAGATCCTTTCCAGATTTCCATATGATTTCGGTGGACTTCAAAGATGCGTCACCACTCTCATTCACGTGAAATTCCTTGGAGAGAACTTTATTTTCGAAGTAAGGGTTTTCATCAAAATATAAATCTATTTTGTAACCTGACTGGGTATCTTCAAATTCTGCCACTTCAACTCTTGTCAGATAATGCAGCACCGCTTCATCCTCCTCCCCAAGCAGCGCAGACACTTGTGGATGGTTGACGAATGTTGTTACCCAAAAATTTGGGATTTTGGCGATCACTTCCGACCTCTTCTGAAAAAACGGTTGGCGGAGTTTGTTGTATTTCTCTTCGATTTTCAGGATCTCCTCGCTGGCTTGTTCATTAAGTATGTCGATTTCACTCTGTATTTCATCTATATGTTCAATCGCTTCTTGCTGTTCTTTTTCTGCGGTCTCGCTGGACCCGTCGTGGTTGGAGTTGAGCTTTTTACCGAGTTCGGCCGCCGGCGCCCACATGGTGCTGCTCCGCGGTCGCGGTCACGGTCGCAGGGAACAGGAGAGAAGGGAAGGCGAAGGGGGCAGGCAGCGGCTTCCCCTCACGCCTCACGCCACACGGGTCACACGCGCGGGCGCTCGCTCGTTCGCTCTATGCGACCTCCCGGCGTTCAGCCGCCTCCTCCCGGCGCGCGGTCGCTCGCTCTGCCTCGTGGCTCACGAGCGCGCTTCCTGACGACGTCACAGCCTGATGATGGGTGGGGGGGGAGGGAGTGGGCGGGGCGTTGCGCGGGCGTCGCGCGGGCCCCGCCCGGCCTTCTGCGTACGGAGGGGAGGAGGCGGCGCACCTATATTGATACATTCCTGGAAAGTGTACGGATCGGCATTTGGGGAAGAAATAAGAGCATCGTGATTAAGATCAGAGACTTCAGTGTTAGATAATCTTGGGATCACATTTAAGCCGCCATTTGCAAATTGCGTGTCATGGAAAAGTTGTTCAATCCCTCCTGGCCTCAGTTTTCTCATCTGCAGAGTGAGACTGCACCACCAACCTGCTAGAGTTTTTACAAGGCGTGTGTGAGGTATTGTCTTTAAAGCACTTAGCTTAATTCCTGGCACATAATAAGTGGTCCGTATGGAGTGTATGCAAGGTTGCGCGTATGTAAATTTGCAAATTAAAGCGAAAAATACCTTGCAACCTGGGTGGCATACTTTTGTGTTGTGTAATTACGAAATTTTCAAGGACAGCTCTGCCAAAACAATTGTTTATTCAGTGCTTTGCATACTTTTTTTTTTTTTGCATTTTCTCTTAATTATCGGATGGGCATTATTTATAAAGCGAAATCGTATTTTTACAGCTAATGAAGAAGAAACTATGAAGTTAAAAACATATTTCAGTGTTCTATGGTAAAATTTGTTAAAGCAATGAGAAAAATAGAAAGGGCTTTCATTAAGAGTATTTTTTAGCAGGACTCTGCTTTTCTGAATCTCTCAGGAGAAGTAATAGTTTTTTGTTAACAATTGACACTTTACAACAGAGCACATGAAGGGAAAATATTACATGAGGGATATGAATAAAATATTTTATCAGATGGTTTCTGATACTTTCCCTTCATGTCCTTAAGGATGTTAAACATCAAGAGTATATATTCTGTATTATCTAGGGACATTTTAGGTCAAGTCTGTATTGATTTAAGAAGAAAACCCTAATTGTCCTTAGAATTTCTATTTCCATAGTATGGAAGATTTTTATCCAAATAAAAATCATGGCCCTGACTCTGGGATTGGAAGTGATAATGGAGAGAAACGATTATCTACAACTGAAGTGAGTCTTTTTTATTGCTAATCTATTTTATTTGTAAACTTTGTTAGAGTTTTGAAATACATAGACACTTGTGCACACTTGATTTATTTTGCTTAAAAATACAATCATTATTGCATTTCATGACTTCAGATGAAAAAAGGACATGCACATTTTTAGAAGCAGAACAGGAAAGCTTAACATACTAATTTTTGGTTTGAGAACTGGAGATGTAAAGCAGATACTCTACACGTCTTATGTGAAATTAAAATAACCTAATCCTTATTCTATGTTTCAAGTGCCTCATTTGTACTTTGTGCTTATTCCTTTCAGCCATCAGATGACGACACAATCAGCCTTCACTCTCAAGTCTCCGAGTCAAATAGAGAACAGACATCAAGAAATGACAGTCACTCAATTGGAAGCAAACCTGATTCTCAGAAAGGTAATTCATATGGGTGCCTGCTATTTTATTTTAATTTTTTTTAATGTTTATTTGTTTTTGAGAGAGAGAGGGAGAGAGAGAGCATGTGCGCGTAAGTGGGGGAGGGGCAGAGAGAGAGACACACACACACACACACACACACACACACACACACACACACAGAATCTGAAGCAGGTCCAAGCTCTGAGCTATCAGCACAGAGCCCGACGTGGGGCTCAAACTCATGGACCTCAAGATCATGACCCAAACTGAAGTCGGATGTTCAACTGACTGAGCCACCCAGGCACCCCTATTTTTATTTCATGTATATTGCCCTTAATCAAAAATGCATTTCGAAAAATTACAATGTCTTTGGCCACCTCTTTTATTGAAAAAATATACTTTTATTCTAAACACTACAGTATGAAAGCATACTGCTTACTATTTATATTTTCTAATAATTACTAATCTATACTTAGACCAGGAGGTGTATGATTTTATTGATCCCAACACAGAAGATGTAGCAGTTCTTGAACAAGGAGATGCACATATTGGATCATATGTCTCTTTCCTTAAGGTAAAGAAAACTTTGAACAAATATTAATAACATACTCTCCTTTATCTCACAAAAGTACACCACACAGATTTAAAATGGTAACTTTCTTTTATGTAAGGGAAAAGAAAAAGGTCCTGAGAAATCTCAGAAAAATGAAGAATTGGGAGATGAAAAAAGGTAAGCATACACGAATCCTCCAGTTGAAATGTAACTTATACACGAAACATTTGTCTGCATTCCTCATTTAAACTGAAGAGGATAGTAAGCATTTAAGCTCAGTGTAGTATATACATCCCCCCACCACCCTGGCTAAGAAGTGTAATAATTCTATTATTACCGAGGACGACTGTACCTTCACATTCATTGCTTCATTTGAGCTATTAAGCAACTCTTGAAAATAAATGATTTTTTTTTTTTTTTTTTTGCATCATTTGGCCAATAAGGATATAGACCTGGAGTTTCAAATGTCTGGAACTGAGATGTTTCAACTCTTTGTCTACTACACTTTCCATTTCATCAGACTGGTTATAGTAATTTTAAGGGTATTTACTTCTGTTTTATGAAAATAATGCACTTGAGATCTTTTCTGTATCATCTTAGGAAATCATGGAGTGTGACCTGCCACATTCAGTCACTCCTTAAAGTTGCTATACAGCTGAAGGAAGGAAGGAAGGAAGGAAGGAAGGAAGGAACATTTGTCGTATACCTACCATGTACCAGGATCTGTGCTGTGTGCTTTCCCGTGTTTCTTATTTATTTATTTTTAAAGATTTTTATTTTGTTTTAGTAATCTCTATAGCCAGTGTGGGCCTCGAACTCATGACCCTGAGATCAAGAGTTGCGTGCTCTTGCAACTGAGCCGGCCAGGTGTCCCAAAGATTATTATATAGTTTTTTAAGTTTTATTTATTTAACCCAACATGGGACTCAAACTCATGGCCCTGAGATCAAGAGTTTCGTGCTCTCCCAGCTGAGCCAGCCAGGTGCCCCTCATGTTTCTTACTTAATCTTCACTAAATCTTGCAGGGTTAATGCTATCCCCATTTTTACAGATGAGGAAGATGAAGCTTGGGAGACTCTAAAGTTTCTTGCCTAGAACCACTTAGATGGCATCCACTAGAACCTACGGTGTGACCCTAGCTGTTTCTGATCTCCAGGCTTTTCTCTTTTCTGTCCATTGTGCTTCCTCCAAATGACCTCATTGGTAACTTTTTAAGCAATCTTGAATTAATCATCTCTGGTACCCCATAAGGAGGTACATTGCTTTGTCTTACACTCTTTATATGTCATTCTTCTCTTACTTTCTCACTTTATCTCCTGAAGATCTTTGCCTAAACTTGAGGGTCACAGTGGCATACAAGATATGGTGAAGATACGGAGTCTTAGGGTTTGATACTGCGTTGTAAATGAAATACCTTTGGGATAAAATCACTGGAGTTTGGAGAACTTATTTAAAAATTCCTTTGTTCTCTTTGATTAAAAATTATGTATTTTAATGAGCATTTTCCTGCAAATTCGCCAGTCTTACTTGGACCTGTTTTGCACTTCCTCTACTTAAACATCTTACATAGAGACTTTTAACGTCACAATGAATAAACTGATAAACTGATAACATTTGATATTTATAAAGACAGGCATATAGGGCTCTGGAGTTCTTATTACACTCAAGACTGAGGAGTATGCGTTGTTAAATTATACATTTCAGAAATTACAAAACGGTAATACAGTTTACTTTGTTAGCCATTTATTAATATCACCAGTATGACACATTTCCTATTGACTAGAGGTTAGGTATGTTTTTATATTCCTTAAATATTCCTTATTTCTTGTTTTAATGTTTCAAGTACAAGGACATTAGGTTTTTAGCTTTCAGTTGATATTAAAAACGAACAAATGGTTTCTGCTTCTGGAAGCTGGCATAAAATGTCATCTGCCTTACTTTCTGGATAACCATGTTTGTGTCACCTTTCAGACTTGGGAAAGAACAGTTACTTGCAGAGGAAGAGGATGATGATTTGAAGGAAGTAACTGATTTGAGGAAAATAGCCGCTCAGTTATTGCAGCAAGAGCAGAAGAACAGGTATTTTTTTCAGTAATGAGATTCAAATAGGCAGACGTTATAATCCTCAAATGATTATTCAAAGATTATCAAATGAAGTTTCCAGTAAACAATAGGACCATTTAAGATCTGTGTCAAGGGGCTATTAAAAGACACTAGGAAATACTTAGGAGAGAAGCGTCCAGTTACACCCACAATTAACAAATGGTTTATACCCACATAGTCATTTTATTTAACTACTGTGTAGGTGTCTCTTTTTTAGTCCTGTGTGCTAAATAATAGTAACTGATTTATTTGTTGGTATTCATTTTAGCTCACAATAGCCTTAGAGACGTTATAAGCATTTTTCCCCGTGTCATGTGTGTGTAGTATGCTTTTTATGAAATTCCAGATTACTTGGGATATGCGTAAACTCCTTAGAATTGAATGGACTTACATAATTGTTGATTAAATCAGCATTATGGTTTGAAGGTCACAGGTTCACTTTGGTCTGCTTCTTGGTCAGGGAGGGTTTCTCCCTCTGGCTGGACTTTCTCCAGATACACGTGCCGTTGGCCATAAGAAAGACATTATATGAAGGAGTATGAAATGAGTGCGAGTCCCTTTTTAATTACAGAAGTTCTGCGTGCTGCTCAGGGTCAGCTCTTCGTGCATCTGCATGATTTAGTTTAGTTTTGAAATGATAAAGAAGATCTGAGTGGTTTTTTGCTTTGAGAAAATTAAAAGGATAATTTTGGTACATTTATTAGTGTGGGTAACTAATGAGTATTTTGTTTTTCTTAATCAAAACAATAAATGTTTGTGGCTCACGTGACCGTGTTTTAGGATGTATACTGGCATTTGCTTAGATAGGCTGAGCATATGAGATATACTGGCATTTGCTTAGATAGGCTGAGAATAATGGCTGTTAAGACTTAGCAAATTGCAGATGTGTGGTTTTAAGGGCCACTATGTTTTTTAAAATAATTACTAAATATTTTTTGTGCGTGTGTGCAGCTACTACATTTATAGAATTAAAAACCATACTAGAAAATATCACTCATCCTTATTCCTTCTATATCTAATGTATCCTCATTCCCAGTTCATGTTTTTCTTTTACCATAACTTTCTATCACCCTTTTCTGTGAAATTTATTTTCTAATCTCTTCCTATGATTCATTTCTAATGGGCCTCTTTTTATACTGGCTACTTGTGAGTGCTAGTGTATGTTTTTCCCCTTCCAGTATAATCCGAGTATTGATCTCCCCCATGGTTTAAGAGGTTTGTTGAAGCAAGCCATCACCTGCTCTGTGTAGCTGAAGAAATAGTTGAGTTTCTATCTTTTGTACCTGGCGGGTGAAATAATTGTATTTATCATTATGAGCAGATAATATTGATTTTGAAAGAACCCACGACAGTATTTCTGTGATTGTGTGAAGAATAGCACCAGAGTACATAATTTTAGATTTTAACATCGTCCTATATATCATTTCTATATTTTCCAGTTTTCTACTACTGTATTAGTTTTTAATCTATTCCTATGACTTGAATTATTCTTTTTAGCATAGAAACAACATCAAATGATGTTTCCTAGGGTTTTTTTGTGTGATAGTTTTGTGATCTGTACAAAATAGCACCTAGCACTGTGCCTTGTACATGGTAGGTACTCAGTAATATTATTAGTTAACTGATTGCTGGAAGATGAGGTAAACAAATGTAAAGCTAATAGGAACTATTAATTTAGTAGTGATGTCCTTTCTAAATAACTTATTTTTTTAGATGTGTGCAAAAGCAATTTATGTCTGATGTTTCTCTTCATCTCCCTTTTCAGATGTTAACACATAGGAGTACAGATTTTTTAAAGATAAACGTTAATATGCAGTGACATTAATGTAATAATTATGTCTAGCTTTGGAAGGCATTAAAATATTTATCATATCTGGTCATAATGTAAGGAACACATTTTACTTTTGAAATGTATAATTTATAAACAATTTTAATTAGATCCTTGGCCAGTTCTGTTAAATTGATCTCAGAATTTTTTTATGCTAACTCTAGCATTTTCTCCACTAAATAATCTCTTCCCTTTTTCTAAAGTATGTTGCTATTGCTCACATCTCTTAGGTATAGATAATTAAAATTTTTGTTTACTATTACAATACTTGAATTGGAGTGAGTCCAAGAAAATCAGAAGTAATCTTCTATAAGGATATATCCATGCCTTAGAGGATTTGATGTTATTTACACCTTCTCTGGTTGTAGATTTCTCTTCCATACTGCATTGTAGATTCCAACTTTATTCATAAAGAATCTGAAATGCTATTTAAAATTGCAGATCAACCAGGAGTTATAATATGTCTCTTTAGGTTGTAACACAGTCGTTGCAATGTTTTTGTTTGTTGTTTGTCACGATTTAAAATAATTTATTTAGAGTAAGGTTACCCTCGCATATCAGGAAGTACCACCTCGGACTCCTGTTTTGACTGTATACTACTTAGAAGTTCTTTAGCTAGCTACTAGTTGAAGGTAAATGCAGTGGTAGCTCTGAGCTGAAAGAAGCCGTGTGCGCACTCCCAAACGAGAGGCTGTTAAAAAGCTGCTTAGGTTGGGTTCAGCGATGATTTTCTTAAAGCAACTTTGCCAGTTGTTTAGTTCCTGCTACTTTTAAAAATGTCTTTTATTCATTACGCATGTTTATACTAATACTAGGTGGATGAAGCTACCCTAGGAAAATAACAAGAGGGTATTGCACAGAATTAATAGTCAAAAAGAGTGGGAAAGGAGATCGAATAGACTATCAAGTAGATAACTGGTACGTGTTCAAAGTCTGAAGCCTAGTTTTTAGAAGACTTTCCTCTCTGAATTGCATAGGTTAAGCTACTTTGTGTTGGCAGTTTACTGTTGAGTTTTTAGAAGCTCATCTTTATCCCCCTTATCAAAATACTGGATTATTTCTACTTGTATTTGAGTGTATTGAAGTCCCTCTGAATCAGTGAAGCTGTCCATATTAAAACAGCTGTTCTGCAAGTGTTTAAAAAATGTTTTAATTTATTTTTGAGAGAGAGAGAGAGAGAGAGAGACAGAGTGTGAGCAGGGGAGGGGCAGAGGGCGAAGGAGACACAGAATCTGAAGCAGGCTCCAGGCTCTGAGCTGTGAGCACAGAGCCTGATGCAGGGCTCAAACTCACAAACCATTAGATCATGGCCTGAGCTGAAGTTGGACGCTTAATCTACTGAGGCATCCAGGCGCCCCTATTCTGCAAGTTTTCAACATTCGCTGTAATTTGGGAAATTAAAAAAAAATACTATTGTCTTAAAAATTACCTTAATGTTCTACCCTAAATTATTTAGCTAATTCTTCAAATTTCCACCAATCCTTCTTATCTATCTTATTCTTAGAGAGGTGGCTACTGTTATTTTTCTTACACAGATTTTCTTATTATGTGGCTTTATAATAAGTTGACGTTTAGCTGGCTCCTTAGAATTTGCTTGGTTATCATCCTAGAGAAAGGATTACAATATGTGTGGGTCTTTTGCAATGAATAGCTTCAGTTGACCGGTTCCCATTGCATGTTCATTCCTCTTAACTTGTATGCTATTTTCTATTATATCTTTCTTTTTAATAATTATGTTATTTGCTGTTAAGTGTGTCCTGAGAGTTTTCACTTATTGTGTAAAGATGTACTTCTGAGTACTATGTGATATGGCTGAATAAAAAAAAAAAAAGCAATTTTGAAACGTTCTATTGATGTATAACTAAGGATCATGGAAAGGAAAATCAGATTTTGAGAAGTTCATTACTTTGGTTTGGAATTTTGAAATTATGTACATAACCAATTTCATGGGATTTTTTTTTTCTGACCATACAAGTAGTCCAGTGTTAACCTCTAGCTTGTTATAACTAATTAAGTAGTTCTCTCAACCCTTGAAATCCATCCATTCTTTCTTTTCTGTTTGCTTTACTAATGACTTCCCTGTCCTCTCCCCCTAATCTTACCCCTTCCGTCTTTTGGTTTGGGTGATGTACGGGAGATGTGAATACAGACGGAGGCGTTTATGTTCTAGAGCATCGCTCAGTGAAAACCTCTTCCAGAGGACCAGAGCAGCAGGGCATGCATCAGGGTGTCTGTAGAGTTTGTGGAAGCCTTAAGTGTTAAGGGGCCAGGTGGGTACAGCTGAATTTTATAGTCTTTTACTTAAAACATAGTACTGGTAACTGGATTAGGGAAATGTGTTAATAATCTAGAATAGATATTTAGATAAAGCAGATGTTTATTATTATTATTATTTTTCAATGTTTATTTATTTTTGAGAGAGAGACAGACAGAACATGAGCAGGGGAGGGGCAGAGAGAGGGAGACACAGAATCCGAAGCAGGCTCCAGGCTCTGAGCTGTCAGCACAGAGCCCGACGCGGGACTCGAACTCGTGAACCGGGAGGTCACGACGTGAGCTGAAGTTGGACAGCTTAACTGGCTGAGCTACCCAGGCGCCCCAAGCAGAGGTTTATTTTGACCTTTAATATCACAGAGTAAAACATTAAAGATCCACGTACAAACAAACATTTACATAGGAGAATTCTTAAGTGTATGAAATACATTTTATAGGTAAGTAGGTCTCAAGTGTTTTTTTCTTTCTCCTCCAGTATGACTCATATGCATCAGTGATCACAATGCTAGTAAGTGTGGTTTGAGGAGAATTCAGAATTTACTGTAGTGAGGGCATAGTAATATGATCCCCCCCCCCCTTTCGCCCCCCCCCCCCGCAATAATTCTGACACTCACCCCTCAGGATAGTTCACACTGTTATATCTCTTTTTTAAAAATCACTCTTTAAAAAAGTATTTCTTCTTAATAGTCTTGGGTATTTTTTTACCCTGATTCTTCTGCATTTGGGGATTAAGTGCAATTTTAGTTACATGCCCATACTAAGAAGAATAAAGATGTCATTAATCTCGAAATTCTTTGGTGCAAAGCTACACTCCTTTGCCTGTGTTCCTTGTCCTTTGCCTCTCATGTGACTTTCCCCAGGGGAGCTTTAATACATCCAAGCTAGTGAGGAACGCGGGGTCATAGAAATTGGCTTCTTTATGTCAACCATCTTTCTGTAGTTACCAACTTATCTTTAGCTTATGATATATTTTAGTAGTTAATATGTAGTTTTAATTTTTAAGTGTTTTCTCCTGTATATTTTGATAGTTGACCTCCAAAAAGTTTTGAATAAAAGATGTATTTTATTCTTTATTAGACTAAACTTTAAAATTGAAAAGTTACATTTATATCTATGGTCACTAGATAAATATTAAGAACTATTAAATATGTTGGTGACTTATGCTAAAGAAATATATTAATTCATTACTTTTGACTTTGAGAATAATATTTAGAATTCTATAAAATTATGGACAAATAGTTCTCTCATATAATGCTTTATCATTCTTTTTCTTTTTTGTTTTCTTCAAATACCATTTCATTTGGGTATTAAAAATGTAATAAACTTGTGTTTTTTTTTTTTTTAAGAATGGAACTTCAACATGGCTTTGCCTTTAGAATTAAGATGTATTTGGCTTTTAGCAAAATAGTCATCTGTTACATCAATATAACTCGTGTCATTTGCTGTGCTGGGAAAATGAAATCAATCATGATGGTACCTAAACAACCTGCATCTGTTTATCTTCTGTCTCGGCCAAAAGTTAGATACGTAGGGCAATAGCATGGTTAGAAGATCCCCAAACTTAAAGAAAGGGTTTATGAAAGAAGATGCATGGAACAGTCGGTGAGCTTCATTCCCTAGTAATACCCAGTGCGCTTATAGGCATTAGATCGAAATAATATTTAACGTTGTTTTCTAGCAGAGATCTTCATGGACCAGATGCAGTTTATTAGGGAGATCTTTTCTATCGTGTGCAAAAAAAAAAAAAGAATACTTTTCGATGTATTTTGAAATTAACGTATTGCTTTACTTCTAGGATTCTTAACCATTCAACTTCTGTCCCAAGAAACAAGCCAAAACAAACTGTGGAATGCGAAAAGAGGTATATAAATATCTTAGTCCTTATATTTAGTATTGTATAATGAAACTTGATTCTCTAACAGTGGTGTTCCCATGTGTGGGCTTTAATTGAATAAATGATATAGATTTAATATAACTAGATAACTTAATGGGGAAATGTGTTTACAGCACGAGTTGAATTTACTTTTGATATAAACGAATCCAAAAATGCTTATTTGATCTATTTTGTGCTCATATCTGCATTCTGTCTTGGTGATAGAATCGTTTATTCATTTATTAATTCAGCAAACCATTTATTGGATTACTATTACTGCCAGGAATAATGTTTTTCTTCATCATTGTGTTTATTCTCTGTTACTGTTCACTTTTTCGTTTCATTTCAATTGGGTTTTACTAAATTCTTCTACATAAATACAGGGTCTAAGTTAATATATATGAATTCCACAGAACTAGAAGACTTTGAAAGTTTCAATTTATTCTTTATGGTGGTTTGAAAATTTGCATCAGGCTCAACTCCTGGGTCATTCCCCCAGGAGTGTAGAGGTCCAAGGCTAGGGGTAGGCTGAGTATTAAAATACAGAGAGAGCGAACATTTCTTGAATGCTTGTTATGTGCAAACTGTTCTGATGTGTTAGATGTCTTCTCTCATTTAATCCTCTTTGTGAAGTTCGTTACTGTTGTTACCCCATTTTGTAGGGGAGAAAACTGAGGCTCAGAAATTACCATAATTTGCTCAAGGTCACACAGCTAGTAAGTGGTACAGTGAAGATTCAAGCCCAGGTTGTCTGGTTCCAGAACCCCTCATCGTAAGATATGGTAACAGCATTCAGCTTCCTCAAGGTTCACACATCCCACTGATAACTTTTCCTGGATACCTCACGGTCTAAAGTGAACTTACTTTTTCCCGACGTGACTGCTTCTCATAGGGTTAGCCTGAATGAATGTGTCACTACTTAGTCACCCAAGCCAGCAACTTTGAAATCATCGGAAACTTCTCTCTGTTAGGCACCCCTCCCAATCTAGTCAGTCATCTAGTCAATCACAGAAAATTCTAGCTCCTTAACATCACTTGCATCTTTCCCAACCTCTCCATTCCTAGCACAGTGGTGTTGGTTTAGACCCCATCCTTTTCCTCCTGGATTACTGCAGCAGTCACCAGTCATCTCTTTTCTTCACGTTTGCCTACCTTTAAATTTGTCTTCTGCACTGATGTAAAGAGGGATGGCTCTAAAACCATCTAACTGTGTGCCTCCCATTTATTATTTTCTACTGGTTCTTTGTAACTTTCAGGAGAAAGCTGAAAATGTTTGACTTAACCTGTAAGATTGAAGTGAGTTTCTGCCTACCTCAAGAACCTTATCATGTGCTTTCCCACTGGCAATTTTGCCGTTTGGAAGGGTGCTTTTTCTTCTTTATTCTAGCATGGTTTCATATATCTGTGTTCTATATCCTGGTTTCTCTACTGGGATCACCCTTCTTTTTTTCACTTGGGCTTTCAGAATTCTGAGTTCAAGTGTGAGATGACTGTTTTTTAAGTTCGTTTATTGATTTATTTATTTAGAGAGCATGAGTGATCTGGGGAGGGGTAGAAAGAGAGGGAGAGAGAGAATCCCAAGCAGGCCCCATGCCCAGTGCCAAGCCCACCGCGGGGCTTGATCTCACAACTGTGACATCATGACCTGAGCCAAAATCAAGAACTGGACGCTTAACTGACTGAGCCACCCAGGCACCCCCAAGATGACTTTTTATACTCCAGTCTAGAAACTTTCCTCTATTCAAATTTCATTAATTGGATTTAACCCACTCCCTCCCTTTTTGAAAACTGGTTGTGTTTTCTTACATGTTTGCTCTCGTAAAGTTTGTGTTATCACTTTCCCTGTCACTTCCTTTCATTCCCATCTTAAGCTTCCTCCCCAGGTTCCTAACATTCTCTTGAGAAAGCCCCAGTTACTCAGACCTCAAAATTGTGATGTATAATCCTGGCCTCTCCTTCATAGAACTGTTACTTCTACTTTCCTCATCTTCAAAACACTCAATATTTTCTTTTTTTCTTTTAATTTTTTTTTTAACGTTTTATTTATTTTTGAGACAGAGAGAGACAGAGCATGAACGGGGGAGGGGCAGAGAGAGAGGGAGACACAGAATCGGAAGCAGGCTCCAGGCTCTGAGCCGTCAGCCCAGAGCCCGAGGCGGAGCTTGAACTCACGGACCGCGAGATCGTGACCTGAGCCGAAGTAGGACGCTTAACCGACTGAGCCACCCAGGCGGCCCTCAATATTTTTTTTAAGAACAAAAAATAATTTAAATTTGTTCCTGATTATAAGATTAGTGTAGCTTTTTTGTTGAAAAATTATGAAATTTAGCAAACACATAAACAAACAGCACCTATTGTCCATCTCTCTACAGATCACAAGCTATAGTACTTTGGTATTTTTCCCTTGAGGCCCTTTTTTCATCTGTGTGTGCGTGTGTACACAGAGTTGTATGACCCGGTGCCTATTGAGCACCTCTACTTAGATGTATCATAGGCATATGAAACTTAATTTTCCAAAACCACACTCTTAATCTCCCTCCTTGTACCTCTTAAACTTGGTTTTCCTGTATTTTTTTTCCCATTTCTGAAAATGTCAACTCATCCTTGTAGTTACTCATCTCAAAAACCTCAGAGTCAACCTCGTCACTTTCTTTCACACACCCTATCTAATCCACGAGCAAATCTTGTTGATGCTACCTTCAAAATATACCCTGAATCCGATCACATCTTGTCACCTCCACACCTACCACCCTAGCCCTGGCCTTCTCTTACTTCATTTATTACAGTAGCTTCCTAACAGTTCTCCCGCCCTTGCTTTCCTTTAGCCTGTTTTTCAAAAAAGCATCAGATCGGTATTTTTTCAAATGTAAGTCAGATCACGTCACCCTTCAGAAGTAATTCTTTAATGACTTTCCATCTCATTGAGAATAAAAACCAGAGCCCTTTGAGGACTCGGAAACCTCTAACATCATCTGGCTCCCTGTTGTCTTCCTCTCTTGCCTCGGTCTTCCTAGTTAGTTAGTTCTTCTCTAGCTCTACTGGCCTCCTTGTTGAATCTCAATATACCAGGCATTTTCCACTCCTTCAAGGCTTTTGCCTCTGCCTGGAATGATTCCCCCCAGGTAACCGTATAAGCCCTATGCTCTGCCGTCAGGTTTCTGCAGCAGCAGCAAGGGGTTCCCTGAACAACTTAAGTAAAAGACCATGCCTCTCCCACTTCTGTCTCTTTATCCATATCTCGGGTTTATTTTTCTCCACAGAACCCTATGACGTTCTAAATTTATACTTTTTTACTATCTGGCATCCTGAATGTGTATTGCTTTATTTGTTCATTGTTTGTCTTCACTACCCCACCGCCCCCTTGGCACACTTCAGTGTCAGTCAGCTTTATCAGTTGTTAGAGAAGACTATTGAAATCTCCAGCACAAATCGGGGATTTGTCTTTGAAGTCCTATCATTTTTCCTTCATATGTTCTGAGGCTTTTATTAGCTGTATAAATGTTTAGGGTGAGTTTATACATTGGTCATTATGAAATGGCATTTTTTATATCTCTGGTAATGTTCTTTGCTCTGAAGTCTACTTTTCTGATATTATATAGTCATCTCAGCACATGATACATCTTTCTCCATCCTTTTATTTTTTTGAATTTTAAAAAAATGTTTATTTATTTCTGAGACAGAGAGAGACAGAGCATGAGTGGGGGAGGGGCAGAGAGAGAGGGAGACACAGAATCCGAAGCAGGCTCCAGGCTCTGAGCTGTCAGCACAGAGCCCGACGCGGGGCTCGAACTCACAGACCTTGAGATCATGACCTGAGCTGGAGTCGGTCGCTCAACCGACTGAGTCACCCAGGCGCCCCTACCATCCTTTTATTTTTAACCTATTTGTGTTTTTGTGAAGACAGTGGGTTTCTTATAGTTAGCATATGGTGGCACCTTCCTTTTTTATCTAATCTGACAGTCTGAATTTTAATGGCAGCGTTAATATTGCTCATATTTAATGGAATTATTGGTATTAATGGATTTAAATCTATCATCTTGTAATGTGTTTAATTTTTGTCTTATCTATTCTTTGTAGCCATCTTTCTTCTTTTTCTCTTGTCTTTTAAATTTTATTTGAAAATTCCTCTTTCTCTCCTTCATGGGCTTATTAGCTATAACTCTTGGTTATCATACGTTAGTTATTATTTTGGGGGTTACAGTATAGTATTTGAACATCTCACAGTCTATCTCCCAAGTGCTATTAGGCCATTTCATACATTGCATGACTTCACAACAGAATCCTATT
Organism: Lynx rufus; assembly: GCF_022079265.1. Classification (NCBI taxonomy): domain Eukaryota; kingdom Metazoa; phylum Chordata; class Mammalia; order Carnivora; family Felidae; genus Lynx; species Lynx rufus. The sequence goes on along the minus strand of NW_025814833.1, from coordinate 10,826,977 downwards.
TCTTCCCTTCTGGCCTCTGTGGTGTTGCGGCTACACATTTGACTTCTATACATGTCATAAGCCCCATAATACATTGTCATACTTTTGCTTTAAATAGTCAGTTACTTCTTTAAGGACATTTAAATAATCAGAATAATGCCTTTTATCCTTACTCCCTTCGTCACCATCTCTAGTGCCCCGTGTTCCTTTGTGTTTCCATGTAGTGTCATTTTCTTCGCACTTGAAAGAGATGTTGTACTTGTCATCTCTTGAACTTTGATTTTTATCTATTTTATGTCCATCACGTCTGTACTTAACATGTTTAGTCTTTTCCTCGAGCTTCCTGAACATTACCTGATTGAATTTTTGGTCGAACCGTGAACTTCACCTTCTTGGGTGCTGGATCTTACCGCATTGCTGTAAATATTCTGGAACTTTGTTCTCGGATGTGGTTAAATTACTTGACAACGATTTGATATTTTGGGGACTTGGTTTTTATGACTTGTTACGTGGAATCAGTGTGACATTTAGTCTAGGGCCAGATTTGGCCCCCTCGTGGGGCAAGACTTTCTTAGTACTCTGGCTGGTGCTCCATCAACTATATGCTTTTCCGGTCTGGCTTGTGGGAACCCGTATTGCTTGTAGTCCTCTGTGAGTCTGAGAACTATTCTGTCGAATCTTTCTGGTGATTCATTCTTTTGCCTAGTATAAGATCAGTGATCAGTACTCAGCTGAAAATTTGAAGATTTTGAAATTTGAAAATTTGAAGAAAATTTGTGAGAGTTCGTAAGTTCTTTCTCTGCGTGTTGCTCTTTTCTTTATTACTTTGTCCTGTTAATTCCATCTACCTCTTTCACTCTGGGTCCCAGCTCGGTTTCCTTAATTCACGGATACCCTTGGGCCGTGCTTTGGTTCCTCGTCTGTGGGCTGAAGCCTGAAGCCTGGAAGCTCTCTTTCTGCAGCAACCTGGCACAGTTGTGGGGTTTGACTTGTTTGTTAGCCGTCTGTCCAGGAAAAAAAAAAAAATGTCTTTTTTTTTTTTTTTTTTTGGCCTTGTCTGATATTCAGGATCTTGGAAGGTAGAATTTTATATATCTTGTCTGTTCTTTTAGTGTTTTTAGTCAGGGAATAAATCTGATCACTGTTACTTCTGTCTTGGCCAGACACAAAGTATAATTCCTACATTTTGTGTGTTTTGTCAATATTTAGTTTGCTTCTTCATATACCTTGTCTGTCCCAATGTGTAAAAACTTCTACTGCCCATATTTTTCATATGCTTGTGATGTTATCTTTATTTATATTTAAATCTTTTAGTCATTAATTTGGTATTTGATAAAAAGTAAGGTATCTGGTGTTTTTTTTTCCTCTCTTGCTCCCTCTCTCCTTTTTTCACGCCCTCTCCTCCTCCCCTTCTGTTTTTCTTTCTTTCTGTGTGTATTTTATAATTGGTTAACCAGTTGTCTCAACACTATTTGCTACATAACCTATCATTTCTACGGTGATTGTAAATTTCATATTTTTAAATCAAAAGTTGTTATATTTGTGGTCCTGTACTTGTTTTCCCCTGGAAAATCTGGATCTAGTAGTATTTAATTACTCTAATTTAATAGAATATATGTAATTTCCTAGTAAGGAAGTCCCTTTTATTACATAACTTTTCTCTTCCTGATCATCTGTTCTTCCAAATCAACTTGGAAATTCTTTTATCACATTTCTTTATTTAAAAAAAAATTCATGTTTACTTTTGAGAGAGAGACAGAGACAGAGACAGAGCACAAGTGGGAGAGAGACAGAGAGAGAGAGAAAGGGAGAGGGAGACACAGAATCCGAAGCAAGCTCCAGGCTCTGAGCTGTCAGCACAAAGCCTGTCGCGGGGCTCGAACTTGTGAACCACGAGATCATGACTTGAGCCAAAGTCAGACCCTTAAACCACCGAGCCACCTAAGCGCCCCTATTGCATTTCTAATACAAGCCCCAAAATACTTTCTGGTTTTTTATTATAGTTCATTTCAGGTGTCCATTAATTTGAAGTAAAAGTTACACCTATAATACTTAGTCTTTCTAAGAACTTTCCAATTATTCAAGTTCCTTACTAGACATTGGTAGTTTTTTTTTTTTTCCATGTAGGTCTTATGCATGTTTAAGTTCAGTTTCTTCCATATTTTTGCTTTTCCTTCCTTTTATGAATGAGTTTTTTCCTAATATATTTTATAGCTTGTTATAATTGATATATGAGAAGGCTATTAACTTTTGTATATTTTTTTATAACTCGTAACATTCTCTTAGTAAGAATAGATTTTACCTCCTTTGGCTAATTATGTTTTCTATAAATTTTGAAAATTTATTTCTTTCTCTCTAATTTTTACATGTTTCTTTTCTAACTGTACTATAGAGAAGTTCTATAACAGTGTTGAATAATAATAGCTCTTGTGGGAATTTTGTTTGTGTATTTTTTCCAAAGGAACTTCTTGTTCAGAGTGGCTACCTAACAACAGCATGTGTGGTTTACTGTTCCCCACAAAAATAGATGAAAAGAATTTCTGCCATAGCCCCTGTGTGTCAGAATGAAGGGTTAGAGGTTCATAATCAGTAATTCAATAGTCAAAAAAGAATTGCTCCCCTATTCTCTTTGGCATTTAAACAAAAGACATTTGTATAAAGAAATTACTCAGCTTCTGTTTGTTTGTTTGTTTGTTTGGTTTTGGTAATGGTGTAATACAATAAACATTCTGTGTTTTCATTGTTTGTCTAGGTGTCACGTTTCTTTTGGCCTCTAAAAAGTCCTTAGAGGAGTTCTGTGCGTAGGATGATATTAAGTAAACTCGTTTTAATGTTTTTTAAAGGAATATAAGTGATTGGGAACTTAAATATGTTTTTGTCAGCTAAGTTTTATGTTATTAGTTCAAACCATAGACATGGGTAAATTCTTTAGATTTCTGCTACAAAAAGAGAGAGAGAGACAACTTTATAATGCTCATAATAAATACTTAAGGGTAATTCTAAAGATTTTAATATATTAAGGCATCTTTAATTTTGTAGTGTCTCAGCAGATGAAGTTAATTCACCGTTATCACCTCTCACATGGCAGGTAAGAGGAAAATGAATTACTGTTATATCTAATATTTTGTTCTCATTTATTTAGTTAAAAGAAATTGTCTCATTACAGCCTTTAGAAAATCAGAAGGATCAAATAGATGAACAGCAGTGGCCAGAATCTCAACCTATAATCTGGCAGAGTGAAGAAAGGAGGCGGAGCAAACAGATTAGAAAAGAATATTTCAAGGTACTTTATTGAATTGCAAAATTTACTTCGTAATTATTAGTTTTGATTTTATCAGTTTTGGGTTAATAAGGTAGAATAGAACTCTAGTTACATATAGTAAATATGTTATTTTGTCTTGATTTCCCCCATGCAAGAGTATAGATACTATGATCCAGTTAAATAGGTAAAATTTCAATAATTCAGAATAACTAAGGATGAGTAGATCAGTCTGAATTGTGATTTACCAAATACCTGACAAGAAAGATGGATGGTTGCTATCCTGCTAATTGTAGCAATATGTAGTAATGTTTTAGAAGAATTACTTAGAAAAGGTCTTTAATTAGATTTGTTTCAGTATGTAGTTCACACATATTTGCAATTAGCATTTAACTGTTTCTGTCTAAATAAATGCTGTGTACATGGCTCTTAAAAATGCCTGAAAGTGTTTGTCCCTCATTTTTTCTTCTTGCTACCTTAGTAGATTTCTTAAGATGATCTTTTATCATAGATAAATTTGGAAAGCTTAGACTATCTGAATTCTCTCAGATTTCTAGTTTAGGAGTGTTTTAATGAAATTTTACTGGGTATACCTTTGTAAGTATTGTAGTATTACTCATTTGTGGTTAAAGTCCGCTATGTTTGTAGATGCCTGTGGAATTAGCATAATATTCAGTACTAATCAGAATCCATTATTGGAATTTCTGACTCAAATGAACAGTGCGGAGAAGCTTCCTGCCCCATGAATAGCAAATTCTGTTGTCTTTGTGTACTTTTCTGTTTCCTGAAGCCTAATTTTTATCTAATAATAATCATTTTATGTAAATGACATTGCTCTATGCTAATGAGTAGGTAATTTGAAGTTTATATCACTAATGGGTAGGATTATATTTCATGTTTTTCTTTGGTAGAAGTGGTTATCTGTACACATTGATCTGTTTCCTTATATGGGAGTATAACATATATGGAAGCAGTATCATATGACCAAAACAGAAACATTACATGTCATAGCAAGTTTCATCTTTCAACAAGTAATTACTGAATCTTTTTATTGCGCTTCATGTTACCTGGTCAGTGTGAGAGGTAATGAAGTAATAGAAGACATAGGGAAAAAAGGAAAAACACTCTAAAGTAGAACCCTGATCAGTAATGGTGTAAGTCTGTTTATCCCATGTCTCTACAGATCTGCAGTTTTATGTACATTCTGACATTGATTTTAAAGTCTCCTCTTTTAGTTTATAGGATCTCGAACAAAGGCACTCGATAAAATTTGTTAGTAGAGAAAACCTGATGAATGAGTGATGATGTGGGGGAAGTTTTGGTATTTCTGGCTAAAGAATGAGATTTTGATATTTATTTGATCTACTAGTAAAGTAAAAGCATATAAATTCTGACAATTTATCAGAACTCTTGCACACCATGTACTAAGTGCTTTGCACTGTTCTAAGTACTTTACAAATATCAACTCATTTAATATTCATAACAATCCTGTGAAGTAAGTACCTTATCGTTCCTGTTTTACAAATGGAGAAATTAAGGCACAGAGAGGCAAAGTAATATGCTCCACGTCACTTAGCTAATAAGTAGCTGAGTCAGGATTTGAACCCAGAGCCTATGCTGTGCTGTCTGTTTATCTACTGTGGATAGCCTAATATCAAATTAAACTTGCAAATTAATACAGTTTCATTGTTTTAAAAAATATTTTATGGTAACCCAACGGAACTTTTTAAAAAAAATTTTAATGTTTATTTATTTTTGAGAGAGAGAGACAGAGTACGAGCAGAGGAGGGGCAGAGAGAGAGGGAGACAGAGAATCTGAAGCAGGCTCCAGGCTCTAAGCTGTCAGCACAGAGCCTGACGTGGGGCTCAAACCCACAAACCATGAGATCATGACCTGAGCAGAAAGAAGTCAGACATTTAAGACTTACTGAGCCACCCAGGCGCCCCCAACTGAACTTCTCAATAAAGTCTTAATAGAAGCCTCAGTGAGCTCTTAAAAAAGTTCTTTGAGTTAATAGCATCATTTGTTGATAAGGATTTTATTTTTTATGGCTTCAATTGTCTCCTGTAATATTTCTCTTTTATAAGTTGCTAAGAGATCAAATGAGATAATATTTGAAATGTCCATTACATTATTATCTTTCAACAAATGTTAATGTCTTCCACTTTAAAATAAAGTGGGTGCAAAGATAAGTTTTAGTGACTGGGAAATTTTAAGGAGATATGTAGTTCTCCTCAACAGTCAGAAGATGTCAGTGTTAGGACACTGCAAAAAAATGGAATGTCAACAATTTTTTTCCTAAGATGTAAAAAAAAATATATAAACCCTGAGATAGTTTCTAAGTCAAAACCATTATTCAGAATTGCCAGGATTTTCTTGATTGAAACATCATTGACAGCTATGAAGTGTCTTTATTTAAAAAAAACAAAATTTCTTTTAATCACCCGTCTCCCAGGAATCAAAAGGGTTATTCATAGGATATAGCACTGCACTTAATCTGGATTTATAGTTCATTCAACATTAAAATGCACTACTCTAGAGATTCATAGCAAAATATCACCAGGCTCACTCAGTGATGGCCCCTTTAGCTTTTCTGTGTTAAGAAACATACAGAGCTTTTGTTGCCGCTTTATCCTAAGACATATAAATGGCTAAGCCACAAGGTTTCTTTATGTTCCATGGTAAATTATTAATGGTGTTGTTATTCAGTATATTTATTGAAAGCGTTTGTGTGAATGTTTGTTGTATGTGGATCTCTCCAGTTACTGCTTCCTAGTTGCCAAGACTGAATTTGGGTAGTAAGGTTTTTCAGGTAAGCCCCTGAAAGTAAGTAAAAAATGTTTCAACATATTAGCCAGATTATGTGAACAAGAAGATAAATTGGGTCAGATTATCTGAGTAAGTAAATCAGTACAGCAGAGTGATACTGACTAACCCTTCTAGGCTTCCAGGCCATTCTTGTGTAGATTACTACTCTACTAAATCAAATTTAGTGTCCTTATTGCCAAAATAAAGTCACCACATTTTTCAAAGTAAAAGTATTTCAGGAAATATATTACCTTATTAAAAATCATTTACAAAAAGCAAATGTATTTTACACTTTACAGAAACGTGTTAACCTTTTTAATGAGATACACAACAAAATATGAACATCTGATTTTTTGATAAATTACATTAATATAAATTAGTAGCTTTAATTTCTTGTAAGAATGATAACACATGAATTTCTAAATGCATTTGATGATTGATTTCTAAACAAAGAAGTTATAAAGCATTACAGTAACTGTAACATATCAGTTTTAAGGATGATTTGATTTATCGAAATGCCATACATATTTGTCTTCAAAGGTATCTTATTACTGTTGCGCTAAAACATTACAATGACCCTTAAAATACCTATCTGATTGCATAAATATAGTATAATGTTTGAATTTAAAGGCTAACTCCAAGGAAAATATTTTTGTATATTTTCTATGATCATGGTTAATTTTATACTGGGATGGGGAAGCCAGTTGGGTTTGTGAAATAACCTGATTTGTTCCGAGTTCGAGTTTGTGCACTAGTTACTGTCTCTCCTGTGAAATTAACTTAAATTTCAAAAGTGAATTGACCTTTTTGTTTCTCTGGTTTGTAAACAGGTCTTTATTATATTATTTGAATTTAGATATAGTAAGCTTCAGTTATTCAGACTAATACTAATTGAGGGCAGCTGCGTTGATTCAGTACAAGTTGGACTTCTAGAATATTTTCAAATCTGTGTATATATTAAGTTTGGGGTTTTAGGACCTTCAAATCTGTGCAGTAATGCAAACTAAGTAGTACCTTTCTGTGTTTTCATTAGAAGTATAGTTGAGTAGTAGGTAATATTATTACTATCTGTGTTCTTGACTTCATCATCCTCTGTTTCTTTCCTTTATCAATTATTCACTTCTCTACATCCTTTCTGTCTCTTTACTTTCCATCTTATAAATGTGCTTAGACCTCTACAGTTATCCCTAATTCCCCTTGCAGCTATTGCCTTATCTTTTTTATTTTAGGGCCAGACTTTCTTGACTCTCTAGTATCAATAACAGAAAGCTTGGACATTTTAAGAATTTTTTTATTTAAACTAATTTTTTAATGTTTATTTATTTATTTTGAGGGGGAGGGAGAGAGAGAGAGAGAGAGAGAGAGAGAGAGAATCCCAAGCAGGCTCTGTGCTGTCAGTGCAGAGCCTGACATGGGGCTCGATCTCATGAACCATGAGATCATGACCTCAGTCGAAATCAAGAGTCAGACACTTAACTGACTGAGCTACCCAGACACCCCAAGTTTGGACTTTTAAAAAATGTCAGGCGCCAGGCTTCCCGACTTCTCTAAGTCTTACTACCTTCCACAATTCACTCTTCTCAAGTAGCCATACTGCTACTCTTTGTTTTCTGCACAGACTGAGCTTCTTTATTCCTCTGTGCTTTCCTTCTTCTGAGAATGCCCACCAGCCCTTTGTATTCCTGGCAAACCTTTGCTAATCATTCGGGATTTAGAGATGGAAGTATAGCATAGGGGTTAATATCCTTGGCTTGTCAAATCAAACCACTTTGGTTCCAGTGTTTAACTGGGAGATCAGCTAACTGTGTGACTTTGACAAATTACCTAACCTTGCTAAGCTTAATTTTTTTCTATCCTCAAATGACTCGAATAGTGTCTTCCTTTACAGGATTATTTTCACTAATGAATTACTTAATAATATAAAGTGCTTATTAGAAAAGCACTTGCCACAGAGTATACAGTTAATAAAAATTAGCTTATTATTCACTCAAATGTCATTCTTTTGTTTTAGTTTTTGTTTTTGCAGGAGTCATCTTCTATCGGGTATTCATTCTCCATTAAAATAAAAAAGGTTGCAGCAAATTATCAGGGGTGCCTGGCAAAGAAGGTCATGGTCAGGAAGGCAGGAATCCATACTGGGCCTTCTTCAGTGGTACTTGTGTAGCTGCTTATGTTTGAGTGTCCTTGTATGAACGGCAGTAGTTGAAAAGCATGTAAGATGCCAGTGACATAGAAACCCCCACGATGCTCCCTTTCTTCGCATTGGCATACTTGTGGTACTGGTAGTAACCTCTTTGAAACCCTCCCAACAGTGCCTTTAGGGGTGAGATCCTGCATCAGTATTCAGCTTGGCAGCGGCTCCGTTTTGACATCCATGCGTTTCTTCTCCATTATTGCTATGACTGACACCACCTTCAGGTCCTGGGGTCTGCTGTGCAAATGTCACCCTTTTGTTAAAGTAGAATAGGACCAAGAATACATGCTGCCAGTGAGCATTGAGCCTAGAGATGGCAGATAGGTCTGCTCGCACATGCCGGCTCCCTTCAGGGGCTGTCTCTGGAACATCGGGTTGCAAACATATTGAGACTATGTCTGAGGTCAGCTTGAAAAAGCACCCTGGTAGGTTAGTGGTGGTTGTCATAAATCACTGGAGAGACAGTGGAGGAACTTAGGTCTCGTATTTGTAATCCGTAATAGTGCTCGTTCACCAATCTGTGGTTGAGCTATCAGGTAGGTTATCTCGTTTCCCAAGAGTTAGGGAATTAAAGCTGCGTAAGTAAAGGGTGCCATTAAATAAAACATGGGAGTGCCAGGCAAAGAAATTTGCAAGTCGGTTTTCCAATAGGAGAATCCTGAGTTGCAAATGGTATTTCGAGTGTTTAAAAAAAATTTTTTTTAATGTTTATTTTCGAGAGAGAGAGAGAGAGAGAGCAGGGTCAGGGCAGGAAGAAAGGGAGGACACAGGATCCGAAGCAGGCTCCAGGCTCCAAGTTGTCAGCACAGAGCCGGATGCCGGGCTCAAACCCACGAACTGCTAGATCATGACCTGAGCCAAAGTCGGAAACCTAACTGACTGAGCCACCCAGGCGCCCCAATATTTCAAGTGTTGTAACCTGCCACTGATTTACGAGATTATTTGTGGTGAGGAGGACTTAGAAATAAGAACACTAGTGGTTGTCATACTGCATTTCTTCAATTCTTGATTGTAAAAACAAGCACCTTTTCACATAGTAGCATTTTTTATTTTAAGCATATTATCTTTGTGCCTCAGTATAAGATGCAGATAATAGTATTTACTTGAGGGTGGTTACAGATGATTAAATGGGATGATACATGTAAACACACTTCTTTCAGTACTTGGGCTATAGGAAGCAGTAATATTAGCATTAGCTATTATTGCTACTACTGTTATTGTATAGTCAATATAAACACCTAGTATGGTATTTTTTCTTACCTGAAATCAGTAGGCTTCTTAGCAATAGGTTGCATTTTTGGTGAAATTACAGACAAAGTGTGAGATAATGGGGGCCCAGGATAAGTTGGTAGTTGTAAGAATTCAAATGTTTATTTATTTTTGAGAGAGAGAGAGGGAGAGAGAGAGAGAGAGAGAGAGAGAACAAGTGGGGGAGGGGCAGAGAGAGAGGGAGACATGGAATCTGAAGCAGGCTCCAGGCTCTGAGCTGTCAACACAGAGCCCGACGTGGGGCTTGGACCCACAAACCGTGAGATCATGACCAGAACCAAAGTCGCACACTTAATTGACTGAGCCACCCAGGCACCCTGGTAGTTACAAGAGTTCAGAAGAAGTAAGTCTGAGAGAGATTACGGAAAGAATTGACAATGATGTCTTGGATATGGTGGGTTAAGAAAAAGGGAGAACTTAAGACAACCTTCAGATAGCAAACCTGAATGGATGGGAAATGGATCGGCTCAGGAAAGAAACGTTACTAGATATATAGAACAATGCCTTGCACATAGAAAGCACTGTATGTTAGCTATTAGTAAGCGCCAAGGACTATTTAACTGCTTATATATCTAAACTTGGTATCAGGTAATTTAACGAAAGTATCAGAGAATTTAATAAGATATGAATAAACCTCACATAGCATTTACTCGTAGAGAATTCGTATGTTCAAAGAAAAGTAAAGTATATGTTTTAAATTTTTTTCAGTATAAATCATCAAGGAAGAGTTCAAGTGGCAATGAAAACGATGAGGTGAGAAAAGAGGGTAAAGCAATTCTTTAAAATGTTTACTTTTCATATGTAGTTGGTTCAATGAAAGTAAAATGTAATACATCTGTCAGTTTGTTAGTGATTTAATGCGTGGGTTTTTTCCAATAATACAAACAGAACATCATCATGCAGTTATTGATTTAATTATGTAATTTCCATATATCTTTTACCTCGAATGGAATTTCTGATAGTTCAGTTCTTTCTTTTTAATGTTTATTTATTTTTGAGAGCGAGACAAGTGTGAGAGCAGGGGAGAGGCAGAGAGAGAGAGAGGGAGACACAGAATCAGAAGCAGGTTCCAGGCTCTGAGCCGTCAGCACAGAGCTCGACACAGAGCTCGAACCCACGAACCACAAGATCATGACCTGAGCTGAAGTCAGACGCTTAACTGACTGAGCCACCCAGGCGCCCCATCTAATAGTTCGGTTTTAGAATTTCATTAACATTTACCTTTTACATTTCCTCATCTTTTGTCTCCCTAAACCAACCTTGTGGTCAGTTGAGATTCTTTGGGAATTTGTTAATCTTTTTCTGCAAATTCTGTGCACTATTTTAACATTTGAAATTAGATTTCTATGGTTTGTGCCTTACTATAAATTTTTCTACCTCACCATTTTAAGTTATGCAGTAACCTAGCATTTTTGGAATGACACAGTGTCATCACCATAAATACTTCAGCTTTGGGTATTTTTGGTTGAAGGGATTGGTATTAATTTGGTGTTGAGTACTTGGCAGGGCTTCTGAATACTTCAATTTTAAGAAATGGGACCACACAGAAAATGTTTGCTGAACCCTGAGCTAGACGCTCAGCTTGGCTATTGTCCCTGTCCCTTTATATTTTATATCCACTCTGGTCCTGCCTACCTCAATATCTAATCACTTAGCAAGACCTACTTTTTCTTTTTGATACTGAAATGTTTTGAATACATTCCCCACCTGCACTTCTGCTATTTCTGCCCTGGCCCAGGCCCTTAACAGTTTCTGCGTGTACCACCACAATAGCGTCCTTGCTCTCATCCCTTTCTCCAGTCCATTTTCCTCCCTGCAGCCACAGTGACTGCTCCAAAGAACACAGAAATGTGAGCAGGTTCTCTCCTTGCTTAGAAACCTTCAATGCGTCCCCGTCACTTAGAAGGTAAATTCTAGGGCCTTCCTGATCAAGCCCCTGTTTACCACACCAGCCTCTGCTCATGATGTGTTCTGCTTTCTCTCGCTTTCGTTGTGCTGTCCAGCAGTATGAACTGCTCACAGGTTTTCTGCCTCATCCTTTGATTTTTGCTCCCGTGCCTTCGTCCTTGTCCTCTCATCTTGGAATGTTGTTCCCTTCCTTCTGTTTCTGGTAAATACCTACTCAGTTTTTTACTTTCCCAGGAAATTTGCCTTTCTCCACCACCCCTACCATTTCCCCAGGTGCCCCTCATCTGCGTCTCATAATATGCCAGGCCATGGGTCTGTCATTGTACTGAGAAGGTTGTATTGCCTGTACAAATGAATCTATTTTCCCCCTAGACTGAGAGATCCTTGAGTGGATGATATTTTACTAAGTTTTAATATTCCCACTGTGTAGCACAGTGTCTGACATACAGTAGGTAGTCGGTAATCTTCTGTTGAAGGAAATGATGATGTCCTATGGTATGCATATTCAAGGTTAAATGTTAAGATTTTTCAATTTGGTTGCTAGTGGTCATTAAAAAAACATGGACCATTTAATGTTAGTTTAGGCAGGTAAATCTTTTGTATTTATTTCTAAGCCTATAGTAGATACACGTAATTTTCCAGGTAAATGTTCTTATTTGAGGTGATGCAATTTTTACTTGCCTCCACGTACTTCTCTCAGATTGTCGCGTATTGTTGGCATTTTGAATTAATCCTAATATATGGATCTCTTGTAAGAAATAAAGAAAGATTTTCCTCATTTGTGTTACTTAAAGGACATAAATTCACAGGAATATTTGATATGACTAGATAGTGCTTCTGATACCTTAAAGTGCTTATGATTTTATTGATCTAGATTCTGGTTCAGCGGGTCTAGGGTTGGCCTGAGATTCTGCATTTCTAACAGGCTCCCAGAGGGTGCTGATGCTGTTGGTTCACCGATCACACTTTGAGTGGCAAGGTGGTAGATGGTATTTTCTAGATTCTTCCTTTAGCAGTGGATCAGAAGCAATTTTCAGTTTTTCTTTTATATGTCTAAATCATCATTTGTATTTTAATTTCATCTTTCATCTTTTTATTTTTATATTTTAGCAAGACAGTGATAATGCTTATATGTCACCACAATCTCCAGTATCATCTGAGGTACAAGTTCTGTTTTTATATATGTTTACATAGGTTTCTTCCTTGTCTCTTCTCTGTAACCTCATCTTTCTTTCTTTTTTTTTTTTTGAAACAATACAATTTATTCACTCATATTAAAAAATCCACAGTAGGTTAATTTGTACAAACCTAGTCTGTAAAAAAATTCTGAGGACACCATCTTTTGTACAAATGTTCATAATCATAATTGGAAAATGCCTGTAGAGCACAGAAAAGACTTCCCTTTATAAAATTCTGTGTTTTAGAATTCATCTATATTTTGAAATGAGAAGAGCAACTTTACAGTTTTAAATTTGAAAGAAGTACTTCAGCATTGTGCAATGACCTTTGGTTTTTCTCATAACCACTTAGGTCTGAAAGCAATGCAACAGAAACTTCCTTTTTCCACGAGAAACATCCCTGCGGTGGGTTGTTCCTATCGACAGGAGGGTACACATTTCCTGGCATCTTAGACCTAAGGGCGAGCCTGGGGAAGGAGGGGTGGATGAAAGGTGGAGTTTGTGAGATCTTACCCAAATACTCTAGTGGTTTGAATGATTGGTTCTTCTAATTTAGTGAGACCTATTGCTTTACAACAAGAGATAAATGAACAATTCTAAGCAGTATCTTTGCTACTTCAGATGACCTTATTTAGTATTATAAAAGTGTGTTGGCATTGGTAAATAAATGATTATGTATTCATTTGGTGAATTTGGAACTTTGTCTAAATGTTTGGGTCATCCATATTCACCATATAACTTTGGTTAATTACAAAGGTAGTGTTTCATTTTATATAGGTGGTGTTAGTTTTTTTAAAAAGCCCGGATCATTTGTCTGTTGTTTTGGGTGAGTTGCATTATAAAACTTTTAAATGGACTTGGATGTTAGTTTTATAAACACATCTCTAAATTATTTGTATGGCAGGTAAAATGGTTTGCGTTCTTTTAGAAAGTAATTTAAGTTAGGGTATTGTAAAATTAGTCTTTGTCACATGCTTTTGTTAATCCTTTCTTTTACTTTCAGTTATAAAAATGTAAGCATATAAGTGACTAGTTGCCTGGTTGCTTTATGATTTTATGATCTATGCTCATGGGGAGAGAGTATTAGTGCCAGTTTTCTCAGATAAATTATATTGCTTTTATAATACATTTTGCTTGCATTTGGAGAAATGAAACTTGGGGGAATTCATAATTCTTTTAACCAAAATAACGAACAAATCGTGAGGCTTGTGGATGGATAGGGTGATGAATACATGTGGTGGTGGCTCAATTAACATTCAACTTGAACTGCATGTACCATACTAATCAGCAGAAGATTCAGAGAATCACCGAAATTCTGATAACTCCCATTTCATCTGTAAAACAAAATGGTAAAAACATTTAGTATATTGCTATACTATTTATTTTCATTTTCATTTTTTAAAAAATGTTAAGGAGGCTCCATGCACAACGTAGGGCTTGAACTCATGACCCCGAGATCAAGAGTTGCATGCTCTTCCGACTGGGCCAGCCAGGCGCCCCTAGTTATAGTACTCTGCTTTTAACAAAGTGCTTGCCTGTACACCTGAACCTAGAGCAGCCCCATGAGCTGAGTATTATCCTCATAATTTTATAGCTGAGGAGACTGGTAACCTTTGCCAAAGATCCCAGTCAATAAATGGTAGGGAAGCGACTGAGGCCCTTGCAGTTGTTGCAAGTGTTAAGTAAGCTAGTGCTAAAATTGTTTTCTTACAGCTGTACAATTTCCAGAGTGCTTTCTTTTAGTTATCTCAGTTAATCTTCACAACAGTCTTCCATTTTAAATGTGAAGAAATAGTCACAGAGAAATTAAATGTTTTGCTAAGCTTTCTAACTCCAAGCTCAGACGTTAAAAACATACCACAGTTCTTTCCATAGCACACCTCAAAATGCACTTGGAAACAGTGAACCTTAAAATAGAAGAGATGATAATTTGTCATCTGTTGGTATCACCTGTCACTCCCTATTACTGTGAACGTGTAGATTTGCCTCAGATTATCTATTCAATGTCAAGTCCGTAGTAGACACTTAGTAAATGTTGCTAATTTCACTTATTTCTTCATTGAAGCTCACTTCATTTTTTTCGGAGGCTTTAATCTGGTTCTTCATTCAAAAAATACCTATTTATTTTATGTAATTCAATAATTTTTAATTTTCCTTAAACTATGAGAGAGAAGTATTTAAAAGCTTATGCAGTCAGATCAATTAGCAAATATTTGTAGGTCTTTTAAAAGTGAAATGTATCGATTTGAATTGAAATGCAGTTTACCTTTCTGTGCTCCACTAATCATGGAAAAAACCAAATACTTCTAAAATTGAAACGGATACAAATAACTACCTTGGTTATTTGGAAAGAGAAGTGGTTTTATTTATTTATTTTCTTTCTTTCTTTTCTTTTCTTTTTTTTTTTTTTTTTTAGGAGTATGATAGAACTGATGGTTTTTCACATGGTCCTTTTGGCTTGAAGCCTAGATCAGGTAAATATATATTCTGCAAATAAAATGTATTGGTTATGTATGAAACTAGAGCTTTCCTGCTTAAATGGGATTGATTCCGTAGTTTTAAGTACACATAGATTCTTTCCCCTCTCCTAAAAGTAATTTTCTCTTAACCTTATTTGTCTTTCCAATTCCCATCCCCCATTTCTTTCTTCCTCTTTACCTTCAAGCTCCTGAAACCTCAGCTTTTTGCCTTAGATATACTGCAGTCTTATTTCTACTCTACTGTGACTGCTGTTAGAATGACCACTCTGCCAGCAGACCAAACACTGTTTGAAATTCTAGCACTCCATTATATTGTGGTTTTAAAAAGGGATCTTTTCGCATTTGGCAAGCCCAAAAGAAAATGGATCCATGTTACTTGGCAAGGTATTGAATTATAGTTTTTATTCCTGAATAACTGTATTGACCTTCAAGAATAATTTCCTTTTTCTTTAAAGATAATAACGGCTGATGTATGTTCAATAACAATTTTTAACCTGGATCATAAGTTTCTAATAACATATGTTTAAATAAGAACATGTATGGGTGGTAGAAATTGTTACACTTGTCTTCCCTGTTGCTTTCAGTTATGCACATAAGTAGATTTCAATGATATTCTACAAAAAGTATTTAGAATGTATTGAGTGATGGTGTTTTTTGTAGTTTTGTACTGATTCCTTTTCATCATGCCTCTTTCCCCACTGCTGGTTGCTTCTTCCTGTTAGCCTTGTGATAAGCTAGGAAATGTCTGTTTTTATAGCTTTTAGCCGCTCATCTCGTCAGGAATATGGGGCAGCAGATCCAGGATTTACAATGAGAAGAAAGATGGAACATCTCCGGGAAGAACGAGAGCAAATACGACAACTTCGCAACGTAAGCGAGATTGACCTTACAGATTTGCTTTGCAGAAATGAGTTTAACTTGGAAAATTAGCAAGCTAGATGCATTTTATTTGCAAAGCTTTTTAAAATTTTGGATTATATAATGGTTACTGATACAAACATATAGCATTTATATTTAGATAGAATATCTGTGATTTATACCCATTTCTTTATAGAATCTTGAATCCAGGTTAAAAGTCATTTTGCCTGATGACATTGGAGCTGCACTGATGGATGGGGTTGTTCTTTGCCATTTAGCCAATCATATAAGGCCACGCTCCGTAGCTAGTATTCACGTGCCATCACCAGCAGTGGTAAGTTTCTTCAGTAATTCTCTAAAGGAAGATAGAGCTTCTCAAAACTGTCTTTCAGTAATACACGTCAGTAAATGTAATTTTTGGTTTTGATTAATTTTTGTATAAATGTGCCTGAAAAATACCTTTTTCCCCTTACTTCACAGCCTAAACTGAGCATGGCAAAATGTCGAAGAAATGTAGAAAATTTTCTTGATGCATGTAAAAAGTTGGGTGTCTCACAGGTAACTGTTCTTTTTCTAACAAAATGATCGTTTAAATATTAACTTATTATGTGCATACCAGGGTTCTTCTTCACAATAGGAACAAATAATGCTTTCTGGACGTGAAAATGAATACGTTCTCTTGGTACCTTTTACTGAGTTCCAGCTTTAACTGTAGCAGCTGTCTAATGAATGTTTTAAAGCTGCTTTTAAAGTCATTTATAAAATAGCTACATATGTGGAAAAATGCAGTAATCATACATATCATTGAGAAAACATAACTTAGTGGCTATATTAAAAGTTGATTGTGATGCAGTTGCTGCTTTCATTTCTCCTGCTGAAACACATTTGGACTGCTTTGTAAATCCATGGGTAGACTCTCATCAGAAGATTTGCATTCAGGGTGAACAGCGTTTTAAACTTTAGAATGTCGAATTCTACATATTAGTAACATATTATGACAATTTCTCATGGGATAAACTTTGTCTGAAATTTGTAGAATTTGGCTTATGTTTCAGGTGATAATTGCAGTACTATAAAATTAGCAGTTAAAGTAGTATTGTAAATGTATAATGAAAACAAATAATTAAAATACAACTTTTTTAGAAAACATCATAGGCCCAACATCAAGATGATCAGGTGTTGAAAGGACATGGTGTTGTTAGCAGATCACAATATAGTTGTGATACTTTTCCCTTTTATTTTCTTTATTTAGTTTTTTAAATATAATTTGTTGTCAAATTTGCTGACATCCTTTTATTTTTAAAAATTCATTTTTATTGAGATATAATTGATCCATAACATTAAGTTTGGTGTGCAGTGTGTTGATTTGATACATTTATATATTGAGTTGTGCTCACTTAGCTCTTTTTACCAGTGTCCTAATAATCTGGTCGACAGATTCCACTTTAATCTCTTTCCTCAAGTGAATAAATATAATTTATATAGAGAGAATCAGTTGAATTACCCTGTAATTTCGAAACTACATGCTGCTGTTCTCTAATTACATCTTTATGCTTGACATGATGTTTTAAAATTTTAATTCTTAAACACTTTTATGTTAGTTCTTCTTTGTTAGACTCTTAATCTCTTATTGAGAAAACAGAAAAATTAGGAAGTTTTGTTTTCTAGTTAGGATTACATTATATATATTTTTCTGTTTTATCATTTTTAAGAGTTTTTTGGGGGGGGCATTCTCGATAAACATTTATCGAATGAATGCACATTTTACAGATGAGTAAACTGAGGCACAGGGAGGTTAGAGAACTTGCCCAAGGTCTCATCTTTAGTGCACAGTGGGGCCAAGCTATGAACCCAGGTGAACTAACTTTAGAACATATCCTCAAGCTTGGATACTCTCTATTTGTGTTCTTTTATATGAAAGAAAAGACATTGCAACATATTCCAGATGCCTTCTTGGTACAGTAGGCAAGAAGCATCAATTAAGAAGGTCTTAACGGAAACTATTCTACTTAGCATAGTCTAATACTCTCTTTCTAGCTTGTTTTAGGAAAGGGTTAGTAACCCACCCATGCTACCACAAGAGGGACTATGGAAGGACCAGTTATCAACTCCCATTTTCAAAACTTCCCAGCTACTGGTATTGGGGAAAGAGTTTTATCATTAGCTTCTTGTTTTTCCTTGACTTAGAAATTGTAATATAGAGTCCATTTCTTCATTTAGTGTTTTTTTTTTTCATTTTAATGTACTTTTGTATTTTTGTATTTTTTTTAGAGAGAGGGTGCAAGTGAGCTAGGGGCAGAGAGAGGGAGAGAGAATCCCATGAGGGGCAGAGAGAGGGAGAGAGAGAAGTGAGGCTCACCCAAAGTTGGGCTCAAGCTCATCCGATGTGAGACTCTAATTCACGAACCCTGAGATCATGACCTGAGCCGAAGTCAGATGCCTAACTGACTAAGCCACCCAGGAGCCCCAAGAGATTTTTGTGTTTTAATAGCTTTTTTGAGGTATAATTGACATACAATAAAGTGCATATAGATAAGCTATACAATTAAGTAAGTTTTGGCATGCATACACCATGAAATCATCACCATAGTCAAGATAATGAGCATGTTCATGACCCCTAAAACTTTCCGTGTGTCCCTTGGCAATCCTTTTTTCCGTGGGTAACCACTAATCTGCTATCTCTCGTTATAGTTTAGTTTGCATTTTCTGGGGTGCCTGGGTGGCTCAGTCGGTTGAGCGTCCGACTTCAGCTCAGGTCATGATCTCACAGTTTGTGGGTTCGAGCCCCGCGTCGGGCTCTGTGCTGGCAGCTCAGAGCCTGGAGCCTGCTTTGGAGTCTGTGTCTCATGCTTTGTCTCACTCTGATTCTCAAAAATAAATAAATGTAAAAAAAATAAAAATAAAAAAAATAGTTTGCATTTTCTATCTAGAGTTGTATATAAATGGAATGATAGAATATGTATGATTTTTTTTCTGGCTTTTTTCACTCAGTGTAATTGTTTTAAGACTCATCAGTGATGTTGCATATATAAATAGATCATTCCTTTTTATTGCTGAGTAGTATTTCATTGTGAACCACAATTTGTTGGTCTATTGACTTGTTGATGGTCATTTGGATTGTTTCCAGTTTTAGCGACCACTGAGACAAATAAGACTGCTATGAACATTTATACACAAGTCTTTGGATATATACATACATTCTTTAATTTGGGGTAGATACCCAGGAGTAACATGAATGAAACATATGGTAGGTGTGTACTTAACCTTACAGGAAAGTGAAAAACTGTTTCCCAAAGTAGTTGTACCATTTTACATTCCTGTCAACAGTATATGAGAGTTCTAGTTCCTCCATATCCTCAACAGCATTTAATATAGTGGGTTTTTTTTCTTTATTTTTTGCCATTGTGATAGGTGTGTACCAGTTTGTCAATGTGGTTTTAATCTGCACTTCCCTGAAGGCTAATGATGTTGATCATCTTTTCAGGGGCTTATTTGCCATTGGTATGGCTTCTTTTATGGCGTATTCTATTCTAATCTTCTATTATTTTAGTCTCTTTTTTCAAAGTTTATTTATTTATTTAGAGAGAATGCATGCATGTGTGCGCAGGAGAGGGGCAGAGAGAGAGAGAGAGAGAGGGAGAGAATCCCAAGCAAGCTCTGCACTATCAGTGACAGAGCCTGACACGGGACTTCATCCCAGGAACCGTGAGATCAAGACTTGGGCCGAGATCGAGTCAGATACTTACTCAACTGAGCCACCCAGGCACCCCTCTTTTGTCTGTTTTTTAATTGAGCTGTTTTCTTGTCACTGAGTTTGAGATTTCTCTATAAATTATGAACTAAGTTCTTTGCCAGATATGTGATAAACAAATATTGTATCACAAGTCTTTGGCTTATCTTTTCATTCTCATTAGAGTATCTTTTTTTAAGTTTATTTATTTATATTCATGGAGAGCACGAAGGGGAAGGGCAGAGAGGGAGGGACAGAGAGAGAAGCTCGAGCAGACGCTGCGCTGTCAGCGTAGAGCTCAATACAGGGCTTGAACTCCAGAACCATGAGATCATGACCTGAGCCAAAGTCGAGTCAGATGCTTAGCCAAATGAGCCACCCAGGTGCCCCTCATTATAGTATCTTCCAAACAGCACAAGCTTTATATTTTTTGAAGTAAAATTTATCATGTTTAAAAATTGTGCTTTTGGATTTGTATGAAACCACAAAAGACCCCGAATAGCCAAAGAAATCCTGAAAAAGAAAAGCAAAGCTGGAGGGGGTCACAAATCCAGACTTCAAGCTGTATTACAAACCTGTAGGGACCAAGACAGTATGGTACTGGCACAAAAACAGACACATAGATCAGTGGAACAGAATAAAAAACCCAGAGGTGAATCCACAACTATATGGTCAACTCCTCTTTGACAAAGCAGGAAAGAATATCCATGGTATGTCTTTCGATTTCCTTGTGGTGTCTTCAGTTTCCTTCATCAATGTTTTATAGTTTTTGGAATACAGATCTTTTACCTCTTTGATTTGTTTATTCCTGAGTGTCTCATGGTTTTCGGTAGAATCGTAAATGGGATTGATTCCTTGATTTCTCTTTCTGCTGCTTCGTTATTTGTGTATAGAAATGCAACAGATTTCTGTATGTTGATTTTGTATCCTGCGACCTCACTGAATTTGTGTATCAACTCCAGCAGTCTTTTGGTAGAGTCTTCTGCGTTTTCTCCATAGATATCATGTAATGTGCAAATAGTGAAAAGTTTGACTTCTTCTTTGCCAATTTGGATGCCTTTTATTTCTTTTTGTTGTCTGATTGCTGAGGCTAGGACTTCCAGTACTATGTTAAATAACAGCATTGTGAGTGGACAGCCTTGTCTTATTCCTGACTGTAGAGGAAAAGCTCTCCGTTTTTCCCCAGCGAGGATGATACTAGCCATGGGTTTTTCATATATGACCTTTAAGATGTTGAGATACGTTCCCTGGATCCCTACTTTCTTGAGGGTTTTATCATGAATGGATGCTGTAGTTTGTCAAATGCTTTTTCTGCGTCTGTTGAGAGGATCATGTTGGTTCTTATCCTTTCCTTTATGAATGTGGTGTTTCACATTGATTGATTTGTGAATATTGACCAACCCTGGCAACCAGGAAGAAATCCTACTTGATCGTGGAGAATGGTTATTTTAATGTGCTGTTGGATTCGCTTTGCTAGTATTTTGTTGAGAATTTTTGCATCCATGTTCATCAGGGATATTGGGTTGTAGTTCTGTTTCTAATGGGTTTATCTGGTTTTAGAATCAAGGTAATGCTGTCCTCGTAGAATGAACGTGGCGGTTTTCCTTCCATTTCTATTTTTTGGAACAGTTTGAGAAGAATAGCTATTAACTCTTCTTTAAATGTTTGTTAGATTAATCCTCTGAAGCCATCTGATCCTGGACTTTGTTTGTTGGGAGAGTTTTGATTACTGATTCAATTTCTTTGCTGGTTATTATTAGTCTGTTCAAGTTTTCTATTTCCTCATTTCAGTTTTGGTAGTTGATATATTTCTAGGAATTTATTCCAGATTGTATTCCAGAATGTCCACAATTTGTTTACATATATTTTTTTATAATTTTCTCTTATAATTCTTTGTATTTCTGTGGTGTTGGTTGTGATTTCTCCCCACTCATTCATGATTTTATTTATTTGGGTCCTTTCTCTTTTCTTTTTGATAAGTCCAGGTAGGGGTTTATCAGTTTTATTAATTTTTTCAAGGAATCAGCTTCTGGTGTCTTTGGTCTGTTCTACTGTGGTTTTTTGTTGTTCTTGTTCTTCCTTCTATATCATTTATTTCTGCTCTGATATTTATTATTTCCTATCTACTTGCTTTAGGCTTCATATGTTGTTCTTTTTCTAGCTCCTTTATGTGTAAGGTTAGGCTGTGTATTTGAGATTTTTCTTGCTTCTTGAGGTAGCTCTGTATTGCTGTATACTTCCCTCTTATGATCACTTTTGCTGCATCCCAAATCTCTTGGACCATCTTGTTCATTTTCATTTGTTTCCATGTGTGTTTTTTATTTCTTCTTTAATTTCCTGGTTGACTTATTCATTCTTTAGAATGATATTCTTTATCCTCCCATGTATTTGTGGTATTTTCAAAATTTTTCTTGTGGTTCACTTTCAGTTTCATAGCGTTGGGATCTGAAAATATGCATGGTATGATCTCAATCTTTTTGTACTTGCTGAGCCCTGATTTGTGAACTAATACATGATCTATCCTGGAGAATGTCCCATGTGCGCTTGAGAAGAATGTATATTCTGTTGCTTTTGGATAAAATGTTCTGAAAGTATCTATTAAGTCCATCTGGTCCAGTGTGTCATTCAAAGGCATTGTTCTTGTTGATTTTCTGTTCAGATGATCTGTCCATTGATATGAGTGGGGTTTTAAAGTCTACCATTATTGTATTATTGTCAATGAGTTCCTTTATGTTTGTTATTAATTGTTTTATATGTTTGGGGTTTCAAGTTGGGGACATAAATATTTACTTGTTAGATCTTGTTGGATAGACTCCTTTATTATGATATAGTGCCCTTCTTCATCTCTTGTTACAATCTTTAGTTTAAAATCTAGTTTGTCTGATATAAGTATTGCTACTCTGGCTTTTTTGTTTTGATGTCCATTTGCATGGTAAATGTTTTTCCCTCTGCTTACTTTCAGTATGCAGCTGTCTATAGGTCCAAAATGGGTCTCTTCTAGGCAGCATATAGATGCGTCTTTTTTTTTTTAATGTTTTATTTATTTTTGAGAGATAGAGACCGAGCACGAGTGGGGGAGGGGTAGAGAGGGAGACACAGAATCCGAAGCAAGCTCCAGGCTCTGAGCTGTCATCATGGAGCCCAACACAGGGTTTGAACCCACGAACTGTAAGATCATGACCTGAGCCAAAGTTGGACACTTAACTGACTGAGCCACCCAAGCGCCCCTCGATGGCTCTTGTTTTTTATGCATCCTGACACCCTGTGTCTTTTGAGTGGAGCATTTCGTCCATTTACATTCAGAGTAATGATAGATATGAATTTAGTGCCATCTTATTACTTGTTTTGTCATTGTTTCTGGAGATTTTCTCTGTTCCTTTCTAATCTTTGTTGCTTTTGGTCTTTCTTTCCCACTCAAAGAGTCCCCTTTAATATTTCTTGCAGGGCTACTTTAGTGGTCACAAACTCTTAATTTTTGTTTGTCTAGGAAACTCTTTTATCTTTCCTTCTTTTCTGATTGATTGCCTTGCTCGATAGAGTATTCTTGGCTGAAGATTTTTCCCATTCAGCACATTGAGTGTATCATTCCACTCCCTTCTAGCCTGCCAAGTTTCTGTAGAGAGATCTGCTGCTAACCTTATTTGTCATCTCTTGTAAGTTAGGGACTTCTTTTGTCTTCTGCTTTTAGGATTTTTTTCCTTACCTCTGTATTTTGCAAATTAATGATATATTTTGGTGTTGGCCTGTTTCTGTTGATTTTGATGGGAGTTTTCTGTGCCTCCTGGATTTGGAAGTCTATTTCCTTCCCCAGATTAGGGATGCTATAATTTCCTCAAATAAATTTTCTGTCCCCTTTTCTCTCTCTTCTTCTGGGTGTCCTATGATATGAATGTTAACTACACTTCATTAAGCCACCGAGTTCCCTAAGTCTACATTCATGGTCCAAGATTTTTCTTTCCTTCTTTTGATTAGATTCATTATTTCCATAATTTTATCTTATATGTTGTTCATTCCTCTGCTTCTTCCATCCTTGTGGTCATTACAACCAGTTGGTTTCGAATCTTGGTTATTTCACTTTTCATTTTGGCCTTATCAGTTTTAAGCTCTTTTATCGCTGTGGTAAGTGTCTCCCTGATGTCTTCTATGCTTTTCCCAAGCCCAGCTAGTATCCTTATGATTGTTGTTTTAAATTCTGGGGCGCCTGGGTGGCGCAGTCGGTTAAGCGTCCAACTTCAGCCAGGTCACGATCTCGCGGTCCGTGAGTTCGAGCCCCGCGTCGGGCTCTGGGCTGATGGCTCAGAGCCTGGAGCCTGTTTCCCATTCTGTGTCTCCCTCTCTCTCTGGCCCTCCCCCGTTCATGCTCTGTCTCTCTCTCTGTCCCAAAAATAAATAAACGTTGAAAAAAAAAATTTTTAAATTCTGGATCAGGCGTATTACTTACATCTGTTTTGATTAGATCCCTGGCCATGACTTTTTCTTATTCTTTCTTTTGGGGTGAATTCCTTTGTCTTGGCATTTTGTCTAGGTTTCTGTCTTCTTCTGTGTGTTAGGAAAGCCTGTTATGTTCCCTGCTTCTGAGGTTAATGGCTCTATGAATAAGAAATCATAGAACATCCAGGGCCTGACGCTTCAGGAAGTGTCTCTGGTGTATGCTACATGTGCTCTGCTGCCGCGTTATGACTGTTGTATCCCGTCCGTTAGTCTTCTGTAGAGTTGCTCCTTGCCTGCAGTGGGGAGTGTTTGGACCTTGGCCAGAGCGTGGCGAGTTCTATCTACATGTGCTTTGGTCTGCTTGGTAACAGACCTGATGCTTTTTCCACTAGAGCTGAAGCCTTGCAGATCTTTATGGTCAGTAGATGTGGTTTGTGCAGGGTTTTGTGCCGGTCTTCTGGGGGAGGAGCCTGCTGCATCAGTTCTCAGGGATGTTTGCCTGAGAAAAGCAGTACCAGCACAACGAAGGGTGGCGGGGCTTAGTGAAAGTAATTTCAGCAGCGGATGTTGGCACTGTGCTGTTGACTGAAGTTAGTCTATGCTGAGGGATGGGAGAGGGAAATGGCACCAACCAGCTCCTTTGTCCCCAGAGAGGGGTTTATGCTCACTGCTGTCAGGGAAGCCCTCCCAGAGGAGCTAATAATTTCCCCTCATGTGTCCTAGGTGTTTTTCAGATTGCTGTTTTCACAATATGTCTGGATTGTTTGCCTGCCTGGAGCAGTGCAGTGCACTTTGGACTCTATCCCAGCCAGGCCCACTGAGTTTAAAACTCTGAACTTTAGGGACCCAGGTATGGCGGGGGGTGGGGGGGGACCTGTGCCGGTCTTCCTGGGGAGGGTCTTGCTGCACTGGGATTGATGCAGGTTTGACCCAGAAGGGCAGGGGCCAAGTGCGCTAAAGAACCAGTGCCTAGGTTGGCTGCCCTCAGTGGGTGTCTCTGTGTCTATGCTCAGGGGGCAGGGGTGGGAAATGGCGTTCCCTGGCTCCTTTGTCCCTGGAGAGGAAACTCCACCTCTCTCAGATGTGCTCCAAGAATGGAGAACTGTCTCTGCCAGTGCATCTCAGGCAATCCACGCGTCACATGTCTGCCCCTGGGTTACCTGCCTATCTCCTCTTACAGGAGCACTGCAGCGCTCTCAGGGCTCTAGACCAGCTGTGCCACAGACCTCTAATACTTCAGTCTTTGAGCCACTGGGTGCAAAAACTCATGAAAATCAGCCTCTCTCCTTTTCCCAGTCAGTAGCTTTGGAGAAGTGTTTTCCTTATGCTACCCCCTATTGTGCTTCTCTCTCTCTCTCTCTCTCTCTCTCTCTCTCTCTCTTCTCCACAACCAGGGCTCCCTCCCCTCTGCAGCACTTTTCTTCCCCAGACCATAGCTCCGTGCCTCCTACCTTCCATGATGTGGCCCCTTCTCTCCCTTTAGTTGTGCAGTTTGTTCTGTCAGTCCTCAAATGGATTTTTTAGGTATTCAGAATGATTTGATGGTTATCTAGGTATGTTCCAGTGATGAGGGAAGCCTAGGGTCCTCCTAGTATTCTACCATCTTAGCTCCTCCCCTAGAATATTTTTATCCTCCCAGAAAGAAACCTCTTACCCATTAGTAGTCTCCCTGTCCATACTCCCCACCCCCAGCACCCCGCACCCCATTCTGTTTCTACGGATTTGCCTATCCTGGACATTACGTATAAATGAAGTCCTACAATATGGGATCTTTTGTGTCTGCTTTTTTCATTTTGTATAATGTTTCCAAGGTTTATCCGTGTTGTTGTGTAAAGTGGTACTTTATTTATTTTTATGGCTGAATATTTTATTGTATGTCGAGGTTACTGGGTCACTAGGTTCTTGGCCTGGATGCAGCAATGAATTAGAGACCTGAGACCAGAATAGGGAGATAGAGTTTATCAAGTAGATAAGTATAGTATACTTTTAAGAGTGAAAGCAGGCCCCTGCCGGAGTAAGAATGGCAACGGACCTGAGAAGCTCTAGCTACAGCCTTATAAGCCTGCTTTGTTTACATATAAATTTGGCTTTGACTGGCATTTTTGATTGTCGGCTGCTGATTGTGTAACATTTTGGCTTCTGTGCGTTGTGCCTACTTATGATGCATTCTGTTATAATTGTATTTATTTATGTGCTGCATATTCAAGAGTTTTAATGGGCTTTGCTGTGACTTGAAGGTAACCTAAGGTGACAGGGGATAGCACAAGGCAACCTTTTGTGTGCTTGCTCACTTCTTAGAAGTCCCTTTGTGCCTTTTGAGCCAACTCTGTGGCTAAGCCTTTCCTGCTCTGTTAGCCCTTAGAGGTGGCTCTGAAGGTGTGGCTGTTAACCTTTGGGGGTGCCTCCGAGGGTGTGGCCAGCACCAGTTTATCCCTCCTGGCTGATACCTCCTAACTAACGGACTAACATTTATACCACATTTTGTTTACAGTTCATAAGTTGATGGACGTTTGGGCTGTTTCCACTCATTGTTTCTTATGAATAACGCTGCTATGAACACTCATGAACAAATTTTTTTTTGAACACTTGTTTCAGCTTTCTTCATTCTATACGTAGGCCCCAAGGACACAGCTGAGGGTGGGAAAGAGGAGGGAGCAGGCAGAGATTCTCAGAGGAGCCGGGGAACGTCACATCATTTACTGTGCTTGGGAGAGATTCGCAGCTGCTGCTTTCGGTTTCTTGTGGCTGATGCCTGTGTCGCCTCCCCTGCAGCATCCCTGCGCCTGGTCAGCTAGGGACCCAGTCCTGCCATTGCCTCGGGAGGGATTGGGCTCTGGGCTCGATGGGGGAGCCTGGGATGCAAAGGC
This sequence comes from Lynx rufus, assembly GCF_022079265.1. Lineage (NCBI taxonomy): Eukaryota > Metazoa > Chordata > Mammalia > Carnivora > Felidae > Lynx > Lynx rufus. Next base: position 10,800,015 of record NW_025814833.1, on the reverse strand, counting down.
CGGAGGATCCCATTGCCCCACCCCGCACCCAGAGTTCCTCCAGAGCTGAAATGTGGATCTGACCCATTTGCCACCCCTGACTGTTTCTGGACATCCAACACAATCCCCAGCATCCACAGCTGTGCAGCTGGATTGGGGACCCTCACCCTCTAGGGGAAGTTGACAGTAAGCTAGCATAGCTCACTGGATGTGAGGCACCCACAGCCATTGTGGTTTTAATTAGCATTTGCCTAGTGGCTAATTATGTGGGACACATTTGCATGTGCTTATTGACTATTTGTATACATTCTTTGGAGAAGTGTCTTTTCAAATCCTGTGCCCCTTTACTAATTGGATTATTCACCTTTTTATTAATGAGTTGTGGGTGTTTTTTTTCTATATTCCAGATAAAAGTACTCTATGAGATATATGCTTTGCAAATGTTAGCTGTTGTTTTTCTTTATAGATGAACTGTATCGGGTTGAGCAAATTCCTTTCTGTTCCTAGATTGTTGAGAGTTCTTATCAGGAACGGATGTTGAGTTCTGTCAAATGCTTTTTCTACAACTACTGAGATGATAACATCCTTTTTCTTTCACAGTATTGTGACTTAATGGTGGTTGATTTTCAGATATTAACTCAAACGTAGACTTCTGGGATAAACCCTCTTGGTCATCATAGATTTTGTTGTTGTTTTGATATTGTTGAACTCAGTTTGCTAAAATTTTGTTTAGACTTTTTACATCTATGTTCATGGGGATATTGGTCTTTAGTTTTCTTTTCTTTTAATATCTTTTGCCTGGCTTTAGTGTCATGGTAATATTGACCTTAAGAAATAGGTTAGGAAGTATTCCCTGCTCCTCACTTTTTGTGAAAATTTTGTGTAGAATTGATCTTATTTCCTTTTAAAACATTTGGTCAGATTCTTTAATGAACCCAGCTGGGCCAAAAGTTTTCTTTGTGGAAAGGATTTTAACTACAATTCTAATTTCTTTAATAGATACAAGGCTATGCTGGTTTTCTGTTTCTTCTTGCATGAGCTTTTGGTATACTGTGTGTCAAGGAATTTGTCTATTTCATGTAGTTTGTCAAACTTATTATTATAAAGTTGTTTATAATGTCCCCTTATTATCAGTTTAGTATTTGTAATATCTCTTCTGATGTTACTTCTCTTATTACTGATGTAGGTAATTTGTGTATTTTCTTTTTTCTGATTAACCTAGCTAGAAGCTTATGAATTTTTAAAAATTTTCTCAGTGAACTAACATTTGGTTTCACTGATTTTTTTTTTTTTGTCTATTATTTTCTGGTTTTTATTTTATTGCTTTCCTCTCTCAACTTCATATGTTCTTTCTTTCTTCTTGCCATCGGCTTAATTTGTTTGTTCTTTTTCTAGTTCTAAGGTGGAAGCTGAGGTCATTGATTTGAAACCTTTTTTTCTTTTCTAACATTTCAGTGATTATTTGAATAAATAAACAAAACATTGGGAAGGCAGCAAGTGCTATTGTGAAAATGGAGATAAGAAGATAGTTTTTGAGAATGCTTCTGATAAATGGGATTATTACCAGTAGTGTTTGGTGAATGGTTTATGGGAATAAGGAAGAAAGAGAAGACTATTAGGATTCCGAGGTTTATATTGAGAGAAATTGAATAGTGTATTACTGACGTAGGTACAGAATATAAAAGGACAGTTTAACTTAGTGATGATGTAATTCGGTTGTGGACAGATTGATTTTGATCTGCCTGTTAGACATCCATTTGGCTGTATCATGTTCATATTTGTATCTGGAGCTCAATAGAGAGGTCATGGCAGGAAATAAAGATTTGAAAGTCATCAGGGTGGAGGATATAGTTATTACTGTTTGGGAATAGGGGCCTAGTCTTGCCAAGGCCCCCCACGTTTGAAGAAACAGTGGATTTAGAAAAAAATGTAATGTTTCTAGACTTGTAAGATACTGTGCTCACCAAGTGTATAGTTATGGACCAGATGGGTCCTGTCGATGGTCTGTTTGCCGCCCACACTATCCATTACTAGCTTACTTTCCTGAGATGAATGTGTGTCCCAGCTGAAGCAGTGGACTGCCCTGTTTCTTCAGAAATAGCTACCAAATTTATTTAGTTAACCCTTGCAATTTTGATAAGGCTTTGAGAATACCAAAGAGAAGATATAGTACAAAAGAGAAGAGAGTGAAGACAGAACTCTTGAAAACATCAAGAATGCTAGAAGAGGGACAACCTGGCTGGCTGAGTTGGTAGAGCATGTGACTCTTGATCTTGGGGTGGTGAGTTTGAGCCCCACGTCGGGAGTAGAGATTACTTACAAAAAGGAAAGAAGTTAGAAGAGGATCAGCCAAGGCTAATGAAACCTAATGCAAAGCTGCCTTAAGGTCAAATGAGATGTGATGTGCTTACAAGCGGAGGCAGTTGCTACTTCTCAAATTCTAGACCACTGAACTAAGAAGCAACAAAGATCACTAGCAGCTGGAAAGAAGTAACAGTAAGACAAAAAAAAAGTACTGAATCATTTCATATATTAGAGACCGTGGAACCTCAGAACTGGTAGAATGAACGAGAGAGGCCAATTTTGTACAGGACCGAAGAGTTTACACTCTTCAGTTTGTTTCTTACACGGTCCTTTCTTCAGGTTGCAGAAACTGAGTCTCTGGGTAGTTTTTAGTACCTTTAGTACTTCGTATTGCATGGCCCTTAGATTTCCTGACTGGAAATGGAGTGCTCTTTCTACTCCAGCACAAGAGCTTAGGGAACTTCTAGCATGGCTGTCTCACTTTAAAATACTCGCTTATTTATGTGGATCAGATCAACCTCAGATCAAAACAGAGACCGTAAAATAGAATCCCATACCCTAAAAGTCTATCAAAAGAGCCATTTTAGAATTAGAATTTGTACAATGAGATGCCACCTGACTGCTGTTAGAATGGCTGTTGTCCAAAAGACAAAATGTTGATGAGGACGTGGAAAAAAGAGAACCCTTGCGTCAGGTTGATGGGAAGGTAAATTGGTGCAGCCACTGTGGCCAACAGTATGCGGGATCCTCAAAAATTAAAAATAGAAATACCATATGATCCAGCAATTCTACTTCTGAGTGTTTATCCAAAGAAAACAAACATACCAATTCAAGGGGATATTCACACCCCTGTGTTCATTGTGGCATTATTTACGATAGCCAGGATATGGAAGCAACCGAAGAGACCGTTGGTGGATGAATGGACACAGATGTGGTATACATACAGCGGAATACTACTCAGCCATAAAAAAGAACGAAATCTTGCCATTTGTGACTTGGATGGTCTTTGAGGGAATTATGCTAAACAAAATTAAGTCAGACAGAGAACGACAAATCCTGTATGTTTCCACTTACATGTAGACTCTAAAAAAAACCCAAGTGGACAAACAAAATAAAATGCACATTATAGATACAGAGAAGAGAATGCTGTTCAAATCATTATGTTTTACACTTGAAACTAATATAATGTTACATGGCAATTACACCTCAAGAAGAGAATAAAAAGTTTAGAATTTAATTAAAATTGTGTACTTTCTACTTGAAGTTTTACAGGACACATGTTTTAAAAATCCAGTTCTGACTTGTTCAGGCTTTACTGCACTATTAAAAAACAGATGTTCTGATATCATTTATTTTGTTTTTCAGGAAAGACTCTGTTTGCCTCATCATATTCTGGAAGAGAGAGGTCTTGTGAAAGTTGGTGTCACAGTGCAGGCTCTTCTTGAATTACCTACAACCAAGGCATCTCAGCTTTCTACGGCTTGATGTAACATTTCAAAATTTTAAGTGTATAGTTTCATTTATTTGAAGTGATTTAAAAAATCTCAAATTCGTGATAAGAATGTCTAATCAAAATTAATAATTTTATTAGGTCAATCCATAGCTTAAAAAAAATCATGTTAAAACATCAAAGTTAAATTTCAAATTGCCCAAACTTCTTTTGGGGAAAAAACTGGATTAACTTAATAAGAGTTTTTGATAAATTCAAATTCTCTTTTTACTGAGTCAGTTGATAACCTTCATTATTTTTCAAAAACCAGATTGATACTAAATTTAAGATGTGGTTTCAATTTAATAATCACATTAGGTTTACTTTTTTATATCAGAGCATACTAGTAAACACCTGGATGAGGTAATCATTTTTTTACCGATTTAAAACTATTCTATATTTGAGTTATTTAATACACTTCTAATTCTAGTTTATACACAGTTTCTTCAATCTTTGGTCTTAGTTTTCTAGAAAAAAATGAGTAGAAAATGCAGAACTCTGGCTTTATATTAAATTCTTTTAGTATTATAGGTTAGTGCCAAAATATTTTCAGTTGTACTGTAGACTGTTTACATGTGAAGTGCCTGTGTAATTGATGACTCTTACATAGTCTTAAGCATTTTTGCAATTTCTTTTTATGTATTAATGGAATCAATGGAACTTTAAAATATTTTAGTAGATTTTGTAAGGTCAGTTATATGTGAGGATTTAAATGTGCCTCACACGGTGACATTTGTGGTTTTTTATTTAGTCCATTGCAGTTTTCCTTAAATTGGTTATGTCATGTTGTCAAAAAAAAAAAAAAACAATGTTAATATGCTTAATTTATGCTATTTAATTTTGCAAAACTTAATCATCTTTTAATATGTATTATTTGAAGAGTATTTTATTTCTGTATTGAAAATGTTACACAAAGCAGTAAGGTTTTTGAGAAGTAGCCAAGTACTCATTATCAAGGACACTTTGATAAAACTGCCAAAGTTTGGATCTGTGTCTGGACTTTCAGTCGGCATGCTGCCATTAGCTGGGTTGTTTTTTTTTTTTTCAGATTCATAGAGCAGCGATTGAAGAATAGGTGTGTATTTGGAATCTGGCCATTTGTGGATCCTGTAAATCTTAGGATCCTCAATGAACATGATGTTGAATTAAACACAGACCATTCTATAAATATTTTCCTAAGTATGCTATGTTACCTAAAGTCCTTGTTTAGTTTGGAGCTGGATAAATTTACGTTGGTAGGAGTGCAGGAATTTTTCAAAAACATTACTGTAATAACTCAGTTTGCTATAGAAGAACCTTAGTATAATTACTTTTGTAGTAGCCAAGCAAGTACCATATCTTAAATATGTGATTATTTGCACTTGTTACCTCTTAATATGGATGCAACTTATTAAAAGTGTTGGCCTGGGTATTTCAAAGGGTATATATAAAAGGTAAAAACTAGTGTGCCAAATGGTATAATAAGGGTTGGTTTAGAAACAACTCTACTTTTATTGATCAGTTGGCAATGAAGCCATATAATTACATTTTGGCATTAGAATACACATGTGTTCTTTACATTCCCCAAGTGTGAAATTGGAGCTTTTAAAGAACTAAAGCTTCTTATAACTGTAAGGTTTAAAATTAAATTATTAGTAATTTATTACTTTAAATATTTCAGCTAATTAGTTACTATTTTTCAGTTGGATTTAAAAAAAAACTTCATTGGCATAATCAATCTCGCTAGTGAAAACTTGGGTAATAAAGGTAAGAAATGGCAAATAAAGATCTCAAGTTGTTAGTTTTTATTGTACAGATCTGACAGCGTTACAAATCAAGTGACCATTAAGAGCTACAGCAATCATTCATACTGCTTTCATAGTTCCCATGCGGTAGGATTCCTCTTCTCAGTCAGTCTAGATGTTAATTGTTTTACAGGTATTTTCCTGTTTCTCATTGAAATTATAGGCCATTTCCTTATTGCATTTCACTTACTTGTCAGTTATTGCTTTAAAGGGAAAATACACCAGAACCTCACTTACAGCATTCTTCGCCGCAAAGCATGATTCCATTTAAGATGGGTCCATCTGAGGTTCACATCATGTCAGTCTATTTACTCTAGTGCCAAAAGGCAACACCACCTCTAAGTCAGTTTCTCAGCATAGTCCCCAAGGACACATTTTATCAAGGCTCTGATGTATTTCTTTTAGTAGTTTTTAAAATAAGTGTAAATTTTATTCTAAATGGTTTTTATGGTTATTTTATATTTACTTCATCACTTATTGAATTAAGAATGATTATAATTATTTGAATTGGATTTGTGATTTGAAGGGGTTAAATAAGTCAAGCAAATATTTTATTAGGCCCTAAAAAATGTAGTAGATAGCTACTTCTGCTAAATCTTATTACTGTATGGCACAAGAAAGAAGTGATGTTGGATATGTTAGAATTGAAATAAGGAGTAAAAATGCATTACCATTTGTTTAATAATTATCTTTACAGAATGCTAGTTTATCGACTTTTCTAAGTGAATTTTTTGAAGAATTCAGAAATCTTTGTATTGGTCACAGATCTATCATAATTGATTTTCTGATGCATTTAAAAATAAATGGAACACTAAATGTATATTACCGATGCAAACTGTGGATAAAGTTGAATGAAAAAATTAAAGTCTGAGATTTCTTTTCTCTCTCTTTACTTCTTCTCCCAACATCACAGCATCCATCTTTCCTAGGTATTTGATAGCTTGTGTCTGTATTCTCTACTATGGAAAAATAGACTTCAAGAGGATATTTCATGTAAGTTGCTTAAGAGTTCAGATTCTCTTTACAGTTCCTAAGATACCGTCACAAAATAAATCACCTTTATATAAGTTAGACTCTTTAGATACATAAATGTCAGATAAACTTTTACGTAAAATAAAAGATAGGATAGGTGGTTATTTATATTGTAGAATTTAGTGTGAGGTATATGATTGAATTACCCTTAAGCAATTTGATTAAAAAAATCTTTCATTTTCAAGTAATTCCAGTTTTTAAAAGCTCCACCTATTTCATTAAAATGACTGTCATTTATTCATAATTATTACTCATCCTACTAGTGGAAGCTTATTCAGGTAAATATTATTATTAAAGGTGATATTGCCCCTGTAACTATAAAGCTACCCTAAAGTCTGAGATTTAAAGATGTGCTTAAGAAGTAAGTAAACAGTGGGGTGCCTGAGTGGCTCAGTCGGTTAAGTGGCCGACTTCGGCTCGGGTCATGATCTCACAGTTTGTGAGTTCGAGCCCCTCGTCGGGCTCTGTGCCGACAGCTCAGAGCCTGAAGCCTGCTTTGGATTCTGTGTCTCCTCCTCTCTCTGCCCCTCCCCAACTTGTGCTTTGTCTCTCTCTATCAAAAATAAATAAATGTAAAAAAAAGTTTTTTTGGAAAAGAAGTAAACATTGAGCATAAGTTGTTAAAAAAGTATCCTAACTTTATCACAGAATTTTGAATTGTCTTTATTTGCTTTAATAAATATTGATGTTATACATAGAGTGGTTCTAAGGTTCTCAGGAACCTGTCTCAGCATCCAGAGTGCTCTAACAGACTGGGTGCCCTTTGATACATTAATGTATATTAAGTTAATTTGGAAATGCCTAGATGTCTTCTCTTCCTTAAGGCGTAGTCTTTTTTATTTCTGCATTTTAAAACATGAAAAAAATCCCTGTGCTTATGGTGTTAAAATAGCTTAGATTTTCCACAGAAAGAGGGAGAGAGTGTGTGTGTGAGTGTGTGTGTGTGTGTGTGTGTGTGTGTGCACGCACGCACGCACGTGTTAAGCAAGGCTTCGTCTATTGTAGCCAAGGAGAGTCTTACTGCATTGGAAAATCAGAGTTTTTACAAGCTGTGAGAATTCTGACATCAGTAGTTTAGGATGGGAAGTTGCTGACTGAATCATTTGAAAGTTACCACAATTTGTAAAAGAGAAGATTCTTTAAAATTCTTTAAATTTTTTCTTTTAAAAAATTTTGAAGAAGCTATTGCAGCCTATTTTCTTTGATTCTTAAATACATAATATTATCCTGCCACTTGAAGATTAAGGAAAGTTAATCATTTTTACTGTATGCCATTAATATTCATCAAGGGTCTACCTAAATAGGCAAAAAATATATTAGGTATGTACATATGTAAATATATAAATAGAAATAGATTTTTCAGATAGCAAATTGAATTTTCTAGAACTTTTTCAGATACCTCAGTCACTTCTAATGCAAAGAAATAACAAGTAATGCTGTATAATTTATGAAGTAATAATATTATTCTATAGGACAGTGATTCTGAAACTTTAATATGCATGTGGAGCACCTAGTGACCTTATTAACCAAATACCAGTTGATTCAACAGTTCAGGGGTGGGCTTTCAGATTTTCCATTTCTTTTTTTTTTTTTTTTTTTTAATTTTTTTTTTCAACGTTTATTTATTTTTGGGACAGAGAGAGACAGAGCATGAACAGGGGAGGGGCAGAGAGAGAGGGAGACACAGAATCGGAAACAGGCTCCAGGCTCTGAGCCATCAGCCCAGAGCCTGACGCGGGGCTCGAACTCCCAGACCGCGAGATCGTGACCTGGCTGAAGTCGGACGCTTAACCGACTGCGCCACCCAGGCGCCCCCAGATTTTCCATTTCTAACAAGCTCCCAAGTGATGCAGATCTTGCTGGTTGAGTAATCAGTTTTAGTAATAAGGCTTTGTGGTCGTTCAAACTTTATGTCAGTATCAGTTTATTATACAATAGTAGTTCGATATTTTAAGTGATGATTCAAGGTCTTGGTAACAGGTACTTAGCATTTTTTAATAGGTCTCTATTCTGAAATGTGTTCTACTTTATTAAGAACTTTTGGATTTTCTTTTATGGTTTTATTTAATTATTTTCTTAAGTTTTTATATTAATTTCAGCTAGTTAACATACAGTGTTGTATTAGTTTCGGGTGAACAATATAGTGTTTGAACACTTCCATACATCACCTGGTACTCATCAGGACAGGTGCATTCCTTAGTCCCCATTGCCTATTTAACCCATTCCCCACCAACGCTTTCCCCTTCTTTTATGGTTTTAAAAGGTGTGCTTAGGGCGCCTTGGTGGCTCAGTGGAGTAAGCCTCCAACTCTTGATCTCGGCTCAGGTCATGATCTCTCAGTTCATGAGATTGAGCTCTGTGCTGACAGTGCAGAGCCTCCTTGGGATTCTCTGTCTCCCTCTGTCTCTGTCTCTCTCAAAATAAATTTTAAAAACTTAAAAAAAAAAAAGAGATGTTCTTGATGCTCTGATTAATACTATTTTTTAAATTTTCTTTTAAAATCTATTTTAAGCACACATGACCATGTGATTTTAGTCACATGAAGAATAATATAAGTATTTATAAAACTCAAGTTCATATAATGTTAAATTAGCAAATATTAACGCAAAGCATGTTCCTCTTTTGGAATGCTTAGAAAGAAAACTACACTTACTTTTCATGGTGTTCATGTTAGTCCATTCTCCTCTTGCTAGGCAGAAATTCTTGGTTTCAAGTTCAAAGCATACTTACTCTTTCAGGCTACCATGATGAATACAAAATTTGGGCCCCATACAAATACATACTTAATTTTAAATATTTATAATTTTTTAATGCTTATTTATTTTTGAGAGAGAAAGAGAGAGAGAGCGCGCGCGTGCGCTCAAGTGGGGGAGGGGGCGGAGAGAGAGGAAGACGCAGAATCCGAAGCAGGCTCCAGGCCCTGAGCTGTCAGCACAGAGCCCCACGCGGGGCTCAAACTCACAAACTGTGAACTCATGACCTGAGCTGAAATCAGACGCTTAACCGACTGAGCCACCCAGGCGCCCCAATTTACGGTTTTTTAATTAGAGTTCACACTTTCAGTTACAGATTACATCCCTTGTGAACAAATGGAAAAAGGTATTTATTTATTTCATTCCTTTTTTAAAGATGTTTATTTATTTATTTATTTTTAGAGACAGAGAATGAGAGCATGAGCAGGAGAGGGGCAGAGAGAGGGAGGGAGAAAGAATCCCAAGCAGGCTCCATGCTGTCAGTGTGGAGCCCAACGTGGGGCTTGATCTCACAACTGTGAGATCATGACCTGAGCTGAGATCAAGAGTTGGTGGCTTAACCGACTGAGCCACGCAGGTGCCTCTATTTCATTCCTTTTTTTTATGGTAAAGTAAGTTATATTGACTTAAAACATTTGGAATCATTTCACTTATTTTAGTGCCTCCCAAAGCATGTGGTAAATTGTCCATTAAAAATCAAATTAAAATACAAGTTAGCCTGAATTACCAAGGGCAGCTGAATGACTTCTGGGGCAAGATGACTCATTTACTCTGATGAAAATATGGGAAGGTTAATAATTAAATATAAAAAGGGAGAGCAGAATCATGTGAAACATTGTACTAGATGCTTTTTTATTAATTGAATTACAAATAATGAAATCCATATACTTTTACTGAAGTTTGTCTCTTATTCATAATCTTTAAAATTAAGATTGAGGGGCACCTGGGTGGCTCAGTCGGTTAAGCGGCCGACTTCGGCTCAGGTCATGATCTCGCGGTCCGTGAGTTCGAGCCCCGCGTCGGGCTCTGTGCTGACCGCTCAGAGCCTGGCACTTGTTTCGGATTCTGTGTCTCTCTCTCTCTCTCTGACCCTCCTCCATTCATGCTCTGTCTCTGTCTCAAAAATAAATAAACGTTAAAAAAATTTTTTTCAAATAATAAAATTAAGATTGATTTAGTGTTAGAAATTAGTGTTATGGTGTAACCTAAATTATAAAATCGTACTTAATTGCATATAATCATGCTTATTAGTGAAGAAACAACATCTATGCTGTATACATTTTTTTAAATAAAATGTACAAATATACCAAATGTACAAATGTACCGATATACAAAGTACTGGTATAATTTCTTGTTATTGTGTGCCACCAAAATTTCCAGGTGTTTTATGTAATAAGATAAGAAATAGTTCATGATACACTCCTAGGTATAATCATAAAAAATTTAATTCCATAAAAGCTTTTACAATTTGTGTACTGCTGCTGTTTCATTCTTTATACTAGGAAGCTGAGGCCCAGAATTATAAGAGAGAGAGCCCCAAATAAACTCATACTTACATGGTTAATTAATCTATGATAAAAAAGGGAAAAAAGTACAATGGATAAAGGACAGTCTGTCTTCATCAAATGGTTTTGGGAAAACTGGGCAGCAACATGTAGAAGAATGAAACTGGACCACTTTCTTACACCAAACACAAAAGGAAACTCCAAATGCATTAAAGACCTAAATGTGTTAGACATAAAACTATAAAACTCCGAAATGAGGAAATAGACAATAGCTTCTTGGACACCGGCCTTAGCAACATATTTATGGATAGGTCTCCTCAGGCAAGGAAAACAAAAGCAAAACTAAACTATTGTGACAACACCAAAATAAAAGACTTTTCTACAGTGAAGGAAACCATAAAAATGCAACCTACTGACGAGAGAAGACACTTACAAATGTCCAATAAGGGGTTAATATCTGAAATCTGTGAAGAACTTACACAACACTAAAAAAAGCCCTGATAATCCAATTAAAAAATGAGTAGAGATTGATAAATTTTTTATAGATTATGATACTAACACTTTATCAGATATGTTATTTGCAAATATCCTCCCATTCCAATGTTTGCCTTCTAGTTTGTTGATGGTTTCCTTCGCTGTGCAGAAGCTTTTTATCTTGATGAGGTCCCAATAGTTCATTTTTGCTTTTGTTTCCCTTGCCTCAGGAGATGTGTCTAGTAAGAAGTTGCTGTGACCAATGTCAAAGAGATTACTCCCTGTGTTCTCCTCTAGGACTTGATGGTGTCCTGCCTCACATTTAGGTCTTTCATCCATTTTGAATTTATTTTTGTGTTTGGCATAAGAAAGCGGTCCAGTTTCATTCTTTTCCATGTTGCTGTCCAGTTTTCCCAACACCATTTGTTGAAGAGACTGTCTTTTTTCCATTGGATATTCTTTCCTCCTGCAAAATCTGTAAAGAACTTATCAAAGTTAGGATGCCTGCGTGGCTCAGTCAGTTAAGCATCCAACTTCGGCTCAGGTCATGATCTCGTGGTCTGTGAGTGTGGGCCCCATGTCAGGCTCTATGCTGACAACTCGGAGCCTCGATCCTGCTTCAGATTCTGTGTCTCCCTCCCTCCCTCCCTCTCTCTCTCTCTCTCTCACTGCCCTTCCCCACTTGTGCTCTGTCTCTCTCTCTCAAAAATAAATAAACATTAAAAAAAATTGTAAGAACTTATCAAAGTCAACACCCAAAATACAAATAATCCAGTTAAGAAATGGGCAGAAGACGTGCATAGACATTTTTCCAAAGAAAACATACAGATGGCTAACAGATATGTGAAAAGATGCTCAACATCACTCATCATCAGGGAAATACAAATCAAAACTACAATGAGGGACGTCTGGGTGGCTCAGTCAGATAAGTGTCTGACTCTTGGTATCGGTTTGTGAGATAGAGCCCCGTGTTGGGCTGCACGCTGACAGCCCAGAGCATGCTTGGGATTCTCTCTCTCCCTTTCTCTCTGCCCCTCCCCCATGCTCGCTCTCTCTTTCTCTCAAAATAAATAAACTAAAAAAAAAAAAAACTGCAATGAGATATCCCCTCACACCTGTCAGAATGGCTAAAATTAACACAGGAAACAACAGATGTTGGCAAGGATGCAGTTAAAGGGGAATCTTCTTGCACTGCTGGTGGGAATGCAAACTGGTGCAGCCACTCTGGAAAATAGTATGGAGATTCCTCAAAGAGTTAAAAGTAGAACTACCCTACGACCCAGTAATTGCACTCCTAGGGATTTATCCAAAGGATATAAAAATGTTGATTTAAAGGGTCACATGCCCCTCAATGTTTATAGCAGCATTATCAACAGTAGCCAAATTATGGAAAGAGCCCAAAGGCTCATTGACTGATGAATGGATAAAGAAGAAGTGGTATATAATATACAATGGAATTCGTACAAGAGGATCACTGTTTCCCTAAGTTTTGGAGATCACTCAGTGCTGCGTTCAGTGAACCTTAAGTGTAATAATTTGTTATGTATTGTGCACAGAGCATAAGACAGACCCTTTAATCCAAAATTCCTTTACGAGCTATGGAACTTTGTGCTAACTTAACCTGTCTATATGGCTAGTACATGGAGTAGATGAAATGGGAATTGTGTAGATTGCCCAGCATAGCTCTTATGTGACGTAGGTTTCCTCCATTTGGATATTAAATGTGCAGATGGCCAAAGATATTTTGTTGAGAAAATTATATCATAATTCAGATGTAAGCTTTATATTGGTTGGCCACAGGATTGCCTGTAGGTAGGTACCAATCCTCCTTTATGGGTATCGTCTATTTAAAAGTCTAACAGGGGGCGCCTGGGTGGCTCAGTCGGTTGAGTGTCTGACTTCGGCTCAGGTCATGATCTCACAGCTCGTGAGTTTGAGCCCCGTGTCGGGCTCTGTGCTGACAGCTCGGAGCCTGGAGCCTGCTTCGGATTCTGTGCCTCCCTCTCTCTTTGCCCCACCCCACTCGCATTCTGTCTCTGTCTCAAAAATATATAAGCATTAAAAAAATTTTTTGAAAAAGAAAAAAAAGTCTAACAGTTGCTCAGTTGAAATTCCAGGTTTGCACTATAATGCAGAAGAGATTGCTTTAAACCAGAAGGTCTGATTATCTCCTTAGCAACAAAGTAACTTTAATATGATTCCTGCCATATTAAATACTTCATTTTGAGGTGGAATGCTTTCTCAGTGGTCCAACTAGAGGTAATGTATACAAATTATAAGCTTTTCAGGAATTTAAGTTCATCCCCACATTTTCTTGGTTAATTTGCTTCACACTTCATTTCATAAGTAGAAATGATCAGTTGAGAACTCCCTAATCTTTCCACTTGCAGATTGAACTACCCTTAAAACTATTGGATTATTCAGGACTCTTACAATGGAAGATGTGTCTTTCCACTTAATCAAAGGCCACCTATTATCTGAAGGGAAAAAAAAACAAAACAAAACTGTACTTTGCTTTTTTTGTTAGTTAATTTTCTTGCCTCCACCTTGATTGTTACTATCAAGATAAAAACACATGCTATTTGAAAACAATCACAAAACCCCCCACAGTACTCCCAGCAATTGGCTGCTGTTTCTGCTTGCCTACAAACCCAAATCTCTTAGAAGATTCCTTAAGCTGTCTCCACTTCCTCGCCTCCCATTCATCCTTCAGTCCCCTCTATTCTTCCCTACCTCCCCACCTCACTGACAAGGATTGCTCTTGCTAAAATCGCCATGATCTCAGTGTTTCCAGATATGGTCAGTTCTTTATTCTCATCATTTCTTTCGACCTCTCACCAGCTTTCCTCATTGTTGGCCTCTCCCTCCTTTCAACATTGCCCTCTCATATCTTTAGGACACTGTATTCTCCCAGTTTGCCTCCGCATTCCCCTGGCTACGCCTACCCTACTTCTAAATGAGAGGTTCTCAAACTTTAGTAATACACTACGATCACCTTGGAAGCTTGTTAAAATGCAGATTCTTGGGCATTCTCAGAAATTCTGATTTAAGAGCTCTGAATGAAGCCTAAGAACCTATCTTTGACCAGTACCCCCAAAGATTATGATACAGATGGGTCGTAAATCTCGGTTTTGAAAACCTTTGCTCTTTAGGTCACATTCCTGTGCCTTCTTTCTGTCTACTCTTTCTCTTTTGGAGAACTCCTCCACTTCTAACTATATCAATGCTTCTCAGCCATAGCTGCAATATAGAATCACCTAGGGAGCATTTAAAAACTTCCAGTGCCAATTACAGACCACATAGACGAATGCTGGGAATGTAGCTTAGACTGTACTATTATTAAAAGCTTCCCAGGTTATACTCCTTTGCAGCCAGAGTTGAGAACCGCACTATTCTGTAGACTTAGAACTTTTATCTTTGGCTTAACTGTTTCCTGAGTTTCAAACGAATGTATCCAGTTGCCTACTTAACATCATATTGTAGTATCTCAGACATCTCAATCCTAAAATAGCCAATAACGAACTATCGATTTTGAGGGTTCCTGCATGGCTCAGTTGGTTACGCGTTCAACTTTAGCTCAGAGTAATGATCTCACAGTTCATTAGTTCGAGCCCCGTGTTGGGCTCTGCACTGACCGTGCAAAGCCTGCTTGAGATTCTCTCTCTCTGTCCCTTCCACACTCACTCTGTCTCAAAATAAATAAACATAAAAAAGAACTACTGATTCTGCACCCTGGCCTCAAACACATTCATACCCATAGGAATAAATATTAATATCATCCACTCAGGTGCTCATGATAGGAAACTGGGTGTCATCTTTTTTAACTTTATTTTTCATATTCAAATCATTTGTAAGACTTGTCACTTTTTTTGATGAACCAAATTGAAATTTCATTTGTTTATGGGGCACCTGGGTGGCTCAGTCGCTTAAGCCTCTGATTTCGGTTCAGGTCATGATCTCACAATTCTTGGGTTCGAGCCCCCAGTTGGGCTCTGTACTGACAGCTCAGAGCCTGGAGCCTGCTTCGGATTCTGTGTCTCCCTCTCTCTCTCTCTGCCCCTCCCCTGCTCACACTCTGTCTCTCTCAAAAATAAATAAAACACTTTTTAAAATTTCATTTATTTATTAAAAATTATCTTAGGGGTACCTGGGTGGCTCAGTCGGTTAAGCATCCGACTTCAGCTCAGGCCGTGACCTCATAGGTTGTGGGTTCGAGCCCTGCATCGGGCTCTGTGCTGACAGCTCAGAGCCTGGAACCTGCTTCGGATTCTGTGTCTCCCTTTATCTCTGACCCTCCCCCGATCATGCTCTCTCTCTCTCTTTCTCTCAAAAATAAATAAACATTAAAAAATTTAAAAAATATATTTTAATTTGAATAATTGACACAATTGTGCAATAGTTGCAGATATATGACATAGTGATTAACGTTTTCTTATTTATTTATTTATTTATTGGAATTACTGTGGCCGAGGTCAAAGAGGTTGTGGCCTGTGCTCTCATCTAGGATTTTGATGGTTTCCTGCCTCACATTTAGGTCTTTCATCCATTTTGAGTTTATTTTTGTGTGTGGTATAAGCAAGTGGTCTAGTTTCATTCTTCTGCATGTTGCTGTCCAGTTCTCCCAGCACCATTTGTTGAAGAGACCGTCTTTTTTCCATTGGATACTCTTTCCTGCTTTGTCAAAGATTAGTTCGCCTATAATTATGTTTTTATAAGGGCAGATTCTTCAGAAAAGGAAGGATTATTTGTCAAGATGGAGTTTTCAGACCTGCTTGCTTTGGATCACAGGGACAAACTTGGGAGGCAGAGACTTTCTTATTGTAACACAATGGCAATATTCATTTATATTCCTTCATACAGAGAGAGGGTTTTTTTCAACACCATGTACTAAGTAATCCATTATTTTTCCTTTGATTTGTGGTGCCATCTTTGTTATTTAAAAAAAAATTTTTAATGTTTATTTATTTTTGAGACAGAGACAGAGCATGAACGGGGGAGGGGCAGAGAGAGAGGGAGACACAGAATCTGAAACAGGCTCCAGGCTCTGAGCTGTCAGCACAGAGTCCGACGTGGAGCTCGAACCCACGGACCGTAAGATCATGACCTGAGCCGAAGTCGGACGTTCAACTGACTGAGCCACCCAGGCGCCCCATCTTTGTTATTTTAAATTGTCACATAAACACGTGTCTATCTATGTGCTTCCTATTTTGTTATATAGGTGTATTTGTTGCAATAGTATTACGGTTTTCTAAAAAGTAAAAAAAAAAAAAGTTATTATGGCACTTTCTTCACCCTTCTTAAGGTTGACATAACAATGCGTGGACCTTTATTATACTGTGTACATTTTTAGGACATTTATTTACTTTCTTAAAAAAACGAACTAGAATTTTAGTTGAGATTACATAGGATTTAAATATTAATTGGGGATAATTGATGCATTTGTAACAAGTCATTCCAGCCAGGAGTACGGAATGTATGTCTATTTGGCTTTTCTGTGTCTGCTATTAGAATTTATCATTTTCTCCATAGAGACCTTTGGCCTTCCTGATTAAGTTAATGCCTGGATATTTTATGATTTTGATGCAATTGCGAATGGTACTTTTGAAATTATATTTTTACTTAGTTATTGCGGACATGGTAAAATGCTCTTTAGTTTGTGTTTGGAGGGCGCCTGGGTGGCGCAGTCGGTTAAGCGTCCGACTTCAGCCAGGTCACGATCTCGCGGTCCGGGAGTTCGAGCCCCGCGTCGGGCTCTGGGCTGATGGCTCAGAGCCTGGAGCCAGTTTCCGATTCTGTGTCTCCCTCTGTCTCTGCCCCTCCCCCGTTCATGCTCTGTCTCTCTCTGTCCCAAAAATAAATAAACGTTGAAAAAAAAAAATTAAAAAAAAAAAAAAAGAACACCCATCTCAATTAAAATAAAAGAGAGATCCACACTTACAAACCTTGTGGTAATACATAGAACACCAGAGGAAAAGCAAAAGACAAAACACCTAGAGTGAAAAGAGCTACAAAGCATCAGTGATTCGCTTAATTGCTTATTTCTCTAATACGGCAATGAAAGGTAGAAGGCAGGAGAATAATATCTTCAGTGTCTGATAGAAAGTCATTATCAACTAAGAACTATATACTCAATGAGACCATTTTTTAAAAATTCTTATTTTTGAGGGGTGCCTGCGTGGCTCAGTCGGTTAAGTGTCCAAGTCTGTTTCGGCTCAGGTCATTATCTCATGGTTTGTGAGTTCAAGCCCCACATCGGGTTCCATGCTGACCGTGCGGAGCCTGCTTGAGATTCTCTCTCCCCCTCTCTGCCCCTCCCCCTCTCACTCTCTCTGTCTCTCTCTCTCAAAAATAAATAAACTTTAAAAAAATTATAAAAATATTTATTTTTGAGACACTGCAAGTGGGGGAGGGGCAGAGAGAGAGGGAAAAAGGATCTGAAGCAGGATCTGTGCTGACAGCAGTGAGCCCGATGATGGGGCTCAAACCCACGAACTGCGAGATCATGACCTGAGCTGAAGTCAGACGCTCAACCCACTGAGCCACCCAGGCGCCCCTGTGAGACCATTTTTTTAAAGGCTAGGACAAAATTATATTTATAGACACGTGACAAGATTATTTACCACCCATTGAGTCGTGTTGATGAAAATTTTAAAGTAAGTACTTTTTTTTTTTTGGAGAAGGAAAATGATCTGAGATCATCCGAGATTTGAGGACAAATGACAAATAAAGGTAGAAGTAAATATATGGGTAAATCAAAACCACCATTGACTGTATTAAGTGATAAGAACAATGGCTAATTTAAAGAAAATATAATAAAATTAAAATACGAGACTATATTCAAGTAACTTATGAGGAAGGTGCGATTTGAGTTAATGTTCTGTGTTGCTTGTCTTTTCAGGAGGAGGTAAGATGTTGTTTAACTTGGGACTTTAAACATGCATGATAAAATGTCTTAGGAAACCACTAAAAAAGATTAAAGAAAAATATTCTAAAAAAATGTTTTTAATGGTTATTTTTGAGAGGAAGAGAGACAGAGAGAGAGAGAGAGAGCACATGAACAGGGGAGGGGCAGAGAGAGAGGGAGACACAGGATTTGAAGCAGGCTCCAGACTCTGAGCTGTCAGCACAGAGCGCGACGCGGGGCTCAAACCCACGAACCATGAGATCATGACTGAGCTGATGTTGGATGCTTAACCGATTGAGCCACCCAGGCGCCCCTAAAGAAAAATATTCTAAAATAAAAGGGGGAGATGGCATGAGAAAAAAAAGTCAATCAAAATGGAAGGATGATGGGGCGCCTGGGTGGCGCAGTCGGTTGGGCGTCCGACTTCAGCCAGGTCACGATCTCGCGGTCCGTGAGTTCGAGCCCCGCGTCAGGCTCTGGGCTGATGGCTCGGAGCCTGGAGCCTGTTTCCGAGTCTGTGTCTCCCTCTCTCTCTGCCCCTCCCCCATTCATGCTCTGTCTCTCTCTGTCCCAAAAATAAATAAAAACGTTGGAAAAAAAATTAAAAAAAAAAAATGGAAGGATGATGAGGGAAGCATTTCCACATTGGTGGAGTAGGGACCTCTGAAAATCCATTCCTTCATACAGGAAATGAGAATACTAGCAAAAAAAATGTCAGAATTAACTTTTTCACAACCTTCACTGTGCAGAAGCTTTTTATCCTGATGAAGTATCAATGGCTTATTTTTGCTTTTGTTTACCTTGCCCCAGAAGACATATCTAGTAGGAAGTTGCTATGGCCGATGTCAAAGAGGTTACTGCCTGTGTTCTCCTCTAGGATTTTGATGGTCTTCTATCTCACATTTAGATCTTTCATCCATTTTGAATTTATTTTTGTGTGTGGTGTAAGCAAGTGGTCCAGTTTTGTTCTTTTGCATGTTGCTCTCCAGTTTTCCCAACACCGCTTGTTGAAGAAACTGTCTTTTTTCCATTGTCCTGCTTTTTCAAAGATGAGTTGACCATATAGTTGTGCGTCTATTTCTGGGTTTTCTATTCTGTTCCATTGCGCCAGTACCATACTGTCTTGATGATTACGGCTTTGTAATATAGCTTTAAGTCCAGAATTATGGTGCCTCCAGCTTTCCTTTTCTTTTTCAAGATTGTTTTGGTTATTCAGGGTCTTTTGTGGTTCCATACGAATTTTAGGATTGTTTGTTCTAGCTCTGTGAAAATGCTGCTGGTATTTTGATAAGGATTGCATTAAATGTGTAGATTGCTTTGAGTAGTATAGACATTTTAATAATACTTGTTCTTCCAATCTATGAGCATGGAATGTTTTTCCATTTCTTTGTGTGATCTTCAATTTCTTGCATCAGTGTTTTATAGTTTTCAGAATACATATGTTTTGGCTCTTTGGTTAGGTTTATTCCTTAGGTATCTTATGGTTTTGGGTGCAGTAGTAAATGGGATCAATTCCTTGATTTCTCTTTCTGCTGCTTCGTTATTGGTGTATAGAAATGCAACAAATTTCTGTATGTTGATTCTGTATCCTGTGACCTTACTGAATTTGTGTATCAGTTCTAGCAATTTTTTTGGGGTTGAGACTTTTGAGTTTTCCCCATAGAGTATCACATCATCTGCAAATAGTGAAAATTCGACTTCTTCTTTGCCAATTTGGATGCCTTTTATTTCTGTTATCTGATTGCTGAGGCTAGGACTTGCAGTGCTGTGTAAAAAACAATGGTGAGAGTAGACATCCCTGTCTTGCCCCTGACCTTAAAGGAAAAGTTCTCAGTTATTACCCATTGAGGATGATCTTGGCTGTGGGTTTTTCATACATGGCCTTTTTGATGCTGAGGTATGTTCCACGTATCCTTAATTTATTGAGGGTTTTTTTTACCATGAATGGATGTTGTACTTTGTTAAATGCTTTTCCTGCATCAGAATCGGCAAATCTATAGAGAGAGAACATAGATTAATAGTTTCTACGTTTGACAGGGTCGGAGCAGGGTTGTGGGTGGGTGGGCATGCTAGTGAATCTGAGATTTCTTTTTGGGCTGATAAAAATATTCTAAAATTGACGGTATTAATGTTTGCACAATTCTTTGTACTAAAATCTGTTCAATTGTTCACTTTAAAAAGGTGGGTTGTACGATATGTGAATCATATCCCAAAGCCATTATTTAAAAAAGATAATAAAATACAGAGAAACACAAGACAAAAAATATAAAATAACTTCAGGCAATAAATGTAAATAGAGCTAAATTTCCTGTTAAACACACAGATTGTCAGACCGAATCAATATATTAAAAAGAAAAATACATAAATATATGCTGTTAACAAGGTATGTTGAGAGGTTGAATGTAAAATCATGGTGAAGTTAGCAGCCAAATTATAACAATAAAGAGCTTATATATTATACTGAGACATAATGGGCAATAAGTATGATACATTCGTATTGACAGTTAACCTCAAAATAAAAGTTTCAACTCATTATGAAGATGTCATAATTCCAAACTTGCATGTACCCAGTATCTTAGCCTTAAAACACATAGAGCAAAATCTATAGATAGAATATAAACAAATAACAAATGTACCATCATAGATATTTAAAAAAAATTTTTTTAACGTTTATTTATTTTTGAGACAGAGAGAGACAGAGCATGAATAGGGGAGGGGCAGAGAGAGAGGGAGACACAGAATCTGAAACAGGCTCCTGGCTCTGAGCTGTCAGCACAGAGCCCGACGCGGGGCTCGAACTCACGGACTGTGAGATCATGACCTGAGCCGAAGTCGGACACTTAACCGACTGAGCCACCCAGGCGCCCCCCATCATAGATATTTTAACATGTCTTTCTCAGTGTTTGATTCATCAAGAAACCAAAAAATGAGTAAGGATAAAAATTATAACAGCACCATGAACATATTTGATTGAATACACTTTTTAGTAAAATCTAACTACATTGCCCCCAGCAAGCCTTAGGCCACAAAACATGGGAGCTGATACTGACAACAGAGGGTTGAAGTGATAGAACATGAAATCTAAATTTGATAGGGAATAAAAGAAAAGATGATGGAGAGTTTATATGGATAAAGCAGATGAGTTTGTGAAATAGTGGTGCAAGAATTGACATCCTGAGATCGGGAGAGTGAGAATCACGAAAGCATTGTCAAATGGCATGGTGACCAAATTTAGTTCAGAGGTAATTAGTGCTGTGTGACTACAAGGTCCAGAGGGTTGCCGTGGAAATGTCTGCCCCAAATGGGGTGGAAGTCATGGGAGATGAAGATTAAGGTACTCCTAGTCCAGAATGATGGATAGATCATTAACGTAGATTTGGAACACCTTAGGATGTCCAGACATGAGTGGAAAAGAATACTGAAGTAACCACGAGTCAAATCTAATGAATGGAGGAACATGAGCAGCGATTGGTAGTTCCACAACCAAAGAAGGTGTGTTTAGATGCCATAAAGCAACATTTTCCCAGGCAATAAACCAAGGTTTTTACAGATGTGTCCAGCTCTAAAAGAAGTATGAAATGAAGCAGACACTGATCCCATTACTTGATCCAAGGGTCAATTTAATGTTAGAGAAATAGCAGCCTCCACTTGATGGTGTGGGAAGAGGAGTGTTATCAAGAGATTAACCTGTTTAAATTGAGGTTAGAGAAAGTTAAAGTTGGTGAAAGGAGCTTAAATTGTAATACAGTTTGTTGAAATGTAATGGAGGTTTAAAAGATAAAATGGAGAGGTAAGAGATAAAGAGATCAGTGGTAGGTTTAGTCAGGGGATAAAGGAACAATAGTTAGAAGGAGAACAGACAGCCGAATGACCTTACATTCTGGGAGCTGATCAAGGATGTGTGGATTAAGCTGCTTGATAGTGATTAGAAATCCTGATGTTTCTCCAGTGGATGGCAGTGAACAGGTGTAGGTCCCTTACACTTCTGAGAGGATTTGAGTCTTTGCTGGATTCAAGGGAGGGAGTTATTATCTGGTTTGAATTCTTGGGGATCTGGCTTATAGCTCTAAAGATTCACAGAGTAGATATGAGATTCCCATTAGCAACCTATTTTTCATTGCATTGAGCCTTTTGAAGAGTCCAGGCTCGATGTTCTGCAGAATGTCCCACATTCTGGATTTATTAGAATGTTTCCTTATGATTAGCTTCAGGTAAAACATCTAGGAAGAAGATCACATGAGTGGTGTGTATAATTCCCACAGTATCCAATGAGGAGTCACATCATATCAAGCCATTCCGTTGTTGTCCTCAAGCTTGACCACTTGGTTAATGTGGTAGCCACCAGATCTGTCCATTGCAAAATAGTATTTCATCTTTGGTCCAATCAGCCATAGCTTGAGGGTGAACAGGGTCATACGGTATCGACCTTGGCGATACATACTCAGCAGAGATGTGAGACACAGATAATAAGTGAGGACTAGTATACACATATGATCCATGTATGGTATAAATCGATAAGAGCTGGAAGAGAAGGGCTTATAGGAACATAAATGAGGGAGCACTTCTGTGTTTCTAGAGTGGCAGTGGTGGTTGTGGAGGAAATGAAGGGAAAGCTGTGGAGCAAAGGTGATATTTCAGAGTTGGATCTTTGTTTATTGTTTTTTAATGTTTATTTATTTATTTATTTATTTATTTATTTATGAGAAAGAGAGAGCACGCAAGCAGGGGAGGGACAGAGAGAGAGGGAGAGAGAGAATCCCAAGCAGGCTCTGCATTGTCAGCATAGACACTTAGTCACATTGCAGGGCTCAAACCCATGAACTGTGAGATCACAACCTGAGCCGAAATCAAGCGTCAGATGCTTAACTGACTGAGCCACGCAGGTTCCCAAGAACGTTGGATCTTTAAAGATGAGTTAGAAGTTAGAGAGGGAGGGAGGCAAACCATAAGAGACTCTTAAAAACTGAGAATTGGGGGCGCCTGGGTGGCGCAGTCGGTTAAGCGTCCGACTTCAGCCAGGTCACGATCTCACGTTCCGTGAGTTCGAGCCCCGCGTCAGGCTCTGGGCTGATGGCTCAGAGCCTGGAGCCTGTTTCCGATTCTGTGTCTCCCTCTCTCTCTGCCCCTCGCCCGTTCATGCTCTGTCTCTCTCTCTGTCCCAAAAATAAATAAACGTTGAAAAAAAAAAAACTGAGAATAAACTGAGGGTTGATGGGGGGGTGAGAGGGAGGGGAAAGTGGGTGATGGGCATTGAGGAAGGCACCTGTTGGGATGAGCACTGGGTGTTGTATGGAAACCAATTTGACAATACATTTCATATTAAAAAAATAATAATTAAAGATGAGTTAGAGTTTTATTAGTGACTGAAGGGGGTGAGGGCATCCCAGGCAGTGAGAATAAGCACGAGAAAAACAAGCTGAAAATAGGGGCCTGAAATTCCATGGTTCATCTGGGAGAAAAGTAAACAAAATAAAAATATAAATACATACATTAAATAAATTACTTAAAAAATAAATATAAAAGTTCATAGTCATTAAAAGAAAAAATACACACATACATACACAAAATAAATCCATCCATCCATCCATCCATCCATCCATCTATCCAGAGTGTTAGCATGTAAGACGTATGGAAATGAGTGGTTGGAGATGACGTTAGGAAGGTAGACTAGGGTTAGTTATGAAAGACCCTGAGCTCCATGGTAAGGAATTTAGCCATAGTTCTTTAAGTGGTGAATGTGAATGAAGGAAAGGAATATTCGGATTGACCTTTTAGAGGTATGTGTGGATGACTGTGGCAGATAAGAGGGAAGATTGGCAAGAAGTGTGAGAAAGGTTTTTGTGAGAAATGAGGACACAGACTAGGTCAGTGGTAGTGGAGTTAGAAGACGGAACTGATATGAAGGAGTTTCTAAGGGATGAAATCAACTGTACTTGATGAGTGCCTACATGTGGGCACTGGAGAAACAAAGACTGTTCTAGGCTTTCCGACTTGAATCGTATTGATGGTGATGCCATTACCAACAGTATAAAGAAGGTAGTAGGAGAAACAGATTTAGAACAGGAAAGAAATTCTACGTGTATTGAATTTCAGTGACCTGAAATAAGTTACAATTTCTTATTGCAATTTCATTTTTCCTCTTTTTTATGAAGCTATTTTTTTTTCCATTTTATTTTTTTAAATTTTTTTTTTCAACGTTTATTTATTTTTGGGACAGAGAGAGACAGAGCATGAACAGGCGAGGGGCAGAGAGAGAGGGAGACACAGAATCGGAAACAGGCTCCAGGCTCTGAGCCATCAGCCCAGAGCCTGACGCGGGGCTCGAACTCCCGGACCGCGAGATCGTGACCTGGCTGAAGTCGGACGCTTAACCGACTGCGCCACCCAGGCGCCCCTTTTTTTCCATTTTAATTCCGTATTCCTACCTGGATCATAGAGAGTAAACCGGTGTGATATGAACAACATACATTCCAGGTAGGCATGATAGAGAGCAAAGATAGAGACCTAAAGGTAACCAGGAAGGAATCGATCAGTTGTTCCCTGGGCTAGACATTGGCCGTCTGTCTTCGTGATATCTGAACCAATTTGGATTGAAAGTTAAGGGAAGAGCTGTTCTCAGGATTTGTGTACCTGCTCATTGATATGCTTTATGAAGTAACTTGAGCCATTTAATTTTCCAGTCACGTGAGAAAAATCAACCCACAGAATGATGCTCAACTTTTGAAGATTTGCAAGGTTTAATTAAAATATTTCTGTTTCCGGGGCGCCTGGGTGGCGCAGTCGGTTAAGCGTCCGACTTCAGCTCAGGTCACGATCTCGCGGTCCGCGAGTTCGAGCCCCGCGTCGGGCTCTGGGCTGATGGCTCAGAGCCTGGAGCCTGTTTCCGATTCTGTGTCTCCCTCTCTCTCTGCCCCTCCCCCGTTCATGCTCTGTCTCTCTCTGTCCCAAAAATAAATAAACGTTGAAAAAAAAAATATTTCTGTTTCCTTAGAAGCCAGGCATTTGTTGTACTGATCTTAAGTAAGATCCATCAAGTATTTTCTTTTTCTTGAATTCCTTTGTTTTTCCGACAAAGCTGTTTTTATTTATGATAACCGATTCCACTGAACTCTTTAATTTCAATCGACGCTAAAAATAAACCCCCTAGAGGAGGGACAATACTGAACAAAGAGAGAAAATAGGCCAACGCTATGACACGGAGCTGCATGCACAGCTGGCTGTGTACTAATAAACAAAATCCAAGAAGACTGGGTTCTTAGGAATTTTTCCCAAATGATGGTCATGATCTGTGCCTTCCAAGAATAATACGTGCAGTATTTTAATAAGGGTAGAGAAGGCGTGGGTAACAAGATCTCTATTTTCATCAGCGTTTTCAGGTCATGACACGTAAACAAAGATGTCTGCCTTATACATTCCTGGGAACGTGGAAGAAATCTTTAAGTCCTTTATCAAAAGGTTGATAATTTTGAAAATATTTTTAAACAAGAATAATCCATTTATGACACTTCAAATAAAACTCCAAGATTTCTAGGGTGCACAGGGGCTTCAAGGCATGGGTGGTGGTGTCCCCTCTGATCCAAAGCAAGTTCTTTCTTTTGGAAATACCACTGCCAATTTCCTCTCTGTGTAATTTAGGTTATATTGTGTAATGGTCAGGGTTTAGAACTCAGTCTTTCCAGATGTATTTTGTTCCAGTGTTCTCTTCCTGAACTGTCTCATTTTTTTCTAGGGTAAAGAGTGTCTGATAGAATTTTGATTCTGAACATCAACTTGGGGTGAGAAAACAGAGACTGAGGCACTGCGATGGGAAAAAGAGAAAACCATATACCTGTTTGCCTGTATGTCATGTTTTCTTGCTTTTTACTTGGCTTTCTACTCTTGAGTACTTCTTCTATTTTGTGTGAAATTCAAAAATTTCACACTGATTCTTTCTCTTCCAATCTGCTAGATCAACTCTGTCTGGATTAGTAATTAAAGAACAGAGAATAAGAAATGAGGTATAAAACAGAATGAGGAATCTGCAGGAAAGGAAAAAATAGAGGGAACCAGATCTGGAAAGGGACATCATACACTTTATGAAGCAAAAAAACAAAAAACAAAAAACAAAAAACAAAAAACAAAAAAAATACCCACCACTTCCCTTCTATTATCCTTGTTCAGCCTTTCTCCCCACCTCCATCATCCTTCTTTTTGTTCTTCATCGTCTTCCTGCCTAGCCTGATTTTCCTTTCTATCAGGCTTTGCCCTTTGCTACCTTGTTAGCTACTTCCTTGAAGATTAACGGACATACCTAAAAGTATTATTCTCACAGGCATTTGCCTTTTACGAAAAGGCTGTTACAAACGAGAATGAATTCTAGGCCTAAGAATGAATTCCTAATGGTTTGATGGAATTGGCTTCACCATTTGTAGAAGTGTGTGCTTCGTGCCCTACTTCCATACTTCTCCCTTTTGCATCTGCTTCCCTCTCTGACCTCATTCTTCCAGCCACCCCAGTCTCCACCAGGCTTTCTACATGTTCAGTTCCCAGAAAATATTAGTACTTTCACCAGGATAGCGTGATGTATGTATGTATGAGGAGGAGAGTGGACAACACCTAAATGTACACACACGTACAAATGTATGTGGGGACAGGGTTGCAAACTTGACTGAGAGCTATAATTCCAGACTGTGAGGAATGAAGACTGTCAATCCAAGCAACAACATCAGAACTTCTCTCACAGGGGTCGCCTGCTTGTCCACTGCATTCAGGCAAAGAGGATTTTATCTATTTCAAGAAACTCTTCTATCTGTGATTTCTTACTTGCTAGCTGATTGGATTGTCTTCCAGTGAAATATGATTATTAGATCTGTGATACAGGCTTGAACATAAGCTTTGGTCTTTTTAGTTACCCAGAAACTATAGTAAATCTCTCTCTCTCTCTCTCTCTGTATTCCCTTTGAATTGGCTTTTTTCCTCTTTCAGGGTAGCAGTATGTGCAGGGGCAGATGCTTAACCCTTTATTGCTCTAGGGAACTGTAAGAGGCAACCAAGATGATCTTAGGGAATGTGGGAGGAAAAAGGGAACACACAGAGGCTTAATTCTTTTCAAGACCACCCTGAACTTAGATATGGACTGGAAATAAAAGAGAAAAATAAAATATAAACCTTGCCAGTTCATGAGGAAATCATCTCTTTTAGTATGATACTCTACGATCCTTTGGGAAAAGAACAGTTTGTATGAAAAAAAGATACAGATGGGACTATAATAAGTTGGAAGATGTGTAAACACAGTGATCTGGTTGTGAACTGTTTCTCCAAGAGCACACGTGTGAAGATGTTCCCCCAGCCTTCCTTAGTCTTGATTCCCTGTGCATTTGGATATTGTCGTCTTTCTTATGTCTCTTTAAAAATCAACGGCGGACTGATGGCTGTTTACCAATCTGTGTTCTCCCCTCCTTCCTGTGCACACAGCTAGACTCCATTTCCTAGCTTTTCTTGCAGTTAGGTTAGGCCTTCTAAGTTCTCTTCAATGCAATGGGAGCAGAAATTACAGATGTCAATTCCAGGACGTTTCCACAGAACCTCCACACATGTACTTGCGAGCTTTATTTGCCTCCCCGTAAGAAGGAATGATGGTGACCAAAGCAACATTGGAATCCGTGTGTCTATGTGTTGAAAACAGAGAGGCCATCTGATGACCTGAATACCTGCTCTGGATTGTTACATGAATACGAATTAAGCCTTCGTTGCATTTGAACCATTACATGTATGTGTTTACAGTTTAATCAACCCCATAACATTGTAGAAGGAGCACACTGTATCTCCCACAAAATCTGGCACAATGCTGCATAGGGACTCAAAGAAAAATGGTTGACTGCAAAAGCCCCTACACTAGCCCATTCATGAGAGAGCTCCCTGAGGGTATAATTACCATAGAACGCTACCTTGCAAAATTCCCACATCCGTACATAATTTCATTACCTTTTTAAAATTTTATTTTAGACAGAAAGAGAGAGAGTACAAGTGGGGGAGAGGGGCAGAGGGAGAGAGAATCTTAAGCAGGCTCCATGCTCAGTGAAGGAGCTGGACGCGGGGCTCGATCCCACGACCCTGGGGTCATGACCTAAGCCAAAATCAAGAGTTGGATGCTCAACCAACTGAGCCACCCAGGCGCCCCAATAATTTCATTTATCTTAAGTGATAATTGATATTCGGGTATTAAGCACGTACTGAATGCCGTGTTTTAACTCACAAAACGTCCTGGTGAGGAGATGATATTACTTCCATTTAACATATGAGGAAACAAGTTCAGAGAATTAAGCCACTTTCCCAAGACCATTCAGCTTCTAAGTGGCTGAACTGGGGTTCAAATTCAAGCCTCTCGGACTTCAAAACTCTTTCCATTATACCATGCTTCCTTAAATATGTGCTAGGTTTAATATACCATGTCGGTTGTTTAGATTTATAATCTTGAGAACATAATATGATTCAGAGCCAAGTATCATCACTTGGAATTTAGTAAGTCTCTCAATAAAAATAATGACACATGAGCTATATAATCTTAGCCAATTAACAGAACCACTTAATTAGTCCGGTAATCAGCTTATGACCGCCTTTTACACTCTTTCTCCCTCA
Source organism: Lynx rufus (assembly GCF_022079265.1). Taxonomy (NCBI): domain Eukaryota; kingdom Metazoa; phylum Chordata; class Mammalia; order Carnivora; family Felidae; genus Lynx; species Lynx rufus. The sequence continues at coordinate 10,771,174 of NW_025814833.1, read as the reverse complement.
GTGATCTTTAAAATTACAGAGCAAATATAGTAAAAGCTCAGCTAGAAGAAATGAAGAGCTGGAAGAGATTGAATCTGAGACAGTATGGCTAAATTATTTTCTGGTTAGGGATCAGAAAGCAACGGAACACATTTTTCTTTGTAGTCTTTTTTGAAAAAAATCTTTTAAAATTCAGAAATTGAGTCTGTTCAACAGACTGGTGAAGTGGTATCCCAAACTAGAGATGTGCTCTAGGGATTGTTTCAGATGGATATCAGAGTTGAGTATACATATAAGAACGTTTACGCTTTAGGGGCGCCTAGGGGCTCAGTCGGTTAAGCGTCCGACTTCAGCTCAGGTCACGATCTCGCGGTCCGGGAGTTCGAACCCCACGTCGGGCTCTGGGCTGACTGCTCAGAGCCTGGAGCCTGTTTCCGATTCTGTGTCTCCCTCTCTCTGACCCTGCCCCGTTCATGCTCTGTCTCTCTCTGTCTCAAAAATAAATAAACGTTAAAAAAAATTTTTTTAAAAAAGAATGTCTACTCTTTATTAATCAAGAATGATGAGTCTGGTTTGTTATACAAAATAACTGTAAAATAATTAATTTATAAAATATGAAATGTATATAATTACACGCAAACACAGACATATAAAAACAATGTTATCACTTGGTGTGTTTGACAACAGAGGGTCATATGTGATGTCATATTTATGAGTTGTCTGCAGCAAAAGTATGGAGGAGTGGACAGAAACTTCATTTATTAGTTTAACTTCACCTCCTTGCAAGATGTCGCAGTTTGCACGTTCCCAATTAAATTTCTCAATCACATTACCAAGTTTATTTTTAATAAACTAACCATCATTTTGTGAGACTCCTGCAAAGAACACGGATGATATTACTAATAACGTATGCATAGATGAACAAGATATTGACAGTATTCTTAGTCAGCCACGCTATTAGTTAATATATGAGACACAAAAACAAATACATACAAAACAAATTCAAAAACCATGATGATCTAATTAGATCTGCTAATTAGATCTGGCTTACAGGGGCGTCTGGGTGGCTCAGTAGGTTAAGCATCCAACTCCGGCTCAGGTCATGATCTCACGGTTCATGAGTTTGAGCCCCACGTCGGGCCCTGTGCTGATGGCTCAGAGCCTGGAGCCTGCTTCGGATTCTGTGTCTCCCTCTCTCTCTCTGCCCCTCTCCCACTCGTGCTCTGTCTCTGTCTCTCTCAAAAGTAAACATTAAAAAAACCCTAAAATGTTGGCCTACACAGTTCAAAGTTAACAGGAAGACTTTGGTATATCAATTTGTATCCTGTATAGTAGCAGTAAGCGTCACCCTAAATATGTTCCATGCCTTACGACATTAGCTAATTATGACACTACACGTGTATAATTTACAAACAAACACTTCTACTGAGAGGCTATGTTCAAAATAAGAAAATACCATAGAGTTTATTATCTACAAAGTTGGAATCGCTTCTCGGCCTTTTGGCTAAGATCAAGTGTACAAAGTTGGGAAACCAACATCTTCACACAATATCTTATCTTACGGTATTGGCAATATTGATTTACATATCTGTTTTCTATACTAAATATTAATTTCCTTGAGGGGAGAAGGGCTGTGTATTATGTTTGTATCTAGAATATGTAGCTCTTGGTTTTAGAGCGGTAGGTACTCAATTAGTATCTGCTAAATGGAAATCGAAATTTGTCGCCAACATTAAATGACAGCAAGAACTAAAATAGCCTGAATTCTTTTACCACATATAGGTAGGTTTTGGTCATCTGATGTTGAAATATGCACTTTTGTGTTTCTCCCCTAGAAAATGGGCTGAATATTTCCTGTTCTACCACTGATACTTCTTCTACCTATTTCAGTGGTTTTTTATGAAACTGCACGCAAAAATGAAGATAAATGTTAAAACCACGTACACCTCCGGGGTGCCTGGGTGGCTCAGTCGGTTAAGCATCCAACTCTAGGTTCAGCGCAGGTCATGGTCTCACGGTTTGTGAGTTTGAGCCCTTGGACTCAGCACTGATGGTGCAGAGCCTGCTCGGGTTTCTCTCTCTCTCTCCCTCTCTCTCTCTGCCCCTCCTCTGCGTTCCCTCTCTCTCAAAAATAAGTAAAATGAACTTAGAAAACACAAAACATGTACAGCTCTGATGTGTTCACATTAGTTTTCAAATATCAATTACTTGGGAAGCTTAGTATTATGAAAAACTAAGAAAAGAAAATGGCAGAGGAGAAAAATGTTAACTATGTGTGGAAAATGAAAGCATATGCCTTTTAACGTGTTCGTGGTTCATAGGTTTGAGCCCCGGGTCGAGTTCTGCACTGACAGTGTGGAGCCTGCTTGGAATTCTCTCTCTCTCCTGCTCTCTCTCTCTCTCTCTCTCTCTCTCTGCCCCTCCCTGACTTGTGCTTTCTCTCTCAAAATAAATAAATAAACTCAGAAAGAAAGAGAGAGAGAGAGAGAGAGAGCAAAGAAATGGAAGCGGAGAGCCCAAAAGAGACATCAGTGGGGCAGCCTCCCTGTTCTGTTTGAGAAGTCATTTTCTGAGAAGGTGAAGGTTTACAGTCGCATGAGAAGGGAAGTCTAATACTTCACTTCCGTTTTGTTAGTTAAGGTAACCAAATACCTTTTTGTGCATGTGTGAGAAAAGGCGCTAAAGCAGGTTCATGAAACCAGGGTAGATGTAGCACCTTGGGAGAAAGGAGTTTGCTGTTAAAATCTCAGGTTTTTAATAGGTGGGGATCCCAGAAACAGGAATAAAAGGAGTGAGGCTTATTTATGTGGAGTGAGGCTGACTTACCCTATCTGATCAAAGTTAAGGTTCATGAGAGATCCAGCTGAGATATTTCCTGATTATGCTCTGATACCACCTTTCGGTTTTTTTCGCGAACGTTCTTATAGTGTCTTCAGTTCTGCACAGACCGCTTGTCCTACCAGCTCACAAATCAGCCCATGGGGGTCTCTTGTATTTTCACGTTCATTCCGCTGTTCTCCTCACTCCTTTTGTTTCTTGCGTGTGTGCCCTTGTCTAAGTGTTTATAAACAACACACGTGATTGTGTATATGAATATATATATATATATATCAATATAAATGAGGAAAAAGTATACCTTCTAAGTGCTGAGTAAATGTTTTGAGATAAGTAAACCAAAACAACATCGAATAATAATTTGCAGTTGTATGAATTATACTGGCTGTTTTCAACTCCGTGATTTAGCTGATGATTGATGCCTTTATTATTATATCAAAATAGCATGTCAGACTGCCAGTCTGTATACTAGCTATCCCTCCTATGGCTTGTTCAACACATTCATTCATTTACAATAATATATTTATTAAGCGCTTAATCTACATCAGGTACTGCTGCAGTTGCTTGGGAGTCATCAGGGAACAGAACAGGGAAAAAAATATCTGCTGCATAGAGCTTACAGTCTAGAGGAGAGAGACAAGCAATAAATGACAAAATGACCAATGATGTAACTAAACAAGTACGTAGTATTGTCTATTAGAAGGAGATTCACGGGGCGCCTGGGTGGCTCAGTCGGTCGAGCGTCCAGCTTTGGCTCAGGTCATGATCTCACGGCTCATGAGTTCGAGCCCCGCGTCAGGCTCTGTGCTGACAGCTCAGAGCCTGGAGCCTGCTTCGGATTCTGTGTCTCCCTCTCTCTCTGCCCCTCCCCCGCTCATGCTCTGTCTCTCTTGCTCTCAAAAATAAATAAACATTAAAAAAAAATTTTTTTTAACAAGAAGGAAATTCGTGCTTTGTAAAATGCAGAAATAATAGGTGTACTAAGGGGGGCTGTGGATTGGTACAGGTTCAAATTCTATATGGAGTGGCTACAGTGTAGGTCTTATTGAGGAGACATTTAAGAACCCAAAGGAGCAAGTCAGGTACTGAACCAGACTGATTTTTTAGGGCCCCTCAAATCTTATTACAAAGGGGGTACGTATTCTGCCTCTGTGCAGGGTTGGTCCCAATCATCAGCCACCTCAGGGTTAAATTCAGAGGGCACCATTTCTTTCTCTTGTCGAGAGTCTGACTCAGTAAGAGACGACAGAAACCTTAGAGAGGCATTAGTTCTCATGCTCTTGTGTAATATATGGGAAGACAACTTTTTATGTTGGCAATACCTTCCTACAGTCCGGGAGTTTTCACATATAAATCATATGGCAATCAGATCATAAAAATGCACCTTGGGATGCACTGTGCAATTCTCCAAAGAATCTAACTTCACAAAATGAAGTGGTCTGGAAATGAGGATGAGTCTGTAGTGTCAGCCAAAATATTTTTCCAGTGACATAAGAACTGGGGAGCCAAGAACCACATCACCCACTCCAGATTTCTGGCTTCCTCCCAGGAGTCTAAACATTTGTTTCCTGAGAAATACCACTTGAATAATTTCTTGGCTTCTGGACAGGAATACCAACAAAGCTAGAACTGCATTGCCCTTATTTCGTTTTGTGAGCTAGAGTCAGAACTTTTAAATTTTTAAAAATGTGTCTTTGCTTGCACTGTGGTAATACAGCTATAATTTGGATAATCTGGGCAATATTGCTTAATGTTATTCTGGGAGATAAAAATTTCAGGGAAGGAACAGAGTCCATTGACCCCATGGGAATTCTGAATCCATTCTAAAGAGTTTCAGAGTACAAAACATAAAAAGAGAAACTCAAACCCAGGCAGACCTTACCAGAATCCTGAAGAAACAACTAGGTCACATGATATAAGACATGTGCTCTGAGGGGATTGCTGAAGCAATAGTATTCATTAACCCAGCAGAAGAGGAGCCTTGTAGATAATTTAATAATTGTTTTAAAATGTCAGTGACTCAGACACAGAGGAAAGTCAATAAATATTCTCTTTATTCTTAGATGACTAAATAGACTTAAGTAAGGCCATTGGAGATTTGGGGAAGATTTAAGGAGGAATCTTGATTGTGAAACACTGGAAACGGTTCCTAAAGAAAGTGGTGGAATCATCGCTCTAGAGAAGTTTATAAATAGGAAAAGGTCTCATCTGTCTGTGATGGTTTTGACTGTAGCAGCAGACCTAGCCATCCTGAGGTTTCTTCTGTAATATTGCATTTGGTACATCAGCTTTGTTGGAATCATGTTGTCTTTATATAATGTGGGAGTACTGGCACGATTTGCATTTAAACGATTGGTTAAGTAATATTAAAAAAAAAATACGGATCTTCTGTAAACAAATTATAACCTTTAGTAGTTGCCTCTCGTTTCCAAACGTTATGTCATGACAGTCTGAGCACTATCTCAGTACGTTTCTTTCCTCTGTCAGTAATAATTATTTCATGGGTGATGGATAGTATCAACATTACCCATTCTTCTTGAAAAGAGGGAAAATAATGGGAACGATGCCAGTCCCCATACGTTCTGTTACCTTAAGCATTTTGTAAAAGAATACAGGATGTATTTGAATAGTTTCCTTTCCACAGATATCATCAGGAGGTTACCACATTGAATGTTCTTTTCCTATAACTTCATTTGCTTTTAACCCATATCACTCTCCTTACATAGGCCTTGTAGAGACAATTCACAAGAAGTGGCCGGATCTCCCGCACATTTGGAAGGGTAAGTTTTCATTTTCTTAAAACTTGCTTTAAAAGAGTGTGTAAGACAAATGCCTTTGTAACAAAACAACATTTATTCTAAACTCTCTTTCAGACAAGTTAGAGTTGGATAGAACTTTGAAGGTCATCAAGCTTATTCTGTGGAGGAAACAGATCCTGAGAAAAGGAAGTTTGTAGCCAGTGGTAACAGTGATAGTCTCAGGACCCAAACTCAGGCCCCCTAACTCAAAGCTTAGTGCTTTTTTACAATACACCTCCCTAAATCTTTTCTGGGTAGTTATTTGTCTGCTGGTTATTTGGTGGAATGTGTATGTGCATGTCTGTTAGGGCTAACAATCTGTCGGTCCCTGGACGCCTGACAGCCATATGAAAGTGTAGGAGCAGAAGAATTTTCTCTTCTTCCCTTCTAGGTTCATTGGCTGGTCTAATAATCAAATTGACATAAGGCAGGTTAACAGGAGAATAATACATTTCATGTGTACGGGAGCCCCATAAAAATATGAAGCCCAGAAGGTAGTGAGGTTCTTGAGGCTTCTATAACACGCTGAGCTCAGGAAAGGGCCTGGGGTCCGCGGATCCAAAGGAAAGGCACGCTATTCACAGGAAGGCAGGTGAGATATTTGCAAAATAAAGGTTGCCCTGTTATGCAGATTAAGTTTCTTGGTAGAAAGTTCTCTCTCTTAATAGCTTTCTTCTTGGTGTAGGCCCCCTTTCCAGTGTAAATTAAGACAGTTGATACGTGAAGTCAGTCAGGCAGAGAAAGACAAATACCATATGTTTTCACTCATAGGTGGATCTTGAGAAACTGAACAGAAGACCATGGGGGGAAGGGAAGGGGGAAAAAAAGTTACAGAGAAGGAGGGAGGCAAACCATAAGAGACTCTTAAGGACTGAGAACAAACTGAGGGTTGATGGGGGGTGGGGGAGAGGGGAAAGTCGGTGATGGGCATTGAGGAGGGCACCTGTTGGGATGAGCACTGGGTGTTGTATGGAAGCCAATTTGGCAATAAATTATATATATATATGACATTTATATATTTATATATATATATGACAGTTGAGTGAGGAGGTAAAGAGCTTCACCTGAATCTCCTGGGTTTTGATTGCCTTTTTTTTTTAAGTTTATGTATTTATTTTGAGAGAGAAAGAGAGAGCATGAGCAGGGGAGGGGCAGAGAGAGAGAGAGAGAGAGAGAATCCCAAACAGGCTCCGCACTGTCCGCGCAGAGCCCGATGCGGGGTTCAGTCCTACAAACGCTGAGATCAAGACCTGAGCCGAAATCAAGAGTCCGATGTTTAACCGACTAAGCCACCCAGGCACCCCTGCCTTTAGCTCAAAATAATCCTCATGCCAAAGTGACATCTTTTGGGATGGTAAATTCTGCTCCCCTTCAGTCCAGTCTTTGAAACTTCAAGCAGGAAATTTCATAGTCCGGGAGTTAAGCTGATAGATTGTTATTTTATCTCATTATACAAATCTCAGTGTTGAGAATAGGTCAGTTCAGCTCAACAGTTTTGTCTCATTTCGGGAGGCAGTCTTGCACCTGGGCTCTCAAAGTTAGGCTTATATTGTGTCAGGTAATTAACAAGAGGAATTTCTATGGAAAGAAAAGATAAACAAAGGTAAATGGCTGGAGCAAATTATAAACCCAGTGTTTGAGTCCTGAAAGCTGCCAGTTAAGATTTCTAGATGTTAGGCTCAAAGCATCTTCCGAATGAGTGAGGGCAGGCAGTGGCAATCTGACAGATTTTCCTGGTTTGCAGTTTGAATGTCTTTGATGATGTCATCGGGTGAGCTTTCTGAACGGCGCACACAGCCACAGGCGCAAGGAAGACGGGGTAAACATGAGCTTTTGTGGCGATTTCTCTGAAGTTTAGGTCCAGTCATCTAGCTTCTGTCTGAGGGCTTCAGGAAAAGGGGCGGTTTTAGTTCTCAATGATTCCAAGTCAAAAGGATGAAAAAAAATTGGAAATGTTAGTTTGGAGATTTCTAGCCAGATACTTAAAGAAACTAGAATTCAGGACCCAGTCCAGTTTAAAGGCAAATAATAAAACTTCAAAGAAAATGAACAGAACTAGAATCTTATTCACATGTGTGTACTATAGTTTCTACTGAAAGAAAACTTTTCTGTCTACAATCACCTCCATTTCTACCCCAATATAATTATAGTGTAACTAATTTGTTAAAATAAGTCTAGTCTTATTAAATTTGGCCTGATTATTTGTAGAAGTACAGCAAGAATAGTGATTTATCATTATAGGCTCTTTTAAATCTGCTTTGCTGGAACTTTCCATAAGGAATCTCAGATTGAACTTTTAAGAGCCTCTTGAGGCTAGAAAGCCAAGCCGAGAGCTTGCCATCATACTCCACCTGCAAAACCTATAGACTTGGGTGAATTCCTCTCTTCTGAGGTCCCCAAAATACCCCGAGGTTCCTGCAGCTGCCAGGAAGTTGACTTTCTTTTTTTTTTCAACGTTTATTTATTTTTGGGACAGAGAGAGACAGAGCATGAACGGGGGAGGGGCAGAGAGAGAGGGAGACACAGAATCGGAAACAGGCTCCAGGCTCTGAGCCATCAGCCCACAGCCCGACGCGGGGCTCGAACCCACGGACCGCGAGATCGTGACGTGGCTGAAGTCGGACGCTTAACCGACTGCGCCACCCAGGCGCCCCGGAAGTTGACTTTCTTTACTTACCTGGCCCGGCTGTGGGGAGCCCTGTAAGCAAGTACCAGGCTGTTTTTCAAAGGGGCTTTATTGGCTCCGTAAAGTCAACCTTGGTTCCTTCAAACTGTCTGGAATATCTGATTCTATGTATATTCTCAAATCTGGCATTCTGGGGCACCAAGGTGGCTTAGTCAGTTGAGCTACCGACTCTTGGTTTAGGTCGTGATCACACAGTCTTGGATTCGAGCCCCGCATCTAGCTCTGGGAGCTAGGGAGAGCTAGCTCCCAGGAATGCTAGGGAGAGCATTCTCTCTCTCTCTCTCTCTGCCCACCCCCCCCCCGCCTCTCAAAATAAATAAACAAACTTAAAAAAAAATCTGACATTCCACTCATGGTATTGGTAATATAACCAATGTTTCCAGTTGTGTCCTGTTACAAAGAGAACAGATTCTTATTGAACTTTTGCAAATAAATATATTACCATGAAAGTAAGGCTACTCACTGAGAGTTTGCGAATTCTGGAGGGATCGAGTAGGGAGAAAATCTGTTTTATTTTTGTTTATAAAGGTACACCTTACCAAGTTGCTCTAAGGCTTAGGTACCTTAGGAGAAAAAACATCCTTAAGTCTGGAAAAACAAAACACTAAAGAGCCAGCAATGTTTCATATAAAAAGTCATAAAAATTATAATTATCATCCGTTCATTCAGTACATGTAATTAATTCTTGTTCTGCTTGAATCCAGTGTTTTCCATTAGTTTTGGAAAATGCTTACCCAGTTCAGTGTTATGATCTAAAAATGATCAGAAATACGTGCTTGCCAAAGACCTTTTCATTAGTTTCCTTGAAGATGAAGCACTTTTGCAGGAAGACTTTTGCAAAACCATCAGAGTAAAACAATAACTGTAAATGACAAAAGACTTAAAAATGGCCATGGCTAAACATCCAATGAGAGTTCATTATAATGCAATTGACAAGGTAATTTGGTTATTTCTGTGACACACATTTTAAGATAATAACTAGAATTATGACTGACTAACATTATACAGGGACATATCAGAATTTTAGAAATTGCATACAATTTCTGGAACATTTATATTAGTAACATCTATCCATACAAATAAAAGTTTAACGTTACTTTTTAATTGACAGTGCTTCCCATGTAGCTTAGCATGTCAAATAAGCCTAATGAGTTTAACACTTTCCATGTTTGTTTTTGATTTTTTTTTTTTTTAATAAGGAGAGAGAATATATCTTTAGAGATATTCCAGAGACTGTCTGGAATATTCCAAAATTACTTCCAGGTCCAAAGGACTTCATTTAGGATTTGATTTTGGAAAGGTATCAAAAATATCAAAGGGTTTTAGACACTTGGCTACATAAGATCACAGATTATCATGAAACAATACTTAGTTATCTATTTAACCAAAGTGACAATAAAAGATTTCAAAGGCAAATATAGAAGGTCACATAGTTGTGAGCAAAGCCTAGTTCTTTTCATATAAAGATTTTGTTTCCCTACGTATTCAAAGACCCGATGATACAGATAACATGAAGCACAAGAAATTATTTTGCTAAAACACAGAATTTTGCTTTCTAGGCAGATTACTTAAAAGGTAAAGAAAACCTTTTGCAATCGCTTATCAGGAGCAGACCAATAGTCCAAGAAAACTTTGTCCTTATAACAGATCAAGGAAAATTAAGTTTTCCTTTTACGTAGGTACACTACTGATGTTAAAGCGTAATTTTATAGCATTTATAATAAATTCATTCAAATTTAGACAATGTGACCACGCAAGAGTTGTTTCCCTTATGGTTTCTAGTAGCTTTAATTACACATATTAATTAGAATTCTTAACACCTGGAAACCTTAATTTCAAGTGAAGCAAAGAAGTAAACAGTTATGAACTGTCTGTTATACCAGCATTCCTTAGATTGGGAAATTTATGAATGCGTTTCATGATTTCTAGAAACATGTACTTCCTTGCAGTACAGGCTTTCATTGTGGTGCAACTTATGTTTACCAAGAAACTCAAATTTATCTTTAGTTTCCCTGCAATAGGAAGCCAAATTAGGTAAAGTGTTCAGTAATTAGTGTTTCACTTTTTTTTTTAATTTTTAAAATTACCTAGTTTGTTTGTTTATTTATTTATTTATTCTTAAGTAAGCTCTAGACCCAACATGGGGCTTGAACTCATGACCCTGAGATTCAAGAGTCACATGCTCCACCAATTTAGCCAGCCAGACACTCCAATGTTTCACTTTTTTATGGTCTTTGGAAATGATCTCGATATTCAATCAATTTCCATCATTTAACTTTGCAAAACTCTAAAGTTCCAAGTCACCAAAAAAGATTTTGGAAGCTTTCTTACGCACATATTCCATAAAACTTAATTATTAATAAAAAAATTCACCTAAAATCTCTTATCCCATTTACATCTATTTAAATTACTTGTTCTTTTATTTCTTTTCTTTTTTCTTTTAATTAATTAATTTTTTTAGTGTTTATTTTATTTATTTATTTATTTTTGTCTTTTGAGAAAGAGAGAGAGACAGAGCACGAGCTGGGGAGGGGCAGAGACAGAGACGGAGACACAGAATCTGAAACAGGCTCCAGGCTCTGAATGTCAGCACAGAGCCCGATGTGGGGCTTGAACTCGGGAACTGTGAGATCATGACCTGAGCCGAAGTCGGATGCTTAACCGACTGAGCTACCCAGGCACCCCTTGTTCTTTTATTTTTAAGAAGAGAGAGAGAGAGTGTGTGTGAGCAGGGGAGAGGGGGAGAGGGGGAGAGAGAGAGAGTGTGTGTCAGAGAGGGAGAGAGAGAGAGAAAGAGAATCTTAAGCAGGTTCCACATTCAGCAGGGAGCCTGACGAGGGGCTTGATCTCTGGACCCTGAAATCACCACCTGAGCTGAAATCAAGAGTCACTCAACTGACTGAGCCACCCCGGTGCCCCTAAACCTCTTGTTCTTTTTTTTTAAGTTTACTTATTTATTTTGAGAGCGGGAGAGAGTGAGTGTGAGCACGCAAGTGAGGGAGGGGTAGAGAGAGAGGGAGAGAGAATCCCAAGCATGCTCTGTGCTGTCAGCGCAGATCCTGATAAGGGGCTCAGTCTCACAAAGAGTGAGCTGAGATCAAGAGTGGGAGGCTTAACCAACTGAGTCACCCAGGTGCCCCTAAATCACTTGTTCTTTTTTTTTAAGTTTATTTATTTATTCTGAGAGAGAGAGAAAGAGAGCACAAACAGAAGAGGGGCAGAGAGAAGGAGAGACAGAATCCCAAGCAGGCTCCACGCCATCAATACAGAGTCCGATGCGGGGCTTGAACTTACAAATTGTGACATCATGACCTGAGCCGAGATCAGGAGTCAAGACACATAACCGACTGAGCCACCCAGGCACCCCAAATCACTTGTTCTTAATAATTATGTTTAGACTACTCATGAAAACTTCATGAGACATTAGATAGTCAGCCATCATCCCAAGCTAGTTTTCTTGCTTACAAATTTTGCAGCAGAGATAACATGAACTTATTTGACTTTTAGTAAACCTAGGTAGAATGCAGTATTATATTTAACACTGATAACTCTAAAGACATGCCTGTTTTAATCAAACCAAAAAACATAAACTCGCTTTTAATTCCCAAAACTCACCCTAGATCACATGAACTTGAAAAACATTTGCGTTAGTTTCTGTTATATTTCTGAGAGTTTTGGGAATCCTTAATTCATATAAGTACTTGTTTTTTTTTTAATGTTTATTTATTTTTGAGAGAGAGAGAGAAAGAGAGAGAACGGAGGAGGGGCAGAGAGAGAAGGAGACACAGATTCCGAAACAGGCTCCAGGTTCTGAGCTGTCAACACAGAGCACGACCCGGGGCTCGAACTCACTAACCTTGATATCATGATCTGAGTTAAAGTTGGACGCTTAACTGACTGAGCCACCCAGGCTCCCCAGTACTTGTTTGTTTTTAAGTCCGTTGAATAGAGCTCTTTTACAAAGTAATTTTAGTAATACTATCCAGAAGTAGAAAAAAATCACACATCTACAATGTACATATATAGACACAAACATCCAGATATATGCTAATGAAAGCTTATAGCATTTGTTTTAAAATTCTAGCCTTGGGACAGGTATGATGATGCAAAGCTCACTGGTTTGTAAGAGAGAAGTTGGGTCCAAATTTGGTTTTTGCAATTGGAGTAAGTTAAGTTCACCTGCTCAGACGGCTGAAGTTTTTTACTAATATTTGTGAAGAAGACATTTACGATTTTTTATTAGCCCAATTTCCAAATAGTTCCTTTTTTCTCCTTCTCTTGAGAAACTTCTCCCTCCCATTTGTATTTTAAAGGATGGCTTTCAGACCCTAGAGATTATGGGGGGGATGGGGGAGAAAATCTACATCACAAAGGTACAGGGAAGGTATCCAAGTTTTCTCCAAGAGTTTTGGGGGCATATTTGCCTATTATCAGGGGTATAGGGTAATTATTATTAAAGTTTTTCCTTCTTTCCTTAAGTGCAGGATACTTCTGTTTCTAGTGTCCTGATCCTTTACGATACCTGTAAATATTTTGAGAGGAATAGGTGAGATTTTGGGACTGGTAAGGATGGATGGACTTTAAATTTTTCCTAGAGCTGCATTTCTGGTTTGTTGAGATTTACAAGACAAGGACAGTTGTTCCCAATTCCGTAGAGAATTGAGTTGTGTCCTGAATGGTACCCCAAACACTGATTTACCCTTCCAACTACAGTTTCCTTAATTTGCTTCTTTATATCAGGGATATTTTGAGCTACTATGTAAATCAAAAGATTTCTATGTTCTAGACTTTCAGGATTTGATGTAGTATGCCTTTCAAAAAATCTGTGTAAAGCATTCAGCAAAGGCCTTTGTATGTTCTTGTTTCCAAGTGCACATCTGAACCTTAGATCAACTCACCTTAGTTGGGGAAGCCTCTACCATTGTTCCTATCAGCCCCCTGAATATCCGCCTTCAGCTGAACCAGTTCCTGGACATTTGAAGGAGGGTCTGGGAGAAATCCTGGCCATCTGTTTTCTCTTGGGGGAGGGGTTTCCCTAGGGGGCCACCTTGCTTGTCTCATAACTATACTATAATCCTAGGTAAGAAGAATAGCCCTTTACAGGCAACCTAGGTGTGAATCTACGTCCGTGGGGCTGTGAATGGCCACTAGCCTTTCCAATTTCTCTCTAAATTTGGTATGATCTTCTGAAGGTGGAGGTAAAAGGGCTTTATAATTTACGGGATCTGCTGATGTCCAGGGGATGTGAATTCTTTGCGGTGAGTGTCTAGGATGCACTCATAAAGGACGTTGCATCGGAAGACCCGAAGCTGGCAGCACCTGATTACAGAGCCCCGGGAAGGAGGAGGAATTGTAAGGAGCAGCAAAACAATGCCTTCCTCCTGCCTCCGGTGCTTCTCCACTCATTTCCTGGCTTTTAGTCTGTACGTGAGTAATCTGTACACTCTGGGCCTGGAGATCAGGCTGGAGTGCCCTCTGTAAATCTCACAAGGGAAGTCAAACAGGCAGCTGGGAGTTTAAGGGATTTTCGGGGGGAAGCTGGAGGAATTTTGCGATTTCAGGGAATTTGCTGAGGCAATGGAGCTGGATTTTGAGAGGGGGGATTTTAGACCAGGGGCCCAGAGATCCCAAAGCGTCAGGGACAGGGAGTCGGGGATTTTAAAAGTGTAGCTAAGAGGGCAGAGAAGGAATTTACATTAGATGTGGACTTTAAGTTTTGTTCTAAGTCCAATTTCTATTCTTTCATCCTATTAAAGGAGTCCCTAAGGCTAGCTACTCCTTTGAATCCGCTTTTCAACTAGGTCTCTCCACAGGTCCCAGTATGACAATTGTTTAGGATGAGAACTCTCTATTTTTTCTTTTCTTTGCAATCTGGCCACCTCAAAGCATCCATCATCTGACAAGTATGATCTATTAATCTCAGTAGCAGGTCAAAACAATAAGTCTTTTTATGGTTGAACCGTGGATGGAAGAGACATTTCCAAAGGAGAGTGAAAAAGATGCAGTCCTCCCAATTCAAAAATTTTAGTTCCAAAAAAAGAAAAAAAGAAAGAAAGAAAGAAAGAAAGAAAGAAAGAAAAGAGAGACAAAGACACACATTTAGCCATAAACAGGGTGCAACCCACATTTCTGTCCAGCCATATCTTTTAAAAATTTTTTTAAATGTTTATTTACTTTTGAGAGACAGAGTGTGAGTGGGGGAGAAGCAGAGAGAAAGAGGGAGACACAGAATCTGAAACAGGCTCTAGGCTCTGAGCTGTCAGCACAGAGCCCGACGCAGGGCTCGAACTCAGGACCAGTGAGATCACGACCTAGGCTGAAACTGGATGCTTAAACCAACTGAGCCACCCAGGCGCCCCTATCCAGCCATATCTAATTGCAAGTGGGATGTAACCCACATTTTCGTCTGGCCAAATTCTACAACAGAGAAAAAAGAAAACAGTGACTATCTCTGGGAAGAAAGGCATTAATAGAAAACAAATGTTCTCGTAACAGACTTTTACAAAAGTTGCTATACTCAAGGAACTGGTTCACCCAGCTTTTTTCTTCTGCTAATCTAAATTTACAAAAAGAAAAGAACTCTCATTACTCTCACTTCCATCAGACATTGCGGTCTGAGATCTGGGCGACTGACATGATAATTCTTTTTTAAGTTAATATTTTTTTTGTTTGTTTTTAATTAATTTATGAGAGAGAGAGAGAGAGAGAGAGTGCAGAGGAGGGGAGAGAGAGGGAGAGAGAGAATCCCAAACAGGCTCCACACATTCAGTGCAGAGCCCGACTTGGGGCTTGAACTCACAAACTGTGAGATCATGACCTGACCCGAAATCAAGAGTGGGTGGCTTAACTGCTGGAGCCACCTAAGTGCCCCTGATCTTACCTTCTGCTGGCTTTTGTCATAGGTCCCAGGATCTCACAACTACAGCAGCCCTGGAAAGATAAGTGTCCAGCCACTAAGGATTCCTTTGTGGTCACCAACTATAGGGGTGGAATAATTTTCCTTTCATCCCCTCTAGGTCCTTTGACTGGTCTAATAATCAAATTGACAAAAGGTAGATTAACAGGAGAAAAACAAATTTCATATGTACGGGAGCCCCATAAAAATATAAGACCTAATGTGCAGCCTGGTAATTGAGGCTTATAAGACATCCTGAGCTAAGGAAAGAAATAGGGGTCCCAGAATACTAAATAAGGAAGGCCATTCACAAGAAAGTGAGAGAGTTTTGGAAAACAAAGGTTGCCATGTTATGCAGATAAGTCTCTTAGGTAAAAAGATATCTCTGTTAACAATTCTCTTCCTGGTTCAGGCTCCCTTTCAAGTGTAAATTTAGGCATCTGATGGGGAGGTAAAAAAGGCTTTTCTTAAATCTGCTGTTTAAAAAAAAATCAACCTAAAATAAATCCTTATACCAAAGAAGCCTATTTCAAAAATAAAATAAACATTAAAAAATTTTTAAACCGTTCCCCCAACTCCTCCCTTCTGGTAACCATCACTTGGTTCTCTACAGTTAAGAGTCTGCTTCCTGGTTTGCTTCTCTCTCCACTTTTTTCTTCCTGTTGCTCATTTGTTTTGTTTTAAATTCCACATAATAAGTGACAGACATCATATGGTATTTGTCTTTCTTTGATTGACTTACTTTACCTAGCATAATACCCTCCAGCTCCATCCATGTCATTGCAAATGGCAAAATTTCATTCTTTTTTTTAATGTTTATTTATTTTTTGAGAGAGAGAGAGAGAGACAGAGTACAAGTGGGAGAGGGGCAGAGAGAGAGGGAGACACAGAATCCAAAGCAGGCTCCAGGCTCTGAGCTGTCAGCACAGAGCCTGACGCAGGGCTCCAACCCATGAATGGCGAGATCATGACCCGAGCTGAGGTCGGACACCCAACCGACTGAGCCACCCAGGTGCCCCAAAGATTTCATTCTTTTTGATGTCTGAGTAATATTCTGATATATATATAATATATAATGGATATATATAATATATATTTTTGTCTGTGTGTGTATATATATATATATATATATATATCCATACTTTATCCATTCATCAGTTGATGACACTTGGGCTGTTTCCATAATTTGTCTACTGTTATAAACATTGGGATGCATGTATCCCTTTGAATTATTATTTTTGTATTCTCGGGGTAGATACCTAGTAGTGCAATTGCTGGATCCTGGGGTAGTTCTATTTTTAACTTTTTGAGGAACCTTTGTACCGTTTTCCAGAATGGCGTCTCCAGTTTGCATTCACACCAACAATGCAAGAGAGTTCCCCTTTCTCTACATCCTTACCAACACCTGTTGTTTCTTGTTCATTTTAGCCATTCTGACAAGTGTGAGGTGATATCTCATTGTAGTTTTGATTTGCATTTCCCTGATCAGTGATGTTGAGCATCTTTCCGTGTCTGTTGGCCATCTGCATGTCTTCTTTGGAAAAATGTCTATTTGTGTCTTCTGCCCATTTTTAACTTGGATTATTTATTTTTTGAGCGTTGAGTTTGATAAGTTCTTTATGTATTTGGGATCCTAACCCTTTATCAGATATGTCATTTGCGAATATCTTCTCCCATTCTGTAGGTTGCCTTTTAGTTTTGTTTATTGTTTTGTTCACTGTGGCTGACCCATTTTTCCAACACCATTTGTTGAAGATACAGTCTTTTTCCCACTGGGTATTCCTTCCTGCTTGGTTAAAGATCAATAGGCCACATAATTTTGGGGTCATTTCTCGGTTTTCTGTTCTGTTCCCTTGATCAATGTGTCTATTTTTGTACCAGTACCATACTGTTTTAATTACTACAGCTTTGTAATATAACTTGAAGTCCAAAATTGTGATGCCTCCAGCATTGCTTTTCTTTTTCAAGATTGCTTTGGCTATTTGCGGTCTTTAGTGGTTCCATACAAATTTTAGAATTGTTCCATCTCTGAAGAATGTCAGTGGCGTTTTGGTGGGTATTGCATTAAATGTGTACTTTGCTTTGGGTAGTATAGACATGTTGACAATATTTGTTCGTCGAATCCATGAGCATGGAATGTCTTTCCATTTCTTTGTGTCATCTTCGTTTTTATAGTTTTCTGTGTATAGGTTTTTCACCTCTTTGATTAGGTTTATTCCTAGGTACCTTATTATTTTTGGCACAGTTGTAAACAGGATTGATTCCTTAATTTCTCCTTCTGCTGCTTCATTATTGGTATATAGAAATGCAACTGATTTCTGTATGTTGATTTTGTATCCTGTGACTTTACTGAATTTGGGTATCAGTTCTAGTAGTTCCTTTTTGGTTTTTTTTAACGTTTATTTATTTTTGAGAGAGAGAGGAGAGAGTGGGAGTGGGAGAGGGACAGAGAGGGAGGGAGACACAGAATCCAAAGCAGACTCCCGGCTCTGAGCTGTCAGCACAGAGTCCGATGCAGGGCTCGAACTCACAGACTGCAAGATTGTGACCTGGGCCAAAGTCAGATGCTCAACTGACTGAGCCACCCAGGCACCTCTGTTCTAATAGTTTTTGTGTTTTCTATATAGAGTATCGTGGCATCTGCAAATAAAGTTTTATTTCTTCCTTCCCAGTTTGGATGCCTTTTATTTCTTTTTGTTGTCTGATTGCTGTGGCCAGACCTTCCAGTACTATGTTCAACAAATGTGGTGAAAGTGGACACCCCTGTCTTGTTCCTGACTTTAGAGGAAAAGCTCTTAGTTTTCCCCCATTGAGAATGATATTACCTGTGAGTTTTTCCTAGATGGCCTTTATGATGTTAAAGTATGTTCCCTCTAAACTTTGTTGAGGGTTTTTATCATGAATGGATGTTATACTTTGTCAAATGCTTTTTCTGCATCTACTGAGATGATCATATGGTTCTTATCCTTTTTTTATTAATGTGATGCATGACACTGATTGATTTATGAGTATCAAACCATCCTTGTAAACCAGGAATTAATCGTACTTGAGCTTGGTGAATGATTTTTTAACGTATTATTAGATTTAGTTTGATAGTATTTTGTTGAAGATGTTTGCATCTAGATTCATCAGAGATATTGGCCTGTACCCTTTTTGTGTGTTGTTTTTATCTGGTTTTGGTATTAGGGTCATGCTGACCTCATAGAGTGGACTTGGAGGTTTTCCTTCCATTTCTATTTTTTGGAATAGTTTGGGAAGTATTAACTCTTCTTTAAAAGTTTGGTAGAGGGGCACCTGGGTGGCTCAGTCGGTTGGGTGTCCGACTTCGGCTCAGGTCATGATCTCGCAGTCCGTGAGTTCGAGCCCCACGTCGGGCTCTGTGCTGACAGCTCAGAGCCTGGAGCCTGTTTCAGATTCTGTGTCTCCCTCTCTCTCTGACCTTCCCCCATTCATGCTCTGTCTCTCTCTGTCTCAAAAATGAATAAACGTTAAAAAAAATAAAAAAATAAAATAAAATAAAAGTTTGGTAGAATTTACCCATGAAGCCATCTCCTCTGGTCTCCTGTTTGTTGAGAGTTTTTTGATTACTGATTCAATTTCTTTGCTGGTTATCAGTCTGTTCATGTTTTCTATTTTTCCCTGTTTCAGTTTTGGTAATTTATAGGTGTTTAGGAATTTATCCATTTCTTCCAGGTTGTCCAGTTTGTTGGCATATATTTTTTTCATAATATTCTCTTATAGCAGTTTGTATTTCTGTGGTGTTGGTTGTTATTTCTCCTCTCTCATTTGTGATTTTATTTATTTGGGTATTGTCCCTTTTTGATAAGTCTGGCTAGAGGTTTCTCAATTTTATTAATTCTTTCAAAGGACCAGCTCCTGGTTTCATTGATCTATTCTATTGTTTATTCTTATTGTTTTTGTTTGTTTGTTTTGTTTTAGTTTCTATACCATTTGTTTCTGCTCTAATGTTTATTATTTCCTTCCTTTTGCTGGCTTTAGGCTCTGTTGGTTGTTCTTTTTTCTAGCTCCTGTAGGTGTAAGGTTAGGGTGTTTATTTGTGATTTCTCTTGCTTCTTGAGGTAGGCCTGTATTGCCTAATTGTGACCTACATACTTCCCTCTTGTGACCGTTTCGGCTGCATCCCAAAGGTTTTGGATGGTTGTGTTTTCGTCTTCATTTGTTTCCATGTATTTTATAAATTTCTTCTTTGATTTCCTGGTTGACCCTTCATTGTGTAGTAGCATGTTATTTAACCTGCATGCATCTGTGGTCTTTCCAGATTTTTTTCTTGTGGTTGATTTCTAGTTCCATAGCTTTGTGGTTAGAAAAGTTGCATGATATGACTTCAATATTCTTGTATTTTTTTTTTTAAAGTAAGCTCTGCACCCTACCTGGGGCTTGAAGTCATGGTATCAAGGTGACAAGTCACATGCTCTACTGATTGAGTCAATTAAGGTCTCCTTCTTGTATTTGTTGAGGCCAGCTTTGTGGCCTATTGTGTGATCTGTTCTGAAGAATGTTCCATGTGCACTTGAAAAGAATGTATATTCTCCTGTTTTTGGATGGAATGTTCTGAATGTATCTGTTAAGTCCATCTGGTCCAGTGTGTCATTTCAAGCCATTGCTTCCTTGTTGATTTTCTGTTTAGATGATCTGTCCTTTGATGTAAGTGGGGATGTTAAAGTCCAATACTATTATTGCATTATTATTAATTAATTCCTTTATGTTTGGTATTGCTTTAGTATTTGAGTGCCTTCATGTTGGGTGCATAAATATTTACAATTGTTATATCTTCTTGGTGGATTGTCCCCTTTTTTTATTATATAGTGCCCTTCTTTGTGTCTTGTTACAGTGTTTGTTTTAACATCTAGTTTGTCTGATGTAGGTATTGCCACTCCTGCTTTCTTTTGATATCCATTTGCATGATAAATGTTTTTCCATCCCCTCACTTTCAATCTGCAGATATCTGTAGTTCTAAAATGATTCTTTTTAGGCAGCATATAGATGGGTCTTGTTTTTTTTTGTTGTTTTTTTTTTTAATCCATTCTGATGCTCTCTGTCTTTTGATTGGAGCATTTAGTCCATTTACATTCATAGTAATTATTGATATGCATGGACTTATTGCCATTTTCTTACTGGTCTTTTGGTTGTTTCTGGAACTTTAATCTTTTCTTGTCTTTCTTTCATGTTTTGCTGATATTCTTTAGTGATATATTTGGATTTCTTTCTCTTTATTCTTTGCATGTTTATTAGTGGTTTTTGATACATGGTTACCATTAGGTTTGTATGTAACCTGTTCTGCATATAGCAGTCTATATTAAGTTGATGGTCTTTACATTTGAACCATTCTTTACTCCTCTCCTCCCCACATTTTAGATCTATGTTCTTATATTTTGTATCCTTTTCTGTGAGTTCCTTGACTGAAGTTTTTACAGAAACATTAATTTTTACTGCTTTTTTTGTTTCCTGCCTTTATACTTTTACTTTTGTTCTCTCTTTTCCACTCAGCGAGTCCCCTTGAATATTTCTTTCAGGGCTGGTTTAGTGGTGGAGAACTCCTTTAGTTTTTGTTTGTCCAGGAAACTATCTCTCCTTCTGAATGATAGCTTTGCTGGATAGAGTGTTCTTGGCTGTAGATTTTTCCATTCAGCGCTTTGAATATATCCTGCCACTCCCTTCTTGCTTGGAAAGTTTCTGGTAAGAAATGTGCTGCTAGCCTTATGGGTTTTGTCCTCCTGCCTTTTCTCTCTTTTCTTCTTCTGGGACTCCTATATATGAATGTTTTTATGTTTGGTGGAGTCACTGAATTCCCTAAGTCTATTCTCATTTTGCCCAATTCTTTTATTTTTCTCTTTTGTTCATCTTCATTGCTCTCCATTACTTTGTCATGTAGGTCATTAATTCATTCCTTTTCTTCTTCCAGCCTGTTCTTCATTGCATCAAGCCTGTTCTCATTTATTGTTCTCATTTATTGCACTCTTCGTCTCTGATTCTTTCTTTCTTTCTTTCTTTCTTTGAGAGAGAGACAGAGAGAGAGAGAGAGAGAGCAAATGCAAGTGAGTGAGAGGCAGAGAGAGAAGGAGAGAGAGAGAATCACACGAGGGGTATAGAGACAGAGAGACAGAATCCCACACAGGCTCTGCACGATCAGCACAGAGCCCGAAGCAGAGCCCCTGAAGTGGGGCTCGAACTTACCCAATGCAGGGTTCAAACTCACAAACCATGAGTTCATGACCTGAGCTGAAGTAATATGCTTAACTGAATGAGCCACCCAGGCACCCCTGATACATTTTTTAAAACTCTCTTATCTGTTGTGGTAAGGGTCTCACTGATGTCTTCTGTCCTCAAGTCCAGTGAGTATCCTTATGACCGTTGCTTTAAATTCTCCATCAGTCATGTTACTTATGTCTATTTCACTTAGGTCTGTGGCTGTGACCTTATTTTGTTCTTTCATTTGGGATAAATTTCTTGGTCTTCTCTTTTTGTCTAAGTCTCTGCCTGTTTCTCGGTGTTAGAAAAGCCCTTTATGTCTCCTCTTCCTGAAAGCCATGGCCTTATGGAGAAGAGGTCATGTAGTGCCCAGGGCTTGGTGCTTCAGGGATTGTCTCCAATGTGTCTGTGTGAACTCTGCTGTTGTGTTCTGGCTGCTATACCCTTTAGGTCAGTTGTCTGAAGAGACTCTCCTTGCCTGGGTGGGCGGTGTTTGCTCCCTGGCCTGCATGTGATGAGTTTAACCTAGATATGATCTGGTCTGCTTTGGAAGAGACCTGTCACCACCTCCACTGGAACTGAGGCCCTGCAAATCTCTCTGGTGGGGAAATGCAGCGTGGGCTGGGGTTTGTGCTGGTCTTCTCAGTGAGGGGTCTTGCCCTGCTGGGACTGAGGCAAGTGTGACTGAAAAAGGCAGTTCCCCCAGAGTGCGAGGGGGTGGGGCTTAGTGTAAGCAAGTTAGGCAGCGAGTGTCTGTGCTGTGCTCCTTCCCACAGGTGGTTCTGTGTTTATGTTTAGGGGTGGAGGAGGGAAATGGCACCGGCCAACTCCTCTGTTCCTGGAGTAGTGTCATTGTGAATGCTGTCTGTCAGGGATACGCTCAGAGAAGAGCAAATAATCTCCCCACTGTGTGCCCCAGACATTCCTCAGATCATTGTTTCCACACCGTACGCTTCCAGGTTGTTTGCCTGCCTTCTCTCCAAGAGCAGCCCAGTGCCTTCCGGGCTCTATCCTAGCCCACCCTGCTGACCTTTAAAACTGTAGGCTTGGGGCACCTGGGTGGCTCAGTCGGTTGAGCGTCCGACTTCGGCTCAGGTCACGATCTCGCGGCCTGTGAGTTCGAGCCCCGCGTCGGGCTCTGGGCTGACGGCTCAGAGCCTGGAGCCTGCTTTGGTTTCTGTGTCTCCCTCTCTCCCTCTGCCCCTCCCCTGTTCATGCTCTGTCTCTCTCTGTCTCAAAAATAAATAAACATTAAAAAAAAATTAAAAAAAAAAACTGTAGGCTTTATGCCTCACTGGTTGCAAGAACTCATGAAATTTAACCCCTATCGTTTTTCAAGCCAATAGCTATGTAGAAACATTCTTCTTGAGCATCCCCTGTGTGCTCCTCTCTCTCTGTCTCTCACTCTTCTCTGCAACCACGGCCCCCTTCCGTCCACAGCAGCCAGGATCCATTTTCCCCCTAAACTGCATCTTTGCCTTTCCTACCATCTTTGACGTGGCCTCTTCTCTCCCTTTCGTTGTAGAGTTTGTTCCGTCAGTCTTCAGGTTGATTTCTGGGGCATTTGGAATTATTTGATAGTTATCTAGCTCTGCTGTCATTTTCCTCCTCCCCAAAGAGGATGTTCTTTAAAGAGAAGGGACACAGGAAGCATACTCTGGTAGAGGGAGGCTCATACAGAAGATACGTATTGTGATTTTAGAGACGATGTTTCTCTTTTCGGGCTCTTCCAGAATAAAGGATGAGGAGAATGCAGAGGTACTAATTTACCATGTATGGAAATACAAATGGTTGTTATTATGGGAGTTTTCCTCATATTAAATATCATAGACAATAGTTAAGAAATGAAACGTGGCTTGTTAAGAAATTAAGTGTGGCACGGATTGGTCACGACAAGTCCCACTAAACCTTATGTGATAATAGCATTTTCATAGCTATTGGATTTTTTTTCTAAGGTGTCCACATTAAGTAGTATCTATGTAGCTTGGAATTAGAGTCTGTCTGTGTCATTAAGTATTTGCATGACACAGCCAGTATGAATTGTCAAGCAAGGTGGCAGCATAAAAGACTCATGGCAATGTGGAATGCCAATATCACCGATCCATTAAATGAAGGAAAAAGCAGCCCAAATGTGTACGTAAGCCACTTTGTCCTAAAGGAAAGCCACGTTTGCTGGACCCATGTCAAGTTTTGCTTTCCCAGACAACTCAAGTCCTCCCTCATAGTTTTCCTCCCTCTGACCCATCTCTGGCCCCACCAGATAGGCACTGTATGTTAGACTCCAAGGACTCAGAGGTAAAGAATAGATTTCATTTCCTCAAGAAGCTAACTCTCTAGCTCAGGGAAGTAGAGAGATAAAGAGACAATCGTGATGCGTTCTACTTAATTCTATGATAGCAGCAAGAATTTTTCCATATGCGTCTGTGGAAACTCAGGCTATGTGTTTCAGTCACGGGATGATGTCTGAATGCAGTTTGGAATGATACATGGGAAGATCTCGTTATCTTCTCTTTGGATTATTGAAAGTATTCCCTAGCTGAATTTCTTGCCAACACGCTTGCCTTACTACATTTTGAGGGAGCTCCCAGTTCAAAGGCAACGAAGCATAAGAAATTAATGGTGTCATTGTGGAAATGCCAAATGCGTGGTATGGTTTTCCCGAGAGGTGAAAGGATCCAAGTTGAGAAGATAAGCAGAGGTTAAACCATGAGGTGCCTTGTATACCATGGCCCTGTAGCATTGACATTGGAGAGACAGTAGAATATGTAGCAAGTGGAAGACTAACCCAGGCCAATTTGTATTTTGATCTTGTGACTGCTAAGTGAAGAATGGGTTGGAGGGAGGCTCAGCATGGAGGCAGGAAGCCCAGTTTAGAGGCATCATGAAGAAGATAATGACATGTTCAGCTAGGGCAGTGGTGGTGGGAATAGATGGCTATGGACAGATCTGAGAAGTCGTTGGGAATTCCTATTGGCACAATTTGGCGTTGGCTTGATTGTGGTGGATGAAATGAAGGGAGAGGACTAGGATTATCTTATCTGGCTTGAGCAACTGGATGGCAGTGCCGTTCTCCGAAATCTGGAAGAGAGGAAGAAGACCAGTTCTGGGTGGGCGAGGAAGATGATGAATTCAGACTTGGACATGTTGAGCTTGACTCACCTGTGAAATATCCAGGTGAACATTTCTAATATGAATTTGATATAATGGTATGGAGCTCAGGAGAGTAGTTTGTACTTAGCCTTTTTCTGCCTCAGTAATTTAGCCCTTGATTCCATACTGTCCCGGAGCTGTCCTTTATTTTCTCTCGTTTTCTTGTACTTCCCAGAGGCAGGTGTTATATACCCACCTGTACCCTTTGCAGTGCTTACCTGCCTTTTGGGCTTGAGTGAGGACTGTGTAAAGGCTTCTGAAGATTTGCGTGGCTACCTCACCGCTGAAGTTATTCAGGAAAAAAAAAATGACACTTTAGTAATTATTAAAAGGTGCAATGGCTATTTAAGTCTTTATAAATACCTACAGATATCACAAATGAAATTTACATATGTGACCAATTTTACTTGAAAGATTTGTAAGATATTTCCATGACCCCTTTCCCCTAATTTAAATTTTCCAACCCTTAGGAAGAAGAGAAAAGAACAGCTTTTCTACGTTGGCTTCCTTACAACCCTTTATTCTATCATCTGAGTCCCTGAGATTTTATAACCCATTCTGGCATACGGAATTGATAAAAAACAGGGAAGGGATCTGGTCATTGTTATTTCATGGTTGGGGATTTGCAATTATTTGTGGATATTGTATCTTGAGATGCTCTGTGCTTCATGTTTTCCAAGGGGGGGGGGTGCTCTTTTGTATCAACAGTAGAACCTAAGGGATTTCTGTTAAGCTATACAGATAATAGTTTCTTTAAAAAAAAAAAAAAAACGCAGGAGACTTAGGAACAGTTGCCAGGTAGTGAATGAGATCTTTGGTGGTATAGCAATTTGTCTTTCCCATTTCCTTCCTGTTTGAAACTCTTTCATTATGTTTACCCTCCCTCTTCTAGAATTTTTTGCTTCATTTATGCATGCATCCACATATTCACGTACTCATTCCTTATACATCATTAAAGTTTATCAGTCCTACTCTTTGTACTTTGCAAAATACTCAAGATAAGAATTAGTCATGCAGTACAATTGTGAAAGACTAACACTGCTTATTTCCCACACAGACCTGTTGAATACTTTATGTAAATACCAATGGGTTTTTTAGAGAAAACAATTCCTGCTTTGGGAGCTTGTCACAAAGGAGCGATGCTAATATTGGGACTTAATAAACCCAGTAGGTGGCAAGGGGAAATATTGGCAAGTAAATGGACAGGCGGAGCTTTAGTCTTCTGATCAACACTTGCCGTCACCTAATTCACACATAGGCCTACTGTGTGCCAGGCACATAGTAAGTGCTTTATACCTATAAATTCGTTTAATTCTCTCACTACAATCCTATGATGTAATAAGCCCTATTACTATCCCCATTTTGAAGATGAGGAAACTAAGGCATAAAGATGTTTAGTACATTTTCCAGGGTCACACAGCTAGTAACTGATGCAGAGATTCAAACCCAGGCAATCTGACTCCAGATTTAATGCTCTTAGACACGATATCGAGGTATGGAACTAGTATGATCAATTTAGTATGTATATGTGCACTTCTCATAGCTCCTCTTTATCTTCTAAATATGTGTCATATGTGTATGCTAGAAAGCAGCCCAGAACCAAGGAAAATGGTATGTCACTTGGCTCTCCACATTTAAACACCGCACACAACAAGTAATGGGGAATGTACCAAAAAGATCAGCCAAAACTAGCAGTAACAGGAAATCAGTGCAACAACTTGGTGATACAAGAAAGAGGAAGGATTTAAAAAAATATTTAGTTATTCAAATTTCTTTTTTCTTTTCTTTTTTTTTTTTTTTCAAGTAATCTCTCTGTCCGACCCGGGGCTCGAACTCACAACTCTGAGAGCAAGAGGGGCATGCTCTACCAACTGAACCAGCCAGGTGTTCCAAATTTCTTTTTTATTTCAATATAGTCGACACACAATGTCACGTTAGTTTCGGGTGTACAACATAGTGACTCAACAACTTCATACTTTATGCTACGCTCACCCCAAGTGTAGCTATCATCTGTCCCCGTACAACGCCATTGCAATATCATTGACTATATTCCCTATGCTGTACCTTTTATTCCCATGACTTATTCATTCCATAACTGGAAGACAGTATCCCCCCCTCTCCTTCACGCACTTTGACCATTCTCTATTCCCCTTCCCTCTGGCAACCATCAGTTTCTTCTCTGTATTTAGAAGTCTGAGTCTACCTTTTGTTTGTTTATTCATTTGTTTTGTTTTTTAGATTCCACATATGAGTGACATCATATGGTATTTGTCTTTCTTAGTCTGACTTATCTTACCTAGCGGACTACCCTTAAGATCCATCCATGTTGCCGCAAATGGCAAGATCTCGCATCTTCTTTATCCATTCATCTATCGAAAGACGCTTAGGTTGCTTCCATATCTTGACTGTTGTAAATAATGTTGCAATGAACATAGGAGTGCACATACCTTTTTGAATTAATGTTTTTGTTTTCTTTGGGTAAATACCGAGTAATAGAATTATCGGATGATAAGGTATTTCTATTTCTTCTATTTGTGAAGAACCTCCGTACTGTTTTCCACAGTGGCACGAATTCACATTCCAACCAACAGTGCATGAGCATTCCTTTTCCTCCACATCCTTGCCAATTCTTGATATTTCCTGTCTTTTTGGTTTTGAGCATTCTTTCAAGTATGAGGTGATATCTCATTTGTGGTTTTGACTTGTGTTTCCTTGATGATGAGTGGTGTTGAGCATTTTCTCATGTGTGTGTCAGACCTCTGTATGTCCTCTTTGGAAAAGTGTCTATTCAGGTATTCTGCCCATTTTAATTGAATTATTTGTTTGGGGGTGGGTGTTGAGTTGTATAAGTTCTTTATATATTTTGGATATTAACCCCTTGTCAGATATAAACGGTTGGGACTACAGCAAAATAAAGACCTTTTGCACAGCAAAGGAAACCATCGACAAAACAAAGAGCTTACTGAACAACAAAAAAATATTTTCAATAGCTCAATGAGGTATCATTGATATACAAAGAACTGCGCACATTTAATGTGTGCACTTTGCTGAGTTTGGGGGATTTTTTTAAAGGTGTCATTTGAGTACTGAAATTATGCGTCTTTAAACAGCTTCGTCTTCAGAGAAGTATTCAGCTATCGTCTTCTAGTTGTCACGTGAGCACATTTTTAAATTGGTCTTCAAATGCCTTTGAAAAGGAATGAAGTGTGTTGTCTAGAAGTAAGAAAGTTTCATATTTTAATGTAGAGCCAGGCAATGGAACGTTCTAGAAAAGTAGATGTAAGGATGTTCTAGAAAATGTAGATGTTCTAGAAAATGTAAGGATGAATTTTACAAAGTGAATAAAAGACCATATGGCTTTCAGAATGTAGCGTTAGCCTTGCTGAAACTTTGACTATTTAAAACAGCCTAGAATTGGTTAAGAGAATGAGCCTCAATGAGTTCTGACAGGTTACCATGTAAGATAATGTACTTTTGCAATGGAGGATGAAGGACAAAAAGGCGAAAACCAACAAACATGTGATTTAGTGATATTTGCTAATTGTCTCCATCAGTACATGTTCATTTTTCTTTAGTGGCGTGGTAATTCTCTAGAATTCCTAATTTTTGAGTGTTAGAACTACCTATGCCTTAACCCGTTACACAACTCAAACAAATGATCACCAGGCAATCTCATTCAGTCTCAGGGATTTAAATACCATGTGTATACCATTAACTCTCCAATTTTATCTTCAGTACTAAACTCTCCCCTAAGTTCCAGACTCAGGTATCCAACTGTCTATTCTGTGTCTCGATTTGGAAGTTGAATGAGCAGCTCAAGCTTGTCATGTCCAAAACTGAATTCTTTATTCCCATACCATTCCTCCTTTCACAATATATTTAGAATATGGCACTTCTCACCGTCATAGCACATGCTGCCACCATCTCTTGGCTAATTAATTGCAAGAGCTTCCCAAGTCATCTCCCTGCTACCTTTTTGTACTCATGCATTTGATTATTTACCCAGCCAGAGTTATCTTTAAAACACAACGAATCATATACATTTCCCTGGTCAAAACCTTCCAGGGGCTCCCTGTCCCACTCAGATCAAAAGCCATAGTCTCAAGTAGCCTTCGAGGCACACAAACTGTCCCCTTTACCTCTCTGACCTCTCCTCCAACTTTCTTCCTTGCACACTGTGCTCCAGCAACACAGGGCTCCTAGCAACGACCCACCAGTTACGGCCCCTCTTCAGGGCCATTGCACGAGCTGTTCTGTCTGCCTGAAACGCTCTCAGTTGTGTTCATGACCGCCCCATCCTTTTTTTCAGGTTCTTCCTGTAGAGGACGTCCTAATCTTCCTGTCTAAAAGGGCGTCTTTCCCTCACTTTACCCATCACTATCTAGCATCCTACCCTGCTTGTTTCAACGGCTTCTATCATTATCTAACATATTTTGGCTTGTTTATTTGTCTGTGATCTCTCTCCATTACCGGGATGGCAGTTCAATGAGGGCAGGGATTTGTTCACTCATTGCTGTGTCCCCATTACTTAGCACAAACTCAATAACCATTTGTTGGATAAATAACTGGCTGACTGATTCCATGAGTAACCTAGGGAAAAAGTAGGTCATCGTCTGAGGAAAGAAAGAAAACGTGTCTTCGAAGATATCCTCCCAATCTATAAAATCACTCACCAAATCATCTCAGTATTAGTGTAAAAGATCCAGCTGTTCTGTTTTTAGGCAATATAGCCCTTTTATTTTTATTTTTTTTAAATTTTTTTTTCAACGTTTTTATTTATTTTTGGGACAGACAGAGACAGAGCATGAACGGGGGAGGGGCAGAGAGAGAGGGAGACACAGAATCGGAAACAGGCTCCAGGCTCCGAGCCATCAGCCCAGAGCCCGACGCGGGGCTCGAACTCATGGACCGCGAGATCGTGACCTGGCTGAAGTCGGACGCTTAACCGACTGCGCCACCCAGGCGCCCCAATATAGCCCTTTTAAAGTCACATGTTAATATGCGGTGCATACGACCCATAAAATCTGTGGTTTTCTTCTTCATTAAATGTAAAGAATAATAGGGGCGCCTGGGTGGCGCAGTCGGTTAAGCGTCCGACTTCAGCCAGGTCACGATCTCGCGGTCCGTGAGTTCGAGCCCTGCGTCGGGCTCTGGGCTGATGGCTCGGAGCCTGGAGCCTGTTTCCGATTCTGTGTCTCCCTCTCTCTCTGCCCCTCCCCCGTTCATGCTCTGTCTCTCTCTGTCCCAAAAATAAATAAAAAACATTGAAAAAAAAAATTAAAAAAAAAAAAAAAGGTTTGGAAACTGGTGTGGGGAACAAAGGCAAAAGAAAAAAAGTTAAATTTCCCTACTACTGGGTGCCTGGGTGGCTCAGTCGGTTAAGCGTCCGACTTCAGCCAGGTCACGATCTCGCGGTCCGGGAGTTCGAGCCCCGCGTCGGGCTCTGGGCTGATGGCTCAGAGCCTGGAGCCTGTTTCCGATTATGTGTCTCCCTCTCTCTCTGCCCCTCCCCCGTTCATGCTCTGTCTCTCTCTGTCAAAAATAAATAAACATTGAAAAAAAAATTTAAAAAAAATGTAAAGAATAATAGATGAGATGGCTTGGAAACCCTATTTACTACTCTGCTTAAGCGTTTTAAAACCCATCTGCCTGCCACTAACAGAGTGACAACTTGAGAAAATTAATATGTGTTGTTGATCTTTATTTTTCCTGAAAGTATGATGTGCCCTGGCTGTTAGGAATTTTCTGCTGGTTGTCCGGTCTCCAGCTGGGACTTAACTTCCTAATTTTATTAAGCCTCAATCTGAGGACACACATGTGTACACCCTGGTTTCCTGCTAAAAGTTCATTAACAAGTTTATTATGTGTTTGTTCCCGTCTCAGCATTGTCAGCAGACAAGTCGGGAAAGATCATGATGTTACGGTAAAATTCTATATGATTGTTTCTCTGGATTCTTTTGATTGAAGAACTGTTTATTTTATTATACATTTACATGTTAAAGGGGATAAATGGGGTGAGTTGTTTTGTAACTTGTATTCTTGGGAAAAAATTTAGGTAGAAAAGACTCCTATTTGGAGAATAGCCTAGTCTGTTCTAAGGGATTTATAGAAGAAAGGCTTTTATCATATTTCATTAATTGTTTTCAAAGGATTCAAGTAAATTGAAGAGTGTTTAACACTAAAGAGCAATGTAGATGAGAAAACTGACTCTTATATAGGCTTATAAATGACCTTGATTAGATCATCTCTTCATTCAGGTCCTTGGTTTTCTTGGCTATAACAAGAGGGTGTTAGACTAGAGGTTTTTTTTTTTTTTTAATTTTTAATGATTATTTATTTATTAACATTTATTTATTTTGAGAGACACAGAGCACAAGCAGGTGAGGGGCAGAGAGAGAGAGACATACAGAATCCAAAGCGGGCTCCAAGCTCTGAACACAGAGCCTGATGCGGAGCTCGAACCCACGAACCATGAGATCATGACCTGAGCTAAAGTTGGTCGTTTAACCAACTGAGTCACCCAGCTGCCTCTAGACTAGAGTGTTTAGATTTATTTCAGCATTACTAGTTTCAGTTTCTGTGAACATATGGATCTCAGAGAACAGGAATATCCACTGTCATGATATGATCAATAAATATGTTAGTTTGATAGTTGTTGAATCTGCATAATGGGTACATTTTTATTTCATTTAACTATTTCTACTTTTATATAGGGTTTTTTTTTAATGTTTACTTATTTATTTTGAGAGAAAGGGAGCACAGGGGAGGGGCAGAGAGAGAGGATTGAGGAGACAGAGAGAATCCTAAGCAGGCTCTGCTCTGTCAGCACAGAGCCCCATGTGAGGCTCAAAACCACAGACTGTGGGATCATGACCTGAGCCTAAACCAAGCGTCGGACGCTTAACCGACTGAGCTGCCCAGTCGTCCCTATGTGGTTTTGCATATTCTTATACAATAGTGAACTTAGAGATATGATTGATTAACAAAATGCTTGATAACAGGTACTACATTCAAACGGGCCTTGTGAAGTCTATTTTCTGGCAATGCTGTTTTCTTCCATCGTTCTCTGAAATATTTACACAAAATAGCAGACCCCCCTGTGATCATTCCAAGGCAGCTTTTTCAGTTTTTAGATAACTGTGCCAAGGTTCAGACCAGATCAAAAAATTTCCCCAGGAACATATTTTCAAGGTAAGCGTTTTTTACAAGCATGATATAATTTATATTGATTTGGCTCTCATAACATGTAATTTAGATTAGCTTAATTATCTGTAACTCATTCTTTATTTTATATATTTTTTTTAAATTTTTTTAACGTTTATTTATTTATTTATTTATTTATATATATATATATGAAATTTATTGACAAATTGGTTTCCATACAACACCCAGTGCTCATCCCAAAAGGTGCCCTCCTCAATACCCATCACCCACCCTCCCCTCCCTCCCACCCCCCATCAACCCTCAGTTTGTTCTCAGTTTTTAACAGTCTCTTATGCTTTGGCTCTCTCCCACTCTAACCTCTTTTTTTTTTTTTTCCTTCCCCTCCCCCATGGGTTCCTGTTAAGTTTCTCAGGATCCACATAAGAGTGAAACCATATGGTATCTGTCTTTCTCTGTATGGCTTATTTCACTTAGCATCACACTCTCCAGTTCCACCCACGTTGCTACAAAAGGCCATATTTCATTTTTTCTCATTGCTACGTAGTATTCCATTGTGTATATAAACCACAATTTCTTTATCCATTCATCAGTTGATGGACATTTAGGCTCTTTCCATAATTTGGCTATTGTTGAGAGTGCTGCTATGAACATTGGGGTACAAGTGCCCCTATGCATCAGTACTCCTGTATCCCTTGGGTAGATTCCTAGCAGTGCTATTGCTGGGTCATAGGGTAGGTCTATTTTTAATTTTCTGAGGAACCTCCACACTGCTTTCCAGAGCGGCTGCACCAGTTTGCATTCCCACCAACAGTGCAAGAGGGTTCCCGTTTCTCCACATCCTCTCCAGCATCTATAGTCTCCTGATTTGTTCATTTTGGCCACTCTGACTGGCGTGAGGTGATACCTGAGTGTGGTTTTGATTTGTATTTCCCTGATAAGGAGCTACGCTGAACATCTTTTCATGTGCCTGTTGGCCATCTGGATGTCTTCCTTAGAGAAGTGTCTATTCATGTTTTCTGCCCATTTCTTCACTGGGTTATTTGTTTTTTGGGTGTGGAATTTGGTGAGCTCTTTATAGATTTTGGATACTAGCCCTTTGTCCGATATGTCATTTGCAAATATCTTTTCCCATTCCGTTGGTTGCCTTTTAGTTTTGTTGGTTGTTTCCTTTGCTGTGCAGAAGCTTTTTATCTTCATAAGGTCCCAGTAATTCATTTTTGCTTTTAATTCCCTTGCCTTTGGGGATGTGTCGAGTAAGAGATTGCTACCGCTGAGGTCAGAGAGGTCTTTTCCTGCTTTCTCCTCTAAGGTTTTGATGGTTTCCTGTCTCACATTTAGGTCCTTTATCCATTTTGAGTTTATTTTTGTAAATGGTGTGAGAAAGTGGTCTAGTTTCAACCTTCTGCATGTTGCTGTCCAGTTCTCCCAGCACCATTTGTTAAAGAGGCTGTCTTTTTTCCATTGGATGTTCTTTCCTGCTTTGTCAAAGATGAGTTGGCCATACGTTTGTGGGTCTAGTTCTGGGGTTTCTATTCTATTCCATTGGTCTGTGTGTCTGTTTTTGTGCCATAACGTTTATTTATTTTTGAGACAGAGAGAGACAGAGCATGAACGGGGGAGGGTCAGAGAGAGAGGGAGACACAGAATCCGAAGCAGGCTCCAGGCTCCGAGCCATCAGCACAGAGCCCAACGCGGGGGCTCGAACTCACGGACCTCAAGATCATGACCTGAGCCAAAGTCGGTCGCTCAACCGACTGAGCCACCCAGGCGCCCCAGAAAGTGTCTTTTAATGTTAGGCAATCCTGGGTTAAAATCCCTATTTCAGCTGTTTCCTAAATGGGAGATCTTACGAAAGGTTTTGTTGGTTTGTTTTTACTTTTTTGAACCTCACTTATCATTTCTATAAAATGAGAATATCAGTGGTAGCGTATACATAATGGGGTCATCGTGTTGACTAAAAAACGTGGGTCATCATGAAACATACAGCCTGACAAATTTAAACCAACGGTAGTCAGCTTGTTCCGTCATTATTAGTTTGGTCATTTAGTTCTCTGCATTATTAGAATAAAAGTTATATGTGGAGGAATTAAAAAAGAAACAAGGGAGGAAATATGGCTGTTTTGGTTACCTTTGCTAGTAGCATTCAATACATGTTTATTGAATATATGCTGTATTCTAGGAACTAGTTTTATAGAGGCAAGTAAGGCACACTTCCTACTCTGAAGGAAATTACATCCTAAGGAGAGAAACAGACATGTGAGAGCTTAGAGTCAGGGCCAAACTTAAAGGCATGACAGAGAGGACAAATATGCTGTGCTAAGATTCAAAGGGAAGTAAAAATAAACCAAAACCCAAACCCAAAACCTCTGGCCTGTCACGGGGTCTGAAACACCATTAGGATATTTTCCCTTTGGACTTTACCCATTCTTGGGTTTTTGGATTCCATGTGCAAATGGCTTTGGGAAGAATAACACATTGATATCACTTGCACTTTTGTTTTTAAAATTTTTAAGTTTATTTATTTATTTCGAGAGAGATAGAGATAATGAGCAGGGGAGGGGCACACTGTCAGTGCGGAACCCGATGCCGGCCTTGAACTCACGAACCTTGAGATCATGACCTGCACGGAAACCAAGAGGGGGAGGCTCGGCCAACCGAGCCACCCAGGCGCCCCTCACTTGCACTTTAATGAAGATTTATTTCTATATTATTTCAGATACAAGGTAAGTTGCTACAGGCAAGAGACCTCAAAATATTGTGGCTCAAGCAACAGACCAAAGGAGGTCAGGCAGCACCGCTGCGGGTAATCGAAGGCCCAGGATCCTTCTGCCTTGTTGCTTTGCCGTCTCCTAGTATGTTGACTTTGTGTGGTGACATACGGTTGAATGAAGGGAGAGAAGGAAGAGGGCAAGAGGTTATCTTGTCAAACCATGAGCCACAGGTTGCACATATGACCGCTGCTTGCGTATCATCGTCCACATTTCTGTCAGACCTTCCTACAAAACCGCAAAGGAGTCTGGGACATACAGTCTTTGATGGGGAGGCTGTGTCCACAGCTAAAACTCAGGAGTGTCAGTTACTAAAAGGAAGGGTAGGAGAATGGATAGTGAGAAAAATTTGCAATCTCGGCCACAGTGTAGGACACGATTTTATCTTGATAAAGTTTCCTGAAATGCCTAGGCCTTTCCAAATAGGTGGGCTATTTGGTGCATAAAGAAACAGTTATAAAGAAGGTTGACTTGTCGGGGGTGTTTTCTGATATCAAGCAATGATCCAGTCTCAGATTCTCTGACACCAGCTGGTATCCTACCATTCAATTCACTTCTGGCATTATACCAGAAGTGTATAGTATAGAAGTGTATAGTGTACAGTTGTGTAATTAGATTACACAACTGTACTACATTATACACGGAGTTAGCAAAGACCCCATAGGATAAGGACCCAGTCCCACAAGACTGTCCCCACCTCAGATGCCGATGGAAAGTCTTAGTGCTTCTGACTAACCAGTTATAAGTTCAGGGGTTCTCGTGACCCCTCTCCCGTTTGATAATTCACGAGAGCAATTCACAGAACTCAGGAAAATACTCTACTTACTATTACAGGTTTATTACAAGGAATACAACTCAGGTGCAACCAAATGGAAAAGATGCTTAGGGCGAGTGGTGTGTGTGTGTGTGTGTGTGTGTGTGTGTGTATAGGGGTGATGCATCTTGAGTAGCTTCCATTCTCTCTCCAGGCATGTCCCCTTCCTAGGACCTCCCTGTGTTGTCCAACCTGGAAGGCCTGTGCACCTGGTCGTTTAGGGGTTTTTACGGAAGCTTCGTAACTAAGGCATGGACTTGGGTGCCCGGTCTACCTAGATTTTATTTCTCTCGAAGTTTTGACTTCTGGAAAGTAACGTAACCAATTGAAACTTGAATGATAGCCATTTGCAAAGCTGAAATGGTATCTTCTTAGCTACCTCAGGGGGATAAATGGATAAAATTAAATAATACGTATGTTGCTGCTAGAGAGGCAAGGGATAGCGCTTGCCTACCTTAGGTCAATCCTAGCTGATTACGTTCATTTGCCATTGGTGATTGAACTCAACTTCCAGTTCCTCTCCCCTTCCAGAACGTTGGGAGGGGGGTGGGACTGAGAGGTCCAACCCTGTAGTCACATGGTTGATGCCTCTGGCAACTGACCCTCAAGCTGAAGCTATCTGGGGACTCAGCATAAACTCAGGTGGGGAGTGGAAAGGGGCTCATTATGAATCCAAAGGACACTTCTGTCACTCAGGAATTTCTAAGGGTTTTAGGAGCTCAGTGCCAGGAACTGGAGACAAAGACCAAATGTTTTTTTTTTTATTATACCACAATTTGACATCAGGAGCAAGAGTGACCCCCCCCTCCCAAACCATTTCCACCTGACGATACCCTTTTCATCACAAAGCGGGTAGAATGAGTTGTTCTCTGAGCTCCGTTAGATGCCAGTGATTCTGTCGATCCTGTCATAGTATAGTGTTCTTATCACACTGTACTGTAATTATCCAGTAGTTTCTAGCTTCTCTAGCTCCAACTGGCGTTGAGCTACCTGTGACAGTGTCTGACTCACCTTTGTACCCCGAGCATCTAACACAGTGCTTGGCACATTGCTGTGCTGTAAACTGTTGCATGAATGTGAGTGAAGGGAAGGCAGTCTAACACTGCTGACCTCTGTGTTGAAGCCTGTTTGGAGTTAATCCGGGGACTGGGCCATGATATTGTTAACTGTATTTCTCAGCTCACGTGGATTTCCTGAGAATCTTGGCTCTGGTATTCTGCCGTTCAATCTATTGTAGTCTGGAGGGGAATTCAGAATTCATCAATTAGTTGGTTTCAGAATAAAAAGCCTGGAATGCAGGGAAAGCAGGCCGTCTAGATTCCTTCTGTCTCACAGAAGGTGTTCTTTATAAGACACTGCTTTTCTGTATAATATGCCAAGTCTAACAAATAACTTTTCAGGTCAGTCTTCTGGGGGTGTTACGAAAAAAAGAAAGCTCTCAGAACATTGTGAGTTTGACATTTGCCTGAACGTTTAAAAACTATTCTCAAATCCAGTAATTTTGTTAAGAACCCTGTGCGTGCGTGTGTGTGTGTGTGTGTGTGTACGTGTCCATACACACACAATAGTCAGTGGTTACTTTATTTTTATTGTGTGATATTTATTTTATTTGTTTTTGCTTATTTAATGTATTCTAGACTTCCAAAGGAAATAACACTTTGGGGCATTAAATACTGACTCTGCTGATTGCTTCGTTTGAACGGCAAATCAGGAATACCCGTTTTCCTGTTTTGATGGCCAACAGAATAGGAGTTATTATAGCTTTGCACGGTGAAAGAGATACGATGATCCCGGCCAGCCAATTGGTTCGGCTACTGAGGAACCAGAGAGAATCCTAGCAGCCATATGACTGTGTGTATTTCTCTTGAATTTTTGACTTCTAGAAAGTAGCAACCTATTGCAACTTGGGCGGTGTTTGTTTGTAAAACTGAAATAGTATCTACTTGGCCATCTCAGAGGGACAATGGAGAAAATAAAGTAATACTCATGTTCCTGCTGGGAAGGCCGGGGAGAGCCCTTTCGTACCCTAGGCCTGTCCTAGCTTCACTTCATGGTATCAGCCTGGGAAGCCTCAGTTCGGACACTAGCCTTGGCCCAGTGAAAACCATTCTTTTTTAGCAGGTAGAAGTCGGAAAATAGCCTAGTGGGTGCTATGCCTCTGGAATTGATTTGGGCCCCTGGGAAACTGTAAGCATCAGGCTTTAGCTTTTGTTTCTTACCCCACCATCTGCTGTGGGCTGTTTAATTGGACTTTGGCTCCCATCTGGAAGCTTAATGCTCTGTGTCTCTGCTGAAATTCGAGCCCAGGCCTAAATCTTTTTGCCTGGTTTCTGTTGGCCCCCTTCCAGAACTGACTGGCCTGCATCACATGTTGGTTTATACTCTCTCTTGATTTTGGACTAACTTCCAGCTAGGGAGGGACTGCTCTAGTTAGACTTATCCAGCCTCCTTTCTCCGCACCGATGAGGTTTACTCCCCAGTTCTCTTGTTTAGCAGTTGCAACATGCCTTGTATCTGGGGTAGAGGAATGAGTGCTAAGAGACAAGCACACCATCATCATTGGCAACTTCTATTGATGTCACTAGAGAGCCATCAAATAGGACTTTTAGTATATTAAAATAAATTGCCTTTGTAATGTCTTTCTCTTCCCACCAAGAAGCAAAGTTTAGCCTAGGCTTTCACTGATTAAGCTATAAAATCAGAGTAGAAGTTCCTAGCTAATGAAATGTAACGGCTGAGGCATGGTGCATGATTGTTTCCAACCGTAGTTTATTTTACTTATTTATTTTTTAAATGTCCAACTGGGGCACCTGGGTGGCTCAATCGGTTGAGCGTCCGACTCTCGGGTTCAGCCCAGGTCATAATCTTGCGGCTCCG
This sequence comes from Lynx rufus, assembly GCF_022079265.1. Taxonomy (NCBI): domain Eukaryota; kingdom Metazoa; phylum Chordata; class Mammalia; order Carnivora; family Felidae; genus Lynx; species Lynx rufus. The sequence continues at coordinate 10,732,998 of NW_025814833.1, read as the reverse complement.
TGGGTTCGAGCCCCCCAGCTCTATGCTGACAATGCAAAACCTGTTTGGCATTCTCTCTCTGCCTCTCTCTCTCTCTGCCCTCCCCAACTGGTGCTGTCTCTGTGTCTTTCAGAGTAAATAAACCTAAAAAAATTTTTTCCAACTGTATTTTGTTAACTATATTTAGCTTATGGTTTGCATGTCTATAAATAAATATACTGTATCATTCCAAGATATGATTATACTTGTATTTCTTGGAATTGTACCTCTCCATTAAAACTATATAGTATAATGAAATGTTTGCAAGGACCAGAAGATTTGGGGAAAACAGGAAGCTTGAGGAAAACTTCATGGAGAGTTTTTTGAATAGAAGATGATAAATAAGTTAATTGGAATTGCAATCACAGGAAAAGGAAAGAAGATTTTGAATCATGGTGTTTTTCCTACCATCGTGTCAGCAAATTCTGATTGTAAGATTCCTCATGTAGGCCTAATAAATAATTTCTAAAAATATGATTGTGAAAGAGACAAACTAGCTGTATTCTGAAACAAGGCTCAATTTCTTCCCACCTTCCAATTTCAATTTAGGGTGAAGCATTAACTATGCAGTGAAGAATAATAAAAAAAAAAAAATCTTCGAGTAAAACATAAAGTTAGTAATGGAAGGAAGCCTGTATCCATGGTCTTAATTCAGACCCCTTGACTTTTATTTGTTTGTTCGCATATTTAGGGTAAAATATATCTTTGGTAACAGAGAGACTGTATCAGGTCTGAACCTGTGTTCCAAACCAAGGAAGACACTTTTTTTTTTTTTTTTTTTTTTTTAACCAGTGTAATATCAGGTGATATATGGACTGGATTCAGTCTCAATTTACTTGTATTTTGGAATAAATGCCTGACATCCTGTCATATGGTTTAGAAAAGCATCAAAACTGTTCCAGCTCCTTATGGCTTTGCATGGTTCCCAGACATGGAAATTACTCCGTGGAGACTTGAAGGTTGAGGGGCAATTTGGTGGCGATCTGAGTTTTTTTACTTAATTTTATCTGGGCTGAAAGAAAATCCTGTTTGGTTATGTAAGGAAATGTTCGATAAGCTTTCAATGGGAAACACCCATATACATGAGGATGACTGAATTTCAATGCCAGCACCAAGGATGTCAGACCTCATTTGCTCTAACTGCTAATTTTACATTTAAGGCAGTTTTTGCTTGCATTTGAAGGTTAGACTAGATGACTTCTGAGGTTCCATTTAATAAATTGTTTGAAATTGAGACCTAAGGAATTTAAGGAAATTGCCCAGGGTCACCTAGCTGATTGTGGGAGGGAGAGAGCCTAGAGTAGGAAACAGGTTTCCAGACTCTTTGTCCGTTTATGACTCTTTTCATGCTTGAGGTATTTGAAACTCAAAACGGTGAAGTACTTTGGATAGTATACGCTGAGGAAACAGCATAGACCTGGCAGTCGCATAATTACCTTTGGATTATCTTTTAATTCCCAATGTGGTGAGTCACATAGTAAAATAACATTGGCCTCCTGAAATGCCATAGCAGGAACTAATTAAAAAGGGGGAAAAAAATCACTCTGATGAATTTCGTGATTTCCTCTGAATCTTTTGACACATGTAACCTTGAATGCTGATCTGCTTTGAATGCAAATTTTCTCATGACAGTACATTTGGTAGATAAACCAGAGCTCCTCCTACATAAAGACTTCAGTTCTAAGGTCATTTAAAATCCATTAAGCTAAGAAGCTATTCATTGAGACAGATTTCAGTGGTAGTTCAGAAGAATGTGACTATAACTGGACACATTATTCATTCACAGTAAGTCTGGAACTTAAGTTTGGGAGAGGGTGTGTGGGGATGAGAGGTAACTTATTTTAACTAATTAGTTCTTTTTAAATAAATAAATAATTTTTAAATAAAAAACTGGGCTCATAAATCTTTTCATGGCAAAAATAATTTGACTTGATATATATTAATTTGAGGAAATGCTGCATTTTTTCGCATGAAGCAAATAGGTGCTGGATAATCAGTATGAATAACATTTTTGCTTTTAGTTAATTTGTAGTTATTTTCTTATTGGCCTTTATCTCCTATAAAAATCATATTGCCTGTAAGCAAACCTGGTCCTTTGGAAATGGTAAGGATAATTGCATTGTAGAGTTAAGAGGTTTTCTGAAATTATTATTTATGTGGGTTTTTTTTCCCTATAGATGAGAATTCACTACTTTGCAGCAACTTTTCTCTCTTGAGCTCAGAAATAACCACAGAGCTCCTCTAAAAGGAACGACTTAGTATATTTTTATATGATGTTTTGATTTAATTTATGGAACATGTGTATCCTCTATATGTGATGTTTTCATTTATTTGGATATTATGGTTCCATACATACAGTTATGAAAATATAAATTCCAATTTTCACTGCTTTTGGTCTGAAATGAACTAACATCTTATACATTTGATGCTTGTTTTCTTCTGAAAAAATGGTTAACAAGTAAATCTGACCATCACTTTTGCACACTGCACTCTCTTTGGATAGCTCCAGATTCGTGTTCTTTGTTTAATATGTAAGAGGGTATATCAAACCAGGACATGAATACAGGAAATTTACCAGTTGTTTTTGATACAAATTTTATTAAAATATGAAATGTTTTAGAGAGTTTAAGACTTAAGCAAGCTGCATAGAATTATTATTGTTATTATTATTATTATTATTATGAACAGAGAATAATAAACTAAGGACTAAGAGCTTTTCATCTTAGTTTCTTTATCTGTGAAATGAGCCAAGTGCCCTGACTATGGCTAATGTAATGAAAGGGAATAGAAATGTTAAAAATGATCATTTAAACAACAGGGTTCAACAGAAGGAGCAGGGGTGGGGTGGGTTTGCTTGTTCCTTTTTCATGTGTTTTTCAGGGTGTCTTCAAGGAGTTGCTGGGAGGTGGCTCCTGGATGTGGAAGAAGGGGAAGGCAACTAGTAACAATTGAGTCATTATGCCCACTATGCTGCAGACATTTACATGTACTATCTCATTTAATCATTTCCGAAACCTTATGGTGGCAAGTATCATTGCCTTCATTTGATAAGATAAGAAAATTGGGGCATAGAGAGCTCTGAAGTGTCTTGCCCAGATCTGCGTGGCTGCAGTCCCTGCCGTTCCCATTATTCCATGCTGTTTCTAGCGTCACTGCTGAAGCAACGCCGAGAAGATACGCTCTTTGGGATTATGTCTTCCATTCTCGCTGTGTAATCAAGCCTTATGCTGGTGAGATCGAGAGTGTACAGGGCTGTAGAATAGGTCAGCAAGTGCCTATGGGGTGTGATCTAGGAGACTGTCAACAGGTGCCAGCTCACAACTATTTTCCTCGTTGGCCTGTCTCCGTCCCTTCGCCTGAGATTTTACCGCCAAAGTCATTACTTTGGATGTGGAAGCGTTTTGTTTACTTGTTTTGTTTTTCTTTGCCAGTGGGGACGCTGGGGAGACTTTCAAATGCACATATCCCTAGGCAGGTTCACAGATTGAATCTTTTATCACTTAATACCTCAGCAGGCAGCATGGAATAGGAGAAAGAACTCAGATTTGGGAGCCAGGAAGACCTGCAACTGAATTCTGTTTCTGGCACATCCTCGCTGTTTAACTGGCACGTGATATTGCATCTTTCAGAGTCTCCCTTTCTTCTTGAGGAAAACAGAGATAATAATGCGTATGCATGGGCCCTTATTCCGGTAACCGTAACATATGGAACATCGGGTATGGGCTGCCGTAATAGAGTGGGAAGAGCACTGGAACGGAAGTCAGGAGCCTTGGTGTTCTGCCATATCCGTTTCGTTTATTCAGGTAGATATTTACTGAGCATCTACTACGTGCCATGCACTGTGCTAGGCACTGAGGATACAGCATAAACCGTTTGAAGTCCCTGCCTCCTTAGAGCTTAAGTTCTAGTTCGTTGCTCACCCAACTGTACCCGCATCCCGGTCACGGAGCGCAAAATACATGTGACCCCTGACCTCTCACTGAGTTTACGGTCTAACGGAGTAGAAGTGAATCCACTTATCCCACAAATTAGTCCAAGATTAAAACCATTATAAGTCTTTAAAGGAAATGCAGTGCCTGTAAAGCACGTCACAGGGGCTTCATTTCAACGCCTCTGAGCAAGTGACATCTGAGCTGAAACGCGAAGAAGGAAGAGGTACTAAGCAGGTCATCCTTCTACGTGGTTTTACTCAGAGCCTTCGGGATTTCCCTCAGTTCTCTTACACCCTCTTTGGTGGCTATTGCAAACTTTATCCTCTGTCATTGAGCCTCCTACTCAGCTACGACATATTTATCCTCAGCAGGTAGGCTTGGCTCCCATTTCACGCAGAAAATAAACGCCATCAAGTGTGCCTGAACCTCTGATGCACCCACCCCACTGCCTTTTATAAACACAATCGATTTTTGTCTTCATCCCTGCTTTTGTCCGGTCTCAGAGCCCTCCGTCGGTCCAAATTCCGTCTTTCCACTTTTGTTTTATTTCTTTACTTTTTAATGCTTATTTATTTTTGACAGAGAGGGAGAGAGAGAGAGAGAGCATGAACGGGGGAGGGTCAGAGAGAGAGAGAGAGGGAGCCACAGAAGCCGAAACAGGCTCCAGGCTCCGAGCTGTCACCACACAGCCCGACGCGGGGCTCGAACTCCCGGACCGCGAGATCGTGACCTGAGCCGAAGTCGAACGCTCAACCGACTTCGGGCCCCTCCGCTTTTGTTTTAGATTACATGCTGGCCTCTTGCTTTTTTCAGGGATTTCTTTACATAAGTATTCCCTTTCTCTTCTTTTAGTCTCTTCCTCTGTATGGGTTCTTTATTCAGTGAAGAGAGCAAGCTATCTTTTCTTAACCCTTCCCTGTATAACCAAGACCTATAGAACCTATACAACTAGGCTCCAATAAAAAGGGATTTATACATAGGACTGCTTTACCAAAGTCACTAACTGCTTCTTATGTCCAAGTACAAGAGGCACATTGCCATTCTTGTCTTACTAACCGCCTCCCCCCCCCCCCGCCCCCACGCCATCCCTTTTGGCTTCGGAGCACTTGGCTTTTGAATACTTTTTTCCTTGAGATCTACTTCAGTAGTCTTCCTCGATGTCACTTGCTGTCAGTCCCCTTTATTACCACCAGTATTAACTCCAGACTCTTTTAACATGGCTCAGAAAACATGCCTGTGTACCTCTTCTTACCCTGCAGCCCAAACAAACCGCTCATACAGGTCTGGATTCGTTACGCTTTCTCACTTCCCTCCTTTGGCTTAATCAATTTCCGTTGAGGAGGAGTCCCTCCCTCATATTCCCTGCGCCGGCAAACACCTACTCCTTATCTATGAGATAGTTGAGGTACTACTTGCTGTAAGTACTCTTACTGGACCGCTACGGAGCAGATCAGGCACCTGTCCTCGGTGCTTCTAGGTGCTTGCCTCTCAGAATGTACCACACCTTATTATAATCGAAGTTACTGCGAAATTCGTCTGCAATTTCAGTATGGAAGAAATTTCACATTTCTTTTTTTTTTTCAATATATGAAATTTATTGTCAAATTGGTTTCCATACAACACCCAGTGCTCATCCCAAAAGGTGCCCTCCTCAATGCCCATCACCCACCCTCCCCTCCCTCGCACCCCCCATCAACCCTCAGTTTGTTCTCAGTTTTTAAGAGTCTCTTATGCTTTGGCTCTCTCCCACTCTAACCTCTTTTTTTTTTTTCCTTCCCGTCCTCCATGGGTTTCTGTTAAGTTTCTCAGGATCCACATAAGAGTGGAACCATATGGTATCTGTCTTTCTCTGTGTGGCTTATTTCACTTAGCATCACACTCTCCAGTTCCATCCACGTTGCTACAAAGGGCCATATTTCATTCTTTCTCATTGCCACGTAGTACTCCATTGTGTACATAAACCACAATTCCTTTACCCATTCATCAGTTGATGGGCATTTAGGCTCTTTCCATAATTTGGTTATTGTTGAGAGTGCTGCTATAAACATTGGGGTACAAGTGCCCCTATGCATCAGCACTCCTGTATCCCTCGAGTAAATTCCTAGCAGTGCTACTGCTGGGTCATAGGGTAGGTCTATTTTTAATTTTCTGAGGAACCTCCACACTGCCTTCCAGAGCGGCTGCACCAGTTTGCATTCCCAGCAACAGTGCAAGAGGTTTCCCGTTTCTCCACATCCTCGCCAGCATCTAAAGTCTCCTGATTTGTTCATTTTGGCCACTCTGACCGGCATAAGGTGGTTATTGTTGAGAGTGCTGCTATTTCAAAGTGTTCTTTAGCCTGCCTTGTATTCAGCATTCTGCCGGGAAAGTAAGATATGCAATTTCAGTTAATATTTGAGCATCCTACTGGGTGACACAAATATTCTGAGGTCGTAGGCCACACCGAAGAGTAGGGAGGCCCTTTTGGTCGTTGATCTTTACTTCTCTGTCAACTCTCTGATATACCGTTTTGTCTCCACCGGGGACGGCCCTTTTACGTTTGCTGCTGCTACTGCTTCTAGACAAAGCTTGGGGGACTGGGTCATTGCTGAGATTAGGTCCCCTGGGTCTAGGGCCCAGCCCACTCATTAAAATACCTCTGAACTTTTGCCCCTTCCTAGGCTGCTACCATCCAATGTTGAGCTGTTCCCCCTGCTACTTCTAACCCCTGCCACACCCCTGACTTACTTTTGTCTAAACTATATGTCCCTTTCCCTCCTGAGTGCCCTAAAAGGAAGTTCATCTGTCTTCTTGAGACCTGCATCCGTGCTCCTAAGCATAACCTCTCCCTTGAGCTTGGGTTTTGGCAATACAAAAGCTAGGAAGGTAAGTCTGTGCACAACTTCTGCTTTTAGTCTTGGCAATAGGGGGGGAGGGATCCCCTTAAGCAAGGGAAAGAAGAAGAAAAAAGCCTGGTTATCTCCTTGAAATGGGAGGGAGAAGCAAAAAAAAAAAAAAAAAAAAAAAAACTTTGAGCAAAACAGACAGTTACACTTGTCTGTTTCTTTTTCTTTTTCTTTTCTGTCTTTCCTTTTTTTAAAAAATATTTTAAAATATTTATTTATTTTTGAGAGAGAAAGACAGAGCACGAGCAGGGAGAGGCAGAGAGAGAGGGAGACACAGGATTTGAAGCAGGCCCCAGGCTCAGAGCTGTCAGCACAGAGCCCGATGCGGGGCTCGAACTCACAGACCACGAGGTTATGACCTGAGCTGAAGTCAGATACTCAACCGGCTGAGCCACCCAGGCGCCCCTATTTTTATTTTTTAATTCTTTTAATGTTTACTTTTTTATATTGGAGACAGAGAGAGTGCAAGAGAGCAAGAGAACATGCACAAGCAGGGGAAGAGCAGAGAGACAGGGAGACACAGAATCCAAAGTAGGCTCCAGGCTCTGAGCTGTCAGCACAGAGCCCAACGCGGGGATTGAACTCATGAACCGTGAGATCCTGACCTGAGACCAAGTCAGACGCTTAAGCGGCTGAGCCACCCAGGCGTCCTTCTACTCGTCTGTTTATGAGTCTCTTCCCGTCATTAAATTGCAAGTGCCTTTGCAGAATTTCATTTCCTAATATTTCAGTAAAGAGTGTAGATGTAACTCACAGTCTAGTCTAGGAGAAGGAGTACTCAGAAAGCATACGGAGGGAAGTGCTGCTATCTGAGCTAAATCTCAGTGACGAGGAGGAATCCGTGAGTAGGCTGCATAAACCAGTATTGGTATCAGGGGACCTGCATGGACGAAAGTTTAGAGAGATAAGACAAGACCTTACTTTTTAAGATCTACATGCAGGAAATGGCACTTAAAGTGCTGGTAAGGTCCAGATAATGGAAAGTGTTGCTTGCCATGCTAAAGAATTGGTACTTTATTTTATGACAGGCAGTACAACATAGAGGTTGGGGCACAAATTCTGGAATGACTCTTGCCTGGCTTTGAATCTGGCTCCATCACTTATCAGCTATGAGATCCTGTGATAATCATTTACCTTCTCTGGACCTCGGTTGCCTTATTGTTTATTGGTAAAATGGGATGACATCAGTGAAAAGCTTTCAAAAGCACTGGCACACTGTGCGTCCGTTGAATTGTGAGCTATTACTATAAATTATTCTCTAGGACAACGGGAAGCTAGCGAAGGAGTTTACGTGGACATATTTGTGTTCTGAAAAGGTCACACTGACTACTGCATGGAAAATGACACGAATCTGTCTTGTTAGAAGATGGAAATACATCAGGAGATGTTAAGGGCTAGGATGAGTCGTGGGAATGAAGATGGAGTGATAATGGATGGATCCCCAAGGTATTTAGGGAATGGAATCTTTAGGGTATTGTGTGTGTGCGTGTACGAAATGGTGGTTGACGATAAATGAGAAAAAGGAATCTGGAATGACTCCTATGTTTCCATTTGGGACACTGCTCGGGAAGTCATGCTACCATTTGGTACTAGAAACAGAGGAAAGGAAAGAGATGATAAGTTACATTAGTGCTTTGAGTATTCCTAGTCCCCATGTGTATTCATGTTCTTTGAAACAGAGAAAAGTGAATTACGTTGTCCATCAGTGTTTTGAAATCATCTATGGAAGGATTCTCTGGATATTTTAAGATAATCTGCATAAGTGGGATTCATCACTGTTCCAGGGAAGATATACTTTCTTCTGCTGTGCTTTGATAAGTGCTGGTTTGTTACTTACATAGCTCAAAAACATTCTTTCTTTCTTTTTTTTTTTTTTAGAGAGAAGCACGCATGTGCAAGTTGGGGAGGGGCAGAGGGTGGTAGAGAATGTTAAGTAGGCTTCGCGCTCGGGGTGGAGCCCGACGTGGGGCCCGATCTCGCAACCGTGAGATCATGACCTGAGCCGAAATCAAGAGTGGGACGCTTAACAACTGCCCCTCGAGAATATTATTGAGAAGAATCCTTTGGTGACCAAAGATGCTAAAGTATCAAGGTCCCATGATAGAGCACTGGTAAGTGTATTTTGGATCAGGAGTCTCTCAGCTTTCCCAAACAAAAGTCTTAAAGCCATAGCGGTTCATTCATTCATTCATTCACCAAACACTTGTTGCCTGCCCTGTGATAGGCCTTGTGTTAATATAAAAGCAGAAGCGGGGTGCCTGGGTGGCTCAGTCGGTTAAGCGGCCGACTTCAGCTCAGGTCACGATCTCGCGGTCCGTGGGTTCGAGCCCCGCGTCGGGCTCTGGGCTGACGGCTCGGCGCCTGGAGCCCGCTTCCGATTCTGTGTCTCCCTCTCTCTCTGCCCCTCCCCCGTTCATGCTCTGTCTCTCTCTGTCCCAAAAATAAATAAACGTTAAAAAATTAAAAAAAAAAAAGCAGAAGCAGTTCCTCCTGTCACGGGCCTCACAGTTGACCATGAGTGATAGAGAGATGAATATTCCAGGCAGATATGGTGAGAGTGGTGAGAAGTAGTCAGATGCCACAGTATTTAGGACCCTGAGGACCAAGTAAACAATTTTTATCTTTATCCCAAGATAACGAGGAAGCCCTGAAGAATTTTTAGCAGGACAGTTGCGTAGTCAGATTTGCACTTAGAAAACAGAAGAAAGGCAGTGTGGAAATAGAGCAGGGCCAGAGTAAATTCGAGGAGATGTATTAAGAAGCCATGGTAGGGGCTCCTGGCTGGCTTAGTCTGTAAAAGCATGAGACTCTTGATCTTGGGGTCATGAGTTCAAGCCCCATGTTGGGCCTAGAAATTACTTTAAGAAATGTTTGTTAGTGTCCATAGGTGATAGTTAAAAGTTGAATATAGATTTTTTTTTTTAAAGAAGCTATTGTAACAGTCTAGGCAAATTATGGTGGTGATTTGGACTAGCCTGGGAGGGATATGGATGGGTATGAGGAGTTTCAAGGGAGGTTTGAAAAATGGATTGAATCCGATTGCAGACTGGACATAGGAGATACAGTATCAGGTGTTTAGGGTGACAGTTTCTTTGGTTTCTGGCTTGTACTGTTGAATAGACATCACTGCCAACTAGCTAGTTCGGATGAGAGATAAATGTCTGAAAGCCATTGTCGTATTGATGGTAATGGAAGATGTGGAAATAGATAGTAGATAAAATCACCCAGAGAGAACACATTGTCCGAAGAAATGAGGGCCTCAAAGAACTCTGACGTGAAATATTAGGACACTAGAACGCTCTTGTCAGAAAAGCCAAGGGAGTAGTGTTTCAGGGATGGTGATAAACAGGTGAATGCCACCCAGAGAGAAAGAAGATTGGAATAAAAAGTATTGATTGGATTCAGTAACCAGGAAGTCATTAGTTATTCTAGCGGGACCTGTTTTAAGAGAGTCATGGATTGGTGGCGGGACGAAGGAAGAAACTAGAAGGAAACGGAATGATAAAGAGTGAGTGGGGGTGTGGAGAAAATACCAAGTATAGACAACTCTTTGTAGAAATTTGGCTGTGAGGAAGGATTGGAGCAGTAGTAGCCGGAGGCAAATATGTGGGCAAGGTAGTTTATGTTTTTTAAGCTTAGGGAGTAAAGAGCATGTTTGAATGCGAATGGGATGTATCTGACTGAGAGGTATATCTGCACCTACGTTGAAGATATTAAAGAGAGAAGGAAAGCATTGAATTGTAAGGTTCTGATAACGTGGGCAGGGTATGTGTTTTACCTTAGATGGGTAGGACATATACTTCGTTTATTATAGCAGGAGGGAAGGAAGAAAGGGTGCGGGAAATGTGTGGAATCATGAAGATGACCGAGTTTGCGTCTGACAGCTTAATTTTGTTTTTAAAGAGACCAGGTCATATGCTGAGGTTGGAGGAGAAGGGATAAAAGAATGAAAGACATCAGAAGAAGGTTTTCATTGTCGTCAGTACTGGAATAAAGTTGAACAGAGACCCGTAATGGTGTTTTTGAGCGGTACTGTGGATTTATTTAAAATGGAATGTTAGGAATTTATCATGAAACTAATCTACTGTGGGACTTCTTCCATCAGCACCCACCTGCGCAGTGACAGGCACAGAGGAAACCTGAGAGTTGAATTCATTCAGATTTGGGATTTTGTTAGGAAGTTACGATAAAAAAGCAGAGAGGCAAGTTTAGTTTTGGGTGTGGAAGCTAATCTAGATCACATAAAGAAAGGGCAAAAAGGGGGCGCCTGGGTGGCTCGGTCCGTTGAGCGCTCAGGTCATGATCTCACGGTCCATGAGTTCGAGCCCCGTGTCGGGCTGTGTGTGGACAGCTCAGAGCCCGGAGCCTGCTTCGGATTCTGTGTCTCCCTCTCTCTCTGCCCGCCCCCCCCCCCCGCTCGCACTCTGTCTGTCTGTCTCTCTCTCTCAAAGATAGAGAAATAAACATTAAAAAAATTAAAAAAAAAGAAAGGAGAAGAGGCAAAATCTGACGGATGAATTTGGAAAAAAGCAGTCAAGTCTTTGCAAAGCAGAAAAATGATCAGAGTGGCAGTACTTAAAAACATAAGCTCAAAAGAAATGGAATTATGGGAAAATCATTTTATTTCTCTGGCCTCTATTTTCTCATTTATATATAAGCCATGGTAGAAGCCAAGTGTGTGTGTGTGTGTGTGTGTGTGTGTGTGTGTATGCGCGTGTGTAAATTTGTCCACATATCTCATTGCCTTTTGGTAGTAAGTATCGATAGAATCAGGTCGGCCTCGTTGCTCCCAAAGAACATCCCACCCACTTCTAAGGAATGAAGTGGAATTGGGGGGGTCGGAGGTATTAGTCATTCTAACTTGCCCTTGGATGCTCAGGCAAAGGAAGACAAAGCCATGTTTTAAAAGGCGTGATTCTATTACAGGTACTTTTTCTTTTCCCTAGGCACGTTTGGCTTTGCTCACCCAGCAGCGATTAATCTCTGTGGAATCAGCCTTGTGCTTCGTCTAGCACTTTTGCAGGAAGAACAGCGCACGCTGTTGATAGAGCTGGTACTGATTTATCGAGAGGCCGCTTGAACTCCAGGGCATCTTGATAACAACCAAAGCGTGTGGGATGAACTGTCAATATCTGGAAAAGGGGAAGTTACATGTGATTAAAACTATGTGAGTGCATCAGCAGAACCTCCAGAGGGCCTTGGAGAGTCCTTGACGACTTAGATCCTCTTGTGGATGACTCTGTGTGTGTGTGTGTGTGTGTGTGTGTGTGTGTGTGTTTGGTGAAAATTTTCTGCTGTGGCGTTTTGTGGCTGTAATATTTGCAAGTGGGGTGGTTCAGTATGTTCTCCCCTCCCCTGCCCGAAGTATCTGTTTGGAGGCTTCAGTCAAAGGAAGTGCGGCATCAGCTTAATTGTGGCCCTTTACAGGAACGAGCTTCTGACTCAGGCTACGTAGAAAATGAGGGGTTGGACTGTAATAATGCAAAGTTCTTTTATTTCTTGGAAATTTGTGCTTGAAGGGTTATGAACTTTTAAAGTATTTTAATACACAACGCTAAATACTTCTCTAGTTAGGTTATGGGTTTTGCTTAAATAAGAAAGTGGTTTATTTTGCTCTCACATGACTGTCTTGAGGTAGCTAATCCAAGGCTGCAGAAAGAATATGCAGCTTTATTGCATGAGGTCAAGAGCCCTGGGCTACTCTGAACTTGTTGTTCTGCCACACCTAGGGTGTTTCCCTCATCTACTTGTTCAAAGGTGGCTCACTGCCAAGACCATATTCTAAGCAGCAGAATGGGGAAAGGAGAAAAGGTCCATTCTCGGGGGTCGCCGGGGTGGCTCAGTCGGTTGAGCGTCTGACTTCGGCTCGGGTCATGATCTCACTGTTTGTGAGTTCGAGCCCCGTATGGGGCTCTGTGCTGTCAGCTCAGAGCCTGGAGCCTGCTTCGGATTCTGTGCCTCCCTCTCTCTGTCCCTCCCCCACTCACGCTCTGTCTCTCAAAAAGTGAATAAACGTTAAAAAAAAATGTAATGAAAAGGTCCATTCTTTTTATTTTATTTTATTTTTTTATTTGTTTGCTATTTATTTGTTTGTTTGTTTGAGACAGAGAACGAGAGAGAGAGAGAAGGGGCAAAGGGAAAGAGAGAGAATCTTAAGCAGGCTCCACACTCCACACAGAGCCCAACACAGGGCTTGATCTCCCAACTATGACCTCAGATCATGACCTAAGCCAAAATCAAGAGTCAGACACTCAGCAGACTGAACCACCCAGGCGCTCCAAGGACCACCCTTTCTAAAGGCACGACCCAGAGATTGGAGATAACACTTCCGTTTATATCTTTTGGGTCAGAACTTAAGCACATGTCATGTAGCTGAAAAGATGTTCAGAAATGTTGGTCTTCGTTTTGTGTAGACACAAACTGCGTTACAAATTCTCTGTGCTCTGCCTGTTCATTCCTCTCCCTCACTCCAACCCCTGGCAACCTTTGGTCATTTTATGATCTTCATGCTTTCGCCTTTTCCAGAATGTCATATAGCTGGAAGCATACAGTATGTAGCCTTTTCAGATTGGCTTCTTTCACTAGGTAATAGGTGTTTAAAGCTCCTCCGTGTCTTTAAAAAAAAATTTTTTTTAATGTTTATTCATTTTTGAGAGAGAGAGAGAGAGAGAGAGAGAGAGAGAGAGAGTGGGGGAGGGGCAGAAAGAGGAGGCAGGCTCCAGGTTCCTAGCTGTCAGCACAGAGCACGATGCGGGACTCGAACCCACGAACCATGAGATCATGACCCGAACTGAACTCAGGAGTCGGATACTTAACCGACTGAGCCACCCAAGAGCCCCCCCTCCATGTCTTTTCATGGCTTGATAACTCATTTCTTTTTAGCACTGAATAATATTCCATTGTCTGTCAGGATGTACTATAATTTATGGATCTATTCACCTCCTGAAAGACATCTTGGGTTGCTTCCAAGTGTTGGCAGTCATGAATGAAACTGCTAAACACATCCACGCTCGGATTTTTGTGTAGACGTAGCTTTTGACTTCTTTGGGTAAATACCAACAAGCACGATTGCTAGGTGGTATCCTAAGAATATATTCAGCTTTGAAGAATTCACCACACTGTCTTCCAAAGTGGCTGTACTGTTTCGCATTCCCACCAGCGACGAATGATCGTTCCTGTCGCTTCACATCCCCTTTATCATTTGTTGTTGGTGGCTTTCCAGATTTTGGCCGCTCTACTCGGAGTGTAGTGAGTAACTGTTTCTGACTGCTCCTTGAGTAGGCTCGAGCGTAGGGAACAGTGCGTTTTGCTTGTTTTCGTATCTGTAGCCTTGAGTGCAAAATGGATGCTCAGGAAATGTCTGGGAAATGAAGATCTGGATGGGTGCCTATGACCGTGTCAGCATCCATACAGCCGTCAGACAGATTAGAAAAATAGAGACTCGGAGATTCCGTTTTGATGAGAAGACTCTAAAGTCACTTAGGAAACATGGTCTAACCCAGGTTCAAAAGCAGCTATCGAAAACAGTGAGAGGGGTGCCTGAGTGGGTCCGTCAGGTAAGCGTCTGACTCTTGATTTCGGCTCAAGTCATGATCTCATGGTTTGTGAGTTTGAGCCCCGTGTCCGGCTCGGCACTGACAGCGTGGAGCCTGCTTGAGATTCTCTCTCTCTGCCCCTCCTCCACTCACGCTCTCTCAAAATGAAAAGCAAAGCAAAACAAAACAAAAAAACAGTGAGAAAGTGGGTAGGTGGGTAGATCTATCACTTAGGATTATGAAGTGGATTTAGTTAGAGCTTTTAAGCAGATGATTATAAAGAATCTGAAACAGGCTCCAGGCTCTGAGCTGTCAGCACAGAGCCTGATGCGGGGCTCGAACCCACAGACTGTGAGATCATGACCTGAGCCGAAGTCGGATGCTCAACCGACTGAGCCACCCAGGCGCCCCACGTTTTTTCATTTTTGAGAGAGAGAGAGAGAGAGGGAGAGAGACATGGAGCATGAGTGGGAGAGGGGCAGAGAGAGAGAGAGGGAAAAACAGAATCTGAAGCGGGCTCGAGGCTCTGAGCTGTCAGCACAGAGTCTGACCCGGGGCTCAAACTCACAGACCAAGAGATCATGACCTGAGCCACAGTCTGAAGCTTAACCAACTGAGCCACCCAGTTGTCCCTGTCATAAGCACTTTTAAAAAGTAAGCTTACAAGGTTCCAAAACCGGTTTAATCTTCAAGTGACCAGGGGAAGTATTATTCTGAAGCTGAAGAGCTAATGAAAGTGTATTGAGAAGAGAGAACGTTCCGGTGTTTTAAAAATGAAAGGCAGGAAAAATAAAAGAAGATAAACACAGAGCGGGAGGCAAACCATAAGAGACTCTTAACTATAGAGAACAAACTGAGGGTTGCTGGAGGGGAGGGGGGTGGGGGGATGGGCTAGATGGGGGATGGGCATTAAGGAGGGTACTTGTTGGGATGAGCACTGGGTGTCCTAGGTAAGTGACGAATCAGTACAGTCTCCTGAAACCCAATATTACATCATATGTTAACCACCTTGAATTTAAGTAAAAATTTGGAAAAAAAAAAAAAATGGAGCACCTGTGTCCCTTTATAGCAAACTCTTCAGCAGCGTTATCTATACTCATGGTTTCCATTTGCCCATCTATCCTTTTGTGAACCCACTTGAATCTGAGATTGGCTCCAGGTACTCCAATTTTCCCTTATCAGGGTCCCCAGTTATTTCCCATTTTCCCAATCTATTAGACCATTCTCAGGCCTCATCTTATTTGTCCTGTCGGCAGCTTTTGACATTGTCTATCACTCTATCCTTGAACCATTTTCTTTACATGGTTTCTGGGGCACCAAAAACTCTAGAGGTTTTCCTCTTACCTCCCTGGCCTCGCCTTAGTCTCCCTTGTTGGTATATCCTCATTGTTTGACCTCTGTATATTAGAGTGTCCCAGATCTCAGGCCTTGGTTCTCTTTTCTTTATTTCATCTACTTTATAGTATGCCCTAGAGGACTTCAATTGTTCATGTGGCTTTAATACTATCTATATACTGGTGACTGTCAAATATATATCTGTAGCTCTGGTCTTTCCCTGAATTTCCAGAGTCAGATGTCCAACCGCCTATTCATCTTCTCCCCGTGGGTGTTGAGTTAGGCAGCTTAAACTGAACCATCCAAAGCTGAACTCTTGTCCATCATCCCCAGGCCCCATCAACAATGATCCCGTTGCCCATGACAAAAATAGAGGCATCGTCCTCTGATACTCTACACCCAGTCCATCGGTAGATCCCATCAGGGTCTCCACTGCCTTCAGCTTGATCCGTGTCACCGTCAGCTCTGACCTGCATTATTGCTCCTACCTCTTCCTTCCGTACAGAGCAGCCTGTGAAAATGTAAGTTACATCATGTGCCCATACTCACGACTGTGCAACTGCCTCCCCCTCTACTAAAATAAATGGGAAATTCGGTACCATGGTCTGCTTATCTTTATGAGATCATTTAACCTTTTCTCTTTTCTGTCCTACTGGGCTTGCTATTTCTAGAACTGCGAAGCTGATTCCCACCTCAGGGCTTTCGATTGTGCTATTCCTTCTGCCTGGAAGATTCTTCTCCTGTGTCTTTACCTGATTCATTTCCTCACTTCATGGAAGTCCTTCATGCCACTTTTTCAGAGAGGCATTCCCTGACCACCCTATTTAAAAGGAGTCCTCATTACTCTCTTTCAAATTATCCTGCTTTATTTTTCTTGATAGAAATTATAACGATCTGATATGTTTATCGTCTGTCTCCCACACCAGAAAGTTAGTTCCAAAAGGGCAGGTGTTTTTGTCTTATTCCCTGTTGTATCCCTCATGCCTGGAAGATTGCCTGGCATGTGGTAGGCTTCCAAAACTAATTGGTAAATAATGAATACACAATAGAAATATTTATATGTTTTCGTTAACATTCTTTTCTATAATTAATGGTACTATACACAGTATATCGTATTTTCATGTATTTACAATTGAAGCCTCATGAACGTGAAGGAACATACTGGTAGAATAATCTTGAAGTCACATAAAACCTGCTATTATTGTACAATTGTACATTTTGTATTCTGTTTTTACTTAATTCGAGGGGGTGGGGCACACTCTATTATTTACTTTTGAAATTGTTACGCGAAGTGAATGTTTTGAGTACACAGTGTTTGCTTGCTGACACGTATTTGGGAGCATCTGGGAATGAGAAGGGTGTTGAACAAAAGAGATTGTTTTCCTAGTTCCAGAGAAGTGGTGCCTTTCAAGATAACTGCTTTGCTCTACAGTATGACTTCACTTGAATAGCATGTAAGGTATATTTCATAATAGCAATTTGACCAGTTCTAAAAAGTGGATGAAGTGGGGGAGTTTTTTAAAGGGTTGCAAAAGCCTGTTGGTGGTTTGGTGGGTGGGATTATGAACTAATAAAGCTCTGATCAGCTCAGATGAGGGACTAATTCTGAAATGTGTAAACTGCTTCATGAATTAACACTGTGGACCTGGCAGTTGCCGTTGTAGCTCAAAACCGAATTCACTGGTTTTGAGAGTGCTTTAGGAAACTTGTTAGCTGGATGAACTCAGGATGTCTTATAGGAAACCATCTAAAAAAAGAACGGGGTGGGGGGGGGGATCCCTGGGTGGCTCCGTTGATTAAGTGTCTGACTTTGGCTCAGGTCATGATCTCAAGGTCCGTGGGTTCGAGCCCCGCGTCGGGCTCTGCGCTGACAGCTCAGAGCCCGGAGCCTGCTTCCGATTCTGCGTCTCCCTCTGTCTCTGCCCCTCCCCCAACTCACGCTCGGTCTCTTTCTCTCTCTCTCTCTCTCTCTCTCTCTGTCTCTCAAAAATAAATAAACATTGAAAAAAATGTAAAAGAAAAATGAGGGAGTAAGATGACTGACCTATGTTTTACAAGATTCATTGAACATATTTCATAAATATCAATATGCAATGTCATGTTATACAGAACCAGTTGTTAAAGTGATATTTGTTGAAGAGAGATCCTACCTCTCCTTCCTTGGTCTACAGTGATTGTTGTCATTCAGCATGTGTCTAATGTTTCTGTGTGTTTCTGCGGGAAATGAATCACACTTGACGAGTGGCAAGAACGATGAATCTGTCTGAAGAACAGATTATGTGCTAGTTATTATCTAAATCAGATTTGACTCACCACTCGTTCCTATGTGACTGTACTGTTACCGAGCCGTGTATTTGTATTGATCTCACCGTGTCGTCAGGCCTCGGGGTCTGGCCGGTTCCAGAGGTGCTGATTATGATGCTGAGTCATGGCCATATGCCAGAAGCTATGAATAGACCTTTGTACATGTTGGATAGTCTCCCTGAACCAAGATTCGTTATTCAGGAAGCTAGTGCTTTTGAGTCACATCCTGAAACCATGGATGGATACTCAGCGGATTAACTGATATGAGAGGAAATTGGTCCCTCCACGTTTCCATTTTTCTCTCCTCAAGCTCTACTTCTCTAGAGATGTTGCCATTTTCTTTTTTCTCCCAGCCCTATTCTTACTGTTCTGGCTGTTTCTCTAGACACTTTAAATACTGTGAATGGAAGGTTTCAAGTTTTATAACGCTGATTTTTTTTCAGTCTGACGGCAACATAAATAACATGGCCATACTTTTTTGTACGTGTTTTTTTTTTTTTTTTTGAAGAAGTCATCTGAGGGACATTGTCAAACTCCATTCATTATTTTCTAATCAATAGGTATTTGTCTCTGTAACGTGCTTGCTGCCTTGACAAACAAAACGACGACCTGCGGTCATTTCATATGCTTTGGAATAATCTTTCTGTATTTCTTTGTCAAGGTAGGAAAGGAACTTTTCTACAAAGCCATATTATGCGAGTGACTACCTTCTCAGCCTTGCCACATTTTTCTGTCCCTTACTTCTTTTGCCTTGCCTTTCAACACAGATTCGTACCAGCTGGTGGGACCTCTCTAAGCCCCAGTTTTACTGATTGTAAATATTTAATACCAACCTTATACACCTGCAGGGGTGTTGAAATAATTCAGTACATTCTTTGTAAGCTGTGAAAAGAGAGGCGAACGCCTGAAATTAATTATTATGAAGACACATATCAGTAAACGCAACTGACGTATGAACAAGGGTGGGGGAAGTTGGAGGTTAATAATAAGTGTCTACTTACCAACGGGTGGACGGGTCAATTTTGCTGAATTAGTAGGGGCAAATGTGTAGGGTTGCAACAAGTTATTTTCAAATTTTTTGACTAGTAGCCAGGTGCTCAGAGGCATACAGAGCATGCTCAGAGCATACATTCACATACATTGTCTCATTTAATCTTCAGCCCAAGTCTTCCAGGCTGCATCCTCACCTCCATTTTATAGATGGAAATTGAATTATAATTTCCCTCCAAGAGCATTAGTGGTCGAGGCAGGGCCGAAATCCAGTTTGATACACCATTGTGCCTTTTAATATAACAGGTTCCTCAGCTACGTATCTATTTGTTTCTCCAAAGATCAATTAGTCCTGTCAGCTTTTACATACAATGCTGTGATTCTGAATTTGTTTTAGTTGCTTTTTGCCCCGCCCATAACCTCCCCCATCTTGTGACTTGTAGAATCTGTATTCTGGCCTGCTGGCTATTTCAGGAGCACCTATCTATTTTTTTTTTTTTTTTTTTTTTTTGTTCCAGTGTGCTTGATTATAAGACAGGAAGGAAAGTATTAGAGATTCTAATTAATGTCTCCAAAGTGGAGAAGAGAAAAAAAAGAAGACCTGTGATAATTGCCTATGATAACTCATTTCTTGAGAAACCAGATAATTGGTAAGTACCTGGAGTTTCTCCAGTTATGCCAAGATTATCCCAGCCAGCTCCTAGAACAAGGGGATTATGAAGCACGGCTTTGAAGAGATGGGAAGTGAGGCTGAAAACAGGAAATAGTTCAGGCGTGCCATTCCAAAGGAGATTCTCAGTGGGAAATAGTTGAGGCAGTAATGTTGTGTGAAACTGAGTGGGTAGAAACAGGAAGCTGCCATCCACACTGATCTTAGGAACGGAAAATGCCTAGCATACTGGTTATCATCAAGGGCTTTTGGTACTAGAGTGGATTCAGATCCAAGCTTCACCATTTACGGTCTCTGTGACTTGCAGGGAATTGTTTAATTTCTCTGTGTCTCAGCGTCTAGTCTTTAAAATCGGAAAGAAAAGAGTACATCCATCCAATGCTGACTATGAGTATTCCATGATATAATGTATGTAGAATGCTTAGCACAAGGCGGTGCCCGGGATGTTGTGAACGCTGAATAAGTAGTAGAAGGATTGTTGCTCTCATAGATACTGCGACATGTCACTTGCGCCTTGTATCGTCGACAAGGTTTACCCGGAATAGTATGCGGCAGAACAAAGGTGCTCAGTGAAAGGTTGTTGGAGTGTTACCCTGCCAAAAATGTTGTAATGGTAAAACTGTGTGGTGGGTTGATGGTTTGGGTGGTGAGAGTACGTTGACCAAGGTTCAGGGGAGGCTTCTGGTAAGACGGGTAGGTGTAGGACAGCCTCCTTATAAAAAGAAAATTTATTTTCGAGTCCGTGAGAAGGGCTCATGAGAGCTGGTTTTCAGTCCTAGCTCTGCCACCAACAAGTTGTGTGAGTTTGGACAAGTCACCTTTCTCCCGTGGTATTTCCTCCTTTTGAAAAAACAACGAGTTGAGACGAGATGCGTGGCTGCTAACTGTGGGCTGGGAGTGGAGAGTATATCAGAAACGATTTTTAAACTTTGTGTGTCTGCATCTTCACTCCCCATCTTCCCTTTGTCTTCAGGTCCCTTCCTCGCTTGTGAAAAATTCTGTCTTTCCTGGTAACCACACAGTATATAAAGTACCTCACTACACAAGCGGCAATCTTGTAACCCAGAAGCCAAGCAGAGAGTTGTCTTCATGTTCATTTGTGTGAGAAAGTCTGAGTGGGACCGTAACTGTAAATGCATTGGGCTGATCTAGGAAGTGCTATTTAACAGCCCGAGTCAAATTTCGGCAGCCTATAAAAAGGGTAGAAGCAAGGGATTTTTTTAAAAAAACGTTTCTTTATGTATTTATTTACGGGGGGGGAGGGGCAAAGAGAGAAGGGACAGAGGATCTGAAGCCAGCTCTGCACTGACAGCAGAGAGCCTGATGCGAGGCTTGAGCTCACGAACCATGAGATCATGACCTGAGCCCAAATCAAGAGTCGGACACTTCACTGACTGAGCCACCCAGGCTCCCCCAAACGAGGGATTTTTAACCCTTGCCGTTTGTACTTCACATGACCCCGGGCTATGAAATACGTAAGGACAGACTGATTCGGGGGAGAGAACTTTAAGACGTCTCTGGGAGCCGTTTAAGGGGGGGGGGGGATCTGAACGTCGTAGTCCTTATTGGTAATAGGAAAGGATTTCCCTTCGTCAGACCGATTGCTGCCTTGGATGCAAAAGTAACCAGTGTGTTCACCTCAATCCATGAGAGCAGCTCTGTGGAAGGTCTGTTGACCAGACCTACCTACTACGTACAGGTGCTTCAGAGGACAGCGGAGGGTTTGCACGTGGGGAAGGGGGAGTTGAAGAGAGAGGTTTATCGGACCCCAGGAAGAGAAATACTGTTCTGTTATGCTTTTATGAGACCTAGAAAAAATAGCATGGTATTGTGATTCAGCCCCGCTAGCTAATCGAAGGAAGACTTAAATACTGGAGTCCCAGAGGAAAAGCGTTCATGATCGTCAAACTTGTGGGATCCAGCATAAGAGGGGTGGAAAGACACTGGATTAGGACTCATAGTTCTGTCCTACTTCAGCCCTGCTACTAACTTGCTCTGTAATCTTGAGCAAGTCTGAGTTTTACTTCCCAATATGTAAACGTGACTGGGCTAATGTCTCCAATATACATGCTGGTTTTAATAGTTTGGTCCCAAGATTCTATGATGTAATAATGGAAACTTACCAACATTAGAACATTACAGATTGGCCAGGTAGGTTGAAGAGGGTGGTACAGGAGAGAGGGTCTCTCCTACTTGGTGAATTTATACCGGAGGAAAAAAAAAGGTAATCCCTGAATGTTGGAATAGTGATCTTTACTCCTTCACTTCCTGTGAAATTGTTGGTTCCGGGAATATAGACGCAAGGAGAGGTACAGAGCTGGGAGTAGCGATTTTTCTTTGAAAGGAGAGTGGTTTTTGATCAAGTAGGTATGTGGAGACACGAATCCTTTAAATTCTGATCAATCAATATCCTTCAAGAAAGTAAAGATTGTTAGGTTGCATTCAATGACGGTGAAGTGTTGTTTTAAGAAGGGTGAAAAGTGAGATTTGCCTTTTAGAGAGGTCATTCTTGCTGTGCGTGGTATGGAGAATGGTTTGGAGGCAGGAAAGACTGGATGATGAGATCCTGACGAGAAGATCCTCCTCGTGGAAGGGGCAGTGATAATGGAGAGGCTATATGGGAGAGGGAGGAGTTGAGAAAAATGCCCAGGTTTCTGGTCAGGGCAACTGTGAAGATGTTTCCAGGAAAGAGTAGAGGACAGTG
Organism: Lynx rufus; assembly: GCF_022079265.1. Lineage (NCBI taxonomy): Eukaryota > Metazoa > Chordata > Mammalia > Carnivora > Felidae > Lynx > Lynx rufus. The sequence goes on along the minus strand of NW_025814833.1, from coordinate 10,710,625 downwards.
ATTTAATATTTATGAAGAAATGGAGCAAAGAGGTATCCGAGGCTTTGGTGTAGTCTCTATGCTTTCTTAGCTGTCAGATAACTTTCAAACACTTTTTAAATCTCAAAAAAGAGGATATGTATCAGTGTATTTTCTTTGTTGCTAGGAGAGAGGATTGCTATGGAGATCGATGATCTCGTAATTCCCACTGTGAGCCAGTGACACTCTGGTGGGTCTGGCTCAGTCAGTCTTCAGGCTGAAGGCTATTTGAAGTCATCTTATCCTGGCTCTAGCATGCCATGTACGGGAAGGTCTCCTTAGGTGGGGTGGGTATGAAGGGATGTGGGGGGTTTGGGGTACATTTGTTTTGCCTTTTTCATGCTCTTGTAGAAAAACGAGACTAGAATCCTCCCTTTCCAGTTTTTCGGTTCCAAACTTGATTTTTTTTGGTTTCCACGTTCAAAGGGGCAGTTTTTCCAAATCCTGGGAGAAAGTGCACAGGAGTTTCCGAATGCATTTTTAATTACATTGAGTCATTTGGTTGGTTGAAGTAAGACAAAGTTAAAATGTTGTATTTTTCCTTCTCAGAGTGGCTATTTCAAGGTATTGAATCTTGGAGAAATGGCTTTCGTTCATTTGGACGTCCTATGCTTCTATAGCCTACTCATTTGCACAGCATTTAGTTCTGTGTCTTCAAATGCTGAGATAAAAGGTAAAGCAACAACGGAGTCGTTTTAAAATTTGGGGTATTAACTGTCTTTTCTTTTTTTTTTTCTTTTTAAAAAAAATTTTTTTTCAGCGTTTATTTATTTTTGGGATAGAGAGAGACAGAGCACGAACGGGGGAGGGGCAGAGAGAGAGGGAGACACAGAACCAGAAGCAGGCTCCAGGCCGTCAGCCCAGAGCCGGACGCGGGGCTCGAACTCATGGACCGCGAGATCGTGACCTGAGCGGAAGTCGGACGCTTAACCGACTTAGCCACCCAGGCGCCCCTTAACTGTCTTTTCAACCTACCCTGTTAAAATGCGTAATAAGCAGATGGATTGTTACTGGAAATACTTCAGGAAGTCCATACACAAAAGATGTTCCCACTAGCCAGCCTCACATATGAGGTAACTAATGATAACGAACACTTTGCAGAGTGAAAGCCAAGCTAAAAGACACTTTCCATACCTTTTTGTATAGTCTTCTAAGAAGTAAGTTGCTTATGTGACGCCTCATTGCCTGTCACTCAGCTCACTGGAAAACTTTCTTTATTTGCTATCCTTAACTTTTAAGGCAATTAGATACATACGAAAAATATACAGAGATTCAAGTAAAAGTTAAAAATGACCACAGAATTGCTAAATCATGTCTACTGAATTCTTCTTATTGCAGAAGGTAATTAGAACAATGTATTTCACAAAGATTTCTATCCGTAAGAGTTGAAGCAGTGGGATTGTCATTTCAACCTCAGTAGAAGACCTTCTTTGTTGGTACACGGGCGTCCCAATATCAAAGTATAATTTGTGCCACAGTTTTTTTTTTTGTGGGTTCTTCACCTCAATAAGTATTAAGAAATCCAGCATTAAAATAAATGGGCCGAAATGAATTTATTAGCAGAAAGGCAACATGAGGGTGGCACTATAGTGCTATTAGATTTGCTAGTAATAGAAAAGTTTATAGAATTGTTTGTTTGCTTTTTATCTTTTAAATTAAAAAAAAATTTTTTTTACATTTATTCACCTTTGAGAGACAGAGAGAGACAGAGCGTGAGTGGGGGAGGAGCAGAGAGAGAGGGAGACACCTAATCCGAAAAAGTCTCCAGGCTCCGAGCTGTCAGCACAGAGCCGGATGTGGGACCCGAACTCACTGACCGTGAGATCGTGACCTGAGCCGAAGTCTGACGCTCAACGGACTGAGCCACCCAGGCGCCCCTTAAAATTTTTTTTAATGTTTATTTATTTTTGAGAGAGAGAGAGAGAGAGAGAGAGAGAGAGCATGAGCGGGGGAGGGGGCGACAGAGAGAGGGAAACACAGAATCCAGGCGCCCCTGTTTGTTTGCTTTTTAAGTCACCAGAAGGGGGCGCCTGGGTGGCTCAGTCAGTTAAGCGTCAGACTTCGGCTCAGGTCATGATCTGACGGTTCGTGAGTTCGAGCCCCGTGTCTGGCTCTGTGCAGACAGCTTGGAACTTGGAACCTGGAGCCTGCTTCCGATTCTGTGTCTCCCTCTCTCTCTGCCCCTTCCCCACCGGCGCTCTGTCTCTCAAAAATGAATAAACATTAAAAAGCTTTTTTTTTTAAATCACTAGATGGAGGAGCTATTGCCTTGCACTGTTCCTTACCTCCCCCACCCCCAAATAAAACGGGCTTTTTCCTAATGCCACTCTGCTCAGCTGCCTGACAGTTTTTCTTAAGTCCGTCCAGAGAATGGCCCTGGTTGGCCATACTCTAGGAATAGCTCTGAACTTTAGTTAGCTAGAGGGTTCAGTTAACCAGAATTGAACAACAAGATCTGCTTGTTAATAATTCTTCAGGCATTTAGCCGTAGTAGTCATATTTTACGTTTTCTATCCCTTTTGCCAGGATGTTATATGTATATAGTAAACACTGAATTAATACTGATTGGCTCTTGCTATTAGGTTTACATAATCAAGTGCTCCCATCCTAGGGCAAATTCTGGTCTACATAACCACAGAGATAACTCCATGTTGAATTTCTTGTATCTATGAAAACTTAGTACCGCGCTAGGCAAAGTCATGTTTGCATATAGCAGTAACCTAGACTTTTTAACAGCTTTATCGATATGATTTACATAACATAAAACCCAGCCTTTTAAAGAGTACTGTTCAGGGGCGCCTGGGTGGCTCAGTCGGTTGAGCATCCGACTTCCGCTCGGGTCGTGAACTCGCTGCTTCATGAGTTCGAGCCCCGCCTCGGGCTCTGCGCTGACAGCTTCTGGAGCCCGCTTCTGATTCTGTGTCTCCCTCTCTCTCTGTCTCTCCCCCACTCATGCTCTGTCTCTCTCTGTCTCAAACATAAACATTAAAAAAATTTTTTAAAGTGTACCGTTCAGTGGTCTGTAGCATATCCACAGAGTTGTGTAACAGCCCCAACTCCTCAGTTCCAGAATATTTCTATTTCTCCAAAAAAAAAAAAAAAAAAAAATCAAATCTTTAATCAGCAGTCATCTGTTATTCTTCCCTTCCTCCAGCCCCCCGGGCAACCACGAATTGACTTTTGTCTCAGTGGATTTGCGTCTTCTGGGTATTTCATGTAAATTGGTCTCATGTGATTCTTTTGTGACTGGCGTCTTTCATTTAGCTTAATGTTTTTGAGGTGCTTGCATGCTGTAGCTTGTATCACTACCTCACTCTTCCTTATGGCTGATGATATTCCATTGTATCGATGTACTACAGTTTCGTTCTCCATTCACCAGCTGATGGACATAGGGAAGTAATCTAGACTTAGCAATTTTTGTCGTAAGAGACAGGACAAAAAAGTAAAAATGTTTTATGGATTTTCTTTCAGTTAATCCTCCTCAGGATTTTGAGATAGTAGACCCAGGATACTTAGGTTATCTCTGTTTGCAATGGCAACCTCCACTGTTTCTGGATAAGTTTGAGGAATGCACAGTAGAATATGAATTAAAATACCGAAACATTGATAGTGAAGACTGGAAGGTAAGTAAAGCACACACTTGCGATATGTTGCAATAGCAGTGCGATTATGAGGCGCTTTCTTGTGATTTTTAATGTCCCTGTCCATTCTAATTCCTGTCTCTCCGTAGCTATCATTAAGAAATAAGAAGGTGCCGTGCCCGCTGCTATCTCCCGCGTCCTGCCACATCTATTTGCATCCTCCCCAGTATTAAGACTACCATTAGAAGTCCAGGGGAAACAAAATACGTGGTCCCACCCGTGGAATATGGACTTGAATAATACACATTTTATTGTGTTTTCCAGTTACTTATATGCTTCTATACGGGTCTTATGTATGCTACTGGACTGTGAGCTTTCTCTTTGTAAAAATTAAGCCTCATTTATCTTTGTACTGGCCCCATAGAACACGGCACAGTCCTTTGCATATATTATAGTAAGTGTTCAGTGGACATTTATTGACTTATTAACTACATAGTCAAGCATGCTCAAAGATTTTTGTTTTGCGAAGCATACTGTTACCTTCCTAATTCAGCTAGGCAGTTTCAAGAGACCATTCAAATCAAACATTTATGGAGGATCCTTTTGTACCACGCACTTGGCTACGTATCGGGAACACAAGGATAAATGACATGATTGTAGTCCAGTTGCCTCCCAGATTTCACTGTATATGATTCCTGAAGTGTTCATGTGATATTTGAAATGTGATAAGTCATCTGTCATGTAATATGCATATGGTATCTGAAAATTCTCTTGATTTCAACTTCATTATAGGTCAGGTTCCTGCCGTAGAGTCTCTTTTTCAGAATTTTTGGGGGTTATTTTGAATAATATATTAAGATTCGAACGATCTCACCGCATGATATAATATGCACAAATGAGCTCTGCCAGGATTGTATCTAGGGCTTTGTATCAGATAATCGTGAGGAATTTCTTAGACACTCAGAACCCCCCCGCCCCCCCGCCCCGTGACTACTTAGCCGTAATAATGTGGCTCACGATGCTGTCTCTGCTTATAAGCTTGACTTTGTCTCATCTTCTTATCAAACAGACCATCATTACCAAGAATCTACATTACAACGACGGGTTTGATCTTAACAAAGGCGTTGAAGCAAAGATACACACGCTTCTGCCCCCGCACTGCACAAATGGATCAGAAGTTCAAAGTTTATGGTCAGAAGCTACTTACTGGAAACCACCACAAGGTTAAAACAAAGCTCTCCTTTCATATTGAATACTGCCAGGACAATCCATATGGGAAATAAGGCCCCTTAACTCTTATATATCAGACTGTATGTAGAAGTGAATGCGTGGCAACAAATAGAATTCTTTTTAGGAGTGGGTGACTGGCCTTTTTGAATCCTTTACATCAGCAAACCCATCTTGTTAGGTTAATATAGTTCCCAGTTTGGGAGTCATATTAGTAAATATGCACGTGAGTGTTTGCTCAACTGCCCAGAGCATCATAGAAATAGTCATTTAGTGCTTTTGCATATGCTTACGCTAGTATCGTTAAATGAGCCCTCAAAGGGTTTTGATTTTGCATGCCCCACTTACAATGAAGTGATCTCTAACAACTTCCTTTTGGTATAGTTCTGATTATGTTGACTGCTAAATGAAAAGGAGGGGTCAAAAGAAATGAATTAAAATTGCATAGTGACTTCCCAAATGAGTCATCCCCGTGCCTTTCAAGCATTGACAGTTCATTCATTCCTTAGGAAGTCAGGAAACCAAGATTCAGGAAATGGATTGTGTGTATTACAACTGGCAATATTTACTCTGCTCCTGGAAACCTGGTCTGGGTGTCCATTTTCATACCAGTTATCAATTGTTTTACTGGTAAGTATTTTTATAATAAGAATCCCATATTAAGAAAATATCTATAAAAACGAATCTGCTGTATGAGTAGTATTTTCACTAAATGAAATACAGTATTCTTCAGAGCTGCATTTACGATGAAGGTTGTTTACAGTTATTTGGAGTTTTCGACGGGAAGAAGTAGGTTTAGGCTGTAGCTACTGGAAAGGCACTCTCTGGGTGATAGAAAGATGGCAACGTTGTTCCCGTGCCGGATTAAATTTTGTGTTCTTCAGATACATAGGATTATAGCCTCAAAACTTTCGGCATATTCTATACTCGCGCCTTTTAAAAAGCAGGCACCTGTTACAACTGGATCCTTTTTCTGACTTCTCTTTTTTAATGACCACTGAGGCTTGGAAACTTACAGCCGTCCTGAATCTCCCATCTCCTCCGTTGCTTCATTGTTTCACGGTAACATTGAACCCTGCGTTCTGACACTCCTTTTTAAGGTCGCACATCTCTTCGTGTCCTATTCGTTCTGCACGCTGTAGCCAGATTTATCTTCCTATCTTCCTATTTTCATATGCCACTCTTTTGCTCCAAAACTTCGAGTGGCTACTCATTACCTCCCGGATAAAAATCTAAGGTGGCGTTCAAATTTCTGCCTCTCTGTATCACTGCTTTCCCAACATGACCTTTTCCTGTCACCAGTGTGAATGTTCCACCCCATTTAGACCCATCTCTACATTTTTTTTCTCACCCGTGTTATGATCTTTTATGCCTCTGTGTGCATTGCTATCTGGAATGTCCTCTGGCTTTCTCACCAACTCTTATCTGTCTTTCAAAGCCCATCTGGTATTCAATTTCATTAACCCTTTATTGATCATATCAACTTCTGTTCAGTTTTTCTCTGAACTATTACACATTATAGCTCTCAATTACTTGTCTGGATGGCATTTAAATTTTTGTCACGTATTGTGCGCTTTGTCTCCTCCCTTAAATTAAAAAATACTTTTTTAATGTTTTATTTATTTTTGAGAGAGAGAGAGAGAGAGAGCACGAACAGGGGAGGAGTGAGTGAGAGAGGGACACAGGATTGGAAGCAGGCTCCAGGCTCTGAGCTGTCAGCACAGAGCCTGATGCAGGGCTTGATCTCACAAACCATGGGACCGTGACCTGAGCTGAAGTCAGGTGCTTTACCGACAGAGCCATCCAGGCGCCCCTGCTCCCTTAAATTTTTAAGAGATTGGTGGGCAGGAACTGTTTCTTACATTTCTCTTAACTATCTCAGCTGTGCTATGGCCCATAGTAGATAATCACAAAATATTCATTAAATGAATGACACAAATGATGAGAGTATCCGTACACTGATAAGTATGTATTGGAATTTATGCATTTATTAAATAACAGTAAAAAGCAAGAGAGGACAAAGTGTAACTCTTTGTGAGTTTCAGGCCCAAGTTATATTGGCTTTTTTCTTTAGAAAAATGATAATAAAGGGGCGCCTGGGTGGCGCAGTCGGTTAAGCGTCCGACTTCAGCCAGGTCACGATCTCACGGTCTGTGAGTTCGAGCCCCGCGTCAGGCTCTGGGCTGTTGGCTCGGAGCCTGGAGCCTGTTTCCGATTCTGTGTCTCCCTCTCTCTCTGCCCCTCCCCCGTTCATGCTCTGTCTCTGTCCCAAAAATAAATAAAAACGTTGAAAGAAAAAAAAAATTTAAAAAAAAAATGATAATATGTAAGTGATAGGTATAAGCTATTAAGCATCCTGAGAACTGGGTTCTAATCCCTGCTCTGGCATCATTTAACTTCGTGGTCTTGGGCAAGCAGTCTTCCTTTTTTGGGGGTCTCAGTTTTTTCATCTGGAATCAGAGGGGTCAATTTCTATGGTCTAATTTATTTTTTCATTAATTCAACAAATATAAAGAAGTTGTTAAATGCCAGCATTGTTCTAGATAAAAAGGCTGAAAGTGTGAATAAGCAAAGTCCCTGCCCTCTTCCGCATTATCTTCATTTTACTAGTGAGGGAGAAATACTGACATCTTAGAAGCTGGAAAATAAGGGTACCCACTGGCACAACATAAATCTGGGTCAAGTCAAGCCTAAAACTCAAGTCTCCCCAACTCTAATCAGGTGAACTAATCAAGTAGTTAGTTCTGTCCAAAGGAAATACTTGGCTGGTTGAAAAGGCAAGTTTCAGCTTCTTATAGAATGCTCGTATTTTCTTTTCTTTCTCTACAGCCAGTATATCGCTATCAGCTATTGTAGTAAAAAATAAAGTATATTTTCACTATCATAAAACGTTCTCCCCCACCATGAAAATAAGTAACAACTTGGGGTAACAAACAAACAACAGCAACCAACTAAATACTTGGCATAAAGTGAATTCAGTAGAGTCTGGATATTTGAAATCAGCACCTTACCAACTGCTAGACTGACTTAATTTCAAAAGGGATTTTGACTGCTTTTACAGATGTCACATTTTGCATTGCAAGCTGTTCTTTAGGAAAATAAACCAGGCATTTGTTGCTTTGAAAATCAGTAGGGAAATCCCCCCTAATTCCTGTTAGCCTTATTACTGGAAAGAGGTTGACTTTCAATGATATGGCAACATTTCTTGGCTGAGAGGATGGGAAATTAGATATTTACTTGCCAGACAGCTCTTCTTTCTCTTTTTGTGATTAAAAACGTTTGTAAACATACTTATTTATTTGTTTTTGAGAGAAGGCTTAAGTAGAGGAGGGGCAGAGAGAGAGACACACACAGAATGTGAAGCAGGCTCCAGGCTCTGCACTTTGAGGGCAGAGCCTGACGCGGGGCTCAAACTCACGAACCGTGAGATCATGACCTGAACTGAAGTCGGATGCTTAACCGACTGAGCCACCCAGGCGCCCCTCTTCTTTTTCATTTTGACCCCTCTGTTGACTTTGCTGAGGTTTATCTCTTGATGTGCATTGTCTCCTCAAAGGAATTTCATTCATTTTATTAAATATAACAGTATTTTGTAAGTCTGCTTTTAAATCTGCTTTCTTCTAATATAAGTTCTCCGGTACAATAGAAAAAAGGCAGTATCGTCCAGGATTATGTATGTAAACTCCGGGTTTTTAAGATAGAAATCTTACTCTTTGATTCACAAATCCCACGGGCAAGTCAACATAACCTAAGTGCGTGAGTAAGAATCCTTGCCTTATCTTTGAGATTTTGTTAAAACCCCCACCAGATTGTAATCTCTGCGAAATTATGGACTACGCCTGCTTTCCTTACTATTGTATCCCTAGCATATGACATAGGATTTGTCATAGAGTTGGTGCTCGATCAATATGGCATGTCATTACATGACTTTTTTATTCACTTGATATCTTAAGATAATTGAAAATTGAATACCACAATACTGCAAGATACTGGAAAACACAGTTCTCAACAATACTTCTTTTACAGGTATGATGGCTTGGACCATGCCACACAGTGTCCTGATTACATCAAGGTTGATGGACAAAATATTGGATGCAGGTTTCCCCATTTGGAGGCATCAGACTATAAAGATTTCTACATCTGTGTTAATGGATCATCAGACTCTTATCCTATCAGACCCAGCTATTTTATTTTTCAGCTTCAAAATATAGGTGAGTTAAACAACTTTAAAATGTTTCTAGCTTGGTCCATTTACAACCACATGGCAGAGAAAAGATGGAGACAGAGATATAGGGAAACTTATGGAAATGCAAAGCCAGAAAAAGGAGGGCCAAATCGAGCCTATGAAGAACCTCTTATGAAATATAGAAGCACAGGGGTAAGGAATTGAATGAAGAATAATTTTTTTAGAATTTTTATTTCAAATTTAGTGTATTCCCCGGCTTCCAAAAGTCGGTCTCCTGTACAGTATTTTTGTCTAGTGTTAATGATGGAGGATTTCACACGTCAGTAGGCGAATAGTTGTATATTCTGAGTCTGAACTCCTGGTTCTGACAGTTACGAGAATGACAGGTTCTAGAGTTAGTCATGCCTGGCTATGAATCTTGGATTTACCACTTTCTAGCTGTATGACTTTGGGCAAGTTACTTTTAGCATCTGTTCCAATCTCCTTATCGGTAAAATGAGGATAATAGAGGACACTTCATAGGTTTATTGCGAGACATGAGTGAGTTTACCCCTGGTTCAGCGCCTGACACACCATACGCTCTAAATAAGAGTTAGCTATTAATGAAAACAGTAGCAGTAATGGTTGTGGTAGTTGTTTCTAATGCTACCAAATGGAAAAAATGACTGTAATGCTTTGGATCGTCTAACTTTTCTCTTGGACTTTAATATTTGCCAATATGCGACTTACCAAAAAATTAGTTTCCAAAAGAGCCACGTTTCTCAATACATTGGTCTTGGTTGGCAAGCAGGTTTGATATGAATTCACATTATAGAGATTGGTCTTGAGCCACTTGATTTATCTTAGAGGCTTCCGTCACTAGGTGTCCCTAGCTTTTGATAAGAGCGACCGCTCAACTTCGTAACCTCCATGTTGAAACGGTTTCCTTTTGCTTTTCAGTTAAACCTTTGCCACCAGACTACCTTAGTCTTACTGTGAAGAACTCAGAGGAAGTCAACCTGAAATGGAGCATGCCTCAAGGGCCCATTCCGGCAAAATGCTTTATTTATGAAATTGAATTCACCGAAGATGATACAACTTGGGTGGTATGAACATTGCGTTTATTTGTGAAAATCAGAAACGTAGCCTTTATTTACTTATTTACTTATTTATTTATTTAGAGGGAGAGAGAGCACGAGTTGGGGAGGGGCAGAAGGAGAAGGAGAGAGAGAATCCTAAGCAGGCTCCGCCCCCCCAGTGCAGAGCCCATCTCAGGGCTCATTCACAACTGTGAGATCATGACCTGAGCTGAAAGCAAGAGTCGGACGCTTAACTGACTGCGCCACCCGGTCACCCTGCCCTTTATTTTTTTGATTTTATTTTTATAAGCGTAGCCCTTTGCACAAAACAGCAAACATGTGAACCCATAGGAGGTTCACAGAGGAGGTTGCTAGCCACACGAGGAATAGAATATGACATGTGTCTTGATTTTCAGAAAACCGTATAATTTGGCGGACAAAAGAAAGATGTTTGCTTGCAGTCTGAAAGCATGATCAGTCATACCAATTTTATTTTATGTATTTATTTTTTTCAATATATGAAATTTATCGTCAGATTGGTTTGCATACAACACCCAGGGCTCTTCCCAACAGGTGCCCTCCTCAATACCCATCACCCACCCTCCCCTCCCTCCCACCCCCCATCAACCCTCAGTTTGTTCTCAGTTTTTAAGTGTCTCTGATGCTTTGGCTCTCTCACACTCTAACCTCTTTTTTTTTTCCTTCCCCTCCCCCATGGGTTTCTGTTAAGTTTCTCAGGATCCACCTAAGAGTGAAAACACATGGCATCTGTCTTTCTCTATAAGTCATACCAATTTTAAAGCTCTATTAGGGTTTCAGAGATAATCGAGTCACTTGTTTCCAATATCGTGCCAATAAATCAAAATTGCCGAAGGCAGTTGTGGGGTGGGTTATGAGAAGGCCTTAGGTGAAATGAAAACAAAACAAAAAAACACGCACATAAAAACCACTCCTTGAGGAGCAAGCATCAGGTCAGAAGTAGACCCTGGCAGGGCTGTCTGAATTGCTTGCTGTGCAGAAGAGGGGCTAACTGGGAAAACAGGCAGTGGTTGCAAGACCAGTCACCCCCGGCACCAACGAGGTGATGCTGCCTTCAGCCCCACCTCGTCATGTTAATTTTATTCATTGGTTTCCAACTCAGAGAGTGGTGGAGACCGAAAGGGAGTCGTTAGTTCTAATCAGTTCGTTGCATATACAGATGAATTGATTTACGTGTCCCAAGGAAGCGGACTGACTTACAATCAAATCACGCAGCTCTTCCCGGTCGACTACATGATGCCGGGTTCCCAAGAAAAGTTACAACAAAAGACAAGCTCTTATGTTGGGTGAGGAACACTGTTCGGCCCTTTGAAATGCCGAAACGGAAGTAATTTCCTCAGCGATTTGTTTCTTCCTTTGAGATCGTCCAGCCATGTGTATTCTCATATCGGAAGAAGTAATTTCACGCGAAGCCCTGAGCTCTGTCACACACGTTGTATGGCAGTTAACCAAAATAAGAATAAGGAGGGGGAAAGCAAACTTGATGTGTATGAACTCTGTAGTTTCCATAGAGACAACATTCACATGATGGACTCTCTTTTTGCTAACTCAGTGTGTGTAGCATTTTCCAGTTGATGGAACCTGAGAAACTTGACACGAATCTGAATACTGGCTCTCAGAAACGCCAATGCTATCTAGGCATTTTGCCCTGTCGCACATGCCCTTCACTACAGGTGATTCATTATCCCTGTAGAAAAAATGTAAATTAGAGGTAAGGAAGGGGGGAAAATGAAAAAAGAAAAAAAAAACCCACCATAGGGAGAGATAATCAGTGTTAAGATTCTGGTATATGCCCTTCCAGTCATTTGACGCGTATGTTTTACGGAACAAAATCCACGATGAAAGAGACAGATCAAATGGGATCTATCTAGCGGCAATCAGATCCAATGATGGCATCTTATCTTTACTTGGCTTTCAGACTACCACCGTCGAAAATGAGATACGCATCGCAAGAATATCAAATGAAAGCCAACAATTATGCTTTTTGGTAAGAAGCAAAGTGAACATCTATTGTTCGGATGATGGAATCTGGAGTGAGTGGAGTGACGAACAGTGCTGGAAAGGTAGGAGAATAAGAGCAGTGACTACGTGACTGTAGCTCTTTGCTAGCGAGTTAATTTTCTTATGGTCTGTTTTGTAATCGTGGAAATCAAAATGCTCTTGCATATAGTCTATAAACAGAGAAGATAAACGAGCAAGCACCTCAAACATAGGCTTACGGAAAAATCTCATATTCAGTTTTAACTGGGAGTAAACTAGTTTAAGAATCTTGTCATAGCTCTCTCAGCAATATTCTTGTGTTTCTGACCGTCACTAAAGAAAATATGCTAGTTCCTTCTGGGGGAAGCCTATTTTTTTTTTTAAATTAATATTTATTTATTTTTGAGAGAGACAAAGTGTGAGCAGGGGAGGGGCAGAGAGAGAGGGAGACACAGAATCCGAAGCAGGATCCAGGCCCCGAGCTGTCAGCGCAGAGCCCGACGAGGGGCTCGAACTCACGAACTGTGAGATCGTGACCTGAGTTGAAATCAAGAGTACACTTGTTTTTGAGTGTCTAGTGCCTGATGAGTATTTTTCCGATTAATATGTCATCATTGGTAAAAGCATATGTCATTCACTTCCACTTCTGACTTAAAGTGACTTATGATAAAAAAGACGTATTCAAATTAAATAACAAGATAAGCTAAAAAGCCTTGAGACTGGCGCAAGATGTTATCGTGTTTGACAGTATACTAGCTTTATCAACAGAAGTTACCAACAATTGTCGAAAGGTGAAGGAAATTAACTCAGCATCGCTCTTTTAGATATACAGCTATGTAAATACATGTATAGATGTAGATACAGACAGATACTGGCATCTATCAATCATTCATATTTTTATATTGTACCATTATAATAGAGTCCCTGTTAGACTGTTATCTCCCCTATCATATTGATATCATTGTTCTCTTTCATTCATCAAATCTTTATAAAGCACCTAATATGTGTCAGACTTTTTCAGGCTTTTGACATATAGCAGTAAAAATCCCTGTCCTTGCAGAATTGATATTTTGTTCTCATATTGACTAGAGATAAGCAATGAAGAAGCCAACTGTATCATATAATTACTAAGGGCTATGAAGAAAAAACAGGTAGAAAGGGAGAACTCAATTAACCGAGACATGTGTGGAATCAGAAAGAACACGTACGGGTTCCGTTACTCATTTTTGTCACTGGCATAAGACATCTGGAGAGTGTGGAATTGACATGGAGAAAATCATGTCCTGAATTATATCTTATCCTTAGTCAATGCATAGTTTAAAGTGGGTATGGTGAGTTTTTAGTCGCATCCTCAAAATAATACATCCTTTAATGTGTATTCTATACAATCTTAACGCAATATTGATGACCCATCAACTCCGGGAGGGGTCCGTACGGGAACCCTGCTTCAAGGATAGATGTAAGGGCATTCGAGTTGATGTTGAAGAAGTTGCATAGGGCCTTTGTAAAGTCTGTATAAAACTTTTAAGCAAAGGCCTTCTTTCTCAGTGTACAGTTTAACCTTGGACCGATTCACCTTTGTTGTCAGGTGGCGGGGGGAGAAGCCTCTCCTGTGGCTTCTGTCAGCCCCTGAACATTGGCCTTCAGCTGATCATTTGTGGGAAGGCCTAAGAGAAATTCTGGCCATCTGTTTCCTCTGGGGTGAGGGGTGTGGTTTTCTCAGGGAGCCATGGGATTTGTCTTTTAACTGCAAGATACCTATGGGTAGGAAGAACACCCCTTGGGATCTAATAAGGTCCTCGTGAGTGGGAGGGTGAATGGCCACGAATCTTTCCAGCTCCTCTCTAAAATGGCATGATCCTCATAAAGTGGAGGTGAAGAGGCTTTATAATTTCAAAGATGTGCTTCTGTTCATGGGACATGAATTCTTTGTGGCGGGGGTCCAGGATATACCTGAAAAGGACATCGTATAGGAATACCTGAAGCCCTGGAAAGTAGGAGGAGTTATAAGGGATAGCCAAGTGAGCCCCACCACCCTTCTTGGGTGCTTCTGCTAAAATCACTTCCTAGCTTTCAGCATTTATACAGGTCACCTGTATACCCTGGGACTGGAGATCAGGCCAGAGTGCTCTCTGTAAATGTTATAGGAAAAGCGAAGCTAAGATAGGCAGATGGAGCTGGATTTTGAAAAGGGGAATTTACACCGGATGTTGACTTTAATGTTTGTTTTGATTTATGTTCCTTCATCTCGTTAAGGGAGTCCCTAAGGCTAGCCATTATATTCCTTTGTGTCCCATTTTTAGTTTAGTTTTTCCACAGACATCAATAGGACGAGTGGTCTCTAAAAAAAAAAAAAAAAAAAGGCAATCTAGGAGTCCGATTCAAAAGATCCATTGTCTGGCCATTGATAAGCAGGACCTATTAATCTGAATAGTGACTCAAACCAGTACGTTTCTCTAGGCTTAACCACAGACACAAGAGATATCCCAGAGGAGAGTGCAAAAGATGCAGCCCTCACAAGATCCAGCATAAGAAAACAAAGAGCTTTATCATCATAGTGAGACAATGAAGGTTGAGGTGACAAACGGCCCCTTATGGCCTGGGACCCCTTCTGCCAAAATTCCCCTGAGAACTGGCAGGGTCAGACAAAGAAACCTCACTGTAGACCTAGTTGAGCCCAAGTTTTGGTTTGTAAGTTGGACCCAGTCCTGACTACGGTCAGCTCAGAGCCACAGCCTGCTTGTCCGTCTGCCAAATGCACACTGGTACATGCCCCCTTTGGTTAGCAGAACATTCTCACTGGTCATAAAGCCAAACTCGCAAGGCCTGGAAAATGACAAAGGGGAACAGGAAAAGGATCAACAAAAAAACACAAGCACTAATACCAAATCTTTACCAAAGGTACTATACCCAAGGAGCTAGTTCCATAAATATTTTCTCCTGCCAATCTAAATTTAGAAAAAGAAAAGGACTCTCCCCACTCTTGCTCTCATCAGATCCTGCAGGCAGAGATCCAGGAGACTGACATGCTAAGAATTCTTACCGGCCAGTTAAAGATTAGCCTGTACACGTACTATAATAATGGGGTATTTCAAAATACCTTATACTGTACTCACTCTTCTTCTTGGGATGGTGTGAAATGAATGCAAAAATGCCTAAGTGATGAGATGAACTGAGATAGATGATGTAGGCGTTATGGCATAGCATCAGGCTACTGTTGACCCGATGATACATCAGAAGGAGGATCATCTGTTTCTGGACTGCAGCTAACCACGGGTAAAATCAAAACCATGGACAAGGACAGGGGGTTGAGGCACTACTGTAATTAGATGTTTTGCCCTTTCACAGAGATAGGTTATTCAAATAGAGATTGGCTCTCGTAATAGCTCTCTCTCAGAGCCAGCCCCCCCATCTAAATTCGTTTATGTAGTTAAGGGAGAGGTAAATGTTTTTCTTGAGTCTGGTGGGTCTTGATTGCCTTCAGCTCAAAATAATCCCCATGCCAAAGTGGCATATTTTCTGGTGATGTAGTCCGCTTTCCGTCACCAGCTCTTGCTTGCTACGGCATTATATGATACAATATAAACCTTTGACGTAGGGCGCCTGGGTGGCGCAGTCGGTTAAGCGTCCGACTTCAGCCAGGTCACGATCTCGCGGTCCGTGAGTTCGAGCCCCGCATCAGGCTCTGGGCTGATGGCTCGGAGCCTGGAGCCTGTTTCCGATTCTGTGTCTCCCTCTCTCTCTGCCCCTCCCCCGTTCATCCTCTGTCTCTCTCTGTCCCAAAAATAAATAAACGTTGAAAAAAAAAAAAAAAAAAAACCTTTGACGTATTGAGAGTTAAGGGATAGGGGCGCCTGGGTGGCTCAGTCGGTTGGGCGTCCGACTTCGGCTCAGGTCATGATCTCGCGGTCCGTGAGTTCGAGCCCCGCGTCGGGCTCTGTGCTGACAGCTCAGAGCCTGGAGCCTGTTTCAGATGCTGTGTCTCCCTCTCTCTCTGCCCCTCCCCCGTTCATGCTCTGTCTCTCTCTGTCCCAAAAATAAATAAACGTTGAAAAAAAAAAAAAAAAAAACCTTTGACGTATTGAGAGTTAAGGGATAGGGGCGCCTGGGTGGCTCAGTCGGTTGGGCGTCCGACTTCGGCTCAGGTCATGATCTCGCGGTCCGTGAGTTCGAGCCCCGCGTTGGGCTCTGTGCTGACAGCTCAGAGCCTGGAGCCTGTTTCAGATGCTGTGTCTCCCTCCCTCTCTGACCTGCCCCCATTCATGCTCTCTGTCTCAAAAATGAATAAACATTAAAAAAAAAATTAAAAAAAAAAGAGTTAAAGGATACACAAGACCTGTAATCACTTAGCTAATATGTTATCCTTTTTTGATGAAATTTTCTCAGGTCAAATTTTAAACAAAATCCTCTCAGAAAAGAATTGAGCTTTGGGGAGTTGTTTTGCTGAGTGAAATGAAGGGATGTTACAGTATAGTGAAGTGATTGTTCTGTATAAAAAGTGCACAAATGAAAGGAATGCTATATGCAGATAGAACCGTGGTATCTATCCACCAGGAAATAAGGCAGAAGTTGCCAACTTTAAGGCATTTCTTCACTAGTTACTGGTTTATAAAATAATTAACTTTGAAAAATAACTGTAAACTCTAACTGAGCCTCTTTTCTTGTGATTTTTAATCCCAGATGACATATGGAAGGAAACCTTGGTATTTTTCTTGACACCATTTGCTTTTGTCTCATTGTTTGTTTTGTTAGTAACTTGTCTGCTTTTGTACAAGCAAAAAGCTGTACTGAAAATGGTAAGTTGTGTAACATAATGTTTAGCCTGAGATAGTAGATAGCCTTTCAGACTGATTGACAGTTGACTTCTGGGAGAGAATGTGGCAAGCTAAGTGTAGACAGTGGCTTTAAAACTCAGGGAATAGAGACCTGTAGCTGACAAGCAAGAGTCAAGCTTTCAGTTTGGACCCATTGCTATTTAATATCATTCAGCGTTTCTTCTCTGTGGTCCACAGACCGCATGGACATTTGGTCTGCATTTAGAACTGATGGACCTATATTTTATAATGTTTCCTGTACACCGTGGGTGTACAATTGATGTAGTATGGATTATGATGATTGTCTGCAGAAAATACAATAATTTAAAAACTCAACGCTATTAAGCTAAATTTGGCGGTAGGTTTACTTTTGTTGAAATATAGGAACAATGGCTCAGAACATGAAACACTGTTTACTTCTAGATTAGGGAACAATACGAGGAAAGAGTTACAGGAGAAAAGCAGGATTGGGAGGAAGAAAAGAGTTACTTAAACTGGATGGAGACTGAAATAGATTACTAGTCTGTCGCAGGCCGATTTCACAAAAATTGAAAAAAAAGTTGCCCGCCCTCAAGGAGTTCATACTCTAGTTGGGGGAGAATAGACTCCATAAAAAATATAACCTGCACTGTGAGTTGTTTTTAGATGATTCCTATTTGAGTTGTATGGAGACTATTATAGAATTTCAGAAGATGAAGGTCACTACGGGTTTGTGGGCTTTAAGGAGAAATTGTGACTTGGAGAAAAATCTCTTAATGCCAAGTCTTTTAAAGATAAAGGGAAATTTGAATGTGTATGAAATATTTCACTTTATTTCTCTGCTGAATGCTTTTTTTAAATCTGTTTCTCTGTGGTACTAGTCTGAATTAAAACAGTTTATGTTATTAATGACTATTTGTTAGTAACGGAGTTCTTCCTTAATTTCAGATCTTTCAGAGGAAAAAAGAAGTCTTTTCTCATCAAGACACATTCTGTTGACTGAATAACTTTCAGTCTTATGGCCAAATGTTCAACGAGTCTTATTAAATGGAATGTTTTCTCCAAAAAATTTAATAAATCTACCTTAAAAGCATTGTTGTATTTAAGTAACTTTAGAATACTCAAATCCTGCAGTACATTTCCTGGATTCTATTAATAGGTTTTTTCCTTATTAATCCCTGGTCAGAGTGATACACATAGATAAGTCAAGTGTTGGGTCAGATCTACTTACTGATATATTAATAAAACAATGTGATTTTATAACTTGTACTAAGCCAGAGATATTATTAAATCTTGGAAGATGAGATTCTAATTTTAAAAAAAATTTAATTTTTAATGTTTATTTATTTTTGAGAGATAGAGATAGCGCAAGCAGGGGAGGGGCAGAGAGAGGGAGACAAAGAATCTAAAGCAGGTTCCAGGCTCCGAACTGTTAGCACAGAGCCCGACGTGGGGCTCAAGCTCACAAAGCGTGAGACTATGACCTGAGCTGAAGTCGGACACTTAACCAACTGAGCCACCAGCACTCTTCTAATTTTTTTTTTAATTGTACTTGTGATGAATGTATTCATCATAAGTAAGATTGTTTGGCTTTAAGAGTAACCTGTGGAGGGGCGCCTGGGTGGCTCAGCCGATTAAGCCTCCGACTTCGGCTCAGGTCATGATCTCGCGGTCCGTGAGTTCGAGCCCCGCGTCGGGCTCTGTGCTGACAGCTCAGAGCCTGGAGCCTGTTTCGGATTCTGTGTCTCCCTCTCTCTCTGACCCTCCCCTGTTCATGCTCTGTCTCTGTCTCAAAAATAAATAAATTTAAAAAAAAAAAAGAGTAACCTGTGGAGTGGATTAATAAGAAGCAAGAAGTTTTCAACACATTCATAGTCTAAATGTGTGCTTTACATTTCGCGAAAAAGGTAGAAAGAATGCAATGCATAAAAGGCTGAAAATAATGAAACAAACAGAAAGATCAGATTTGAAAAGTTCAGATGTCACAAATATGCAGTAAAAGCTTCAGAGTTTCCTGTGCTCGTTGGCAGACAGCATTTCCTACTTTCTGACGGTGTGATTCTTTTCTTTCTTTCTTTCTTTCTTTTTTTTTTTTTAAAGTTCAGGCACTAAAAGGCAGCAGCCTTTGAAATCACTCAGAGGTTTTTTAAAAGTACATCCACCTTTCAGACTAATTGACAGTTGACTTCTGGGAGAGAATGTGGCAACCTAAGTGTAGACAGTGGCTTTAACACTTAGGGAATAATGACCTATAGTTGACGAGCAAGTGTCAAGCTTTTAGTATCATTCAGCGTTTCTTCTCTGTGGTCCACAGACCAATAGAGTGGGCATCTCCCGGGAGCTTATTAGAAATGCAGAATCTCAGACCTTAACCCAAATCTGCTCAACTGGCAATCTGCATTTTAAGAACATCTCCAGGTGGTTCATTTGCACATTCAATTTGAAAAGCACTGATATATAGGAGCATTTTAGAACGAAAGAGATTAAAATAATGTAATGGAGAGGTAGGCCCATGAGCAGGGTAACCATAGCTTTGACTCTTAGTGGTAGTGACCATTTCTCTCTAACTGCCTCTTGTCATCTCGTGATAGGATACATCACCACTTCCCTAAGTAGACCTATCCTGGCTAAACATTAAAACCCCCATGGTAATAGGAATTCAGATGTAATATGATTAGCAAATTATTAAATTCTCAATGAGTTTTGAAGAAGGAGTCCCATATTTTATGTTTCACTGTGCCCTGTTTAATTATATATCCACTCCTGATAGCCAGCATCAGTTCTGATTAGTCTGCTCGGGCTGTACCATAAACACATCCATATCCCAGTTCATGACTATGATTTCTCTCCAAGAGGGGCTGGCCACCAGCATTACTTACCCTTCCCAGTTCTGTGTTGCAGAAGCTCTGTTCCTGGCAAGGGACGTTTGAGGCTCCCTCCCTCCACCTAGCTCCCGCTCCCAGGCACAGCAAACTGAGATTACTGAAGATTCCAGGAATCTTCACCCCAGCTTCCATGTAAGGCAGAGGTCCTATGCTCGGAGGGACAAACCAAGAAGACAAGGGAGACCCCTCCCCTTCCTGCCCCCAAGTCTGGAGTTTTGCATGCGAGGGGTCGTACTGCAAGAATAAAGGTTCCTGCCCCCATCTCTGGAGCAGTAGCAAAGAGGTTCACATAGGGGGACGGTCAGGCCATAAGAACAGGGAGCTCAGTAGCTCTCCCTAAAGGGGCCGACTTTATTTGGAACAGAGACTGGAAAAGTCTGTTTAAGGATAGAGCTACATAGGAGTAACATTTCTATCTCTCACTGTCATTAAGCTGCTATAAATTTGAAGTAGATCTGACCGGTTAAGATGTATACTGAAAGCTCTAGTGTAACCAGGAGAATAAATTTTAAAAATAGTGAACAATCATTAAAGTCACTGAAATACTACACTGAAAATACTCACTTACAAATGAAGGCAATAAAGAAACATGAGTGGGGCGCCAGGGTGGCTCAGTCGGTTGAGCGACTGACTTCGGCTCAGGTCATGAGCTCGAGGTCCGTGAGTTCGAGCCCCGCGTCGGGCTCTGTGCTGACAGCTCGGAGCCTGGAGCCTGTTTCGGATTCCGTGTCTCCCCCTCTCTCTGCCCCTCCCCTGCTCATGCGCTGTCTCTCTCTGTCAAAAATAAACATTAAAAAAAATTAAAAAAAAAAGAAAAAATGAGAAAATAACATGAGTCACAGGAAAAGCAAAAAGTAAAATGGCAGTGATAACTGTTGTAGCAACAACGTTGTGAATTAATCAAAAAGCAGACATTTTGAGACTGGGTTTTAAAAAAAAGATCCAACAAGGGGTGCCTGGGTGGCTCAGTCGGTTAAGCATCCGACTTCAGCTCAGGTCATGACCTCGCGGTCTGTGAGTTCCAGCCCCTCGTCGGGGCTCTGGGCTGACAGCTCAGAGCCTGGAGCCTGCTTCGGATTCTGTGTCTCCTTCTCTCTCTGGCCCTCCCCCTGCTCCTGCTCCGTCTCTCTGTCTCTCAAAAATAAATAAACGTTAAAAAATGTTTTTAAAAAGATCCAACGATATGCTATTAATGGGAGACAGATTTTAGATTTAAAGATACGGACAGGGTTTTAAGTGAAATGACTGAAAAAGATATACCACAGAATTGGCTATACTAATATCAAACAGAAGGAATTTTAATTTTAAAATGTGACTAAGGGACAAAGACCTTTTATAATGATAAAAGAGTGACTCCATGAGGAATCCATAACAATTATATATGCACCTAAGAAGACTGTCCAAAATTACATGGAGAAAAAAATGGATAGGATTGGAGAAGTAGACAACTCGATAATAATAGTTAGACTTCAATAACTCACTTTCAGTAATAGAACAAGTGGGCAGCAGATCGACTAGGACACATAGAACTTGAACATCATGTAGACGAGCTAGACCTAACAGATATCTAAAGAACAACTTATGCAACATTATCCAGGATATGACATACACCAAAACTAAACAAAAGGAAGGAGGTGCTTGAGCTTCATTGGTGGATATTGCCAATCAAAGATGAAGGGAATTTCAGGTAGGGAACTTATATGTGAATTATGGGGTATAGAGAAATAATTTACAAGTTGATAGTTTTTTTCCCAGGAAGTTACCCAATAATTGCATCACAATTTATTGAACCAACTATTTTCTCCCAATGTGAAGTGACCCTTTCCACCTTTGCCATATATTTAATTTGTGTGTGTGTGTGTGTGTGTGTGTGTGTGTGTGTATCTTAGTCTGTTCAGTCTGCCCTAACTGTAGCAGGATTCTCACACAGAGTCGTGACCCCGAGGCTTTTCTTTCCAGGAAGCAACTTTATTCGTGCCGGCACCGCTCAGGTGGGTTGGTACCTGAAGAACTGAGCCCCGACCGCCACGTGGCATAGTTTTCTTAAATACATTTCCTATTTCTTTGTCTCCCATATACGGTGACACGCAAACATGCAGTCTGATTCAGTGGTCTCATCTTACAAGGTCACGAGGGATGTTGTCACATGCACATACAGCCAGGTTGCCTTGGCGTTTTGTTTTGTTTTATTTTGTTTTCTCTTCTTAGGGAGGGGACCCTCCCACATAACAAAATACCACACAGTGGGTAGCTAGTAAATGACAGAAATGTATTTCTCATAGTTCTGCAAGCTAGAGGTCCAGGATTATGGCCAAGTGAGGGCTCTCTTCCAGGTTGCAGACTTCACTTACATGCTTACATGGTGAAAGGGACTAGAGAGTTCCTTTGGATCTCTTTTACAAGGGCATTAATCCCAATCATGAGGGCTCCGCTCTTCCAACCTAAGCATCTCCCAAAGGTCCCACCTCATAGCATCTCACTGAGCATTAGGATTTCAACATTAATTGGGGGGAGGGGACAAAAATATTCCGACAAAACTGTGTATGTGTGTGAATGTGTAGTTGAGTTTATTTTTGGACTTTCTTTTCTTTCCCAGTGAACTAAGTCTACTCATGTATACCGGTACTAATCATGCCCAGTACTTCTATTTAATTATGTAGCCTAATATTATGTGTTAATATCCACTAAGGACAATCGTCCTGTCTCATCAGTCTTCTTTTTCAGAAACTTCCTGACTCTCCTTACGTCTTTGTGTTTCACTATATGTTTTGGAATTAGCTTGCTTTATTGTCCTCAATCATATTGGTGTTTTTATTGAGATCACATAATTACAAACTAATTAGGGGAGAATCGTTAACTTTACAAGATGGAATTTTCCTGTCCAAGAAAATGGATACCTTTCCGTTTTGTCCGTTAATATATTGTATTTTTCAGTAGCATTACAAAATTATCTTCTTTTTTTTTAAGTTTATTTATTTTGAGAGAGAGAGAGAGAGAGGGCGAGAACCAGTGGGGGAGGGGCAGAGAAGGGGGTTAAGAGATCCGAAGCAGGCTCTGTGCTGACAGCAAAGAGCCCGATGTGGGACTTGAAGTCGTGAACCATGACGTCATGACCTGAGCCAAAGTTGGATGCTTAACCTACTAAGCCACCCGGGTGCCCCATCTTCTTTCTTTTTAAAATGTATTTATTTTGAGAGAGAGAGGAGAGAGACCAAGAGCAGGGGAGGAACAGAGAGAGAGGAAGAGAGAGAATCCCCAGTAGGTTTCACACTGTCAGTGCAGAGCCCGACGTGGGGCTCAAACTCACGAACCATGAAATCATCACCTGAGCCAGAATAGAGTCAGAGGCTTAACCGACTGAGCCATCCAGGTGCCCCCCAAATTGTCTTCAAATAGATGTTGCATGTTTCCTGTTAAATTTATTTCTTTTATTCTTTTTATATTTATTTGACTTTTTAAGTTATTATTTTAATTCCAGTTAACATACAGTTTTATATTAGTTTTAGGTGTACAATATAGTGTTTCAACAGTTCCATACGTCACTCTATGCGCATCACAAGCGCACTCCTTAATCCCTGTCACCTATTTAACCCATCCCCTCCCATCTTCCCTCTGGTAATCATCAATTTGTTCTCTATAATTAAGAGTCTATTTCTTCATTTGTCTCTCTCTCTCTCTCTCTCTCTTTCTCATTGTCCATTTGTTTTGTTTCTTATATTCCACATATGAGTGCAATCATATAGTATTTGTATTTCTCTGACTTACTTATTTCACTTAGCATTAATATTCTCTCTCTCCATTAGGGGCGCCTGGGTGGCGCAGTCGGTTAAGCGTCCGACTTCAGCCAGGTCACGATCTCGCGGTCCGTGGGTTCGAGCCCCGCGTCGGGCTCTGGGCTGATGGCTCGGAGCCTGGAACCTGTTTCCGATTCTGTGTCTCCCTCTCTCTCTGCCCCTCCCCCGTTCATGCTCTGTCTCTCTCTGTCCCAAAAATAAATAAAAAACGTTGAAAAAAAAATTAAAAAAAAATATTCTCTCTCTCCATCCACATCATTGCAAGTGGCAGATGTCTTTCTTTTTTACGGCTGGATAATATTCCATCGTATATAAATACCACCTTTTCTTTACCATTCATCTATTGATGGACACATGGGCTGCTTCCATATCCTGGCTCTTATAAATAATGTTGCTACAAATATAGAGGTGCTTGTATCCCTTTGAATTAGTGTTGTTTTATTATTTGGGTAAATACCTAGTAGTGCAATTGCTGGATTGTAGGGTAGTTCTCTTTTTAACTTTTTTGAAGAACCTCCATACTGTTTTCCTGAGTGGCTGCACCAGTTTTCATTCCCACCAACAGTGCAAGACGATTCTCCTTTGTCCACATCGTCACCAACATCTATTGTTTCTTGTGTTGTTGATTTTAGCCATGAAGGTAGGTGTGAGGTAATATGCCATTGTAGTTTTGATTTGTATTTCACTGATGATAAGTGAGGTTAAACATCTTTCCGTGTGTCTGTTGGCCATCTGGATGTCTTCCTGGGAGAAATGTCTGTTCATGTCTTCTGCCCATTTTTAAGTGGATTATTTGTTTTGCGGGTGTTCAGTTGTATAATTCTTTATATATTTTGGATATGAACCTTTTATTAGATATGTCATTTGTAAATATCTTCTCCCACTCTGTAGGTTGCCTTTAGTTTTGTTGATTGTTTCCCTTGCTGTGCAGATGCTTTTCATTTTGCTAAGGTCCCAATAGTTTATTTTGGCTTTTGTTTCCCTTGCCATAGGAGACATATCTAGAAAGAAGTTGCTACAGCCAATGTCAAAGAGGTTACTGCTTGTGTTCCTTTCTAGGATTTTTATGGTTTCAGGTCTATTTAGGTCTTATCCATTTTGAATTTACTTTTATGTAGGGTGTAAGAAAGTGGCCTGGTTTCTTTCTTTTGTATCTTGCTGTCTAGTTTTCCCAGCACCATTTGTTGAAGAGACTGTCCTTTTCCCATTGGATATTCCTTCTTACTTTGTTGAAGATTAATTGACCATATAATTTTGGGGTCATTTCTGGGTTTCTTGTTCTGTCCCATTGATCCATGTGTCTATTTTTGTGCCAGTACCATACCGTTTTAATTACTACAGCTTTGTGATTTAACTTGAAGTCCAGACTTGTGATGCTTCCAGCTTTGCCATTCTTTTTCAAGTTTGCTTTGGCTATTTGGGGTCTTTGTGGTTCCATACAAATTTTAGGATTTTTTCCTTCCAGCTGTGTGAAAAATGCTGTTGGTAGTTTGAAAGGGATTGCATTAAATGAGTAGATTGCCTTGGGTAGTATAGACATGTTAGCAATATTTGTTCTTCGAATCCATGAGCATGGAATGTCTTTCAATTTCTTTGTGTCATCTTCAACTTCTTTCGTCTTGTTTTATTGTCTTAAGAGTACAGGTCTTTCACCTCTTTGGTTAGGTTTTTCCTAGTTATCTTATTTTTAATGCAATTGCAAATGGGATTGTTTTATTAATTTCTCATCCTGCTGCTTCTTATTGGTGCATAGAAATGCAACAGATTTCTGTACATTGTTTTTGTATCCTGTGACTTTACTGAATTTGTTTCTCAGTTATAGCAGTTTTTTGGTGAAGTCTTTCAGGTTTTCTATATAGAGTATCATGTCTTCTGCCTTCCTTGCTAATTTGGATGCTTTTTATTTCTTTTTGTTGTCTCATTACTAAGGCTAGGGGACTTCCAGTACTATGTTGAATAAAAGTGGTGAAAATGGATAGCCTTGTCCTTTTCTGGACCCTAGGAGAAATGTTCTCAGTGTTCCCCATTAAGGATCATGGTAGCTGTGGGTTTTTCACACATGGCCTTTATTATGTTGACGTGTGTTCCCTCTAAACCTGCTTTATTGAGGGTTTTTATCATGAATGGATGTTGCCCTTTGGCAAATGCTTTTTTTAAGTGTATTTTATTTATTTTGAGAGAGAGAGAGAGACAGGGAGAGAGAGAGAGAGAGAGAAAGTGGGGGAGGGAGAGAGAGAAGGAGACAGAGAATCACAAACATACTCCACGCTGACAGTGCGGAGCCTGATATGGGGCTTGAACTCATGAACCACAAGATCATGACCTGAACCAAAATCAAGAGTTGAACACTTAACCGACTGAGCCACCCAGGCGCCCCCTGTCAAATGCTTTTTATGCATCTATTGAAATGATCATATGGTTTCTCTTATTTTTTTATTTTTTTTATTTAAAAAAAAAATTTTTTTTTAACGTTTATTTATTTTTGAGACAGAGAGAGACAGAGCATGAACGGGGGAGGGTCAGAGAGAGAGGGAGACACAGAATCTGAAACAGGCTCCAGGCTCTGAGCGGTCAGCACAGAGCCTGACGCGGGACTCGAACTCACGGACCGCAAGATCATGACCTGAGCCGAAGTCGGACGCTCAACCGACTGAGCCACCCAGGCGCCCCTGGTTTCTCTTATTGATGTGATGATCAGTTGATTGATTTGTGAATATTGAACCACCCTTGCAATGCAGGAATAAATCCTTGTTGATCGTGGTGGATTATTTTTTTTAATGTATTGTTGGATTAGGTTTGCTAGTATTTTGCTGAGGATGTTTGCATTTATGTTCATCAGGGATATTGGCCTGTAGTTCACTTTTTTAGTGAGATCTTTTTCTGGTTTTGGTACCTGGGTCATGCTGGCCCCCTAGAATGAATTTGGAAGTTTTCCTTCCTTTTCTATATTTTTGGAATAGTTTGAGAATAACGGGTATTAACTCTTCTTTAAATGCTTGGTAGAATTCACCTGTGAAGCCATCCAGCCCTGGACTTTTGTTTTTGTGAGTTTTTTGATTGCTAATTCAATTTCTTTACTGGTTATCAGTCTGTTCACATTTTCTATTTCTTCTTGTTTCAGTTTTGTCAGTTGATATGTTTCTAGGAATGTATCCATTTCTTCTAGGCTCTCCAATTTGTTGCCATATACTTTTTCTTAATATTCTCTTATAATTGTTTATATTTCTGTGGTGTTGGTTGTTATTTCTCCTCTCTCATTTGTGATTTTATTTATAGGGGTCAAATTTCTCTTTTTGCTAAGTCTGACTAAAGGATTATCAATTTTATTATTTTTTTCAAAGAATGAGCTTCTGGTTTCATCGATCTGTTCTATTGATTTTTGTTTTGTTTTGTTTGTTAGTTTCTACATAATTTATTTCTGCTCTAATCTTTATTATTTCCTTCCTTCTGCTGGTTTGGGGTTTTGTTTGTTCTTTTTCTAGCTCCTTTAGGTGTTAGGTTAGGTTGTTTATTTGAGATTATTCTCCCTTCATGAGGTAGGCCTGTGTTACTATAAACTTCTCTCTTAGAACCATTTTTGCCACATCCCAAATGTTTTTGGACTGTTGTGTTTTCATTTTCATTTGTTTCCATGTATTTTTTATTCTTTGATTTCATGGTTGGCCCATTTATTTTTTAGTAGCATGTTATTTAACCTCCATGGATTTGTGACCTTTCCAAAGTTTTTCTTGTGGTTGATTCAGTTTCATTGCATTGTCATCAGAAAAGATGAATGGTATCCATCTTCTTGAATTTGTTGAGACTTGTTTTGTGGGCTAATATGTGATCTATTCTGGACAATGTTCTGTGTGTACTTGAAAATAATGTGTGTTCTGCTGTTTTAGAATGGAATGTTCTGAATATATCTATTAAATCCATCTGTTCCAGTGTGTCATTCAAAGCCATTGTTTCCTTGTTGATTTTCTATTTAGATGATCTATCCATTGATGCAAATGGGGTGTTAAAGTCCCCTACTATTATTTTGTTATTATCAGTTATTTCCTTTATGTTTGTTATTAACCGTTTTATGTATTTGGGTGCTTCGATGTTAGGTACATACATATTTACAATGGTTGTATCTTCTTGTTGCGTTGTGTCCTTTGTTATCATATAGTGTCCTTTGTCTCTTGTTACAGTTTTGCTTAAAAGTCTATTTTTTCTGATATAAGCATTGGTACTCTGGCTTTCTTTTGACATCCACTGCATGATGGATGTTTCTTCATCCCCTCACTTTCAATCTGCAGGTGTCTTTAGGTCTTAAATGAGTCTCTTGTAGGCATCATATAAATGGGTCTTTTTTTTTTTTTAATCCATTCTGACACCCTGTGTCTTTTGATTGGAGAGTTTAGTCCATTTACATTCAGAGTAATTACTGATATATATTTATTGTCATCTTATTATTTGTTTTGTAGCTGTTTCTGAAGATTCTGATCCTTTCTTGTCTTTCATGGTTTGCTGATTTTCTTTCGTGATTTATTTGGATTTCTTTCTCTTTATTCTTTGCATATTTATTAGTGGGTTTTGATATATGGTTACCATTAGGTTTGTATATAACCTCTTATGCATATAGCAGTCTATATTAAGTTGATGGTCATTTATGTTTGAACCCATTCTTTGCTCCTGTCCTCCCAACATTTTAGGTATGTGTTTTTACATTTTATATCCTTTTGTTTTGGGAGTTCCTTGACTTATTTTTTTACAGAAATATTCATTTTAACTGCTTTTGTGTTTTCTGCCTTTATACTGTCACTTTCGGTGTCTCCTTTTCACTCAGGGTCCCCTTTAATATTCCTTGCCAAGTTTGTTTAGTGGTCACAAACTCCTTTCGTTTTTGTTTGTCTGGAAACTCTTTATCTCTCCTTCTATTCTGAAGGATAGCCTTGCTTGAGAGAGTATTCTTGGCCGCAGATTTTTCCCATTTATCACCTGGAATGTATATAATGCCACTCCCTTCTGGCTTGGAAAGTTTTTGCTGAAAATCCTTGGCTGGCCTTGTGAAATTTCCCCTGTAAGTTACCATCTTCTTTGGTCTTGCTGCTTTTAAATGTTTTTGTTTGGCACTGTATTTTCCCAATTTGATTACAATATCTTTGTGCGGATCTGTGTTTGTTAATTTTGTTTTTTTTTTTTTTTTAATTTTTTTTTTCAACGTTTATTTATTTTTGGGACAGAGAGAGACAGAGCATGAACGGGGGAGGGGCAGAGAGAGAGGGAGACACAGAATCGGAAACAGGCTCCAGGCTCCGAGCCATCAGCCCAGAGCCCGACGCGGGGCTCGA
This sequence comes from Lynx rufus, assembly GCF_022079265.1. Classification (NCBI taxonomy): domain Eukaryota; kingdom Metazoa; phylum Chordata; class Mammalia; order Carnivora; family Felidae; genus Lynx; species Lynx rufus. The sequence goes on along the minus strand of NW_025814833.1, from coordinate 10,681,746 downwards.
ACTCACGGACCGCGAGATCGTGACCTGGCTGAAGTCGGACGCTTAACCGACTGCGCCACCCAGGCGCCCCTGTGTTTGTTAATTTTGATGGGAGTTCTCTGTGCCACCTGGATCTGGATATTTGTTTCCTTCCTCAGATTAGGGAAATTTTCAGCTATGATTTCTTCAAAATAACTTTCTGCCCCCTTTTCTCTTGTTCTGGAGCTCCTATAATACAAAAGTTATTACATTTGATGGAGTCATTGGTTTTCCTAAACCAATTCTTGTTTTTTTGCATCATTATTTTTTTAATGTTTATTTTCGAGAGAGAGAGAGAGAGAGAGAGTGCATGTGCTCAAGTGGGGGAGGGGTAGAGAGAGGGGGGAGGATAGAGGATCTGAAGCAGGCTCTGTACTGACAGCAGAGAGCCAGACGTGGAGCTCGAAATCACAAACCGTGAGATCATGACCTGAGCCAAAGTCAGATGCTTAACTGACTGAGCCACCCAGGTGCCCCTGGATAATTCTTTATCTCTTTTGTTCAGCTTGGTGACTTTCCATTACTCTGTCTTCTAGGTCATTAATTCATTCCTGCTGTTCATTCCATCAAGCATGTTTCCCATTTCATTTATTGAACCCTTTATCTCTGCTATGTTATTCCTTATTTCTGTGTTAAGAGTCTCATTCTTGTGTTCTACTCTTTTCTTCAAGTCCAGTGAGTACCTTTATGATCGTTGCTTTAAATTCTTGGGGCGCCTGGGTGGCGCAGTCGGTTAAGCGTCCGACTTCAGCCCGGGTCACGATCTTGCGGTCCGTCAGTTCGAGCCCCGCGTCGGGCTCTGGGCTGATGGCTCGGAGCCTGGAGCCTGTTTCCGATTCTGTGTCTCCCTCTCTCTCTGCCCCTCCCCCGTTCATGCTCTGTCTCTCTCTGTCCCAAAAATAAATAAACGTTGAAAAAAAAAATTTAAATTCTTTATCAGGCATGTTATTTATCTGTTTCGCTTAAATCTCTGGCCATGGCCTTTTCCTGTTCTTTCATTTGGAATAAATTTCTCTGTCTTCCCATTTTTTTTTTGTCTCTGTGCCTGTGTCTGTGTGTTAGGAAAGTCAGCTATACACCCTGTTCTTGAAGGCAATGGCTTTATGAAGAAGTCTTGTAGTGCCCTGCCGTGTAGTATCCCTTATTCCCCAGGGCCTGGTGCTTCTAGAAAGTGTCTCTAATGTGTGTTGCATGTGCTCTGTTGTTGTTTTGGCTGCTTTATCCTTCAGGCCAGTTGTCTGCAGAGGTTCTCTTTGCTTATTTTGGGCAGTGTTTGGTCCCTGGGTTGAATGTGGTGGGTTTTAACTAGGCGTGCTCTGGTCTGTGAAATAAGACCCGTCACCACTGCCACTAGAACCAAGGCTCTGCAGAACTCCCACACGGTATGACACGGTGTGAGCAGCGGTATGGGTAGTCTTCTAGGGGAGGGGGCCTGCTTCACTGGTACTGAGGGAAGCATGGCTGAGTGGGGCTGTTGCCCTGGAGCCTGAGTAGGTGGGGTTTGGTATAAGCAAATTAGGTAGTGAGTTTTGGTGCTGTGCTGCTTTCCCACAGTGGCCCTGTGCTTACCCTGAGGGGCCGGGGAAGGAAATGGTGCTGGCCAGTTCTTTTTTTCCTGGAAGGGTCTCCCTGTGAATGCTGTCTCTCTGGGGCACGCTCTGAGATGAGCAAATAACCTCCCTACTGCGTACCTCAGGCACTCTTCAGTTCATTGTTTCCATGCTGTATGTCCCCGGGTTGTTTGCCTGCCTTCTCTCTAAGAGCAGCACAGTGCCCCCCCCCCCCGACTGTAACCAAGCCCACCGACCTTTAAGATCCCAGTCTCTAAGCCCTGCTGGTTGCAAGAACTCTCAAAATTGGGCCCATCTCACTTTCCATGCCAATTGATATGGGGATTTGCTTTCCCGCGTGGTCCCCTCTGTGCTTGTCCATCTCTGGCCGTTCTCTGCAACGGTGACTCGCCACTGCAGTGACCACAATCATTTCTCTCACAAACCTCATCTCCACACTTCTTGCCTTCTCCCATGTGTCTTCATCTCTACCTTCTGCTGTGGAGTTCTGCCAGTTTTCAGGTCAATTTCTGGGGTACTTAGGATGATCCGATAGCTATCGAGTTATATTCATGGAACAAGGGAAGCCTAGGGTGTTCCCAAACCACCATCATCTTCTAACCCGTCCAGTGCAAAATGCACCAGGGCATCGTAGCAGAGCCGGGGGAGCACGGTGGGGTCTGCTACTCGCTGCCCACCGCCCACATGTAGGCCCAACGTGCAGCCCATGACCAGCGGTGCGATGTGCAGCAGCAACCCTGGTAAATTTCTTTTTTTTTTAAATTTTTGAAGTTTATTTATTAGCCTTTTAATGTTTTATGTTTATTTTTGAGAGCGAGAGAGAGAGAGAGAGCATGAGAGGGGGAAGGGCAGAGAAAGAGGGAGACCCAGAATCCGAAGCAGGCTCTGGGCTCCGAGCTGTCGGCACAGAGCCCGATGTGGGGCTCGAACCTGCCGACCGGGAGATCATGAACGGAGCCGAAGTCCGACTCCCAACTGATTGAGCCACCCAGGAGCCCCTTAAGTGTGTTTATTAATTTTGAGAGAGAGAGAGAGACAACACAAGCAGGGGAGGGGAAGAGAGAAGGAGAGACAGGATACCAAGCAGGCCCCACACCATCAGCACAGAGCCCCATGTGGGCCCCGAACACATGAACCGTGAGAGCCACCTAGGCACCCGCTGTTTCGTTTATTTCTAAGTAGTTATTTTTATAACTATTGTAAATGGTGTCTTTATTTCATTACAAATGTAACTGGTTTTTAGTATATAGGAACGCTGTTTCCTTTATATATTATTTTTCTCTAGCCATCTTTCTCATATCTCGTAAAGTAGAATTTTCTCTGTGAGTCTCCAGATACATGACAATATCATCAACAAATAATGCTTATAGTACCTCCATCACTCTACTTTTAAAAAATAAACTTTTAGAATATTTGAAATAGTTTGATATTCACAAAACATGCAAAGATACTACGGAGAGTCCCCGTTATTGTTAACTAAAGTCCATACTTCATTCAGATTTCCTTCATTTTTACCCAGTGCCCTGTTTCTGTTCCAGGAACCCAACCAGGATACCACATGGCATTTAACAATCATGTCTCCTCGGACTCCTCTTGGCTATGACAATTTACTTATTTGTGATGACCTTGGCAGTTTTGAGGAATACTAGTCAGGTATTTATAGACTTTCCCTCAACTAGGGATCGTTTTCTCATGATTAGATCGAGGCTACGTATGTTTGATGAAGACCACAGGAGTGAAGTGCCATTTTCATCACATTATGTTAAGGATGTGTCTTATCAACATAACTTGCCCCTGTTGTTCTTGACCTTGCCCCCTCGGCTGAGGTAGCGTTTCTCAAGTTTTTCTACTGTAAAATTACTCTTTCTCTCTCTTTCCATATTTTATTCTTTGGAAGGAAGGCACTATTTAGAGCCCACACTTAAGGAATAGAGAGTTATACTCCACCTCCTTAAGATCAGAGTCATCTACATAAATTATTTAGAGTTCTTCTGCATGGGAGATTGATCTATCTTTTTTGTATTTATTGATTTATTTAATCACTTATGTCTGTATGGGCTTACGGGTACTTCTTTTATACTTTCGATTTCAATCCAATATCATCATATTCATTTTGTTGCTCGTATTGTTACTGCTTTGGCGATTGGGAGCTCTTTCCTGCCTCCCTTTGACATACCCCCACATTGCGGGGTTTTATTTTTTAGCACTTCCTTACTTTTGGCATTGTAAGACCTTCTACGCCCTTGTTCTTTCTTCTCTGAGCCCTAGAAGGAGTCATTTCTCCAAAGGACCTGTTTTTTTTTTTATTGGAAATTGGTATTAGAAACCAAGATCCAGGCACAAGACGTGCTTATTGCTAACCAAGTAGTTTCTTTTCGACTTCTGAGTTGTCATGTCTTTTGGGTCTTTTCAGCTAATAGAGCAAAGAAATATATGTGTGTATACTCATATCTTATCATCATATCATATACCCGTATTATATTAGCGTATATACACACATATATAAGTATTTCTATATGTAACCATCTGTATCTGTAAAAGTTAAATGCCAATTTATACCAACATATCCAGCAGTAATCCATTGCCACATAAAGGAATCATTCTAGCCTTCTCCCCTTGCTTATCTATAACCTCCCACTCCATCAGTGAGAAACCTGTCTTCTGCCATCTGCCATCGATTTAATTGTTGAATTTAAGTATACATGTATAGTGGTATCAGGGTTGGTAGCCTGTATCCCCATTGTAAAGAACATCATCGATGAGAGTAGAGTGCTTTTTTCCTTTTGCCTTTAGTCTTAGAGACTCTACTTGGTCCCACAGTTACTTAGGTCAGTGCTACTTTTCCCCCACCCCTTTCTTACCATGTGATCCGGCCATCATGCGCCTACGTATTTAACCAACTGATTTAAAAGCTTATGCCTACATAAAAACCTGCACATAATTTTATAGCAGCCTTATTTGTAATCATACACACACACACCTGGAAGCAACTGAGGTGTTTTTCGGTAGCTGACTAGAAAACAATTAAAATCAAATTAAAAAAAGATTTAGGGTTTGTTTATTTTTGAGAGAGAGACAGAGTATGAGTAGGGGAGGGGCAGAGAGAGAGGGAGACACAGAATCTAAAGCAGGCTCCAGGCTCCGAGCTGTCAGCACAGAGCCCGACGTGGAGCCCGACCTCACGAACTACGAGATCGTGACCGGAGCCGAAGTTGGACGCTTAACCGACTGAACCACCCAGGAGCCCCTAAAATCAAATTTTAAAAAAGCATACTGGAGTTAATCTGTCTTAAAAAAAAAAAAGCCACAGAAGACTGTCGTATATCAACATAATGGAATATTATTCTGCAGGATAAAGAAATGAGCTATCAGACCATGAGAAGAGATGGATATGTAACTTGAGTGCATATCACTAAGTGAGATAAGCTCGTCTGCAAAAAGCTATACCTGATGTCAGTTATGTGACATTCCGGAAAAGGTAAAACTATGCAGCAAAAATACCAGTGGTTGCTAGGGGGCCCGAGGGAAGGGGTAAGAGTTGAATAGCTGCAGCCTAGACGATATTTTAGGGCAGTGAACTGTTCCGTATGATGTTGTTATGGTGTATACGTGGCACCATGCATTTGTCAAAACCCACGGAACTTCACAGCGCAAAGAGTGAACGTCGATGTACGCAATTGAAAGAAAATCACTGAGACATCAGGGATGGAATGCAGAATTTGACTAAGCAATCCAACGATATCACAAACGTGTGAAACAGCATGACCGAAGGAGGTTATACTCTGTAGTGATGCCCCCGAAAATGAGAACGCTTTTAAGCACAGATCGATTTCCCCAGTTGTAAATTGTATTTTGTGGTTAGTGTTAAAAAGGATACTTTGGGGGACACCTGGGTGGCTCCGTCGGTTAAGCATCCGACTTGGGCTCAGGTCATGACGTCACAGTTCACGAGTTGGAGCCCCGCAGAGCCCGCTTCAGACCCTCTGTCTCCTCTTCTCTCTGCCCCTCCTCCGTCTCAAAAATAAATAAGCATTAAAAAAAAAAAAGGATCATTTGGAGTAATAAAACACCTCCATGTGCTCTGTGGAACTTTGGCCCACTGGATGTTAGTAAGTGTTCCATGGAAAAAGGATTCTGGGGTCAAACCGTGGGGGAAATTCTGGGTTAAGACTTGGCAGAGCCTCTACTTTACTATGTGTTGTGACTCTTAGATCATAGCATTCAGCAGTTTTCAGACTTGTTTCGTTGGGAAACCACTTTTTTTTGATATCACAGCTATTTTTTCTAGTTTTATTAAGATATCATTGGCATGTGTGAGTTTGAGGCATACAACGTGTTGATTTGATACAGTTATGCATTGCAAAATGATTACCACCATAATGTTACCATTCGCTTATCACCACCTCCGCCACGTCACATAGTCACCCCTCCTTTTTTTGTAATTAATTATAACCACCATATCGTACATTAGGTTCCCAGAACCTACTCATCTTACAACGAAGTTTGCACCCTTGACCAGCATTCACCCATTTCCCCCAGCTTCCCATCCCCAGCCCCTGGCAACCAGCATTCTACTCTGCATCCGTGAGTTGTGTTTTTTCAGATTCCGCGTATAAGTAGACAAGTATTTACATCTCCCAGGAGAGTATTTCAGAGACAAAACAGTTTGGGCCATGTTGAAAATATCAGCGGTATCTTCTGCCTGCCTGAAGGGGGAGGTGATGCTAACTCCGAGGACTGGAATATCACTCAGGAGGAGGTAGGCGTTAAAGGAGGGCATCTGGGTATCTTGGGCTCACGGAGGTTTAGATTTGTTTACTGCTTACTGAACCAAAATCTGTGACTCAGTCTTATGCTGAACGAGTAACAAGTTGTCCTTCAGAGTCTTTAAAGATGGGAAAAAGATGTTTAGAAGTAAGATGACAGCTAGTACTTAAGACAATACTGATAGTGGAGTTCTTACACCTGCTTCAAGCGCTGCCCGGCCAATAACTGATGGGACTGTGGACCGAGTAAAGGGATGTTCCCAGACAGAAGATGGGGTGGGTCGGTGCTAAGGACATGATCTGAGGGGGAGTGTGAAAGCAACCATCTCCAGTCCCCTTCTACATTCTGGTTTACACTTGATCTTAGCCAAAAGGCCAAGAAGCGATTACATTCTGGTTTAAAACCACAGGGGCGCCTGGGTGGCTCGGTCTGTTAAGCGTCTGACTTCTGCTCAGGTCATGATCTCACGGTTTGTGGGTTCGAGCTCCGCGTCGAGCTCTGTGCTGACAGCTCAGAGCCTGGAGCCTGCATGGGATTCTGTGTCTCCCTCTTGCTCCCCCTCCCCCCCCCCACTCGTGCTCTGTCTCTCTCTGGCTCTCAAAAATAAATAAATGTTAAAAAAATGTAAAAAGAAGTGGAGAATTAGAAGTCTCTGAGCAGGGACAGCTCAGGATCAGAGATCCTGTGACTTTGTGTTGGAGAGAAAAAAGGGTGAAGTGTGAGAAATGTGGCCAAGATAAAGGCATAGTTTTTGGTAATAGATAAACAATCCTGGTAGGAAGGAACTCAGGCACTCAGCCCTTCTATTCTCTCTGGATGTAAAGAAACAAGGATTATGGGAGGCAAAGAGAAAGACAAGAATGTGACAAAGTGACTATGACAAAGTTATTGGCAAAGGAAAAAATCACTTTATAAAGTCTTTAGAGTTCAGAATATTTTGAAACACTGAGCACATACTATAGAAAAGGTGTTTTTTTTCCCCCATAGATTACGAGATTTGGTTGTGATGGGGGAATTGTGCCTGAGGTGGGTTTCTGGTATTCCATCCAAATCAAGGGCTAAAGTTAGGATTAATTAACATCTCGGACGCCCAAATTCCAAATGGGAATCTTTTACTTGTCTCAAAAGATGTAAAATTACATCCTTCCCCCCCCCCCCCGCCCCCAACACAGGTTGTAGATGGTGTCTGAGCCAATTTACTGCTTGAGGACTGTTGCTTTACGAATATTCAAAGAGAAAGGGGAACACAGAGCTCTGTCTAGCGACAGAGCTAACCTAACCTCCTAAGAATACAATAGAACGAGAAGAAGGACGCTAGGAGGGAGAAACGAAAACTGGGAAGGTTAAGCGTAACAGAAGAGGGTGTAGAAGACGAGCCCCACTGGCTGTGAGAAGTAAGACTTGGAAAGATTGAACAAGGGAGGATTTTTGAAGAAAACTGTTTTGTTTTGTGAATCTACTCCTACTTGCCTCTGAAATCTTCAGTATGATAGACATTGGATAACAAGGGCTTCTTTATGTAGAAGGCAAAGAATTTCTGAGCCCTGTTTCACAGTTGGCACAGGGCCAAAAATAGATGGTCTGTGTGGATCCTGCCAGCACGTGGATTATACTGTTCCACGAATAAAGGTACCGATACCGAGGTTCAGAGAGGTTACGAAACTTGTTCAAGGTCAATAGCTAGGAAGTGAAGGAGCCAAGATTTGACCTCTGTTCTATAATGTCCCAATACCTATGATCTTAATCTTTAAAATAGACTCCCTCTCTTTTTATTTTAAGTGCCTTTATCACTTTATGATCTCAGACCCTAACCTTTATTTTTACTTTTTGTTTTAATTTTTTAATGTTTATTTATTTTTGAAAGAGAGGCGGAGTGCAAGTGGGGAGGGGGCAGAGAGGGGGGGGGAGGACACAGAATTTGAAGTGGGCTCCAGGCTCTGAGCTGTCAGCACAGAGCCCGACGTGGGGCTCAGACCCACCAACCGTGAGATCATGACCTGAGCGGAAGTCAGACGCTTAACTGATGAGCCCCCGAGGCGCCCCTCAGACCCTACCCTCTTCAGACCCTCTGTCTCCTCTTCTCTCTGCCCTCCTTGGCCAGAGTGTAGGGGATTCCTTTGTTCTTCCTCCTTTCACGGCAGCTTTGCGGAAGGGAAACAGAGTGTGACCTTCTCTGGAATAAACTTCGGAGAGCTGCCTGTCAAATGTATGGCTTCTGACTTTCAACTGAAGAGCCGAACAGGGTAAAATGCTCACCGTGGACTGAATATCACAATTTAGAAGCATCTGGCAGGAGACTAACCTTCAAACACCGTTTCCTTGCTCAAAACACTTTTTAAATGGTTTCTTTTCCCTCCTGAATAGAACATGTGAAAACACTTCCTACATTTTCCTCTCAAGCTCCCCTCTTTGCCTTTGTGGCTCCCACCTTGGCCTCCCTCTTCTTCCCTGAAATTTTCAAAGCAACGTTACGAGCCTTTGGTGCTTCAAAGACCCATTGAAAGCCGGTGCCTTTCTGAGGTGTTTTCCGCGGAGTTAGTGAGCTAAGTTTAAACGCACAGTTATCAAGAGCTACCTGAGAGCCCAGTCCTCAATTCGGTGGCAAGGGTCTCTGGTAGGGATTATCTGCTGGAGCTGGTAGTAAATACTGTACCTGAAACTGCAGAGTCTTCTGCCTTCCACAAGCTTCCACAACTGAGTGACTGGAATCATCTGTCGCTGGTCAATTAGCCAGGAAACTGTGAAGAGACCAAGTCTCCACCTTCTTTTAGAATTCCAGAACCAGCATCACTGTGCCCCTTTGACGTGCCAGAATCATTTGGGCACTGCCCCTCCTCAGAAGTCTGAGGCCCCAACTGGGCATCGTGTGGCCTTAGTGCTCCATTTTTGTTTTCCCAATCTTCTACTTCCTGTTTACCCAATTCCTTGCATTAGACTCAGTGTTGAAATACCTAATGCAGTTTCTATTTTTCTATGGAAGTATTTTTTTTTTTTTCTTCCCAGTGTTTGAGGGATAGATTGAGTCAGTCAGGAGCTTTGTTGCATTTCCCATAATTTGCAAGAGTTTTGACACGGGCCCAAATCCTAAGCAACAAAATAGGCCAAGGGGCCAAAAGGGCAAAAATTTTTTTGTAAGCCCTTCATTGCCTTCATGTAATGTAATCGTCTGCAACTGGTCTTCAAGGAAGAAAAACACATGGAGGTCGGTTGCGGGTATGTTTGAGTCCATTCACAGCTTCATGACCTATATGCCGGATTTCTATATGGGTCAGGGGATTACAGGCATGCTGAGATAGTAATCCATTCAAATATCCCACTCCCCTGGCCAGTCTTTTCTGGCTACAAGGAACCTCATTCATTTCCCTTCCTTTTTTTCCTTAAGGTTATTTATTTATTTTGAGAGAGAGGATGAGAGAGAGCATGCCTGTGTGCTCAAGCAGGGGAGGGGCAGAGAGAGGGGGAGAGAGAGAGAGAATCCCAAGCGGGCTCTATGCCGTCAGCACAGAGCCCATCATGGGGCTCGAACCTACAAACCATGAGATTGTGACCTGAGCCAAGATCAAGAGTCAGATGCTCAACTGACTGAGCCACCCAGGTGCCCCCATTTACCTTTTTTTTTTTTTATACTGCAAATATATTAACACTTCCTTCCTAGGTGAGCATGGACCAGAAATGATTGGGAAGAATCATGGTCTATTCTATTGGTCTATTGGTCTATTGCATTTCTTGCAGACTTTCCTAAAACCTCTAAGTTTAGTGTTCCCCAAAGTACATGCTGTGGAATAATGGTTCCTTGTGAGGTTTGCAGGTGTCGCAAGGGGGGAAAGATGTTCTACGGCCAAACTAATTTGGAAAGTTCTGGGTTAAACTGCAGACTAACCATGGGTCTCAATTTACCCGGGACATACTTGCTGTCTTAGTGTAATTATTAACAACATCCCCTTTGGCACTCAGAAGTGGCCTGGTTTGGGTGATTAATTGCAGGTCACCCTATCTTTGAGAGACAGAGCTTATGAAGCATTTCCAACATTTAATTGTCCATGGAACTTTTTTTTTTTTTCAAGGAGTGTCTTACACGCTCCGTGGAATATATTTAGGACACATTGTATTTGGGTCTATTTGATCTTCATGACTAAGTATCTTGCAGCACAGTAAAGGGTATTTAGTTTCATGAGGCCCATTCCCCAGCTTCTGAGCAGAACAGAGGAAATGTGACCTTGTAATCCACAAGCTTAGTCCCGGATGGGCTTCCATGGCTTGGTCTGAAGTCAACTGAGATGTTAGGAGGTAGGGAACTTGACGTTACAGCTGTTTTGTTTAGGGTAATTCCCCATTCTTTCTATGTTCTTGCAATTAAAGAATGGAACCACCTCAGGAGGACAGAGGAAAAAAGATCCCTGTACTTCCCATATGATCTCTATTCCCTAGGTTTCCCTCCTTCACCGTGGGGCTGACCCCCGTGTCATTCTGAAATTCCATTGCCTCAGCTCCCAGATGACCATCAACCCATCTCTGTGAAGGTGTTAGTGCATAAAAACTTGAAGCAATGAGCCTCATAGATATCATGAACAACTGTCTTCTTTTGAAATCTCAGACCCATGGAGCTCCATGGGGAATGGGGAACTACTCGCTGGTTTACGTTATCACGTTCTAATGGCATAGATTGTGGTTAAACACACAGATTTAGAATCGAATGTAGATCCGAATCCTCTGCTTCTTTTTACCTGCATAGCCATTGGCAATGAAATATTTTGAGCTTTAATTTCTTCATCTGTAAAACATGGGTAATGTTACCTTTTGGTAGATTTGTTTGAAGGTTAAATGATGTAATCATATACACCGTTGGGCACAGTTCCAAGTATATTTATAGTAAGTGCTATTTCACAGGTAACTAAAAGTATGAGAAAATACATAGGAAAGAGTGAGATTTTGCATTCATACAGACCTGGATTTGAAATCTGGTTTTGATCACAAACTGCCTCACCATGGGCAGTTTACTTCATCTCTGTAAGGATTACTCATCTGTCAAAATGGGATATTAACAGTATCTTATGGGATTTTGTGTCGTATGAGGTAATGCATGTAGTTTATTTTTTTTGAAGTTTTTAAATTTTTTTTAATCTTTATTTATTTTTGAGAGAGAGAGGGAAAGAGAGAGCAAGGGAGAGGCAGAGAAAGAGGGAGACAAGGAATCTGAACCGGGCTCCGGGCTCTGAGCAGTTAGCACACAGCCCAAAGTGGGGCTCCAACTCACGAGCCGTGAGATCATGACCTGAGCTGAAGTCAGACGCTTAACCAACTGAGCCACCCAGGCACCCCAATGGATGTGGTTTCTAGCACAGTGCCTGGGATATAGAAAGTACTACCTTATTAGTATCATTTTTGTTTCTATGACTATTTATGCTTCTAGTATGATTATAATTTTTAAAAATATTTTTTAATGTTTATTTATTTTTGAGAGGGAGAGACGAGAGAGAGAGAGAGAGAGAGAGAGCAAGCGGGGGAGGGGCAGAGAAAGAAGGAGACACAGAATCTGCAGCAGGCTCCAGGCTCTGAGCTGTTAGCACAGAGCCCAATGCGGGGCTCGAACTCGCAAGCCGTGAGATCATGACCTAGCCGAAGTCAGACACCTAACTGACTGAGCCACCCAAGCACCCCTATAATTTGTGCTTCTTTAGGAACTTCAAGATGACAAGGAATTTAAGGTACCAGAGAATAGTTGTATGACACTGGAGTTATGTAGGTCCAATGGCAGTTAAATGGGACAAGGGCTCTAATATAGTGGGCCACTGTCCTTGAAATAATTCCTTGTAAAATGAACGCTGTTCAGGTAGACTGGTCATGAAAATCACTGCATTGCAGCCATTTCAGGATCTTCAAAGTTATAGCAAAGAGCTTCTTCTTCTTTTTTTTTTTTAATGTTTATTTATTTTTGAGACAGAGAGAGACAGAGCATGAATGGGGGAGGGTCAGAAAGAGAGGGAGACACAGAATCCGAAGCAGGCTCCAGGCTCTGAGCTGTCAGCACAGAGCCCAACTGGGGGCTTGAACCCACGGACCGTGAGATCATGGCCCGAGCCGAAGTCGGACGCCCAACCGACTGAGCCACCCAGGCGCCCCGCAAAGAGCTTCTTCAGTATAAGTCCCGAGGTAAGGGTAATTGAGCCAATTTCTTGGTGGATAATTGATTCTAAAGCAATGAGTTAGAATAAATTACGAAGCAAAACTCAAACTTTTCATTTTGTCAATTAGAACACTATGAACTTAAACACAACTTAAAAATAAAGTGTTCTCATCGAATCTGCTCTCTTATGGAAATAGCAAGTGTGAATTTCCTCATCAGCTCTATTCTTGGTGGCCTCAACTGCAATACTCACTGACTTTGACAAGTTACGTTACTGCGTCTGAGTCAGCTGTACCCTTTTGGTGAGTGAATTGTTTCACCTCAATCTCTGGATGATTTCGTTGTCAGAGTCTCTCTTTAGACCCTGGAGATTAACCATTCAACCCTCAGAACAAAGGCCACACTGGTGAAGAAAGTGGAAATTCAACACCAGAACAATTTGAGCACAATATAAACTTCCTTCTGTGAGAAAGTGTGGACTTCTCCTCTGCATGATTTTCCTGCAATACGAATCTGATTCTACGGTTCTCCTGCTTGAACCTGTCAATGAGCTGCGATTGCTGTCATGATAAAGGTGAATCCCGGTGCAGGGGATACAAGGCCCTTATCACTTGCCTCTCATTCGTTCTTCAGTGTGTTGCTTATCTCTGAGTGCACACTCTCCCTCACCACCCTTCTCCCTTGTTCCTCCTCCTCCCCCAAGTGCCTGTTCTCTCTTTCAGCCACGCTCAACCATGGCTAGTCCCTTAGCCACGGCCCCATCTCTCGTACCTCTAGTCCTTACAATCTATTACCATCTCTGCCTGGAATACACTTCAATTACTCCTGCTTTGGCTTGCCCGGCTGACCGCTATTTGTTCGTTGCGGGTCTAAATGTGATTTCCCCCAGAAAGCCTTATGTAAAAGGAGGCTGTGTTCCCTTTACGTATATTCTTATTGTCAGTGTTTTGCAAACTTTTAAAATCCATATGTACTTTAGGTGAACAATCATGTCATATTCTCTTTGTGACTTAAAATATGAAACATTGTTAGGGATCCTTTCTTTCTAAATAAAAAAGTATACTTTAACATTTAATATACTTTAAAAATATGCCTTTAGGGGCGCCCGGGTGGCTCGGTCCGTTAAGCGTCTGACTTCAGCTCAGGCCATGATCTCATGGTTCATGAGTTCGAGCCCCGCGTTGGGCTCTGTGCTGACAGCGGGGAACCTGGAGCCTGCTTCGGATTCTGTGTCTCCCTCTCTTTCTCTACCTCTCCCCCACTCACACTCTGTGTGTGTCTCTCTTTCAAAAATAAACGTTAAATAAATGTATAAAAATATACCTTCCTGATAACACCCTGCCAATCTGGTTAAAAATCTCTTCTATAGGTAGTAAAATCTGGTTAAAAATCACTTCTATAGGTAGTAAAATCTTCCTTAAAGAGGGTGTGAAGGAGAATGTCAAGAAATCAATTTGTGGTTATGTTTGCAACGTTATCCTTCCCCAGGGATTTGGAGACACTGAATGCAGAACAGAAGAATGGTCCAGACTTGTGAGCCGCTGTGATACCTGAGTTGTAGTCCTGAATCTGCAACTAAGTAGTTTTGTTGACTCGAGCATTTTGCAAAGTTTTCTGGGTCTTTCTGTCCTTGTCTTCAAAATGGAAAGAGTTAACTAGGTTAGTATCTCTTGTAGTATATTTGAGATGCACTCTTATTTTGCTAGGTGTTACTCAAAAGTTTAGTTGCTGTTAGATATATCTGAGACATAGTTAAGCAATGTTAAATAGGTATTTTTCAGTCAAGATCCTGTAACATGCTCATGCTTTCTAGAGTCCTCTAGAAGGGACTTTTGACTGAAGTTTTTATTTTGTGTTTGATTTTTACATACATTACCCATGAAATCCTTCTGATTCAGAATCTTTTGTAGAACTCGTATTCTGTGTAATGCAGCTGGAAAAATGATCTCTTGTGGCCTTTCCTGTTCTGGACATATTTTGATCCTTTAATGAAACTGACATCCATGTCTGACTCATTGATAATATGAATACTGACACATCCTATCGAGCAGCTGGTGTATAATTTTCATGGTTCAATTTTCTTCTGCTTTTTCAAATGACTCAACATTTCTGGAATGCAAAATATAGAAGAGGGTGACTAGCTTCAACTAGTTGCTTTTCTATATACAAGAGGCTTTGGGGCATTCTGTGTTTGTCTTTAGTTATGCAATCTCAGGGATCATGATGAGAAACATTCTGGAGAAAATATCTTGGGAAACCACCTACGAAATATGGAAACTTTGACGATGCACGCAAGCTCTTATTGCCTAAGAAACACCGTGTGTTCCCTTTTCTAGACTAGCTAGGACAGAACAAAATGGAACAGACTTTCCTCTGAAACAGGGAGCTTCTTGTCACCAGAAGTGTAGTGTTTGAAGGATTACAGCTGAGTTAGTTCATGAAATGCCAGCAGCGTGAAAGAAGAACTTCTCGCATCGGAGGCGGAATCAGACCAGATGACCCTTGGGAGGATCTCTTCCAGATCTAAGACTGGTCTGCAGTGGCACAGTCCTCTTGGTCAGAGTTGTGGTTGCACCCTTAAAAATCTCTTTTCTGATGGTCAGCCTCCAGAGATCCAATTTAGACGTGAACAAACAGTATTCAGGAAAGGTGTCCCGTGGGTTTTTTTCTTTCAGTTATTAATAGGGCTTTATTCTTCCCTTAATCGTTCCCTTTGAAAGCCTAGAAATTCAGAGCCTGAAGGAATGGATGGTCAAGACTGGATAGTGGAAAACATGACTTGGATGAGGAGGATGGTGTTATAGATAGATGTGTGAGTATCACTTCACGGATCTGACAGAGACAAGAAACAAAAACAAAAACAAAAAACCCTGGGCAATGGTTAGGGAAGGAAAACTACTGGTGTGCCAAATCGAGGGAAAAATAAAATATCTTTCCTGAAACTCTCTCCTCTCTTGTGCCCTAGAGATACAAGTAACACATACCAAGGTAAGGGGGAAGATAAAGTTAATAGGATATAGTCCCTGTCCTCAAGTAGTTATCTGCTCGGTGGAGTAGACAATAAAATAAGCAGTTATGATCCTATGTAAAATTAGACCATAGAATTTTGGAAGTAAGGACTAGGTGCTATGGGAACGCTTCCCTTAAGAAATTACTTAATTTCTTTTCTTTCTTTCTTTCTTTTTAATGTTTATTTATCTTTGAGAGACAGAGAGAGGCAGAGCACAAGTGGGGGAGGGACAGGGAGAGAGGGAGACACAGAATCTGAAACAGGCTCCATGCTCTGAGCTGTCAGCCCAGAGCTGTATGCGGGACTCGAACCCACGGACTGTGAGATCACGACCTGAGCCGAAGCCGGACGCTTAACCGACTGAGCCACCCAGGCGCCCCAAGAAATTACTTCTTATTTCTTAAATTAAGAAATTACTTAATTTCTTAAGAAATTACTTAATTACTTAATTTCTTAATTTAAGAAATTATTTCCTATTCTAAGGTCCTATAAATATTTTTTAATATTCCCTTTTAGAAGGGTTAATGTTTTCTCTTTCACATTTAAGGCTTTAATCCATCTTAAATTAAACGTGTATAATGTATAAATGTGATAAAGGCCCTCCATTTCATTTTTTCTAACTGGGTAGCCAATTTATCTTATTGAGCCATCTTCCCCTTCCCCACTGATTTACATTGAGCCGTGACAAGTATTATTTCCATAGGTGAATAAGTGTCTCTGAGCTCCCTATTTTGTTCCATTGATTGTTGTCTACTTCCGGGTCAAAACCACACCGTCTTTATTTCGATAGTATTGTAATCAGTCTTGAGATCTGCTAGGGCAAATTTTCATACCTTATCTCCCAGCCCCCTCCTCCTCTCCTTCCTCCTTTTTTCTCCTCCTCCTCCTTCTCCTCCTTCACTTCCTCTTTGCTGCTCTTTAGGAGTATCTTAGCTATTCTTGTCTCTTTTCTGTTACATACAAATTTTAGAATCAGTGTGCCAAGTTCCTTGAAAAATTCTCTTGGGATTTTTAGTAGAATATCATTGAATCTATATATGAATTTTGGCAGAACTAATATGCGTATAACGTCAAGACTTATATCCACAGATGTATTTCTTCATTTACTTGGATCTTCTTGATTATTTTTCAAAAACTTGTCTAGATAGATAGATAGATCTTTCACAACTTTATTAACTTTATTCCTATGCGCCTTAATATTTTGCTGTTGAAAGGAGTTATAAAATGTAAATTTTCTGTTTGCTACTGGTATATAAAATTGATTTTTGTATGTTGATTTTTACATTCACGGACTTTGCTAAATGATTGTTATTTCTATTAAGGTGTAGATTCTTTGCATTTTCTCTATAAATAATCATATCTTCTATGAATGTACTTGTTAAGGTAAAAGTTGATCTTCTGACAAATACAGCCGTAAATCTCAGTGTCTTAACTCAAGAGTAGTTTGTTGTTTACATAGAGTTCAACGTGCATTTTGGGGTCTTGGTCTTTCATTTGGTGACTCAAGGACACAAACATCGTTCCTGCTGATGCTTTACGTAATGGTTACCAGCACTATTATTTTTCCTTTCTTAACCTTTATGTTTCTTTCTCTTGCCTTTATGCTCCAACTAGTTAACTACAGCACACAGTTAAATAGAAACAATAAAAATGTCTATCATTGTTTTCTTCTTGATTTTAAAGGAAGTGCATCTAACCTTGAACTATTAAGAATTATACTTACTATATTTTTTCACTTGCTACCCTTTAACAGGTTAGCAAAATTCCATATTATTCCTCATTGGTAAGATCTAATTTTTTTTTTATTTTGAGTTTTATTAAAAAATTATCTACTGAGATTGCTATGTATATTTGCTTTTTAATGTGTTAAAAAGTTGAATTACACTTATGGCTTTGGTAATGTTAAACAAGCCTTCTCTTCTTGGGATCAACCTAACATTAATAAAGTATTATTATTTTTACATGCTACTGGTTTCTGTTTGCTTTTTTTAAGGATCTTTGCGTCTATGATTTATGGGTAAGACTTGTCTATAAATTCCCTTATTCATACTGTTATTTTCAAATAAAAAATAAAGGAAAACTGTGTGGTTTACCTTCTGGTCTCTGGAAGGTTTTAGATAATATTTGAATAATTGGTTCCTTGAAAAGGTGATATAAGACACCTGTAAATCATCTAACTAGAGTTTACTTGTGAGAAGAATTTAAACTACTATTGTAAGTCTTTAGAAATTATGAATTTTTCAGTCTTTCTGTATCATCATTAGTCAGTTTTAGTAGGTTATATTTTTCTAGGTAATAGACCATTCAATCTACAATGTCAAGATTTTGGCATAAAGTTGTTCACACTCCTCTTTTATGTTTTACGTCACTGCTGTTTGTATAGATATGCACATCTTCGATTATTTTATTTATTTTATTTTATTTTTTCATCTTCAATTATTTTAAAACAATTTTTAAATATCTCAAACCCTTGGGGTGCCTGGGCGGCTCAGTCGGTTAAGCGGCCGACTTCGGCTCAGGTCATGATCTCGCGGTCCGTGAGTTTGAGCCCCGCATCGGGCTCTGTGCTGACAGCTTGGAGCCTGGAGCCTGTTTCGGATTCTGTGTCTCCCTCTCTCTGACCCTCCCCTGTTCGTGCTCTGTCTCTCTCTGTCTCAAAAATAAATAAACATTAAAAAAAATTAAAAAAAAAAGAATATCTCAAACCCTTAAGTTGTATTAAGATACATATTTTTTTAGGATTTATGCACACCCATTCAAAGTGTACAATTCAATGTTTCTTAGTATATTTACACAGTGTGTAACCATCATATAATCTAATTTTAGAACATTTTCATCACTCCAAAAATAACCTTGTACTTATTAGCAGTCACTCCCCATTCTCTCTTCAACTTTTCTCTCAGCCCCAGGCAACCATTAATCTATGTTCTGTCTCTATAGGTGTACCTATCACAGACATTTCATATAAATGGAATCATCTAATAAGTGGCCTTCTGTATCTGGCTTCCTTCACTTTGTATAATGTTTTCAAGGTTCATTTGTGTCACGGCATGAATCAGTATTTCACTCCTTCATGTTGGCAAGGTTTGGCAAGGATTGGCAAGGTTGGCAAGGATTCCATTGTATGAATATACCAGATTTTGTTTATTCATTCATCAGTAAATGGACATTTGCATTGTTTCCACTGTTTCTTTAGTGTGAATAATGATGCTATGAACATTTATCAACGTTTTCATTTAAAAGTTTTTTAATGTTTATTTATTTTTGAGGGAGAGACAGAGCAAGCACGGGAGGAGCTGTGAGAGAGGGAGACACAGACTCCGAAGCAGGCTCCAGGCTCTGAGCTGTCAGCACAGAGCCCCATGCGGGTCTCGAACCCACGAACCGGGAGATCATGACCTGAGCTGAAGTCACACGCTCAACCCGCTGAGCCACCCAGGCACCTCCGTCCTTTTGATTCGAGCCATCCTAGTGGTTGTGGAGAGCTATTTCATTGTAGTTTTGATTTGTTTTTCCCTAACAGCTAATGATTTTGAACATCTCTTCCAGCGCTTGCTGGCCATTTGTGTTATCTTCTTTAGAGAAATGTCTATTTGAGTCTTTTGCTCATTTTAAAACTGAGATATTTATCATTTTATGATGGAGTTGTGAGTGCTCTTTACATATTCCAGTATACACACAGGAGAATTAAAAATAGGTGTTCAAACAAAAACTTACAAGGTGCATGATTTGTAAATTTTGGCCCATGATATGGGGTGTCTTTTCACTTTCTTGATAGTCTTTGAAATGCAATTTTTATGTTGATGAAGTCAAAGCATCAATCACTTACCACTTGTAATTTCGGTGTCATATCTAAGGTCATGAAGATTCACTCCAGTGTTTTCTATTGCGATTTTTATAATTTTAGCTCTTACATTTAGATCCATGATTGCTTCTGAGTTAATTTTTATACATGCTGGTTGAACTCCATCCTTTAAAATTTTTTTTTAACATTTATTTATTTTTTGAGAGACAGAAAGAGAACGTGAGCGAGAGAGGGGCAGAGAGAGAGGGAGACCTAGCATCCAAAGCAGGCTCCAGGCTCTGAGCTGCCGGCACAGGGCCCTATGTGGGGCTTGAACTCACGAACCATGAGATCATGACCTGAGCCCAAGTCAGATGCTTAACCGATTGAGCCACCCAGGCGCCGCTGAACTTCATCCTTTTGTATGTTGACATCCATTTGTTCCGGCATCATTTGTTGACAAGAGTATCCTTTCCCCCATTGAATTATTTTGACTCCTATGTTGAAATTCAGTTGACCTGAAATGTAAGGTTTATTTCTGTACTCCCAGTTCTGTTCCATGGATCTGTATGTCTATCCCTATGCCAGTGTAATGCCCGAAGTTCCGAAACCTCCCACAAAAGTCCACCAGAGTCGTAAGTCAAAGCCAAGCGGCAAGGGTCGTTTATTGCAGGTTCGAACCTGGTCCTCTGCGCACTCGTCGCCGGTGACGCAAGAGGCCACGATCAGGGTTGGTACAGCGTTTTTATAGACAGAGACAAATAGCACAGGGGAGGTTTCAAATTATGAGGGGCCTGATTAGTTGATTTTAAAGTAAGGACATTTGTTGTTCTCTGATTGGGCGTCCTTTGTCTGTCCTTTGGCGGGAAGGCTTTGTCCGTTACTTGTGGCGGGAGGAAAAAAGGGGGAAGGGGGAAGAGGGAAGGGGGAAGGGGAGGAATGTGTTGAGCAAGCAAGTTTACAGAAGCGAGAAATGCCGGTTAGTTTATGTACAATCACTCATTCCATTACATATCAGACTACATTTAGGAAGGTTTACAACCCATTCTACTACACAGCGGGTTACATTCAGGAAAGGCCTCACAATGCTCTTGGCAAACAGCAAGCAAAACAGACTTCTCAGCAATTGTATTTCTTATCAAAGATCCATAATAAGCAGAAAAGAGAACCTAGCTTTAAACTAAGGCAGGGCTGTCATTTGGATTGTTCCTTTCACCAGGACCACATTATTTGGATTTGTGCAGGTTTATAGCAAATTTCAAAATCAGGAAGTGTGAGTCCTCCTACTTTCTTTTTGAAGTTTGTCAATTCTTGCTTTTGCCAGCTCAAATATGCTGTTGAGCCCCTTTAAATAATTTGTCATTTAAGTTATTGTACTTTTCAACGCCTAAATTTCTTTCGATGCTTTTTTTTAATAATCCCTATCTCATTATCGATAATCTTTATTTGGTGAGACAATAGTCTCATACTTTTTTCTTTAGTTTTTCATTTTTTTTAATGTTTATTTACCTTTGAGAGAGATAGAGAGACACAGTGCAAGCAGGGGAGGGGCAGAGAGAGAGGGAGACACAGAATCCAAAGCAGGCTCCAGGCTCTGAGCCATCAGCACAGAGCCTGATGCGGGGCTCGAACCCACGAACCGCGAGATCATGATCTGAGCCGAAGTCGGACTCTTAACTGACGGAGCCATCCAGGCGCCCCTCTTTAGTTTTTAAAACACGGTTTTCCTTAGTTCTTTGGTCACACTTAAAATAGCTGAGTCAAAGTTTTTGTCTGGTAAGTTCAATGTTTAGCTTCCTCAGGGATAGTGTCTATGATTTCTTTTCTTCCTATGTATGTGCTATACTTTCCTGTTTCTTGATATGTCTCATAATTTTTTTCAAAATTTGACATTTTAATTAATATAATGCATCGACTCTGGAAATCATATTCTTGCCGCTGCCTAGTGTTTGTTTTTGTCGTTACTTTATGTTATTGCTGATGGTTTCCCAGATATTTTACTGAATTAATTCTGTCAAGCCTTTGTTTTTTTGTTGCACTTAGCCACCGGAAGGAAGGTCGGTGTGCTTAGCTAACTTGAAAGCTGATGAATCAATAGAAATTTCCTCAAACACCTAGAACCAAGCAGTCTCCTAATATTTGCTGAAGAGTTTGTGCGTGTGTGTGTGTGCGTGTGTGTGTGTGCGCGCGTGTGTGCGCGCGCGCGCGTGTGTGTGTTGGGGTGTATCTCCAACGCTCAGCCTGGTAATTGACACCTCAGCCTGAGCCTTTACTTCTTGCTTGTGCAGAGCTTCCAGGTCAACCAGACAGAAGTTTAGGTCTCTGGATATGTGCATAGTCAGTCCTACACATGCTTGTGACATTCCGGGTTCCCATGGTTGTGTCCGCTTTTCTTTTTTTTTTTTTTTTCAACGTTTATTTATTTTTGGGACAGAGAGAGACAGAGCATGAACGGGGGGAGGGGCAGAGAGAGAGGGAGACACAGAATCGGAAACAGGCTCCAGGCTCTGAGCCATCAGCCCAGAGCCCGACGCGGGGCTCGAACTCACGGACCGCGAGATCGTGACCTGGCTGAAGTCGGACGCTTAACCGACTGCGCCACCCAGGCGCCCCTGTGTCCGCTTTTCAAATCCCCTATGGTTACCTCATTCCCCAGCTTTTCATATTCAGGTTTTTGGTTAGACTATCATTTGCCCCACCTCTTAACCAACCTCTTCAGGAAGCTTCAAACAACTACCTCCAAATGATTTCAGCAAAATTCCCCTGGGGGAAAAGGTTTTTTTTTTTTTTTTTTTTGCATTAGGTAAGCTCTGAGTCAAGTCAAATGAAAATTGCCTGATATTGTGGTGTTCTGGGGAACTACCAGTTGTGTAAAGCGATAACACATCTGTGAGAATGAGGTCATGAGGAACCTCCAATCCTGTTCTGCCCCTGTCTCGGCCGGAAAGCTGCAGATTTCCACCGATGATAGCTAGCTGTTAGTTTCCAAGGGTCTCACAGAGGTTGAGAGGGGGGACTGGAACAGTGCCGGTCAACACACCCTAAAACTCATCGTTCTTATCAGGATTTCTTGAATAAATTCTCCCTGGATTGCTGCAAGCCTTTAGTTAATTTGCAGAGTTCTAAAAATATTGACTCTGACCATCTGTTGTCAGTTTTCTAACTGCTTTCACAGAGGAGAGAATTTTTTGTTAGGTCATCCCGCCTTTTTTTTTTTTTTTTTTTTGGCAACTATTTCCTCTCACATTGTGTCTCTGTCTTTTTCATGTTTAATTATGTCTTTGATGAACAGGTATGATTACCCTTTTTCTCTTTCAAGACCCATTTTTATTCACTCAAAGGGAATACTTCATTGCCGATTAAATCGCATGTGATATCAGAATTTTATTATTTAGTTTTATGGTCTTTAGTACTTTTTGTTTGCTTAAAAATAAACTTGAAACAGAAACTGGTTTTCACTGTTGGTGGGGATGCAAACTGGTGCAGCCACTGTGGAAAACAGTATGGAAGTTTCTCAAAAAGTTAAAAATAGGACTACCCTATGAACCAGTAATCACACACTGGGTATTTACCCCCAAAATACAAAAACACTAATTTGGAGGAACACATGTACCCCTATGCTTATTGCAGCATTGTTTACAATAGGCAAATTATGGAAGCAGCCTGTGTCCATCGATAGATGAATGGATAAAGAAGATATGGTATAATATTTATATATAGCATGCATATTATGATATATATCGGCATAATATATGTATATACCATGTATATTATAATATATATAGGGATTACCATGCACATTATGGTATTTATATATGCATATATATATATATATATACACACATGGTATATTATATATATATATATATATAGGAATATTATTCAGCCATAAAAAAGAATGAAATCTTGCCATCTGCAACAATGTGGATGAAACCAGAGAGTATAATGATAAGTAAAATAAGTCAATTGGAGAAAGACAAATACCATATGATTTCATTCATATGTGGAATCTGAGAAACAAAACAAATAAGCAAAGAAAGAGAGAGAGAGAGAGAGAGAGAGAGCGAAACCAAGATTCTTAACTATAGACAACAAACTCATGGTTACCAGAGGGGAGGTGGGTAGGGGGATGGGCAAAATAGGTGAAGAGTCACTTATCGTGATGAGCACTGAGTAATATCTAGACTTGTTGAATTACTATATTGTACACTTGAAACTTACATAACACCGTATGTTCACTGTACTGGAATTACAATGAAAAAACTTAATACAAAATAAAAATAAATAAAAATAAACCAGCTTTATCTTCTTTAGCAATTTTTGTTTAAAAATAAACCTCATTGAAGTTTAATTCACATAAAATAAAATGCATCCATTTACAATGTACATTTAGATAAGGCTTGAAAATATTTCTACCCATGTAAATACCATCACAATTATAGTATGGAATATTTTCATTATCCCAAGAATTTCCCTCATGACCATTTGTACTCAAACTCCTTTCTCCACCACTCGCCCTCGGCATCCACTCGTTTTTTCCTGTCCCTCTAGTTTTACAAGTTGTTGAACAAGTTGTCTTCTAAGTCTGATCACTTTCACTTAGCTGAATGGTTTTGAGATTCATCCATGTAGTTGCATGCATAAGTAGTTTGTCCCTTTTTATTTTTAAGTACTCTTCCATTGGATGTATAATACTGGATGTACAATATTTTCTGTATCCATTCATTGATTAATAGACATTTGTTTCCTGCATCAGGCTATTAGGGATAAAGTTGCAATGAACGTAAATTCATACGCAATTATTTGTGTGAAGGTAGGTTTTCTTTTCTCCTAAATAATTATCTGGGAGTAGATTTTTAGATCACATGGTAAATGTATGTTTAACTTTATGAAAACATGCAGTCTTTTTTCCAAAGTGTTTGTAACATTTAACATTCCCACCAGCAATATATGAATTCCAGTGAATCTGCATAAACACCCACGCTTGTAATTGTTAGCCTTTATCATTTTTCGTATTCTGATGTTTGTGTAATGGTAAGTCATTTTTTTTTATTCTGTACTTCCATTATTAGTAATGAGGTTGAGGAGTTTTTAATATTTTTTTCGTCTATAATTATTTTGTAAAAAGCTTCTTGAAGTCTCTGCCTAATATTATAATGGTTGTCTGTCGTTTCTTCTTGATTTTTTGAATTCTTTATACCTTATGGATATGAATTGTTTCCAAGTTATGTGCTGCAAATTATCTTTTACCGCACTGTGACTTGCTTTTTTAGTCAGTTGTGATGTCAATGAATGGATGTCCTTAATTTTAATGTGGTTTATCAATCACTTCCTTTTTGGGTAATCTTTAAGTGTCCTTGTTTAAAAAAAACCTTTACTTTGGTGTTTATTTGTTTTTGAGAGACAGAGAGACAGAGTGAGAGCAGGGGAGGGGCAAAGAGAGAGGGAGACAGAATCTGAAGCTGGCTCTAGGCTCTGAGTTGTCAGCAGAGAGCCCGACATGGGGCTCGAACCCACAAACCATGAAATCATGACCTGAGCTGAAGTCTGACGCTTAACCGACTGAGTCACCCAGGCGCCCCTTTAAGTGTCTTTTTTTTTTTTTTCAACGTTTATTTATTTTTGGAACAGAGAGAGACAGAGCACGAACGGGGGAGGGGCAGAGAGAGAGGGAGACACAGAATCGGAAACAGGCTCCAGGCTCTGAGCCATCAGCCCAGAGCCTGACGTGGGGCTCGAACTCCCGGACCGCGAGATCGTGACCTGGCTGAAGTCGGACGCTTAACCGACTGCGCCACCCAGGCGCCCCTTTAGTGTCCTTTTTAAGAAAGCTTTTCTTACCCAAACGTGACCAAGATATTTTCAATGTTAGCCCCTCTATAAACTTTATTTTTTTAATGTTTATATTTACATCTGCAGTCTACCCAGAATTGATTTGAGTGTCTAATGAAGCCAATTTTCTCTCTTTCTCATGTGGATATTCAATTGATCTAATGTCATTTGTTGAAAAACACAGTATTTTCCTCACTTTTCAGTAGTATCGTTGTTATAATCAAGTGTTTGAATTATCGTGAATCTATTTTGGACTCTTCTGTTCTGCTGGTCTAATTTGCTACTCTTGTGCAATAACACATTATCTTAATTACTGCAGTTTTGGGGCACCTGGGTGACTCAGTCGGTTAAACGTCCGACTTCAGCTCAGGTCATGATCTTGCGGTCCGTGAGTTCGAGCCCCGTGTCGGGCTCTGTGCAGACAGCTCAGAGCCTGGAGCCCGCTTTAGATTCTGTGTCTCCCTCTCTGCTCCTTCCCCACTCACACTCTGTCTCTCTCTCTCTCTTTCTCTCTCAAAAATAAATAAACATTAAAAAATATTTAAAACATTGATTTTTTTGGTATACATCTGTGATATAAGACCTCAAATTCAGCCCAAATATCATGTGCTGCCTTGACTTCTGGTAAAACTGGAAAGGTCTCTAACGGACTAACTGCCAAGTTCTCCTCCCCATTCTGCCTCTGCAGGTAAGTTCCTCTAGCTAAAATATCCTCCTCATCAAGGGGACCAGGTGTAGTTTCTGCTTATCCTGAAGGAATGAGCTTCAGTCCTCTGACAGCTCACAGAATTATTCAAACAAGCCAAATACATTCTCCCCCGGACACCAAGGTCACCCCATCCTCTTAATGCTACAAAGCCTCCCACAGATCTTGGTCGTTCACTCTGTTCCTGCGTGGTATGTAGTCCCTCCTCCCTTGGGATGTGAGTATATATGACTAACAAACTCTACTGATCTCTTCTGTGCACTGTCTTCATGTGTTGCCGGCCCCATAAGCCTAGAGCAGGAATCCCTCCTCATCAACACGGTGAATAGGAGATGATTAAAACACCTGCATTTCTGTTAAACTCGCTTGTACTTTACTCGAATATTCTTTGAATTTTCCGAAAACATAATCATACGTTTGAAAGTAACGTCGGTTTTTATTTCTCCCTTTTAAGTTCTTGTACTTGTTATTTATTTTTTCCTGCTTTATTGAACTGGCTAGGACTTCCAGTACAATGTTGAGTATAAGTAGAGATTGTGGACTTTTTTGGTCTTTCCCAAACTGAGAAGGAAAGTTTCTACATTTCATTCCTGCATTTTTCATTTATGGTAGTTATTTTGCTTTGTTTTGTTTTGTAGACACCATTTATCAGAATAAGAATGTTTTCTTCTATTTCTAGTTTTCTAAGAGCTTTCACTATAAATGTTAAGTGAATCTTCTTAGGTACTTTTTCTGCATCTATTGAGATGTTTTTTGTTTTTTTTTTTCTCCTTTGCTCTTTTAATATAGTGGATTACATTGATTGATTTCTCATGTTCAAGCAATCTTGTATTCCTGGATCAAACTTAACTTGGTTATTTATTCATTTTTCTAATTTAGAATTTTTGTTACTGTGTCAATGAGTGAGTTAAACTTTCTCATTATGAAATACAACTTTTTATATCTAACGATGACTTTTATCTTAAAACCTACTTTTTGTGATATTAATTTATTTAATGGCAGCTTTCTTTTGATTAATGTTTGCCTGCTATATCTTATTCCAGCTTTTTACTTTTACCTTTACATTTATTTATTATTTTTAAATTTTTTTTAATGTTTATTTTTGAGAGGGGGAGAGAGACAGAACGTGACTGGGGGAGGGGCAGAGAGAGAGGGAGACACAGAATCGGAAGCAGGCTCCAGGCTCCGAGCTGTCAGCACAGAGCCCGACGTGGGGCTTGAACTCACAGACTGTGAGATTGTGATCTGAGCCGAAGTCGGACGCTTAACCGACGGAGCCACCCAGGAACCCCTTACCTTTATATTTAAAGTGGGCTTTCAAAAAGCAACATGTAGTTGTTGGAAATAATTATATTTTAATTGTAGCATTTGGTCCATTTTTGTGAGATGTATTTACCAATATATTTTAGCTTAAGTTTAATACCTTGCTGTTTGCTTTCTCTTTGTGCCACTATTTTACGTCCTCCTTTCTCTTTTGCTGTCTTCTGTATTAATTATTTTTATTGTACGTCTTTACATTAACTTTTTACTTAAAAATATGTTTTTAGTCCTCCACATTCTCCTCTTTAATATCTTTAATTTTATATTTTGCACTATGTACAATAAAGAAAATTTGTAACAAACAAAAAGAACTTTAGCCAAATTCCCTTTCCTCCTCCAGCTTTATTGGATAGTTTAAAATTACGTTTCTATTTTCTAGGATATCAGTTGCTTTTTCCATATGACTTTTAAAAACTGATTACAGCAAAGGAAACAGTTGTTTAAGTGATATAGTACATAAAAATAACATCTTGGTTTCTGTGAAAATGCATTTTTCTGCCATTCTTGAATGACTCCAAATTATGCTAGCTCTGAGAGTAGATGTGTTCTAAACCTTGGCCATCATGGGGTGCCTGGGTGGTTCAGTTGGTTAAGCATCTGACTTCGACACAGGTCATGATCTCAGGGTTCGTGGGTTCGAGCCCCGCATCGGGCTCTGTGCTGACAGCTCAGAGCTTGGAGCCTGCTTCGGATCCTGTGTCTCTCTCTCTCTCTCTCTCTCTCTGCCCCTCCCCAGCTCACACTCTGTCTCTCTTTCTCTCTCAAAAATAAACATTAAAAAAAGGAATCTAAACCTTTGCCATCACCTTATGTATATCCAGCATCAACACTGTGATGAAGTTATTACTGTTTAGGAGTTCACCTCAATTTTTCTCGCACAGCCATTAACACACATTTGTCTTTTTCCTTGTTGTTCATTTCCCTTCGACTGTATGTTCTATGTAGGGCTTGATACAGACAGTGCTTGATGTTATTTAATAGCTACTGAGGTCACACAATCCAAGGCCATTATTATGCTAAAATTTAAGTTGTTTATGGAAACTTAAAGATACTTCCAGAATTGGTTTTACTTCCTACATGGGAACATATCCAAGAGACCCAGGGCAGACTTACTGGTCTGATTCAGCTCCTCTTATTCACCAACCCCTATTCACCAGTGTTCACTTTGTTCTTCAACAAAGCATGATACGTGACATCTCTACCAAACTAGACATGAACTTTATGATTATCATTTTTTTTTTTAGTTACATGCAGAAAATCTATTTTTTTCCCACTCCTTTCCTCCTTTTACACAGCAAGGAAAGGTCACTGACCTGGGAGTATCCTTTATCTGCCAATCTTTGGCCAGGGAAGAGGTCTCAGAGAAAATAATACAGCCATTAATCAGAACAAGGAGGGGCAACAAAAGAAAAGAATTAAGCCAGGGCTTCAATTGCGCATTTCTCTACAAGATGCCTTGACTCACCACGGCAGTAATCATTGACTTCACTTGCCTTGCGGCGATTGACAGTTACGTGACCGTGACCGGTTTCACCAAAGGTGTAGTATTTCACTTCGGTGCAGTCTTTCTGACTGTGTTCAAATTCTCCACAAGAATAGCACTTCTGCTCATCCGCATGGTCACAGTCATGAGCCAGATGGGCTGGTTTGCACAGTTGCAGCAGCACTGGTACAAAGCCCCGTGTCGGGCTCTGCGCCGACAGCTCGGAGCCTGGAGTCTGCTTCCGATTCTGTGTCTCTCTCTCTCTCTGCCCCTCCCCTGCTTACTCTCTCCCTCTCTGTCTCTCTCAAAAATAATAAACATTAAAAAAAATTAAAATACCCTGTTCGAGGGAATAACATACCATGCCTTATGGTATTCTTTTTAATTCCCATACTCAAAAAAATTTTAATAACAAATTTATGTCAAAGCATGATACTAAGGCCTATGATCATATGAGATCAACTTAAAGCTAAAACATCAAAGTATAAGTTCTCCCTTCCTTTGGCCATCTACTAGTGCAAATACCCATTTCTTCCAGATGTTTTTCATTTATTAAAAAAAGGTTTTTTAATGTTTATTTATTTGCGTGTGTATGTGAGAGAGAGAGAGAGAGAGAGAGAGAGAGAGAGTGGGGGAGGGGCAGAGAGAGAGGGAGACACAGCAAGCTCCAGGCTGTCAACACAGAGCCCAACGAAGGGCTCGAACCCATGAACCATGAGATTGTGACCTGAGCCAAAGCTGGACATTTAACCAACTGAGCCACCCAGGCACCCCTCTTTCAGATGTTTGTGAATGTGGTTTTGTTTTTCAGTTGACAATTTCCAAGAACAGCTGCCATCTTGACATTAAACACAGCAATAGATTTTGATCAAACCTTGGAAAAGAGGCAAGATGCGTGATGATGGTGGCAGTGTGCTTTTATCACTGAAGCAATTAAGACATGAGAATGTTAGAGGGGACTATTAATTCTGCTATTTAATGCTTTCACATTAGCTTTTTCAAAACAGAGATAACTTCTTATCTTGCAGTGAGATATTATACAGGGCATTTCAAATGCTTTGCAAAGACTAAAGCACTTAGAGAAATGCCAAACATTATTAGATGTCACCCTCTTGGAAACTACTTCCCTTGCTTTTTTATTTGCCTCCCTCATAGTTTTAATATTTCATGGATATGAGTTTTCATGTGATAGAGAAAAGACCCAGGCTGTGCCTTGTAAAACACTAGTGTTAAGCCTGCAATTTTGTTTAAAATTGCATTCAAAGGATAGAATTGTTGCTTTTTGATACGCTCATAGACAATATTCTTTGGAATTGCTTTACTTGTCAAATTTTCTTCAAATAAATATCATGTACATAAAAAATAAAATGTAAATGTAAAATAAAGACAGTAAAGTCATTCAACGTAGTTGGAAATGAAAATCCTATAAACCGAGCTTGTTTTATATCTGACTACCACTGGGTGTCAGCGATGTATGACTTTCAATTGACGATCTCTAAATAAAGTATAATTGAGGTTTCTTTTTGTCTTAGTATTTGACTTCATATTTGTTTTCATTTGAAGTTGTGTTAATTTATTTTTTTTATTATTATTTTTAAAATTTGCACTCGAGTGAGTTAGCATAGAGTGCAATAATGATTTCAGGAGTAGATTCCAGTGATTCATCCCCTACATATAACACCCGGTACTCATCCCCAGTGTCCTCCTTAATTCCCCTTGCCCATTTAGCCCACACCCCCACCCACAACCCTTCCAGCAACTCTCAGTTTGTTCTCTATATTTAAAAGTCTCTTATGCTTTGCCCCCCTCCCAGTTTTTATATTATTTTTGCTTCCCTGCCCTTATGTTCATCTGTTTTGTATCTTAAAGTCCTCATATGAGTGAAGTCATGTGATATTTGTCTTCCTCTGGCTAATTTCGCTTAGCATAATATATTCCAGTTCCATCCACTTTGCAAATGGCAAGATTTCATTCTTTTTGACTGCCGAGTAATACTCCATTGTATATATACACCACATCTTCTTTATGCATTCATCCATCGATGGACATTTGGGCTCTTTCCATACTTTGGCTATTGTTGATAGCGCTGCTATAAACATGGGGGTGCACGTGTCCCTATGTATCAGTATTCCTGTATCCTCTGGATAAATACCTAGTAGTGCAATTGCTGGGTTGTAGGGTAATTCTATTTTGAATTTTTTGAGGAACTTCCATACTGTTTTCCAGCATTCCTACTTCACCAGTTAGCTTTCCCACCAACAGTGAGAGTTCCCCTTTCTCTACATAGTCACCAACACCTGTTGTTTCTTGTGTTGATTATAGCCATTCTGACAGGTGTGGGGTGATATGTCATTGTAGTTGTGATTTGCATTTCCCTGCCGATCAGTGATGTTGAGCATCCTCTCATGTGTCTGTTGGCCATCTGGATGTCTTCTTTGGAGAAATGCCTATTCATGCCTTCTGCCGTTACCATCACTTAATTGGATTATTAAGTGTTTTTGGCGTTTAGTTTTATAAGTTCTTTTTATATTTTGGATACTGCCGGAGTCCAGCTCCAGCAGGTCCGGGGGTTCCCGAAGGATGAACGGCATCGGCAAAAAAGTGAAAAAAAAAAAAAAAGAAACAAAAATAAAAACGGACACAGACAACAGCAGCGTGTTGAACTGACCGCTTTATTGCGGCAAACGTGGCATTATATTTGTTAGCAATTTCCTCGTAGCATGCGACATCTATGTTTTCTAGCATTATCTAATTCTAAAAATGTTCCTGTGTGTAATCACCCTTTAAGGAATAACATGGTTATTTTCTCATAACGTTCCCTCCTGCCCTTTGCTTATTGATTAATTTCTTACATGATTTTCATTATGTATCTACGTTTATCTATAATCTATAAAGCATTTGCTTTGTTGTTTTCATGAAAAGGCATCTATCTCTCAACACCTCAAGTGGAGCAGTTACAGGGACATGACTTCTTAGCTGTTTCCCTGAACCATTTGTGGTCTGAGGAACAAAAGTGTTCGCCTCGGTCCGAGGTGCCAGGAGGGGGCCAAGAGGGCCTTAGGAGCCCACGCCTGATGCATTCTCAGAGAGACAATGCACCTAGGAACTGATGAACCATTCTGTACCTTAACCAACTAGGTTCAATCATCATCTGGAATGCCTCCTGGGGGCCAAGTGGGTCTAGGGGTTGGAGTAACTTGTGCCCATAGATCCACTCCTTTGTTGCCGGAGTGGGGCTTTCAAATCCATTTATCCCTCCTTTGCTGGCAAACGTATGAGGCTATCCCTCCTTTAGGTAGAGGAGTCTTTATAGGGGGTGGCAAGGGCTGGATGTAGGGCCGCACAATTTCCTTGCGGAACCTTATTTCCTTCCCCAATGGTTCTTTTCCCAGGGGCCCTGTCGAGGGCAATTCCCCAACAGACAATTCCCCAGTTACTTTTATTAAGGCCAAATTACATAAAAGAGGGAGTACGAGAAGCTTCACTGTTGATGGGCCTCCCTGCAGTCCTGATGCATCCACCGCCCGGGCGCTGCCCTTGGCTTCCTGCAGGATACTAACCCTTTATCAGATATGTCATTTGTAAGCATCTTCTCCCATTCCTTTGGTTGCCTTTTCATTTTGCGAATTGTTTCTTTTGCTTTTCATTTCATTATCAAGCTTTTCATTTTGATAAGGTCCCAATAGTTTACTTTTACTTTTGTTTCCATTGCCTCAGAGAGATGTTGCTATGACCAATGTCAAAGACATTACTGCCTGTGTTCTCGTCTAGGATTTAGATCGCTTCAGGTCTCCCATTTAGCTATTTCATCCATTTTGAATTTATTTCTGTGTATGGTGCAAGGAAGTGGTCCAGTTTCTTTCTTTTGCCTGTTGCTGTCTAGTTTTCCCAACCGCATTTGTTGAAGAGACTGTCTTTCTTTCCATTGGATAGTCTTTCCTGCTTTATCAAAGATTACTTGATCATATAGTTGTGGGCTCATATCTGGGTTTTCTATTCTGTTCCATTGATCTCTGTGTCTATGTCTGTGCCAGTACCATACTGTTTTGATCACTATAGCTTTGTAATATAACTTGAAGTCTGGAATTGTGATGCCTCCTGCTTTGGTTTTATTTTTCAAGGTTCTTTGGTTATTTGGGGTCTTTTGTGGTTCCACACAAATTTTAGGATTGTTTTTGTAGCTCTATGAAAAGGGCTGTTGGTGTTTTGCTAGGGATTGCATTAAATGTGTAGATTGCTTTGAGTAGTATAGACATGTTAACAACATTTATTCTTCCAATCCATGAACATGGAATGTCTTTCCATTTCTTTGTGTCGTCTTTAATTTCTTTCATCAGTATTTTATAGTTTTCAGAGTACAGATCTTTTGCCTCTTTGGTTAGGCTTATTCCTCGGAATCTTAGCATTGAGAACTCCCCAGATTTGACTGAAATGCATTTATCTCACATCCAAGAGGCTCAATGAACTCAAAGAGAATAAAGTCAAAAAGTCATACCTCAACACATCATAATTAAACTGATGAAAATCAAAGACAGTGAAACTTGAAAGTGGTAAGAGAAAACTGACTTATCACATGCAAGGGATCTTCAATAAGATTAACAGTGGATTTCTCTTCAGAAACCATGGAGGCTTAGCTGGAAGTCAGATGACATAATCAGAGTGCTGAAAGAAGAAATTGTTGATTAAGAATCATAAATATGGCAAAACTGTGCTTCAAAAATGAAAGAGAAATTAAGGCATTCGAGCCCCACGGACCGCGAGATCGTGACCTGGCTGAAGTCGGACGCTTAACCGACTGCGCCACCCAGGCGCCCCAAGGCATTCTTACATAACAACTGAGAGTCCCTTGGACACCTTCCCTACAGGAAATAATAAATAGGTCCAGTATAGATAGGTTTGGCATCTTCTGAGGACTTTCTTCTTGGCTTACAGATGGGCATCTTCAAACCACGTTCTCACATGGTTTCACATGGTCTTTCTGTGTGTGAGCAGGTCTGATGTTTCTCCGTGTGTCCAAATCTCCGCTACTTATAAGGACACCAGTCAGATTGAAATAGGGGCCACCCTAATGGTCTCATTTTAACTTCATCACCTCTTTAGAGGCCCTATTTTCAAATACTGCTCACATTCAGAGGAACGGGGGGATCAGAGCTTCCACATATGAATTTTGGAGGGACCCGATTCGGTCCCTAACAGTCAGGATTAACTAAAAGTCATGTGCTATTTTAGATGGGATCCTGGAAAAGAAGAACATTAGGTAAAAAATAAGGAAATATGAACAAAGTATGCACCTCAGTTAATAACGATGTGTCAGTACTGATTCATTAATTGTAACAAAAATACCATCCTGACTTAAGATGTTAATTGTAGCGGAAACTGGGTGGGAGTTTGGGAAATGCTGTAGTTTTTCTAATCCTTAGTTTTCTCGTTTGTAAAATGGGAATACTAACAGTGCCGTCTATATTATAAGTTATGTTGAACTGAAAACGGATAATGCAGGTTTAGACGCTTTGTAGTGTGTGCATCATGATACATGCAGATGTATTTTTTTAAGTGAACGTTTCATTTTACAACAGCTATAGATTTACAGAAAAATTGCAAATAGAATACAGTGCTCCAGTATACCCACACCCAGTTTCCCTACTATTAACATCTCACATCAGTTTGTTACTTTGTTACTAGTAATGAACCAATATTGGCATATTATTATTATTATTATTAAAATCCATAATTTATTTAGATCTCCTTGGTTTTTACCTAATAACCCTTTTTCTGTTCCAGGATCCCATCTAGAATGCTGCATTACATTTTGTTATCATGTCTGCTTAAGCTCCTCTTGGCTGTGGTCTTTTAAAAATAATTGTTTTTAGGATTTATTCATTTCTCAGAGACACAGAGACAGAGCGTGAGTGGGGGAGGGGCAGAGAGAAAGAGGGAGACACAGAATCTGAAACAGGCTCCAGGCTCCGAACTGTCAGCACAAAGCCCGATGCGGGGCTTGAACTCACGGACCGAGAGATCATGACCTGAGACCAAGTCGGACGCTTAACCAGCTGAGCCACCCAGGTACCCCGGCTGTGGTCATTTTAATGTGGTGGTAAGAAATTTTCGGCATATGTGCAGATATACCTTTCTTTTGACACTGATAACACCTTGGAACTAAAACAGCATATTCTGAGTACTTTTTAAAACAGACTGTCCGAGATACTCTGGAGCCTTATTTCTCAAGTCAGAAACCTGAGGAGACGTTTCTGAATCATAAATCCCTGGACCTCAAATAACCCTAGTGAGTATCTCCTGTGCTGAGTGATTTGGGTGGGGGCCCAGAAGGCCAGGTTTATTATCTACTCACTTCCTTACTTACACAAATTCCCCAAGGGATTATGAGACCATTGATCCAGCGCAAGTTTGTAAACAGACATTTGATAGTCACTCCTCTGGACCATTTCATTTGTTTCTCTCTTTGTTAATACCTGAATGGCCCAGAGAGATCTGTTCGAGCATGTGGTTTGCCTCTATTGACATTAAGATTCTTGCTGGGTGGGCGGCTGGGGGGCTCAGTTGGTTAAGCTTCTGACTCTTGATTTCGGCTCAGGTCGTGATCTCGCGGTTCAAGAGATTGAGCCCTGCATAGGGCTCTGTTCTGACAGTGTGGCGTGAGCTTGGGATTCTCTCTCTCCTCTCTCTGGGCACCTCCCTTCACAATTTCTCTCTCTCAAAATAAACTTTGAAAAAAGACTCTTGTTAGATAAAAGATGAAACTAGGTAATTCATTCAGCATCTATGAACTAAACCTCCATGAATGCTTACATAAGGGGGTATCCGTCCACATAACAAAGAAATAATTCAGTCTTCCAAATAACATCAAAAAGACACATGGGGGCGCTTGGGTGGCTCAGCCCATTAAGCGTCTGACTTCGGCTCAGGTCATGATCTCACGGTTCGTGAGTTCAAGCCCCGCGTCAGGCTCTGTGCTGATGGCTCAGAGCCTGAAGCCTGCTTCGGATTCTGTGTCTCCCTCTCTCTCTGTCCCTCCCATGTTTGCATTCTCTCTCTCTCTCTCTCTCTCTCTCCCAGAAAAAATACACATTAAAAAAAATTTAAAGAAACCACATGGGATTCAAATCCTGAATTTTGACCAGTGTTATCAGACAGAAAGGCTTTTTCAGTCATTCAACAATAGTAGATAAGGCTACAGGAAAAAACCATCTTCCGTAGTGAGCAAGATGTTGTAGCATAGAGCCAAGAAAATAAAATAATGTTCAGGCAAGTTCCTAACCCACTGAATGCCAGACGATAAACACTGATGAGCTGTCTATCCAAATTACTCTCCAGACAAAATGAGATGT
Source organism: Lynx rufus (assembly GCF_022079265.1). Lineage (NCBI taxonomy): Eukaryota > Metazoa > Chordata > Mammalia > Carnivora > Felidae > Lynx > Lynx rufus. The sequence continues at coordinate 10,645,782 of NW_025814833.1, read as the reverse complement.
GTGTCAAATAGACTTTGGCAAGTACAAACACATAAGACAAGCCTTTCTAAACCACAGGCCTCAGGGAACTTCATCCTCAGGTCCGTCACAATCATTTCTTTTTGGGAAGTCATGGGAGTTTGTATTTGAGATTATAGTAATTTGAGCACCAGTGTAATTCCCCCAAAGGATCTAGCCAAGAAAATAAGTTCTCTGACACATTATATTGCAATTCTTTCTTTTCTTTCTTTCTCTCTCTCCTCTCACATTCTGTTTTCACATTAAACATCCTAGTGGCAATTTATTAATACACAATTGTGAAGAGAACTTGTCAATGTTGGAATAATCTGAGAATGCTCCCGAGGCCACTGTCTTCCCCGTATCAAGCATCCTAGAAATCAAATCAATAAGTAGAATACCTTTAGGGGTGCCTGGGTGCCACAGTCGGTGAAGCGTCCGACTCTGGCTCAGGTCATGATCTCACTGTTCACGGGTTCAAGCCCCACGTCGGGCTCCGTGCCGACAGCTGGGAGCCTGGAGCCTGCTTCGGATTCTGTGTCTCCCTCTCTCCTCTACCCCTCCCCGTTTGCACTCTGTCCCCCTCTCCCTCTCAAAAATAAATAAACATTAAAAATTTTTTTTCTTTAAAGTAAAGCACTGATCTGTAAACATGAACTGAGAACTAGCCAGGTTATGGAAAAGTTCGATGACTTCTCCACTTCCCTTGTGGGAGTACAAGTACCCATTAATTGGAGTGTTTGCCTTGGTCTGTGTGCTGATCTATTATTTGCCCTGGAATCCATTTCCTTCCTCTCTTCTGTATCAGAACAGCCCTTCTTAGGTATCTTTGCCCTTTCCTTTCTTAGCAGGTTGGGCAAACGTGAGGCACTGGGATATTGGAGGGTGTGAGGAGGCAGGAAGACAAGGTTATTTTCCCTCTTCTCGCTACTTCCCCTGGCATCTCTAACAATGGCTGATTCTCCTGCCTGGTTTCGATCCTTGTCTACGATCCCAGCTCTAGTCTTGTTTCTAGGTACTACAGTACTCACCCAGCTTCTGGGCTCTGTTAATAATTCCTATTCTTTGTCACCCCTCCATGGGGAGGCGTGACTTTCTGTCGTCGCTACTCCCTGAGTGGTCTCGCCTTTTTCTGTTTGGTTTCTCAGTGTGTCCGTCTTCTAACAAAGGCCAGTATTAGATTCTCTCTTTTGGAAAGATCCAGAATGGTTTCTTTTTCCTGGTTGAACTGCACGTGATATAGTCAGCCTGTGTCCTGGATGATGCTAGAAAGACAATAAAAAATTATTTCTCTCCAGACAATTATTAATAATAATGAAAAGTTTGACTCAATAGTTGAAGAAGTCGTACAGAAATACCCACAAAAGTTAGGATAGATGCAGAAGTACATACACTGAAGAATAATATTAGAAAATTTTAGTAAACAGCCTAACCATTTATCAATTGGGAAATGCTTAAATAAATTATGGCTTGTTCATACTCTGGAATACCATGAAGACATTTAAAAAAATGCGATTGGGGCACCAGGGTGGTCAGGTGGTTGAGCATCCGACTCTCAGTTTCAGCTCAGGTCGTGATCTCACATTTTGAGTTCAAGCCCCACAGCAGGCTCTAAGCTGACAGCATAGAGCCTGCTTGGGTTTCTCTCTCCCTCTCTCTTTGCTTCTCCCCCACTTGTGCTGTCTCTGTCTCTCTCAAAATAAGTAAATAAATTTTTTTTTAAAAATTAAAAAAAAGAATGGGATGTATTTATAGGTCCTGATGTGTAGAGCTCTCTAGAATTTTGTGAACAACGAAAGCAAGAGCAGAAATCTACCTATTTTTAAAAACGGGTGTATGCGTTTGTATATAAATATATGTGTATTTGCATATGTATATTTCATATATGCATATGTGTGTGTATAGGTGTAACCATATGTATATGAAAAACATTCAAATCAAGTGCTTGATTCCCTCACCTCTAACCTGCTTCCCCTTAGTGTTCCTCACCTCGGTAAAATGCACCACTATTCAGTCAACAAATCAAACTTGGATTTATTCTCCTCTCTTCTCTCTCTTACACCTGATATTCAATCTGGGGGAAAATCCTGTCGAAATTGCCTTCATTTAAAGCCTTTTAAAACTGTTTACTTATTTTGAGAGACAGAGAGAACAGGGGAGGGGCAGAGAGAGGATCCCATGCAGGCTCCGTGCTGTCAGCACAGACCCTGATGCGGGGCTTGAACTCACAAACCATGAGATCATGACCTGAGCCGAAATCGAGTCAGATGCTTAACTGACTGAGCCACGCAGGGGCCCCTATTGCTGTGCTGACACAAACTGTGAGATCGTGACCTGAGCTGAAATCAAGAGTCAGAAGTTATCCTCTTTTTAAATGTTTATTTATTTATTTTGAGAGAGAGAGAGAGCAAGCAGGGGAGAGGCAGAGGGAGAGGGAGAGAGAGAATACCAAACAGGCTCCATGCTCAGTGCAGAGACCTATGTGGGGCTTGATCTCATGACCTGAGCTGAAATCAAGAGTTGGACACTCAACTGATTGATCCACCCATGTGTCCTGGATTTGTCTCTTCTTTTTTTATTGTACATTTATTTTTGAGAGAGAGATAGCAAGAGAGAGAGAGAGAGCACTTATAAGTGGGGGAGGGGCAGAGAGATAGGGGGATAGAGCCAGAGACAACTGGAAGCACTGAGCTGTCAGCACAGCGCCCAATGTAAAGCTCGAACCCATGAACCATGAGATCATGACCTGAGTTGAGGTTGGACACTCAACCAAGTGAGCCACCCAGGTGCCCCCTGGATTTGCCTTTTAAAAGATATCCGGAATCCAACCACTTCTCACCATCATTGGACTATTATAAACCAGTTAACTGGCATCCCTGCTTCTACCTTTGCCCAGAAACCTTTGCCCCTTCACACCGAAACCAGAATCATCCTTTAAAAACAAACAGTTCTGGTCATTTCCATGTTCAAAGATTTCAAATTCAAGTCCCTCCGTGGTCTTAAGAATGGCTACTCGTCTAAATTTTTCTTCTAACATGTCTCCTTATCCAATCTGATCTAAGCACACTGACCTCTTGGTGGTCACCCAAATAAACCCCACATGCTCCCTCCTCAGGGCTTCTGTACTTCTTGTCCCCACTGGCTGAAATATGAATAGGATGCACTCCTTCACTTTGTTTTGGTCTCTGCTAAAATACTATCGTGCCAGAGAAAACATTCCTGACCCTTCCATCTAAAATACATATCAGGACAGTCATTTGTTTTGTTCCTCTGCCTTCTCCACTAGAATGAAAGGTCTATGCAGACAGGGGCTCTTTTGCTTTTCCATGTATATCTTATGTATTTAATATAGTCATGGATCAGTATGAATGGATACCTAGACGTGCTTTGTATTCACACGCGTAACGTCCTGAAAGAAGACCTGCCATATTGTTATCCGCTTATCCTTAGAAAGTGGAGGTGGGGTAGGGATGGCTTGAGAACGATCATTTTAATTAATTAATTTATTTATTTATTCATTCATTCACTCATTTATTTAAATGTTTATTATTCATTTTGAGAGGGAGAGAGAAAGAGGGGGAGGAAGGGAGCGGGAAACAGAGAGAGGAAGAGAGAGAATCCCAAGCAGGCTTCATGTTGTCATCACAGAGCCTGCCTCCAGGCTCGATCTCTGGACCACTGGACCATGAGATCATGACCTGAGCCCAAATCAACCTACTGAGCCGCCCAGGTGCCCTGAGAATAAGTTTTACGCTTTAGTGATTAAGAGTGAGGGGACTAGACCACTTCAGTCAGAAGTTTATTTATCATCCTTTCTACGTTTTCTAGTAGCTTCTACCCTTCCTCTTTAATAAAGAGTAGTAGAATAACTAAATTCCATTTTTAGCTATGATACATGAAATATTTTTAAAGAAATATGAAGTTGGTTAACTCCCATTAGTAATATTACCCTTATTGTGCCTAAAGATGTGTCTGTCAGAGTAATGTTTCCATAATGAACATATGATACACTCTCTACTTGTTTTCTCTGTCTTTGTTTTATTTTCTGTTTTTGTTTTTTTTTTTAATTGTTGTTGCTGTTGTTTAATGCTTATTTATTTTGAGAGACAGAGCACGCAAACAGGGGAAAGGCAGAGAGAGAGAGAGAGATCGTGACCTGAGCCAAAATCAAGAGTCGGATGCTTAACCGACTGACCTACCCAGGTGCCCCGTCTCTGTTTTGTAAATACCTTTATTCAATATAGTTGACATACAATAAACTACACATAATTAAAGTGTACAATTTGATATATTTAGACATACGTCCACACCAGTGAAATCTCTACCCCAGTCGAGATGGTGAACATGTCCATCACCCCCAAATTTTGTTTCCCCCCCCACCACCCTCCTCCATATGCCAGGCAATCACTGATCTGTTTTCTGTCACTTTATCTTGGTTTTGTTTTCTGGAATTTTATATAAATGGAATCATACAGAATGTATGATTATTTTTCTGCCAGACTTTCACACAGCATAATTATTTTGAAACTCATTCATATCATGGCATGTATAAATAGTTCATTTTTGTTGTTGCCAGCTTTCATTCCACTGTATAGTTATACCATAATTTTTTTATCCACCCACCTGTTGATACACTTTAGGGTTATTTTCAGGCTTTTGCTATTACAAATGAAGCTGCTATAAGAATTTGGGTACAAGGCTTTGTACGGACATATGCTTTCATTTCTTTTAGAGTAGGATCATATGGTTTTAACTTCTTGAGAAACTGTCAAATTGTCTTCCACAGTAGTTGTATCATTTTACATTCCCACACGGATGTATGAGAGTTCCAAGTGTTCCACAGTTTTGTCAAAACTTGGTATGATTGGGGTGCCTGGATGGCTCAGCCGGTTAAGTGTCCAACTCTTGATTTCAGTTCAGGTCATGATTCCAGGGTTGTGGGATCGAACCCCACATCAGGCTCTGTGCTGAGTGGGGAGCCTGTTTAAGACTTTACACTCTCTTCGTCTGCCCCTCTCCCATTACACTCTCTCTGTCTGCCCCTCTCCCACTGCTCATGTGCATGCTCTCTTTCTAAAAAAACAAACCAAACAAAAAACAACAACAAAAACTTGGTATGATTAGTTTTACCCTGATAAGTGTCTGGGGTATATCGCATTGTGGTTTTAATTTGCATTGTACTAATGCCTATGCGTTATCTGTAGATCTTCTTTTAAATTAATTAATAATTTTTTAACATTATTTTTTTAGAATTAAAAAATGTTTATTTTGAGAGAGAGAGAGAGAGAGCGCAACAGCCTGCATGAGTGGGGGAGGGGCAGAGAGCAAGAGGAAGAGAGAGAATCCCAAGCCGATAGAGTGGAGCTCAATGCAGGGTTTGATGTCATGAACTGTGACATCGTGACCTGAACCGAAATCAAGAGTCAGACACTTAACCGACTGAGCCACCCAGGTGCCCCAAAACTTTATTTTTTTAAGACCAGTTCGAGATTCACTGCAAAACTAGGGGAAAGATACAGAGATTTCCCATCGGTACCTGCTTCCCTCACACATTCACCAGAGTGGTACGTTTGTTACAATGATGAACTTACATTGATACATCCTTATCGCTCAAAGTCCGTAGTTAATATTGGGGTTCAATCTTGGTGTTGTACATTCTATAGGTTTGGACAAATGTAAATGACATGCATACATTATTTGGTTTTGTACGGTATATTTTCACTGGCCTAAAAATCCTCTATGCTTAGCCTACTCGCCTCTCCACCGAAAACCCCTGACCTCCACTGATCTTTTGACTATCTCCATAGTTTTGCCTTTTCCAGAATGTCATATAGTTGGAATCATACAGTATGTAGTCTTTTCAGACTGACTTCTTTCGGTTAGTAATATGCATATAAGTTTCCTCCATGTTATTTCCTTTTAGTGTTGAATAGTATTCCATTATCTGAATGTATCACAGTTTATCCATTCACCTGTTGGAGGACATCTGGTTGCTGACACGTTTTGGCAATCATGAATAAAACTGCTATAAAAATCCAGAGGCAGGTTTTTGTGTAGACATAAGTTTTCATCTCCTTCAGGTAAATACCAGCAAGCATGATTGATGGATTGTATGGTAAGAGTATATTTAGTTTTGTAAGAAACCACGAAACCGTCTTCCAAAGTGGCTGTACTGTTTTGCATTCCCACCAGCGATGAATGATCGTTCCTGTTGCTTCACCTCCCCTCCAGCATTTGGTGTCATCATTGTTCCATGTGTAGTATGTAGTGATATCACATTGTTGTCTTTTTTTCTTTAGGATTTTTTTTTTTGTGGAAACTTTATTTATTTATTTGGGGGGGGAGGGGCAGAGAGAGACAGGGAGAGAGAGAATCCCAAGCGGGTTTTGTGCTGTCAGCGAGGAGCCTGATACAGGGCTCAATCTCAGGAACCATGAGTCATGACCTGAGCCCACATCAAGAGTCAGATGCTTAACTGACTGAGCCACCTCCCGTTGTTGTCTTCATTTGCATTTACCTGACAACATATGATATGGAGCATTTTTTCATATGCTTATTTTCCATCTGCATACCTTTTGGGCAAGGCATCTCTTATAATCTTTGGTCCATTTTTAAATTAGCTTGTTAGTTTTCTTAGTGTTGAGTTTTAAGTGTTCTTTGTATATGTTGGGTTAACCATTCTTTATTAGATGTATCTTTCGCAAATATTGTTTCCGGGTCAATGGCTTGTCTTCTTATTCTCTTGACATTGTATTTCTCAGAGCAGAAGTTTTTCATTGAAATGATGTCAAGCTTACCAATTATTTTTTTTTCATGGATCATGCCTATGGTGTTGTATCTACAGAATAAGTAATGGTGATAAAAGGTACAGCATAGGGGCGCCTGGGTGGCGCAGTAGGTTAAGCGTCCAACTTCAGCCAGGTCACGATCTTGTGGTCCGTGAGTTCGAGCCCCGCGTCAGGCTCTGGGCTGATGGCTCAGAGCCCGGAGCCTGTTTCCGATTCTGTGTCTCCCTCTCTCTCTGCCCCTCCCCCGTCCATGCTCTGTCTCTCTCTGTCCCAAAAATAAATAAACGTTGAAAAAAAAAATTAAAAAAAAAAAAAAAGGTACAGCATAGGGAATGTGGCCGACGGCATTATATTGCATTATATGGTGATAGATGGTAGCTATACTTGAGGTGGGCATAGCATAACATTGTCAAATCACTATGTTACACACCTGAAACTAATGTAACACGGTGTGCCAACTATATTTCAAAAAGTCATTGCCACACCCAAGGTCCCCTAGGTTTTCTCCTATATTATCTTCTAGAAATTTTAAAGTTTTGCATTTTACCTTTAGATCCGTGATCCATTTTGAATTAATTTTTGCAAAGGATGTCTGTGTCTAGATTAATTTCTTTGCATGTGGATGTCCAGGTCTTCTAGCACCATTGGTTGAAATGACTACCTTTGCTCCATTGTATTGCCTTGGCTCCTTTGTCAAAGATGAGTTGGTTGTATTTATGTGGGACTATTTCTGGGCTCTCTATTTTGTTCCGTTGATCTACTTGTCTATTCTTTTGCCAATACCACATTATCTTGATTACAATAGCTTCATAATAAATCTGAAAGTCAGGTAGCATGAGTCCTCTAACTTTGTCCTTCTCCTTCAATGTTGTGTTGGCGATTCTGGGCCTTTTGCCTTTCCATATAAACTTGAGAATTAGTTTGTCGATACCAAAAAAATAACTTGCTGGAATTTTGTTTAAGGTTGCATTGACTCTATAGAAAAAGTTGGGAAGAAAAGACATCTTGACAATATTGAGTCTTCTTATCCATCAACATGGATTATCTCTCCATTCCTTTTGTTTTTCTTTGAATTCTTTCATCAGAGTTTTGTAGTTTTCCTCATATAGGTCTTTTTTTTAAAGAGATCTTTATTTATTTGTTTTGAGAGAGCAGAGACAGCATGAGTGGGGAAGAGGCAGAAAGAAAGGGAGAGAGAGAGAATCTTAAGCAGGCTCCATGCTGCCAGCGCAGACCCCAATATGGGGTTTGAACTCACGAACTGTGAGCTCATGGCCTGAGCTGAAATCAAGAGTCAGATGCTTAACTGACTGAGCCACCCAGGCACCCCTCCTCGTATAGATGTTATACATATTTTCTTAGATTTATACCTAAGTATTTCATTTTGGGGGATGCTAATGTAAATGGTATTGCTTTTTTTAATTTCAAATTCCACTTGTTCATAGTTGATATATAGAAAAGCAATTGATATCTCTATATTAACCTTGTGTTCTGTACCTTTCCTATACTTCTATTAGTTCCAGGAGATTTTTGTCAACTCTTAGGTTTTCTACATACACGGTCATGTCATCTGTGAACAGTATGTATCTTCTTTGGTTAAGGATCTGTTCAAACCTTTTGTCTTTTTAAAAATTGGGTTGTTTTTTGGATCGCCTGGGTTGCTCAGTTGGTTAAGGTCCAACTTCGGTTCAGGTCATGATCTCATGGCCCATGGGTTCAAACCCCACGTCCGTCTCTTTGCTGACAGCTCAGAGCCTGGAGCCTGCTTCGGATTCTGTGTCTCCCTCTCTCTCTGCCCCTCCCCCACTCATGCTCCGTCTCTCTCTGTCACTCAACAATAAAATAAAATGTTAAAAAAAAAGAGTTGAATGCTCAACCAACTGAGCCACCCAGGAGCCCCTATATTTTTAGGTTTTACACTTTGGTTAATGATTTAACGTTTCTAGGTGGTGTACATTATGAATTGAGGTTAATTTTTTTCTATGTGAATATGCAATCGTTCCAGCACAATTTCTTGGAAAGACTGTAATTTCTTCACTAAATTGTGTTTGAGTCTGTGCCACAAATCAATTGTCCATATGGATGCGTGTGTACTTCTATACTTTTAATTTTGTTCATTGATCTATTTGTTTATTTTCCTGACAGGACCACTGTCTTGATTACTGTAGCTTTATAATAAAGCCTTAAAAACTGGCAGTGTTAGTCTTCCAAATCTGTTATTTTTCAAAGTTGTTTTGGCAATTCTAGGTCTTTTTCATTTCCGTATAAATTCTAGGGTCAGATTGTGACATTCCACAGAAAGGCTTTTGGGGTTTCATTTGGCATTGTATTGAATTTATAGATCAATTTGGAGAGAAATTACATCTTTACCATATTGTGTCTTCCTCAACCGTAAAGATAGTATCTCTTGGGGCATCTGGGCGGCTCGGTCTGTTAAGCATCCGACTCTTGATTTTAGCTCAGGTCATGATTTCACGATCATGAGATCAGCATGGAGCCTGCTTGGGATTCTCTCTCTGCCTCTCTCTCTGCCCCTCCCTGGCTCGTGAGTGCGTGTGCACACTTTCTCTCTCTCTCTCAAAATAAAAAAATAAACATTACAAAACATGTAATATATCTTTCCATCTTATTTAAGCCTTCTTTAATTCTTTCAGCACTGTTTTAATACAAGCAAAAACATACATACATTTGTATTTCCCCTTTCTTAGATAAAAGGTGACATATTATGTACATTGTTTGGCAGTTTGTTGTTTTTACTTAAAAATGTGTCCTTGAGATGACCCCATTGAAATATATAGAGCTCTTCTTCTCCAGTCCATTGTTTCCCTGCTGACTATTATGCGAATGTACCATACGTTATTCAAAAGGTCTTTTATTGATGGATTCTTGGGTTCTTTACTGGTTTTACCAGTTCATCTTTGGGATAGTTCGTTGGGACTAGTCGTTCCTGTGTTAAACAGTCAATGTATGCGGAATTTTCCTAAATACTGCCAATTCTTCTCCAGATGAATTGCATCGTTTTCCTTCCTCACTAGCAACATAGAAATGCCTTACCCCTACAGCCTTGCCAACAGAGTATGTTGTCAAATTCTTAGATTTTTGGCCAATCCAAAAGGTGAGAAATGACTTCTCAATGTATTTTGATTCAAATTTGTTACAGGTCAGGTCTCCAGGAAACAGACTCTGATTTGATCGAAGTGGTGTTGGGCAAAGGGAGAAGTTAAAATTTGATGTGCATGAACAAGGGCCCTCAGCAGATCCCAGAGAGAATTCCAGAGCTGAGGTTAACTAGAAGAGATGTCCCGATTTGAAGCAAAGGGTCAGGCCTTTGTATTTTCTCACTGACTATGATCGGATGCAGGCTGCCCTCAGAAAGGGGACATAATATTGAACACGGCTGCTTTCTTAAGCTGAGAACTGTTCCTGGAGAGGGACTCAGCTCACCGTTTTCAATCGTCAACATTCCTGGAGAAATGTTTGTTTCAGTCCCCTGGAATTGGAGATGTGGTTTGATCTGGATGGCTTATTTACAGAATACACTGCTGCATTTCTATAACTTAGGAGGCTGAGCGATAGGTACATGGGGTTCACTGTATAACTCTATTTTAGTATGTTTGAAATTTTCCATACTCAAAATATAATTTGAATTTCTAATTTTTTTAAAGTTTATTTATTTTTGAGAGAGAAAGAGACAGAACGTGAGCATGGGAAGGGCAGAGAGAGAGGGGGAGACACAGAATCTGAAGCAGGCTCCAGGCTCTGAGCTGTCAGCCCAGAGCCCGATACGGGGCTTGAACTCACAGACCGAGAGATCATGACCTGAGCCGAAGTCGGATGCTTAACTGACTGAACCACCCAGGCACACCAATTTAAAAAAAAATATTTTTAATGCTTATTTATCTTTGAGAGAGAGAGGGACAGACCATGAGCAGGGAAGGGGCAGAGAGAGGGAGACACAGAATCTGAAAATTTGAATTTCTATATGAACAAATTTGAAGTTCTTTTCATACAGTTAAGGACCATTTGTATTCTCTTTCTGTGAACTCTCTGTTCATATATCTTTTGCCCTTTTTTCTACAGAATTGTGTTTTTTCCCTCAATATTGGGAAGCTCTTTAGATAGGAGAGCTCGTCTTTCTTCATCATACAGATTGAAAATATTATTTTCAAGTTTACATTAGTCTTTTTAATTTTGCTTAGGGTGTTTCTTTTCACGTAAATTTAAAAAATAATCAGAATTACTTATTGTCTATCATATAGCGTTTGGATTATGAGCCAGAATTGAACATTTTTTCCTAATTCCAGGTGATAGTAAAACGCCTCCGTGTTTTCTTGTATACTTGCATGTATGTTGTGATCAATGGAAACAATTTTGTTTTCATTACGGAAATTGAGCTATTCCTCCTGCCACTTATTAAGAAATTCATCTTTCCTGTCTGATTTCCAACTGAATTTCGATGCACCGTTGAGTCTATTTCTGAATTTTCTAAATTCCATTGTTTGTTTTTTTCTATGCCAGTTTACCACTCTCTTTTTTTAAAAAAATTTTTTTAACGTTTATTTATTATTGAGAGACAGAGAGGCACAGAATGTGAGCAGGGGAGGGGACAGAGAGAGGGAGAGACACAGAATCCAAAGCAGGCTCCAGGCTCTGAGCTATAAGCACAGAACCTGACGCGGGGATCGAACTCACAAACTGTGAGATCATGACCTGAGCCGAAGTCGGTCGCCTAACCAACTGAACCACCTTACCACTCTCTTAATTATAGAGACTATACGTTTTACTATTTGGGAAGGCCACAATCTCCTATTGCTCTTTTGTCCCCATTGTGTTCCTGAATGATTTTCCTCATTTATTCCTCCAAATACATATTTTTTTCTCTTCTGAAAATGCACTTATCTTGATTGTTATTTTACAATATACGCCATCTTGATCGGGGTGGTGGTTGTTATTTGGTCCAAACCTGATTTTTCTCTCTCTCTCTCTTTTTTTAAGTTTACTTATTTATTTTGAGAGAGAGAGAAGGGGAGGAGCAGAGAGAGGGAGAGACAGAATCCCAAGAAGGCTCAGCGCTGTCAGCGAGGAGCCTGACGTCGGGCTTGAACTCACAAACTGTGAGATCATGACGTGAGCCAAGATCAAGACTCAGATGCTTAACCAGCTGAACCACCCAGGTGCCCCACCGGATTTGTCTTCTTATTGAGCCAACAAGTGTTAGATTTCTAGTAGTGTTTCTCCTTTCTACGACCATTGTTGGGTATTTTTTTGTCAATGTTTCCAAACTGTATCATTTGGGAGACCATCCCTTTGGACCATGACAAAGGTTTACCTGTTGGTTGCCTTCATAGCAGCACTTTTGGTGGAAATACCAAGGTGGGTTACTTTGGCCTCTGGGGAGCCAAGTCTGGCATGCCCAGGAATCTTAATAGTCAGAGCAGCTGACAGGAGTACGGTATCTAATAAATTTTGGACACAGGAGCCATGTTTAATTTCATTCCCATTGGAGGCTGTCTTCCTCTAAGGAGGTTTGAGAAGGGGAGCAGAGAAGCAGATCATCTATGTATTATAACAACGTAGAGCTTGTAGCAATGTTTATATTGTGCAAATCAGCTTCTAAGTTTTGTGAAAAGTAGGAAGGACTGTGTGAAACCCTGGGGAATTACTGTCCAGGTGTGTTTCTGTTCTTCCCAAGTGAAAGCAAAAAGCTACTGGCTACCCTTCTCAACTGAAATACTAAAAAACGCACTGCATAGATCGATTTCAGTGAACAACTTGCTTTCAGTGCAAATGGATGTCAGGAGTGTATGGAGGTTGGGAACAACAGGGGGCTGAGGGACAACAGTGTCATTTATTGCTTGAAGTTTCTGGACAAACCTCTATCCTTCTGCAAATCTATGTGTGTGTTTTGGGGGGGGGGCGGTCCTCAGTCACTTTAGAAAACCTTGTAACTATGGCTTACAATTTGGCCTCAGTCCAGGGAACGTAAGAGACTTGAGGTTAATTTAGATCCTCAAAAGGTTTAACTTTAAGGAGGCTTTTTTTTTTTTTTTTTTTTTTGGTGCCAAAAAGTGATTTTATTAAAACACAGTGACAGGACCAGTGGGCAGAAAGGGCTGCACTGGGGTTGTGAAGGGTAACTTGTTATACACTATGGAGTTGGGGGAGATGGAGTTAAGAGGAAGTTTCTTAAAGGGATCTTCCCATGCTAAAGACTCACAGATTACCGGAGGCCAAGCTATTGTTAAACTAAGGTTGTTTTTCCCTCCAGGAAGCATTAGCATCAAGACAGTAGGGGCTTCCTGGAGAAATGTGATACTCTGTATTTGCCTCAAGTATTTGTCAATGGGCTGCAGGTTATAAGAAAATTTAATTTTATCTGCCATTTCCTTCTGCCTTTGTTCTCCACATCACTACCACTACGGAGGGGGGAGGGGCGGGTGATATAATGGGATCCAGGAAACTGAGTCTATAGGTTTCTGGAGATTAGGCTATTGATAAGATTGCCTTTTTCTTATAATTTACTGAGGTATTTGTCAACTGATGGGGACTCATGTCTTGTATGAACTGATCTCTAGCAGTTAACCATTTGTTTCCTTTCCTTTGTTCTTGGGCAGCCAGGAGTGCCTGAGGAATGTCACACAGATCCCACCTGGGGGGAGGGGCAGTGTGGCAGCTTGCACTTTTGCCCTCAGCTTGTCTTAGCCTCCCTCATCATATCCCCCCTGAATAATTTTGACCCTTAAATCTTTAAAGTTGTTGAAGGAAGAAGTTCTCAACTTCAGTAGGGGCTGGGTAGGTGTATAGAGATGCTCCTACCTATGGGTAAATATTGGTCAGTCAGGGAAGGTACAGGGGAGTTACAAAAGGCAGAGGGACCTGAATCCAACATGGACGACATATATGAACCTCCTTGAGTAGAAAGGATCACTTGTTGGCTTGAAGTTATTATAGTGATGGAGTCTTGGTACCAGGCAGACATGGGAGAAGATAGCAAAACATAATTAGAATAACAAGAAAGCGAAGTCTTTTGGTAGTTGACAAAAATCCTCCAGGGGGTTAAACAATCACTAAAGGAAAGACAGGGATTGTTTAAAGGGCCAATTTGAGTATTAATGTCAGTTAGAAATCCAGAAATGTTTCTGTGGCAATCTGGAATGTATACACAGCATTTTGTTTTTATGAGAGCACAAGTTCCACCTTGTGCAGCAGTTAAAACATCTAATGAAGAAGCAGTTTTTAATAGGTTCAGGAGAGGAGGAACAGAGGAGAGATTTGGAGAAAAAAGTAAGTTCTTCAGAAAGGATGTCCCAGAGGTGGGCCCTGAGCACAAGATGGCAGCCACGTATCAGCAGATAAAGAAGACAGGGGAGAGGAAAAAGAGGCCTCTGAAGCCATTTTGACTTTTTTCTTTTTTTTTAAAATTTTTTTTTTTCAACGTTTATTTATTTTTGGGACAGAGAGAGACAGAGCATGAACGGGGGAGGGGCAGAGAGAGAGGGAGACACAGAATCAGAAACAGGCTCCAGGCTCTGAGCCATCAGCCCAGAGCCTGACGCGGGGCTCGAACTCACGGACCGCGAGATCGTGACCTGGCTGAAGTCGGACGCTTAACCGACTGCGCCACCCAGGCGCCCCCATTTTGACTTTTTTCAATTGTTTGCTTGCTTCACTTAATTTAGAAATAGTATTTTGCAAGGAAGTAAATTTAGAATCCTGAAAACATCTGGAATCCTCAAGGTACCGTTTAAAATAAGCATCCTGTTTGGGGTTGTTTTTTTTTTTCCTTTTTTTTTTAAGGAGGCATGGCCTTCAAATTTAATTTTGAGTGAAACAATTTTGAAGAGATGGAAAGTTCCCCACAATGGCCACTGAAGTTCTAAATAACTTCTGCTTAAGGCAGTCTATTTAGTTATAAGTGTGCATATGGAGAGACCATAATTTTTAAACCTAATACCTGGCAGAGTCCCAGTAGGGAGGGACACCCTGAATGCATTCTGATGACTGGGATCCCATTTGTTAGAGGTCTTACTTTAGAATAACTAGAAAATTCCTAAACATCCCAGTTTAGGTATTATTAAAATAGTCTGGTTCCAAAGGGATCAGACCAAAGGCCAGCAGAATTTCAATAGAACAGTCCTGTTCCCAAAGGAGTCAGTCCTCAGGCTAGCACAATTCCAGTAAGGAGAATCTGGTCCCAAACAGGAGTCTAACTAAAGGCTAGACTAGTTCCAAAAGGCACAGTTCCAACTGGAACGGTCCGATCCCCAAAGGGAGTCAGAGCAAAGGCCTATGTATTTCCAACCGGCACACTTCCAATAGGAACCATCTGCTTCTGAAAAGGAGTCAAATCGAAGGCTTAATGAGTACTTTCTGCGATAAAACAGAACAAAAAAAAGGACAAAAAACATAAACAAGGCCTTAAAACAAGTCCCAAATCAAGCCTGGAGACCTCAAACACGAAGTATGCGGCTCAAAACCGAGGCAAAAACTCACCCTCAAACCCCAGGGTCAGCAAGAAAGCAGTGAGCCTAATTGGCTTTGTGGGTACCGTCCCCTGTTTGCCCACCAGTCTCAGAGCTGTTAGGAGTCTTCTGTGGATCCCACTTCTGATCACCAAGTAATGTTAACCTCAAAAAAAAAAAAAAATTGTCAGTTATTTTACCAGCAAACAATGAGTTTAGTTGAGAATAGCAAAGAATTGTGATCTGGGACAAGCAAAGTCGTGCAAACCCAAAGGCAAGTAGACAACAGGGAAGGGGCGTGCTCTTTTGTAAAGGAAAGGGGGACATTAAGAAGGGCTGTTATAGACACAAAGTTCATTGGAGTAAACTGAGATTTTGAAGCATGGTAGCTTCTAGTTGGCTGAGTTGTGATGGTCTCTCATTGGCTGGGCTGTTGCTGGGCAAGAAGAAAAGCTTTCTTCCACCTGCTTGGGTGGTCAAATAGTATCCACATGCAAAGGTCTGTCTCCTATTGGATTTACACTTGATGATGAGCGACGGGGCATGAGAACCCTCCGTGCTGCATTTCAGTGAGGTTTCCCTTTATGAATTTTCACGCTATTAATTTTTCCTACAACTCACGTGGAAGGTGTTTGAACAATGCCAGAGGTTATTGTAGTTGACTCTTACCCCCCAGTGAAAGCCTCGAAGTGGTTTGAAGATAATTCAGACAAACACTTCCAGGAATTCCAATGGTTTGTTTAATCAATAAAAGGAATAGCAAAGGTACGTGGTTAATCACGTCACATGTGTTTCAGCGATCCTATTTTGAATTGCCAGCTTTCTCTAAGAGATTAAGAAAAGATTAATTTATGACGGTCAACAAATTTATGACTGTGTAGGGGCCAAGGGCAGGCCACCCCAAGATGGACCACTTTGGCATAAATGTTGTTTTGAGTTAAAACCAATCAAAACCCGGCCGATTCAGGAAAAACTTTTTATCCCCCACCCAGCTGCCTGCCTGTACAAGGAAGAGAGCTATTAACAGGATTCCTCTTAACCTAAGAAACCTATCTGGTTAACAGGGCAACCTTGGTTTTCCAAACATCTCTCCTCATCTTCCTCCTGATGGTCTCCCTCCCCTTTGGCTCCCTAGATCCCTACCCCTCACCTTAGCTCAGGAGGTTTTATAAGCCTCATGTTGCCTGTCTTTGGAAGTTCACATGTGTGTGGATTCCCAGTATGTACAAAACTAAATTTGATTTTCTCCCGTTAATCTGTCTCCTGTCAATTTGGTTCTTCGTCCAGCTAGAAGGACTTCTAAGGGCAGAAGAAATTCTTCCTCCCCAACAACTGTATAATTCTGTGCACATCTCTTTTTTTAGTTCATTTTTACAACACTCAATGTGGTATATATTTACTATGCTTATCTAAAAAGGTATCAATACATTTCTTGTAACTTCTCTAATTATTTTCCTTATAATAATACAAAATATGATCAAATACATAATGTCTTGTGGTGAATTTTCTTCTTAAAAATTTTTTTTTAACTTTTATCCATTTTTGAGAGACACAGCGAGACAGAGCATGAATGGGCAAAGGGCAAAGAGAGAGGGAGACACAGAATCCGAAGCAGGATCCAGGCTCTGAGCTGTCAGCACAGAGCCCGATGTGGGGCTCGAACTCACAAAGTGTGAGATCGTGACCTGAGCTGAAGTCGGACGCTTAACCGATTGAGCCACCCAGACGCCCCTACTCTTTTTCATCTGTCTGTGAACTACATTCCTTTTCTCTGACTTCCAGGCCCCTACCCCCTTCTCCTTAGTTCAAAATGACATATTTACCTCATTTTGCCTGACTGGCTTTGGAGTTTCCATGTCTGTGTGGATTTCTATCTGTATGAAATTAAATTTGATTTTCTCTTGTTAATCTGTCTCATGTCATTTTGATTCTTAGTACAGCAATAAGAACCTTGAAGGACAGAGGAACTTCTTCCTCCCTGATGGTAGAGAAGGTTGACAACAAGAAGCTCAAATGTGTAAAAAGATACAGAAAAAATGTGACCAAATACAGGGGTACTGCCACTATCTTGATATCCAAAGCCTGCGAAGGGAAAGTCTAAAAAGGAGGCAATTCTAGAAAGGAGGAAAAGAACAATAAAAGCTAATTTCTTGGGGAGGGTGGATAGCAAACCCATCAACATCAGCACACTGAGGAGTTGGCCACATCTTTCATCATAAGACATAACCTTTCAGAAGACCCTTAAATAATCCTACTTGCAGGCTAAATGGTTTGGGGAAGTTGGCCATGTAAAAGTCATTCCTTCTCTTAAGACATGGGATTGATGAACTGTCATTAGTGTTCTAGAGTAGAATACTAAAAGTATCTGTCCATTCAATCTCAAGAGATGATTTATAGAGGTGCCTGGGTGGTTCAATCAGCTAATGTCCGACTCTTGATTTTGGCTCAGGTCATGATCTTACGGTTCATAAGTTTGAGCCCCACATTGGGTTCTGAGCTGACAATGCATAGCCTGCTTGGGATTCTCTCTTTCCCTCTCACTCTGTGCTCCCCTCTCTCAAAAAAGCAAATAAACTAAAAGACAGAAATTAAAAAGACTGATTAGGGGCGCCTGAGTGGCTCTTTCGGTTGAGCCTCCCACTTCGGCTCAGGTCATGATCTCGCGGTCCGTGAGTTCGAGCCCCGCGTCGGGCTCTGTGCTGACAGCTCAGAGCCTGGAGCCTGTTTCAGATTCTGTGTCTCCCTCTCTCTCTGCCCCTCCCCTGCTCATGCTCTGTCTCTCTCTGTCTCAAAAGTGAATAAAAACATTAAAAAAAATTAAAAAAAAAAAAGAGTTGCAAGCTGTCTGAAATAATCAGGAAATTTATTTAGAAAGCATTAATACATTTAATTAGGACTAAGAATGGGGAAACAACCATAGGTAAAAATGAAAAGAAATAGAAGTATTTTACTACATTTATGCAAGTATATTTACAAGTGAAAAGAAATTAGTAATTTGAAATCAAAACTGCTTCTAGAAGAGATAGAACATAAGAAGGGATAAATTACCATGGGAAGAAATTAAGAAGGTTGGCAATGAGATTTCCTTCTAACCCCAAAGAAAATCCCCAGGGCAAGATTTTATAACCCTTTGACCTTGTTTTCCAAGTGCAGACTTTCCAAGCTTCAAGGAAAGATCTACCTTTGTTATTCAAACTGTTCTGGAGATATGGTTCAGGAAGATGATTTCTAAACACATTTTATGAAACACTTAATCAAAAATTGAGAAGTCAAATCAAATTTGATAATACTATCAAAAGCTGATTATATCATTTCTTTGTCTCTGACTTCTCTGACATGGCTGAAACACCCACTCTATTATAGTCTCATAATAATACACATGTCATACATACATGTATACGTGTATATATGTGTGTTATATAAAGATAAATTATAAATTATTTATTTATATATATTATAAATTTTATATTTTAAATTTTATATATATAAATTTTATATATTATAAATTTTATATATATTATAAATTTTATATTTATATATATTATAAATTTATATGTAAATTAATTTATATATATTATAAATTTTATATTTATATATTATAAATTTTATATTTATATATATTATAAATTTTATATTAGAAAATTTATATAATATATAAATTTATATATTATAAATTTTATAATAAAATTTTATGTAAATTTTATTATAAATTTTATAATAAAATTTTACATAAATTTTATTATAAACTTTATATATTATAAATTGATATAATTTTACATAAATTTTATTATAAACTTTATATATTATAAATTGATATATATTATAAATTTATAATATATAAATTTATATATAATATAAATTTTATAAATTTATATTATAAATTTTATAAATTTATATTATAAATTTTATTTATATATATTATAAATTTTATAAATATTATAAAAGTTATATATATAAATTTTATATAATAAAATTTATAAAATAAAATTTATATATAATAAAATTTATATGAAAAATTATAAATTTTATTTTATTTATATATATTATAAATTTTATAAATATTATAAAATTTATATATATATAAATTCTATATAATAAAATTTATATGATAAATTATAAATTTTATAATTTTATTTATATATATTATAAATTTATAAATTATAAATTTTATAAATTTTATATATTATAAATTTATATATTATAAATTTTATAAATATATATTTTATTTTTATAAAAATATAATATATTTATATATTATAAATTATAATATACTTATATATATTATAAATTTATATATAAATTTATTATAAATTTATTATAGATTTAATTTATAACATAAATTTTAATATAAAATTTATATTAAATTTTATAATTAGTTTATTTTATTTGTGTGTGAGAGAGAACCAGCAGGGGAAGGGCAGAGAGAGAGGGAATGAGAGAAAATCCCAAGCAGCTTCCGTGTCAGCATGGAGCCCCATCTGGGGCTCGATCCCATGAAATGTGAGTTTGCGACCTGGGCCCCATCAGAATCAGATTCTATTGTCTGCTTTTTGCGCGTGTGAACATGGGTCACACCATCTTGTGCCTTTGCATGTCTTATATTTTTCTATGGATAGCTGGATATTTGAGATAATATATGATGATATATTAGCAACTCCGGATTCTGATTACCCGTTAGGGCTTGTTTTATTTATTTATTTATTTGTTTTTTTATTTGTTTCGTAATGGCCTGTCTGGCCCAATTCTGAGAAACCTATTTCCTCCACAGTGTGCAGCCTCTGACGACACCATTTTGTTTCTTCCCCTTGTCTTTAGTTTTAAGTCTGCCTTCCTAGGAGTTACCCGTGGGTTCGTGTAGCTTAGTGTTCTGCCGGTGATTTGTTATAGCTCGTGCTTAAGTCCGTTGAGGCAGTGGAATTTAACACCCTTTCCAGATAGATCTGTGTGTGGCTTGGGGGAAAGCTTTCAGTTCTGTCCCATGTGGAGCCACAGACTAGCAGCTCTTGAGTGGATGCAGCCAGCCTACAATCAACACACAGACTTCCAGACCTCCAGCAACGAGTATAATCTTACCAGAGCCCGTTTGGGTTGTTTGTTTCTGGTTCTCTCTCTGGTCTACCATTTCTCTTGTTGCTACTCGTTTCATTGAGCTATCAAGCTTCTCTTAACTGCTGGTTAGTGAACGGCGGGAAGACTTAGGCATAAACCCAGTGACTTCAGCTGCTAAGCCATCTGTAAGAAATATGTGATTTTTGAATCATTCTTTAGTTGCTTCTGGGAAAATGGTGTACATTTGGGGGTAGAAGGGCCACGGATTGCCTTGTGGCAGGGTAATGAGCAAACGTTTCCCCACGTTGAACCACAGAGTGCTTTCTACCACAAAATAAAGGAGCCTGTGCCTTTCTCTTGAGGCCACAGCTCCTTGAGACACCTTCTAGCCTGTGGGATCATCTTGGAACACCAGGAAAAGGGACTGAGAAGTCGCACAGATATGCGAGCGTGTGCTTCGCCGCTGCTTTCAGGAGAGGCATTTCCAGGGCACTTGGCCTCTACTCCCATTGCTAAAGAGGCCATATTCTGAACTGTCATTTCTGATTTGGCGCATCAGGACAAGTAGGCAGCTGAGTGACTTAGTTTATTCCAAAACCCAGCAATGATAGGGTGAAAAACTCAAAGTGTCTTCGAAAAACCAATAGAATTGCCCAAATCCCTAGTTTCCATCTAGATACGAGGTCCAGTCTCTCATGAAGCTTCAGGGGCAACGTGGGTTGTAGTTTGCCCAGAGGTGGCCAAACTCAGTGTGGTGACCTTGTTTTTGTTACCTGCTTGGATGCACTGTTTGAAAAGAACAGCTTTAAATCCAAATGACAGCCCTGCCTTAGTTTAAAGCTAAAGTTCTCTTTTCTGCTTATTATGGATCTTTGATAAGAAATACAATTGCTGAGAAGTCTGTTTTGCTTGCTGTTTGCTACGAGCATTGTGAGGCCTTTCCTGAATGTAACCCGCTGTGTAGTAGAATGGGTTGTAAACCTTCCTAAATGTAGTCTGATATGTAATGGAATGAGTGATTGTACATAAACTAACCGGCATTTCTCGCTTCTGTAAACCTGCTTGCTTAGCACATTCCTCACCTACCCTACCCCCTTCCCCCTTCCCCCTTTGTTCCTCCCGCCACAAGTAACGGACAAAGCCTTCCCGCCAAAGGACGCCCAATCAGAGAACAACAAATGTCCTTACTTTAAAATCAACTAATCAGGCCCCTCATAATTTGAAACCTCCCCTGTGCTATTTGTCTCTGTCTATAAAAACGCTGTACCAACCCTGATCGTGGCCTCTTGCGTCACCGGCGACGAGTGCGCAGAGGACCAGGTTCGAACCTGCAATAAACGACCCTTGCCGCTTGGCTTTGACTTACGACTCTGGTGGACTTTTGTGGGAGGTTTCGGAACTTCGGGTCCAGTCTCTCATGAAGCTTCAGGGGCAACGTGGGTTGTAGTTTGCCCAGAGGTGGCCAAACTCAGTGTGGTGACCTTGTTTTTGTTACCTGCTTGGATGCACTGTTCACAGAGCATCCATTCAAAATAATACGGGTACTTATTATAAAGGTATAACGCGATAATTTTTAGTGGATTGATAGAGATGTGCTATCATCACCACAATTCCATTTTAGAACATTTCTCTCACCCCCAAACTTCCCTCCTGTCTGTTTGCAGTGAATCCCCACGCCTACTCCCAGCCCCAGATGTACAGATTATAGCGCTACAAAATGGCCGAAAAACAATCCCAAGAAAATTTTATCATGTATTGCTTTCCGCAATACCGATTGCATGGGAGGGGCGGAGAAAAATTTTCCCTTCTTGCCTTCTGGGTTCTTTGGCTAGTCTAACAGTCCAATTGGCACGGGACAGACTAAGAAATTCTGCACATACAGGAGCTCCATAAAAATGTGAGACCCAAGGACAAGCTGGACAGTTGTGCTTTCTATGCCGTTCTGAGCTAAGGATTGGGATAGGGGTCTGTCGCTTCACAGGGGAGGAGAATAGTTCACAGGAAGATGAGAAAAGCAGATGTTTGGTAAATCAGGTATTTGCCCTGCCATACAGGTAAGTCTTTCTCATTAAAAAAAAAAAAAAAAAAAAAAGAAAGTGATCTCTGGGAACAGCACTCTTTCCAGTACAGGCCTCCTATCTAAATCCTTTTAGGTAGTGAAGGGACTGATAAAGTTTATCCTGAGTCTGCTGGGCCTTGGTTGCCTTCAGCTCAAAACGGTCCACGTGCCAAAGTGACACATTTGGAGGTGGCATATTCTGCTCCCCTTGAGTATTTATTGTTAAAAAATAGTTGTAAAGCTAAAAAAAAAAAAAAAAAAAAAGCCACAGATCAGAAAGAGGAAGAAAGCGAGCAGGAGAGAGCCAGGATGGGGTCAGGAGACCGATCACTGGAGAAACTCCACATTCCAATGCTTGACCGAGAACACATATCCTTGACACTTAAAGCCCTGCAAAATTCTCCCCGGAAGCATCCAGTAGAGATGTTGAAATGTCGTAGCATTCAGGAGCAGATTCCATGTAAGTTCTTGCCAGTTCTGTAAGCAAGTGTCCCGGTAGGTCGTGGACTTGAATGTCTCTAGGCACCAAGGTCTAGTCCAAGCTAGCAGGCCACGAGATACCTCAAGTTAAGATCTGAATGCTTGTGGCAAAGCCTGATCGGGGTGTTACGAGGTGGAGTCCCTGGGAAAACGAAGAGAGTGAAGAGGAAGATGTTGTGATTTGACAGTGAAACAGACAAAAAGCCTGGAGCCGTCCAACCTCTAATACAAAGGAAAGCAAAGTACCGGAACAGCAACTCCAGCCAGTGGGGCAGCCCCTGTTTCAGGAAATGTTCATGATGAGTGAAGGTGCTTCAGCTGAACGTATTGATATAGTTGTCAAGTTCCAGCAAGAGGCCAGGGGAAGTATCTAGGTGTGGTTAGTACTATGGGGGCGATGGCATTTCTCTGACCAAGCAGGAGGCAGAGAGGATAAGCAACAACACATGCCCTGCCCTCCAGCTGGGGGTTCAAGGTACTCATTCTCTTATAGATTGGATCATTCTATCTTTCAGGGAGGCTTGGCCCAAAGAGGGGGATCTCCCTGGGAATGTGGGACCCTGAGCATCTATACAGAAGGTAAAGCAAATTCTTAGAGAGGTGGGAATGAGACAGGCAGTCTATGCCCCTTTCTCCAAAGACCCTGATGGGGCCACATTCACTGCAGGAATGGAAGTCAAGGTTCTCCAGTCTACCCCCAGCGCGTGATACGGACTCTGATAATCCATGCTGAGCTCAGTGTGGGACAGGACATTTATGATGTTGGGCAATCCACTGCCGATCTGGGGGAAACTGACAGATTCTAGGAACAGATACGGGCTGTGGGAAAGGCCCCAAATAGAAGGAAAGCTCACAAAGTCAAGATGCTACCCTAGGTGGCTGGGAAGGTTTAGTAAGAATAACCAGGAAGCAAATGTGTTGTGATCTTATCACTGCAGGTACCCCAGCTGAACGGATTCACCAACAACCCAACAGTGTGTTGGTTGGTCGGTAGAAAGCCTTAAAATCTGAACAGCAGCTTAGACTTGCCCCAGCTGCCCTTATAGTCAACAGCCTTCAGAGATATAGTCGTATTTGGGGCAAATGCCTTCCGCTCTCTGGGTATAGGACGCAGGCCAAAACTGCCTTTAGGTGAGGGTCATTGGAGGCGATCAGAGGCCTCATGTTGAGCTCACTGTTCACGGATCCTCCAGAAATAAACAAAACGTGATGGCTCTGGTGTATAACAGAGTTGAATGTACTCTAATACACGGTCGCCCCCAGAAGTTTTCTGGCCCCCCTTAAGTGCCATGATGGTTATGGACGGCAAACAGTTATGGTCAGGAAGGTCTTTCTGACACCGTAGATTGGGCATTCTCCTGCCCAGGCCCAAGAATGCGAGGTTTTTATTTCCAATACCAGAGAACATACTGGGTATTGTTCCCCTACAAGGTCAAACCCTGCAAATGTCTGTTGGTGAATTCTGCCTCCAGGTTAGAGTAATCAAACCAGTGGGAAACACCAACTGGGAGCTGGTAAGCCTGCCACCCACACAAAGAATAGTGACTTTCCAACAACATAAACAGCTTGAGAAGCCTAAGGAAATAAGAGAAACTTTCTAAGAAGTACATCGAGTATTGTACACCCTGTCCACGGGGCTTTCCACAACCTGTTATGGCTCAGACGTGGGGCGCCTGGGTGGCTCAGTCGGTCGAGCGTCCGACTTTGGCTCAGGTCACGATCTCACAGTTCGTGGATTTGAGCCTCCTGTCAGGCTCTGCGCTGCCCGTGCGGAGCCTGCTTCGGATTCTCTGTCTCCCTCTCTGTCTGCCCCTCCCCTGCTCGTGCTCTCTCTCTCTCTCTCTCAAAAATAAATAAACTTCACAAAATGATTTTAATTAAAAAAAGTGAAAAGCCAGATGGCTCATGGAAGATGGTGGTGGACTACCAAGAACTGAACAAGGTCGTGCCCGCCCCGCCCCAGGGCTGTGCCCAATGTTGCCACTATCTTGGCTACCTTGGCCATGGTCCTAGGAGCGTCCCATGCTGTGCTGAATTTGACAAATGCTTTTTTTTCCCAGTATATCCCTGGCCAATGAGACAAAAGAGCAACTTGCCTTCACATGAAAGGGGCAATAATGGATCTTTCAAAGTGCTTCCCCACGGTTATCTGCATCACCCCACCACAGGTCATAGGATGGTGGCCCAAGACCTGTTCGCGTCCTCCTTCGTCACATCAGTAAAACGGGGCCCATTACATTGTTGATAATCATGTTAACACGTACAGACAATCCAAGGCCCAGCCACTGTCACAAAGTTTTTGGGAGCCATCTGGTTGGGTGAGAAGCTGTGATTTATAAGGTGTAAGCCTATCCAACCCCCAAGGATGTGAATGAAAGAGGTGCAAGGCTTTGTAAGGATATGGGGGTTGGGGAGGACTTTTCTTCCCCACCCGACGCAGTGCCTCTGTCCCTCACACCACTTGTTGAAGAAAGGGCGTGTATGGGGCCGTAGATCATGGTAGGGAGCCATGTTTGAAAAGGCCAATACGCTTGTAAAGCAGGTTAAAGTTCTGGCATCTCCCAAGCAGGCTGCCGTTTGAGAGAGGCGTGTCTGTGACTCCAGAAGGTATGAGTTGGGCACTGTGGCAGAAACAACAGAAAAAGATAGCTTCCCCAGGATGTTGGTCTCAGCTCTGGAAGGGGGAAGGAGTTTGTTATACCCCCACAGAGCAACAGTTCATAGCGGTGTCTACAACGCTCCCCTGGGTAGAGCCTCTCGCTAATAAACAGCACATTGTGGTGGGAACTTCCCTGCCTATCAAGGGGTGGGGTGGGAATGCGTTCCAGCAACCCACTTCTGTTGCCGTTCAAAACCCCACTCTGACTAGGTGGCATGCCTATTTGTAGCAGAGGACCATCTTGTCAACCACCCCACCGTCTCCAGACATGTAGGCACTCCTCGGTCCTGCGGAGGATGTAGGTCCTCCAGGTACCCCTGCCCCTATTACTGTAGAGGCCCCTGCCACCCGTAAAGAGGGGGCAAGGGAAATTCCCACAGATACACTCCGTCCAGATGGGTTTAGCCGAAGCAATCCATCCACAAGGACTTGTGGTCGCTATTCAGTCCAACACTGACACCATCTGGACGGAAATAGGAACAAACCACAGCAACCAGCAGGCTGAACTCGGAGCTGTCTGGCTTTTCTGATCACTCATGACCGCTGGCTCTGAACCCTTTCTACGGACAGTTGGGCTGTGTTAAGGAGATTAACCCTATGGCTCAGACAATGAGAGGTAGATGATTGCGAATAAGCCTTCGTGGGGTTAGGATATACGAAAAGACGTTTGGGTCCATCTGCTAGAGCCAAAGCAGTTCTCACTGTTTTCCATGTCCCCGATCAAAAGGCACTGACACCCCCTGGCAGTCAGGAAGCTGGTGCCCTCGCTCCGGTACAAGTCCTGACAATGGATCCTTCAGCAGATGCAACGGATTGGGTTCATAGAAAGAGTGGCCACAGTAGTACCTGGATGCGATGACATATTGCCAAAAATGCCAGATGGCTCTCAAAGTACAGTGACTGTTAATGCAGTGACAGCATGTCCCGTGTGTTCTCAAGAAAGCCAAGAAGTCTGGGGTCAGCCATCAGAGTTCCCAGCCAGTGAGGGACTGGCAAATTGATTATATTGGTCCCCTCCCTCTGAGTCGGGGTTCTAAATGTGCCTGGGTTTGTGTGGACACTGCTTCCGGCCTAACCCAAGCTTTCCCCTGTCACCGTGCAAACCAGCCTGCCACCATTAGGGGATCAGAGAAGCTGAGTACCATGTACGGAAAGCTTCATCGAATAGACAGTGAACAGAGGTCACATTTCAAAGGTCATCATGTAGAAGATTGGGTCAAAGAATGTGACATCAGACGGAGGTTCTCTGTCCCCTCGAATCTGTAAGCCGCAGCATGGCTAGAAAGGGGAGATGGAATATTACAACAGCAGATTCCATTCCTAGTAGGTAAAACCACCTTGGCCAGGTAGACTAAAGGACTGCTCAGGATTTTTTTTTTTTTAATTTTTTTTTCAACGTTTTTTATTTATTTTTGGGACAGAGAGAGACAGAGCATGAATGGGGGAGGGGCAGAGAGAGAGGGAGACACAGAATCGGAAACAGGCTCCAGGCTCCGAGCCATCAGCCCAGAGCCTGACGCGGGGCTCGAACCCACAGACCGCGAGATCGTGACCTGGCTGAAGTCGGACGCTTAACCGACTGCGCCACCCAGGCGCCCCGACTGCTCAGGATTTAATACATTTGAGTGACCAATCAGTAGAGCCCATATGCCAGACAGAGGACCACTTCCCCGGGCACCCGGTTCTGCAAAGGTATGGAACTACAGGAGACAGCTATTGCCCTGACTGTCATCATAGATCAACGAGCCACGCTGTTGAGAACGCCAAGTGCCATCACACCTGGGAGATGACGTTGGCAATGGGACATCTTGATGGCACGGGTGAGTTACTTGACGCCCTGGGTGAGCGGCAACTCCTCAGTGTCCACGGGGATCCCGTTACCCTGCTGTAAGCCGGACCCGTTGAAATGCACTCTACTTGGACTCCCCTACACAGGGGAGAAGACAGCGGTCCTGGTCGGGCACATCCCACCCCCGGTCCACACTCCTCATGGGTGAGAGCAGTGCCTCGCAGGTACGGTACACACAACCTGGTCAGCTTCCTAAAGCTGCAGCCACATTAACTTCTCACGATCAGGCCGCAGGCGTAATTCTTATAGAAGAGGAAGACCTCCCCATACAATTTCCTCCGCAATATCTGTCTTTTTGACCTCAGACTTCTGCTGTTCCTGTGGTGCCCAGCCACGGGATGGGTGCCTGATGGACACACCTTTATACGGTAGACAAACTCGTAGGCCCAACAAAGAAATCAATTCAGTTGTCCGGTATGTGGACAGCCGCCCCTCTCTAGCTTGTCAGGATTGCCGTGATGGGTATCACCCCTCCAGGAAAGGGATTAAAAGGCCCCAAAGTGTTACGCTAAAGAACAAGCTAGGGCTAGCGCCCTTAGTTCACCTGATGTTACCAATACTGATCCAGAAACCGGGCCTAGGGCACGCGTTGCCAATGACACTGGGCACGGGTATTCTTTTTCTGTCAAACAAGCTAAAGGGAGCCCATAAGGTTGCTGGGCAGGAAAGCCCTAGAAATACCACCGTCAGAGCTGTGGATGGCTATGCTCAGACTTGGGATAGGTTTATGTGGCTTAATCTGGGTTATAGACATTTGAGCACCTGGGCACCCCTATGTTGGGAACAAAAAAATGACTCTAAGCAGAATCAAGCCAATTGTACTAGAAATATGGAATGGATACCACAAGATCAGTGTAGTCATTCTGTCATATTAAGGGGTAGTGACTGGGTCGGCACTGATTGGTTGTGCTGCCCAGGTATTTATTGGATGGCACCAAATCAAACCCACTGGTTGTGTGTCACACACCTTTGGCCACGGCTTCCACCTGGCTGGTTGGGCCATTGTACCCTGGGCTTTCCCTGAGGAAAGGGGACAATCTGCTTCATAGTAACAATAGCTGCTAACCTCTCTCCTTTTAAGGTGAGACGGGTACATTCTTTCACTGGTATGTTCATTTGGCTGCCATTTTTGTTCCCTCCATTGGCTGGAGGATGCCATAGCACATATAGAAAGAAGCCCTTAGTAAATTCGCTCAGCAAGCCCTGAATGACAGCCAACAAAGCCTATCCTTACTGAACACTGAAATGACCCTAATGAAAGAAAAAAAAAAAAAAAGCTGGGGGCGGCTGGGTGGCTCAATCGTTTAAGCATCGGACTTGGCTCAGGTCATGGTCTCACAGTTCATGAGTTTGAGCCCCGCATTGGGCTCTCTGCTGTCAGCCCAGAGAACGCTTCAGGTCCTCTGTCCCCCTCTCTCGCTGCCCCTCCCCTGCACTCTCTCTCAAACAAAGAGCTGTCCTCCAAGATAGGATGGTCTTGGACATTATTACCGCCTCGCAAGAAGGTACCTGTGCCATCATCCAAACAAAATGTTGTGTGTTTATACCTGATGCGTCTGCTAGAGTATCATCTTTATTAAATCATGTGAAAACACAAGTAAACACCCTGAGTGAGTAAATCCTCAGCCTAGGGGATTTCATACATCCATGGTCTGGATCATGGGGCTGGTGAAATCCCTTGCTGACCGACGAGGGCTCTTTGCAAAAGAGGGGGGAGCAGATGAGATTTATAAGCTGGTCATGACAGATGTAACCACTGGGGACGTCATTGAGAAGACACCAGCTCTGGTCGACCCGTGAGCAGGACCCCAGCAATGAGAGGCTCCCAGCTCCCTCCCATGTCCCTGGCATGAGTGTCCTCCTCTCTTTCCCTGCTCCCAGAGGCTGCTCCAAGGACACAGCCTTGAGATGGTGATGTGTTGAAAACGCCTGCAGGGTATAGGTGACTGAATCCAGTTAAGGCGGCTGTCTAAACGTTTAACCTGTGGCAGAAGGGTGTGGACATCTACTTGTCTTGTCGCCGCCCAAGACCAGCCTTGGGTGTAAGTTCCCTTTACTGATTAATTCCACCACTTAGCGACCTGAAGGGGCCTGCCTCTTTCTTTGGTCTCTCCCGCCTTCCAAGTACAGGGAGGGGCTGATTTCATATTACACCTGGGAAGGTTCTGGGGAGATTACAAACCAACACTATGGGGCACTAACAAGGAGCCCTAGGGCATACTGGGGACAGCACAGGCTTAGAAACCAGACAGTGCACTCGACTTTTTCCAGCAGTGTGACTTAGGTGAAGTCCCTTTACCCCTCTGATTTCTTGGTTTCCACAACAGCAAAGGAGAGATTGTAAATATACCAATGCATCCACATAAAAGAAAGCATGTTCGTGTTTGGCACATCGTTGGTGCTGAATACATGATCCTCATAATACAATGAATGCTAACCTTTAAAAATAAAAGTGCCAGTTACTTTGCGAGGAAAAATGGGTTTATTCAGAAATAGAGAATGGTAATTTGGGACAAGCAAGCTCTGGCAAAACCACAGGCAAATCTGGAGAACAAAGGAGAGGAACGTTCTCTTGTAGAGGAAAGGGGGAAGTTGAGAGGGGCTCTTATACACCAAAAGTCCGCTGGAGTGAACTGAGAGTTGGAAGTGTGGTGGCTTTTCATCGGCAGAGTTGTGACTGTCTCCCCTTGGCTGGGCTGTTGCTGGGCTAAAAACAAACAAACAAACAACCTTTCTTCTTCCCCCTGGGGTAGTGAAGTAGTATCAAGTCTTCTTCCTACTGGGGATACAAAGAGCTGAAGGTGGTGGTAGCGTAGGAGAGCGCCCCCTTCTGGCCACTCAACTCCATTTTATTTTTTTTTTAATTTTTTTTTTTTTTTTTCAACGTTTATTTATTTTTGGGACAGAGAGAGACAGAGCATGAACCGGGGAGGGGCAGAGAGAGAGGGAGACACAGAATCGGAAACAGGCTCCAGGCTCTGAGCCATCAGCCCAGAGCCCGACGCGGGGCTGGAACTCACGGAGCGCGAGATCGTGACCTGGCTGAAGTCGGACGCTTAACCGACTGCGCCACCCAGGCGCCCCTTTTTTTTTTTTTTTTTAATTTTTTTTTTTTTTCTCAACTCCATTTTAAATGAGGTTTCCTTTTTTAACATTAAAAAAAAAAATTTAATGTTTGTTTTTGAGAGAGAGCGCGAGAGCGAGCGAGCGAGAGCGCGCGCATGAGCAGGGGAGGAGCAGAGAGCGAGGGAGACACAATATCTGAAGCAGGCTCCGGGCTCTGAGCTGTCAGCATGGAGCCTGACACGGGGCTCGAACCCACGGAGTGTGAGATCATGACCTGAACTGAAGTCGGATGCCCGACCAACCGAGCCACCCAGGCGCCCCATAAGGTTTCCTTTTGTTAATTTTCACAATCATATCAAGACAGTGTGTAGGGAGTGGGCCAACTGAGGCTAGTTCGGGTGTGAGGTTTTAAGTCAGAGAGGTAAACAAGGATCAGTCCATAAATTTCCTTTCTGTGTCTTTCAGCACTGCTTCTCAGGATCTTAACAAAAAGAATTTTTCAGAATAAAATAGAAGTAATTAGTGCTAAAGCTTGAGCTTGGGTGTAAGGTTAGAAGTTTAGAAGTTAGAGTTTAATCCTAAGGGAGGGTTAAAACCAGGGGAAGCAGGGGCGCCTGGGTGGCGCAGTCGGTTAAGCGTCCGACTTCAGCCAGGTCACGATCTCGCGGTCCGTGAGTTCGAGCCCCGCGTCGGGCTCTGGGCTGATGGCTCGGAGCCTGGAGCCTGTTTCCGATTCTGTGTCTCCCTCTCTCTCTGCCCCTTCCCCGTTCATGCTCTGTCTCTCTCTGTCCCAAAATAAATAAAAAACGTTGAAAAAAAAAAAATAAAACCAGGGGAAGCACGGGAGTTCATGATAAGGGTAGGGTTAGAGATTTGAGCAATGTTAGGGTTTACAGAAAAGCAGGATCGTAATTACAGGTAATGTTCGGATTTAGAGTTAGGGTTAGGGTTAGTGTTAGAATTAATTATAACGTTAAGGGGAGGGATAGGATTACATATAGACATATTTAAAGTTAAGGATAGAAATAATGTTATAGGTAAAGTGTGAGAATATGGGTAGAGTCAGGATTAAATTGAAAATTAAATGTAGGGTTAACTTTTTTTTAACGTTTATTTATTTTTGACACAGAGAGAGAGAGACAGAGCATGAGCGGGGAAGGGGCAGAGAGAGAGAGAGGGAGACAGAATCTGAAGCAGGCTCCAGGCTCTGAGCTGTCAGCAGAGAGCCCGACACGGGGCTCGAACCCACAGACCGCGGGATCATGACCTGAGCTGAAGTCGGATGCTCAACCCACTGAGCCACCCAGGCATCCCGGTAGGGTTAGCTTTAATGGAAGAAAGCGGTCCCCTAATTTCCCTTCCCTCTGCCACATGGAAGCGCATGTAAAGATGTAGCATCTAACACAATTTTTTTCTTTTTTTCTGGAGTAACGATGATGAAAAGAGGTTTCCTGGCAACCCATATTGAACACGGAGTGTGAGCACAAAATGAGCATTTGCGTTGTTAAGCCGCTGAGACTTTGGGGTTGTTTCTTGTTGCACCTTAGTTGAGGCTGTCCAGATGGAATCGGAAATCTAAGAATCTTAGCGAGCTGTTGATTGAGCATACCTTCAGTAAGAAGAGAAATCACGTACAGAAACATTTACTGGCACGCCTTGTTTTATTGCATTTTACTGACTGGTGCAGACAGTGCATTTTTTTCCAAATTGGAGGCTCTGTGGTAACCCCGTGTCACGTAAGTCTACCAGTGCCATTTTTTATTTTTTTATTAACACCATTTTTCCAACAGCGTTTGCTCACTTCGTGTCTCGGTGTCACATTTTCGGTGATTATGACTCACTGAAAGCTCAGGTGATAGCATTTTTTTAGCAATGAAAATATTATTTATTTATTTAGATTTGAAAACATTTTTTTAAATGTTTCTTTATTTTCGAGAGATAGAGAGAGACAGAATGGGAGTGGGGGAGGGGCAGAGAGAGAGGGAGACGCAGAACTCCAAGCAGGCTCCAGGCTCTGAGCCGGCAGCACAGAACCCGATGCGGGGCTCCAGCCCAGGAATGGTGAGATCATGACCTGAACGGAAGTCAGACGCTCAACCGACTGAGCCACCCAGGTGCCCCTCTTTATTTATTTTTGAGAGAGAGAGAGAGAGAGAGAGAGAGAGAAACAGAATGCAAGTGGGGGAGGGGCAGAGCGAGAGGGAGACCCAGAATCTGAAGCAGGCTCCAGGTTCTGAGTTGTCAGCACGGAATGTGACGTGTGGCTCGAACTCACAAACCGTGAGATCGTGACTCGAGCCGAAGTCGGACGCTTAACTGAGCCACCCAGGCGCTCCAGCAATAAAATATTTTTGAAATGAAGACATGTGCATTGTTTTTTTAGACATTATGTTATTGCACCTTTAATAGACTACGTTATCATGGAAACATAACTTTTATTGCACTGGGAAACTATACAATTCATTTGACTCACTTCATTGCAATATTCCCTTTATTGTGATGGTCTGGAAATGTACCCGCAATATCCCCAAGGTATGCCTGTATTTCTTTTCACCTTCATTTGCCTGCATTTTGGCTCAAGTGAAAGCCAGGTCCTTTTGTGTTATTTATATAGGTACTGAACCAGGTGATGAATCTTTTTCATCCCGTAAATATACTATTTGTGACAGATACTATGCTACCCTGCCAAGATCCCACTTGCGGGGCTGAAGGGTTCATTCCCCCAGTGTTAGGATGATTGTGGACTGACAGCTTTTAGCTATAGGCCTTCCTTAAGAGTTGCCTCTGTTGAAAAGAATAGCCTGGCATGTGTGTGGATCCCAAGATCATTTCCCAGCAAGCGTCTCACACACTCCTCTCCACTTCAGGGTGTGCATCCCAGGGGGCCCAACCTATCTCTTAGAGCTATTTATGTTCATAAGTATGCTATGGGTCACATAACATTTGAGAGCCACTATGATGCCACCCACTTCTGCTGACATTGCCTATAGAAATACCTCTTTCTAGCATATTCCGTTGTCTAGGTGATATGGTGGCCTATGTCTAGCAAGAATATACAGGGAGAAATGGGCCTCAACCTTGGAGAAGGCACTGGCCCAGTTGGGAGCTGAGAAACTGTGGAAAATGTGTGTTTCTGCAGCAAGGAGAAACATACTGGTAATTGATGGCAAGATGCGTCTTTCTCTTCTCAGACCGTGAAACCTTCCAGTGCTATGGAACCAGGTGCTTCAGTCTTCCCCTGCCCACCCTCCGTTCCACACGGTAGTAACAACTCCCGTTCTGTGCCATCAGAAATTCTAGCCTCTCCCCATTGCCTCACTTTTGGGGAAGGGTAGTCCAACGTTTATGTCTGGACGCACTCTTAGGCATCAACCTAGTCTTTGTTGCAAAGGAATGAGGTGTTCCTGCTTTTTTCTCTGGGAACTGAAGTCAGGCCAGGATCATCTAGGCTCACTCATCATCAGGAAGGTATAAATGTTGAAAGAAAAGGCCAATGTATGTTGTCATCCCTGGTTCCGAGTGTGAGGGAACAGAGTGGCTTAGCACAGTGACCCTGATTCGAGAGGCATCCAAAGCCACGTGGAAAAGAGGGAAATTCAGGTGCTACATGACTGGAGACCCAAGAGTTGTGAGGCCCATTTTGGCAACCGGAATAGATAACGCAGTGCCCACAGGTACTGATCATGCTCAAAAGTTAGCTGTTGAATGTTGAGCAGCTGCTGAGTATTGGGGATAAAACCATCAACGAGCTAGACATGGTCCTAAGGTGCTTGGGTGGCTCAGTCGGTTAAGCATCCGACTCTTGGTTTTGGCTCAGGCCACGATCCCACAGTTCATGGGGCTGGAGCCCCGTGTCGGGCTCTGTGCTGACGTGTGGCCTGCTTGGGATTCTCCCTCTCCCTCTCTGTTTCTCTGTCTCTGTCTCTCTCTCTCTCTGCCCCTCCCCCACTCATGCTCTCTCTCTTTCTCAAAATAAATACATAAACTTTAAAAGAAAAGACAGACATGGTTCTTTCTGTTCTTGGGGAGCTTAGAGTCTGGTGGCAATAAGATAGTAATGAAACTTATCGCAAAGGGTATATGAGCCATCCCAGGCCACTCCTCGGATTGAGGAAGGGAGGATAACTTGGGAGCACAGTTATTCCGCTCACCAAGCATCAGTGGTGTTTGTTAATATTGTTTTGTTGTTCGCACCTCTTTTTTAAAAAATGCTTTTTTAATGTTCATTTTTGAGAGAGAGACAGAGTGGGAGCAGAGGAAGGGCAGAGAGACAGAGGGAGACACAGAATCTGAAGCAGGTTCCAGGCTCTGAGCCCGACGGGGGGCTCGAAACCCACAAACCGCGAGATCGTGACCTGAGCCAAAGTCAGGCGCTTACCCGACTGAGCCACCCAGGCGCCCCTGTTGTTTGCGCCGCTTAATTGTCTTTCCTCTGGTTTTGCCGTCTTTGGGTACATGCAGAATTAATCAGAAGAGTGATGTTTTCTGGTTCTGTTTGTCTTTTTGAACTTATTTTTTTAGGACATGATTTAATTGTCAAACGACATGAAGCGTCGTTTCATGTCTTCCTATCTTCCCCTTCAAAAGGCGCAGGGGGGGAAAAAGACACGTGACAAGCTAGCCAACATTTAATAAATTTAATAAATTAATAGGAAGTATCACAAAAACCTGGAATGGATAACATACAGGAGCCACGAGTAAGACAACACTTGGCAACCACTCGCAAAAAGTACCATTTGACAAAGGAGAAGATTTACAGGAAATAATATAAGGCAGTCTGTTGCACGTGTCTTAAACAGATATACATATAGAATATAGTACATCAAAATGATTTGTTTGACAGCAAATTCACCACGTTTACATTTATCACATGGAGTGTTGTTTTTTTTTAAAACATTTACAAAAGTTTGTAGATTTAACACTGAACTGTAAGATTTATATCCAAATGAGCATATTTGTTTCATACCAAACTGCACAGAACTTACGAATAGCACACGATTTGAGAATAATGACTGTGTTGGGTACTATGAAGTACTACTACTCGATGACATAAGGATTATTAACAAATGTGCTATAAGCTATTATCATTCAACTTATTGCTAGTGCTTTTGAAAATCTGTGGTTTGTATTTTTTTTTTCTTTGTAAAACATGTGCTACGAGCTTGCCCTGCTAGTTAAGAAATCAGATGTTTCCAATTTTCTCCAATAGTCACAATACTTCAGATCTGAATGCGCAGTCGTGTTAAGGACTGCTGAAGGATTTTCTCCAGTCCTGTTAAGATCACCTACTCTGTCCCGCCTCCACACAAATCGATGGATTCATGCAACATACACAGCATACATGAGGGACACCATGTGTATGTGCAGAACTCGTGCTTCATGCATGCTGGGTGTCTTCAGACATTTTCGTGTCAGTAAGAATTAGATCGTCTCGTTCAGTTTCTTATAATTGGTTTAACATGCGGTTCGACAGAG
This sequence comes from Lynx rufus, assembly GCF_022079265.1. Taxonomy (NCBI): domain Eukaryota; kingdom Metazoa; phylum Chordata; class Mammalia; order Carnivora; family Felidae; genus Lynx; species Lynx rufus. The sequence goes on along the minus strand of NW_025814833.1, from coordinate 10,609,898 downwards.
CTAGAACAGGCAGGTAGACTTGACTTTCATGTCAGATTTGGGCATGCTCAAGCGATTGACGGATATTCGGCAGTGTTGCTCATCGAGTAGAGACTGTACGAGTTTCCTCGAATACAGCAGCTCTCCCACTGCCCTGGTGGCAGACGGTTGGATTTATCTATGCTGTGTGTTGAGAACATCGACCAGGGGTTTTGGAAATTCAGATTCTGCCTTCACCAACCGAGAAGCACACGCTAAGGCGCGTAAGTAACTGTCAGGCATCAGAGATGGCGTCATGCATTCTTCGGGAAATTGATCCACAGTTGTGTGAAATGGACACACATGGAAAGATAGTCACTGGAAACGCTTGTATACTCGGAACACAGCATAGACTTGATGGTCTGACTTTAGCAGTGCTTGAAAACCTCTCACGGTTAGCAAACAAGTTAAATGGCGCTGAATTCTTAGAGCAGCAGGCCCACGAATGGAAACGATGGCCAACACTTATTGTGACACAACGCTATATTTTAACAAAGATTTAAACCTCTGCTACACAACTGCAGGACAATGAAGAGCTTTCCACTTTCACAAATTAGCTGCAGCCTCTTCCTGCACGAGAGCTTGGAAGGATCTGAAAATGAGATACATTTTGTTTAAAATCCGAATGGAAACTCTGTATTTCTGTTTTTCCCAGAGTTCAGTACAAGCTTGTTTTGTAATTACTTTTTTTTTTTTTTCACATTCTAAGGGCCTAATTCTGTAGTCCTTAATCAAGTAAAACTTCCAAGGTTTTGGTCACCTATGCTCTTCCTGCTCAAGTTTTACTCAAAAATGGACTGCTAAATTGGGTCCTATAGACAGAGGTACCGTAATTATGAAAATACTTTAATAAGGCTCAAAATGCAAATTTCACTTTGTGTGTAGCACACGAATTTCCAGGATTCGGAGATCAAAACCCAATCGACGTTGAATCCTGGATTGGGAAATAACTCTGGGATCTCATTCCCCAGTTTCATCACAGAATTAGGTATTTACTAAGGACCAGAATGAAGACGTTAATTCCAGTTTGCTTGGCATTGTAATCAGAATTTGAACATTGTCCTTGAGAAGTGAAAAGCTATTGGTGTATATATCTCGTATCAGCCTTCCACTTCCGTAGTCCTGGTCATCCAGCTGCTATGTTAAAAGACCACTATGTTTGGGGACGGACATTGCAGTAAAATACCAACACGACATTCTGACAATGTCAAATTTTGCCCCTGTATGTGACAACGAGGCTAAGTTCTACCTTTGACGTCGCGAATAGGTGTGATAAGGTCATCAGAAGGCAGAACCTATCTTACTACGTTGATGTGTGTAGATGAGCAGAGCAAGAGTTTAAAGCGTATATTTACTGTTAACCCGGGAAAAGAGTCCAGCGAATTGTCAATTTTGGTGTGGCTGAAGTGTAACCACTGTCCCCGTACATCATTCTGGTCTCACGCAAACGCCACCTGAGATGAACATCGACATTTCCTTATGCACAAAAGTGAGTGGGCGAGAGAGAGACAGAGAGAGGGGGGCGGGGGAAGGAGGGAAGGAAAGAGGGAGGGAAAGAAGAAACATCAACGTTTTACGCATCGAATAATCAAAATAAGTTATTCTCCATCTGTTATAAGCAGTAAATATAGAACCCTAAATCTCACTATTGTATGCATGATTGTAAAGTTGCAAAGCTATATACAAAAACACTTTTTTTTTTTTTTAAATCGGACGACGATATTTACATTAGGTATGACCGACAGAAGAATTAGAGAACCTTTTCCTACGTTGGTAGCTTTCCCGCAGGAAAGGCCTCTGCCGCTTCCGCACTGCTAATCACACACTGCTGATCCTTTCACTAATCACATTGGAGGAGTTAACCGGCAGCTCCAAGTTCTCTACCTGCATTTCTATACCGGGCTCCCGATCATCCGCTTTCTTAACCACCGGTTCGTTGGTGTGCCGGTAAATGTTAACGTTAAGCTCCCGCCCAGACAAAGCAGTGGCCGCGACCCTCGGGATCTGTCTGACCGGAGGCTTCTTCTCTGCCTTATAATTGCAGCGCAAATAGTTAGAGAAAGCCCTTCGGTAAATTTTGTTGAAAAGCGTGTACACCAGAGGATTAATGCCCGAACACACATAGCCAATCCAGACAAACACATTCAGAAGCTTCTCCATGAGCTTCTGATTACAGGCCTTCCCACACAGAACCGACAGAATATTGGTGATGAAGAACGGGCACCACATGACCAGAAACACAAAGAAAACAATGCCAAGGACTTTCGACGCTTTCCGTTCGTTGTTGATGGCTTGCATGGTGCCCCGGGGACGGCGCTCTTTCTTCTTCCTGCGGCGCGGGTTCGGGTCCTGGTTGGGGTTGGGAGCGCTCTCTTCCTCGGGGGGGTTCCTCTTGCAGCACTTGAGACAGTCCAGGCTTATTCCGGGCGGTTCCTCGACGTGGCCGTGCAGTAACATCAGGGCTTGGCGGCGGAGGACGTGGATCGTCAGGCAATACGTAATCACCATGATCGTCAACGGGATGAAGAAGGCGACGAAGGACCCGATAAGGACGAAGTTTGGGTCGTTCAGCACGCAGGTCGTGTTGTTGACGAACACTTTCTCTTCGTCTCTCAGTCCGATCACTGGGATAGGAACTGATACCCCTGGAGGAACAGAAGAAGAAGGGAAGGTCTTGTTACAGAGCACTGGAGAGCTGCGCGGGTTTGTACAGCCGCAGACATCCATCCAATCGCACTTTGCCGGAGAAAATTCCGAGCTGATTCTTTGTTGAAAGCTATTCATGGCCTGAGTTGCTAGGCACGTGAAAGAGAAGCAGGGGGGCCTCAGGAAATGGCAGCTTCTCTCCTGTGGGGAATGCCTTCCCCCCACATTTCTGTGCGGGAGGCAAGGAATTACCATTGTTGCTTGTGTGTATGAGTGCATCGTGTCTGCTTCCTTTCATTTCCAGCTCCCAGAACTGCGCTGGTGCACAGCGGGCACTCAACAATCGTTGAGTGGATGGATGCGTTACTTCTATACTCAATGTCATTGATAAATTTGGAGGTTCGTGTTGTTGGCATGTCATCTTCCACATGCAATAAAAATGATGCGCATGCCGCCTACGACACTCATCACAGCCTATCAGGGTTGGCCGGGCTGAGTTTGAGATGAGCTCTTTTTAAAAAGGTTTATTTATTTAGTTTTGACAGAGAAAGCAGGGGAGGGGCCAAGGCAGAAAGACAGAGAGAATCTCAAGCAGGCTCCGTGCTGCCAGCGAAGAGCCCGATGAGGGGCTTGAACCCACCAACGGTGAGACCATGGCTTGAGCCAAAATGGAGAGTTGGATGCTTAACCGACGGAGCCACCGAGGCCCCCCCTGTGTTTGAGATGAATTTTTAGCTCACTCCCGCCTTTCCTGAGGAAAGAGGGTAAGAAGAGGAAATTTTAGGTGTGAGTCCTGTGGAGCCAGAGCTTGGGGAGCTCTGGTTACTTGAGATGCAGAGAACAGGATGGCACCCAGCCGTGCTGCCGGGACGAGGTCGGACCGCTATGCGCAAATGCTCTATATGCAGAAACTGAGAGGGCTCTCTTTTCAGCAAGAGTTTCTGTGAGTCGCTGGGCATAAGCAGCATCATTTCAAGCACCAGAGGCAGAGTAAAATGCAGAGTTGGGAGAGACGCGGTAGTCTCGTTTCTGTCTAGAATTTCGAGCATTTTTTGTTTGCTTGTTTTTTAAATTTTTTTTTTCAACGTTTTTTATTTACTTTTGGGACAGAGAGACAGAGCATGAACGGGGGAGGGGCCGAGAGAGAGGGAGACACAGAATCGGAAACAGGCTCCAGGCTCCGAGCCATCAGCCCAGAGCCTGACGCGGGGCTCGAACTCACGGACCGCGAGATCGTGACCTGGCCGAAGTCGGACGCTTAACCGACTGCGCCACCCAGGCGCCCCTTGTTTGTTTGTTTTTTAAGAATACTGAGAGGTAGCCCTTGGAGGTAAGCAGCTCCATGAATAAACAGGCTCCCGGGTAGGAAACATCAACAAGGAGGTGGGAGTGGAAGGGGATCTTGTGCCTCCGTCTAAGGGAAAAGCTTGGAAATTTTCAGAAATCTCTCTGGTAGATCTTGAAGAGATCCTGCATCAATAAGTAGGGATAACTTGCAAATGAAGTTCAAGGGTTTTTTTTTTTTTAATATTTATTTATTTCTGAGAAAGAGAGAGAGAGAGAGAGAGCAAGCAGGGTAGGGGCACAGGGAGAGGGAGACACAGAATCCGAAGCAGGCTCCAGGCTCTGAGCTGTCAGCACAGAGCCCGATGCGGGGCTTGAACTCACGGACTGTGACATCATGACCTGAGCCTAAGTCGGAGGCTTAATCGACTGAGCCGCCCAGGTGCCCCTGAAGTTCAAGTTTTAATGTTAATTTATTCTCTCTCGTGTCCCCCCAGGACGTTGAAGCCTGGGAAAAGTCAGATTGCACTTTTAGGAACCTATCTGAGATTATTATTAGGCATCCCGGGCTGGTAGATATTCACATTATGAGCTGTGAGGGGAGACAGAAGTGCACTCCCAGAGATTGTTGCTGGCTTTACGGAACACATACAGAACTGTGACGGATCTGAAAACCGAAAATCCCTTGGTACAAGCTGTCCTAACAGCCTGCATCAGGTGGAGACTTTTGGCTGCATGACCAAAAGTGAAAAATGGTCAGCAGCTCTCTGCTAGAGCCCCCTGAGGACGTTGACTGGTGTTCACTCTCTGGGAAGACACGAGGAAGAGAGAGCACTTGGAAAGTGATCTGTCTGCCCTCTTCCTGAGATGCGGAATTTCTGAAATGATTGGCCTTTTGTTTCCCTAGAGAAAGAGACCAAGTGATGGTGTGAGAAGCAGTAAGAGATGTGACGAGGCTCTTTGTCACCAAGTTTGATGAAATGCATGGAGGAATTTCAACAGGCATTTGGGACTACAGACTACATGAGAGAACCACACAGGTTACATTTCTTGAGTTACGGAAAGGCAGGTACGCAGGTTGCCAGCTCTTAACGTTGGAACCTTTATTCGGAAACTCATAAATAAGAAGGGAGTCTTTAGAAACAGGGTAGATCAAGTGTGCCCGAAGGAAGCCAGTAGTGGCTTATCTTCGATGAAATGTTTTAGCGAAGGGTTAGGTCGCAGGAAGTTTTCTGGAGTTAGAGGAGTGAATAGGGAAGTAAGAAAAAAAAGGGAAGGACTTCTTCAAAACATAATTTACAAGAGAAAAAAACTAGAGGAAGAACCTGCAGAATAAGACAGTCTTAAAATACCTATCAAGCAATTACAATATGTGGCCCTTCTTGGAATCTCGATGCCAACAAACATTGAAAAGCGTTCATGACCCAGCTGGAAATTTTGAACCATGACTGGCCTTTCCATGATATGAAATCATTACTGTTCATTAATCTTTCAGAGAGATGTTGGTATGGTGGCTATGTAGAAAAAAAAGTTCTTTTATTTTTAGATATGCATACTGAAATATTTATGAAGTATTGTGATGTCTGGAATTTATTTCAAAATAATATGGAGGGGAAATGTGGATAGGAGTGAAACCAGACCGTCCATAAATTGATAAATTTGGGAGCTGGATGATGAATACATGAGTCTTTATTATATAATGCTACCTACTTTTGCAATCTTGAAAGCCTCCACAACAAAAGTTTAGTAATATGTTAAAAGTTAAGAAGAGAAAAAGAAGACATAAAGGCCCTTTCTGAAGCAGGCAATGAAATCGCCATTAGATCCCAGATCATAAAGTTCTCCAAGACTTACTGGCCATGCTAGGCTTGGAAGTGATTACTTCTAGAGCAAAAGACTCGGGGTCCTGAGTACAAACACTCACCACTTTGATATAACTGTAGGAAAGAAGGCCCTTTTCTCACAAAGTGCTGGGAGGGGAAAACTCATATTTTCTTAGGATCCTATAGCAAGACCAGAGGGGGTTTGGGGGAACTGCTCCCCTTCCAACCTCTCCCCTCTCGCACCCTTTTCCCCCAGCATCTTGGGAACTAGAGCTTGAGGCTAGAGACTTGATCTAGGGAATTCACAGTCACTCTGGAGGAATCCTGATAAGGGCTGAGAAACCTACACTCAGGAAACAAATGCTGGACTGGTGATTCAACCCCCTACAGGAAAGGTCACTGATATTATACATGTAAACTGTATTATCTCAATTTGGTGAAAGACTCTGTAATACAGATATTTTTTGGCCAAGTAGCTTAACCGCTTTACCAAATTTATGCCATTATTAATTATCTTTTTCTTTCTTTCTTTTTTTAAAGCAACCATGAATGCAGTCAACAAAACAAGAAGAAACTCAAGGGTTTTTTTGATGATATCTGGAAATCATAAATAATAGCAACAAACGAAGCAGCATTAATAACAACACACATTGCACAGATTATCTTATTCCATACTTAAAAAAAAACAAAAAACTAAAGATATGTGTCAGCAGTTCTCAAAGTGTGGTTCAAGGACCTTGGGGGCCTCTGAGATTCTTTGAGAGGGTTTGCTGGTCTACGGCCATACCACCCTGAACGCGCCCGATCTCGTCTGAGAGGGTTTGCTAGGTTTCCTTTTTCCAACTCTTTGTCTTTAAAACTGCGTTTTCTTCATAAACTTTAATCCAAGCAAAGCATCACAAGGTGAATGCAGCTACACGTATGAGAATTCAACTGTCTTTCCATAAAACTAAACACGGGAGAGGTGTTCAAAACTGCAAAACATAGTTTTCATCAAAATGTTACTTAACGTTAACATTACCAGGGTTCATTCTTGTTATTTAAAGGGAAATCGTTCCTAAATAGTTTAAACATTTCTCAGGTTTAATTGCAAATACAGCAAGTATCAGTAGCTATAATCCACATAAACAAAAGCTTTTTGGGATCTTCAATTATTCTAAAGAGTATAAAGTGGTCCTGATACCACTGAGTTTGAGAACTGCTGTTCTGTGTTAATAGCTGAAGTTACTTAAACCCTGGAGAGTTAAGTTCAGCAAATGTGTAAAGTCTTTCTCATACTTTAAATTTGTCCATCGGTAGAAATTCAGGGGATAGTATAATGTCAGGTAAATATAAACAATATCGATAATAGCAATGAACTTCATGCACTATCTTATTCATTCTTGCAAAAATTCTGAAAGGCACATGTTATTGGGTGAAGTTAACTTCAGAAAAATTAAGTGATTTTAGTAAGTATAATTGGAGCAGTCTCTGATATTTTTATTTCTAAAACCTTTCAGTTGGCCAAGGAGAAAGACTGCTTCCGATTTGTCACACACCAAGTCAAGTATTTTATGAGTATTGTATACTTTCATGTGTTACCTTACTCTGTGCAGGCAAAAACATAGAAAGAAGGAATTATTAACGAGAGGCAAGGAATCTTTCTGAAATTAACTTCAATGAATCTTTATCAATCTTCTTTAGAATTCTAGAAACAACAAAGATAAATTATCACGCATGTTCTGCTGAAAATGTCAAGTACTACTCCAACCAATCAGCTGGCAAATATTTTGCATGCATTATCTCATTTAGCTCTCAAAACACTCTGAAAAAATGATTATTATTTATTAAGCTTACTGAATCTCAGAGAGACAAGAATACTTTCCGTAAACATATAGGGTCTTAGCACTTTAAAAATGTTGAATTCGGAAACAGTTATAGTTCAAGTCTTTATTAAAAATATCATTACTGCTACTAACTACTCTTATCATTCACTGAGTACTCCCTGACTCTCGTGTTTTAGCTGCATCACATACTTTTCATGCATTATCTCATTCCAACCTCATAAAAGCCATAAAATAACTTGGTAAGATCATTTACTTCAAATAAGGCAAGTAAATTCAGAAAATGTATAAACATGTTCACACTGTTTTGGAAAGCCTCGAATTCAAGCAACACAGATCAATTCTCTTCGAACTATCAGATAATAATACCATATGCCAATGATTCTTAGATGCACAATTTCTTTCAGATTTTAATGTCTTTGAAAGCATGATGTGTCTTAAAACTGATAGTCTCTTACAATTACCGTCAGCTGGTCAGTCATCGCTATGTAGTCGTCAATGCAAATACGTTCACATGTGTGAATCTGGTCTGAAAAACTTCTTTTAATCTCTTCTGGTAAGATCAAAATTATCAGAAGCACAATTTGCAAAATGGGTATCAGCAGCATGGTGGTAATTTAGTGTGACTGAAGAATTATGTCAAAGCAGGCAAAGGGATGGAATGTTCTGAAGAAGGTATCAGCAGAGTCAAATGCCCCAGAGAAGTCTAGAACTTAAAACATTGCCTCTGTCTTTGAAAATGATTGTCAAACCTAAAAAGAGGGGCGCCCGAGTGGCTCAGTCCACGAAGCATTCGATTCTTGATTTCGGCTCAGGTGACAATCTCACAGTTCATGAGATCAAGCCCTGTGTCCCTGCGTCCGGCTCTGCACTGACAGCATGGAGCCTGCTTGGGAATCTCTCTCTCTGTCCCTCCCCTGCTCCCTTGCTCTCTCTCAAAATAGACATACATTTAAAAACAAAAACATGGGAATGCAAGCTGGTGCAGCCACTCTGGAAAACTGTATGGAGATTCCTCAAAAAACTAAAAGTAGAACTACCTTACGACTACTAATTGCACTACTAGGCATTTACCCAAGGGATTCAGGTGTGCTGTTTCAAAGGGACACATGCACCCCCATGTTTATAGCAGCACTATCAGCAATAGCCAAAGTATGGAAAGAGCCCAAATGTCCATCGATGGATGAATGGATAAAGAAGAGGTGGTGTATATATACAACGGAGTATTACTCGGCAATCAGAAAGAATGAAATCTTGCCATTTGCAACTACGTGGATGGAACTGGAGGGTATTATGCTAAGTGAAATTAGTCAGAGAAAGACAAAAATCCTATGACTTCACTTATATGAGGACTTTAAGAGACAAAACAAATGAACATAAGGAAGGGAAAAAAAATAATATAAAAACAGGGAGGGGGGGCGCCTGGGTGGCACAGTCGGTTAAGCGTCCGACTTCAGCCAGGTCACGATCTCGCGGTCCGTGAGTTCGAGCCCCGCGTCGGGCTCTGGGCTGATGGCTCGGAGCCTGGAGCCTGTTTCCGATTCTGTGTCTCCCTCTCTCTCTCTGCCCCTCCCCCGTTCATGCTCTGTCTCTCTCTGTCCCAAAAATAAATAAAAACGTTGAAAAAAAAATTAAAAAAAAAAAAACAGGGAGGGGGACAAAACAGAAGAGATTCTTAAATATGGAGAACATAGGGTTACTGGAAGGGTTGTGGGTGGGGGGGATGAGCTAAATGGGTAAGGGGCATTGAGGAATCAGCTCCTGATATCACTGTTGTACTATATGCTAACTAACTTGGATGTAAATTGAAAAAATAAATTAAAGAAAATGAGGAGGTCCCTGATGATTATAGAGACAACAATTATAGTGGAATAGTGAAAACAGATAAATAATGAATGGTGATACAAAAGAGGGGAGAGAGTTTATAGAATGAATTTCCTGGAACAAATTAGCCAACACCAAAATGAAAACATTCTTATAAACTGGAGGGCTATTGTCAGTAATTCAACTTCTTATTAAACTCAAAGGCAATCTCAGAGGCATCTATTTTCATGAGCTGTTCTTCATGGAAAGGAATTTTTTCGAGGACACTTGGGAGGATCACACAATGTCATGCTGACATGAGTGGTCCCTTGCCTGGTGGAGTAATGAGTCTCTTGCACATGGGAGTTGATAGCGTGCTGTGGTACGTACATCACTATGAGGTCCGTGCAGTGAGAATGGTAAGAAATTCAGAGTCAGGTTCGGAGTCGATGTTGAACTTCAAGGGTTTTTTAGCTTTGAGAAGAGTAGGGACAGGGGTACGTGTGAATAAAGGTTAAGGATTGCAAAAGTAGGGGCAAGGAGAACGGAAATGACTTTGAGGGAAGTTGAACTAAAAGAGGAAGACTGTAGCAGGAAAGCAAGAAAAGACAGGCCAGGAGCCTGAGGAACGAGAGGAATGTTCAGGGCTTGTGAGATACACGTGGATGAGAATGTGTGGAGAGGTGGGTGGGGAAGGTCTTAGGATTTAACTGCAACATGGCTGAGGGCATGAGGAAGTGAAATCGGAGATAGCACTGAAATAGGACCGCATTACTACCAAGAGGTAGCAGAATGTGCCATCGCAAAATATGTCTCTTTGGCATACGGATCATTTCAAGTTGATTATTTTGAGACGTCACAAACACAGAAGAAGCTCTGAAAAAGTAGAAGTTATCCGTGCTCATGGATTGGAAGAATAAATATTGTCAAAATGCCAATACTACCCAAAGCTATCTACACATTCAACGCAATCCCAATCAAAATTGCACCAGCATTCTTCTCGAAACTAGAAGAAGCAATCCTAAAATTCATATGGAACCACAAAAAGCCCCGAAGAGCCAAAGTAATTTTGCAGAAGAAGACCAAAGCAGGAGGCATCACAATCCCAGACTTTAGCCTCTACTACAAAGCTGTCATCATCAAGACAGCATGGTATTGGCACAAGAACAGACACATAGACCAATGGAATAGAATAGACACCCCAGAACTAGACCCACAGACGTATGGCCAACTAATCTTTGACAAAGCAAGAAAGAACATCCAATGGAAAAAAGACAGTCTCTTTAACAAATGGTTCTGGGAGAACTGGACAGCAACATGCAGAAGATTGAAACTAGACCACTTTCTCACACCATTCACAAAAATAAACTCAAAATGGATAAAGGACCTGAATGTGAGACAGGAAGCCATCAAAACCCTAGAGGAGAAAGCAGAAAAAAAACCTCTCTGACCTCAGCTGCAGTGATTTCTTACTTGACACATCTCCAAAGGCAAGGGAATTAAAAGCAAAAATGAACTACTGGGACCTTATGAAGATAAAAAGCTTCTGCACAGCAAAGGAAACAACCAACAAAACTAAAAGGCAACCGACGGAATGGGAAAAGATATTTGCAAATGACATATCGGACAAAGGGCTAGTATCCAAAATCTATAAAGAGCTCACCAAACTCCACACCCGAAAAACAAATAACCCAGTGAAGAAATGGGCAGAAAACGTGAATAGACACTTCTCTACAGAAGACATCCAGATGGCCAACAGGCACATGAAAAGATGCTCAACGTCGCTCCTCATCAGGGAAATACAAATCAAAACCACACTCAGATATCACCTCACGCCAGTCAGAGTGGCCAAAATGAACAAATCAGGAGACTATAGATGCTGGAGAGGATGTGGAGAAACGGGAACCCTCTTGCACTGTTGGTGGGAATGCAAATTGGTGCAGCCACTCTGGAAAACAGTATGGAGGTTCTTCAAAAAATTAAAAATAGACCTGCCCTATGACCCAGCAATAGCACTGTTGGGAATTTACCCAAGGGATACAGGAGTATTGATGCATAGGGCACTTGTACCCCAATGTTTATAGCAGCACTCTCAACAATAGCCAAATTATGGAAAGAGCCTAAATGTCCATCAACTGATAAATGGATAAAGAAATTGTGGTTTATATACACAATGGAGTACAACATGGCAATGAGAAAGAATGAAATATGGCCCTTTGTAGCAACGTGGATGGAACTGGAGAGTGTGATGCTAAGTGAAATAAGCCATACAGAGAAAGACAGATACCATATGGTTTCACTCTTATGTGGATCCTGAGAAACTTAACAGAAACCCATGGGGGAGGGGAAGGAAAAAAAAAAAGGGGGTTAGAGTGGGAGAGAGCCAAAGCATAAGAGACTCTTAAAAACTGAGAACAAACTGAGGGTTGATGGGGGGTGGGAGGGAGGGGAGGGTGGGTGATGGGCATTGAGGAGGGCACCTTTTGGGATGAGCACTGGGTGTTGTATGGAAACCAAGTTGACAATAAATTTCATATATTGAAAAAAAAAAGAAAAAGTAGAAGTTACCCTTTTGTTAGAGAAATTTGCATTCGTAAAGGAAATCTGCCCATCTAAGCTCCTTCCTCTGTGCACCAGGAAGAGCAGGATGACTAAATCATTTGAAAACACTAAGCCTATATTTAAAGTCCAATAATGTGCTTACGTTGTTAGGGGTGAAAGCCGGCAAAGTGGAAGAACTTAAAGATACAAAAAAGAAAAGTAACAGGTGATGGAGTAAGGTCCCTGAGGAGGCAAAGTCAGAAACAACTGGAAGTTACACTAGGAATTAAAAATGCCTGTTACTTTCTATTGGAAGAGATGATAGTATGAATGGGTGGTAGAAATGATCAAGGCTTACCTGAAAAGGTAAAAGAGGAATTAACTAGAAAGAAGAAATAACTGATAGATGGCAAAAGAGCCGAGTTGTTAACTTGATGTACAAAATGATTTAAGTGGATATTTGTTGATTCTGTGAAGCAATGAGAAATAAGGAGAGTGAATGTAGTTAGATGAATGGAGATAGTAAGGTTTTCTTAAAAAGAAAAGAAGTTGAACACTCTTCTGTGTTGCCGGGAAAATATTTAGGAGGGAGAGTTTGGAGACTCAGGAGAAAAAGACAATGGGCAATGGAACAAGGGTCTGAGAACCTGAGAATAAACGGACGGCTGGGTCCCTAGGCAGAAAGTGAACGCTTGGGTAGAAGGGGGCCTCGGGTCTCTTGTAACGGGTAAGAAAGATATTATTATGCAAAGGAAAGAAGAGAGTCTAAACTAAGGGAGAAGTAGGAAGGATTAAGCGAAATAAACCAATTTTGTGATATTTAGGAAGTTCCATCAATAAGACATGGTGATTGATTGGCTAGGGGATGTGAGGGAGAGGAAAGAGTCAACAAACAATTGCAGGTTTCTGGTTTGTGTCCTCAGGTAGATGGGGTTGCCACTAAGCATAGGACCATAGGTGAAGGAGCAAGATTGTGGCAGGGAAGGTAGTGGACTCTGGATTGTGTCAGGTTCGAAGTCCGCATTGAGGATCAGTATGAAATTCTATGTGAATATAGGTGTTTAGAACTCAGGAGACAGGTGTGAGCTGGGGACAGGACTTTTCTTATAAGGGGAAATTATAAGGTCGTGATCTTTTAAGAACTGTTGTGGAAAGAGAAGGAGGATCAGAAAAGAATCTAGGGCAAGGGTTCTAAACCTTTTTGTAACTATAGACCTCCTCTCAGAATAATGTGTTTTTTAAAATATGATTTATTGTCAGAGCAATGTTTTTGAATGGATAAAACAACACAGGGGATTGCAAAGGAAACAAAATTCGTTTGACGTTCTGCTGTCAAACATTAAAGCTAAACTTCAGAGACGGCAATATATGTGCTTTCTGATTAACACGTTAAATATCGAGGTCTAGTTATGGATCAAAGAGCTACTGAAATTTTGAGATAGGGACCAGCGTCTACCATATGTTCAGATATCTGCCGGAACTGAATGTGATTTTCAATTATCTGTGAGTCCTATTGATGATAATAATATAGATACTGCAAATTACCCTTCTGGTTTGTTGCCTACATTTGTAATCGGAGTAAACCCCCAATTTCCATTATAGGTTAGGCAAAATAAAGATGTTAACCTTTTGCACCATCAAAATTTACACATTCCCAGTTACGGTCGTGATGTAGTACCTGGTATCAGAATCAGATTTAACTTCTTGCTATAAGAAACTATAAAAAATGCTAGGAAAAAGACTCTCATTTTCTAATAATGGTGGGGTAGTTTATAGAAGACCAGCACTCGTGGTAATGACAATCATAAACTGTGAACAAAAACCCCAACATGTGAAGGTACACGAGAGTGAGCAAAAAGCATGTAGAAATTACAGGGGAAGCAGCTATTGAATGAGGGAGACATAGTGTTTGAGCTCCAAATTTGTATGTTTCTCCCCCTGAGGGCATTCTCCAGCCTGGAGGTTAGATCTCAGAGCAGAAACTTGCGGTGGAATTGAACTGGGAGTCAGAGAACAGGCCAAGATCTGCAGAACAGCTGGGGTTTGGAAAGTGCAGTCAGAGAAAAGGACAAAGCCACGGGGAAGAGGGGGCTTACGATTTCAATACAATGTTCCCTCCCGTTGCTTTAGGACACTTGAATCCTTTGTGTGTGAGGTTCCAAGGAGCCTATGGAGCAAGCAACATTTGAAAACATGAAAGTATTTAATAAGGATTTCTACGGTTGTCTATGGCAGAGAAAACAAAGTTGGGAGTTGGCATCACACCATTAGAAAAGCTTAGTAAAGACCTCGCCCTTTCTCTTATACTCAGGAGGAACATGCCTTAGGGGAAAAAGCATTTCACAGGACGAAAGGATTTGCCCTAGGGATAAAAATTAGAGCGTTTAAAACCCTGAGCCTACCATAAAAAACCAAAAACAGTGCTTCTGTAAGAGTATATTTATAACATGACTAGATATACAAGAGAGACAGAAAAATGGGACCCATAATAAAGAGGAATAAACAGAAAAATGCGACCCACTATAAAGAGGAAACTGGGTACATAGAAACAGATCCCCACGGGATCCAGATGTTGGAATTGACAGACAAAAGCTTTAACAGATAAATATGGTAATAATTTATCAGAAAAGATAGACATGTGGTGGTAGAGATGGGAATTTCAGGATAGATGTGGAAACTAAAGAAAAGAAATCCTGCATTAAAAAAAAAATCACTATTTAAAATTAAGAAAATTTGATGGATGGGATTAGTAGTAGAAACAAGGGTCAATGAACCTCAGGAAGGTCAATACGTATCATCTAAATTTAACCACGATGGGGGCGCCTGGGTGGCGCAGTCGGTTAAGCGTCCGACTTCAGCCAGGTCACGATCTCCCGGTCCGTGAGTTCGAGCCCCGCGTCGGGCTCTGGGCTGATGGCTCGGAGCCTGGAGCCTGTTTCCGATTCTGTGTCTCCCTCTCTCTCTGCCCCTCCCCCGTTCATGCTCTGTCTCTCTCTGTCCCAACAATAAATAAAAACGTTGAAAAAAAAATTTAAATTTAACCACGATGAAAAAAGATTTTTAATTTTTTTTTTTAACGTTGATTTATTTTTGAGACAGAGAGAGACAGAGCATGAATGGGGGAGGGTCAGCGAGAGGGAGACACAGAATCTGAAACAGGCTCCAGGCTCTGAGCTGTCAGCACAGAGCCCGACGCGGGGCTCGAACTCACAGACGGCGAGATCACGACCTGAGCCGAAGTTGGCCGCTTCACCTACTGAGCCCCCCAGGCACCCCTGAAAAAGGATTTTTAAAAATTGGACTTAGGTTTCCAGCCATGGCAGAGTTCTTGGTAGTACACAAACAACCATAAAACTGGACAGAAAATATATATGAGACTATTGTTTTTAGGCATTTAGAAATAATGTGTGTAGGACTGTGTTTTTTAAGATAAGAGAAACACATGAGGTAAGTCCTATATTCACCTTCTTTATCTGGAGATAATTTTTTGACTGCGTCACAGGGAAGGGAACCCCAAGTAGGGATTGGCTGTCTTGTTTAACTAAGGAAGCAGAGATCAGAGTTCAGGACTGTCAAAACACTTGGAATTTCTCAGGCGAGGTATAAGAGAAGAGACACCTATGCAGAAGGGGAGACCAAGAAGTACTTGTAAGCATACGCTCCAGGTACATGGTTGAGAGCTAGGTCACACACACACAGGTGAAATTCCATGAGGCCCAGCAGTGAGTGGCAACGATGAGGACAAATATACTCGAGGTCACACAGTCTTACAAATTGGAGTCCGGCCCAACTGCCGGAAGCCAAGCTATCCAACCAGCCTGATGGCAGGGCCCGGGCAGTGGACGGATCGGGACTGCATGGGAGGCCCACCGAAAGTGAAGCTTCTTGTACTCCTGCTTTTATGTAATTTGGCCTTAGCGTTGGTCAGGGCAGCCCCCCCTACCAATGAAAGTACCTGGGGAATTTGTCAATTGGGGAGTTGCCCACGACAGCCCCCCCCCCCCCACCCGGGGAAAGAACCACTGGGGAAAGAAATAAGATTCAGCAGGGAAATCATGCAGCCCTACATCCAGCCCTTGCCACCCCCTATAAAGACTCCTCTACCTAAGGGAAGGATAGCCCCATAATTTCCTAGCCAAGGAGGGGGATAAATGGGTTCGAAATCCCCACTCCGGCAACAAAAGAGTATATCTATGGATACAAGTTACTCCAACCCCTAGGCCCACTTGGCCCCCAGGAGGCATTCCAGATGATAACTGGACCTCGTGGGTTAAGGTACAGAATGGTTCATTAGTTCCTGGGTATACATTGTCTCTCTGGGAACGTGTAAGGCGTGGGTTCCCAGGGCCCTCTTGGCTCCCTCCCGGGACGCCAGACCAAAGCGAATACTTTTGTTCCTTGTACCGCAAATGGTTCCAAGGAACAATTAAGAAATCACGTCCCTGTAAACATTCCACTTGAGGTGTTGAGAGCTAGATGACCTTGAAAGGGCAGGAGGGAACGTTACAAGAAAATAACTATGTTGTCCCTTAATGGGTGACTACACAAAGGAACATTTTTAGAATTAGGTAATGCCCGAAAACATAGATGACGCACGCTATAAGGAATTTGCTAACAAATATAATGCCACGCTTGCCACAATAAAGCGGCCAGCCTAACACGCTGCTGTTGTCTGGGTCCATTTGTCATTTTTGCCGACGCCGTTCATCCTTCGGGAGCCCCTGGACCTGCTGGGGCTGGACCCTGGCACCCAACCAGAATGAAGAGACCCCATTACCTCATCACTAACATCTTGAGGATTCAACAGAAACAAAACAAAGAACATACTTAGGAGTAAGGGTCATGTCCTTAAAAGATGCCCCATAATAAAACCTAAAACCAAACCTCAGTAGGATCAGGAAGAACAGAAGGAAATTTATAGCATGCCAGCTTGACATTCAATACTCTTTTTTTTTTTTTTTAATTTTTTTTAACATTTATTTATTTTTGAGACAGAGAGAGACAGAGCATGAACGGGGGAGGGTCAGAGAGAGGGAGACACAGAATCTGAAACAGGCTCCAGGCTCCAAGCCGTCAGCACAGAGCCCGATGCGGGGCTTGAACTCACGGACCGTGAGATCATGACCTGAGCCGAAGTCGGCCGCCCAACCGACTGAGCCACCCAGGCGCCCCTCAATACTCTTTTAGAAGAAAACAATGCCTTCTAGACTCTTTGTAATGCATCATCTACAGTGCCCTTCATAAAGTGAAATATAGATAAGAAGAAGTAGGAAATTACATTAATCACAAAAAAGGCAATCAATAAAAACAGACTTCCTATACCACCTACTGTTGGAATGATCAGATAAGAATTTGCAGCCACTGTTATGAAAAGAAGATGTTGAAGGACTTAAAGCCAAATATGGCCCTCATGAGTAAAGAGATGCTGAGTCTTGGCAGAGTCGTGTCAATTATAAAAAAGAATGGAATGGCAGTTTGGGAACTATGAGGTAAAATATATGAATGGGAGCGCCTGGGTGGCGCAGTCGGTTAAGCGTCCGACTTCAGCCAGGTCACGATCTCGCGGTCCGTGAGTTCGAGCCCCGTGTCAGGCTCTGGGCTGATGGCTCGGAGCCTGGAGCCTGTTTCCGATTCTGTGTCTCCCTCTCTCTCTGCCCCTCCCCCGTTCATGCTCTGTCTCTCTCTGTCCCAAAAATAAATAAACGTTGAAAAAAAATTAAAAAAAAAATAAATAAAATATATGAATGAAAATTAAACTGGACAAATTTTATAGATGATTGGAGATGGCAGAAGAAAGGAACTACAAACTTAAAGACACTCAAAAAAATTAATTGGAAGAAGTCGGGTGGGGGGGCTAAGTAGTAGGAGAACCCTAGGCTGCCTCATCCCTCTAACACAGCTACATAACTACTAAGTCATTCTGAATACCCAAGAAACTGACAGAACAAACTGCACAACCACAAGGAGAGAAGAGACCACATCAAGGAAGGTAGGAAGTGTGGAGACATGGTTTGGGGGAGAAACGGATCATGGATGCTGTGGAGGGGAGGGAGCCATGGTCGCAGGGAAAGGCAAGAGAGAGAGAAGTACATAGGGATATGCACAAAGAGAACACTTCCCAAAGCCATTGGCTGGGAAAATGGAGGGGCTGATTTTCATAAGTTTTTACAACCAACGGGATTCAGAGACTGGAGTTTTAGAGGTGATGGGGTTGGCCGGGATAGAGTGCTGAGGGCACTGCCCTGCTCCCGGAGAGAAGGCAGGCGGGCAACCCTGGGGTAGATGGTGTGATCTGAGGATTGCCTAAGGGACACGGAGAGAGGCTGTTCACTCATCTGTGAGAGGTGGTGTTTGCAGAGATACTGCTCCAGGAATAAAGGAGCTGGTGGGAGCCATTTCCATCCTCTGCCCCTCAGCATAGGTGCGGACACACTGGCTGAGGGCAGCTGGTTGTTTAGCCAGCTTCCTCCAAACCCCACGCCCCTTGCCCTCTGGCGTGACTACTCTTTTTAGTCACACCTGCATCCATCCCAGTGTGGCAAGACCCTCCCTTAGAAGACCAGCACGTCCCTAAAGTTTGGAGTTTTAAAAGTCAGTCGGCTTGGCTGGGAGAGAGCCCAAAGGGCACAGCGCTGTTCCAAGCAGGCAAGCAACTCAGAGGCAGACCGCTTGAAACAAGCCATCTGAAAAACACCTAGGGTGCATGGGGGGCAATTACTTGCTCTTCCGGGAGTACTTTCCTAAGAGCAGCAGGCACAGAGACCCCTCTCTGGGGAGAAAGAAGCTGGCTGGTACCACCTCCCTCCCCTGCCTGTCAGCATAAACCAACTTCAGTAAATAGCACAGTGTCAACACTGGCTGCCTAATCTGCTTGTGCCGAGTCCGTCCCACCCCCCATGCTCTGCATATACTCAGGCAAGTGTGCCTAAGGACCATCTAAGCAGGCCCCTTCCCCAGAAGATCAGCAGAAAGCCCCATACGCACCATGTCTTCTGACCATAGAGTTCTGCAAGGCTTCAGTTCTAGTGGAAGTAGCATCGGGTCTCATTTAACAAACAGATCAGATCACACCTGGTTAAAACTTGCCACACTCTGGCCAAGGTCCAAATACTGCCCACTGCAAGCAAGGAAAGCCTCTGCAGATGACTGACATGAGAGATAGAGCAGCCAAAACATAGCAGCAGAGTGCATGCAGTACACATCAGAGAACGTTCCTGAAGTGCCAGACCCTGGACACTATATGATCTCTTTTTCATAAAACCATTCTCTCAGGAGCAGGAAACACGAGAGGCTTTTCTAACACAGAGAAGACAGAGACCTAGACAAAATACCAAGGCTGAAGAATTCATTCCAAAAGAAAGAACAAAAAAACAGGTCATGGCTAGAGATCTAATCGAAACAGATATAAATAATATGCCTGATGGAGAATTTAAAGCAACAATCATAAGGATACTAGCTAGGCTTGAGAAAAGCGTGGAAGACATCAGGGAGACTCTTGCCACAAAGATAAAAGAGTTAAAAAACAATCAGTCAGGAATGAAAAATACAATAACTGAGATTCAAAACCAACTGAATGTAATGACCACAAGGATGGAAGAACCAGAGGAACAAATAAGCGATATAAAAGATAGAATAATGGGAAATAACAAAGCTGAACAAAAGCGAGAAAGAAAAATTTTGGATCATGAGAATACACTTAAGGAACTCATAGACTCCATTGAGCATAATAACATTCGTATCATGGGAGTCCCAGAAGAAGAAGAGAGAAAAGAGGGCAACAGGTTAATTTGAGGAAATAATAGCTGAACATTTTCTTAATCTGGGGAAGGCAACAGATATCCAAACCCAAAAGGCACAGAGAACTCATATCAAGCTCAACAAAAATAGGCCAATACCAAGACATATTGTAGTTAAATTTGCAAAATATAGTGATGAAGAAAAAATCCTAAAAGCAGTAAGACAAAAGATGTCCCTAACTTACAAGGGAAGACCCATAAGGCTAGCTGAGGATCTCTCCACAGAAACTTGGCAATGCAGAAGGAAGTGGCATGATGTATTCAATGTGCAGAATGGGAAAAATTTACAGCCAAGAATACTCTATCCAGCAAGTCTGTCAATCAGAATAGGAGAGATAAAAGGTTTCTCAGACAAACAAAAGCTAAAGGAGGTTGTGACCTCTAAACCACACTTGCAAGAAATATTAAAGAGGACTCTTTGAGTGGGAAAGAAAGACCAAAAGTGACAAAGACTAGAAAGGAACAGAGAAAATCTCCAGAAATAACCACGAAACAAGCAATAAAATGGCACTAAATACATATCTATCAATAATCACTCTGAATGTAAATGGACTAAACAATCCAATCAAAAGACATAGGGTGTCAGAACGTATATAAACATAAGACCCATCTATGTGCTGCCTATGGGAGACTCATTTTGATGTAAAGGCATTTGAAGATAGAAAGTGGGGGGATGGAGAGACTTATGATGCAAATGGAGGCCAAAAGAAAGTCAATACTTATACCAGAAAACCTGGATTTTAAACCAAAGACTGTAACAAGAGATAAAGAAGGGCACTATTTCACAATAAAGTTGTCTATCCAACAACAAGATCTAACAATTGTAAATATTTATGCCTCCAACAGGAAAGCACCCAAATACATAAAACAATAACAAACATAAAGAAACGAATTGATAATAATACAATAATAGTAGGGAGCCACCTGAGTGGCTCAGTCAGTTGAGCCTCTGACTCTTAATTTTGACTCAGGTCATGATTTCATAGTTCATGAGATTGAGCCCAGTGTTGGGCTCTGCACTGACAGCATGGGGCCTATTTTGGAATTCTACCTCTCCCTCTCTCTCTGCCCTTCCCCAGCTCTTTCTCTCTTTCTCAAAATAAATAAATAGACACTTAAAAATAATAGTAGGGAACTTTAACACCCTACTTACAACAATGAACAGATCATCTAAGCAGAAAACCAATGAAGAAACAATGGTTTTCAATGACCCACTGGACCAGATGGATTTAACATATATATTCAGAACATTTCATCCTAAAGCAGCATAATACACATTCTTTGCAAGTGCACAAGGAACATTCTTCAGAGTAGATCACATACTAGGTCAGAAATCAGACCTCAACAAGTACAAAAGATTGAGATCACACCATACATCTTTTCTGACCACAACACTATAAAACTTGAAGTCAATCACAAGAAAAAACTTGGAAAGACTGCAATACATGGAAGTTAAACAACATACTATTAAAGAATGAATAGGTTAACCAGGAAATCAAGGAAGAAATAAAAACATACATGGAAACAAATGAAAATAAAAATGTGACAGTCCAAACACTTTGAGATGAGGCAAAAGTGGTCACAAGAGGAAAGTATATAGTAGTACAAGCCTACCTCAAGAAGTAAGAAAAATCTCAAATGAACAACCTAACTTTATACCTAAAGGAGATAGAAAAAGAACAACAAATGAAGGCTAAAGCCAGAAGAAGGGAAATAATAAAGATTAGAGCAGAAATACATGATATAGAAACTAAAAGATACAGTAGAAAGGATCCATGAAACCAGGAATGAGATTCTTAAAAAAATTAATACAATTGATAAACCGCTTGATACACTTATCAGAAAGAAAAGAGAAAGGACTCAAATAAATAAAACCACAAAATAAAGAGAGATCACAACCAACATCACAGAAATACAGACAATTATGAGAGTATTTTAAAAAATTATATGCCAACAAATTGGACAATTTGCATAAATTCCTAAAAACATGAGAGAGTGTGTGCACACCGCCCCCCACCCGGTTGTCAGGAGGCTGGATCCCACCGTGAGATCATGACCTGAGCCAAAATCAAGAATTGGATGCTTAACTGACTGAGCCACCCAGGCGCCCCAGCTGTAGCAACTTCTTACTAGAAAAGTCTCCTGAGGCAAGGGGAACTAAAGCAAAAATAAACTATTGGGACTTCATCAAAATAAGAAGCTTATCAACAAAACTAAAAGGCAACCTATGGAATGGGATAAGATATTTGCATATGACATATGTGATAAAAGGTTAGTATCCAAAATATATAAAAATTCATAAAACTCAACACCCAAAAATCAAATAATCCAGTTCAAAAATGGGCGGAAGACTTGAATATACATTTTTCCAAGGAAGACATAGAGATGGCTAGCAGATACAGGAAAAGATGCTACACATCACTCATCATCAGGGAAATACAAATCAAAACCACAGTTGAGATACCACGTCGCACCAGTCAGAATGGCTAAAATTAACAACACAGAAAACAACAGATGTTGGTGAAGATGGAGAGAAAGGGGAACCCTCTTACATTGTTGGTGGGCATGCAAATTGGTGCGTTCACTCTGGAAAACAGTGTGGAGGTTCCTCAAAAGTTAAAAACAGAACGACCCTACCATCCAGCAATTGCACTACTAGGTATTTACCCAAAGGATACAAAAATAATGATTCAAAGAGATACATGCACCTGATGCTTGTAGCAACATTATCGACAAAAGCCAAGTTATGGAAAGAGCACAAATGTCCATTGACTGATGAGTGGATAAAGAAGTTATATATATATATATATATATATATATATATATATATATAACATATATTATACATATAATATACATATATTATATATATATATAACATATATTATACATATAATATACATATATTATATATATATAGAATAGAATATTACTCAGCCATAAAAAATAAATAAAATCTTGTCTTTTTCAATGATGTGTATAGAGCCAGAGAGGAGAAGTATGCTAAGTGAAATAAGTCAGTCAGAGAAACACAAACACCATATGATTTCATTCATATGTGGAATTCAAGAAACAAAACAGAGAACATAGGGGGAAGAAAAGAGAGGCAAACCAGGAAACAGACTTAACTATAGAGAACGAACTGAGGGAGGTGGGCGGAGGAAGGGTTAAATAGATGATGGGTATTTAAGAGGGCACTTGTGATGAGCACTGGGTGTTGTATGTAAGTGATGAATTACTAAATCCTACATCTGAAATTGATATTACGGTATACGTTAACTAACTGGAATTTAAAAAGTTGAAAAAATATTAATTGGAAGAACAAAGAAAAAAGATTTTTAAAAAAGTAAGAGTTTCAGGGATCTATGAATCAATATAAAGCGTTTTAACACATGTAACTAGAGTCTCAGAAGAAGAGGGGAAATAACGGGGCAGGAAAATATTTGAAAAGATAATGGTAAAAATTTTCCTAATTTGGTGACAAGTCTTAATCTATAGATCTGTGCAACTCAACAAGCTCTTAAGAGAATAAATTCAAAGGAAACAAATCATAACAATATTATAAACAAACTCATTATAAACAATATAAATAATAAATCTAAAGGCAAGAGAAAAATGACACATTTCATAAAGAGGAGTAATACGGAAACATACAAGGACTTCACATCAGATATGATAGAGGACAGACGATAATAAAACTGTCCTTAAATAGAACAAAGTAAAAGCAAAATAAATCCACACGTGTCAACCCAGAATTTTGTGAGGGTAAAATTAAGACGTCTTCAGATAAACTAAAGCTGAGAGAATTTAACAGTAGATCTTCACTAAAAGAAATGCTAAAGAAATGTCTTTAGGCTGATGGAAATGATACCAGGTGGAAATTCAGATGTACTAGAGCATAAACTAAATCTCAATTTCCAAAGACTGAAATATCCTATAATACGTTTTCTGACAACATCAGAATTAAATTAGAAATCAGTAACAATAAGATATTGAGAAAACACCTCAGCTAATTGGAAATCACACTATAAATGCCTAAATTGTTCAGAGGCCAAGAAAGAAATCACAAGGAAATATGGTAAAACATTTGGATGAATATGTTGCAAACACAGCATATAAAATCTGTGGATATTGCAAAAGCAATGTCAGAGGGAATTTTAGCCACAGTGTCTATATTAGAAAAAAATAAAGGGTTAAAATCAGTGATCTCAGTTTTCACAATAAGAAATTTTAAAAAAGAAGAAAGTACATCCTACATAGAAGGAAAGAAATCATAAAGACAAGAGCAAAAATCAATGAAAGAAAACACACAAAGTAGAGAAAACTGGCAAAGTAAAAGTTGATTCTTTGCAAAGTTTAATAAAATTGATAAATCTCTAACAAGACGCATCAAGAAAAAGCAGATAGAAAGGAGAGAACACCAATTTCCAATATCAAGAATGAAAGAGAGGGTATTACTACATAACTTACAGACATTAAAAAATAGATACTATGATCAGTTATGATCGGCTTTATGATCTACTGTTTTATGTACAACGTTAAGAATCAATAGTACAAGTCTATACTCACCAATATATGTGTAATTGTTTCCATATGGTTTATTTCTAAATATGGTATAACCCCACCACATATTGTGATCATTTTTCTTTGAGTTATTACTTAAAATAATAAGACAATAAGAGAATGTATTTCCAGAGCCCCATAGGCTGTTGATGCTCTGTTGATTTTTTTTTAATTTTAGATGGAGAGAGTGGGGGGAGAGAGGGGCAGAGAGAGAGAAAGAGAGAGAGAGAGAGAGAGAGAGAGAGAGAATATCTCAAGCAGGCTCCATGCTATGGAGCCCAACTCGGGGCTTGATCCCACCGCCCTGGGATCATGACCTGAGCCAAAATCAAAAGTTGAACGCTCAACTGACTGAGCCTTCCAGGTGCCCTGATGCTTTGTTGATTTTTAACATAAATTTATGTATTGAGTATAATTTACTGGTGCACAAAAATAGATTTCAATTATACATTTACATGAGGTCTTACAAATGTTTGCATCAGTGTAATTATCACCCAATTAAAAAAATAGAACATTTTCAACATTGCAGATAGTTTTCTCATGTCCTTTTCTTTAAAAAAAAAAATTTTTTTTTAACGTTTATTTATTTTTGAGACAGAGAGAGACAGAGCATGAACGGAGGAGGGTCAGAGAGAGGGAGACACAGAATCTGAAACAAGCTCCAGGCTCTGAGCGGTCAGCACAGAGCCCAACGCGGGGCTCGAACTCACGGACCCTGAGATCGTGACCTGAGCTGAAGTCGGCCGCTTAACCGACTGAGCCACCCAGGCGCCCCTCTCGTGTCCCTTTCTAGTCAATGTCCTTGAGCTCAGAAAATGACTCTTTGGTATCTATCAATATAGATGAGTTTTACTGTTCCAGAACTTCACAGAAAAGGAATTACATAAGATCTATGCTTACATATTTGGCTGCTTTTTGGTCATTCTAGTGGCTATCAATTCACCCTTATTTTTGGTTGTATCATTAGTTCTTATTGTAAATATCATTCCTTTGCAAGGATTTTTGCTTATACTTTCACATGTTGATGGGCATTTGGATTATCTCCGGTATTGGACTGTTATGAATGAAGTAGCTCTGAATATTTGAGCATAAATTTTTTGTGTGTGCATGGGCATATATGTTCATATCACATATAAATATAAACAGCGGAATGATAAGGCAGATGTACGCTTCACTTTTAAAAGAAATTGCCAACATACCATTTTACACTCCCATCAGCAAATTATGAAGTCTCAGTTGCTACTAATTCTGTTAGTATTTTCAATTTTAGTCATTCTAGCGGGTGAGAAGCTATTTCTCATTGTGGTTTTAAAGTTGCATAGCCCTTATGGTACTAAGTATTGTTTCATGGACTTATTGCCACTTGGACACATTCTTATTTTTTTGTAAGTTTATTTATTTATTTTTGAGAGAGAGAGAATGGGAGAGAGAGAGAGTGCAAGCAGGGCAGAGAGAGAGAGAGAATCGCAAGCAGGCGCCACGCTGTTAGCATGGAGCCCTGTGTGTGGCTCGATCTCATGAACTGTGAGATCGTGACCTGAGCCAAAATCAAGAGTTCAAACGGTTAACTGAATGTGCCACTCAGGTGCCCCTGGATACATTTTTTTTTATAAAATGTCCACGATTTTACCTATTTTTAATTGAGTTGTTTGTCTTAGCACTAGTTAATGGCAAGAGCTCTTTATATATTTATGGTACAAGTTTTTGTTTTTGTTTTTTTTGTTTTTTTTTTGTCAGAAATGTCTTGTCAATATTTGCTCTGAGACTGTGGCTTATTTCTTTTATTTCCTTAACAGTGTCATTCAAAGAGCAGTTTTTATTTATGAGGAACTTTACCTTGTCAACTTTTAAATTTTATTGTTTATGTAATTTGTTTTCTATTTTTAAATTTTTTTTTCAACGTTTTTTATTTATTTTTGGGACAGAGAGACAGAGCATGAACGGGGGAGGGGCAGAGAGAGAGGGAGACACAGAATCGGAAACAGGCTCCAGGCTCCGAGCTGTCGGCCCAGAGCCCGACGCGGGGCTCGAACTCACGGACCGCGAGATCGTGACCTGGCTGAAGTCGGACGCTTAACCGACTGTGCCACCCAGGCGCCCGTGTTTTCTATTTTTAAAATATTGGCCTAGGTTGCCTGAGTGGCTCAGTCGGTGAAGCAACTGACTTCGACTCGGGACATGATCTCACAGTCCGTGAGTTCGAGCCCCACGTCGGGCTCTGTGCTGGCAGCTCGGAGCCTGGAGCCTGCTTCGGATTCTGGGTCTCCCTCTCTCTGTGCCCTTCCTCTGCTCATGCTCTGACTCTCTCTCTCTGAAAAATAAATAAACATCATTTAAAAATAAAAATAAAATAAATTAAAAATTAAATTAAATTGAATTAAATATAGGCCGATGCCAAGGTTATGAAGATATTTTCCTACAATTTATCTATAATAATTTTAACCTTAGATTTTACATTTAGGTCTATAATCTACTTTAAAGTGATTTTGTTTATCATGTGAGGTAGATATCAAGGTTAGTATCTTTTCATATCAATATGCACATGACTCTCAGGACATTTGTTTGAAAAACTATTTTCCCTATTTAATTATCTTGACACATTTTTTGAAAATCATTTGATAGTATATGTGTGAGGATATATATAAATTATTTTGTAATTCCATTGATTCATTTCCTATTTTTTTGCCAGTAACCACTCTCTTGATTACTTTAGCTTTATAGTAAGCCTTCAAATCAGATAGTGTAAGTGCTCCTACTTAACTTGTCTTTTTTGAAGTTATTTTGATTAGCCTAAGTGTTTTGCATTTCTATTTAAATTTTGGAATCAGCTTGCTGTTTGTGTAAATAATAGATGTGGTTATTTTGGGGGTTGCTATGAGTCCATAGATTAATCTGGGTTATATTTTAAGTTTCAAGAACATGCAATATTTCTCCATTTAATTAGCCAACTTTAATTTATCTATGCAATATTTTGAAGTACAGAGGGTTTTCACATCTTTTAAGGGTACCATATTTTTGACAATATTATAGATGTAAACTATTAAATGTTTCAATTGTTTGTTTCTAGCATATGGAAATATAATTTATTTTTGTATGTTATATTGATCTGATATCCTGCTTCCTTGCTAAAGTTACTTATTGATATTAGTAAAGTTTTCTTTTATAGATTCTTTGAGCGTTTCCACATAAATTGTTATCTTCAAGTAAAAGCGTTCACTATTTTTCATTCTTTTTACCTTTATTTATTTAAATTTGCCTTAGTTAACTGGCTATGAACGAAAGTGAATCAAAATGGTAAGAAATAAAAAAATTGAAATTGCTCTTTATCTACCAAAGTAATTAAATTAATATTTTAAAACTTTTCCACAACTATATTGAGATCCAAATGGCTTCATCGGTGAATTCTGTCAAACAATTAAGAGGGAACCATCATGAAATTTACATGAATGGTTTCAGAAAATGGAAAAGAAAGGAATGCTCCTGGCTGAGTTTTGGGGGCCAGCATAACCCTGATATGAAAATCTGATTGGGACTTTACCAGATAGGACATTCAGTATATACATAGATGCAGAATTTCTCAAAAATATCTCAATCTGCATATAAACTCTGCCCTAATTCCTGACTGATTTTTAAACTACACAGGAACAGAAGAAATATTGGAGAAACACACTAAAAACAAGTGGCTGGAAGCCAAGAAAACAGCAGAGACACGAGATGCTGCACAATGTGGGGGACACAGTTTTTGTAGTTTAAGTCCAGGAAGGTAACTGCTTACTAAAAGACAAAATACACTAATCTTCACAAGAGAAAACAAACGCCAGAGTAACACAATGTATAACAATGTCCAGTCTTAAATTAAAAGTTATTAGCTATCCAAAGAAACAGACAAGACAGGAACCACGAACAGGAAAAAGAGAAGTAAATAGAAGTAGATGTATTGGTCACGGATGTTGGATCTAAAAGACCAGATCTCAGATTTTAGGAGCAAATAGTGGCACACTACTGGCACACTAATTACTTTATTTAAAACAAAAGAAATATGCACAAAATAACAGAGTAAGAACTCCCAATAATTGTGCATTCATAAACTCTGCAGAAAATCTGTAACAATTGAAATTAACTAAAGGCTTGCAGCAACATAGGAAGCACTCATTTAATAAATACATCACAACATCAGTAAAAACTGATCTTATTTTCACTGCCTGATCTCCAGATCAGTGGTAGCCTTGAAAAATAATAGCTGATGTTCTAAGAAGGAAGATTATAGCACACAGGCCTATCTCAAGAAGCAAGAAAACCCCCAAGTAAACAACCTAACCTTATACGCATAGGAGGTAGAAAAAGAAGAACAAACAAAACCCCAAACCAGTAGAAGGAAGGAAATAATAGAAATTAAAGCAGAAATAAGTGAAATAGAAACTCAAACATAATAGAACACATCAGTGAAACCAGGATTTAGTTATTTGAAAAGATCAACAAGACTGATAAACCTTTAGCCAGACTCATAAAAAAAGACAGAGGACTCAAATAAATGAAGTCAGAAATGGAAGAAGAAATAACAACCAACATTACAGAAATAAAAAGCATTATAAGAGAATATTATAGCAATTGTATGCCAACAAATTGGACAACTTAGAAGAAATGGATAAATTCCTAGAAACATATAAACTACCCAAACTTAGTCAGAAAGAAATAGAAAATTTGAACAGACCAGTTACTGGCAAGGAAATTGAATCAGTAATCAAAAAACTCCCAACAAACAGAAGACCAGGAACAGATGGCTTCACAGGTAAATTGTATCAAACATTTATTTTTTTAGTTTTTTCTTAAAATTTTTAATGTTTTTATTTATTCTTGAGAGGGAGAGAGAGACAGAGCACGAGTGGGGGAGGGGCAGAGCAAGAGAGGCGTATCCAACATTGAAAGAAGAGTTAATACCTATCTTCTCAAACTATTCCAAAAAAAGAAAAACCGAAAAGGAAGGAAAGCTTCCAAATTCATTCTATGAGGCCAGCATTGCCCTGATACCAAACCAGATAAAGACTACTGAAAAAGAGAACTATTGGTCAGTATTATTGATGAACATAGATGCAAAAATCGTCGGCAAAATATTAGCAAAGCAAATCCAAAAGTATGTTAAAAAAATCATTCACCATGATCAAGCGGTGCAAGGTGGTAATATTTGCATGTCGATCAGTGTGATACATCACATTAACAAGAGAAAGAATAAAAGCCATGTGACCATCTCAATAGATGCAGAAAAAGCATTTGACAAACTACAGCTCCTGCTCAAGATATTGTCACCTGAAACTAATGTAACACTGTAGGTTAGCCACACTGGAATTAAAAAAAAAAAAACTTAAAATAACTAGAAAATAAAAAATAAATAAAAGTGTAAAAAATAAAAATAATTATAGCTGCTGTAATGTGTTAACAAATACACAATGTGAGAAAAGGTAAATAATGTCATCAAATTATAAAAAGGGGGAAATAAAAGGATGAAGCTTTTATAGATCAAAATGATGATGCTATCAGTTTAAAATGTACTGTTTTAGGGGCGCCTGGATGGCTGGGTCGGTTAAGTGTCTGACTTCGGCTCAGGTCATGATCTCACGGTCCGTGAGTTCGAGCCCCGCATCGGGCTCTGTGCTGACCGCTCAGAGCCTGGAGCCTGTTTCCGATTCTGTGTCTCCCTCTCTCTCTGCCCCTCCCCTGTTCATGCTCTGTCTCTCTCTGTCTCAAAAATAAATAAATGTTAAAAAATTTTTTTTAACGTACTGTTTTACTTACGAGATGTATTATGTAAGCCTCATGGTAACCACAAAGCAAAAATCTAGAGACAATGCACAAAACATAAAGAAAGGGGAAACAGACCCTACCACCATGGTAAATTACCAACTTACAAAGACAAGTAGAAATAGAGAGGAAAAGAAACAATAGAAATAGAAAACAACCAGAACACAATTAATAAGATGGCATTAGTAAGTCCTCATATATCAACAATTACTCTGAATATAAATGAATTGAATTCACTAATTATAAGGCACAGAGTGGCTGAATGGAAAAGAAAAAAACAAGACAACTATGTGTTGTCTACAAAGTCTCACTTCAGCTTTAAGAACACTCAAAGGTTCAAAGTGAAGGGATGGAAAAAAGATATTCCGTGCAAGTGGAAATCAAAAGAAAGCAAGGATAGCTTTACTAATATCAGAAAAAAAAAGACTTTAAGCCAAAGATGGTAACAAGAGACAAAGAAGGTCATTTTGTAATGATAGAGGGTTTAATTCATCAAGAAGATATAAACATTGTAAATGTGTATGCACCCGACATCGGATCACCTAAATATATTAAGCAAATACTAACATATGTGAAGGGAGAAATAGACAAGACTACAATAATGGTAAGGGACATTGATACCCTACAATGGATAGATCATCCAGACAGAAAATCAACACTGAAATGATGGACTCCAACTATACCTTAGACCAAATGAACTTAACAGATATTTATAGAACTTTCCATCCAACAGCAGCAGAAAACATATTCTTTTCAATCACACATGGAACATTCTCCAGGATATATAATAGGTCACAAAGTAAGTCTTAGCAAATTTAAGAAGACTGAAGTCATGCCAAGCATTCTTTCTGACCACAATAATATGAAATGAGAAATCAACAAAGAAAAGGCAAGTTGGAAAATCTACAAGTATGTGGAAATTGAATAACACACTCCAGAACAGCAGATAAGTCAAAGAACAAATCAAAAGGAAAATGAAAAAAATCTTAAATGAAAATGGAAAAAAATAAACCAAAAACTATGAGATGCTTCAACAGGAGTTGAGAAGGAATTTTATAGTGATAAATGCATATATTAAGAAAATGGAATGATCTCAAATAAACAACCTAAATTTACACCTCAAGAAACTAGAAAAAGAATAAACTAAACCCCAAGTCCGTAGAGGAAAGGAAATAACAAAGATCACGCTGCAAGTAAGTAAAACAGAGACCAGAAAAGCAATAGAAAAGATCAACCAAACTTAGAGCTGTTTTTTTGAAAGATAAACAAAATTGACAAACTGCTACCTAGACAAAGAAAAAAAAGAAAGAAGACTCAAGTAAATAAAATCAGAAATGAAAGAGGAGACATTACAACTGATACCATAGAAATACATAGGATCATAAGAGACCACTGTGACAATTATATGCCACCAAATTGGCTAATCCAGAGAAAATTGATAAATTCTTAGACACATACAACATGCCAAGACACAATCAGTAAGGTATGGAAAATCTGAAGAGATCTAACAAGCAAAGAGATTGGATCATTAATAAAAAAAAAAAAAAAAACCTGCCAACACAGAAAAGTGCAGAACCAGATGGAATCACAGTGAATTCTACCAAACATTTAAAGAAAAATTAATGCCATTTTCACTCTCCTCCAAAAAATCAAAGAGGAAGGAACACTTCAAATGCATGTTACAAGGACAGCATTACCCTGATACCGAAGCCAGTTAATGAGACCACAAGAAAAGAAAATTATAGACCAATATTTCTGATAAATATAGACATAAAAATTCTCACTAAAACATTAGCAAGATGAGTGAAAAAACACATCAATAGGATTATAGGCCATGATCAAGTGGGACATATTCCTGGGATGCAAAGATGACTCCACATATGCAACTCAATAATTGTGATACGTCATATTAATAAAATGAAAGATAAAAAAATCATATGATCATCTCAATAGATGCAAAAATAGCATTTGACAAAATACAACCTGTTTTCATAATGCAAACCCTCAACAAATTGGGTAAAAAAGAAACATATTTCAACATAATAAAGGCCATATATGATAACTCCACAACTAGCATTATTCACACTGGTGAAAAATTGAAAGCTCTTCCTTCTAAGAAATACAATGAAAGTCAATGCACATGGAAGCATAGGAATAAGACAATGTTGCCTGCTCTCACCACTCATATTCACCGTAGTAGTGGAAGACCTAGCCAGAGCAATTAGGCAATACAAAAAAAATAAGTTATTTATTCCAGAAAGGAAGACGTAAAGTTGTCATTATTTGCAAAGAATCTGATATGATCTTCTATATAAAACGTCATAAATATTCCACCGAAAAACTGTTGGAACTAATCAATAGAATAAAGTTTCAGGACACAAAATCGACATATGGAAATCAGTTGCATTTCTATATGCAAACCACTAAAACATCTGAAAAAGGAATAAAATATTACTATCCAATTCATGATAGCTTCAAAAACAATGAAATACTTAAGAATAAACTTAAACAAGTAAGTGAATGATCTGTACAACATAAACTACAAGACCTTTGATGAAGGAAATTTAAGAAGACACAAGCAAATGGAAAGATATCTTGTTTTCATGAGCTGGACAAATTACTATTATTAAAATGCCCATGCTACCCAAAGCCATCTATAGATTCAATGCATTCCCTGTCAAAACTCCAATGACATTTTTCACAATGATAGAAAACAACCCTAAAATTTATATGGGACCACAAAAGACCTTAAAGAGCCAAAGAAATCATGAGAAAGAAGAACAGAGCTGGGGATATCACACTTTAAACTATACTACAAAACTATAATAATTCAAACAGTAGGATACTGGTTTAAAAATAGACACACAGACAAATAGAAAGAACAGTTAATCCCAGATTTAACTCCCACAACTAATCAACTAATCTTTGACATGAAACCAAGAACACTCAGTGGAGAAAGTATAGTTTCTTCAACCGATGGTGCTGGGAAAGCTGGATAGTCACATGCAGAAAAATGAAACCTCGTGCCTATCTTACTGATGTCACAAACTTAACTTAAAAATGGACTAATGACTTAAACTTAAGATCTAATACCATAAAAAAAAA
Organism: Lynx rufus; assembly: GCF_022079265.1. Taxonomy (NCBI): domain Eukaryota; kingdom Metazoa; phylum Chordata; class Mammalia; order Carnivora; family Felidae; genus Lynx; species Lynx rufus. The sequence continues at coordinate 10,576,700 of NW_025814833.1, read as the reverse complement.
AACTTATAGAAGAAAAAATAGGGAATAAACTCCTTGACATTTGACTGGCCACTTTTCGGATATGACACCAAAAGCACAAGCAACAAAAACAAAAATCAACAAATTGTTGATCAAAATAAAGAGAGCTTCTGAACAACAAAAGGAACAATAAAAAATGTAAAGTCAACCTATGGAAAGGGAGAAAATATTTACAAACCATATATCAGATAAAGGGTCAATATCCAAAGTATATAAAGAACTCATACAACTCAATAACATAAAAAGAAACAATCCAATTAAAAAATGGGCAGAAGGAAGACTTCTGGGGAATATGGTAGAATAGGTGGATCCTAGACTCACCTCATCCCACGGATACACCTAGATAACACCCACATCCATGTAAATAATCCAAAAAACAACCAAATACTGGCAGAACAGACTGTCTATGGCTAAATGTAGAGAAGAGGCCACATCAAAGAGGGTAGGAAGGGTGTAGATGCAGTCAGAAGCCAAGCAGATCTACAGAACTATCCACAAAAGGGAAGGATACTATGGGCATGAAAAGGTGTGAAGAGCATACCCCTCACCAGGAACCTCAGGCACAGGGGACAAATGCCCATAACATTTGGCTGAAGACCAGAAAGGTTTAACTTCATGAGTTCTTACAGTAGGTGGGTCTTAACACCTGGAACTTTAAAAATCAATGGGCTCAGCTCTGGGAGACCTGGAAGGCAATAGGAAACTGAGTGCCCACCCTTAAAGAGACAGGATAACAAACAGCTATATATAAGATATAGCATAGGGGCGCCTGGGTGGCTCAGTCGGTTGAGTGACCGACTTCAGCTCAGGTCATGATCTCACAGCTTGTGAGTTCGAGCCCCGCGTTGGGCTCTGTGCTGACAGCTCAGAGCCTGGAGACTGCTTCTGATTCTGTGTCTCCCTTTCTCTCTGCCCCTCCCCCACTTATGCTCTGTCTCTCTCTGTCTCAGAAATAAACATTAAAAAAAAAAAGATAGATCATAGAAGCAGCAGTTGGAAAAAGGCCTGGGGTATACAGGAAGGAGATTTGTTTGCTAGTCTCAGAGCATGTGCTGCAGGAGCAAGGGTCTTTGGCAGACTTATCCAAGAACAAAAGAGCTACAGGGAACGAATAGTAGACTAGAGGAAGCAGAAGAATGGATCAGTGACTGGGGGACAGAGTAATGGAAAACAGTCAAGCTGAAGAGAGAGAAAAAAATAATAATAAAAAAATAAAAATAGACGAAGGAAACTCAGCAACACCATCAAGTGTATAACATTTACAATATAGGGATCTCACAAGAAAAAAAAAAGAAAAAAGGTGGCAGAAAATTTATTTGAAGAAAAAATAGCTGAAAACTTCCCAAATGTGGGGAAAGAAACAGAAATCCAGATCCAGGAGGTATAGAAAGCCCCCAACAAAATCAACCCAAAGAGGTTCACACCATGACACATAGTAATTACATGGCAAAAAGTTATGACAAATAGAGAATTTAAAAACAAGAAAAAAAAAGTTACATACATACAAAGGAAACCCCATAAGGCTATTTGCTGTTCTTTCAAAGGAAACTTTGCATGCCAGGAGGAAGTGGCATGATATATTCAAAGTGCTGAAAGAAAAAAAAAACTCTGCAGCCAAGAATACTCTATCCAGCAAGACTGTCATTCAGAATAGAAGGAGAGATATAAAGAGTTTCCCGGACAAACAAAAGTTAAAGGAATTCATCACCGCTAAGCCAGCCTTACAAGAAATTTTAAATGGGAATTTTTGATGGGAAAGGAGCGAGAAAAGTAGAAAGCACATAAGCAGTAAAATTGAATAGATCTATAAAGATCAGTCAAGGGATTCACAAAATAAAAGGATGTAAAGTATGATACCATTCACCTAAAACATGGTGGGAGAGGACTAGAAATGTATTGCCTTGAGAGTAGGCTTAAACTTAAGGGACCATCAACCTAATATAGACTGCTCTATGCATAAGGTACCAGTAACCACAAATCAAAAAACAGTAGTAGTCATGCCAAAAGTAAGGAGAAAGAATCCAAGTATATCACTACAGAAAGTCAGAAACTTGTGAGAGAAGAGAGCCAGAGAAGAAAGGGGCAACAAAACAACCATAAACATTTACCAGAATGGCAATAAGCATCTGTCAATAATCACTTTGAATGTAAATGGACTAAATGCTCCAGTGAAAATTCAAAGTGTGATGAAATGGATGAAAAACCAAGACTCATCTATGTGATGCCTACAAGAGACATGTCTCAGACCTCAAGACACATGCAGGTCGAAAATGAACGGATGGAAAAGCATTTGTCATGCAAATAGAAGTGAAAAGAAAGCTGGGGTGACAATATTTATATTGGAAAAAAAATAGACATTAAATCAAATACTGTAACAAGAGACAAAGGATAGTACATATTCATAAAGGGAACAATCCAACAAGAAGATGTGACAATTGTAAATATTTATGCACCCAACATAGGAGAATACAAATACATAGAGCAGCTAATAATAAACATATAGGAAGTAATCAATGGTAATACAATAATTGTAGGAGAAGGAAGTAATTGATAGTAATACAATAATATTAGGTACTTTATCACCCACTTACATGAATAGGTAGATCATCCAAACAGAAAATTAACAAGGAAATAGTGGTTTTGGATGACACATTGGACGAAATTAACCCAACAGATATTTTTAGAGCATTCTAATCTACAACACCAAAAGCACATTCTTTTCAAGTGCACATGGAACATTCTTCAGAATAGATCACATGTTAGGCCACAAAACAAGTCTCAACAAACTCTAAAAGACTGAAGTCATACTGTGCTTCTTTTCTGACTACAATGCTATGAAACTAGAAATCAACCACAGGAAAAAATCGGGAAAGAGCGCAAATACATGAGGCTTAAATAACATGTTATTAAACAATGAATGGGTCATCCAAGAGATGGAAGAGATAAAAAAATAGAGAGAGAAACAAATGAAAATGAAAACACAATGGTCCAAAATCTTTGGGATGCAGCAAAAGCAGTTCTAAGTGGGAAATTTATAGTAATACAGGTGTACCTTAAGAAGCAAGAAAAATCTCAAACCACCCCCCCCAACTTTACACCTAAAGAGGCTAGAAAAAGGAGAATAAACAAAACCCAAAACCAGTAGCAGAAAGGAAATAATAAAGATTAGAGTAGAAATAAATGAAATAGAAACTAAAATAGAATTGATCAATGAAACCAGGAGGTGGTTCTTTGAAAGTATCAACAAAAGTGACAAAACTTTAGTCACACTCTACAAAAAAAAAAAAAAGAGGGAGGACTCAAATAAACAAAATCTGAAATGAAAAAGGAGAAAAAACAACCAACACCACAGAAATCCAAAAATTATATGAAAATATTATGACAAGTTATATGCCAACAAATTGGGCAAACTAGAAGAAATGGATAAGTTCCTAGAAACATAAAGCCTCCCAAAATTGAATCAGGAAGAAATAGAAAATTTGATAGCCTGTTACTAGCAAGGAAATTGAATCAGTAATCAAAAAATTCCCAACACACATAAGTCTGGGACGAGATGATTTCACAGATGAATTCTACCAACCATTTAAAAAAGAGTAAATACTCAAACTATTCCAAAAAATAGAAAAGAAAGTAAAACTTCCAAATTTATTCTATGAGGCCAGCATTACCCTGATACCAAAACCAGATAAAAATGCTGTAAAAAAAAAAAAAAAAGAAAACTAGAGGTCTGTATCACTGATGAATATAGATGCAAAAATCCTCAACAAGGTATTAACAAACCAAGTCCAACAACACATTAAAAAAATCGTCCATCACAATCAAATGGGATTTATTCCTGGGATGCAAGTTGTTTCAATATTTGCAAATCAATCAGTGTGATATATCACATTAGCAAGAGAAAAAAATATGATAATTTCAATAGATGCAGGAAAAGCATTTGACAAAGTACAACATCTAATTATGATAAGAAACCCTCAACAAAGTAGGTTTGGAGGGAATATACCTCAACATAATAAAGGCCATATATGAAAATCTATGGATAACATCATACTCAATGGGGAAAGACTCTTCCTCTAAGATCAGGAACAAGACAAAGAGGTCCACTTTCACCATTTTTATTTAACATAGTACTGGAAATCCTAGCCACAGTAATCACACAAGAAAAAGAGATAGGATGCTTCCAAATTTATAAGAAATATAACTTTCACTATTTGCAGGTAGCATACTATATAGAGAAAACCCTGAAGACTCCACACCCACAAAGAAAATACCAGAGCTTATAAATGAATTTAGTGAGGTCGCAGGATACAAAATCAATATACAGAAATCCTTTGTATTTCTATACACTAATAATTAAGTAGCAGAAAGACAAATTAAAAAAACAATACTATTTAAAATTGTACTAAAAATAATAAAATACCAAGGAATAAACTTAACCATGGAGTTGGAAGACCTGTATTCTGAAAAGTATAAAACATTGATGAATGAAATTGAATATGACACAAACCAATGAAAAGCTATTCCATGCTCATGGATTTGGAGAACCCATATTGTTAAAACATCCATACTACCCAAAGAAATCTACAGATTTAATGCAATCCTTATCAAAATATCAACAGCATTTTTTTTTACATAATTAGAACAAATACTCATAAGATTTTTATGGAAACACAAACTCCGATTAGCCAAAGCAATCTTGAAAAAGAAGAACAAAACTAAAGATATCACAATTCCAGATTTCATGATGTACTACCACGGTGTAGTCATCAAAACAGTATGGTACTGGCACAAAAACAGACACAGATGAATGGAATAGAAGAAAGAACCCAAAAATAAAACCACGATTATATGGTCAATTAATCTATGACAAAGGAGGCAAGAATATGTAATGGGCAAAAGACAGTCTCTTCAACAAATGGTGTCACGAAAACTGGAAAGCTGCATGCAAAAGAATGAAACTGGACTGCTTTGTTACATCATACAGAAAAGTAACCTCAAAATGGATTAAGGACCTAAATGGGAGACCTGAAACCATAAAAATCCTAGAAGAGACCACAGACAGTAATTTCTAGGACATTGACTGTAGCAACAGTATTCTAGATATGTTTCCTGAGGCAAGGGAAACAAAAGCAAAAATAAACTATTGAGACTACATCAAAATAAAAAGCTTCTGCACAGCGAAGGACATAATCCACAAAACTAAAAGTCAACCTACCGAATGGAAGAAGATATTTCCGTATGACATACCCGATAAAAGGTTAGTATCCAAAATATATAAAGGATTTATACAACTCGACTCCAAAACCACAAGTAACCCAGTTAAAAAATGGGCGGGAGACCTAAAGAGACATTTCTTCAAAGAAGACATCCAAATGAGCAATAGACACGTGAAAGGATGCTCGACATCACTCATCATCAGGGAAATGCCAAATCAAAACCACAGTGACATGTCACCCCACACCTATCAGAATGACTAAAAAGAAACCACATGAGACAACTGTGTTGGCGAGGGGATGTAGAAAAAGGAAGCCTAGTGTGTTGCTGGTGGGTGCAGCCACTATGGGAAACGGTATGGAGTTTACAAAAAAATTAAAAAGAAAACTACCAAATGATCCAGCAATTCCACTTCTGTGTACAGGCACACTTCATTTTTATTTATGTATGTATGTATGTATGTATGTATGTATTTATTTGTATTTTAGAGAGAGAGAGAGGTAGAGAGAGAGATAAAGAGAGAGATAAAGAGAGAGAGAGAGAGACTCCCAAGCAAGCTCCACACTCAGCAGAGTCTGATGTGATGTGGGGGCTTGATCCCACGACCCCGGGATCACGACCTGAGCTGAAATCAAGGGTCAGATGTTCGACCGGCTGGGCCACCCAGGCATCCCAAGCATACTTCATTGTATTGTGCTTCACAGATGATGCAGTTTTTACAAATTGAAGAATTGTGGCAGCCCCACGTCAAGCAAGTCTGTTGGCACCGTTTTTGCCAACAGCATCTGTCCAGTTCATGTCTCTGGGTCACGTTTTGTTAATTCACACAGTATTTCAAACTTTTTCACTTTCATTACATGTGTTATGGTGGTCAGTGGTGAATAATCTTTTTTACCTCTTTTTTAAATTGAGTGTAGCTGATTTGATTAGTGATATTTGATGTTACTATTGTAATTGTTTTAGATGCCACAAACTGCATCCATATAAAATGGCAAACTCTTAATTGATAAATATCCTGTGTGCCCTGTGTTCTCCACCAACTGGACATCCCCCCCATATCTCTCCCTCACCTCAGGCCTCCTATTCCTTGAGACAAAAAAAAATATGGAAATTAGGCCAATGAATAACCCTACACTAGCCTCTAAGTGTTCAAGTGAAGGGGAGACTCTCATGCTTCTCACTTTAAATCAAAAACTAACAATAACTAAGGCTAGTGAGGAAATCATGTCAAAAGCTGAGATAAGCTGAAAGCTAGGTCTCCTGTGCCCAACAGTGAGCCAAGTTGTGAATGCAAAGGAAAAGCCCTTGCGGAAAATTGAAAATGCTACTTGAAGGACGACACAAATGAGAAGAAAGAAAACCATCCTTTTTACTGGTACAGAGAAAGTTTGAGTGGTCTGGAGAGAAGACCACACCAGTTACAACATTCCCCGAAGCCAAAGCCTAATCCAGAGCAAGGCCCAAACTCTCTTTAGTTCTATTAGATTTGAGACAGATGAGGAAGCTAGAGAAGAAAAATTGGAAGCTAGCTGAGGTCTGTTCATGAGGTTTAAGGGAAGAAGCGATCTCCATCACATAAAAGTACAAGGTAAAACAGGAAGTGTTGATGTAGAAGCTGCAGCAGGTTACCCAGAAGATCTAGCTAAGATAATTTGCAAAGTTGGCTACACTAAATCTCGAATTTTCAAAGTAGAGAAAACAGACTTCTATTGGAAGAAGATGCCCTCTAGGACGTTCACGGCTAGATGAGAGAAGTCAGTGCCTCGTTTCAAAACTTCAAAGGATGGACTACCTTGTTAGGGGCTAATGTAGCTGGTGACTTTAAGATGAAGCCAGGGTTGGGGCGCCTGGGTGGCTCGGTCGGTTAAGCGTCGGACTTCGGCTCAGGTCATGATCTCGCGGTCCGTGAGTTCAAGCCCCGCGTCGGGCTCTGTGCTGACAGCTCAGAGCCTGGAGCCTGTTTCAGATTCTGTGTCTCCCTCTCTCTCTGCCCCTCCCCTGTTCATGCTCTGTCTCTCTCTGTCTCAAAAATAAATAAACGTTAAAAAAAAATTTTTAAGATGAAGCCAGGGTGGATGGACAGTTTGCAAATCCCAGAGCCTTCAAGAGTGATGCTAAATCCAGTCTACGAATAGAACCACAAAGCCTGGATGACAGCACATCTGTTTGCAACATGGTTTACTGAATGTTTTAAGCCCATTGTTGAGACCTTCTGCTTAGAAAAAAGATTCCTTTCAAAATATCCCTCTTCAGTGGCAATGCATCTGGTCACCCAAGTGCTCTGATGGAGATAGACAATGAGATTAATGTTGTTTTCACACCTGCTACCGCAATATCCATTCTGCAGCCCATGGATCAGGAAGTAATCTCAACTTTATTATTCAGGAAATAAATGTTGTAAGAATAGAGCTGCCGTAGATAGTGATTCCTCTGATGGATCTGAGCAATGTACATTTAAAACCTTCTGGAAAGGAGTCCCTCTTCTAGATGCCGGTAAGAGCATTTGTGATTCATGGGAAAAGGTCAAAATATCAACATTAACAGGAATTTGGAAGAAGTTGATTCCAACCCTCATGGACTTTGAGAAGATGAATTTAACAAAAGAAATGCAAGACCGGTACACTGAAAACTGCAAAAAAAATGTTAAAGAAATGAAAGAATATGAAGAATGCTAAATACATGAAAATGTATCTGGTGTTCATGGACCAGAAGACTTAATCTTGTTAAGATGACAATAGTCTACAAAATGATCTACAGATTCAACACAGTTCTTGTAAAAATCCTGGATGCCTTATTTTTCAGAAACTGGCAAAATGCTTATAAAATTCATATGAAGATGCAAGGGCCCTAGAATATCCAAAACAGTATTGAAAAAGAGGAATAAAACTGACATCCAGATCAAGGAGGTACAGAGAACTCCCGTCAAAATCAACAAAAGCAGGCCAACAGCAAGACATATTGTAATTATGTTTGCAAAATATAGTGATAAAGAAAACCTTAAAAGCGGCAAGACACGAGAAGTCCTTAACTTACAAGGGAAAACTGATAAGGCTAGCTAGAGATTTATCAAAGAACCTTGGCAAGCCAGAAGAGAGTGGCATGATATATTCAAAGTGCTGAATGGGAAAAGTCTGCAGCCAAGAATCGTCTATCCAGCAAGGCTATCGTTCGGAATGGAAGGAGAGATAAAACGTTTCCCAGACAAACAAAAACTAAAGGAGTTTGTGACCACTAAGCCGGCTCTGCAAGAAATATTAAAGGGGACTCTTTGAATGGAAAGGAGACACCAAAAGTGACAAAGACAAGAAAGGATCAGAAAAAATATCCAGAAACAATGGCAAAGCAAGTACTAAAATGGCAAGAAACATGTATCAATAATTACTCTGAATGGACCAGATGCTTCAATCAAAAGACATACGGCGTCAGAATGGGTAAAAATACCAGGACCCATCTATATGCTGCTTACAAGAGACTCATTTTAGACCTAAAGACACCTGCAGATTTAAAGTGAGTGGTGGAGAAACATTTATCACACAAATGGATGTTAAAAGAAAGAGCAGCAATATTTTAACTAGACTTTTTTGTTCTTGTTTTTATCCTGCTTTGGTATCAGGGTAATACTGGCCTCATGGAATGATTTTGAATGTGTTCCCTCTCTTCCATTATTTGTAAGATTTTCATAAAGATTGTCATTAATTATTTTTTTTTTATTGTAAATATCTGGTAGAATTCACCAATGAAACCATGTGGTTTTGGGCTTTTCTCTGCTGGGAGATTTTTGATTCTTAATTCAACTTTCATTCTTATTATTGGTCTAAGATGGTTTCTTAGTTCTTGGATTTAAGACTCATGATTCAAGCATGGCGACTTATGCATTTTTAAGAATTATCTGTTTTTTTTCCCCTAAGTTATCTGATTTGTTAGTATATAATTGTTTATAGTAATCTGTTTTCACACTACGTATTTCTGTGGTTATTTGTTATATTGTTTTCTCTTCTATTTCTCAATTTGGCTTTTGAGTTTTGTTTTCCTAGTTAATGCAGTTAAAGCATTGCAAATTTTGTTTATTGTTTTGTAAAAATCGGTCATTACTTTCAATGTTATTGTTTATTCTGGTCTCTATTTTACTTTTTTTTTCTGATTTTTCTTTGTTATTTCCTTCCTCTACTAAATTTCAACTAAGTTTCTTCTTTTTCTAATTTCTTGTGGCGTAATGTGAAGTTGTTTATTTGAATTTTTTTTAATACAAGCATTTCTAGCATATATTTCGCTCTAACATCTGCTTTTGTTTCATCCTATAGGTTTTAGAATGTTGTGTTTTCTTTTTCTTTTGTTTTGAGAGATGTTTTGATTCGCTATTTGATTTCTTATTTGGCCCATTGCTTGTGTAGGAGTATGTTGTTTGGTATTTACATATTAAATATTTAATATTTACATTGTAGATTTTCCAGCTTTATTTTATTATTGATCTTTAGTTTTGTACCAATTGTGGTTGGAAACTATACTTGATATGATTTCAGTCTACTTAAATTTGATAAATACTTGTTAAAAATTTGTTAAATAATTTCTTAAATATTTGTTCTCTTTTTATGCGATTTAACCAGGGGATTCTTCTGTGTGCACTTGATGAAAATGTGTAGTCTATTTTTTTTTTTTGGATGGAATGTTCTACATATATCTTTTAGAACCATGTATTCTGAAGTATACTTCAAGTAAAAAAAATATTCTTATTGAAAAAAATAACATTAACTGAGAGTACTCATTTAAAATAAAGCATATCAGGGGCACCTGGGTGGCTCAGTCAGTTGGGCGTCAGATTTTGGCTCAGGTCATGATCTTGTGGTCCGTGAGTTCGAGCCCCGGGGTCGGGCTCTGTGCTGACAGCTCAGAGCCTGGAGCCTGCTTCGGGTTCTGTGTATCTCTCTCTCTCTCCCTCTCTGCCCCTCCCCTGCTCGCTCTCTGTCTCAAAAATAAATAAACCTTAAAAAATTTTTTAAATAAAGCATATCAGAGAGGAGGTGGGTGAGGGGAGATGGGTGAAATAGATGAAGAAGATTAAGAGTACACTTATGATGAGCAGTGATTCATGATGTATAGAATTATTAAATCACTATAATGTACACCAAAAGTAATATAACACTATATGTTAACTATACTAGAATTAAAATTAAAAAAACTTGGGGCTCCTGGGTGGCTCAGTTGGTTAAGTGACTGACTTCAGCTCAGGTCATGATCTCACAGTTTGTGAGTTCGAGCCCCACATGAGGCTCTGTGCTGACAGCTCAGGGTCTGGAAACTGCTTCAGGTTCTGTGTCTCCCTCTCTCTCTGCCCCTCCCCTGCTCACGCTTTGTGTCTCTCTGGCTCTCAATAATAAATAAATGCTAAAGAAAAAAAAATTTGGTTGTAATTTTAAAAACTTAATAAAAAATAAAATAATAATGAAAAAGAATAGAGTTGGAGCACTCACATTTCCACATTTCAAAACATGCTGCAAAGCTACAGTGATTAAGACTGTGTGGTACTAAAATAAGGAGAGTTTTGTAGATCAATGGAATAGAATTGAGAGTCCAACAACAACCTGTTATGTCTTGCTAATTATGTTTTGACAAGGTGACTAGGTGGTTCAACAGGAAAGAAGTAGTCTTTTTAACCAAGGGTGCTGGGACAATTGTATATCTACTCACAGAGAATGCAACTAGACTCTTACCCCACCATATTTATAAAAATGAACTTAAAATGAATAAAAGATCTAAATGTAAGGGCTAAAACTATAAAAGCCTTAGATGAAAATATAGCAGTAAATCTTTATGGCTCCAGGCAAGAAAAAAACTCTTTTTTTTAAATTTTTTTTTTCAACGTTTATTTATTTTTGGGACAGAGAGAGACAGAGCATGAACGGGGGAGGGGCAGAGAGAGAGGGAGACACAGAATTGGAAACAGGCTCCAGGCCCCGAGCCATCAGCCCAGAGCCTGACGTGGGGCTCGAACTCACGGACCGCGAGATCGTGACCTGGCTGAAGTCGGACGCTTAACCGACTGCGCCACCCAGGCGCCCCAGAAAAAAACTCTTTAAATGTGATACTAAAAGCATAAATCATAAAGAAAATGTCTTTTATTTAGGATATATAAGGAACTTCTGCAACTTCATAGTTAAAATAAAGCCCAGGGGCGCCTGGGTGGCTCAGTCGGTTAAGCATCCGACTTCAGCTCAGGTCATGATCTCGTGGTCCGTGAGTTCGAGCCCCGCGTCGGGTTCTGGGCTGATGGCTCAGAGCCTGGAGCCTGCTTCCGATTCTGTGTCTCCCTCTCTCTCTGCCCCTCCCCCCTTCATGCTCTGTCTCTGTCTCAAAAATAAATAAACATTAAAAAAAATTTAGAAAAAAAGAAATAAAATAAAATAAAATAAAATAAAGCCCAATTAAAATTTAGTAAAATATCTAAATATACATTTCCCCAAAGGAAACATACATTTGGCCAATATAAATAGTAAAGTACACTCAATATCATTAGCCATTAGGAAAATACAAATTGAAACCACAATAAGATACCACTTAACATACACTAGGATGAGAATAATTACACATATAGACAATAACAAATGTTGGCGAGGATGTGAAGAAATTGAAAGTCTTCTACACAGTTGGTGGGGATTTAAAATGATGCATTGGGAAATAGCTTGAGAGTTCCTAAATAAATTAAACGTAGAGTTACCATGTAATGTAGGAATTCTATTCCTAGGATATAGCTGTGAGAATTGAAAATATATGTATATACAAAAACTTTCATATGAGTGTTCAGAGGATTATCCATAATAATAAAAGGGCTGGAAGCAGTCAAAATGCCCATCACCAGAAGACATGGGTAATCTCTGACAATATGATGCTATTCGGAAGAAGTCATGCACAAAAGATCATAGTGTATGGTTTTCTTTATATGAAATGTTCAGAATATGCAAAATCATACAGACACAAAGTAGAGAATATGCAAAATCATACAGACACAAAGTAGATTATTGTTTGCTTGGGGTCAAGGGGAGAAGGATTGAATTGTAACTTCAAATCAGTAAGTGGCTTATCCTTGGGTAACAAAAATATTCTGGAACAGGGCAGTGGTGATGCTTACACAACGTTGTGAATATATTAAAAACCTTCAACAAAATTATAAATGAAAGAAGAGAAATTACAACTAATACCGAGGAAATACAAAGGATCATAAGAGACTACTATACGCAACTATGTGCCAACAAATTAGATAATCTAGAAGATATGGATAAATTATTAGACACATACAACCTCCCAAGATGAATCATGAAGGAACAGAAAATTTTGAACAGCCCAATAATGAATAAGGAGATTGAAGCAGGAAACAAAGGAACAAACAAACAAATGAAAACCCAAACTTCCCAAAAAGGGGAAACCCAGGACCAGATGGTTTCACTGGTGAATTCTACAAAATGTTTAAAGAATTAAGGCCAATCTTTTTCAAATACTTCCAAAAACTTGAAAAAGAAGGAACATTCTCAAACTTACGTTATGAGGCTAGAATTACCCTGATACCAAAGCCAGATAAAGGCACTATAGAAAAAGAAAACTATAAGCCAATAGCCTTGATGAATATAGATGCAAAAATCTTCAATAAAATACTAGCAAACTAAATTCAACAGCACAATAAAAGGAACATACACCTGATCATATGGGCTTTATCCTTAGGATGCAAAAATAGTTTGGCATATGCAAATTAGTATATTACACCACGTTAATAGGACGAAAGATAAAAATCATACAATTATCTCAAGAGATGCAGAAAAAGCCTTTCACAAAATTCAACATTCTTTCATGATAAAAACTCTCAACAACTTGTGCATAGAAGGAATGCGTCTTAACATAATAAAGACCGTACATAACAAGCCCACAACTAACATACTCAATGGTGAAAGACTGAAAGCTTTTCCTCTAAGAACAGAAACATGACACACTTTCACTACTCTTACTCAATATACTATGGAATGCCCTAGCCAGAGCATTTAGGCAGGAAAAATAAATAAAAGGAATCCAAATCTAAAAGGAAGAAGTAAAACGGACTCTGTTATAGCTGACATGATTATATATATCAAAAATTCTAAAGATTACACCAAAAAACTATTAGAACTAATTAAACTGATGAAGTTTCAGGATACAAAAGTCAACATACAGAAATCAATTGCATCTTTATACGTTACAAATTATTTGAAGAAGAAATAAAGAGAAAAAATCTCATTTACAGTAGTATCAAAAATGATAAAATACGAATAAATTTAACTAAGTTGGTGAAAGATTATGCACTGAAATCTATAAGACTCTGGTGAAAGAAATTGAAGAAGGCAGAAGCAAATGGAAAAATATCTATGTTCATGGATTGGAAGAATTAATACTGTTAAAATGCCCATGCGACCCCAAACCATCTTTAGATTCTATGAAAGTCTTATCAACATCGGAATGGCACCTTTCACAGGAATAGAAAAGACAACCCTAAAATCTTTATGGCATCAGAAAAGACCCCAAATAGCCAAAGTAATCTTGAGAAAGAACAAAGCTGAAGGCATCATGCTTCCTGATTTTAAACCATACTACAAAGCTATTGTATTCAAACTATTATGGCACTGGCATAAAAACAGACAGATAGACCAATAGAACATAATCAAAAGCCCAGAAATAAACCCATGCCTATATGGCCAACTTATATTTGACATGGGAGTCAAGAAGACTCAATGGGGGAAAGGATAGTCTCTTCAAGAAGTGGTATTGAGAAAACTAGATATTCACATGCCGAAGAGTGAAATTGTACCCTAATCTTACACCACTCACAAAAATTAACTTGAAATGGATTAAAGACTTAAATGTAAGACCTAAAAGCACCAGGGTCTTACAGAAAAAAGAAACAAACAAACAAGGAAATAGCCCCTTGACTTCAGTCTTGGCCAAGATTTTTTTGGATGTGACACCAAAAGCACAAACGATAAAAGCACAAGTAGGACAACATCAAACTGAAAAGCTCTTTCACAGCAAAAGAAACAATCAAAGAGTGAAAGGGCAACCAAAGGAGTGGGAGGAAATATTTGTAAACCATGTATCTGCTATGGGGTTTAATGTCTCAAATATGTAAGGAATTCGTATAGTTCAATAGCAAGGAAACAAGTAACCCAATTAAAAAATGGGTCAAGGAAGATGTTACCATGCTGAAAATTTGAAAAAAAAAAAAAGTATACAGAAGAATCTGTCTTATTTCTTAGAACTGCATGTGAATCTACAATGATCTTAAAATAAAAAGTTTATTTAAAAAAATTTTCAGATGGTCAAAAAGCCTGAATAGGTATTTTCCCAAAGAAGACCTATAAATGGCCAACAAGTACATAAAAAGGTGATCAACATCACTAACCATCAGGGAAATGCACATCAAAACCGCAATGAGATATCACCTCGTACCTGTTAGAATGACTATTATAAAAAATAAAAAAGACAAGTGTTGCTGAAGATGTGGAGAAAAGGGGATCCTTGGTGCACTGTTGGTGATGAGGGAGCATAAGGCTAGCTGACAGACCGCAAACACTCCCCCCACCCCCCAGGTGGCACTCCTGGTGGCCGAAGAACAAAGGGAAAGGGGAAAAACAAAGGGTTAACTGATAGGGCTCAGAGTCCTGCGGGACCTAAGTTTCCATCACCCCTCCATAGTGATGTGAGAAACAAAGGCAGAAGGAAATGGCAGATGAAACTAAATTTCCTTATAACCTGCAGCCTATTGACAAATGCTTGAGGCTGGCAGATTAAGACGTTTCTTCAGGAACTCCTTACAGTCTTAATGCTAATTAATGCTTTGCTAGAGGGAAAAACAACCTTAGCCTGACAATAGCTAGGCCTCCTGGATCCTGGAAGCCTTCTTTAGCATATGAAAATCTCACTGGAAACTGCCCCTGGACTTTACTTCCCCCAACTCCATAGTATATAATCAGTCTTCCTGCCCGTGGGTCCTGTCCTCCTGCTTCAATAAAATCACCTTTTTGCACCAAAGACGTCTTCAAGACTTCTTTTTTGGTCCTTGGCTCGGGACCCCATGAACCCCACTCCCCAATGTCACCCCAAAAAAACTTCATCATTGGTAGGAATGTAAATTGGCAAAGCCTTTATAGAAAACAGCATGGAGTTTTTAACAATGAAAAAAAAAAAAGAACCAACATATGATTCAGCAATCCCACTTCTGGGTATATATTCAAAAGAATTAAGATCCTCTCCGGAAACACACACACACACACACACACACACACACACGTGCGCAAGTACTATTCAACCACAAAAAGGACGGAAATCCTGCCATTCGAAATAACGTGTATGAATCTTGAGGGCATTATGCTAAGTAAAATAAGCCATACAGGGAAAGACAAATACTGTAGGATCTCACTTATATGTGGTATCTGAAACAGCCAAACACATAGAAACAAAAAGTACACTGGTGGTTGCCAGAGACCGGGGAGTGGAGGAAATGGGGAGACGCTGGTCAAAGGGTACAAACTTCCCGTTGTAAAATGAGTAAGTTCTGGGGATCTACTGTGTACCTTGATGACTATAGTTCACAATATTTACTGTATACCTGAAAGCTACTAAGAAAGTAGATCTTAAATAGTCTCAACACACACACGCGCACACACACAAGGTAATTGTGAGGTGATGGATGTGTTGACTAACTTCTTATGGTAATCATTTCAATATACATACATATATCAAATCATCACATTGTACACATTAAACTTACACAATGGTGTAAGGAAATTATATGCCAATAAACCTGGAAAAAATGATAACTTCTGAATTTTACACTTTGGAGGTGTAAATATATGTGCATTATAGCTCAAGTACGGGAAAGTAAGGCATGGAAAAAGTTTTATCACGCTAACACTAAGAAAAGAGAGCTGATGAATTTATGTGAATGTTATACTATTTCAATTTGTCAAAAGTTCACACGCATTCTAACTGTGCACCTAAATGATATAGGGTAAAAATGAATTGAATGAAACTGATAGAGCTTAAAGTAGAAATAGAAAAATCTACCAATATAGTCAGAGAATTCAACATCCCTCAATCAGTAACTCATGGAACAAACAGAAAAAAAAAAAATAAAGAACACTTGAACACTTTCAACCAACATATGCTATTAATACGTAGGTAATCATCCATCCCCAAATAGCAGAATACATTTTTTTTCCCAAGGGCACTTAAGACATTTAGCAATGTAGACCATATTCTTCACCTTAATAATGATCAATTATTTTTATGAATTAAATAGTATAAAATACATTTTGTGGTGATTTCATTAAATTAAAATTGATAAGAGGAGTATATAAAGAAAGTCCTCAAATATTTGGAAACTAAAGAGTACATTTCTGGGGCACCTGGGTGGCTCAGTAGGTTGAGCGTCCGACTCCAGCTCAGGTCATGATCTTGCAGTTAGTGAGTTCGAGCCCCGCATCGGGCTCTGTGCAGACAGCTCAGTGCCTGGAGCCTGCTTCGGATTCTGTGTCTCCCTCTCTCTCTGTCCCTTCCCCGCTCATGCTCTGTCTCTCTCTGTCTCTCAAAAATGAATAAATGTTAAAAAAAATTTTTAAAAGTACATTTCTGAGTAACTCATGGTTTAAAAGAGAAATCACAGGAGAAATTATAAAGTAGCTTTAAATGAATGAAAATGAAGACATGCCATCTCAAATTGTATGCAATGAAGCTAAAGTGGTGCCTACAGGGAAATTCACTGCTTTGAATATTTATATTAGTAAAGAAAAGTCTTGGAGCACCTGTGTGGCTTAGTCGGTTGGGTGTCCAACTAAGGCTCAGGTCATGATCTCGTGGTCCCTGAGTTCGAGCCCTGCGTTGAGCTCTGTGCTGACAGCTCAGAGCCTGGAGCCTGTTTCAGATTCTGTGTCTTGCTCTCTCTTTGCCCCTCCCCCACTCATGCTCTGTCTCTTGCTCTCAAAAATAAACAAAACTAGAAAACCTTAAAAACAAAAAAGAAGAAAAGTCTTAAATCAATGACCCGTGCTTTGGCCTCAAAAAACTAGACAGTGAATAGCAAATTAAACCCAAAGTAAAGCAAAAGAATGCAAATACTGAAGATGAAATACCAATCACTGAAATATATAGAAATAAATCGATGGCATAAAAAAATTTCTAGAGTAGATAAAAAAAAAAAATCCGGTCTGATTGATCAGGAAAAGCAGAGAAGATATAAACTACAAATATCAGAAATGAAACAGGGGAATGCACTGGAGATTCCATACATCTTAAGAGAGAATAATAATATGTGAAAAATTTACAGCCAACATATTTGACAACTTGGATGAAATGGACAAGATCTTTAAAAGACAACCAACTTGCCAAGCTCACACTAGAAGTTATAGAAAACGTAAATAGCTATGTATCTTTTAAAGAAATTGGTATCCCAATTCAAAGTCTCCCCTTAGTTAAAACTCCAGACCTAAATGATTTCAGTGTGAGTATTAGCATTCTACCTATCATTCTAATTCTAAATTCTTCCAAAAAATGAAAGAAGAAACAGTGCTTCCTAACCCATTTCAGGAGGCCAGCATTCCCTTGATTCTAAAATTTGATAGATACATAGCACAAAAATTGTAGACCAAAGTCCTTCATGAACATAGATGCATAACTTTTAAACAGAAACCACCAATAAACAGTTAAGGAATCGTGATCAAATAGCGCTATTCTAGGAATAAAAGATTCGTTTGCATTCAAAATGCAGATGATATAATTTTTCATGTCAAGAGCTTAAAGAAGAAAAATCATATGATCACCTCGTAAATTGAAAAGAAAATTTTAAAATTCAGCATCTATTTATGATAACAACTCTCAACAAATAGGAATGGATGGGAACTTCCTCAACCTGATAAAGTTCATCCACCCAAATAAACAAACAGCAAGCAAATAAACTAATAACTATAGCTACCATTGTACTTAATTGTGAATAACTGAAGATCTTTTCCTCAGTAAAAGAAAGAAGCAAGTTTGTCCGCCTTTATCGTTCATTCTATTTAACATCGTACTGGAAGTGCCAGTTCATGCAAAAATTCGACAAATAAATACACAAAAAACTGCTAGAAATATTAAATGAGTCATTTTGTAGTATAAAATCAATTGTAGTTCTGTGTAATAAGAACAAAAAATTAGATACTGAAATTTTGAAAATAAGAGGGATAAGAATTTAAAGAAAATTAAAAATATGTGCCAGGATGTGAGCCACAAAACGATGTTAAGTGACATGAAATATGCCATGTTCAGGGATCAGATTACTCAACATTGATGACATGTCAATTGTCCTCAAATTGATTCATAGATTTAACACAATCTCAACCCAAATTCCATTTGGACATTTTTGTAAAAATTTACCAGGCAGTTCTATGGTTTATATGGAAATTCAAAGGACCCAGAATAGCCTGAACAGTTTTGAAAAAGAGCAAAATGAGAGAACTCAAACTATATAGTTTCAATATTTACTATAGCTGCATTACTAACACCCTGTGAAACTGACATAAATATAGACATATTGATCACTTGAGCAGAATAGACAGTCCATAAATAGACCAAAACATATATGGCCAGTTGACTTTTGACATAGGTGATACAAGTGAAATGTTATAAAGATGATCTTTTCAATAAATTGTAGAAGTATTAATAATCATGTGCATAAAAATGATCTTATCTCTTACTTCACACTGTATACAATTTTATTTATTTTTTAAAAGTATAATTTATCATCAAATTGGTTTCCTTACAATTTTAAATTTGAAATGAGAGATGCAAAAACCCTAACTAAAGTATTATCAAAAAGAATTCAATGATAATAGAAAAAAGAAAGACCCCATTACCAAGCGGAATTTATACTAGAAATGCAAGATCAACTACAATTCAAAAGTTTATATAATTTACCATGCTAACAAGAGAAAAGAAGAATTTGTATAATGAAGCCAATAGGTACAGAAAAAGGAGTTCATGAAATTCACACCTGTTTAAGACGAAAGTCTCAGCAAATATAGAATAAAAGGGAATTTCCTTAACCTGATGAGAGGTGTTTCGCAAAATCTACAACTAACAAACATCATTCTTAATGTTGAAATATTGAACACTTTTCCACTATTCCACTGAAGAAAAAGGAAAAGGTGTCCATAGCCTCCTTTTCTGCTAGAAAACATTATTTTCCAAGTTTTATCAGTGCAATGAAGCAAGAACAATAAAAGAATATATTAAGAGAAGAAACGAATAAATTCGTCATCATAAAATTACTGGATATGTACAAAATTCCAATGAATCTGTTAATAAACCCTTAGAAATGCTAAATAATTTGGGTAGCTATCTTGATACAGAGTAAATACACGAAAAGTCAAAGGTATTGCTATATATGTACATACAGGGATAGGAAGCCAGAATATTTTTAAAACTTCAATTCTTATCTGGTTAATAGATTCAATGTAATACTGACTTAACCAACAGTATGTTTTCTTTGGAAGACTGACAAAGTAATTTAAATTTTATATGGAAACGAAAAAGCCTTAGAATAGCCTGGACAGTTAGGACAAAGAGCACAGTTGAAGGACTTATCCACTAGATATCAAGACTTATTATGAAGCTACAGTAATGAAAACATTATAATATTGGTACAAGGACAGACTACTGGACCAATAGAACAGAACAGATAGCCCAGTAGTGGATAAAGATGATGTAGTATATATATACATACACTGGAAGATTACTCAGTGATCAAAGAGAATGAAATCTTGCCATTTACAACAACATGGATGGAACCAGAGTGTATTAATGCTAAGCAAAATAAGTCAATTGGAGAAAGGCAAATATCATATGATTTCACCCATATGTGGAATTTAAGAAACAAAACGGATGAACATGGAGAAAGGAAGGAAAACTAAAATAAGATAAAAACAGAGAGGGAGGCAAACCATAAGAGACTCTTAAATATAGAGAACAAACAGAGTTGATGGAGGGAGGGGATGGGCTAAATGGATGATGGACATTAAAGAGGGCACTTGTTGGGATGGACACTGGGTATCATACGTAAATGATGAATCACTAAATTCTACTCCTGAAACCAATACTACACTATATGTTAACTAACTTGAAACTTAATTAATTAAAAAAAAAAAAGAAGTACGTTGAGATGGCTAATGAATATTAATGTGAAAGCTAATATCACCAAACTGTCAAAAAACAAAGATGAATCACATTGGGTATTATATGTAAATGATGAATCAGTGAATTCTACTACTCCTGAAATCAATATTGCACTGTATATTGACTAATTAAAATTTAAATTAAAAAAAAGAAAAAACAAAGGAAAACCAAAAACAGAGACGTTTATCTTCTTGGACTTTGGATAGAAAGTTTTCTTAGCCTGGACATAAAAATCTCTGACCATTAAAGTAAACACTAACAAAGCAAACACCATTAAAAGAGTAAAAGGCTAGGGACAGATTGGGAGAAAATATTCTGAATATATATATTTGGCAAAAGACTCATCTAGAATGTAAAAAATACCTCTAGAAGTCAATTTTTAAAAGACAATTATATTGAAAATAGGCAAATGGGTAGAAAAGAGACATCGCAAAGGATGTAAAGGAAGACATCCAAATGCATTAAGAAAGATAAGAAAAAGTATTCAACATTATAAGTCATTAGAGATATAAAAATAAATACTAAAACGAGATTATCACTACATACTTACCAGAACACATTTAATTATTAGGACCTGAGTTTGGCAAACTTTGACGCATGGGCCATTCTGGCCTACAGCTTATATTTATGTTGACCAAGAATTATTTTACATTTTTAAAAGGTTTTTAAATTTTTATGCAACAGAGATCATATATGGCCCACAAATTCTAAGATATTTACTACCTGGCCCAAATAGGAAATGTGCTTTGGCCCCCCAATTAAGACTGACAATACTAATTTTTGACAAAAAAAAAAGTTATTCTTTTTCTTGCGTTTCTTACATTATTACGTTTCTCTTGTCTCTTAGGTTATGGATGGTTTTGTGAATGGATACAACCAGTCTGGAAAAATCTTTGATTTCTCTTTTGGGTAAAAGAACAACAGAAATGAGTGTTTTTATCCACAAAAAAACACGGGCACTCAGGTGTTTTGCAACTTTATTTATAATAGCCGAACACTAGAAACACACCAAGTGTTCATCAACATTAACAAGGTAAATCTGTTTTTTAAACATTTGTACAATGGAACACTGTGACAATGAAAAAGAACCAACTACTGATAAATGCGCTAACATGGATGGATCATACAGACCCAGTATTGATTGAAAGAAATCAGACTCAAAAGAGTACGTGATAGATTGCATATTATGTGTTTCCATTTATATGATGTTCCAAACAGGCAAAACCAGTGTGTGGTTATAGAAGTCAGAATATTGGTTACCCACTGGAGATTACAAAAAGGGGGCAATAGGCAGTCCTCTGGATGTTTGGAATTTTCTATATCTTTTCCTGTGTGTTCATTATAGTAGTGTATAGATCTGTAAAAATTCATCAAACTCTATACTGGAGATTTGTGTACTTCCCGGTATATGTCTCACTTAAAATTTTTAAAAAGGTTTAAAGTTTATAGATACCATGAATTTTATTCACAGACATAGGTTAATACCACTGCCCTAAGGTGAAAATGATATCTAAGCTGTTGAAAGATGAGATAGAGGAGATAGTCTGAGGGCATGGGCTGATTTGTGAACCATGGCTACTAAGTAGTCATGAAGATGGAGAAAAATCATGAATGTAGTACTTTAGTAGGTATCAAAGTAACCAAACCACTAATATGGTAGAGAATTTTGTGTAGCAACGGAAAATGGCCCTGGCCAAAGACGTCAACATGCAAAAACCAAGACGGTTTAAAACAAATCAAGGCAGCAAGGAAAGAAGGCACAGAGAAAAAGATTAAAAAGCAATGTTTGAAGGAATTCTCTGAGAAATTGAACGTGGAGATTTGGAGAAGAATTTTGGTTCTTGTTGTCATGGGTGTACCTGGCTCACTTAAAGAAGTGAAGATGTGTCGTGAGTATGGTGAGAATCATTCCTTTCCCAGAGATAGGAGAGAAGGAGGTGTGGATGTGTAAATGATTAACAATGAAGGCTTAAATTAAGAAAGCAAATGAGGAAATGGAGAGACTGGAATGTGAAAATATTAAGGTGAAATATTAAGGAATAGTAAGGACGGGTTGTGTTGATTTGCTATGGGGAGAAAGAGAAGAATTCTAAAACGATTCCCAGGTTCCTTTTTGGGTAAATGGGAGATGCCGTTGGTGTTCGCTCGAGAAACAACAATGTAGGAGGAAGACAAAACAGAAATGTGGGAAGGCGATGAGTGCAACGTGGCAAAATGGCTTGTGAGATATACGTACGACAGTCATCTCTACATCCCTATACATCTTAAGCTAGAAAGCTGGATATAATCTGGATAGAATTAGAAATGTTTACTTGAGACTCATCAGTAGATAGATTTTAGGGTTTTTTCTTGTGGATGAAGTAAACCAGGAAAACTGTATAAGCAACCAGAAAAAATAGAATCTTGGGGAAGACTGTAGTTTGTAAAGCAGAAAGTGAAAAAAATAAATAAGAATAGACAGAAAGATAAGAGTGAAGAGAACCCAAGAAAAATGATATCATAGCATGCAGAAGAAGAGAGAATTATGAGGAAAGCATCCTCAACAGTTTCAAATGCCACAGAGGGAGCTAAAGTGGGAAACGCAGTTCTTTTTAGATTTTTTTGTTTTATTTCTTTGGAAAGAGAGATCATGAGTCGGGGCTGGGCATGGAGAGGGAGAGTAAGAGAGGGAGAGAGAGAGAATTCCAAGCAGGCTCTGCATTGTCAGTGCAGAGTCTGATATGGGGCTTAAACTCATGAACCATGAGATCATGACCTGAGCCCAAATCAGGAGTCAGACGCTTAATCAACTGAGCCACCCAGGCACCCCCAAAAACACAGCTTTAAATTGTGATCCATGGGTCCCTGGGTATCTCTAAGAGTCTTTCAGTGGTATGGTGAAATCAAAACTATTTTTATAATCATCTTAACGTGTTATTTGCTGTTTTTATTGTGTTCACATTTTTTAAGTTGGTTTTGTTTTTTTTGGTTTTTTTTGAGAGAGAGAATCCCAAACAGACACTGTGTTGTCAGTGCAGAGCCCCACATGGGGCTCGAACCCACGAATCATGATGTCATGACCTGAGCTGAAACCTGAGAGCTGGATGCTCAGCTGATTGAGCCACCCAGGCGCCCCTACTGTGTTTACATTTTTTTTTTCAACGTTTATTTATTTTTTTGGGACAGAGAGAGACAGAGCATGAACGGGGGAGGGGCAGAGAGAGAGGGAGACACAGAATCGGAAACAGGCTCCAGGCTCCGAGCCATCAGCCCAGAGCCCGACGCGGGGCTCGAACTCACGGACCGCGAGATCGTGACCTGGCTGAAGTCAGACGCTTAACCGACTGCGCCACCCAGGCGCCCCTGTGTTTACATTTTTAATGATGGTTCAAAACAATAGTGGGTAAAATTGTCCAAGTAGTCATTGTATTGTGCACCACCACGCACTTTCAAGGAAAAAAGGGCCAGTTTTATTTAGGAATGTCCTTCCTCAAGCTGTAAAAAAATATTAATTTTAGTAAATTTTGGCTCTTAATACTCTATGTGATGAAATGGAAGTATACATAGAACATTTGTTTTTTTTCCTAATGTTTATTTTTGAGAGAGAGAGATAGACAAAGTGTGAGCAGGGGAGGGGCAGAGAGAGGGGGAGACACAGAATCCGAAGCAGGCTCCAGGCTCCGAGCCGTCAGCACAGAGCCCGGCACGGGGCTCGAACTCTCGGACCAGGAGATCATGACCTGAACTGAAGTCGGATGCTTAATCAACTGAGCCACCCGGGTGCCCCTACATGGGGCATTTGTGCTGCATGCTGATATCAGGTGGTGACTTTGAGGAAAAGCATTCATTCAGTCGATAGACTTGGAGGATGAACTAGACACTTGTCTCATGAAATAACATTTTTACTGGAGAAAATGAGTGCCAGACACACTAGCATTATCGATACTTGGGTATTTGGCAGATATTTTCTCAAAAATGGAGGAGTCGAACTCATCATGTCAAGGAAGAAGACAGATGGTGTTTACTGCTGATGATAAAATTTGAGCTTTCAAGTGAATATTGGAACTTTGGAAAACTTGTATCCACCCTGGGAGTTTGACATCTTTCCAATATTTAGAGACTTTGCTGATAGGATTGGTAAGGATTATTAACGCATGTGATTTTTTGATACTATATTAACATTTGGGAAATCTGCATACGTCAGGGAGCCAATATTTTCCAAATGACCTATGCTTGATATCACAGAAGAAAGCCAAAGTCGGACACCCAACAGACTGAGCCACCCAAGAGCCCCATGATGAAGAGATTTTTAAATGTATAAGGCAATAGGGGTGCCTGGGTGGCTCAGTCAGTTAAGCATCTGACTCGATTTCGGCTTACGTCATGATCTCACAGTTTGTGAGTTCGAGCCCCGCATCAGGGTCTGTGCTGACAGTGTGGAGCCTGCTTGGGATCCTCTCTCTCCCTTTCTCTCTGCCCTCCCCCTGCTTGCTCTCTATCTCTCTCAAAATAAATAAAAATAAGCTTCAATAAAAAATTAAAAAATAAAAGTATAAGACAATGTCACTCTTCACTAACTTCATTTTTTTAAACTAAAGCTATTTTTCATAGAGCTATGTTATTTGTGTGAGCATACATTTGTGGCATTTATTTATTTATTTATTTATTTATTATGAAATTTATTGTCAAATTGGTTTCCATACCATTTGTGGCTTTTAAACAAATAAATAAATGCAATGATCTCAATTTAAATTCTAGGACAGTAAATATAGATATATATATATAACTCATCTAAACCAAATGCTCATTGGGGTCGTCCATAATGTTTAAGTGTGTAAAGAGACCTTGAGACCAAAATGTTGGAGAACTGATGGGTTAGTTCGCAAGTCACTAATGAACTTACAGAGAAGAGCTTCAGTAGAGTGATAGAGCTACAAAAGTAACTCTGACATGATGAACTATTAATGGTGACAGGGAAGACATGAAACTGACAATACCATAAGCTTGGCTGTAAAGTCTAAGGGACAGGACAGAACAGTCATTATTGAAATTCGTATATAGGTGAGCGCAAGTATGTTTTTCCAATTCCGTTAATTTCCTCCTCCGTTAGTTTATGCAGTTAAAGAGACCCCTCTCAAAATACAAACAGGATTTTAAAATGGAACTAAGAAAGCTAATGTTAAAGCTCACATGGAAAATTAAACATTCCAGAATGTCTAGGCAAGCTGTAAAAGGTTAAGAGTCATGAGTGAAGATGAACCATTTCAGATGACAAAATGTATTATGAGATTTTCATAATTAAAACAGTGGGGAATTGGTACACGAATAGACACACTACTGGGGGCCAATGTAAACTTCAGAAATAAGGCCAGATATGGAAGAAAATTTAATATACTATAAAGTTGGCATTGCAAATTACAGACTACATAAGCTTTTTAAATAAACAGCATGAGACAACGGGATGATGATTGGGAAAAAAGATCAAATCGAATGCATATCTCAACATGTACAAAAATAAACCCCAAAAGGGTCAGAGATCTAAATGTTAAAAATGAGGAAAATAAGCGTGATTTACTATCTAACCTGAGCGTGGGGCAAGAATTTTTAACAATGACTCATAGAAATGTAGACATAAAGTCTGACTAGCAAAATGAACTGGAAAAAAATCATTCTGCATTGCAGAAGCACCATACACTATAGCAAATAGTAAACACAGAAAAAAATTTTCATTTATAACATGCAAAATGTTTATCTGTGATGTCTAAAGAGCTATTGAAATTAAGAGATAAAAAGATCAAAAAAAAAACCAGGAAAATGAGCAAAAGATACACTTGGCAAAAAAATAATTTAGCAATGGCACTCAAACATATAACAAGCTCAATTTCATTCACCATAGAGTAGATACAAATTAAAACCACAAGGAGTTGGGGCACCTGGGTGGCTCCGTCGGTTAAGCATCTGACTTCAGCTCAGGTCATGATCTCACGGTTCATGAATTCGAGCCCAGCGTCGGGCTCTCTGCTGAAAGCTCGGAGCCTCTTTCAGATTCCGTGTCTCCCTCTCTCTCTCAGCCCCTCCCCACTCACATTGTCTCTCTCTCAAAAATAAATAAACATTAAAAATTTTTAAAAAAATAAAACTACAAGGAGTTAACATGGCTCACCTATTGGATTGGCAAAATTTTTAAAGATTGAAAATATACTTTGTTAGCAAGGCTTTGGGGAAACGGGGTCTCTTACATGGCTGGCAAGGATGAAAAATGGTTCAACCCCTTACTAATTGTTATGTATACTTTTACCTTTTGATAAATCAACTCCCCTTCTAGGAATTTTTGTTGAAGTTAAATTTCCAAAAACATGAAACACATACAGGGTGAGAGGGAGTGAGTGGTATGCACATGATTATTTTTGGTGGAATTATCGGTAATTACAAAACAGTAGAAACAACCTTAAATGCTCATACTTCACAGGGCATTGGATAAATAAATTATGACATATCTACCAGCACAGTATTAAAAAAGAGAAGAAATCTGGCTTTTAAATGGAGTGTGTTGGCCATTTTCATATTTGGTTTTACATCTACCATCTTGCTATGAGTTGATATAGAGTGGTTCCGGGACCTACTACTGAGTGAAGGACATCGACGCGTTAACACGTATGTAGTATTTTGTCTTTTATATAAGAAAAGAGGGACAACAATATATGTGGGGTGGTTTCTGGAAAAAATAAACTCCAGAAATATACTCGAGAAATGAGTGAATGGGTTAGCCAAGAGAGAGAGGAGAGAGTGACATGTCTCTAAGTCACTATATTATTTGTGTAGTTTTGACTTTTGGAACATGATATATTTAAAAAATTTTTATTTTAATTTTAGTTAGGTAACATACAACGTTATATGAGTTTCAGGTATACAATATAGGAATTAAACAGTTCCATACGTCACCCTGTGCTCATCACAGAACAAGTGCACTCCTTAATTTCTGTCACCTATTCAACCTTTACTTCCTACCCACGTACCCTTTGGTAACCATCAGATTGTTCTCTATAACTAAACGTATATTTCTTGCTTTGACTCTCTCTCTCTCTCTCTTTAATTTTCTTCCTTTGCTTGTTTGTTTTGCTTCTTAAATTCCACATATGAGTGAAAGCATATGGTATGGAACATGATATTAAGATTTTACCTATTGAAAAACAAAGTCAAGGTAAACCAATATTGAGTGTATACAGAAACCGAAAAATCCCGAACTGTAAACAATTGGTAACAAAAGAACCACACAAAAGAAAAAAATTCAAATGAATCCAAGCATTCTGAACACAATGCTTTGACTACATACCCTTGGTGGGAAACATTCTAAAGAGAAAAAAATAATTGTAGCAAAATTTTTAAATTTTGTTTTATTTATTGTACTGGCATGAGGCTAGAAATTCTGAAATGAATTTGTTGTATTGTAGGATTTAAAAAATATAAATAAATATGGGGTGCCTGGGTGGCTCAGTCGGTTAAGCGTCTGACTTCAGCTCAGGTCATGATCTTGTGGTTCGTGAGTTCGGGCCCTGTGTTGGGCTCTGTGCTGACAGCTCAGAGCCTGGAGCCTGCTTCGGATTCTGTGTCTCCCTCTCTCTCTGTCCCTTCCCCGTTTGTGCTCTGTCTCGCTCTCTCTCTCAAAAATAAGTAAACCTTAAAAAATTTTAAAAATATAATTAATGAATAAATACATTGATGCTTTTGGGGACCACGTAGCCCACAGTGAGAAATATGCGGACTGATAAGTAATTAGGAAAGTACCAGAAGAATCCTGTGTTACTGGATGGGGATGAAAGGCATAGACATCTAAGAGCAATAATGTCCTCATAGTCCTGACCATACCTGGGTTCCATATCTTGTTTTATAAAACAATTGACCACTAAAAAGACCAAGGGTTCCTTGTCTGAGAGGACTGATTTCAGAACTGGGGCAGGGAAAGTAAAAGGTGAAGCTGACACAATTCATGTCAGAAAGTAAGATCTGATGGTACATGTTAAAAAGAGTTCTCAAAAAAGAGTCCAGGACAATTTGAGCACAAAAAAATTAAGTATAGTCATGACTTAAGCTATACTGGCTCTAAAAGAATTCAAAAGTGTTTACCAGTATGAATAAATAAATACGAAGAGTGGGACGGAATCATAAGGAAAATTATCATTTTATAATCATATAATGACAAATGACTTAGGGAAGAATTATCAATGGATTCTAAGTCTATTGGGTCAACGTTTGTTGGAAAAGAATTTCTTAATTTCCAAATATATGGAGATTTTTCTGGTTATCTTTTGTTAAACATTTCTATCTCGTTTGAATTTCTGCCAAAGAATATACACTTTATGGTTCCAATACTTTGAACGTTATTGAGGGGCATCTGGGTGACTTAATTGGTTAAGTGTCCAACTCTCGGTTTCAGCTCAGGTCATGATCTCACGGTTTGTGTGTTCAAGCCCCGCGTCGGGCTCTGTGCTGAGAGCATGTAGCCTGCTTGGGATTTCTCTCTCCCTCTCTCTCTGCCCCTCCCCAGCTCGCTCTTTCTCTCTCTCTCTCTCTAAAAAAAAAATAAATAAACCTTGAAAAAATTAAAAAAAATATTTAGAATTGATTTACAGCAAAGTATACAGTCAAGTTTGATAAATATTTCTTGTTTAAATGATGGGAATACGTATTTTTCACTTTTCAATGAATTCAGCTTTGTTCATTGCTCTCATACAATTATTGAAAAGGGTTTGTTAAAATTTCACACCATGATTGTAGATTTGTCTACTGTTCTTATAGTTCTGTCCCTTTTTGATTTAGTAATATCGAGGCCATATTATTATTTTTTTTTAACGTTTATTTATTTTTGAGACAGAGAGAGACAGAGCATGAACGGGGGAGGGTCAGAGAGAGAGGGAGACACAGAATCTGAAACAGGCTCCAGGCTCTGAGCGGTCAGCACAGAGCCCGACGCGGGGCTCGAACTCACGGACCGCGAGATCGTGACCTGAGCCGAAGTCGGACGCTTAACCGACTGAGCCACCCAGGCGCCCCTCGAGGCCGTATTATTATACACATACAAGTTCATTATGCTATGTCTTTCAGATGAATTAAATCTTTTATCATTACGAAATAAACTTCTTTATTTAAAATACTTTATTTTAGTGAAAAGTGTATTCTGTCAGATTATTAATATAGCTCCACAGTCTTTCTGTTGGTTAGTGTTTGTGTGGAATACTTTTTTCTATTTCTTACTTTCCTTATGATTTATATATGCCTCTTATAAACACATAGGTGGATTCTTTTTTCAAACCCTGTCTGACAATCTTAGAATATTTGGTTCCATTTACAATTAATATAATTACTGATATATTTGGTTTCAATCCTGCCATCTTAGTACGTGTTTTATATTTTTCCACCTGATGTGTGTTACTTTTTCTATCTTTTATTGCCCTGTATTGGATTCGCTTTATTACTCTATAATATTCCTCTGTAAATTTGGAAAACACTCCTTTTCTGTTAGTGAATACCCTTGAATGTACAAGTTATACTTTATTC
The DNA here is from genome assembly GCF_022079265.1 of Lynx rufus. Classification (NCBI taxonomy): domain Eukaryota; kingdom Metazoa; phylum Chordata; class Mammalia; order Carnivora; family Felidae; genus Lynx; species Lynx rufus. The sequence continues at coordinate 10,546,715 of NW_025814833.1, read as the reverse complement.
ATCAAAGCTTAATATTAAAAGTCCTTTTTTTCCTTTCTCCTGGACAATGCAAACAGTTTACTTTCAACCTTTCTTACTTATGTGCTATTGTTTTGTGCATTCTAGTTCCATACACATTCTAAGCCTCAGAAGTCACAATTATTATTGTTTCATACACTTAATGTTCCTCATATTTAACCACACATTTACCATTTGCTCTTTTCTTCAGGGATTCATTAAAAAAATTTTTTTTGAGGGGCGCCTGGGTGGCTCAGTCGGTTGAGCAGCCAACTTCGGCTCAGGTCACGATCTCGCGGTCCGTGAGTTCGAGCCCCGCGTGGGGCTCTGTGCTGACGGCTCAGAGCCTGGAGCCTGTTTCAGATTCTGTGTCTCCCTCTCTCTGACCCTCCCCCGTTCATGCTCTGTCTCTCTCTGTCTCAAAAATAAATAAACGTTAAAATTAAAAAAAAATTTTTTTTTTTGAGTATAGTTGACACACAATGTAACATTCGTTTCAGGTGTATAACACAGTGATTCGACAGTTACCATTTTCATTGTCCTTGTTTCCTGATTCACTTTTTGTCAGCTCATCGACGTTGTCATTTTGACACCTAGCTTTCATTGTTGCTGTTGCCAAAGCATTCATCCATCTTCTCAGGGCTCCGTTGAAGTTGATCTCTTGATTTTTCTGTCTTTAAAATTGATTTTTTTCTTCTTTTTTTTTTCCTGCAATGGTGTTATTGGGGGTCTAAATGTTGGTTTCTTTTTATTCATTCTGCTTGAGACCTGTTGAGCTCTTTCAGCGTGAGAATCAGTTTCTTTCTTCAATTCCAAGAGCCATTATTTCTCCAAATCTTGCTTTTCTGCCTTGCAAAATTCTTTTCTCACCTTGTAAAACTCTTCTCACTTTGCACTGTATGTCTATTCTTAGTCTTTCTTCTCTCTTTTGTATCCTTCCAATTCTTTTTGCTTCATTTATCACAATTTCTTCTAATCAACCTTCAGTAATGCTCTTTTTTTTTTAGTTGTGTCTAAACTGCCTTTGAGTTGTTAGGTTTTTGTGTTATGCCTGAGCTCCAGATTTTCCGGTTGTTTCTCCAATCTTCAATGTTCCTATTTATGGTTTGTAGTTTCTTGCTGAACTATTTCATTTCAGCGTGTAATTTTCATATGCATAATACAAATAGTTCTTTAAAATCTATGTGTGGTAATTACCTTGAGTGTCTGTGAGTTCGTTTGTATCATCTTTTATTATGTTGTAGCTGATTCATGTTGCCTTCTCTCTTCATGTGTCTGTTTATCATTGTATTCCAGTCACTGGAACCGAAAAGTATTAAAAGAAATCATGTGAAGTGTAGAATGTTATTATTTTTTTTTTGCTATACCAAAAAAATTTAGAAACATGAAAAAATATGACAACATCTTAACCCCCTTTTCAGGATACAGATTTCTATTGGTTACCCATGTCAAGGGTGATTTAAGCCTGGCCCATCCTTATTTCTAGAGTAGAGACCTTTGGCCTCCTAAAAATAAGCTCCGGTGGGTTGATCCTTGCCTGCTCTGTATTCCTGCTTTGGATGTTCTTTGCTTGTGAGACGGTGAAATTCGCTTCCCCACCTGTCAGTTACATCTTCAGGTTTGCAAATACATCACTGGCAATGGTGACTCAAAAGCCATAGTTGTTCTTCTTGGATTTCTGTCTTTTTCTGGATCCCTCACTATCTCATTAGCTTCTCAATGCTAAGAGTATTTTTCCCATATTTTTTCGTTCTCTTTAACACAACTATTATTGCAGATTATGCACGTGTCAGTAGACGCTGATGCCCCTGATCCTCTCAGTTAATTTAGCTGTACATTTCCTTTGTAAGCAACAGAAGAGCCGGCATCTTTTTAGATGAGCTCTTTGGAGTGGAGGAAGTAAAAATCTGCTAGCCCTTGAATATGTAGGTCAAATTGTGTAAACGGATTCACTTTTTATCTGGGAGAAGTTTTCTTGCCTTTTATCCAAAGGTATGCATGTGTGTGTTCACCTGCAATGGAACAATCTTAAAACTTACATTTATTTTATCAATAAACCCAGAGTCAAAATCTTCAGATGATATCTGTGAAGACCGTATGGATGTCTTGATCGTGTTGTGAACTTTACCAGAATCTTTCATAGAAACATAACTTTGAGGAGGAATTATTTAATGAGACACTAAATGTAAGTTCCAACTGGAAGAGGAGGGAAACAAAAGGGAAAAGTAAAAAAAAAGAAGATTGCAAAAGCCCTTATATTCTAATTGGTTAAGTTTTGTGACTTGAACATTAGCGTTGTTAAGGTATTTGTGAATATCTCAATCATAAGCCATAAGATGATCATTTCTCTCACTTCAACCTCCCCCAAATCCTTAAAAAAAAAACAATGGATTTTTTTTTTCGTATTGTATAACCAGAATCTAAGAAGATATTTAAAAACAGCCACATAGTGTATTTTAGGTCAATTAATGGCATACATTTAGACATGTTTCCTTCATGAAGATTCATGTGACACTATTGATTTTGCCACTTAAGAAGATAGGAAAGAATAAAAATATTAAGGTTAATGTTCTGTGATAGATTGATCTTTTCCAAGATTTAAATGCTACTTTTTAAAAATTTAGATGACCAAATATCTCTGTCATCTTCAAATCGTTTTAAAGGTCTCAAAAGATTTTGCATCTGTGTTGCGGAATTCATTGGCATACGGGTGCATAAAATACTTGAGCGGCATAAATAGAAAGTTCACATTTACATATTAGCATACATTACATTTCTTTCATTATTGTTAACCTAAATATCAGATAAATAGGTTAAGAATAATTCTTAAATAGAATCCCGATTAAACGCAAATGTTACCAGTCGACGTCTGTTCGTTGTTCACAGTACATAATCCGAAAGTATTGAGCATAGCCGCTGCAATTCTAATGGCCAAGAAAGTTATTTACCTATAGAAATTGCCCAAACAATAGCAATCTTCATGATGGCCTTAGTCCGCGAATTGAAACGGCTATGCTCAATAGGATTACGTATTGCTACATACCGATCCAGCGAGATAGCGCAGAGGTGCATGATGGACGCTGTTGAAAATAAAACATCCAAAGAAATCCAGACGGGGCACAAATATCTAGGTAGTGGCCAGACATAATCTGAAAGAGAAAAGAGAGAAGACGAGAACATATTATCCAAATCAAAATGTCTACAGTCTTACATTTTAGTCTATTTCTTTCCTCTCATAAGCTACGCTTTTTAAAGCAAAGTGGAATTTGGCTAACATTATTTTCCATAGGAATGATGATGATGACAGTGATTATGTCAATGCCTTCAGTGTTACATACATTATTACTTTTTAAATTTTGTTAATGCGTAGTTATTTTTGAGAGAGAGAGAGAGAGAGAAAGAGAGAGAGAGAGACAGACAGCATGAGTCTGGGAGGGGCAGAGAGAGAGACACCGAATCCGAAGCAGGCTCCAGGCTCTGAGCTGTCAGCACAGAGCCCGACGCGGGGCTCGAACTCACGGACCGCGAGATCATGACCTGAGCTGAAGTTGGGCGCTTAACCGACTGAACCACCCAGGCGCCCCCATACATTATTTTTTATTGTGATAAAATTTATAAAGTCTAAAGTTAATCATTTTAAAGTATATGTTCCTGTGGCATTGAGTACGTTTACAGTATTATACAAGCATCACTTCTTTCTAGTTCCAAAACATTTCATCCCTCCAAAGGGAGACCATTATTCACTAAGCAGTCACTCCCCACTCTCCCCTGCCCCAGCCCCTAACAATCTAATCTGCTTTCTGTCTCTATGGATTTGGCTAATCAGGATATTTCATATAAACGGAATCCTACAACAGGTGCCTGGGCTTCCTTCACTAGCATACTGTTTTTGAGGTTCATCCATTTTGTAGCGTGGATCAATACTTTATTCCTTTTCATGGCTAATGTTCTTGGTTGAGATGTTTTTGATGCTGTTGTAAATAGAATCGGTTTTTAATTTCCTTCATGCACGTTCATTGCTAGTATGTAGAACTATAACTGCTTTTCATGGGTTAAGCTTGTATCCTGCAATTTGCTGAATTCATTTATTAGATCTAGTTTTGTGCGTGAGGGTTCATTAGGATTTTCCATTTATAAGACTGTGTCATCTGTGAATGGAGATAATGTTAGATATGCTTTTCGAATTTTCCATTGCATTTTATTTTCTCTCTTGCTCAATTACTCTATATAGAATGTCCAGTACAGTGTTGAATGGAAGCAGTAAAAGCAGCCGTCTTGTCTTTTCTCTGCTCTTAAAAAAAAAAAAAAAATCTTTCATTCTTTCACTATTAAGTAGGATGTTAGCTGTGGGTTTTCATAAATGCCTTTGTCATGTTAAGGAAGTTTCCTTGTATTTCTAGTTTATTGGCTGTTTTTATCATAAAAGAGTGATGGATTTTGTCAAATGCTTTTTTTTTTTGCATCAATTGGGATGATCATGTGGTTGTCTGACCTTAATTCTATACGTGATGCATGATTTTTATGTGTTGAACTATCTTTGCATTCCCGTGATAAATCTCACTTCAGCATGGTGTGTACTATGATGTTATATTTAGTTTGCTAGTATTTTGTTGAGGAGTTTTGCATCTATATTTATAAGTAATATGGGACTATGCTTGTCTTTTCTTATAATATCATAATCTGGCTTTGATATCTGGATATTGCTGGTCTCATAGAATGAGTTACAAAGTGTTCCCTCAATGTTCTATTTTGTAGGAGCTTGATAAGAATTGGTGTTAATTCTTTAAATGTTCAGTAAACTTTGTCAGTGAAGCCATGTCGTCCTGGATTTCTTGTTCTTGTTTTTTTCTCATCTCTATTTTGTTTATCTCCATTTTAATATTTACCATTTTCTTTCTTTTGATAGTTTGGGTTAAGTTTGTTATTCTTCTCTAGTTCCTTACGATCCAATTTCATTTGTAATTTCTTCTTTGATACGTTGGATATTTAATAGTGACTGTGGTGTTTAATTTCCACATATTTATGAATTTGTCAGTTTTCTTCTGTTATTGATTTCTAGTTTCATTTCATTTTGGAGAAGATACTTCAAATAGTAATATTAAAAAATGTTTTAAATGTTTATTTATTTTTGAGAGAGAGTGAGCAGGGGAGGGGCAGAGAGAGAAGGGGACAGAGGATCTGAAGCAGGCTCTGTGCTGATAACAGAGAGCCCAGTGCAGGACTTGAACTCATGAACCATGAGATCATGACCTGAGCTGAAGTCAGATGCTTAACGAACTGAGCCAGCCAGGTGCCCCAGTAATATTTAAAAATGTCAATATTTGTTTTGAGACCTGATATATGATCTATCCCAGAGAATGTTCCTTGTGCACTTGAGAAAATTGCTGTTTCTGCTGTTGTTGGATGGGGTGTTCTATATATGTCTGTTCTATATATGTTCTATATATGTCTATATATGTCTGTTCTATATATGTCTATTAGTTGCTTCATAGCATTGTTCAAGTCCTCTGTTTCCTTATTGATCCTCTGTCTAGTTGTTCTATTTATTCATTATTGAAAATGGGATATTCACGTCTCCAAGTGTTATTTTAGATCTGTCTTTATTTCCCTTAATTTATGTCAGTTTTGCTTCCTATATTTTTTTGCATCTGTTGTTAGGTGCATATATATTTGTGATTATTATATCCTCTGGATGGTTTGAACTTTTTATCAATATATTATGTCCTTCTTTGTCTCTCAGAACAATTTTTGTCTTAAGTTTTATTTTGTTGGATACTAATATAGCCACCTTGCCTTTTTTTTTTTAACGTTTATTTATTTTCGAGACAGAGAGAGACAGAGCATGAACAGGGGAGGGGCAGAGAGAGAGGGAGACACAGAATCGGAAACAGGCTCCAGGCTCTGAGCTGTCAGCACAGAGCCGGACGCGGGGCTCGAACTCACGGACCATGAGATCATGACCTGAGCCGAAGTCAGATGCTTAACTGACCGAGCCACCCAGGCGCCTCACCACTTTGCCTTTTTTTGGTTACTGTTTACATGGAATATCTTTTCCATCCTTTTACTTTAACCTATTTGTGATTTTGAGTCTAAAATGAGTCTCTTATTGACAGCATATAAAGAAAGGTTCTTTTTTTTAAATCCATTCTGGCATCATATGTTTTTAACAATTCTGCTAATCTTTGTCTTTTAACTAGACAGTTTCGTTCATTTACATTTAAAATAATTACAGCTACAGAAGGATTTATTTCCATTATTTGTTATTTGTTTTTATATGATACATACCATTTCCCCATAAATGTTTCTGTTATTCACTTTATTTGTGATTAATTGATTTTTATAGGGTAACTTTTGATTTTTTCTTATTTCTTTTTCTGTACATTAGTTTAGTTTTTTTTTAACTTGGGAATTAAAATGATAACCTTAACATTCTAACAACCAAGTTTTAATTAATACCAACTTAGTTTCAGTAGTATGCATTTTGCTCTTTTGTATCTCTTTCTGTCTTTGTTATTGTCACAGATTACATCTTTACACATTGTGTGGCCGTTAACGTACATTTATAACTATTTTTTTACGTGTTTGTTTTTTATAAAAAGATAATAAACCAAAGGAGTAATCCCAAAGCTAGAAAAGAAATAAGAAGGTAAGTGATCTCATTAAATTAGCATATATGAAAAGATGAAGGACCTTAGAAAAGTTTAAAAGTTACCACAGTTCATTTCATAAAACAATATAGTGTCAATATCAAAACCTACAAAACGCTGAAAAAAATGAGACTAGAGACAAATAGCATTCGTTGATACAGATTCAAAGTTACACATAAAAATTAACAAATAGAATACAGCAAAATGTCAAAGCAATAATACATCTTGGAAGGACAAAAATTATTTCAGGAATGCAAGAGCAATTCAATATCACAAATATCTGCCAATATAATACTTTATATTATCATTTGTATAACATTTTATATTTTAATAGATATTGAAGAATAGTTTGATAAAATAAGGAAGCTATTCCTAATTAAAATTTTCATTATATTGTGATAAAAGCAATCCCCTTAAATTGTACAATTTACTCAAAACCAATAACAACTATTACAGACAATAATTCAGCAAATCCATTTCAAGTACATTAAGTTCAGAAATCGGACAGGACAGAAATTTACAGATAAAGACCTTAAAGTAGCTATCATAACCATACTCAGTGACGGAAGTGTGGATGCTCTTGAAATAAACAGAAAGAGGACATCTCAAAAAAAAAATAGAATTTATAAAAAGCACCAAATGAAAGGTTTAGAGTTGAAACAATATATAATACCTAAAAGAAGAAAATCACTGAATGGTCTTAATAGATGAAGGGAGATGATGGATGAAGAGTCATTAAAACTGAATATAGATCAACAGAAATTATCCAAACTTTAGAAGAGTGAGAAAAAATGGAAAATAAATGAACATAATAGGGAACTTTGGGACAATATGTACATGTGTAACGTTTGTGCCATTGGACTCTGAGGAAAGGAAAAAAATGATATGGAAAAATATTTGAAGAAATAATGGTCTAAAACATCCCATATTTATGAAAAAAACATTTACAGATTTAAGAGGTTCTACCAAACCTAAATGATTAAACTCAAAGATAATCATGCCTAGAAACATCATAATCTGGTGAAAATAAAGATAAAGCAAAACAGCTGAGGTAGCTGAGGAAAATGACTCTTTTCCATGTAGGGAGCAATGGCTTGAACAACTTCAGATTTTTCATCAGAAATCATGGAGGCCAGAAGGCAATGTAATCATAATCCAGAATTCCATAGCCGGTGAAAATATCTTCAAAAAAACGAATGTGAAATAAAGACATTTTCATATGAGAGGAAACAAGGAACTGATCGCCAGGAGACTTGCTTTAAAAAGTGCTAAAAGTCATTCTTCAGAAAGAAAAAATTAGATGACAAGAAAATTTGTAAATTTCAATAATGAATGAAGAACAAAAGAACTGGTAAATAATCTGGAAAACATAATAGAGTATTTTTCTTATTTTAGGTCTTTCGAATATATGTGACTGTTAAAAGCAAAAATTATAACATTGTCTGAGGAGGTTCTCAATGGATACAGACGTATCCCATATTACAATAAAAAAAGGGGGGGAAGATAAAGGGATCTATATAGCTATAAGGTTTTTATATTCACTTGAAATGATAAAATAGTAACTGTAGGGGAATTGTGAAACAGTAGGTATGTATATTTTAATCTGGAGAGTAATCACTAAAAAAAACTGTACAAAGAAATATGGTACAAAATCCAATAGATCAATAAAAATGGAATACTAATGTAAAATGCATAAATGCCAAAAATAATTCAGAAATATGAAAAAAGGAATAAAAAAGAGATAAATAGAAAACAACAAAATAGTAGACATAATTTCCAACTAACCAGTAGGTACACTAAATGTAAATGGTATAAAGTATAAATTGTATCAATTTAAGGCACCAGCCACGCTGGATTAAAAAGAACAAAAATAAATAGGACCCAATTATATGATGTCTATAAGAAACCCTACAAGTTTGAATATGATGATATAAATAAATACACAGTAAAAGGATGGAAAAAGATACACAATGAAACAGTAATCAAAGGACTACTGGAGTTATTATATCAATATCAGAGTAAATTTCAGATCAAATAATATTACTAGGAATAACAGAAACCATTTTATAATGATAAAGTTGTCAACGCATTAATGGTATGTAACAATCCTAAACATTTATATACCTAATAAAAGAACTTCAAATTTCATGAAGCAAAAAAATGATAAAAAAGAAAAAACAAATCAAAAGTATAATCACATTTATACTTTGAGATTTCACCATCCTTTCTTCAGTAATTGACAAAAATAGGCAGAAAATTTAATGACGCAAAAAAACTGAATAGCACTAACAATGAACTTGGCTAAATTGACAGTTACAAAACACTATACAACGATAGGAGAATACACATTCTTTTCAAGAGCTCATAACAAATTGACCAGAAAAGACCATATGATGGGCCATAAAATAAATCTTAACAAGTTAAAATGATCAATATGATGCAATGTAGGTTCGCTGACCTTAACACAATTAACCTAAAAACCAATAACAAAAAGTTATCTTGAAAAAGTCCAAGTATTTGGAAATTAGACAACACAGTTCTGCAAAACTCATGTTTCAAAGAGGAGGACTCAAAGTCAATGAAAAAATAATTTGAACTAAATGAAAATTTAAAAAAAATAGGTCACAATTTGTGTGATGGTGCTAAAGCAGTTCTCAGAGGGAAATTTCTAACATTAATGGTTTATTTTAGAAAAGAAGAACATCTGAAAACCATGATCTAAATTTCCATTTTGAAGTCCTAGACAAAGAAGGGCAAATTAAAGTCAAAGTATCAGAAGAAAGGAAGTCATAAACATAAAAGCAGATGTCACTGAAATTGTGGAAAGACAATCATAGAAAAAAATTCGATGAAACGAAATCCTGGTGTTTTGAAAAGATCAATACAATTGGTAAACTTCTAGACAGATTGAGGGAGAAATAAAATTAGAAGGCAGAAAGAGAATATTTCTGCAGCCTCCACACACAACATAAGGGAATTTTATAAACAGTAGTTTACCCATCGATTTGCACGGGCATTTTGGGTCCTTAGACATAAAGCCACAAATTTCTGAACCATGCCCTGAGTTCAGAATCCCAGCAGAGAATCTGTGCGGCTGAGGGAAAAAAAAGGATGCAAATGTTTTGGATCTTCAATCTGGAATCAGCCTTTTCCTTAGCCTAAGATTGGCCGATTTGCCACTGACTAAAGAGTGCCAAAGCCAGGAATGGTTGACGGGAGACTTAACCCAGATTTGAATGCATAGCAAATAACCCCTTTTTGGAACTTCAGAGTCTTCGGCGATGGCCTGGTTAACATGGCCTCTAACTTAAAGTCTGAAAAACTCAACGGCTTCCAGGCTGTCACTCAAGTTGGTACATGACAGAACCGTCTGCCAGCAAAGGCTCCTATAGATCAGTATTTCCCATCTACAGGTCCATAGTGAAATTTTCTGCAGCCTATAGTGAAAATTGGGGAAATAAGTATGACAGTAGGTTTTAAAAATAAAGCTGTATTTATTCCATTTAAATGACTTATTTTTATTCTGAGATTATATCCTCCCTATAGAATCCAGAAGTAGAAGACCCCAGCCCGTAGGATTGGTTGGATTTTGCTTTACCATTTTATTCCTGACCCCTTATTTTTGAGAACTCAGGTCTGCTCTTGGTTATTTCCTATCACCTTGCCTTTGACAGAGTTCCCTGGATATGACCGGATACTGCATCCGACATCAATTATATCTTATAAATGCTTTCGGAAACATGCCACTACCTTTCTCCCTTAGAATCACACCCACGTCCTTGGAACTTGATCCTTCTGCTGATTAGACTGTTTCCACCTACTTGAACCTGATTCAGAATTGCTGAATCTTCTCTGTACTACAGCTCCAAAATCTTTTGCCTGTGACGTTGAGATACTTCTTAAGTTTACTGTGAACGTGACCTTGAGCTTACACGACCACTTGACCTTGACCCCGAGCTTACAGATCCACTCCCATAACTCCTGCCTTTTATGAGCCCAGGCGATAGCACTCAGCGCCCTACCCTCTACTAAATACATTTGTCACAGAGCTTTTCTAGTGAGACAGCTCAGCACCTGTATCTCCTTGACACGTCGATTTTATGGTTCTTCGGTGAGGCAGCGGGGTGTCTGGTGCGTGTCTCGATGAAGTGGGCGGGGAGATGGGACATCCTACATATGCAACCAGCCCCCTTAGTATGAAATAGGGATTTCCTGGCAGCACTATGCAGGATGTTCAACCTCCCCGCCCATGTGAAGGTTAACTGCTGCTCCGTGAAGTTCCACTTTCTGTTGAAGAGCTTGTTGTTGATGCTTCTCTGTGCAGACAATTTCATGAAGGCCTCTTCAACCTGATCTCCAGTTCCTGACGAACTGGCTGTGGTTACTAACAGCCTAAATGATCTAGAAGCCTGGTAACTAATAACCCACGTCTTATTCGAACTTTAACACCCTATTCTGACAATATAATATTCCATCAACTTAAATAAAAAGGGAAAATTCTCTTGGCACCTGAAAAGTTCAGTATGATGTATACAATCTTTTGAAAAACACCCCGGGTTTGTTCCCCTGAGAGAGTCCCACATTCCAGAGACCCTGGAGTTTTCCATATAATTTACAATTTTGTTCCTTGCAAGCTGACCTCAAGTCATAGGGTAAAGATTTCCATTTCTCTGCTGATATTTAAAAAAAAAATTTTTAACATTAAAAAGAGAGAGAGAGAGAGCGAGAGCGCACGTGCACAAGTGGGGTAGGGGCAGAGAGAGAGAGACACACACAGAATCCAAAGCAGGTTCCAGGCTCTGAGCTGTCAGCACAGAGCCCGACCTGGGGCTTGAGCCCATGAACCGTGAGATCATGACCTGAGCTGAAGTCAGACACTTAACCGACTGAGCCACCTGGGCGCCCCTGCTGATATTTTCTTTCAGTAGAAGACTCAACAATTGTATGGAGCGTGGGTGGTGGGAAAGAAAGAAGGACATGGAAGAAATCATGAATATTTTCTTGGTGGTCTTTGCCTAACCAAGTGTACGTTAATGAGGACTTCTGCTATTTGTACTACCCGGCTCTCCCTTCTCAGTAGCAGGAGGAAGAGAAAGATATAATTGTGGCTTTTCCTCTATGCCTCTAGATTTTCTGGCTTGGGTTTTGGCTTCACTTTATTAAACACACCGCTAATCTGGTCCTTTATTTTCAGAAGAAAAAATATAGAAGCCAATTTGACCATGTCCTTTGATGTAAGGTGATTTATACTAGGAGAAAACAATATTTTTTTAAAGTAGATCTAGTCTTCATAATTTTCAAATCTGGACCACGCTCACAGGATTAAAATGAGCTAACTCTCCTAGGTACTTGGATGATAAGTAACACGACCCCTCCATCATTTTAATGTTCATTAAAGATCAAAGTAAAATGTAAAATGTTCTTTTGAATAATATTTCTACATTAATCCTTTAAATTTCTAATAACATAGTCAAACACTAAAAGCCACATTTTGTTAAAGATTAGTATTATAAATAATGAGAAACTTCTTCCTGATGAACTAATTCATCGTTAGAAATTTTTTTAAGCTCTACACCCCATGTGGGGCTTGTATTCACGACCCCAAGGTCAAGAGTCGCATACTTTACTTAGTAAGCCAGACAGGTGCCCTGAACAGTAGAAATTTTTAGGTTAATGTTTCTAACTTCTTCGATTGTTATTGATTCATTTACCATGGGATTTGGTGGTACCTTTTTTGCTACATACATTTTAAGCTAAGATCCAGGATACAACCTATAAAACCAAGTTACTTTTATCTTAAATTTATATATTAATATTTGCCAACCAATCTACTCCAGTCCAAATTAATAGCTACGGACACTAGCGTCAATAATATGCATCAGATACCAGCATCAAGTAGCAATCATGCTTTTTTATAACTCAGAGTAGAGCTAGGTCAAAGAGTTACCAGCTATAACCAGTCAGATCACCTTAGTAACTGCTGTTAGTGAACTTGTAAACTGAACCTATACTTGCATTTGCCTTCCCTAATTACTGATGCTTTTGACTCCTTGCAGCAATCACCCAAGGCTTGGAAATACATCTCCAAGTGAACTCCAGGTATTTGGCCTTGAATGCCCTCATGATCTCTTTTCTTTTACATTGTCAGCTGAAACTAATATCTACTCACTACTTTCCATATACTCAATTTTCAAACATCCTCACATCCTAACTTTTTCTAATGCTTTATGCTTTTTATTTATTCTCTATTTAAGCAGTTCAGTCTGGAGAATAATGAGTGGATTAAAAGCGACTGTGAAATTTTAATTACCAAAACAGAAACTCTAAATTTCTAAAGCTTCTACCGGGGACCAGAAAGTAATATTGACATATAATTTCATAGATAAAAACAAATTATACTATATATATATATTTTTTAATTTTTTTTTAACGTTTTACTTATTTTTGAGACAGGGAGAGACAGAGCATGAACAGGGGAGGGTCAGAGAGAGGGAGACACAGAATCTGAAACAGGCTCCAGGCTCTGGGCTGTCAGCACAGAGCCCGACGCGGGGCTCGAACTCACGGACTGTGAGATCATGACCTGAGCCGAAGTCGGCCGCTTAACCGACTGAGCCACCCAGGCGCCCCTATACTATATATATTTTAATACATACATTGTGGTTTATAATTATTGCCATTTAAAAAGTATTTTCCTAGGGGCACCTGGTTGGCTTAGTTAAGTGACTGCCTCTTGATTTTGGCTCAGGTCATGATCTCAAGTTTTGCAAGATAGAGCCCCATGTTGGGCTCTGTGCTGACAGTGTGGAGCCTGCTTGGGATTCTCTCTCTCCTTCTCTCTCTGCCCCTCCCTGCTCTCTCTCTCTCTCTCTCAAAATAAATAAACATTTACAAAAAATTTAAAAAATATTTTCCTAAAATTCCAACAAATTTGCTTTAAAAACCATGAAACCAGTGATGATGTGTTTCAGGAGCCAAGTATTGAAGTAACTACTAAATTGTATAACAGAACTGTCCTTTTCAGGACCTTGAAATTGAAAAACTTTCCAGTACCTTATTCACCTTGTCAATATGAACTCTTAGTGTGGTAGAAATGGTAGAAAAGTATTGAATATGCTAGATATTGTAGAATAATATTGAAATGGGTTTTAGGAGAACTGGTGTCTTTTATTAATTTATGAAATTGTTCTTTTCCTTGTTCCAAAGAAACTTAGAACATTTTAATTATGTGTTGTTAATTTATGTATTTGATAAATATTCAGTCTTCATACATCCTAGGCAGATAGAGATAATGACTCAGAAGGCAAACGTCATACATGTTCTCATGATTTATTTTATTTTATTTTAATTTAATTTATTTTTGAGAAAGAGAGAGAGAGCACGATCAGGGGAGGGGCAGAGAAAGAGGGAGACAGAGAATCCGAAGCAGGCTCCAGGCTCTGAGGTGTCAGCACAACAGCCCGACGTGGGGCTCGAACCCACAAACCATGAGATCACGACCTGAGCCGGAGTCGGACACTCAACCAACTGAGCCACCCAGGAGTCCCTCATGATTTTATACAGAGTGAGAAGTATTATGTGGTAGAAAACTAATTAAATAAGTACTTTGGGCAAAAGAAAAGCACACACAGAGTAGAGGGGCATTTTTTTTTTTCATGTGCAGCAAATTAAAGAGGGGAAAGCCAAAGGCAAAACAAAACAAAACCAAAAAAAGCCAAGGGACAAAAACTTGGGATTTTTGAACTGCATCTTACACCAGAGAATGGCAAACATTTTCGGCAAAAGGCCAAATACCATATATTTTAGTCTTCACAACTACTCAACTCGACTGTTGTAGGGTAAAAGCAGTCATAGGCAATCCTTAAGAGAATGAATGTGACTGTATTCCAATAAAACTTTACTTATCAAAATCGGTAGCCAGCAGGATCTGGCACATGAACTGTAGTTAGCCGACCCTTGACTTCTGAGGGCTAGGCAGGGTGAAACAGAGATGTCGTTAAGGATTAATGGAGATGATTCAGTATTATCTCCAAGGCTTTTGCTTGGATGGAGCAAGTTCTATATATATTAGGGTGAGGTTGGGAACTGAAAAAAAGAATCAAGGCACCCAAAAAGATATCTGCTTTAGCTGTGTAAGGTGAGCATATCGATTAGGTAGGGAAAATCATTAGATTTCTTGGGGAACGTTATTATCCCAAACCGAAAGGAACTTAAGCATCATTTCACCCAAGCCACAAAGAAAATTTCATGCTTAACTTGAGCATTTAAAGATTAATTTCATTAGGTAATGAGATCTTCTGTTTTCAATAGGGATCAAAGGTCTCTCATTCAAATAAACACAACAAGCTCGTATATGTGTGTCCTTCCCAACACACAAAGCTTCGCTTTACACAAAGTTCTCAATTAGGTCGAGCAAGTTATTTTCTATTTCAGTTTGTTGCTTGTTTTTTTTCTTTTTTTAAATCACAAAAGGGGTTTGGATTTTTCAAAGGCTTATTGGTGTCTATTGAGGTAATCAGGTAGTTTTTTCCCCTTTATTCTATTAATAAGGGGTATTATATTGATTGAGTTTCAAATGTGGAGCCTACTTTGCTTTTCTTGGACAGTATCCATTTTCGTGGTGTTCCACCCTTTTAATATATTGCTAGATTCAATTTGCTGGATGTTGTTAAGGATGTTTACATCTATATTCAGAAGGGATACTGATCTGCAGTTTTAATTTTTCTCGTGATGTCTTTGTCTGGTTTCGGCATCAAGATAAGATCAGGTTCATAAAAAGACACGGGAAGAAGGCCTCTCGTTTTATCTTTTGGAAGAGTTTTTGAAGGATTGGTATTCATTCTTCCAGGGAACTACCAGAGAAGTCAAATAATGACAGTTCTCTGGAAACGAGGGTCTGGAGGAGCGCTAACCCTGTTCTGTTCCCCTTTGGTAGCTGTCAGGTGGCTGTTTTGCACCATGATTTGCACCATGATCATAGACTGTTGGTGTTCAAGGTGCCCCTGAATCGTGAGAGAGGGAATGAGACCGGGACAAGTTAGCATGACACAGCGATTACTGTTCTTACCAAGATTCAGTCATTTTTCTGGAATTAACACTCTCCAATTGCTGCAAGCTTTTAGTTAATGTCCAGAGTCCTGATTCTGACTATTTTTGTAATTTTTCTTGCTGCTTTCAACTAAAAGAGCATTTTGGAAGTCCCTAGGCCACCATTTTTGTGGATGTCCACAGTGCAATTCTTGTGCTAAAAAAATACATATTCAAATTTTATAATATCACAGAATTTAGGAATTGTAGAAAATTCCTACAATTCTACAAATTTGTTAGAATTCTACAAATTCTAAATTGTAGAATTTAGGAATTTTGCACACTGAGACCATATTATTAGTACAGGGAATGGACATGGGGGTTTTGAATAGAAGTATGAATGAGAATATGGAAATATCATGTTTGGATTTATTTCCCAGTACCTAAAGGGTGCATTATATACATTGTTCTAAAGAAACCTATAGGCGCATTGTATAAGGTAGTATTTTAACATTAATAATTGTCTCAAATATTTTATGCCAGTCATTTAGTTCTCTTGGAAGTTTTTATGTTTAGGTTTCACTGCAATTATGTTATCCCAGTTTATTTTACATTATTAAAAAAAATTTTAATGTTTTATTTATTTTTGAGACAGGGAGAGACAGAGCATGAACGGGGGAGGGTCAGAGAGAGGGAGACACAGAATCTGAAACAGGCTCCAGGCTCTGAGCCATCAGCCCAGAGCCCGACGCGGGGCTCGAACTCACGGACCGCGAGATCATGACCTGAGCCGAAGTCGGCCGCTTAACCGACTGAGCCACCCAGGCGCCCTATTTTACATTATTTAAAAATGTTGCCACGGTCAAGTTATATATTTCTATGTAGCCAAACCTGTCAGTGTTCTTGTTGGAGTCAATCTATGGCTTTCTCATCTCAGATGTTAGGTAAATAGCCAATGGTTGAATAAATAATCCTATTCGTTTCTTCTTGTTTTTCTCTGGCTAGGTTTTAAAGAGTTGACTTTTAATCTTCCTGGCATTTCCTTTTGAGTATTTTGTGAAGAGAGTTGAGTTTCCAAATTGAACATGTTTTCTTTTATCTTTGATTTTGACCCCTCATTTCTCATAAATAGTAAGGTCCATTGCTGTACTTTTTTTCTCTTTTGTTTCTATCTGTTCACTCCTACAACCACACATTATCATTGTACTGGCTGTTGGCTTAGAATATGTTAAAAAAATAGTTGTTCTACTGCTGTCTTTGGAAGTGTTTATTAGGGATATGCGCTGAAGTTTATTTAAATGATTTTCAGCCTCTTCCTGGATGACCTATAGTGTATTGTGTTTACCCTACTGTAATACCATATTTATACATTTTATAATACAGTGAAAACCCTTGCATTCATTAGAAAAAAAAAAGAAACTAGCATTAGTTAAGTATACTTTTTTCTAGGAAACTTTACATGGATTATAATCATTGATGCCTCAAAATAGCATTATAGGGGCTCCTGGGTGGCTCAGTCTGTTAAACGTCGAACTCTTGATTTCCTCTCCGGTCATGATCTCATGGTTGTGAGATCAGCCCCGCGTCACACTTCACAATGGGCATGGAGTCTGCTTGAGATTCTGTCTCTTTCTTTCTCTCTCTCTCTCTCTCCCTCTGTTCCTCCCTCGATATCTCTCTCTCTCTCTCTCACAAAAACAAAAACACCAAAAAACCTCCACATTATAATGTCGTTACAGATTGAAACTAAAACCCCTGGGGTTTGGTGATGTTAATGCTCAAGGTGATACTTTTGATAATTTGGACTTAATGTACACCTCAAAACCATGATTCCACCCTCCTTATTCAATTTATATTGTATTTCGTTTAAAATTTTTATTTTATTTTTTTATTAAATTTTTTTTAATGTTTATTCATTTTTGAGAGACAGAGAGAGAGCAGGAGCAGAGGAGGGGCAGAGAGAGGGGGAGACACAAAATGTGAATTGGGCTCCAGGCTCTGAGTTGTCAGTACAGAGCCGGGTGTGGGGCTCCAACTCGTGAACCGCGTGATCATGACCTGAGCCGAAGTTGGACCCTTAATTGACTGAGCCACCCAGGTGCCCCTAAAATTTTTCTATATTAGTAACTAGGAGTTCACTGTATCATGAAGAGAATAACATGTAAACACAAATTTAAGTGCGATGAGTTAAGTACTATCACAGGTTAGTGCACATGATGTTCTGGAAATACTGAGTGTGATATACTTAACTCTCCCCAGGTTTATGAGATAAGGCTTCTCAGAAAAGGCTGGGGAGGGAGGAAAGTGAAGTTTGGAAGCAGTAAGTGATTTGGGCAAAACATCAAGGAGGTCAGAATGATAATGATGTCGCAGAACATGATATTTGTGTATGAGGGAGTTAAAGAGCTGGAAGGAAGAACTTTATACAATGACCCCCACTTACCCACAGGGGATACATTCTAAGACCACCAGTGGATTCCTGAAGCTGTGGATAGTACTGAACCCTGTATATACTATATTTTTCCTGTACTTACATACCCGTCATAAAGTCTAACTTACAAATTGGGCGTTTGAAGAGATGCTCCACCATAACTGATAATAAAATAGAACAATAGAACAACATACCATAATAAAAGTTTTGTAAATGTGGTCTCTCTCTCTCAAAATATCTTAACTGTACTGCACTCACCCTTCTTGTGATGATGTGTGATGATAAAATGCCTGGGTGAGGAGATGAAGGGAGGGGAATGACGTTAGGCTTGTGATGCAGCGTCAGAAGGAAGGACCATCTGCTTCCGGCCTGTGATTGATGGTGGGGAAGGAGGGGTAACTGAAAACAAAACCACAGACGAGGAGGACTACTGAATTGAGAAGTAGGAAGTTGACTATAGAGGTAGAGCAGTCCTCAACTCTTGACAAATTAAAAGAATAGCAATAGCAATACAAAGCATGTGGCGCTTGGATTTCCAGAAAGGTTGCACTTAAAAAAAAAATCGTGTGCTGCTACATTATTTGGCAATAACTCCAACTATACAGTGTCCTACACTGCCAATTTTTTAAGTTGATACAGATTTTCTCATCCTCCAATTTCCCTTGTCCTCATAATGAGTTAGAAACCATGACTGGGGATGAGTCAAGATTTCCTTTTCCCATTTCCCCGTTCTAACTGAGGAGATGAAACCTTGGTTGAATTTTAGTATTGCTTTGAGTTCTAGTCCCACCATTGTAGTTTTTATAAGCATTTTAAAATTCTACCATGCGTTCAGCACTCCTTATTAATTTCCGGGAGGGTCTTACATTTCTTTTTGTTTGCTATTGCGGGACTGATACGCAACTTGAAAACTGGGCTCTAGCATGTTTACAAATGGTTACCTTAAGGTAAACCAAAAGGTATTCTTCTAGCTTTCGCACGGAGTTGAGGGAAAATATCAAGGAGAGAGCTGTGCCTTCTTGCCTGAAGTAGCATTATATTTTTCAAGACATCATCCAAACATCCCTTTGGTCCTTCTAAATATAATACATCGATTTTGAAAGGAAGTAGGATGACTTTATGGCCAAATAGATCAAACTAAAGCAGTGTCGAGTAGAAGCGGACAGAACGAAAAGTCTCATAGAGAAGGCCCTCTTCCAGTTAACATTCTCTGGAAAACCTGCCAAGGAGGAGTAAAGCTTTATTTTAGGGAGGGACAGAATTGCTAACAACGCAGAATACCATTTATTGTGTAATTTGCTCTGTGGAACTTGATCGACGAACCCAGATTTTCTTTCAGCCAGGGGGAACAATGCGTGGCTCTAGTTTGGATCAGGAGAATTTATGTTTTGTTATGATCTGCCATTCTATTAATAACTGCATAACGTTACAGATGTTGGTTACTTAATATTACTATATATTCTTAGTGGTACTCAAGTCACATTTTCACTTTCTACTAATTAATTATATACGATGTCTGTTGTCCTGCCAATTCTGAACGCTGGTTACGTGCATATGAGGTACAGTTTGGGGTTATACAATTTCACAGGAAATTCCCTAAGATGATTACAAGCATTAAGAACGTAAGTCTATAGGAATTCGTTAAACAGCTAATGTTGCTTAACTTCCATGATGTATGATTGCTTTGACACTTTGCTGTATTCTATTTGTTAATATTTTATTTGTAACTTTGAATCTGTATCAACGAATGCTATTTGTCTCTAGTCTCATTTTTTTCAGCGTTTTGTAGGTTTTGATATCGACACTACATTGATTTATGAAATGAACTGTGGTAACTTTTAAACTTTTCTACAGTCCTTCATCTTTTCATATATGTTAATTTAATGAGACCACTTACCTTCTTATTTCTTTTCTAGCTTTGGGATTACTCCTTTGGTTTATTATCTTTTTACAAAAAGCAAATACGTAAAAAAAATAGTTATAAATGTACATTAACGGCCACACAATGTGTAAAGATGTAATCTGTGACAATAACAAAGACAGAAAGAGATACAAAAGAGCAAAATGCATACTACTGAAACTAAGTTGGTATTAATTAAAACTTGGTTGTTAGAATGTTAAGGTTATCATTTTAATTCCCAAGTTAAAAAAAAAAACTAAACTAATGTACAGAAAAAGAAATAAGAAAAAATCAAAAGTTACCCTATAAAAATCAGTTAATCACAAATAAAGTGAATAACAGAAAAATTTATGGGGAAATGGTGTGTATCATATAAAAACAAATAACAAATAATGGAAATAAATCCTTCTGTAGCTGTAATTATTATTTTAAATGTAAATGAACTTGAGTAATGAGATCATAACCATGTCATAAGGGATTGGGTTACTCTGAGATCTGATATCTGATTTTTTTTTAAAAAAATTAATAATGAACTATTTTTTGAGAGACAGAGACAGAGTGCAAGCAGGGGAGGGTCAGAGAGAGTGGGAGACCCAGAATCTCAAGCAGACACAGCTGTCAGCACGGAGCCTGATGCAGGGCTCGAACCCACGAACCGTGAGATCATCACCTGTAAAATATCCCTTCTTTAGACTCCTGAGACAGTACTTCATTCATCTGGGAAGCCCTTCCTAAAACTGCACGTATGGAGTTAATTATTCCTTATATCGTCCTGTAGTGCCCTCAGTATATGTATCTCTATCCTGGCATATACATTTTACTGTAATTTTCTCTTTATCTCTCTTTATCTTTCTCTTATAAACTTCTCGATATGACAGCCGGCCTCAGTGCTCTGTAATGTTTCACATAACCTGGTTAGTAACAGAGAGGTGAGTCTGTACGTGTTCTGTGATGTCACAATTCCCCAGGTTACTGACTCAATCGGCCCCACTCAGACCCTGGAGCAGTGAGGAATAGACCCATTCGTGCCTTCGGAGCACCTCCCAACCACCTCTTGCCCTCTGTGCCAGGCTGCTGACCAGCTACTCTCACTGCATACGTTCCTGGAACCTCGATTTTCCGGCATCCTTGCGGCAGAAGGAAAATATGTGATTGACTAGAGACATAATTTGTCATTCTGTTTGGAAGCAGGATATCTGCTTTTGGTCTTCCGTATCTCATCGCAGTTCTAGACTCCTCTGCATCAAAATCTTCTCCTGTGTTGTATCTCCTATTGAGAGCGAGTCTCGAGCCTATCGAAAGCACCTAACGTGACATCGCCAACAGTTGCCTCAAACTGTCCGGATACTCTGTTTGAACTGTTGTTTGGTATCTTAGACTTGGGATTTTGGGTCAGTCTGCCGCACCAGGGTCTAAGATGGGGATAGCGTTTTTCGCTCGACTAGAGATTTTCATCTGCGGGGCGGGATGCCATTTTGTGAATGCAACTAATGTAACGAAATGAAGCTCTGAGGTCTTTTTTCACTTCATAAATCTGTAGTATATTTCAAAAGATGAATCACAAACTTAAATATTAAAGTACGTTGTGTCTGGTAAAAATATCCAAATACTTTTCATGCTAGTTGGTATTTTTACGTCTATTTAACCAAATATCCACTATCTGCCATAAAAATTAATTTATAAAATGGTATCACTTGGGAAGATTGGAAGTTAGTATCAGCTACTTCAATTCACTAACTAGTTATTTGAGCCTAACGAGATGGTATTTTCCTCATTCTCTTTAAACATATTCTGGATTTGTCCATGTTACTAGAGAATGTCTTCATAGAATATAGCCTTGTCTTCATAATGTAGTTTTGTTAACTGTATAAACCATGTATGGGATGGGGGAAAATTGGGGTAACCAAGGAAGGAGTCACAAACCCTTGGGGGTAGCTACCACTCTAGATAATGTTTCCTTACTATAGAAATCAATTTAAGCAAGTAAATAACCATTCCCGGAATAGTAAGAGACGGAGAGAAGAGAGTAGGACTAAAATTCATGGTTGCACGAAGTAGATGGTCAAAGTCATTAACACTAGGAAGAAATGAGTGTTTGACCACAAAGAACCTTGAATGTTTGGGTCATGAACTGGTATTGTTAATGGATGACTAATGAAGGCGCATGCTGGAAACAACTTGCCAGGAAGCAAAAACTTTTCCATGAAGAAGCTTCCTGTAATAACTCCTCTCCTACCTTCTACTCAGACTATGCATTTAGAGATATACTGAAACAAAACATTTAGCCTTGATAGGTGAACTGCAGATTTAATATGCTAATATACTTCTCAGTGAATTAAATCTCCGTCATGAGTGCTTGCGAATGAGAACATATTACCAGGGCCCTTGACTTTTCAATAAGGCAGATACTGCCATGATTAAAGGGAGGAGAAATGCCACATGACGGTAAAGAAGTGTGTAAGGGTTTCCCGGATATTATGAGCGCTCTATATGTTTTGTGATATGAGTGTTCTATTATGTTCTTTTTTTTTTAATGTTTATTTTTGAGAGAGAGAGAGAGAGAGAGAGAGAGAGTGGGGGAGGGGCAGAGAGAGAGAGGGAGATACAGAATCTAAAGCAGGCTCCAGGCTCTGAGCTGTCAGCACAGAGCCCGACACGGGGCTCGAACCCACGATCCGTGAGATCATGACCCGAGCCAAAGTCGGATGCTTAACTGAGCTACCCATGGGCCCCTCTATATGTTCTCAGAACAGTTCATTATATTACCCTTGTCATTGTCCTGTTTACATCTCTTTTGTTACCCGAAGACTTTAAAGCATTCTCTAAACATCAGCATGTTAAACTTTCAAAAAACATGAAGAGGGTGTCTGGGGGAAATTACAAAAAGGCAAAATTGGTGTTTGGGCACTTTCTTTACTTTTAAACTGTTTCATTCATAACATCTATATTTTATTTTATTATTATTTTGAAAAGTGTATTTACTTTTGAAAGAGAGAAAGAGCTGGGAAGGGAAGAAAGAGGGAGGGAGAGAGAGAGAGAGAGAGAAAATATCCCAAGCAGTCTCCATGCTGCCAGCCCAGAGCCCAATGCAGGGCTTGCACTCATGAACTGTGAGATGGTGACCTGAGCCGAAATCTAGAGTCAGATGCTTAACCGACTGAGCCACCCAGGCGCCCCAGCATCTATATTTTAATTAGGCATTTTGAATTAAAATTAAACTCTTATTATGTGAATTGTGGGGAATGGCAAGTGATGGGGAAATATTTTGAGTGGTGTGGGAAGGCAAAACAACTTTAGCGGTGTCCCTCAACTCACACCGAGTCAGAGACCTACTCAGACCTTCAGGAATTCCAAGGCTTCCAGGAACACACATAGCCATTCTCTCTACGTAAGCAGCTTTTTCGGCTCACTATGCCACATGTGGTCTATTTCACGACTTAGTATTCTCTATAATACACTGTAAAATATTTCTGTAAATAAGTTTTAAAATCAGAAACTAGAAATTTTAGCTGGACCACCATCATATAATCCTTTTGGGGCGAGGTCTAGAAACTTTTCTAGGTGTTTTTTTTTTGTGTGTGTGTGTGTGTGTGTGTGTGTGTGTGTGTGATGAAAGGCTTGCCGTGGGCAGGGAGGCAACAAAGGCTAACCTGGGAATGAGGCTGTATGTCTACAGTTTGAAGACCACATGAATCACAGGCCAAGAGTCTGAGAACCAGGCAGGCAGAGGACAAAAGAATAAAAGGCAAGAAGAAGTGACTAGGACATAAGATGGAGCATTGTGGCACCCCTTGGGACACAGCAGGAGAAACACAACAGGGTAAAGCCTCATTTCACCCACGGGTACCTCTGATGACTCCAATTCTTATCCTGCCTCTTTCCTTTAGATGAAATGAACTATTTGACCATATTCCTACTTTGTCCCCTGGATGCTGATTGACTTCTCTTTTCGTTGGCGTAGCTTTTTCACAAACAGAAAAGCATTCCTCCTGGGATGAAAGCATTCATAAAATCTGAAGATCAAGGGTTTAAAGTGTAGGAAAAGCTTGTAGCCTGGATTTTAGAGTTGGATGTCATTAGTAGATGGCAGTTGAAAATGTGAAAGTGGATGGATGTGTTTGCCTGGGGTAAAAATGTAGGGGGAGCAGACACCAGACCAAGGACTTTGATAGCTTTTTGAATTACTTTCTGCGAGACATTTATGTTACTGCAACAAGTCCCTGGAAATACCAGTTGAAGGCTTTCGAGAGACCACCAGCATAGAACACTGTTGGACAAAAGCCTGGACTACTTGTCATTTGAGACCACTTAAAATTGGTCAGCATCCTATAGGCTTTTGGGGTAAGCAAGTGTTTAAAAAGTCCAAAACTTCCAGCTTTCCTCCTACTAAAAAGGAGATTACGGAAGCTTATGCATCTCCTAAAGCCAAAGTGTTCTAAATTTTTATTTCATTTTTTTGGATCGCTTTAATGTCTTTTGGCTACTGCAAAAGTTTATAAAGACAGAGAAATTATCTACAATTTGAACATTATGTCATTTTAGAAGGGACTATTTCTTAATGATTTTCATTCTTTTTCGTCTCTACGTTATATGAAACAGAACCATATTATTCTTGGAATGAGAGCCCACTTTTCTTTTTTTTCTTTAGAGAGAGCCAGCAGCTTTGGGGCAGAGAGAGAGTGGGGGAGAGAGAATCTTTTTTTTCAACGTTTTATTTATTTTTGGGACAGAGAGAGACAGAGCATGAACGGGGGAGGGGCAGAGAGAGAGGGAGACACAGAATCGGAAACAGGCTCCAGGCTCTGAGCCATCAGCCCAGAGCCCGACGCGGGGCTCGAACTCACGGACCGCGAGATCGTGACCTGGCTGAAGTCGGACGCTTAACCGACTGTGCCACCCAGGCGCCCCAATTTTTTTTTTTTCAACGTTTATTTTTATTTTTGGGACAGAGAGAGACAGAGCATGAAAGGGCGAGGGGCAGAGAGAGAGGGAGACACAGAATCGGAAACAGGCTCCAGGCTCTGAGCCGTCAGCCCAGAGCCTGACACGGGGCTCGAACTCACGGACCGCGAGATCGTGACCTGGCTGAAGTCGGACGCTTAACCGACTGCGCCACCCAGGCGCCACCCGGGGAGAGAGAATCTTAAGCAGGCTCGAGACTCAGCGTGGAGCCCGAGTAGGGACTTGATCTCGCGACCATGAAATCATGACCTGGGCCAAAATCAAGAGTCAGAGGTTTCACTGATGAGCCACTCAGGCACCCCAGAGCCTGGTGGAACAGCAACATGTATTTAATTGCTAGTTTAGCCTTGCACCTTCCTGGAGCCATTCCTAGAACGCTTCCTCCTCCATTAACTCCATTCCCTTTGTGTTCATAAGAAACCCTGGCCTAGATCTAACTTTGCAATTATGCCACGTTGGATTAAAATGATCCACGACGGTGTCACTTTCCTCCATTACAGTTCCTACAGGCAAAAGAGTATGTTTACTAAACAGAGAACCCAGCACACTTTAGGTGCTCCATTTCAGATTTTTAAACTGCTTTTTATTTCTTTTGAGAAAGAGAGAGAGCGCGGGGCGGGGGGTGGTGCAGAGAGAGGGAGAGAGAGAGGATCCTAAGCAGGCTCCGTGCCTTCAGCACAGAGCCTGATGCGGGGGCCCGATCCCACCAACTGGGAGATCACGAACTGAGCCGAAATCCAGAGTTGGAGGCTTAACCGACGGAGCCGCTCAGGTGCCCCCAGGTGCTCCATTTAATGTTTGGAAAGACAAATGAACGCACAAGATTTAAGTGGTTTGATTGATCTTTTTCTTGAGGAATGAAAAAGAGGGATGATAACATTTTTTTTTTTTCAAATTTGTGGATGAAAAGAACCTAAGCCTAGTGGGCAGTAAAATAAGACCAGAAAGTGTGAGGCTAAAGGCCTCATCCTGAGCAAAACTTGAAGCGAGTAGACACCTTCATGGTGAAATGCTCTGATTTTCGTCATGTGCTGCATAACAGCTTGGGTTTCTCTCAATTAGTTTGGCTCTTGGGAAATACTCAAATGTGTTTCTGAGGAAAAAAAGTGGAGTTGTGAAGCTTTAGGCCACATTCTAAGATAACTGCCATTGTTTTTTTGTTTTTGTTTTTGTTTTTTTTTGCCATTGTTTTTTATATTTAATTGGCTCGTATTTCTAATGGCAGGTGTCAGGAAATAGCACAGAAGCTCCGTGTAAAAGCTCCTGATCTCACTCCGTGGTTTCCCATCACTGTGTCCAATAGTATCATTAAATCGGACTTTGAAGTCAGCTTTCATAGAGATCCCTATTTGCTCAAATAAAAGGTGGATCAAAAAGCTCATTATCCTGTATGTGGAACTTCATGCAGCTAAAATCGCATGTGAATATATCCTAGTCAGTGCTAAGTATTCAGTAGATAGCTCCCAACATTCTATTGCAAAATCCCCGTGGTTAATTCCAAAGTTTGAATGCCTCCACTTAAAATAACTTAGTAGGAGGGTCTTTTAAGAACATAGTGCAAAAAGTTTCTTTTTAAATGGCCCTCTCTGGAATAGAGGGAGTTCTTTGTTACTCTTTTACCTCATTTACTTCTTCCATCAAAGACTTTGTGGCTTGGAAAATGTCTCCTAATTTAAGGAAAACTGTGGTAGTCTTTTAAAATTATGATAATTAATTTGAATAAATATATATTATATACACACACACATTCAATCAGAGTTCCTGACAAAGTTCTTCATACAGCTAGAACTTGTCAAAGTGGGGGCGCCTGGGCAGCTCAGTCGCTTAAGCGTCCGACTTCAGCTCAGGTCATGATCTCACGGTCCTCGAGTTTGAGCCCTGCGTCGGGCTCTGTGCTGACAGCTCGGAGCCTGGCGCCTGCTTCGGATTCCGTGTCTCCCTCTCTCTCTGTTCCTCCCCTGCTTGCACTCTGTCTCTCTCTGTCTCTCAAACATAAGTAAAGATTTTTTTTTAAATAAAAAAAAAAACCTTTGTCTTTAAGAAAAAAGAACTTGTCAGAGTGGTTATAGTTGTCCTCAAATTTGAATAATTCCATCAGTGAGTCAATGCTTAGCTTGGTAGGAACTAACCCATAAAATTAGACAAATCTAAGTAAAGTGTGCCTTGCTAGCCAGGAGCCAGATACATCACCCGAATTGTCAAAGGCAGTGTAGCAATCAATTCTCCTCCTGATTGGAACCCATTGTACTCCCTCTGGATATAACACCTTGCATTCTTTTCTATTCTTTGATTCCATGTAAACGAAAGCTTCCTTTTTCTTGGGTGCACTGATGATGAAAACTGGGGAAAAGGCAGATGATTCCGAGGGACATCTCGACTATGATCTAGACAGGTATCCTCAGAGGCTTGTTGGTTAATGCTGAAGAGCCAGGCAACATCGAAAACCCAGAGAAAAAAATATACCAGAAGTAACTCACTCGAGGAGAGGAAATGGGAAACTAGGCCTTGGTAGTTGTATTAATATGCAGGTCTGCACTTCTCCGTTGCCTAATGAAGACTGCTGAATGCTCTCCGTTACCTAATATGGGCTTTCTCAGTCCTTCCACTGCTGCCTCACGTTTTCCACCGCTTGCCAGATCGCCTTGAGTCCCTCTGTGACTAATATGGGCTGCCACACACACACACACACACACACACACACAGAAAGGACTATGGGGTCATATCGAACTATGAGATATGAGTTAATTAGGTGATGAGAGCTAGATAAACTGCCATCAAAACTCGCTCCTGTGGGGTGGGCCAATATGTAGTGTATAATTGATAATATTCTGGATTAATTTCTAGCCAGGTTGGTCTCTGTCTATCACCAAGGCCATGACTGTACTGGAAAGTTCTGCTAGGAGCATCTAGTTTTATGTAAAGGTTGCACTAACACATAGAGTATCTTTAGCTTTTTACCAGCTACCGATGTCCGGGATGCCTATTTGCCCTTTGGCATAATGCATCGGAAAAATAAGGAAATATTAGGGGAAATTAGAAATGTAATTAGCCAAAAACACCAAAGAAGCAAATGCTAATGCTTATATTCTCCATCAGTGTGAAGAGTGTTCAGGGGCACAAAAAGTCCACCAGTTATGACGACTTGAGAAATCTTGAGAAAATGTGTAAAGAATGAGTGTATTTACAGCCATGAGAATAAAAGGCACAGCATGGGGAATGCAGTCAACAATATCGTCATAGTGTTGCAAGGTGAGCACAGGGTAAGGTTCAGAGATGCCGACTCACTAGGTTGCACACCTGAAATTAATGTAACATGGTGGATCAACTATACCCAGATGAAGAATTGTTGAGAAAAGATTGGGTAGGTGTAGAAGATGGCTGCCAACAAAATCTTACTCTACTCGAATCCAGTAATCCTGCAAAACTTAATGTTTCTAACATCAAAATCAAAATCAGAATCTTTCACGGACTGCTTCAAAAGGTTTTTTTTTTTCCTTTTTTAACATTTATTTATCATTCAGAGACAGAGAGAGGCAGAGCATGAGCATGGGAGGGGCAGAGAGAGAGAGGAAGACAGAAACCGTAGCAGGCTCCAGGCTCTAAGCTATCAGCACAGAGCCCGACGCGGGGCTCGAACTCACAGACTGCGAGATCATGACCTGAGCCGAAGCCGGACGCTTAACTGATTGAGCCACCCAGGCGCCCCCAAGAGGTTTTAATGGGAAAAATATGGCATTCCATTGTCCAAACAATAAAGTCCAAATTCACTTGGATTTTTAAATTCCAGGCGCGTTGTTGTCTGACATCTTCCTACCTGTTCTAACTTCCCCTAACACTGACACAATATTCTTTCCACTCAGGACTAGTTTCCCTGATCATAGCATGTATTCTTAAATTTCCGTTGGTTTTTATGTCATTCCCACTGCCGGGAATGTCAAACCCCACTCCTTCTCTGCCTGTCAAAATCCCAGTCATACTTTAAGACCCCTCTTGAATGTCAACTCTCTTGGCAAGCATCTAGAATAGTGCTTTCACACAGTAGATCCAAAGTGAATATTATTCAAATGAATACATAAATGAATGAGTGAACGAGGCTTCTGAGCTGATATATTCCTCTCAGAATTTTGTGTATACTTCTCATTTAGCAACTCTCAAATATTATCATGGTGGAATGTATATAAGCATATAAATATATCTATAAATATAAATATTTATATATAAATAGAGCATATATGTATATATACTATACTATATTATACTCTACTATAATATATGTTTTATCGTACAAAGTAAGTGTCCCACCTAATACTAGTTAGTATCAGGAATGAATGTACCTACTGCTGAAGTCAAGTCTATAATGCTTCTCTTCATTTAATGAGTTATTTGTAGTCTCTTTTAGACATTGAAAAGAGTTTATTTTTCCATCCATTATGGTAGGAAAGATATGTACCCCCAAATTTCAAATATCCCTTAAGAAAAGAAGAATCTTTGAAATTAAAAGAATTATTTTTATTTTTCGAGGGAGGGGAGGGATTCTGAAAGACTACTGAACCTATGGCTCATGCCAACCATTTCTAACTCATAAGCGGTAATATAAACCATGCTAGTAAATGCCAAAAGGTTCGTAAGGTTGTGATTTATCTCACTGTTTATCTAAAGAATGTCGTATTGATGGAGAACTTAGCACATTAAAACCAAAGTTTTGTGTCCTTGAAATTCATTAATAGCAGCTTTGAGCTTCAAGAGAATGCCATTTGAGTTTGATATTGTCTCAATGAGTCCTTCCTTGACCATGAATCCTTAGTCACCCCTCTGTTTTGCCTCACTTGACATTTATTGTATATTTTTCACCTGGTCTAAACTGCTCTGCATTGTTTTTTTGTTTTTGTTTTTATCTCTTTCTGTAAATATTGAGGGTAGGGTTTGCGTCATATCTCTTTGTCACTTGTGCCTAGGCATCAGAACATTTGAAGGGGAGAAGAATAAGGATAGTACAACGCTTATGCTCTCTCTCCCATTCTGCTGTGTTTTTAATACGAACGTAATAGCGAGAAGCTGGCATGGTCAAAGTTTAAGTATAATTTGGGGCGCCTGGGTGGCTCAGTCGGTTGAGCATCCAACTTCAGCTCAGGTCATGATCTAGCAGCTTGTGACTTCGAGCCCCACGTCAGGCTCTGTGCTGACAGCTCAGAGCCTGGAGCCTGCTTCGGATTCTGTGTCTCCCTCTCTCTAACCCTCCCCTGCTGATGCTATCCCTCTCAAAAATAAATAAACGTTAAAAAAAATTTTTTTAAGTTTAAGTACAATTTATGCTATATACATAATACTGTAACTTAGAACGGAGAGATAATTTTAAATATAATTGATTCAATGCTACACAGTACTAGGGATTTGAACAATGCTCTCCTCTTATGGAGAGGAAATCTATATTATTTTGCTTGTTTCTTTTTTTAATTTTTTTGACATTTGTTTATTTTTGAGAGAGACACAGCATGAATGGGGGAGGAGCAGAGAGACAGGGAGACACAGAATCCAAAGCAGGCTCCGGGCTCTGAGCTGTCAGCACAGAGCCCAATGCGGGGCTCGAACCCATGAGCCGTGAGATTGTGACCTGAGCCGAAGTGGGATGCCCAACCGACTGAGCCACCCAGGCGCCCCAAGGAAATTTACATTATTATAATAATACATGCTATGCATTGTTTAACTTTATAGAAATAACTATCAAAGTATTTGATTCAATAAATAACTACTTCACTTACAGCAGATGTTTCTTAATATTTTAGAAGTCAAGGGCTTAGAAATACAAGGTAGATTTGTGCAGAGTGAGAAAGTTGTTTTCAGTGCTGAGATAATATCGCCTTTACTATGACCAACAACAGCATATTATACAAGCACCGTTCAAAATTTCTCTTTGGGTAGGCAACATACTACTGGCCTGACACGTCAATCAAAACCTTTACGTATCCTTGTGTTCACATTCCAATTTACAAATTATGAAATGGGGGCACCTGAATGGCTCGGTCTTGATTTCCACCCAGGTCATGATGTCACTGTTCATGAGATTGAGCCCCGCATGGGGCTCTGTGCTGCCAGCGTGAGCCTGCTTGGGATTCTCTCTCTCCCTCTGTCTCTGCCACTGCCTTGCTCTTTCTCTAAACAAACAAACAAATAAATACATAAATACATAAATAAATTTTAAAAAATTGCTTAAATGGAACTGAAGACTCTAGTCATCGAAGGTCCATGTTGAAATACACGCATCTTAGGAAAAGAATTAGATCATTTCCTGACACTAAAACCCCCAGCGCTGTGAATTTGTCAGATTAATCAGCTCCTGGCAACATCAGGACTTTGTTGTTGTTGTTTTTTAACATTTATTTATTTGGAGAGACAGAGAGAAAGAGCACGAGCAGGGGAGGGTCAGAGAGAGAGAGAGAGAGAGAGAGAGAATCCCAAGAAGGCTTTGTGTTGTCAACACAGAGCCTGACGCGGAACTTGATCTCACGGTCCCTGAGATCATGGCCTGAGCTAAAATCAAGTGTCAGATGCTTGACCGATTGAACTACCTGTGCGCCCCCCAGGGCCTTGGTTTTGAAAGAATGCAGTCTGGATCAATGGTCACACCCTGGATGTAGACTCCACTCCTGGCTCTCATACTGCTTACCTTTGTGTTTTGAAAGTAATCAGTCAAGCTCACTGAGCCTTAGTTTCCAAGTCTGTAAAATGAGGGAGCTGAGCGATTTGAATTTTAAGGCCGTTTTTTTTGATTCTCAGACCCTGGATGTAGGCCTCCTAATTATCTGAAGAATGTAGAATTGTCCAAACCGTTCTGTCAATCTCACTGAAATCGTATTCACAGGGCAAAGCTAATACTAACATTATTAATCTGCAGCAAAAAATAACTCTCAGACCCGCTCAAAATCGTATGAAGGAAACAATCTGACCAAAATTTGGTTAACCGTTTCAAATACGTGCTTTGCTAAGACCGCTATTTTAGTGGATGCATGCCATAACGTTCGGTAGAGGCGACAAGAGCAAAGTTCATTTTACTATCGTGTCCCGATGGGACATTGCTTGTCCCTTCTCCCTAATGATGGTTCAGTCCCCATATCCCAGGAATTATCCTTTTTCATATATACTGTTCGGTGTTGCAGCCAGGTGCACTATTCATGAGAACAACCTCATTCCGGTCTGACTGGGAGTATTTAGCTTGATTAATACGTATTGCCAACTTCCCGAGTGAGAACATTTAGGGAACAATGTGCTCTTCTGAAGCCACTAAACTCTATTTAATCCCAATAGCATGACATGTAATTTATTCTTTAATTCACTTAAGGGCAAGAAGTAAAAATCTAGGGGCGCTTTTCACCCTTGGATGTTTAATTTATATACATGGTAGCTTAGGTTAGAAACTCAGGGAAACTGAACTCTTTATAATTAGGAAACTATATTAAAATTATAAGAACATTATATATATATATATATATATTTAAACACTTGTTTTAAATGTTTATTTTTGAGAGAGAGAGAAAGAGCACGAATGGGGGAGAAACAGAGAGAGGGGAAGACACAGAATCCGAAGAGGCTCCAGGCTCTGAGCTGTCAGCACGGAGCCCAATGTGGGGCTCGAACTCACGGACCGCGAGATCATGACCTGAGCCGAAGTCAGACGTTCAACTGACTGAACCACCCAGGCGCCCCTATAAGAACATTATATTAAATGGTCTTCACCAGAATTTACCTGAGGCCAACTACAGGTGCATTGGAGCAAAGAGGGTCACAATTCGACAAGAAAGATGGGATAGTGGAAAGAGAACAGGGTCAAGGGTGACACAGGATTTCTGGCTCCTGGGCTAACAATGATTAGTTTGGCCATCATAAGCGTATCACCCTCTCTGGTTGTCAACGGAAGGGAAAGAAAAAAGGAACACTTGCTTGCAGGAGTTGCACTCACGTTATCACCATACCTCGTAGCTGAGAATAGTGCCACTACTTACTTGATCTACCTCTTTGTGTCACTGCTCGTATTTAATGGTACAAAGGGCTCAAGCTTTGGAGTCAGACGGAGCTAGGCTGTAATCTAAACTCTACCATTCTGCAGCGAGGACAGTTTTTTAACCTCTTCGAGCCTCACTTTCTTTATTTTAAAAATGAAGCTAGGGGGCGCTTGGGTGGCTCAGCCGGTTACACGTCTGACTTCAGCTCAGGTCATGATCTCACAGCTTGTGAGTTCGAGCCCCGCGTCGGGCTCTGTGCTGACAGCTCGGAGCCTGAAGCCTGCTTCGAATTCTGTGTCTTCCTCTCTCTGCCCCTAACACACTCATGTTCTGTCTCTGTCTCTCTCAAAAATAAACATTAAAAAAATTAAAAAAAAAAAATGAAGCTAGGGGGCGCTTGGGTGGCTCAGCCGGTTACACGTCTGACTTCAGCTCAGGTCATGATCTTGCAGTTCATGAGTTCAAGCCCCGCATCAGGTTGGCTGCTGTCAGTGCAGAGTCTGCTTTGGATCCTCTGTTCCACCACTCCCGCTGCCCCACGCCACCCCCCCCCGGCCCCTGTCCCTCCCCTGCTTGTGTTCTTTTTCTCAAAAATAAATAAACATTAAAAGAAAACAAAAAAGATAGGGCACCTGGGTGGCTCTGTTGGCTAAGCTTCCAACTTTGGGTCAGGTCATGATCTCGTGGTTCATGGGTTCGAGCCCCGCATCCGGCTCTGTGCTGACAGCTCGGAGCCTGGAGCCTGCTTTGGATTCTGCCTCCCTCTCTCTGCCCCTCCCCCGTTCGTGCTCTGTTTCTTTCAAAAATAAATAATAAACATTAAAATAATATTCAAAAAATGAAGCTAATTATACCCAACTTGTCACAGCACTGGGTCACTGGTACAAATAATAATAATTAAGTGAGATGCCATATGCGGAAGTGCTTTTAAAATTTAAAGGTGTATTAATTTAAATTTATAAGGAAGAGTGTTAAGTAGTATGCTTATATTATGGAATTTCCAGTTTTTTATCTGTGCTATTGTCACTGTCTTTAGAAATGTCAACCATTGGTTTTGCTGCTTTCCTATTTTTATTATCTTTTAAAATATTTGCTTCATATCTTCTTCTGAAACATTTAACAAAGAATGAAGAGACACGTAGAGGTAAGAGAGGAGTATGTGTATTTGGATGCGGGGAAGAGGTGAGCACCTAAGGTCTTCAGAATTCTTGGCCATAAGTGAAATAATACTATTCTTTTTTTTTGAGTAAGACAGGTTTTTAAAAATTTTTTTTAACGTTTTATTTATTTTTGAGACAGAGAGAGACAGAGCATGAACAGGGGAGGGAGAGGGAGACACAGAATCTGAAACAGGTTCCAGGCTCTGAGCTGTCAGCACAGAGCCCGATGCGGGGCTCGAACTCATGGAGTGAGAGATCATGACCTGAGCCGAAGTCGGACGCTTAACCGACTGAG
The DNA here is from genome assembly GCF_022079265.1 of Lynx rufus. Taxonomy (NCBI): domain Eukaryota; kingdom Metazoa; phylum Chordata; class Mammalia; order Carnivora; family Felidae; genus Lynx; species Lynx rufus. The sequence goes on along the minus strand of NW_025814833.1, from coordinate 10,512,299 downwards.
CCACCCAGGCGCCCCAATACTTTTCTATTTTTAATAAATCTGTGTAAGTAGTCCTTTGAGGCATCAAAGTTCAAGATATAGGGAGACAAAAAAATTTATCAGTTGGATTTAAAGTGACGACATATTGGTCTGACCAAAACAGGATAGTCTTTTTAAATAACTTATCTGATTGAAGTCTTATAAATTACAACAAGTCATACTCTGGAATAAGATAATAATGAAAGTAAGCTAAAGGAAACCAACTAATTTTGGCTTTTGCATCAATAATCTAGTCTTCCTTGGGGCACCTGGGTGGCTTAGTCGGTGAAGCGTCCGACCTCAGCTCAGGTCATGATCTCGAGGTTCGTGAGTTCGAGCCCCGCGTCGGGCTCTGTGCCGACAGCTCGGAGCCTGGAGCCTGCTTCGGATTCTGTGTCTCCCTCTCTCTCTGCTTCGCTGCTCTGCCCTTTGCTGTCCGTTTACAGATCTACAAAGAAGTGAAGTTTAAGCCTCTCTCAAAGTAACATAATGACTCTGAAGTAGCAGGAATTAGCACTTGAATCTGGGGATATCTGTCTGCGAGGATCGTTTATAAATAAGCTTTTTCGGCTACCTATGCTTGTCTAACAGTCTTAACTATTCAACAATGAACTTGCACCTTCCAGGTCTGTTGCACAGAGGGTATACATGTACAATATCCAGTCCTGAATTGCTAGGTATTTATTTTTAGTGTTTCTTTGTTCTAAGTTGTTTGAGTCAGACTTCACGAATATATTTCTTCGACAAATCCAGGAAGTTTCCTGTGGCTTTTGTCTCTCTGACACTTAAGCTTTATGCAAATGAGAGTTTTTATTGTGGCAAAAACGAGCGAATCAGACCTCTAGCATTTCTCGTATCTCCCAGGCGTTTATAGCTACTTACTACTAGCCAAAATTCTCTTACGGTAAATAAACTTCTTAAGATCCTCGTGGGGAGGTAGCCAAATTGATCTTTATAAGCCAGAGAGTATTTTCATCATAGGAGGAAAATTCGAGGGTTCTTAACTGGGAAATGAGAGCTCTCGGTCAGCCCCACAGAGAAGAAAGATCCCTCCAGTCTGGAGCATGGAGTGTTGATCCTTGGTGAGTTGGTCCGTTTGATATGAGGCCAGAAGAGCCTCTTAACATTTCAAAGAGGTGTGGCTAACCTAGACAATAAATTGAAGAAGGGCACGTCTTTAGAATATCACCCGATTAGATTCTGCTGCCTAAAAGAGACAGCCATAAACTAGTGCAAACGTGGCAGGGGTTTATTATTATTTGCGTCTCACATAAGCAACAAAACACATGTCTAGGAACAAGGGGTAGGCATCTTAGTTATGTAACTTTGGTGTTTGATACATTAGTGAGGATGCCTTAAGGTTTTGCTATTTTCATGTTGTTTTCTCGTTTAAGGAGGAAAGCATGGAATGAAATTGTCACGAACAGAAACCAAATACTAGGGGCACCTGGGTGGCTCAGTGGGTTAAGCGTCTGACCCTTGGTTTCGGCTCAGGTCACAATCTCACGGTTCATGAGTTCGAGCCCCACATCGGGCTCCGTGCTGACAGTGTGGAGCCTTCTTGGGATTTTCTCTCTCACACTTTCTCTGTCCTTCCCCTGCTCACTCTCTATGTCTCTCAAAATAAATAAAGAAACTAAAAAAAAAAAAAAAAAAAGCAAATACTAAAATCGATCAATCTCCATCAAGTAATCTTGTACAGGCATCCTTAACAAAGTACCATACGTGTGTATACACACACACACACGCACACACACGGATACTCCCAATTCCCTCTCACCATTTTATTTCACTTCACAGCACTTATTACCATCTCACTTTATATTTTACCCTTTTATTCATTATCTATCTCCTCCCATGAATATAAGCTTCATGCCTGTTATTTGAACTTTTCGAGCCACAGTGATTGGGAAAGCGCCTGATGCAAAGCAGGTACTTATTATGTATTGGTTGAATGAGTTCAAGCCCCACATCAGGCTCTGTGCTGACGGCACAGAGCCTAGAGCCTGCTTCTAATTCTGTGTCTCCCTCTCTCTCTGCTCCTCCCCAGCTTGTGTGCTCTCTCTTTCTCTCTCTCAAAAATAAACATTAAAACAATTTATCTATCAATTATCTATGTATCTATCTAATCTATCCATCTATCTTGTATCCTATTACACAATAAATTCTCATAAAATGAAAATTAGTTTATCTATAATGAACTGGCTCAACTCAAATGTTGCCAAACCTAAGTGGTTCATTGGCTGGAATTCGGAGAATTTTTTTGTTTTTGTAAAACCTCTCAATGTAATGCTACTTTTGGACTTTCTCTCCTTCACACATTTAATTCAGTACTTATGGAGATCCATATCACTAAACATATTCATATGGTATAAAAGCAACTCTGTTTCAAACTCACTATTAAGACAATAGAATGGGTTGAAGGAATAAGGCCTTGGAAAGATGCAGAGGTAGATATTTACATTTAGAACTATTCTGAAATTTTTTGAATACCCCAAGGTCTTTGATTACCCTGAAACAGGACAATGGGATCTTTGTTCCTAGATAATCTTGAAGAATGGGACAGACTAACTACATGTACTATATAGACTCCATAGATTATTTCTTAGGCTCTAACACAACTAAAGAACAAAAAAGTGTAGTAATGTCCCTCACAAATTTATAGTCACTCAATCCCTTGACTATCACTTATAGTCTATCAAGAATACTTCATCACTGATAGTATATTAAGAATAAACTTGGCGTGCCTGGACGGGCCAGCCGGTTAAGTGTCCAACTCTGGATTCTGGATCGGGTCACGACCTCACAGTTTGAGAGTTCAAGCCCCATGTCTGGCCCTGCGCTGACAGAGCCTCTCTCTCTGCCCCTCTCCTGCTCGTGCTCACTCTCTCTTTCAAAATAAATCAATAAACTTAGAACAAAGAATAAACTAAGCAACTTAATTTATGCAAAATGTAGCCAAAATATAAGTGCTTAGAAGGACAGACATAATTCAGCATTGTTCAAAAGACACTCTGGGGTGCCCGGGGGGCTCAGTCGGTTAAGTGTCCAACTCTTGGTTTAGGCCCAGATCACGGTCTCACTGTTTTGTGAGTTCAAGCCCCGCGTTGGGCTCTGAGCTGCCAACATGGAACCTGCTTGGGATTCTCTGTCTCCCTCTCTCTCTCTACCCACCCCTCCATTTGCCCTGTCTCTGTCTCTCTCAAAATAAATAAATAAACTTAGACAAGAAACCAGCAAAAGACACTTTAAGGGCCTGCAGATAAATGTAAAAACTTGATAGAAAGCAAAATCCCTAGAAAATAAACATTATTTTATAATAGCGGTAGGTAATACATCTACACGGCTTGCTGTGTGCCAGGCACTATTGTAGGTGGTTTATTTACTGTACTCTTTAGTTTTTAAATTATGTGAAGTACATACTATATCAACCATATCCTCATCCTCCAAACTCTTACCTACACACAAGAGAAGAGGCTCCTACTACTTTCTGTCTTATTAATATTGTCCTTGGTTGTGGGTGTGCCTAGCAGTACTCATTTTTGTGGCCTCCATGTTCTACAATTTTTGTTGCAGTTTATTTGTTTTGAGAGAGAGAATGAGAGAGTGCAAGGAGGGGAGAGGCAGAGAGAGAGGGGGGACAGATAACCCCCAGCAGGCTCCGTGCTGTCAGCACAGAGCCCAACGTGGAGCTCGATCCCGCGAACTGTGAGATCACGACCTCGGCCAAAATCAAGAGTCCGGCGCTTAATGGACTGAGCCACCCCGGCACCCCCACGCTCTGTAATTTCTAAGCTAGAAGCTCACTGTTTAAATTCTGAGAGGTTCTTGGCATTTTTTAAATCTCATCGCTTGAGAGAACTTCTAATTAAGATCACTAGTAATTATAATTACTGATCGTTATTTTCTTGCTGAGAAAAGCCTGCAACAGGTTGGCCTCTTTTTCAGTTGATTCCTGAAAAAGAATTAATGACATTTTTAAAGCCGTTAGTTTCCAATAAGAAGCTGCATTACGGGCAGGATCCGAGTTAACGCTGTGTAAGGTTAATGCAACACGGGGGGATGTTCGGTGCCTTGTGTGAAAAACATGATGAAGCATGAATCATAAGTCTCTTGTATAGTAACAAAATAACAACTACCCTAAAATATTTGGCATCCTGTGGCACAGTTAGAATCTTAAGTAGTTCTCCATTTTAATTACCACAAAAAGGATAATTAAGCGGTTTCAAAATCTTTCTTACCCAACTCTCCCTGGGCCAAAAGTCTGAAGAAAAGAATTTTCTTCTTGAGAACATGTCACTGAAGGGGAAGTCACGGTTTTCTTAAGAACTGTAATTTTTCTAATGTTCTTCTAAGAATAAACCATGGCAAATGTGCTTGGAAAAGACTGACATTAATAAAGTCATTTCCTCCCCAGATGTAAGTTAAAGTAGCCAAATGACAACTTGAATTTAAGATACAACCACAACTTCCCCCAAAATGACCCTGATTTTGTCCTGTCTCTACCTCAGTTCATCTGAATTAGGAAGTATTTATATTGACAAAGCATAAGATGTCGTTAGAATCTAAAAATTAATAAAGATTTACAGGGCCCCTGGGCAGCTCAGTCGGTTAACCATCTGACTCCTGGTTTCAGCTCAGGTCATCATCTCACAGTTCATGGGATCGAGCCCCGTGTCCAACTCTGCGTTGACAATGCAGAGCCTGCTTGGGATTCTCTTTTCCTCTCTCTCTGCCCCTCTTGCGTGTGCACACTCTTTCTCTCTCTGTCTCAAAATAAATCAATAAGCATTTAAAAATAAATTAATGAAGATTTACAATTAGTCTGAAGGTGGGGGCGAGGGAATGGAGGGGCAGGGATGGGGAATTACTTGGTTTTCTCCTCGTTTTATTAATACTATTGGGCGAAAACTGTAAAACTGATCCCTGAACTGCAACGGAATTCTTTCATCCTCTAAACTCTCATTTAAACACAAAACATGCAGAAGAATTAGTTTCCGCATTATGCCAGGGGATATTTGGGGTCTTTAAAATTTGCTTTAAGAGGCAGTTTAAGATGGTGACACAGGAAGAGCCCGAATCCACCTTCTCCCACGGATACAACGAATCTATAGCTACATATGGAAAAATTCCCTCTGGAAAGGATCTGAAAACTACCGGAGCAAGCTGCTCCACAGCGAAGGATAAAGAGGTCACATCAAGATGGGTAAGAGAGGCAGAGACTCGGTCTCACCCTCTGCAGCCCAGAGCTGGGAGGGATCTCCCAAATATGGAACTTCTCCCCGAAGAGTGAGGGGTTTGTGCCCCACATCAGCCCCCCCCCCCCAGCCCTTGAGAGCTACACCAGAGAGACGAGCTCCAGCCATGTCTGGTTTTAAAAGCCATGGGGGGGCGCCTGGGTGGCTCAGTCGGTTAAGCGGCCGACTTCGGCTCAGGTCATGATCTCGCGGTCCGTGAGTTCGAGCCCCGCGTCGGGCTCTGGGCTGACGGCTCAGAGCCTGGAGCCTGTTTCAGATTCTGTGTCTCCCTCTCTCTGACCCTCCCCCGTTCATGCTCTGTCTCTCTCTGCCTCAAAAATAAATAAACGTTAAAAAAAAAATAAATAAAAGCCATAGGGCTATGGAAAACAGACGCTCCGCTCTTAAAGGACTCGCACACGGATGTACTCGCCTTGGGACCCAGCGCAGAAGCCCCAGTCGGAAAAGCACCGGAACCATTGTGAAGAAGATTCGTTTGCTGGTCTTAAAATGTCTGGTAGAAGGGGAGGAGCCTGTTGGAACTCTCTCCAGGAACAGAGATACTGGCAGAGCCCATTTTGTTACTCTTTTTTTTGTTCTTTTCACTGCTGGCCCCCGGTGGTGTTCCCTACTACCTTGCCTCAGCCAGCCAGCAAGATACCTTCCCTCATGCATCACTCGAACAGCCTCCCCTCAAAAAAAAAAAAAAAAAAAAAAGAAAAACCGGCCAGGGGAGTGCCCCACCCGCGTACCACTTCACGTGGGACGTATCGGATGCCCCTTGAATGACTGACTCCAGTGGCTAAGGGGAGTTGCACTTCTGGACCTTACGGTTCTGAAACAACTGGAGAGACAATTCTTTGCACACTACCACCCCAAGGGCACAGCACAGACAGCTGACGGAAACACCCCCCCCCCCCACCGTCTTCGTGTGAAAAAACGCCTATCTAGTTGATCTGGAGCTCCAGCGTAGGGGGCAGACTCCAGGCTTCCCACGCATCTGAAGGCTACAGAAGTGCTCCTAAGGAAGACAGGCTGGGGGTATGATGCCGTCTTCGAGCTTTCACCTGGCCTCATGAAAACGCACTGGTACCCCTAAGAAAGGAGCTCATAGACTCACCTGGAGCCCCGAATTTTGCACCTGTCATGAAGGATCGCTCTGTCTGGGGGCCAGCAGGGTCTATGATTGCGGACCCCCAAGACCATATATATTTGCATACCTTAAAAGCTGCTGAGAGTCTAGCTTCCAGTCAGCCTGAAACGAGGTACTAACTGAGGTCCCTCCCTCTGGAGCACCCACAAGACTTGGCACACCCTCAACAGTTGGGAACACCGGAGAAAATCAGGCTACTCAGATAATTATAAAGGTTTCAAGAGACAGCCAAGAACTAGGGCAAGGTTAAATGATAAGGCACGTCTCCACGGGGCCACTCTTGCAAGACTGGGGGAGATACCCATTTTGCCTAATACATAGAAAAAAAGAAAACCTCAAGGATACAAAGATAAGTAATTTCCCTGATAAAAAGTTCAAAGTAACAGTCGTAAAGATGCTCACTGAACTCTGGAGAATGGATGGGCACCAAGAGAATTTTACCAAAGAGAAAACACAAGAAAGCACCACATGGAAGTCACAGAACAAAGAATACCATCAACAAAATGAAAAATACAGTAGAGAGGTTCAACAGTAGACTTAGAGGGAGCAGAAGGTAGAATCAGCGAGCTAAAACACAGGGCAGTGGCAGTCAACACAGAAGAGAGGCAAAAAAAAAAAAAAAAAGAATTTTAAGAAGTGACGATAGCTTAAGGGATCCATTTTCAATGCCAAACAGAATAACATTCACATTATGGGGGTCCCAGGAGGAGGAGAGAGAAAAGGGCAGAAAACGTCTCGGAAGAAATAATGGCTGAAAATTCTCTAACTTGAGGAAGGAAACAGACATCTAGGTTCAGGAAGCTCAGAGAATTCCAAACAAGATGAACACAAAGAGACCCACACCAAGCCATGTTATAATTAAAGTATTGAAAGTTAAGGATAAAGAGAGAATCTTTTTTAAAAAATTTGTAATGTTAATTAATTAATTACCTTATTTATTTATTTAGAGTACAAGTGCACAAGTGGGGCGGGGGCAGAGAAAGAGGGAGAGAGAGAATCACGAGCGGGCTCCACCCTGTCAGCACAGATGCTCGATCGCGCCGTGAGATCATGACCTGACCTGAGATCGAGGGTTGAACGCCTAACCGACTGAGCCACCCAGGCACCCCAGAATAAAGAGAATCTTAAAAGCAGCAAAAGAAAAACAAGGCCAGAAGGGAGCAGTGTGATATATTCAAGGTGCTGAAAGAAAAAAAAAACTTAGCACCAAGAATATTCTACCTGGTATGGTTATTATTCAGAACTGAAAAAGAAATAAAGAACTTTCCAGACAAACAGAATCTAAAGGAATTCATCAACACTCAACTGGCCTTACCAGAAATGTTCAAGGGGCTTCTTTAAGCTGAAAGGCAAGGGCACTTATTAGTAACAAGAAAATATATGAGAGTGTAAATCTCTCCGAAAAAAAGGTAAATACACAGTTAAGGGCAGTGAATTAATGACTTATAAAGCTAGCAAATAGTTTAAAAGGCAAAAGTAATAACAATAACTGTAACTACAGTAATTAGTTAAGGGATACACATAAAGATGTCAAATGTGACTTTCAAAACAAAACACGTGGACAGAGTAAAAATGTAGAGTTCTGAGATGCATTCGTACTTAACCTGCTATCAACCAAAATAGATTGTTCAACACCTAGACGGTTATGTATGAGCCTTATGGTAACCACAAAGCAAAAACCCATAGTGGATACACAAAAGAAAATGAGAAGGAATCTCAGCATAACACTATAGAAAGTCATCAAACCACAAGAAAAGAGAGCAAGAGAAGAAGAAAGGGGCAGAGAGGAACTACGTAAACAGCCAGAAAAGAACAGAATTACAATGAGTACATACCTATCGATAATTACTTGAAATATCAATGGATACAGTTCTCCAATCAAAAGACAGAGAGAGCGGATGAATTGATTAAAAAACCCAGAAAACACAAGACTCATCTGTATGCTGCCTGTAAGAGACTCACTTCAGATGTTAAGGACACACAGAGACTGGAAGTGAAGGGATGGAAAAAGAGGTTTCATGCAAATAGAACCCAAAGTAAATTAGGGGTACCTATACAGATATCAGACAAAATAGGCTTTGAAACAAAGACAACAAAAGACAATGATGGACACTATACATGATGATAGAGGGGTCAATCCACTAACAAGTTATGATATTTTAAAATATTTATACACCCAATGTGGAAGGACTTAAATACACAAAGCCGATACTAACAGACATACGGGGAGAAATTGACAGTGATACAATAATGGTAGGGGACTTTAAAACCCCATTTATATCAATGGATAGATCAAGCAGACAGAAAATTAATGTGGAAACATAGACCTTAAATTATACATTAGACCAAACAAATAGATATATAGAGAACATTCCATTCAAAAGCAGTGGAATACATTCTTCTCAAGTGCACGTGGAACGTTCTTCAGGACAGATCACATGCTAGGCCACAAAACGAGCCTCAATAAATTTAAGAGTAAAATCATATCAAGCATCTTTTCTAACCACAATGGTATGAAACCAGAAGTCAATTACAAGAGAACTCGAAAAACTGCAAATACAACACGGACGAATCTGGAGACCATTATAACTGAAGGAAGCCAGACATGGAAAGCCAATGCCATATGGTATCACGGATAAAGATTTAACACATATATATTATGTATGTTATATATTATACCCTGCACTGGAATATTACTAAGCCATAAAAAAGAATAAAAATGTTCCGTTTGCACCAACACGGATGAGCCTAGAGGGTATTATGCTAAGTGAAATAAGTCAGAGAAAGACAACTGTCATCTGACTTCCCTTATATGTGGAGTTAAGAAAAAAAATAAATGAGCAAACAAAACAAAAATACTGTGTGATTCCATTTACATGAAGCTCAAGAACAGATAATTTAGCGATTGTGAGAGAAGTCAAAACAGTGATTATCTCTTGGGGCATGGTGCTGGTTATTGATGGGGTTGTGGCATAAGAAACTTAGGTTGCTAGTAACGGTACATTTCAATCTGGACTGATGGGGGAAACAAAGGCAAGAAAAATGTTGAAATTAAATTTCCCTACAGCTTGCAGCCCACGGACAGACACCTGAAGCACGCAGAGTGTGACCTTCCTCAAGAAACTCATGACTGCCTTAGCGCCTTAACGTTTACGTTTTGTTAAAAACTAAAGGTAACCTTATCTTGACAGCAGCAGGCTAAGATCCTGAAAGCCTTGCTTTCGAATTCCTTAGAAACTTACTTTATCTCTACCCCCCACTCCCTCAACAAATCTAAAATAAATGATCAGCCCCCCTCACACTTGCCGGTGTAGCTCTTTCTGCCCATGGGCCCTGTCCCCGTGCTGCAACAAAACCCCCTTTTTGCACCAAAAAACTCAAGAATTCTTAGCCATTTGCTCACAAACCCCGCTTCAAATTTCGTCGTGGAGGGTGGTTACAGTCGTGTGCATATAAATGTGTGTTAAAAAGAGTACTGATCGGGGCACCTGGGTGGCTCAGTTGGTTAAGTTTCTGACTCTTGTTCACAGCTCAGGTCACGATCTCGGGGTTCGTGAATTGGGCTCTGTGCTGACAGTGCGGAGCCTGCTTGGGATTCTCTCTCTCTCTCTCTCTCTCTCTCTCTCTCTCTCTCCCTCTCTCTGCCTCTCCCCCGCTGGCGCTGTCTCTGTCTCTCTCAAAATAAATAAATAAACTTAAAAAAAAAGTAAAGGGGTGCCAGCGTGGCTCAGTCGGTTGAGAGTCCGACTTCAGCTCGGCTCATGATCTCGAAGTTCCTGGGTTCGAGCCCCGCGTCGGGCTCTGTGCTGACAGCTCAGAACCTGGAGCCTGCTTTGGATTCTGTGTCTCCCTCTCTCTCTGCTCCTCATTAGCTCATGCTCTCTCTCTCTCAAAAATAAATATATGTTAAGCATTTATTAAAAAGTAAAATACTAAAAAAATTACTGCTCTATACAATTAAGATTTTTGCACTCACTGTAGAAGTGTTATACCTCAAAACAAAATAGTACTTCCCTAGAAATACAAATTATCTACTGGAATATGATAAGAAGACATAGAAAAAAAGAATACACACCTAAAAAGATTTTAAAGAACTTTATTTTGGGAATAATTTCATATACAGAAAAGTTGCAACGATAATACAGATTTCATATATTCCCATCCAGGTTTTCACATTGTTCATATCGTATCTTACCATAATACATTTGCCAAGTCTAGTAAACAAATATTTGCACATTAAAACAAATGGGGGAAAAATGAACTCAAAATGGATGAAAAATTTGAATGTAAGATCAGAAATCATAAAACTAGAAAAAAATATAGGTGATAAGTTCCTTGACAATATCATTTTGTCATTTCTGACTATAGAAGTAATGCCAACAAAAGCAAAAATAAACAAATGGGACCACATTAAACCAAAAAGCTTGTGCACAGTTAGATAAGAAACCATCAAGCAAAATAAAAAAGGAACGTACTGAATGGGAAAAGATACTTGCAAATCCTATATCTATGAAGGGGTTACTATCAAAATAGTTAAAGAACTCCTATTACTCAACAACAACAACAAAAACCCAAGCAATGTGGTTCAAAAGCGAGCAGAACAGAATATTCTATTCTGTGGGAATAGACCTTTTCCCACCGAAGCATACAGATGGCCAACAGGTGCATGGAAAGATGCTCAGCATCACATATCATTACGGACATATGACTCAAAACTACAGTGAGCTGTCACCTCCCAATTGTCAAAACGGCTATTATCAAAAAGACAAAAAATAACAAGTGTTGGTTGGTAAAGATGTGAGATCATCATGTCATACGCACAAAACTAATGTCGTACCTCACTTTACACTGCAATTAAAAAAAATTAGCTTTGATGTGTTCATTTCTGCATGGAAAGAAAACTCTGGCTCGGAAACATTAGACAAAGGTAGCACCTTTTGGACCAAAATTGCACAGCCATTTTGTAACTTTTCTTTTTCCAGATTTTGTAACTCAGTTCAATCGCTTATACTTGAGATGATTTCTCTCAGGCATTTGTAAATTTTTATTCATATTTTTTACCCCATACCAACAAGTAGATCTTTCTGACCTGGGAGATCACACAGAGATTTTTGTTCCCCATTTTTTCATGACTTGCTTGTCATCGTCCTTCCCTATTTTCTACTTTCTTAAAATCCAAAGATACAATTCTGAAGGAAATTTCTCTGCGTGTAGAAATTGATGCATTGTGTCTACTTATTTGTTTCCATGAAATTTTGGAAGGCTCTTTCAAAACGGATGGGTTTGTGTTGTATGCAATCCTCTGGGTGACCGGGCCTAGGATATATGGTTTACTCTCATTTGGGGTATAGGCCTGCTCAGCAAAAGATTATTTTTTTTAAGATACCAAATAAATAATACTTTAATTTTGGAATACTCTCATTTTCCCCTGGAATATAACACTTGATCAAATAATTCAGTTATTATATCTTTTACAGTATACTGACATATTGCACTTAAAAAAAACAAAACAAAACCTAACTGTAAACTCGAAGATACCGAATGAATCATGTTACCTATAAGTGCCAACAGTATTATTCTGTCATGCTGATTTCAACTACATTTCTTTAAAAAAAAAGGGGGGGGATGATATCAGCATTGATAACATAAAGGATTTCCGAATACACAAATGTAGGATTTCCATAACAATTCAAGAACTAAATGGGGCTCAACTCCAAGTACAAACGTTCACTTTCTATTCAAAAGACAGCATGCGTCCTGGACACATTTGTTGCTGCCAATAAATCCTACAGTCCATTCTCTAAAGCGTTTTTAAAAATCTAGGTTTGTCATAGTGTCTTTTGAGGGAAGAGGCAGGGTTAAGGGAAGCTAAGTGTTGTATGTGATTCCTCCAGTTCTCAAATTAGAGTGCTCGATTTCATCTAAAGTTTTTGGATACCACTTGTGTGTTTCCATCATCTTGGAATTGCCTTTCAAAGTTTTATGTCTTCCTGTGATATTTTCATGGACTCAGTTTTAATTCTTGAAGAACATACATTTTAAGGATACACAGCATTTTAAGAAACCAAGATTATATCCAAACATATTATAGAGCCACAGAATAAAGTGGTTTGGAACTAGAACAGTACAAGAAGAGAACATAGATAAAACACAGTTAATAATTTGGGGAAAAAGGCTTACTTTCTCTCCATTCTGCACATTTTCCCCCAATCTCCTTAAAGGCGCTTTGGGCAATATTTTTCACAAGTTTACCAAAACAAGAGGAAGACTAATTTCCTTTTTATACAAAAATAAGTAGCAGGCTGTTCCGACATAGGAATTTTTCAGTTGTGTGTGTGTGTGTGTGTGTGTGTGTGTGTGTGTGTGTTTTATTTTTGTTTGTTTTTTGGTGTTTTGTGGGGTTTTTTTGGTATTCTGTAAAAGTTCATTTGACAGTCTCCTTTTTTTTTTTTCAAACTCACAGTCCATTAAATTCTTTCCCTCCCTTCTTCTGGCAAACTTGTAACATCCCTTTTATATCCTTTAACAGTATTAAGCAAAGAAACCAGTCTACCTTTTTGCTCTCTCCGTTTCAGCCCCCTGCCCCATTCTTATTTTGCCTTATTTTTTGAAGTGCCACGTACGGCTAGTTATTACTGCTGTAACTGTTACCTGACAGTAACATACCCCGGATGAGGGTTTTGATGGGGGTTTTACCTACCAGGTGGATGAAAAATAACTGCTCTATGACTGCGGAGGACACGGTGCGGAAGGAAGGGAGGCGAAGCAAAAGCTTTCCGAATCGCGTTGGTTGGTCGTTGTACTGGTTCCTAACGTATTGCTCCAGGGCGCACTGGGACTTCTCCTGCAAGCTTTCCACTTGCGCCGCGTCGGAGAGACCGCTGGCGTCTGAAGAGAACAGGACGATGGCCTTGAGGCAGCTGTACTCGGTGGGGTCGACTTGCAGAGCTTTGAGCTTCTCGGTTTGCTCTTGGAAGATCCGGACGTTGTCCGTAAAGACAGCAACTTGGTCCGAAGACATGGGCGTGTTGTGTAAGCAGGTCGAGGCCAGGAACGAGACCACGTGGAGTGGCATGGAGCACCGCGCCCAGTTCAGCATGAACAGCTCGCTCCAGGTAAGGCGAAGCATGGCCACCTGGTCGCTGATTGGCAGGGCCGGGAAGAAGGGTATGTTCCGGGCCCATTCCACGGCGCCGAAGAGCATCCGCGCAGCCTGTTCGCAAATGTTCTCGAGGCTGAGGATGGTGTTGGGCGGTGTGAACTGGCAGCTTGACCAAGGCAAGGGGTTGGGCTCCGCGCTGAGGAGCAGAGAAACATACCCAGACAGGTTCGGATAGCAGTCGGAGGGTTGCCGGGTGGTCAGCGCAGATGGCCCGTGGGCTGGCTGGGTGGGCGGTCTCCTGTTGCTTTGCACTGCTTCTGGTTTCATACCGACGTCGAGGCACTTTCTGAAGCGGCAGTACTGGCACTGTTTGCGACGGTGCTGACTGACGCGACAGTCTCGGTTGGCTCGGCATCTGAAGCTCAGGTTCTTCCCCATGCTGCGCTTGAAGAAGCTCTTGCAGCCCTCGCACGTGAACTGGCCGTAGTGCTTGCCGCTTGCCTTGTCCCCGCACACCATGCACTTGATTTGCTGTTGCGGCGGCTCCAGTGGCGGCGGCGGCGGCGGTGGCGGCGGCGGCGGTGGCGGCGGCGGCGGCGGCGGCGGCGGCGGTGGCGGCGGCGGCAGTGGCGGCGGCAGCGGCTGCTGTTGGTTACCGCCGTAGCCGTCAAAGCCACCCTGGTCGTCAGCCGCCATTTCGGTCAGCATGCTGGCTGGGCTCCCTTGTCTGGGCATCTGCGGCATATACACGGCCCAGGGCAGTGGGTTTGGCAGAGGTGGTACCTGGAAGACTAGGCTGTCCTGAAAGCCAGACATCTCATCCTGGGGTTCGAACTTCACGGGGACTCCTGAATCCATATCTGTGAAGGCTGCGTCCATATTTCCCGCTCACCCGTCTGTGGACGATGGCGGCTCTGGGTCTCTGGCACCGGCGCACTGCCTTTTGTGTGTATGATTGTGCGACAGGAAGTAGGACCGCGCCCCCAGCAGGCAGGGCGCTGGTTGGTTGAGGTTGGTTAGTTTTTCCTTTTTTGTTTCTAGTTTTGCAAAGTTTTATTGGCCTCTCTGGGCCCGTGTATTTGTTTTATCTGTTTCCCTCGACGAAGTTCTATCGGTTTGGAGGGCTTCCTGCCAGAGAGGGCGGGGTAGGTGCCGCGCGACAGTGAGGGGAAGCCAAATATGGCGAGACAGAGGGAGGCTTAGGGAGAACCGCAAGTGGATTGTCTGGCTTCAAGACAGAAATAGGAGCCCCGCCCCCCCCCCCCCCCCCGCAAAAAAAAAGATCTCACTTGCGTTCACTCTCCCCCGCCCTCTCTGGTTCACTCCCAGAAAAAGATTATTACGGGTTTTTTAATTTGGGAAGCCTCTGTTGCCTGGAAGTGGGTCACTAGTACAAATGCACGCAGAAGACTATAATTCTTGGCCTGTGTTAACATTTATAATTGCTTTCATCATTTCCATTCCCTATGGCTCGTAAGACTTTTTTTGTTTTTTTTTTTTTTTACCACAGTCACTTAATAAAATAAAAACCAGAATAAAGAAGCAACCCAGAGTCTTCAGCAATGATGGCATTCAGAGGAAACTTTTGTCACCAATAAAAGACAGTATAAAAACTCATTTTGAGGGCGAAGGCTAGGGAGAAATAAGCTGGTACACTGTGCAAGGTGATTTCAGACCAACTAGGTGATTTCAGAACTTAAGAGAACTGTTGGGTTGAACCGTATGAATTTGCTAGTATTCAACTCTTTTGACTCACAAAACATGTCAATTTCATATAGCTTATCCTAATATCAATCACTTCTTAGGGAACAAATTTATGAGAAGCAGCACCATATAATACCTAAGGACTTTAGAATGTGATTGCTTGCAGGTAAATCCTACCTCTGTCACTTAAAATATGTGTGATTTTGGATAAACAATCGTATCACTCTGTGCCTCAGCTTTTTTATCTGCATGATATTTGGTTGTATTACTAAAGGCAGCAATTTAAGTATATGCTTTACTGTTTGTTGTATAATTTTATTTCTTCCAGTTTGGGGTATTTACAAGCAATAATGCTGCAAATGATTCTTCTACACGTATGTTGGTGCTCAGTTGTAAGGCATTCTCTAGACTGTATACTCAACAGTGGAAGTTCTGGATTAGAGGGCACAAACTTAAAAAAAAAAAAAAGCTTATTTATTTTGAAAGAGAGGAGGGGGGAAGGGGCAGAAGGAGAGAGAAAGATCCCAAGCCGGCTCCACACTGTCAGTGCAGAGCCTGACACAGGGCTGGAACTCACAAACTGAGAGATCATCAGCTGAGCGGAAATCGAGAGTCTGACGTTTAACTGACTGAGCCGCCCAGGTGCCCCCCTATACTTTTCTAAGATTGCTATTAATGCTGTGCTATTTTTCAAGATAGTTTTATCAATTTACATTCATTCCCATCACAACTGTGTGAGTTCCTATTGCTCCACGTGTTTGCCAACACAAGTGTACTCACAGTTTAAATTTTGCTCATCCAGTGACTATTTGCTGGTGCTTAATTGTGGTTTTAATTTCGCTGATTACTACTAAGTTCGAGCAGCACATACAGAAAGGTACTCCGACTCATTTGGACTTCTTTTGTGAAGTACCTCTTCAACTTTAGTTGCTTTTTGTCAACTGCACTGTTTGCTGTTTTTTAACTGATGCATGGCGCACTATGTTCCAAGAGTGTGATCCACTAAATGTATAGCTTGAGTTTTTTTGACCATTGCAAATCACTGTGTGTCCTGGCTTGTGGTTAGAATTGATCAAAAACAGGTTCCCTTCACCCCTCCACTCCAAGGCACTTTTCCTTACAAACTGCAGGGGTGAGAGTGTGGTTCAGGTTTGGGTCTGGTTTACCCTTCTATCAGGGTATAGTTCTTTAGGAAGCCAACTTAAAATGAGGATGATCTGTTTGCATTCCTGTCTGCATACTTTCAAACTCCCTTGTTTAGCAAATTATCTATAGGGCAAAAGGTGCTTCAATCCTATATCGGGGTTCCGCCCCCAACTAAAATTTTGCCGTCGTTATTCCTTACTATCTTGTCAGTTCTTTGATATGTACACACACACACACACACACACACACACACACACATCCATATATCCAATATACTTATTTGGTAGTGTTGTTCCAAAAAGCCCACTTTGCCATATTTCAGAAAACAGAACTCATTGCTGAATAAACCCCTAAAATCTTGTCCTGTGCCTAATGCTTCCAGTTCTCTTACAAATAAGTTGACATCTAACAACTGGAGAGATTTTCATTAAAGTGTAGAGTTATTTGAAATACTTGCTAGCCTTGGACTAAAACCATTCCCCAGTGGCCTTTCAGAGTAGCGGGGATGTGAGTCTGAACGAGCCCAGGGCCCCACTGTTCACGAGAAGCAGTTGTCGCCTTGAGTTTCAAGGATTATTACTTAGAATATGAGGCCGTTTTAGAGATTTTATGCGTAAAACATCGATACCGTTCACAGGTGCCTAACTCTGCTTCCGATACGCAGGGCACAGAAGAATCCATATTCTGTGGTTCTAATGAGTGTAGGGAAGGGAGGAGAAAGATTTGTTCTACTGTCTGTATGTGTGCACCCACCTTGGGATTTAGTTTCCCTTCCGAAAGCTTGAGAAAATTGCCTGTTTTATCTGCTTTCCAAGGTTCTTCAATGATAAATGGAAAGATTATGCACAAATGAGTTAAATATTTAGGGTATCAACTGCAGTCTCCCACCCAAGATAACACATCTCTACAATTTTGCTTCCACTGTCCTTACTAGTTATCCACTGATACGAACCAGATTCAGGTCTAGGCACCCTTTATTACCCCTAAAGACCTGCGCAGACAACTGGAAAATGAGGCTGCAACCAGAGGCAATTTGTTCTTTTGCCAAAAGCCTTCTGAAATGGAGTCCCGGGGAGGTGGGTCAGTCCATGATTAAGGTTCAGGTGTAGGATTTATACACAAAACTTCTCATATTCTCTTTCGTCATTTGGCCCTATATATATTTTATTTTCCATTTCTTTTGTTTGTGCAGACTCCCAAAAGATAGTAACAGAAAGAGAATCAGGATGAGCACTGGAGACTTTAGCCTGGAGCTTAAGGTTTTTTCCACCTCTGATCTGGGACAGCAAAGATTCCTTACTACACAGCACAACCCCCCATCTAATCCCTAGAGGGTCAGTCACTGCCTCTTACATAGGACGCTTCACGGTAGCTCATAGGAGCTTTGTTTTCAAAATGACAGACACAAACTTTTTTCTTTTTTTTCTTAATTTTTTTTTTTAACGTTGATTTATTTTTGAGACAGAGGGAGACAGAGCGCGAGTGGGGGAGGGGCAGAGAGAGAGAGGGAGACACAGAACCTGAAACAGGCTCCAGGCTCCGAGCTGTCAGCACAGAGCCCGATGCGGGGCTCGAATCCATGAACCGTGAGATCATGACCTGAGCTGAAGTCAGACACTTAACCAACTGAGCCACCCAGGCGCCCCAAACTTTTTTTCTTTAACACGGAAATGGCAACAAAAGCATATATGAATGGGAAAATGAAGTATGTATGATTATTTCCCTCTCCATCAATATATATATATATATATATATGAAATATGCATGATTATTTCCCTCTCTATCTATCTATCTATACACACACACACACAAAGACGCTAATCAAATACTATTCACAAGGCTAGACAGTAATCGCATTTGTAAGCTGGCTTACGAGATATTGCATTCTTTTTTCTTGTTCTGTGATCTCATTCTACTATCCTATCTTTTTTGGGGACAGATGGTCAGAAGTTGGTGGCATGTGAAGTTAAACAGAATTTTCCTGGTCACTTCTTTTCAGGGCTTCCAAAATAACATTCTACTGGAATAAATTCCTCAGAGTAATTTCACTAATAATATTACAATATCACGCGCATACTAAATGCCAGGTGTTCTATACACATGACCGCAGACCCTCAGTGCCATCTGTTAGATGCTCGTTTCTGTTTTACAGATGAAGACATTGTGATTCAGAAGTAAAAAGTCATTTGTCCCAGGTGAGAAGATGGTAACATAAGGATTTAAATCCATGTTCGTCCGATACCAAAACCCATTTCCTATAGCACTATGACACCTCGAGAAATACCACCGAGATTTAGTGGCATTTCATGCTTATTGACATCTGCATTGACAGATGGACTGACGAGGCACCTCCGATACATTTCACTTGCAATGTTAAAAAGCCCCTTTGAAAAAGGAATGCGACTAATCCTTTCATCGACAGTACCACCCACAAATGGTGCAAACCTTTGTTGTCATGTAGACATAGGCATTCTCCCCTTCTGCATTTCATCTTATTTCCTGAAGGATGTTACAAAACCACTATTTGCCGCAAGGATTTTAATTAGAAATGGGTATCTCAGGGGCACCTGGGTGGCTCAGTCAGTTGAGTGTCTGACTCTTGATTTAGGTTCTGGTCATGATCCCAGGGTCGTGGGGTTGAGCCCCACATCGGACTCCACTCTGAGCGTGGAGCCTGCTTACGGTTCTCTCTCCCTCCCTCTGCCCCTCTCCCTGGCTTGCGCGCACATGCTCTCTCTCTCTAAAATAAAATAAAAAGGAAAAAAAAAAAAGAAATAGATATCTCAGATCTCCATGAGTTACCTTTAGTCAGAGTCACTGAATTTAGCCGCTGCTGATTTTGAAATTTCTCTAGGAACCGGACAATAATTTAAAAAAAAAAAAAATGAGAAAAAAAAAAAACGCAGTAGCTTCAGATTCTGACTCTGACACTTTTGGTATGATGTTGAATAATTATACTCCAAAGCCATTGCTTCCTTATCTGTAAAACAAGATCATACGATACACCCTGTAATGTTGTTATTGTGAGGCTCAGACGCCGTAATGTGTAAAGTGATTAGCAGAGTTCCTGGTACTATAGTAACAATAAAGAAACCTGAAGCTGCTATTAAAAAAAAAAAAAAAATTCCCTAGGAATTGTTCAAGGCTGATGCTGAAAATCAGAAGTTTTACCTAGTGACACTACAATAGAAAATGCTAGCCTATGTAACATTTATTTATTTATTAGTTTGTGTTTGTTTTTGTTTTTTTAGACTATGTGACATTTAAGTTATTCGAGTATTTTGTAAAAAGTGAGTAAGTTCCTTTGGGGCTAGGGCCCTGTTTATTCACCTCTGTATTCGTAATGCCAAGCACAAGGCCTAATACAGGGTGAACTTTCTTTCTTTTTTAAAAAATTTTTTTAGAAGTTTATTTATTAATTTTGAAAGGGGGTGCGAGCACCAGCGGGGGAGGGGCAGAGAGAGACTCACAAGTAATGGTCATTTTATTTATGTATCAGTGCCGTTTTTTAACACAGCAGATAGTAATTGAGGTAAAATTTTTATCCATCTATCTAGACATCAATATATTAGTGTAATTATGAATATATATTTTGTCAATCTATTAGTAAAAATGTTATCAATATATTAGCTTTATCCGGATGTTTTTGCCATCATGTTTCTGTTCCATAGTATTTGTCATGACATTTTACACTATATCTATTTTTCTTTCACAAGAACTAGCAAGAATTTAGACATCTCTGAAAGCTACAAAATATAAGCAGTTGTATTTTTAATAAACTATTAGTGAAAAGATGCGATCCTGAGTGTGTACGTGTAATTAAGATGCATTTCTCTGTTTTTCCTCAATGTTGAGTTGGCTTTGAGTATATTTAGCAAGTATGAAGAAGACCATTGATGAAGCAGTTTGATAGCTGGGAAAATGTCACCTACTTTATCATGGTCATTTAAATATTGCTGCTGTAAGCTCTTTTTGCACTGGTTGACCATGGGGACATGTCCCTCCACTGTATGTCTGAACTATATATTATATGTTCAATACATTGCATCATTAGCATGTAACCCCACGTTGTTCATTATCTTTATTTAAAATTTTCTTTTACTTTCTTTTATTTATTTTGAGAGAGAGAGAGAGAGAAAGAGAATCCCAAGCAGGCTCTGCATTGTCAGCTCAGAGCCCGATGCAGGACTCGAACTCACAAACCGTGAGATCATGACCTGAGCCAAAATCGGGTGCTCAACTGATTGAGCCACCCAGGCGCCCCTGTTCATTATCTCTTTTTCCAAATTGTGCTTCCCACAGACACATACAAACACACACGTGTATGAGTATATTATAAACTCCCTTGTCGGTAGGGATTGGGATGAACACATTCGTATTTCCTGTGTTTTGTTTGTTCAGTGCTAAAAAACAGATATTGAATGTGTTTTATATTCACTGTGATTTAGCACTTGAGTTATAATAGTTTAATTATGACCTTTATTTTCTTTGATCATTGTTAGATCAAAGATTGTTGGAACATCTCCATCCTGGTGGCTGACTGGTTGTTTCTGGACCCACAAGAGTTTCTTAGAGTGTTAAAGATAGTAGAGTTTGGTCACAGGGTTGAATGGGATGGAGTGGCTTCTGGGTAAAATAAGGTTTTAATTTCATTTAGATAGATATTTTAGGAAGGATGCAGAAAGATATTTTAGAAAGGATGCAGAAACCAAATCTGATAGCTATAAAATTAAATGTACAAAGTGAAAGACATTTTGAGAATTATTTGATTTATTTAATTAGTTAATAAAGGAAAATGTTTAATTTCAATCCCTGGATGAATTCTGTGGTTTCAGTTATCTGACTTGGCTGACTAAAAAATGCAGTGAATATGTAATCGCAATTTTTGGAATGCACCTACTGCTCAGCAGAAGTGATCTCTGACAGATCAGATCAATATCCCAAGATTGCATCGACAAACATAACCTTTATTGTTGAAAAAGAATATAATTCTGTTTGTTTCCATTTTGAGATGATTTAAGAACGTATGCTCCGGGGCGCCTGGGTGGCGCAGTCGGTTAAGCGTCCGACTTCAGCCAGGTCACGATCTCGCGGTCCGGGAGTTCGAGCCCCGTGTCGGGCTCTGGGCTGATGACTCAGAGCCTGGAGCCTGTTTCCGATTCTGTGTCTCCCTCTCTCTCTGCCCCTCCCCCGTTCATGCTCTGTCTCTCTCTGTCCCCCAAAAAATAAATAAAACGTTGAAAAAAAAATTAAAAAAAAAAAAAGAACGTATGCTCCAATTTGACAAAGATTACTCCAGGATTTAACCTTTAGAAATTATATATGGTTATTTTCTTTTTTAAAAATGTTTATTTATTTTGAGAGGGAGAAAGACAGCACGAGCACAAGCAGGGGAGGGGCAGAGAGACACAGAGAGAGAGAGAGAATCCCAAGCAGGCTCCATGCTGCCAGCACAGAGCTGGATGCTGGGCTCGAACTCACGAACCGAGAGATCGCAACCCGAGCTGAAGTTGGGCACTTAACTGACTGAGCCACCCAGGTGCCCAAGCATATTTTTTTCAAGTCAACACATATGCATTTTGTTTTCCTGCCAGATTTGTTAGGTATGAATAATAATACCTATAATGAAGGACTGCTCTGAGGTTTTGATGAACAATCTAAGTAAAAATATTAAATTTGAGGAACTGCTATTATTTATATGACACAGCAAAGCAAACTGGAAAGAGTATAGACTTTGAGGTTAGATCCATACTTCCTCATTGTACAACCTGGACTTAGGTTTCCTTATCTATAAAAGGTAAATAATAGTACCTACCTCATGTAGTTTTATTAGGTTAAGTCATAAGTTTTGAGTAAAGTGTTTGGCATATAGCTGGGCCCCAATATATATCATAGCTCGCACTATTATTAATCCTATTTTTGTTATTGTTATTGTGTTATAGCATAGAGGCATATAGTAATTTCCTTAAGGCCATAAGTGAGTTGAGGTTTTACCTTTGTGGTCCTACTATTTTTCCTTTCTATACTTTTATTTTTATTTTTTATTTTTTCTTCATTTTTAATGTTTATTTTTGAGAGACAGAGACAGAGCACGAGTGGGGGAGGGGCAGAGAGACTGAGACACAGAATCCCAAGCAGGCTCCAGGCTCTGAGCTGTCAGCACAGAGTCCCCCGCGGGGCTGGAACTCACATACAGGGAGATCTTGACTTGATCATGACCCAGTTCATGATCCGCAGAAGTCTGTCGCTTAACCGACTGAGCCACCCAGGCGCCCCCCCCCCCCGCCCTTCTGTACTTTCATTTTTCCTATTAACTATCACCTGTGAGCTGTTAAATTGTCATTTTTTTCAAGTAATCCTAACACGTCTGAAAAAAATGCAAGAGAACATGAGAGTTACAAGTGTCATATAATGGCATGAGCAATGTCTTTTAAGATTCTTTGTTTATTTCACAGTAAAAACTAGACAGTTCTTAATCACACTGGCACAATAGTCTACATCAGAATTAAATACAGTCTTAGATTTCCTTACTGCCTCTTCCCTCTTTTATGTGGTTATTTACATAACTAATTAAAACGAAACTTAGGTGAATGAGTCACAGTAAAAATTCAGTAATTTGTAATTATTTATGAAATGGTGGTCTTCAACAATTGCCTTCACGTTTTTAAATGAAATAACTTTTGGGGAAGTATTCATTTAAATTTCCTACTCTACTTAAACTATAAGACATTTACCTTACTTCATTATAATTAAACCGAGCCCCCCCAAAAAAATATATATATATATATGTAAACTATAAGACATTTACCTTACTTCATTATAATTAAACCGAGCCCATATATATACATATATATGTATATGTATATGTATATGTATAGGTATAGGTATAGGTATGTACATATATGTATATACATATACATATATGCACATACATACACATGTACATACATGTACACCTACACATATGTAGGTATGTATATGTGTATATGTATATATGTGTATGCCTATACACATACATACATGTATACCTATACATGTACATACATGTATATATACATATATGTACATATATACACATATACATGTATATATGTATACATACATATATGTGTATATATATAATACTAAAACCAAGAAAATACCTCCAGAATATTTGCTTTGGTAGAGGTAGAAATACACAGTGTACATTTTCATATGCATATCTTTTAAAAAAATGTTTATGTATTTATTTATTCTTTTGAAAGAGAGACAGAGTGCAAGTGGGGGAGGGGCAGAGAGGGAGACATAAAATCTGAGGCAGGCTCTCAGCTCCGAGCTGTCAGCACAGACCTGGATGTGGGGCTGGAACTCATGAACTGTGAGATCATGACCTGAGCCAAAGTAGGACACTCAACCGCCTGAGCACCCAGGCACCCCTTTATGCATATTTTTTTAAATTATAGCTAGAGACTTGGTTCAATGTAATATAAAAAATAATATCTTAAAATTGTGTCAAGATTTACAGCTTACTAAATTTTTTCAATTTCAGTCTTTAATATTTACAAATACCTATCAAGTAGATGCTAGGTGAGATCATGTAGATTAAAATACTTACCACGATAAGTACACAGTAAGAGCTAGTCATTAGTAAAGGAGAATCTAATTCTTAGATATATCCATTGATTTGCCCAAAGTCACAATATTAATACGGCATTATTTAAGAGTCATTTGATCAAAACAGATCTAGTTAAAACACAGTAGTTTTTAGTTAGAATTGGAGCAAAGAACAGGAAACTACAAAATTCAAACATGTATATGATTAATGTTGATATTTAGCTTTAATATAACTTTTCTATTCAAACATTTTCATTTTATTGGTAATTAAGCAAAATGTATTATCATGTTTAGTAGACATCGCTTGCTGTCTTTATTCTTTACCCCTATATCCCTTTTAGAGAACATAAGGGTTGATTACGATGGTTTTTATGTCTCACCCACGGGTGACATTCATGCATATACAGAGATTGTAATCAAGTTTTTGAGGAATTGAAAATCAGACGTCAGTCTCTCCCATCACAAGAAAGACTTCAAAGAACATAAGGAATTGGGGCGCCTGGGTGGCTCAGTCTGTTAAGCCTTTAGCTCTTGGTTTTGGCTCAGGTCATGATCTCACAGCTTGTGAGTTCGAGCCCCCGGTCAGGCTCTGTGCTAACAGCACAGAACCTGCTTGGGATTTCTCTCTCCCTCTCTTTTTGACCCTCCCCGGCTTGCTTTCTCTCTCTCAAAAAAATTAATAGCTAAAAAAAAAATTTTAAAAAGAACACAAGGAATTTACTTTTCATTATTTATCTACACTCGATTTTGAATATGTTTTCCATTTCAAATGAAATATATGAAACTTAGCTTGGGCTATTAGTTCAACACCACATATTTAACTTTTCTCCTCTGTACTTGTTACTAAAATAGGGAGCCCAGAAAAGTTCTTTCTCCCTATAAATACAAATATGGAGACGATATTAAACCAAGAATACATGAGATGGAGTTAAAGCAAAATAGAAAAATAAATAAGTGCTTGGGAAATATTAAATGTCTTTCTTTTAGTTCTCCTTCAAGGTTTTTTCCTACATAATCGTGAGGCGAAAATACTGTATGGTTTTCATTAGCTAGTGTAATTCTTTGGCATTCTAAAAACTGAACTCTATCTAGAATAAGGAAAGCTTTTGCTCTGCAGAACATGGTCTGACCTAACTATCCTATGTGTACTGTAAGTACTGATTCAGAATACTTTCTTCCCTGCTGCTTTCTGAATAGGGTTAAAATCCACAGAGGCCGCGATCCTACAATTGCGTAGAAAATAGAAATAAGGATCTGCCATGGCTCGGGCTGCTTTGTAATTGTATATACACTTCCATAAAGACCCTCACATATCTCTTAACATGTAATTAAATAATGAAAATAGAGATAAGCCGGGGCATCCGGGCGGCTCAGTCAGTCAAGCGTCTAACTCCTGATTTTGATCAGATCACGATCTCACAGTTTGTGAGTTCGAGGCCCACTTTTGGGCTCTGCGCGGACAGCTTGGAGCCTGCTTGGGGTTCTTTCTTTCCCTCTCTCTCTCTGCCCTTCTCCCACTTGTGTGCGCGCTCGCTCTCTCTCAGAATAAATAAACATTTTTTTAAAAAAGAAAAGAAAATAGAGATAAATAAACAGGTAGTTCAAATTCCATCTTTACTACCTATTTTATTAACCATTTCTCAGTGAGAAATCCACAGTGTAGAAAAAATCTCACTCAACCTGTTTGTCATGTTGATATTCTTATTTATTTATTTATTTATTTAAAAAAAATTTTTTTAAACGTTTTATTTATTTATTTTTTATTTAAAAAAAAATTTTTTTTTCAACGTTTATTTATTTTTGGGACAGAGAGAGACAGAGCACGAACGGGGGAGGGGCAGAGAGAGAGGGAGACACAGAATCGGAAACAGGCTCCAGGCTCTGAGCCATCAGCCCAGAGCCCTAGGCGGGGCTCGAACTCACGGACCGCGAGATCGTGACCTGGCTGAAGTCGGACGCTTAACCGACTGCGCCACCCAGGCGCCCCACGTTTTATTTATTTTTGAGACAGAGAGAGACACAGCATGAACGGGGGAGGGGCAGAGAGAGAGGGAGACACAGAATCGGAAGCAGGCTCCAGGCTCTGAGCCATCAGCCCAGAGCCCTAGGCGGGGCTCGAACTCGCGGACCGCGGGATCGTGACCTGAGCTGAAGTCGGACACTCAACCGACTGAGCCACCCAGGCACCCCTTGATATTCTTATTTAAAAAAGAAACACTGTCCTGTCATTAAGTCATGGAAAAAACTCACAAAGCTTATTTTGGGGACTTAGTTTTATGTGAACAATGTGCAGAGCACCTGTCTTTGGTATATTTGGAATGCAAAGCAATTAGAGTGCAAAGATTTTAGATTTCTTTTTTTTTCTCATTTTACTTTATCTTTTCTCTATATAATTTATTGTCCAATTGGTTTCCATAGAACACCCAGGGCTCATCCCAACAGGTGCCGTCCTCAATGCCCATCACCCACCCTCCCCTCCCTCCCACCCCCATCAACCCTCAGTTTATTCTGTTTTTAAGAGTCTCTTATGGTTGGCCTCCTTCCCTCTCTGCAACTTTTTCCCCCCCTTCACCTCCCCCCTGGTCTTCTGTTAAGTTTCTCAGGATCCACATAGGAGTGAAAACTTGTGCTAAGATTTTAGATTTCTGATCCTTTATTTAACACAAAACAAATTTCGGCACTCACAGAATATAGAAATTTGACTAAGGAGGAAGAGAAAGAACTGAAAGGCAGTTTTCAAGATTGAATGACTTCCCTTTGAAATAGAGGCTAAGGAGGCTATCCTTAATCATCTCATAATGTGTAAGAGTGAAGGTTATGGATACCCAGTCCATTCATTTCTAAGTAGATTTTCTTATATGTTCACTTAGATGGCAATAAGAGAGAAAAATGTCTTCTGAGTTATTAAAATAATATCTAATTAGTGAGTAGTGTTTTCATCTAGGAACAGAAAGAATTTACTTTTTTTCCTTGGACTAATTACTGATTAGCTCCAGCAAATTGATTCTCACAACTATAGGCACATAACCCTGTTGTATGAAATAGTAATTCTTTTCATCTCCCTATCATACACAAAAGCCGTATACTTCCACCTCCATAATGATAATTTCAGACTCCGAGTAGGTAACTTGTTCAAAGTGACAGCAGTAGGAAGTTTAATTACAGAATCTCAAAACATAGAAAAACACCTAGAAAATACCTAGTTCAAACTCCTACTCGAAGGGGAAATTCTTTGTACAAACTCCAGCAATGGAGTTGCCTTGAAAAGTAGAGCTTTTCATCAATAAAGACCATTTAATTGAACCCTAATGTGCTTCTTTATCTTCTCCCATTTATCTGGCTCTTATCTTTTGGAGCCATAGGAGCATGAAAATCCTTCAACTAATTGAAGATATATTCTGACCCTTCCCCACTTCTTCATTCTGTCTTCGAATCACATGATAATAAAGGCTTTGAAACCTGGGCTTTCAAACTTTGTGTCTAAGAGGGTGTTAAGAGTCTGAAATGCACTGAAATGCATTACAGATGCATTATAAATGCAAAATAATGAAATTATTGTGAAGAAAGCTATGGTTCTAAAAGAGTGTCTAGCAGCTAGGACCATGTATAGCTCTAGTGAACGTACAATAAGCGTTAACTGTTATTATCACTCTAGGGTCCGGAGAAATGACTCCTGGATCTACCGGAGGTTATTTTTTCAGTTACGTTACTCTGTGTCTCTAGAGCCATATCAAGTCAGGAAGCAAGAACCAGCATTTGGCTTGAGTCTTCACATTTCCAGGGCTCACTGGTAGAAATACAAGTCTGAACAGCTGGGGAAGTGGGGCCCTTAATATCGGCCATTGAAAGGAGAATGGAGGTTAGCCTTTTACGGCCGCCCTAAAATCCAGTAAAATTGTATGCTTCAGCTTTCCTTACCTTTATTGACTGTGAGCAGTAAATGAGGTAGCAGACACAGAGTTAAGTGCTGAAGGATCGGAGTATGTCACCCCAAAGTAGGCCATTTGGGCATACGAATTCTTTTGAGCTAAAGGCAACTGAGAAGTGATAGATGGAGAAAAAGCGCTCTACTCCCCCTTTCGGTCCAACGGTGGAGTATAAATTTCCCTCCTTTAAAGTTTCTCTCTCCCATGCCAAGAAGAGAATTACTCTTTATATCTATATCTATCTATCTCTCTATATAAAGGTTTCTTTTCTTCTTTTCTTTTTTTATAGCTAATGATATTTTTTGAATTAATTAACTTATTTACTTATTATAATTTATTGTCAAATTGGCTCACATACAGCGTATACAGTGTGCTCTTGGTTTCGGGGGTAGGTTCCCGGGATTCATCGCTTCCGTGCAATGCCCAGGGCTCATCCCATCAAGTGCCCTCCTCGATGCCCATCACCCACTACCCCCCCCACCTCAACCCTCAGTTTGTTCTGCGTATTTAAGAGTCTCTTATGGTTTGCCTCCCTCTCTGTTTGAAACTATGTTCCATTTTATTCTTATTTATTTATTTATTTATTTCATTTCTGAGGGAGAGAGAGAGAGAGCGGAAGAGGGGCAGAGAAAGAGAAAGAGAGAGAATCCCAAACAGACTCTGTACTGTTAGCACGGAGCCTGCCTGACGTGGGGCTGGATTCCCCCAAAATCATGAGATCATGACCTCAGCCAAAATCAAGAGTTGGAGGCTTAACTGACTGAACCACCCAGGCACCTCTTTTTTTTATATATATTTTTAAGTTTGTTTCTTTATCTCGAGAAAGAGAGAGAGAGAAAGGAGGAGGGACCGAAGAGAGAGAGAGAGAGAGAGAGAGAGAGAGAGAGAATCCTAAGCAGGCTCCCCAGGGTCAGCATGGAGCCTGAGGCAGGCCTCGATCTCATGAACCGTGAGATCATGACCTGAGCCGAAATCAAGAGTCGAAAGCTTAACCAACCGAGCCAGCCAAGCACCCTGAAGAGAATTGCTCTTAATCTCTGGAAACACACTTATCCTCCCCAGGATCGCACGAAATTGAATCTGCATAGCAAACCTTAGTAAAATAACCTTTACCTTCTATTAGTTTTCTCCACATATTTACCTTCCACGATATACCACCCCTAGAAGCTCAAAGCCCTTTTCTTTTTTTTTTTTTTTAATATGAAATTGTCAAATTGGTTTCCAAAAGCCTTTTTCTTTTGTCTTGTCACTTCTCCCAATATATTGCTCTTTGTTACGATGGTCCATAAGCCCCAGACCCAGCTGCTTCTTTGGGTCTTGTTTTCTACGAAGGCGTTCATATGTATCATAATAAACTCTCTTGTTAATCTGCCTTTTGCCAATTTAATTTGCAGGGTCCCAGGAACGTTCTTCCTCCCATATTGTGCTCGGTTAAAGCCGGCTATTATAATTATCATCGTCGCCTTCCTTACCATGAAGGTGTGACACGAAGCAAGCATTCAGTTAGGTGCTAGTTGCTATTACTTAGCTTAGACTTTGCTGGCTATGTGCCTGTGGTCATACGACCCTTACAAGTAACGTTGGAATGTTCATTAAAATTACCTTTTGAATTTATTTTGTGAATTTATTGGAGAATGAAAGCAGTAATTAATCTGCCAAAGCTGCACACCTCTAAGGAAAAAAGAAGAGAAATAAAGTGCAAAGAATAACTAGAGAAAGACGACTCTAGAGATACAAACAACAACCAGAACTTCTGGATTGTCTTCTTTAATATAGGTCACTGTAATTTTTCATAAGTATATTGATTTTACACTTAAAGTTGAAACTTACCTGGTAAATTTTTTTTTGCCATAGGATAAAGAGCTTGCAGCAAAATGATTATGTGTATCTGAAGAGGGAAGGGAGATATTAGAAGACGTTTGAACCAACAAGTTTGGTTGCCCTGTGAAAGATTCATAGGTCTAGATGTGTGGGGGCAGGAAATCCCCAGTATCTAACCTCATGAGTTATTCATTTATTCGTTTAAAAGATGCCAGATACAGGGATAAAGTCTAGGTATGTACAAGCACACAAGACTGGCAAGGTCACCGCTTAGTCTCTCAGAGGGCGGAGGACCGGATTTAAGGCATCTGTAAATCAACTCTAAATTAGCCCTACAGAGTGTGTAAACCCTGGGGAGACGACAACAAGGAGAAAACGAAAAAGAAAACAAAAAGCCGTTTTGCGCAGAGATTCTGTGAAGGGGGCAGAGACAAGCATTGGTCTTTCAATGCTTGGGTAACAGAACATTCCACAAAGTATGGAGGGGCATAGTCCTAACTTCTGCAAGGAACACTGAGTACAATAA
This sequence comes from Lynx rufus, assembly GCF_022079265.1. Taxonomy (NCBI): domain Eukaryota; kingdom Metazoa; phylum Chordata; class Mammalia; order Carnivora; family Felidae; genus Lynx; species Lynx rufus. The sequence continues at coordinate 10,482,073 of NW_025814833.1, read as the reverse complement.
AGACTGAAGCAAATGCAGTACCATGTGATATCTTGAGGGCAGCACCAGGTAACGGCACCCAAGCCAGGGAAGCAGCATTCTCATGGAAGGCGCTGGTGGTGAAATGGCAGAGCATCAACAGAGACCACAACGCCTGGTGGGAGATTGTGGACGCCCAACAGACATGGCGGTACTCAGTGGATGCCCAGCAAATGATGATGGATGCCCAGTGGCGGATGATGGACGCCCAGTGGCGGATGATGAATGACCAGCGGATACAGTAAATGGTGGCAGGTGATGGCGCATACATACGTGCTTGACGAAAGCCCAGAGCAGCTGCAGCAGCGCGTGATACGGATTGATTTATTCGTGATTACATGTGAGACGACTCGTAGGGACTTGTAGAAATACTTGGACGGAACGTGTGTGTTTTTCTAGGGGACTGGAGTAACTTGTTAAGCTAATGGGGATGAACAAGCCAGTGGCTGTAGGGTATTGACATCGAGGTTGTCTCTCTTGTGCTCACACGCTGTGAGGCCTGTCTCCAACTTGAGTGTCTTTAGGGACAAGGTAGGCAATATGAGGAAGACACCTAGGTGTGAGAAAATGGGGACTTACAGAAAACACAGCAAAGGTGAATCTACACGTTGTTGAAAGGTATCCAGTTTACAACGTTTTAAAATCGTTGGCTAGGCCCAAACAAAACTCACCTGCAGGCAGAAGTCAGATAAAGGGCTTGCCAGTTCGTGACCTCTGGTTTAGGTGAACACTGAGTATCGGTGTCATAGAACTTGATATATTATTTATCTAGGAATGTGTATCACCTTTACACAAATAAGAAAATGAGCTCTGGGTATACAAATTTTGGAGCTCTTTTATATACTTGAGAAGACTGTCTTATTACTTGTTAACCAATTCAAAGAATTCGGAGAGATTCTGCTTATCACGTGTGTAATTGTGTACACTATAGCTTTTCCAAAATATTGAGGACAACTTGGGCTCCACTGAAAGGGTTTTGATGGAATCCCTGAAAACCCCTGGGATGACGGTGAAAAATAAGAGGGTGGATCTATAATTCCTAGATATATTCCCAAGTCTCTTTTCCAAGTGTATTTCTGGAGTCTGGGTTGGACAATATCTATCCTTTACTAAAAGGTATAAATGTCTAGAAAAAAGAGAGTTAGACTTTAAGGAACTCTTCAAAAGAAATGAAGATAAAATCATCTAATGGAGCAACACTTAGCTTATAAGCATATGTCCCATTTTAATGGAATAAATCCCAAAGAACATTTACCATCTGTATATATGTGTGTGTGTGTGTGTGTGTGTGTGTATATACATATATATATTTGTATACACACATATATATACATATATATTTGTATATATACATATGTATGTATATATATATATATATATATTTGTATATTATACATACATATAGTAAATTTGTAGGAACATAGCTAAATATAAGTTTGGTTACACATTAGTTTCTTCATGTTTAACCCATGAAAAAAACAAATCATGGATATTATTTTGTGAGGATTAAATGAGCTGATACGTGCAACATTTTTTGTAGAATGCCTAGGAAATAGTATGTTCTCAATTAATGACATTTATTATAAAATGTGAAGATGAAATGTGATTGTAGTCTTGTGCTTCATGGGGTTACTAGTCAACGATTTTTTAAATTTTTTTAAATGTTTATTTATTTTTGAGAGAGAGAGAGACAGAGCATGAGCAGGGGAGAGGCAGCGAGAGAGAGGGAGACACATAATACAAAGCAGGCTCTAGGCTCTGAGCCGTCAGCGCAGAGCCTGACGTGGGGCTCAACCCCATGAACCCTAAGATTATGACCTGAGCCAAAGTCAAACACCCGACTGAGCCACCCAGGCGCCCCACTAGTCAACAGTTTTTGTTCTCTCTTCTTCTAGTCTTCAAATCTTTTCAAATTCCCATAACATACTTAAATAGCTCATTAATTTTCTTTGTATACAGACAATCCTCTGGTATATTTTGTTAACAACTAACCCTCTTAAAACTGACACAGGAATTTTAGCTACTAGACTTATTTCTGATCAACAGATTTCTTCACTCAAGTGAAGAGAGGACCAAATCCAATACACTTAACCTTCTCAAATGGATACAAATGGAGTATTTAGGTAATTCTTACAACTAGCCCTACTTTGGAAAAATATTATAAGGAATTCTTTAAATCTTTAAAAAAAACATAGAGAGGTTTACTTGCTTTAGTCCATTAAAATGGTGCGTTTGTATTGTGGTGTTTTCAATTTCTGAAAGTATTTTCTCTGAATAAAAAGAAAAGCTACTAAAATAGATCATGCGTTCCCTTAACAAATGGCCTAGAAGCTACTTTTGCGCACAGAGAGGTTTGACTGAATGAATTGCGTGCCAGTGGTGAAGGGGTGAACCTCTGTCCCCCAAATCCTCTGGGTGATTAGTTTGGTTGAGGACTTGCAAATGAATGATAGATATGTTGTTGTCTGAAAAAAAATCACGGCTGTCACAAAGAGGTTTTGGGTTAGTATTGTTCCACCGTGGCAAATTAAATAATGGATGTCAAAGCATCATGAGCAGTGAGTGGTAGCTATTAGGTGATAATGTCTGGATAGAGAATCAGAAATTCAAGAATGGACTGCCTATATTTGCATAAATTAATCCAAAGTCTTTGCAAGAGAAATCGCTCTCATCTGGGATCCCCATACATTGGTGGGAGAAAATTACCTGAGAGAAAAGCTGTAAAAACTTGGCAGGAAGACTCTTGGAGGATGCCCATTACAAAACTATGTAGAATTTGTCATAATTAATAATGACAATAATACATTAAAGTTTAATCCTGCAAAGTTAATCAGATTGGCAAGTGTGTGGTTTAAACCACTTACAGTTTTCTTTTTGCCTACTCCTTTTTGCTTGTTACGGGGCCATTCGCCTCTGCTTCCTCCAAAAGTATCTGTGCTTTATGAATGACAATCAGTTTCTGAAATGAAGATGCTGTCTGCTACTCTTCTGTTTCTGCCTCACCAACTAGGCTGTGAATTCCATAAACCTACATCTCTTTTCTTTTCCTCCTGTATCACTATACGTATAGCGAGTGGTCAAAACTAATGAATGAATGGTGTTGAATGGTTCCCACTAGATCTGAGTAAATGGTAACGGGGTGGGAGAACCCCACCGAGAAGAACTATGAGTGGGGAATAAGATGGCAATTGCCAAGGTGCAGTAGAGTGTGCTGAGAAGTTATTACTCCATGAGGCGTGAGAAAGACGGATCAGACCCTAGAGCAGGCAAGATGTCTGAGGGCATGGCTTTGTTTCACTTCGCAATGAGTTTTGTACAAAGCATTCAAAGTCCAGAAACCATCCAAGGAGTCGCGATTGATAAATCGGGGACCTTTCGTCTGACGGGCCCTGTGTAAACTTAAATATGACTTAGATATTTGGGTAAAGAAAAACCAAAAAGGAAATTTGAAACAGAAGACCGAGGGAAAGGATCAGTTCAAACTTGTAAGATCTATATTGAGATTGAGTTTTGAAGTCAGGTTTTTTCATTTAATAGTTTAAAAGATGTACTTTACCTGTCAAAGCAGTTAAATTTTAAACATACAATCTTAATATGTATGTGCATATGTTCATTTTAAATATACTCACAATAGTAGCACATCAGACCTATCAAATGGAACCAGCTGAAAGAGGGAGGGGTGAAATAAACATACGTATATATATTTATTTTTCAAGGGGAGAAAAGGTTAGGAATCAAGACAGTTCATCGGAAAGGCATGGCATACAACCAGTTCAGCCCTGGATATATAAAACAAGAGGAGATTTAACTTGAACTGTAGTCATTAGGAAGTTGGGAACTGATTTCTTCAAATTTGGAAATGGTAAATACCTATAAGCCTGGTCATGAGTATTTTTAATTCTTACGAAACTGGAGACTAAAATTTTGAGAAACGGCATTTTGTTTTATTTTTTAAGGTTTTTTTTTTAACTTGTTTTTGAGAGAGAGACAGAGAGAGTGTGAGTGGGGGAAGGGAAGAGAGAGAGAGAGAGAGAGAGGGAGACACAGAATCCAAAGCAGACTCCAGGCTCTGAGCTGTCAGCACAGAGCCCGATGTAGGGCTTGAACCCACGAACTGGACTGCGAGATCATGACCTGAGGTGAAGTCAGACACTTAACTGACTGAGCCACCCAGGGGCCCCAAGAAAAGAAATTCCTTTTGTTTGTGCAAGAACACAGGAGGAAATTGTCACTATTATGTAGATGTTAAAAATTATTCATCTTGGTTCTTTATTATAGTATTATACATCTAAGGTCAAAGTGTCCTTGTCAGAAAAAAACAAAAAAAGAAGAGGGGAGATAGTTCAAATAGAATATTCAATAAATATTTTGTGTCCTTCTGGGGAATTTTTAATATGAGTCAATCAATTCATGCATTTGTGCCTACACGCACTACTTACCTTTGTATTGGTATTGATTTTGATTGAGTGTGCTCTTTTCTCTCCATTGTTAATTTACTTGTTATCTGAACATTAATCTGTTCAATAATCCAGTGTTTCCTCTGTTTGTTTGAGGATGGTTGTATATGATGGAGAAAGCTTCATGTACTTAAAAACCTCAGAAAAAGCACCTGCTTTTGAAAGACCTAATAGGGACTTCAAGGCAACTTGATAACGAAACACCCTTAGGCTGAACATTCATTATTATTGTTAGCTTTTATTTTCTTCTGGGGTTATTGAATACTGATTTTTAATTACTGAAATAAACTGGGATGTCATAACATCTTGAACAAAATAAATGTGATAATACTCACTTTTATATATCGATTTGAGTAAATTGTTATTACCATTTCTATAAATAATAAATGTATATAAATGGATCATCAGTTTTCTTAAAACTGTCTAGTCTTAAAAAATTTATTTGCAAGACTGTCTGGGTGGCTCAGTCAGTTAAGCATCCCACTCTTGATCTCCTCTCAGGTCATGATCTCGCAGTTTGTGGGTTTGAGCCCCGCATCGGGCCCTGTGCTGATGGCATGGAGCCTGCTTGGGGTTCTGTCTCTCCTTCTCTCTCTGCCCCTCCCCTGCTTGTGCTCCTGCTCTCTGTCTCTGTCTCTCTGTCTCTCTCTCAAAATAAACAAATAAACATAAAAAAAGAAATCTATTTGCAGGAAGAGAGGCATAAGATCACATAATACTTGGCTAGGCAAATGTTTATTATTTGTGTGTGTGTGTGTGTGTGTGTGTGTGTGTGTGTGCATGTTTTCTAAGGTTTTATTCCTCCTAACTTTATAATGTTGGGAACACACACCTGCTTATTTGCAGGAATCTTGGAAGGCTGGCAAGAAATCCGGAGGACAAGAGCAACTGTTTTTCTAATACATGTTAATAAGAATGTTAGGGCTGGATATCATTTTTTGAGAACTAATAAAATTTTGATGCTAAATTGGAATTGTAGAATGTAAGGTAATTCTGGTAGCAAAATTCCAAGTAGCCACATCTCAACTATATGATATGAATTTATTAGTGATTTTAAACAGGTGAGGAAAAAGACATTTCTGCTGGTGACTATAAATACTGAGAGATTTAACCTTTTATTCGGTGGCTTTTTCTGAGTGTCATCACCACAGAAAGTCAAGTTGAGTTTGTAGGCACTGAACAATTGGGCGTGTCTTATCCACCTGAACAATTTGGGCACTCGCACAGCAGCAGGAAATTTTACAAAGGAAAGGTAAAGACTTGACCTTATTCATTTTAAGGTTCTCATAGGTTTTTTTTGTTTGTTTGTTTGCTATTGTTATGTTTCTGAAGATTATGAAACTATGGCTAAAATGGTGGCTAGGAAAAATTAAAATTGTACTGAAAATACCTGAGATGTGATTGAAATATAGGTTTGGGGCTAATGGTGCTGTAGGATTCTAACGACCTGCCGAATATTATTTAGAGAAAACAGAGTTTTCGGTTTATGATTCAGTTGATACCTGGGTTAATTATCTATAGTAGAAGGACAACTTAGTCCAATAGATTTATAAAAAAATTTTTATGACGTTGTTGGTCAACATGGTCCTTACTGAAGTCTGTAATTTTTGAAGATTATTTATTTGGGGGGAGAGCACAAGCAGGGGAGGGGCAGGGAGGGAGAGGGGACAGAGGATCCAAAGTGAGCCCTGAGCTGACAGGCTGACAGCAGCAAACCCGATGTGAGGCTCGAACTCGTGACCTGAGCCGAAGTCAGATGCTCAACCGACTGAGCCGCTCAAGTGTCCCAAGTATGTAATTTCTGAAATAGCAGCAATTTGGTATAGAGATACCTGCTTTGCGAAGCCTATATTTAAGCTTTATATTTTATTAATTTATACTTTATATTTTAAACATTTGCATATATTATTATGCATTTTTATATTTTACATATGTATATTATTTCTCATTAGAGGGATCAGGATCTCCTGAGAGATGAGAAGTTCTCGGTCTTAGTACAGACTGAGTCTAGAATGCTCCAAATCTTACTTATGCCTTACATATACATTTTTTTAATTAAACTTTTTATTTGGGGATAAGTGTAAATTCACATGCAGTTACATGTAAGAAATAATGTAGAGAGATTGCTAGTGTCCTTCATCCAGTTTCCTCTAATTATAATATCTTGCAAAACAATAGTAAACTATCACAACCAGGATTATTGACACTGACATAGTCAGGATATGGAACATTCCATCACTGCATGGATTCGTCTTGTTGGCCTTTGATAACCACATCCCTTTCCCTCCACCTTTGCCTCCTCTTTCCTCCTTTAAATCCTGGAAACCTTTAATCTGTTCTCTATTTCTAAAATTTTACATAAAGAATGCTATATAAATGGAAGATCAAAAACAACATTTGATCTTTTGGGATTGGCATTTGTCACTCAGAATAATTCTCTGGAGAACCATCTATGTTGTGTGCATCAGTAATCATTCCTTTTTATTGCTGAGTAGTATTTCATGGTAGGAATATACACGGTTTTGTTTAACCATTCACCCACTAAATGTTTCCAGTTTGTGGCTATTATGGATAGAGCTCCTATAAACAGGTGTACAGGGTTTTTTTTTTTTTTTTTATAAACATATGTCTTCATTTCTCTGAGATAAATGTCCAGGAGAGCAACTGTTGGATAGTATAGATAGGTGCCTGTTGAGGATTTCAAGACACGGCCAAACTATTTTCCAAAGTGTCTACACCATTTTGTATTTTCAGCAACAACGTATGAGCAATCCAGTTTCTCTGAATCCTTGGTAGCATTTACTTTTGTCATTGTTTTTTTTATTTTTTGCCCTTCAGATAGGTGTGGAGCCGTATCTCATGGTGGTTTTAATGTGTGTTTCCCTAATGGCTAATAATGTTGAACTTCTCATGGGCTTATCTGTCATCTGTATATTCTTTACGGTAAAATGTCTCTTGGTGTCTTTTCTTGCCCGTTATTTAAATGGGTTTTTTTCTTTTTTCCTGTTGAGATTTGGGAATTCTTGGGATGTTCTAGATACTAGCTGCACTAGACTGAAAATGACCTCCTAAAGATATCCACATTCTAATCCCTGGAACCTGTGAATGCTGTTTCGTATGGCAATAAAAAGGAGTCTTTGCAGATGTAATTCAATTGAGGATCTTGAGATGGAGAGATTATTCTGAATTCTCTGGGTGAGCCCTAAATTCAATCACATGCATCCTTATAAAAGGGAAGCAGAGAGAGGGGTACCTCAGAAGGTGACTGTGTCTAGAAATATGGTCTTTAGAAAGATAATTAAGTTCAAATGAGGTCATTAGGTTAGGGTGGGCCTTCATCCAATATGACTGGTGTCCTTAAGAAGAGGGAATTTCACAGGACGCCTGGGTGGCTCCATGGGTTGAGCGTCCCACTTTGGCTCAGGTCAAGGTCTCATGGTTTGTGAGTTCAAGCCCCGCAGAGCCTGCTTCCGATCCTCTGTCTCCCTCTCTCTCTGCCCCTCCTCCGCTCACACTCTCTCAAAAATAAATAAACGTTAAACAAACCAAAAAAAGAGGAGTGCAACACAGTGCAAGGAAAGACCAGGTGAGGACACAGCTACAAAGCCTCAGAAGAAACCGACACTGCTGACACCTTGATCTCTGACCTTTAGCCTCCGTAACTCTGAGGAAATACGTTTCTGTTGCGTTAGCCACCCAGCCTGTGGTGCGTTATGGTGGCCTTGGTGAACTAATGCAGGAATAAGCAGCGTCTTTACTATGTAGAATCTTCCAATCTATGAGCAGGGTATGGTTCCCGATTTATTGAGGTCTTTGACGTCTTTCATCAGCACTTTGTAATGTTAGGTGTACAAATTCAGCACGCGTTTTTGTTACATGTGGACCTGTTTTACTTTCTGTTGAGCAATCGGACATGATGTTGAATTTTTTTTTTAATTTTATTTAAATCCAGGTTAGTTAACACATAGTGTCATAATGGTTTCAGAAGTAGAATTTGGGGATTCATCATTTACCTATAACACCCAGTGCTCATCCCGACAGGTGCCCTCCTTAATGCCCATCACCCATCTAGCCCGTCCCCCCACCCACCTCCCCTCCAGCAACGCTCAGTTTGTTCTCTGTATTTAAGAGTCTCTTATGGGTGGCCTCCCTCTCTCTTTTTTTCTTATTTTTCTTTCCCTTCCCCTATGTTCATCTGTTTTGTTTCTTAAATTCAACGTGCGAGTGAAATCATATGATCATTTTCTTCCTCTGACTGCCTTATTTCGGGTATTGAATTTTAATTTCAGTTTCCACACGTTTATTGTGTTGTCCAAAAATGTGACTGAATTCTGTGTGCTGATCTTGTATTCTGCAACCTTGCTCAACTCATCTATTTATTAGTTCTAGGAGTTTTATTTGTAGACCCTTGAGGACTTTCTACAGCAGACAATCATGACATCTGCAAATGGGAACTGTTTTACTGCTCCCTTTCTAATCTAGATGCCTTCTTTTATTTTTTTTTAAATTTTTTTTTTACATTTATTTATTTTTGAGAAACAGAGCGAGACAAAGGTGAGCGGGGGAGGGGCAGAGAGAGAAGGAAACACAGAATCCGAAGCAGGCTCCAGGCTCTGAGCAAGCGGTCAGCACAGAGCCTGATGCGGGGCTTGAACCCACGAACTGTGAGATCGTGACCTGAGCCGAAGTTGGACGCTCAACCGACTGAGCCACCCAGGTGCCCCTAGATGCCTTCCTTTAAAAAAAAAAAATTCTTAATATTTATTTTTAGAAACAGAGAGAGAGAGAAACAGAGCACGAGCAAGGGAGGGGCAGAGAGAGAGGGAGACAGAGGATCTAAAGCAGGGTCTAGGTTCTGAGCTGTCAACACAGTGCCCGGCGCGGGGCTTAAACCCATGAACCATGAGATCATGGCCGGAGCTGAAGTTGGATGCTTAACCCACCGAGCCACCCAGGCGCGCCTAGATGCCTTCCTTTTACTGTCTTGTCATAGTGGCTAGAACTTTCAGTACCTTGTCGTGTAACTGTCTTGAGAGCAGACATCCTTTCCTTGTTCCTCATCTTAGGGGAAAAGCTTTAGACTTGCACCCAGCTTCCACTGCTGTGGGCAGACGAGCCTGCCCAGCCCCTGGGTTTGCTATATAACTTTCACAAGTTATATAACAAACTTTCAAGTACATTTGAATAGTACTTGCTAAGTCCCTGTTTTCCTTCGTTCATTTGTCTATGTCTGCTGAAATCCTGAGCTGCAGACTCTCTCCAGTAGCCACAAGTAGGATATATGAGAGATAAAATCAAACCCCAGGGAAGTCGCTGTAATGTCATTCTTCAAGTACTCTGTTCCCTCGTCGTCTACTTTGTGCTTTTAGAGTCCTTTTATAACTGTCCAGTTCTTTACAGGGTATGTAGTTGTATTTGCAGGAGAGTAGCAGGGAAAAGTTGAGTCTACTCCATCGGATCCCTGAACCATGTATTTTCAAAATTGTTACCATATTATTAAATATGACATAATAATACAAGTGGCTTCTTAAGTTTATTTTTCTATTTATTTTGAGAGAGAGAGAGAGAGCGGGGGAGAGGCAGAGTGAGAGAGGAAGAGAGAGAATCCTAAGCAGGCTCAGCACTGTCAGCACAGAGCCCGACATGGGGCTCGAACCCGCAAACCATGAGATCACGACCTGAGCCAAAGTCAAGAGTGGGATGCTTAACCGACCCTCCCAGGCGCCCTGGAGTGGTTGTTTTGTTGTTTTTTTTTTTTTTTTAAATAGAAGAACCTAGAATATCTCATTGCTATCATGGAACTTAGAGATGCTTTGCAATGAGTTCATTGTGTGCCACGGAGTCTAGCAATTCAACTGAGAGTGTCAAAAAAAAGGAGGTCCTAGGCTGGTAACAGAGGACGGGGACACCTGGAGTCGGAGCCTGTCAGGTGAGGAACAGGATATGAGTGCTCGTGACTTTAGTTGTCATCTATTTAAACACAGCTAATGGCCGTCAGGCATTTTGCCAATCTGTATGCAGAAATAGTGCTTCACTCATACTCGTCAACTGTCGCGGGTTTATGGTGTTCTTAGGCATATCGCATCAGTCAGTCCGTTCTGTATCATGAGCCTGAAAATTCTGGTGCAGGAAACCAGAGGGCATGATTCATTCCTTCGAGGGAGTTAAAAGGTACCTAGAGAACCCTACTAGTTGGCTTGGGAGGGGATCTGGGGGTAGCCCAATAATGGAAAGATAAGGGCATTAAGGAATCTACTCCTGAAATCATTGTGGCACTATATGCTAACTAACTTGGATGTAAATTTAAAAGTAAATAAATAAATAAAATAATAAGTGAACAAAAATAATGTAAAGGTAAAAAATAACCATCCTCTAAGTAAAACTGTAGCTTATAGCATAAGAGGTTCTGAGACTTTCACAAGTTATATAACGAACTTTCAAGTACATTTGAATAGCTTCCCTCATTTATGAATGATTCTGCTGTACTAAAATCAAGATGTAGTGTCTAAGACACCCAATCTGAAAAGTTGTGCTTTAATTGCTGTATTTCATTCTCAATCATTCCTGACTTAAATATCTAAACCCTGAGAGTTTCTGTATCATTACATTGAAATGTGACTGAACTTTATTACATTTAATCGCGTGTGCTCCCTTGCATTAGAAATTTGCAAATTCTGATACCTGTTCCCAGGTGTCCATTTAACATTTCTTAAGTTTAATGTTCTTAGTCCATTGATGAGTAGTCCCGTTTTTTTAAATAAAAGCGGAGTTCAAGGGGTTCCTGGATGACTCAATTGGTTGAGCGTCTGACTCTTGGTTTTGGCTCAGGTCATGATCTCGCAGTTCATGGGTTTGAGCCCTGCTGCTGGCTCTGTGCTAACAGAGCTTCGGATTCTCTCTCTCCCTCTCTCTTTGCCCCTCCCCCACTTGTACGCATGGGCGCTCTCTCTTTCTCAAAACAAATAAACTTTAAAAAAAATTTTAAAAGGTGGAATTCAAGTGAGAAATGGATGAAAAAAAACAGTTGGAAAGAAATGGGAAATTGGGAACACGGGTGCCTGAACCTCTCAGTGTGTCCATGCATGTTATTTAACTGCACCCTATTAATTGGATACATTATTTAATTATACCGTATTAATTACATCTCTTTTTATATCCAGACTAGAAGGACAGTATCCTACCTATTACCATGGTAGAACTTTCCAGAGTTTTAGCGTGAGCAGAGGTTTCAAGAGAGGAAGAAATTTATAGCAGTAACATTTTTTTTTAAACTAGAGACATGAAGTTATTGTAGAGGTTCACCAATGCAAAAAAAAAAAAAACAAAAAAACTTTACATATTTATGGGAGCAAGAGTAATCATTTTGAAGCATATTGTGAACTAAATACCTCAGTGACAACCAAAGGCCTTAGACACCAGATGAACATTTGAGGCACTGAACCAATTCACAAAACTGCCTTAATTTCTGCCAATACCTTGGTACACTTTAGAAACCAGCAGGTCAAATGTCTTGACACTCTTGGGAACAACCTGACTTCTGATTTTCCTCTAATGTACCTTATATGTCCTTCCAAACAAAATAAACCAAAACTGTCCTGATGTTTTAAAGTAATTTGCGAGTCTCAAAATGATAGAATGAAACGTGAGATGAATATTAGAGTCTACTGGTCTGTCACATGACCTTGGGGAAATCAAAGCCTAAGAGAGGAGTATGTGAGTTTGCATGAGGTGACAAAGATTCTTTTCTTTTTTTTTTAAAATTTTTTTTCAACGTTTATTTATTTTTGGGACAGAGAGAGACACAGCATGAACGGGGGAGGGGCAGAGAGAGAGGGAGACACAGAATCGGAAACAGGCTCCAGGTTCTGAGCCATCAGCCCAGAGCCTGACGCGGGGCTCGAACTCACGGACCGCGAGATCGTGACCTGGCTGAAGTCGGACGCTTAACCGACTGCGCCACCCAGGCGCCCCCAAAGATTCTTTTCTTGTCCAAACTTTTTAGTTAGGCTCCTGAGCCTTCAAGGCAGAATGTTTCTGTTACTGTTTTGTGCACGAAACGAGCCACAGAACTGAGATAGTTTGGCACTTAGCTGGTGTTCAAAAATTGACTGTCAGATGAATGATCTTCCATTTCTGTAGCTATAAAATTAGAGTTTTCTGAGAGTTTATTATTTTTTTTAAATTTAATGTTTGTTAATTGTTTTTGAGAGAGAGAGAGAGAAAGACAGAGTGGGAACAGGGGAGGGGCAGAGAGAGAGACAGAGACACAGAATCGGAAGCAGGCTCCATGCTTCGGACAACTTTGGTCTCGTAACATGATAAAGATTATATTCCTTTTGGTTCTATTCCTTAGGAGAGATTGTGTAGAATTCTTATTGTTCTCTTCCTGAAATATTTGATAGAATTTTCCAGTGCAGCTATCTGGGTCTGGAGATATTTTTGGAAGCTTTTTAAATATTTTAATATTTAAATATTAGCTTTTTAAATATTTAAAAATAATGGTTAACCATTTTTAAGTGATCTTTGCTAGTTTATATGTTCAAGAGATTTAGTCTACTTCATATAAGTTGTTGAATTGATAAGCATAAAGTTTTTCCCTAATATTGTGTTACTATATTTCAATGTCTGTAAAGTCTGTAGTGATGCTCCTCTTTCATAACTGATACTGGTAATTTGAGTTGTTTCACTTTTCTTCTAGAGCAGTCTGGCTAGGGGCTTATCATTTTCATTAATCTTGTAAAAGAACCAGCTTTGGTTTTCACTGGTTTTTCTCTGTCACTTCCCAATTGTTAATCATTTCGATTTCTGCTCTGAACTTTGTCAATTCCTTCCTTCTGCTTGCATTGAATTTAATTTGCTCTTCATTTCTTAGTTTCTTACAACGGAAACTTAGAGGCCTGGTTTGAGACCATTCTTAGTTTTCTAAAATCAGTATTTAATGCCATAAATCTTCCTCTAAGCACTACTTCAGCTGTACCTTACAATGTTTTTAACAGCCTTGTTGAGATGCAATTGACTAATAAAAAACTACATATTTAAATGGACAATTTGATATGTTGTCACACACACGCATGCAGTGATCTATACTGTCAAGATAAGAAACGGCATCATTATGCCCCCAATTTTCCTCATCCCATTTAATGATCATTTTCATCTGCTCACCCCACTCCCATTGGTCCCCAGCAACAGCTGGTCTTTCTTCTGCCACTGTAGATTGGTTCGCGTTTTCTAGAATTTTATATAAATGGACTTAGGGGGTATGTATTCTTTGTTCTGACTCTTTTTACTCCATTTAATTATTTAAGGCTTATCCATGTTTTGTGTGTTATCTATCAGTGGTTCATTCTTTTTATTGCTGGTGTTTAGCAATGTTATTGTCATGTGTTGGTGTCATTTTTTTGAGGCTTGATGAATTTCTCAAATCTCTAAATTTGTGTCTTTCATAAAATGTAGAAAATAATTGCTTATTTTTTGTTTAATTTTTTTCTGTACCAATCTTTTTCTCCTCTCCTAAGGCTCCAATGAAACATAGAGTCCCACAGGTTCTTGAGGTCTTGTTCGTTTTTCTTCAGTCTTTCTCTCTATTCTTTACTTTGGATGATTTATATTAATTTATCTTCAAGTTCCCAGGCTCTTTCCTCTGTCATCTCTATTGTATTATTGAACTTATCCTGTGATAAAAAAAATTCAGATATTGTATTTTCCTGTCATAAAATACTCAGTGTTTTTAGTTTCTTCTTTTTCATAGTTTCTTTTTCTCTATGAAGACCTTCCATATTTCCACTCATTACGATGTGGAGTATTGTTATGGTAGTTGCTTGAAAGGCTTTGTCTGATCATCCCAACACCTAGGTAATTTGTGGGCTGACATCTGTTGATAGTCATTTCCCCTAAAAATGTTTAACATTTCCTGGACATTTTTCATGTCAAGTAATTTTGTATCGAATTATTTGCATTTTGAATATTATATTTTGTAGACTCTGGGTCCTGTTAAAATTATCTCTAGCATGCTGGTTATGGTGACTTGTTTGGTTTACTGGGCAATCAAACCAATTATGTTCAGACTAAATAATGTTTATGTCCGTGGGCCATGGATTCAATATCTTTTGTTTTCAAAATCTTTACCTAATTCTGTAGCCTAATTATGGAAAGAGCCCAAATGTCCATTGACTGATGAATGGAGAAAGATGTGATACACACACACACACACACACACACACACACACACAGAATGGAGTACTACTCAACCATCAAAAAGAATGAAATCTTGCCATTTGCAACAATGTGGATCGAGCTAGAGTGTATTATGCTAAGCAAAATAAGTCAGTCAGAGAAAGACAAATACCATAAGATTTCACTCATACGTGAAATTTAGGAAACAAAACAGAAGAACATATGGGAAGGGAGAAAAAAGAGAGGGAAATAAACCATAAGAGACTCTTCACCATAGAGAACAAATTGAGGGTTGCTGGAGAGGAGGTGGGTGGGGGTTGGGCTAAATGGATGATGGGCATTAAGGAGGGCACTTGTTATGATGAGCCCTGGATGTTATATGTAAGTGATGAATCACTGAATTATGCTCCTGAAACCAATATTACACTATATGTTAAGTAACTAGAATTGAAATAAAAAATTGAAAACAAACAAACAAACAAACAAAACCCTTTGCCTATGCTGCTTTGAGTCTGTCCCCCACACACATGCCGCTCAGGGCATGGTCCTAGACTTGGATGGTTGTTTAAATCCGTTCACTTCCCTGTAGATTTTTCTATGCTTCTTGAGGGTCCATCTTGTTCCTAGAGCTAAGGGTTGAGACTGGAACTTGTGCAGGTTCAAACAGAATTAGGGAAACCTATATTCTGCTCTCTCCTCCATGGGATTTCCTTTCCATACTCTCTAACCTACAGAGGCCCCCTTTTTTTCTGATCCACTGGCCATAAAGGAAAGGATCTCTTCAAAATGTTAGTGCTCACACCATCAAAGCACAGCTATCTGACTAAAGCCATCCCTCTGGCAAAGCCAGGGCATAGAAAAGGGAGGGAAAAAAAGATATTTCAACTACATTTGACCTCAGGGACTTCTTTGGCCAATTACTCTGGCCAGAGAGACTGATATCTAAAAAAGTATTTTTATAATGTTTATTTATTGTTGAGAGGGTGAGAGAGAGAGAGAGCAGGGGAGGGCAGAGAGAGAGGGAGACACAGAATCCAAAGCAGGCTCCAGGCTCTGAGCTGTCAGCACAGAGCTGGACGTGGGGCTCAAACCTACGAACTGTGAGATCATGACCTGAGCCGAAGTCAGATGCTTAACTGACTGAGCCATCCAGCCGCCCATCATGTTATAACGTTCTTGCCCTGAACCTCATTTCTCCAAGGAGAAATGTCTATTCCCATTTTTGTTTACTGCTACTCATGTGTTGTTGCTTTTAGGCCCTCTTCATGGACAGAGGTAGAAAAGAATTCTAAGTATGCACGTGTATACGAATATTGATTTCTATATCCATTTATATTATTATTATTGTTACTATTATTAGTTATTTTCTCCATGACTTCATACCGCTGTCATGAAAATTAATCCAACATCACAGGACTCATTACTTGCCTCCCCCTTCCAAGCTTTCAACTTCCTCATGCAACAGTGAGAAACTTGGTTTCTATGATCTTTGGTATTCTTCCGCCCTTATCCCATCCCAGAATACACAGGAAGTAGTTGCAGAATTGCCGTTGTGTATTTCTGATAGCATAAAACCTCATACTACAATCCATTTCTTTATATTTTTCTTTCTCTTTCCATTGTGTAGACAGTACAAAAATAGTGCTTACAAGTTATATGGGTTAGGGTTATTTTTATACTCTCTACTCAGTGTCGTTATGTTATTGATTCCTAATAGAGTTAGGTTCATTTGATTCTGTACATAATCCATTTTAGAGTTTTCTCCCAATCCCTATGCTTTTAATATATAAAACATTAGCACAGTTTCTGAAGTCAAAATTGTACAAGATGTATGTTCAGAGAAGGATGATTCGCCCATCCCCAGCCCCTCTTTCCAGTTTCTACCTTCCCCCTGAAGGTAATAAATCTCACTGCTAGTTTCCCATTTAACTATTCTGTATTTCTCTTTTACAAAACTAAGACGACATGTGTATGTTTTTGTATTTGCCCGTTTTCTTACATAAATAGTATACTCTATCTCCCCTTTTGCATTTTGCTTTTTTCACTTGATGATACATGGTGGAAATCGCTCCATATTAGTTCATAGAGAACTTTCTTCTTGTCGATAGTTTCATGGTACTCCATTATGTGGATATTCTATAGTACATGCAATTAATCTCTTTTGTCAGGGCACGTAGGTTGCTTCAAATATATTTGCAATGACAAACGATTCTCACACAAGTAACCTTATTCATACATATTTTTGTTTTATCAGAGGTTTATTATCCAGGGTAGATTTTGAGGAGGGGGGGTTGCTGGGCTAAAATGTAAATTCATTTGCCGTTTTGATCAGTATTGCCAAATTCCTCTCTATAACTACTGTACCAGCTGGCGTGCCCACCACTCATATATGAGGATGCTTATGTCCCATAGCCTTGCCACAGTGCCATGTGAAGCTTTTAAAACTTTGCCAATCTCTGTTTGCAACAACATGGATGGATCTAGAGGGTATCACGCTAAGTGAGATGAGTCACTTGCAGAAAGATGAATACCATATGATTTCGCTCACGTGTGGAATTTAAGAAACAAAACAAATGAACAAAGAAAAAAGGTAAACAGAAAAGGCAGACATTTAAGTATAGAGAATAAACTGCTGCTTGCCAGAGGGGAGAGGGGAGGGGGGATGGGTGAAATTGATGAAAGGGATTAAGGGTACACTCATGGCGATGAACTCTGAGCAATGTATAGACCTGTTGAATCATTATGTTGTACACCTGAAATTCACATAAAACTGTATGCTAACTGTCCTTGAATCAAGTCAATAAATGAAAAAATAATAAAATAAAATAAATTTTGCCAATCTGATAAATAAAAAATGGTATCAGTGTCATTAATTTTGCATTTCTCTTACAATGATTGAAATTAGGCACTGCCATATATTTAAGGACCGTATATATAAATGTGTATATATAATTCAAGTATTTACAAATGTTTGAAAATATAGTAAAAAAATTCACCAATGGCCTGCTCATATCTTTAGCTCAGTTTTTTTTTTTTTTTTTTGCCCTGTTAAGTGTTGGATCTTTTTACCTCAGTTTTATTTATTTATTTTTTAAAGTTCATTTATTTATTTTGAAAGAGAGAGAGAGACAGAGGGAGAGTGGGCGGGGGAAGGGCAGAGAGAGAGGGAGAGAGAGAATCCCGAGCAGGCTCCGCACTGTCAGCACAGACCCCGATGTGGGGCTTGAACTCACGAACCATGAAATCATGACCTGAGCAGAAACCAGGAGCTGGACACCCAAAAGACTGAGCTCCCCAGGCACCCCTTTTTACCTCAGTATTTAATAAGTCGTTATATATTAGGAATATTAGCCCTTTATCGATGATATGCATTGCAAATATTTTGACTGCGTTTGTTACTTGTTTTGGAACCTTTCTACTAGTGCTTTTGCCATGTAGTATTGTAATTATTATTATGCAAAAATATCAATCTTCTGCTTTACTAGATCTGAATTTTGAGTCACAGGTAAAAATCCTTTCCATACCTAGGTTACAGATGAATTAACTTTTTCTTTTATTTCTTTTTAACGTTTATTCATTTTTGAGAGACAAAGACAGAGCGTGAGTGGGGGAGAGGTAGAGAGACAGAGAGGGAGACACAGAATCTGAAACAGGCTCCAGGCTCTGAGCTGTCAGCACAGAGCCCGACGCGGGGCTCGAACTCACAGAGTGCAAGATCGTGACCTGAGCCGAAGTCGGCCGCTTAACCGACTGAGCCACCCAGGCGCCCCTAACTTTTTCTTTTCTTATACTACTTGTATTCTTTCATTTTTATTTTTCTTTTAATTTTTTTTTCAACGTTTATTTATTTTTGGGACAGAGAGAGACAGAGCATGAACGGGGGAGGGGCAGAGAGAGAGGGAGACACAGAATCGGAAACAGGCTCCAGGCTCTGAGCCATCAGCCCAGAGCCTGACGCGGGGCTCGAACTCCCGGACCGCGAGATCGTGACCTGGCTGAAGTCGGATGCTTAACCGACTGCGCCACCCAGGCGCCCCTCTTTTTTAAATTTTATTTTATGTTTTATATATATGTGTATATATATATTTGTATATGTGTAATATATATGTATATATATACATACATATGTAGTTTATTATCAAGTTAGCTAACATACAGGGCATACAGTGTGCTCTTGGTTTTGGGGATAGATTCCTGTGATTCATCATTTCAGTTTTAAAAATTAGATTTCTGATCCATTTAGGATTTGTTTTTGTATTTGGCATGTGGCAAAATCTAATTTTATCTTTTTCCACATGGCTATATAGTGAGCCAAACTGTTTCCAGGTGATTTGGAATGACACTTTTTATCATATATTACATATCCATTTAAACTAGAATCTATTTCAGATTTTCTACTGTATTCCACTCGTTTTTCCATGTATGGTCCAATGATACATTTTTTATAAAGGCTTTATAATGTGCTTCAATATCTCCTAGTGCTAGTTCTCCTTACATGTGTAATTTTCTAAATGAACTTTAATATTAACTTATCTAATTCCATAAAGAAAAGCTTCTTGTGGGGCAGCCGGGTCTGTTAAGCCCCTGACTGCGGCACAAGTGACGATTTCCCGGTTTGTGAGTTCAAGCTTCGCTTCGGGCTCTCTGGGGCTGTGGGCACAAAGCCTGCTTCAGATCCTCTGTCCTCTTCTCTCTGCCCCTCCCCCCCTCACGAGATAAATAAATAAACACGAAAACAAAGTTTCTTGTAAGATTCGCATCCAAAAGACTCAAACATAAGACGTGAACCTGGAAAACCCCTGGAAGAAAGCGTAGGGGAAAATCTACATGACATTGGTCTGGGCACTGCTTTTAGGGATATGACACCCAAAGCACAGGCGACGACCAAGTAAACAACACAAAGAAGCTTCTACACAGCAAAAGAAGCCATCACAGAGTGAAAAGGCAAACTTTGAAAGGGGAGAGAATGTTTGCAACTTATATATCTGATAAAGGGTTAATCTCCAAAATGCATAAAGAACTCTTACAACTCAAGTAAAAACAACAAACAAACAAACAAAAAACCCATAATAATCCAATTAAAAAATGGACAAAGCGCTTAAGTAAACATTTCTCCAAACATGATATACAGATGGATAATCTGCACATGAAAACAGGCTCAACATCACTCATCGTCAGAAAAATGCAGATCAAAACCACACTGAGCTAGCACCCCACACCTGTCAGGATGGTCAATCAAAACGACAAGAAATAATAACAAGTATTGGCGAGGATGTGGAGAAAACGGAACGCTCACTCCTGATGGGTGGAAGCACAGTACGGTGCAGCTGCTGTGGGAAACACTGTGAAAGATCCTCAAAAATTAAAAACAGAACTGTCACCTGATACAACCATCTCACTTCTGGGTATTGTCCAAAAGAACTGAAACCAGGATCTTGAAGAGATACCAACACTCCTGCGTTCACGTACGCACCCTTCACAGTACCCAGGATGCGGAAACAACCCGAGTGTCCACCAACGGATGAATGAAAAAAGAAAATGTCATATATAGGTGCGCAGTGGAATACTGTGTAGCCTTAAAAAAGGGGAAAATTCTGCAATATGAGACAGCACGGATAAACCTTGAGGACATTAGGCTAAGTGCAAGCAACCAGTCACAGAAAGACAAATACTGCCTGAGTCCATTTTGTTTGAGGTATCTGAAATAGTCAAATTCATAGAATCAAAGAGTAGAGTGGGGGTGCTCGGGTGGCTCAGTCGGTTAAGCGTCCGACTTCGGCTCGGGTCATGATCTCACAGTTTGTGGGTTGGAGTCCCACGTCAGGCTCTGTGCTGACAGCTCAGAGCCTGGAGCCTGCTTCGGATTCTGTTTCTCCGGTTCTCTCTGCCTTTCCCTCATGTTCTGTCTCTCTCTCTCCCTCAAAAATAAATAAGCATGAAAAAAAAAAAAAAGTAGAATGGTGGTGGCCAAGAGATTGAGGGAACGGAAAATGGGAACTTATCAACAGGAATAAAGTTTCAGTCAAACAAAATGAATAAGCTCTAGATATGTGCTGCACGTCATTGAACCTGTAGTCAATAATAACATATATACAGTTAAAAATTTGTTAAGAGGGTAAATCTTACGTTAAATGTTTTTATGACAACATACCATTTTTTTAAAAAAAATTAAAAATCTCGTCATTTTTATCGGAATAGAATTAATTGATAAATTATTTTAGGAAGAACAAATGGGCTTCCATAGCTTGGCTATTGGAAATAACGCTGCAGTAAACATAGGGGTGCGCATATCTTTAATTTAGTGGGGTTTTTTCCTTTGGATAAATGCCCAGTAGTGGAATTATTGGCTCCTATGGTATTTCTATTTTTGATGTTTTTAGGAACTTCCATACTGTTTTACACAGTGGGCGTACCAGTTTACATTCCGACCAACAGTGCGTGAAGGTTCCTTTTTTCCACGTCCTCACCAATACTTGTTATTTGTTGTCTTTTTGATTCCAGCCATTCTGACTTTTGTAAGGTGATATCTCATTCTGGTTTTGCTTTGCGTTTTCTGATGATCAGTGATGTTGCGCATCTTTTCATGTACCTGCTGAGTATCTGTATGTCTTCTTTGAAAAAAAAAATGTCTATTCAGGTCCTCTGCCCATTGTAATTGGATTCTTCCACTTGGGAAATTACCTATTTTTTATTGATCTGAATTGGCTTGCATACAAATCTACAAAGTTATCTCATGATTTAAAAAGGCATTTTGTTTCATTTGTTTTTTTTTTTTAAAGTGTTTTTTTTTTTTTCAACGTTTATTTATTTTTGGGACAGAGAGAGACAGAGCATGAACAGGCGAGGGGCAGAGAGAGAGGGAGACACAGAATCGGAAACAGGCTCCAGGCTCTGAGCCATCAGCCCAGAGCCCGACGTGGGGCTCGAACTCCCGGACCGCGAGATCGTGACCTGGCTGAAGTCGGACGCTTAACCGACTGCGCCACCCAGGCGCCCCATCATTTGTTAATCACCTTATCATATCGTACTTTATAAATTTATGCTTTCTTCCCTTTTTAAAGTTAGATGATGATTTTCTATTTTGTTTAAAAAAATTTTTCTAAACCAAGATTTTGATTTATTAATTAGGTGTATTGTTTTCTATTCTCATTCAATTTCTGCTTTTCTCTTTAGTTTTTTTTCTTCTTTGTGCTTTCTTTTGGCTTACTTTATATATATATTTTTTAAGTTTATTTATTTACTTTTGAGAGAGAGAATGAGAGAGAGGACCAGCAGAGGTGGGGCAGAGAGAGAGGGAGACAAGATTTGAAGTGGGCTCTGTGGTGACAGCACAGAGCCCGACGCGGGGCTTCAACTCACGGACCGTGAGATCATGACCTGAGCCGAAGTCGGACGCTTAACCTACTGAGCCACCCAGGGGCCCCTATAGGTTTTTTGTTTTGTTTTTTTTAAGGTTGCTTGCTGGGAATTTAATTCATTTGTATGCTTTTATTTTTACTGATAAATGTGATTAGGGCTATGAATTTTCCACTGATCACTGTTTTAAGTATATTGTATAGATTTTTATATGCATTGTTTATGCTATCATATTGTATAGATTTTTATATGCAGTGTTTATGCTATCATATTTCTAGAGAAATCTGTAATTTCAGTTTGCATGCCCCCTTTTGATGAAGAGTTTGTTTTTTTTTTTTAATATTTATTTATTTTTGAGACAGGGAGAGACAGCATGAACGGGGGAGGGTCAGAGAGAGAGGGAGTCACGGAATCTGAAACAGGCTCCAGGCTCTGAGCTGTCAGCACAGAGCCTGACGCGGGGCTCGAACTCACGGACCGCGAGATCATGACCTGAGCCGAAGTTGGATGCTTCACCGACTGAGCCACCCAAGCGCCCCGATGAAGAGTTGTTTAAAAATTTGCTGTAACATCAACATGAGATGGTCTTTAAACTTTTGTTATTATTTTTTAATATTGCCTTCTTAGCAGAAAGTACTTTTTGTGATATTTTTACTGCTCTAATATTTTCTTTGTGGCCTAATATTTTATCGATTTTTGTGAGTGTTCCATGTGTATTTATGAAGAAAGTATACTCTCCTTCAATAAGGTTATGAAAATAGAACTTTAAGTTTCAAGTTCAACATACTTCCGTAAGAGCTATATATGCTTTTTATTTTTTGGTCCGGTCTTTGTTATGCTGAATATGATATGTTCAAATCTCCCATTAGCAGAATGTATTCATAAAGGTCTCCTTCCATGTTCTTTCATTTTGCCTTATAAAGAGTATTTCTGTGTCATTGGTGGTGTAGATATGCTTAACTGCTATATCTGTATTGTTAATTATGGTTTTTATTACAAGTAAGCATCCTTTTTTACTTGTACTACTTTTTTCATTTGAAATTTACTTTCTTAGGCATCAAATCATGATTTCTGTTTTCATACTGCTTCCATTTGCTTGGTATACTTTTGCTCATTCCTTTATTTTTAACCATTATAAATCACTGGGTTTTAAGAGTTTCTCATGTATACAGAATATAGTTGGGTTTTCCTTTTTAAGTCAAAGTAAAAATTTTTCATTCTTAATTGTCTTTTAGGTTCATTCAAGTTTGTTGCTGTTACTGATATGTTTTCCTGTCATAATGTTGAGAGCATGATGTTATATTTTCTTGTGTTTCTTCCTCCAGTTGATTTTTTTTTTCTTTCTCACTAATTATATTTCTTTTGATGTTTTGGGAAGTTTTTGCTTGTTTGTTTTAGTGGTTAACTTTAATATCACATTAATTAATTAATTAATTTATTTATTTTTTAAATGCTTATTTATTTTTGCCAGAAAGAGAGAGAAAGAGAGAGACTGAGCGTGAGTGGGGGAGGGGCAGAGAGAGAGGGAGACACAGAATTCGAAGCAGGTTCCAGGCTCTGAGCTGTCCTCACAGAGCCCAATGGGGGGGTCGGACTCACAAACTGTGAGATCGTGACCTGACCCGAAGTCAGTCGCTTAACCGACCCCTACCCAGGCACCCCTTTAATATCACATTTATATCATGTTTTCTTTGTATCATGTTCAATGCCCTTAAACCACTGTTTTCTTATTAACTCTGTTAATTTTTGGTTTGCCAATTTTTTTTTCAAATTTTTATTTAAATTCTAGTTAATTAACATATAGTGTAGTATTGACTTCAGGTATAGAATTTAGCAATTCATCACTTACGTAGAACACCCAGTGCTCATGCCAACAAGTGCCCCCCTTAATGCCCATCACACCCATTTAACCCATCCCCCCCCACCTCCCCTCCAGCATCCCTTAGTTTGTTCTCTATAGTTAAGGGTCAGTTTTATGGTTTGCCTCTCCCTTTTCTTCCCCCATGTTGATCTTTTTTTTTTTCTTAAATTCCACGTATGAGTGAAATCATATGGTATTTGTCTTTCTCTGACTGAATTATTTCACTTAGCATAATACACTGTAGCTCCACCCGCTGGTTTGCAATTTTTCTTAAGAAAGAGAGACGGCACAAGTGAGCAAGAGGCAGAGAGAGAAGAAAGGAGAGAAAGAGAGAGAGAGAGGGAGGGAGGGAAGGAGAGAAAGAGAAAGAGGAGCGGGGCTCACCCGGGACTCATGTTTTTACCCAAAGCGGGGCTCGAACTCACCCAAAGCAGGGCATGAGTTCACTCGATGTGGGACTTACCAACGGTGAGAGCATGACCTGAGTCCAAGTCAGATGCTTAACCACGGAGCTACCAGGTGCCCTGCCAATTTTTTTATGGTATCATTTAACTCCCACCTTTTGTATATAGAAAAATCAATAAAATTATTTTACTTTCCTCTTCCTCTTTCCCTTTCTATTCTCTTCCTAAATTTAATTGCATTTTTAAAAATTTTTTTTAGAATATATAATATATAATATGTATTGTGTAACCTATAACAGTGCTCTTCTGCCCTTATATCACCTTTATTCTTGTCTTCACTCTAAAATGACTCATATTAAATGCTCATCATCAGTCTTTTGGATGAAATTTTCCCAGTCATTCCTTGGTTAGTTGAATGTCATCCACCATTTATTTTGTTTTTTTAATTTTTTAACTTTTATTTGTTTTTGAGAGAGAGAGACAGAGCATGAGCAGGGGAGGGGCAGAGAGAGGGGGAGACACAGAACCCGAAGCAGGCTCCAGGCTCTGAGCTGTCAGCACAGAGCCCGACGTGGGGCTCGAACCCACAAACTGTGAGATCATGACCTGAGCTGAAGTTGGACGCTTAACCGACTGAGCCACCTGGGTGTCCCCACCATTTAATTTCTTAAGCACGGCTTATGGGTTCAGAACTCTCTGAGTTTAACATATTTTTGAACTTTTTATATCCTCGATGGCTACCATGTCTGGATGTAAAACTCTTCATTTCAAACTTTGAGTATATTTTTTCTGTTTTTTAGTTTAAAGTATACTTTATATACAGTAAAATTCACCCTTTTATTTTTTTTATTTAAAAAAAAATTTTATTTTAACATTTATTTGATTTTTGAGACAGAGAGAGACAGAGCATGAACGGGGGAGGGGCAGAGAGAGAGGGAGACACAGAACCGGAAGCAGGCTCCAGGCTCTGAGCCATCAGCCCAGAGCCCCACACGGGACTTGAACTCATGGACCGCGAGATCGTGACCTGAGCTGAAGTCGGACACTTAACCGACTGAGCCACCCAGGTGCCCCAAAATTCACCCTTTTAAAATTGCACACAAGGATTTATAGTTTTTCAAATTTTGAGTGTATATATATGATATTTACATATTATATTTATATTGTATAATAAAAAATATACATTATAGATTATAGATTTGTATATGTAAAATTTAAATTATATGTGTATATGTAATTGTATATGTGTATATATGTATATATATGTATATAAATTATATGTGTAAATACAATTATATATATGCATATATGTATGTGTGTGTGTATATATATATATAAATATGTATATATATATCTGTACAATACACACCACTACCAGACCAAGATATACCAAATAAATATTCCTTTTCAGTCATCCTCCCACTTTCAGTCCCTGGAAACTAGTGATCTGTTCTCTCTCTCTTTATAGATTTGCCTTTGAAAAAACATCTTACAAATGGTTGACCTTTTGAAAAATATTGTTTCACTATTCCTTTGCTTTGTTGTTTTTGTTACTTGTGAGGTCAGTCTCATTCTTTTGCTCCTATAAATCATTCCTTATTTTTACCTGGAATCCCTGAGGATGTTTTCTTTATGTTTAAAATTAAAAAAATAGAATAATCATATGATCCAGTCATTCCACTACTGGGTATGTAACCAGAGAAAATGAAAACACTAATTCAAAAACATATATGCATCCCTGTGCTTTCTGCAGCATTATTTACAATAGCCAAGATATGGAAGCAACCCAAGTGCCCATCGATAGATGAATGAAGAAAGAAAATGTGGCCTATGGATACTATGGAGTATTACTCAGTCATAAAAGAGAATGAAATCTTGTAATTTGCAACAATATGGATGGATCTAGAAAGTATAATGCTAATTGACGTCAGTCAGAAAGTCAAATACCATATGATTTCACTCATATGTGGAATTTAAGAAACAAAACAAATTAAAAAAGACAAATTAAAAAAAAAAAAAACAAGACTCTTCAATACAGAGAACAAGCTGGTATTTGCCAGAGGGGAAGTGTGGGGGGGATGAGTGAAATAGATGAAGGGCAGTAAGAGTGCTATTATCCTGATGAGCTTTGAGGAACATAGAATTGTTCAATCATTATATTGAACCTGAAATTCACACCTGAAACTCACGTAACTAATATAACACTAGTTACGCTGTATGCAGCACTATAACACTAATCACTAATACACCTGAAACTAATATAACTAATATACCACGGTATGTTAATTACACTTGAATAAAAATACAAAATATGAAATGCATAGGGTAAAGAGATGGCACAACATGAAAAGGAAACATTAAAAACCTCTCTAAAATCAATATCATGAAAACTTTAAATGCCTGGATTTTGTTGTGATGATGTGACCTGGCACTTACGTAATTAGTCATTAATTTGTTAGCCCCTACCGCCTTGTAAAAACATAAATTATAGACTCCATGAAGACGAATGGCTGTTATTGAGTATTTAATATGTGCCAAGCACTTAGTTGGCCAACATTTAAAAAGACCACTTCCAATATATTTATGAAAGATGATGAGTCTCTTTTTCCTTCTTTGTATAAGAGATGATACCAGGTCTGTGTACTGCCCAGAACATAGGGGGGAGAACAGGTTTCTGCCACTGTCCCATTCTGTACATTGCAAGGCAACTGTCATTGTTAACAACTGGAGACGGGGCAATAGAGCATCTCTGGATGATTTTAATGTACCACAAAATGTCTGTTTTGCTTTGTGAAGGCTCTGCTATGGATTTATTTCATGAATATGGTGCACACATCCAATTCTTCCGTCATGCAGTTTGCTCTTGTCTTCATTTTCCAAATGATACGAGTGGAATCATTAACCGTATGGGTGTTTACCGTGATACCTGGCGCAGATTTACGATCTAATCTGAGGTTTTTCAAAACTAATAAAAGTGTACTTACCATAAAGGATTGCCAGCAGAGACAACGGCATGACAAGTAGTCCCACTAGCATATCAGCAATGGCTAGGGACATTAAGAAGTAATTGGTGGCATTGTGCAGTTTCTTTTCCAAGCTTACTGCCATGATAACGAGAATGTTGCCACCTATCGTCAAGATGATTATTATGACGATGGAAAGTGCTGGCCAGTTTTGTACCCCGTCTGGGAATTTGAAGCGTCCACCATCGGAGGTATTGAAAATGTCAGTTACTAGAGCTGCAACAGGGCTCACAGAAATATCAAATTGCCAAACCAGTAGGCCAATGAGGTGCACGCTGAAAATGAAGAAAAAAAAGATCGTCAGGTTCATATTGTATTGCTTATACGCAATAAATTGCTTATGCAAAACAACTACTTTGCCTTCAAGAATCATTACCATCATCAATATTTCCGGTCTCTTAATTAAATCTCAGTATTTCTTCTTTCTATCCAAGGATATTTTTATTGAGAGCTCATTATGAGTCAAGCACTTAACTTATGGACATATAAATATATAATCTCGTTGGGTCTCACACAACAACTTCGTGGGGTCAGTATTGGTTTGTACCCATCATGTAGCCGAGGAGACTGAGGTTCAGAGAGGTTAAGTGACTTTCTCCAGCCAATATGGGCCACTAGGTGGCAGGGGCAGGGTCCATATTCAGGTGTCACTGATTTCAAAGCCTGTGTTTTAAACATCTGCTCTATACAAGCAATATAAAGCCAAAGTATTATTTGATTTCCTGTAATGGTCTGTTTTTAGATGTTTTAAATAGTAATTTCTTCTAGATGTTTTCTGAGACAAATGACAACAGAAGGAAAGGAGATTGTCCTTTAAGTATCCAGGACTGTGACAAGAAAATTGAACATTGCCTTTTTAAATGAAAAGCTAAGAAGGAATAAATTGTCCTCAGACAAACTTCAGGCAAGATGTTGGAAGAGGGAGAGTGGGTTTTGGCAACCCAAGAGAGTTCTTTCTAGAACTCTTCTTACCTTCTCACAGCTGCAGAGTGACTTTATGCGGGTCCATACATATTAATAAACTTTCCTTCTGTCTAACACTCTCCTCATTTCTGTCCTATGTTTTCTGGGCCCTGTTCCAGGCTAGAAAATGATTGATTTGTGGTGATGACCAGTTCCTACGGGTTCGCTGCTTTTCCTGTGCTGGATACAAAATCTCCTCGGTCATTTAAAATGTGCATTTCTCATGACCGTGGTTTTGCAGATTCTGCTAGTAGGAATGTCAGGCCGGGTGGCAAACTAATGCAACAGAGATGGACGTGGTTATGTTTCGCTCACCCCAATTTAACTTCCCCCAGGAGTGATATGAGATTTATGGAGGTTCCATACATCACGTGCCCTCTCAAAGGGTACATCCCTAAAGGATCGAATAAAACTAACGTTTATTTTCATGAATACAATAGACAAGAAAGACAAGCATATTCAATATTTCTTGCTTAAAGGCAAGGATTGCCTGCGAATGTGCATTCTATGTTTTGATTGTGACTGTCATAACGATCGCTAATTATTATGCGCACGGAGTTGCACACACGCAATACTTTCTAAACTTAAACTGGAACACTTGGGCTGAACAATTATTAGCATTTTAAAATTCAAGTAAAATGTTGTAGTAATTTTCTAGAGGATTTAAAAATCATTTCTCTTAATATCTTGCTAATGCATGTCTATGTCTTTTAAGATAACGCAGCAGTCATGAAAATATTTTGACTCTCTCATTCTACAGAGGATAGAAAACTACTATTTCAGACATTTTGCTTATCATAACTTCCTCATTAGTCAAAGTTACCTGGCATTCTAAGCAACATACAGAGGGTGACATAGATAGTGATTTTTTTTTTTCAAATAATCTGTAAATTCTTTCAAATGCTGGCTGTATTCTTTTCCTGGAACATAAAAAAAAATACTGAAAATGATAGATGACTCAAAAAATCTGTATCATGAGTAATCTGTGATTAGTGTGAGTGGAAAGTATTGAAATAAAGGACCAAATAAATAGAAGCAAGTTATCTGCTCTCAGCTTTAATTATTCTGTCAGTGTAATTGCTGCTTTGGGCATGTGGTCAGTTTTCTAACCTCACGGCCTCAATGATTTTTTTGACCAGTCACTTAACCTCTCAGAGCCTCAATTTCTTCATCTGTACAACAAGGATGTTCTCTATCATACGATTGTTGTGAAAATTCAATAATTCATGTAAAGTCCTGAAAATAGTACCTTTGTCATAATAGGCCCTCAGTAAATATTGGAGCTTTCTTTTTGTCTTCGAAGTTAAAACAAAAGCATTTTGTGGTAACTATGCCCAAACTCATGTGTTTCATAATTGGTGATGAATTCAAATCCTGACCTTATTTTTTTAGTACGATACCTCTTTATGCAAAACTAAGCTCAGGCAGTAATTTTAAACTGGGTCTTTTCTGGCCTGCCTGATGAAAAACGTGTCCTTCTGGCATTTAAAAAAAAAATTCTAGTTTAGGGGTGCCTGGGGGCTCTGTCGGTTAAGCATCCAACTCTTGGTTTTGGCGCAGGTCGTGATCTCATGGTTCGTGAGTTCCAGCCCCGCATTGGGCTCTGGGCTGACAGTGTGGAGCCTGCTTAGGATTCTTTCTCTTTCTCTCTCTCTCTCTCTCTCTGCCTCTCCAGCATTCTCATTCTCTCTCTCTCTCCCCTCTCTCTCTCAAAATAAATAAATAAATAAACTTAAAAAAATTTCTAGTCTAGGGGCGCCTGGGTAGCTCAGTCGGTTAGGCATCCGACTTCAGCCCAGGTCATGATTCTGCACTTCGCGTGGGTTCGAACTCCGCGTCGGGCTCTGTGCTGACAGCTTGGAGCTCCAAGTCCGGAGCCTGCTTCAGATTCTGTGTCTCCCTCTCACTCTGCCCCTCCCCCGCTTGCGCTCTGTCTCTGTCTCCCCAAAATGAAAACATTAAATTTTTTTTTTTTTAATTTCTAGTTTGCAATCGCTAACGATCATCTCCGGTAGTCCCACAAAAGTTTATGCTCACAGTAAAATGCTGCATCTTCAATGGTCAGTTGTGAAAACATCAAAGTTGCCTAGGGAATATGCATCCAACTTCAGTTTTCTAAGTAAGTTGTGAAAACATCAAAGTCTTTCCATATTTCTCTAAGAATAATAGAGGAATGCAGGATACAATCATACATAAAAAATACATGAAATACTATTGGACAATTACCAATTTTATAATTTGAGTGTCTTATTGTGGGTAGAAAAACACTTGAAGTGGTGATCTTGCCTTCCTCTGCTGGTCAGATATATTTTTAATTTTCATTAAAGTGTCCAGAGACAAATACTGAATTGCTAAGGAAGCTTATAGAATCTAAATATATCTATTGACAATTATAAAATAGTCTTATTGGGAAGATCCTGAAAGGTATCTTCTTTAGTTTCCTGGGGTCAACTCAATTAAATTTAATAAATTCTTATTGAGTACCACTATGGGCAAAGCATTATAATTTTTATTAAAGTTCAAACCTATTTTCTATAGTTTTGTAATCAAGAATTGGCTATCTTACAATTAAACCTAATTTCTAATATTTGCATACTCAGTGACATATATACAGTCCTTTTACAAAAAAAAAAGAAGAAGAAAAAGAATGTAAGTCTTGCTCCTAAAGCTTAATTGTTATTAAGACCACAGAAGTCTCAGAAAACATGCACACAAAAACCACAGTTTCTCTCTGAACAACGCAGCCAATTTATTCCGTGCTGCTAAATGTTTAATGAGCATATGATTCTATATTCTTAGGAGAGGAACAGGATGATCATTTGATGTAAAAATGTATACATTTTACATCTACCGTGTTTTTGCATGGCCTATGCCAATGGGCACCATGGGAAAAGATGGATGGTACCTTGTTTCTCTTAATAGAATGGACGAAATTCTGTATGGAGTCGTTAATTTCATACAGAATAATTTGGTGCCCTTAATGACAGTCCTACATTTCGGCATATGGACCAGTGGCTACCCGCTGAGTTGGCCCAGGGGCACGGAATAGAAACATCTGTCCTTTCATTCCCCATACTTGACTCTTCTCTATCTTTCTTTATCACCATCCTTCACCCTTTCCTTTTCCTGTCTGTTCTTGTTCTTTCAGAATCCCACATCTCTGAGACTAACGTCACCACCACCTACAATGACATCCAAGATACGGCTCTCGGGGCATGTCTTGCAGAGGTTCCAGTGTTGATGTGCTTTTAACCGACACTACTCCATCAGCTTTTTCCTGGATGAGCTCTTTTACAGAAATCATAGAGGAGGCTGTAGGAGCAAGGTGACTCCAGGCTTCCCAACTGTACTGATCAAAATTGACAGACCCCCGGATCTTTTTTTCCATGTCCCATTTCTCAAAGAGTGGGTTTAGAAGAAAGCAGCCCAACATTTTCTTAAGTTAAAAAGAAGATATATTTGGATTAGATTACATTTAGCATTGCCCAGTACTGGATCCAAATTCTTATTTCCTTTATGTGGCATTCTACTGACCTTAACTTCTGGGTCATTGTGTCAAGACTTTGGAGGATGGCATTGTTTTCCTCTGGCTAGCTACACCCCCAGCCTCTACTCCCTGACTTCCGACCCGTTCTTTTGCAACCTCAACTCTTCCTTTTTTTTTTAATGTTTATTTATTCATTTTGAAAAAGAGCGTGAGCAGGGGAGAGGCAGAGAGAGAAAATCCCGAGCAGGCTTTGCGCTGTTTGTGCTGTTCGCAAAGAGCCTGATGCAGGGCTCGAACTCTTGAACCGTGAGATCATGACCTGAGCCGAAATCAAGAGTCAGACACTTAATTGACTGAGCCAAGCAGGTGCCCCTCAACCAGTCTTCATAAAAGCAGAAACTTGTGGAGACACTTTACCCTCTTGGTTGTTTAGTCCATGCAGGAAGGAAAAGGAAAGGACCTTTCCCGTTTCTACGTTTGAACCATAGAGAAAGCAACCCTGAACACTGGAATTGTTTTTGAATTTAAGATCTTATTGCCATATTCTTTATTTGAATACATAAGCAGTTGTGTTTAATTGAAGCCCAAGTTATTGGGGCTTTTTCCATTTACTTTTGAACAGGAAACACCCAGAATATTAATCTACAGGGTGCAAGTCATTTATGCAATTTGAGGCAAATCTAGCTGAATGATCATAGAAAAGCCCTTTTAACATTTTTTTAAAATTTTTTTTTCAACGTTTATTTATTTTTGGGACAGAGAGAGACAGAGCATGAACGGGGGAGGGGCGGAGAGAGAGGGAGACACAGAATCGGAAACAGGCTCCAGGCTCTGAGCCATCAACCCAGAGCCTGACACGGGGCTCGAACTCCCGGACCGCGAGATCGTGACCTGGCTGAAGTCGGACGCTTAACCGACTGCGCCACCCAGGCGCCCCTAACATTTTTGAGCAAGCTACCATTAAAAGAGTTATCCTTTAGGAAATAGTAAGTAATAACATCCTTACAGGAACGAATGCACCGCTTTCCTCAGGTTCACCATGATTGCTTCGGTGTTAAGCAACCAAAGTTTAAAGTGGAGAAGTGGAAATGTAACAGATTGAATTCATAATTCCATCCTTTCTGGGGAGAGAGAAAAAAAAAAGAAAAAGAAAATTAGTGAAATGTCCAAATAACTTGCATTACAACCAATTAAGTAAACTTAAATGTACTTCTTAAGTGATAAGAAACATATAAGTGATAAAAAGTGGCAGAGAATAAAGTTTGCGTTTATTTACATATACAACCGTCGTAATGTTTCTTTCCTTTTTTTTAGTTTTCTTAAAAATTTCTTGCATGCACTCTATTTCTATGGAACTTCTACTAAATCTCTTCTTAGAGCACACATAGCTTCCGATCGGTGTTTGGAGAAAGAAATTAAGAATATATGCTTCTTAATTTGCAAAGCATTGGGGGAAAGTTTGTGATGTCATAATTAAGTAGCAAGTATAACATGTATCAAAGGTTTCATTTTCTAGGAACATGGAAAACTAAAATAAGTGTTTTTTTTAAAGTTTATTTATTTGAGGGGGGGCAGAGAGACAGGGAGAGAGAGAGAATCCCAAGCACCTTCCACGCTCAGTGTGGAGCCCCATGAGGGGTTCAATTGAACGCACCAAGAGATCGTGACCTAAGCTGAAATCAAGAGTCGAAGTTTAACCGAGTGAGCCCCCCGGGCACCCCTGATTCTAAATATGAAGTGAACATATTTTGTGCAACATTCCTAATTTATTTTCTTCAGCTTGAAGGAATCTGCATTTACGTAGCTTTATTTATACTTTTGCATCAACCAACAATATTCTCCAGAGAGCAGCACTGGGTTTATACCAAAATAAATGGGCTGCAGTGGGTGTCAATGACAAAAAAAAATGTAGTTGTGGTGGGAGAAGGGGCAGAAAGAGAGACTTGAATAGCTTGAGAATGTGGGATAACATTGAAAAATCCTCTGTTCTGTCTGATTTAGGAGTATTTCCAAGGGATGTGAGAAAAATTTGTTGATAGTCTTTTTTAGTGTCTTGTAGTTCCTTTTAGAAGTCTGGAAGTAAAATTTGACTGGAACAAATTGTACCTCCTTATATTTCCCATCTCATTTAGTAGCGCTATTATTCTAGTCACTCAAGCTACAAATTTAATTTATTCTTCCTTCTTATCCCTCACCTCTCACTTGTGAGTTCTATCAATGCCACCTACACAAAATCTTCCTCATAACCATCTCTTTCATTACAGCAATGCATAAAATATGGCCTCCGGTATTCAGAAACAAAATATTCTATGGGAGAGATCGAGTGACATTCGCCAGATCATTAGTCAGACCATTTTTGTCCCATAAAATGCCGCCAGGCAATGCATAAATCCCTTTTCCTGGGAGGTCTGGAAATAAGTGACAGGAAAAAAAAAAAAAAAGGATACAGAAAGACAAAAAGGTCTTATTTTGCATCTTTGTCCTCAAGAGACATCAAAATCCTTCTCTTTTCCCAATATTAAAATATAAAAATTGTTCCTAATGCCTGCTTTTCAAGAACCTAAAAATTAATATAATTTAAAAGCTTCAAAGTAAAATACGCTTCATTCTGATATCATTCAATTGGTAACAAATCAATTGAAACTGTGTTTGCCATAACTCGATATGATAAGCATCTCATTCAACATTATATTATCCATATTCTCAGCCATGGTAGAGTCCTATTTATTGCCACTCAAAATGCCACGTTTCTTTAAAAATTAATTGCTCTTGGAGCACCTGGGTGGCTCAGTCAGTTAAGCGTCCGACTTCGGCTCAGGTCATGATCTCACGGTCCATGAGTTCGAGCCCCGCGTCGGGCTCTGTGCTGACAGCTCAGAGCCTGGAGCCTGTTTCAGATTCTGTGTCTCCCTCTCTCTCTGACCCTCCCCCGTTCATGCTGTCTCTCCCTGTCTCAAAAATAAATAAACATTAAAAAAAAATTTAAAAAAAATTAATTGCTCTTGTCATCTTTTTTACATGTATATTTTCCCATGGAATATCAATGGAAAAATTAAAAAACAATTATTTATTTTTCTAAGTTCCAAATCTCACAAGTAATAATCACAAAAGTATATTATGTATATAGATGTCCAGTTTATTAACTAAAATACCTTAAGGACAAAGTAGTATCTTTCTGTACTGTTAAAATTTGCATTTTTTGTTGTTCACTAAAACTGACTAAACCTGACACAAAGTGCTCCCGGATTGGTGGTAAAAGTTTAGAAATATAATACAATGGACAGGAATAAGTTATATAAATTATGTAAAGTGGGTAACGGTACATTACATGTTTCCCCAAAGGGCTAAGTCACTATGACAATATTTTGCAATGAGAAATGTTTTGTGAGTAATCCTACAAAAAGAGGAGGGAATACAAAACCTCTTAAAGCCTTGGATAAGACAACAAGAGAAACAAAAAAAAAAAAAAAAAAGAGAGAGAGAGAGAAACAAAAAACAAACCCATAACAAAACAACACTAACTGAACACTCTAATCTGCAAATCTCTCAGACCCCTCCAATCTTTCATAATGAGATTCTCATGGTTGTGTTGAACGAAAAAAAAGGATACCTGTGAACTCAGTATTCAAGTTCGGGAAGACTTGTGTTTTCTAAAGTTAAGAAAAAAATCACTGGTGGGATAACTGATAGAGTGATTCATTTTAAATGAGAATCTATGTGGCTCTCATGGAAATTGTGCTTGGTCATGTGACAATGTGAAAGTATTATAAGAATATGTATACACATTTATATGTG
Organism: Lynx rufus; assembly: GCF_022079265.1. Lineage (NCBI taxonomy): Eukaryota > Metazoa > Chordata > Mammalia > Carnivora > Felidae > Lynx > Lynx rufus. Next base: position 10,446,536 of record NW_025814833.1, on the reverse strand, counting down.
TATGTGTGCATATATACATATATATAATTTTGTGTAGAGAAAAAGATGGTTCATCAACCTGTAATGAATTAACTATATCAAGCATGAAGGGAAAAATCACAGGTTAAATCACAGACATGAGTTCAAGATCAGTAAATACATATTTGGACTAATCTCTTATTTCTTTCTGCAACACTAGCCACAAATTTTTCATGTTCTCGCTAAAGCTTTGTAAGATCTTCCGACATCAATAACGGTAACTGCATTTGCTAGGTCAAAAAGGGGAACAAATCGTAGTTTTCGTATAGTTCTCAAACAGTACAATTTTATACAAGATATTGCAGAATAACTTCAATTATTTTTTTAATTTTTTCTTTTTTTTTTTTCTTTTAAATGCTGATTTTTGAGGGGCGCCTGAGTGGCTCAGTCGGTTGAGCGTCCGACTTCAGCTCAGGTCATGATCTCATGGTCCGTGAGTTCGAGCCCCACGTCGAGCCCCGCGTCGGGCTCTGTGCTGACAGCTCAGAGCCTGGAGCCTGTTTTGGATTCTGTGTCTCCCCCTCTCTCTGCCCCTCCCCCACTCGCACTCTGTCTCTCTCTGTCTCAAAAAAATAAATAAAAACATTAAAAAAAACAATTAAAAAAAATAAATGCTGATTTTTGAGAGAGAAAGAGCGTGCATGCGTGTGAGCTGTGGAGGGGCACAGAGAAAGAGAATGGGGGTCTGAGGATGCGAAGCAGGCTCTGTACTGACAGCAGACCGACCGATGCGGGGCTGGAACTCACAAACCATGAGATCATGACCTGAGCCGAAATCAGACGCTTAACCACCTGAGCCACCCACGTGCCCCTAATGTGGAATTTTAATTAAGCAAGACTCATACCCTGAGCATTACATGTAATTGATGCCTATGGAATCTGTCCTCATATGTCAACATATGTTATGTGTCAAATAGCATATATTATCAAAAATAGTGTGAATACTTGAGAACAACTGAGCCAAAATAAGGTCCCCAGTGTATATTCAGAAATTAGTTTCAAACACTCAAAGTTTATCAGTATCACTAAAAAATACTTAAGAGCCATTATCAATAACCATCTTGGAAGTGAAATATGGAAAATAAAAACCCACTGTGGGCCTTCCCACATGGCCTCAGGCTAGACTTGGAAATGTGTTAATTTCAGAGCTAATTGGTGTGGTTCCTGTGACAGCTCTAAATAAAAGAATGACTGTCACGGGAACTAAGAGTTCTTCAGTACACAGCTCCTATTTTGACTCCTTCTTGATGGCATTTTAAGGGTTTTGCATGGGCATGAATTTAGCGATGCTACACTTCCTGCTGAATTTAGTGATGCTTACACTTCCTGCATTCATTGAACAGTAACTTGATGGTTCACCGGGAAAACCAGCGTTGTGCTCTCTTTAAGGGATACCTAGTTTTCCATGCCAATTTGCCATCCAAGGGGTGAGAGATATATGCGCATCCTGTGGTCTGTAGAATACTATATATTCAATTCATTTGCGAAAGACTACAAAGATGAGAAAGGGAGATCAACTTTGCATGTCATCTCAATTTTACACATATTAAATTTAGCTTATGGAAGAGCATCCACATGGCTCTGTATTGGGAGATAAAACCAACAAGGAAAACCCCACGATTTTGGATTCTAGTAAAGTCGTAGTTTAAGAGTCAAGTGTTAAAGCAGCAGAGAGTAGGCATTAGAGAAAAGGAAAAATCAAGGAGGGAAGAAAATAAAAATGGAAAAATAGGCAAAAAGGAAAATGTCAATGGAGACTGTTTTGAGAAGGAACAGAGTTCATGTTGTGCGATTTGTCTGAAAGAAGATTGCTGGTGACAGCGTCATTTCAATACAGTCGTGCAGGAAGGATCTAGAATGTAGTTGGACGAAGGGGGAGAGAAGAGGACCACCCAGATGAGAGGAGGTGGTCGGTGAGGAAAGGGAAGATGTTCAAAGGGTTTTGGCATGTACTAAATGTGTACTAAAGACAAATTTTTGAGAGGAAGAGCCATATAAATGTCCTTTCCATGTAGCTCCCACATTCCTTAGCCAAGTGCTGGGGATAAAGCACTTGACTGATCCAAGGGAAGGGAAAGGGAGAGACTTGAAGGGATTTAAGGTGTGAAGTGAAATGATCCTAAGAATAAGAGCTGTGGTTTTTTGTTTGTTTTTTCAAATTGTGCCTGGAGAGGACAGAAGTCTATGACCGTATCAAAAACCGTGGACATTTCCTTCTATCTTCTAAAGCTCACCATTTATAACTCATTTTTACTGTTACCTTTCCTATGCTTTGACACTGAAGAAAGATTAATCATGTTTCAATCACATTTTCGGTCCTCAAACTGTTCCTTAGTCTTTCTTTTCCAGACCTGGCCACACATAATACTTATAAAAAAATAGAACCTGGGGAGCCTGGGTGGCTCAGTTGCTTGAGTGACCGACCTCAAGTCATGATCTCACAGTTTGTGAGTTCGAGCCCCGCGTCGGGCTCTGTGCTGACAGCTCGGAGCCTGGAGCCTGCTTCGGATTCTGTCTCCCCCTCTCTCCGCCCCTCCCTTGCTCATGCTCTCTCTCTCTCTCTCTCTCTCTCTCTCAATAATAAATAAACATTTTAAAAAAATAGTAAGAAACTGCCAGTGTTGGGGCACCTGGGTGGCTCAGTTGGTTAAGCATCTGACTCTTGGTTTTGTCTCGGGTCATGATCTCATGGTTCGTGAGTTTGAGGCCCGCATCGGCTCCGTGCTAAGGGCAAAGAGCCTGCTTGGGATTCTCTCTCTCCCTTTTCTCTCTGCCCCTCCCCAACTCATGCTCTTGCTCTGTCAAAAAATAAACTTAAAAAATGAACTTAAAAACAATGCCAGAGTTTCTACCTGACGTTTTAACAAAATTTGGAAGTTAAAGATTATTCCATTAAAAAAGTTTACATTAGGTTTCTGGAAATTCCATGAGCTCATTATGGTGATGAAGCAGATTATTTTCTCTTACACTGAAGAGATTCAATCTGACACTGAAGGTTTTAAAAACTATAGAATAGGCAATCACCTGAGATCATTCTTAGACATTTGACTTTTTATAATAAAGCATGCAAGAATTTTATAAGTAATAATAAATGCAGAGGTTTAATTTTTGTCAGTTTCCATTGTTCAGAAATTATAGACTCATAATTCAAAACTTATCCCTGTGGTTATCACGGCCTCTGAGTTTTCAGCAGATACTAGATCAAAAGTGAATTAGTCACAAATGTTCAGATTATTCTTCAGAAGATTATATTAATGTGGCACAGATTTATAACATTTTGGGGGGAAATCCTTTAATTCAAAAACTATCCTTAAAACTAATGAATATTGTAGGAATTTTCCTCTCAACTTCAAATGTACTGTAGGGATTTTCTAATAAAACATATAATTGTCAGGGCACCTGGGTGGCTCAGTTGGTTAAGCGTCCCACTTGGGCTCAGGTCATGATCTCCTGGTTCGTGAGTTCCAGCCCCGAATCGGGCTCTGTGCTGACAGCTCAGAGCCTGGAACCCGCTTCGGATTCTGTGTCTCCCTCTCTCTCTGCCCCTCCCCCGCTCACACCGTCTCTCTCTGTCTCTCTCAAAAATAAATAAACGTTAAAAAACACTTAAAACATATAATTGCCATACTGAAAATTCGCCTTTGCCAAGTATAATCAGATAACAGCTATTTATGATTTTAATAGAAAGTTAGTATATTATACAGTTATCATATCCAATGCAAGTAAAGACTACTCGTCTGCCAGTCGACACAGGATATTCAAGCAAATTAAGCTAATTTAGAAACTTATTTTGTGAAGTTAAATGAATTCAAATCTTCTATCTTCAAGTGGAAGGTCTTAATTTAGTCTACAATTATGAATTCATACAACTCCTAAGGCTGAAAAATTATGAGTGATCAAATAACCCAGTCCTTTGCCTTCAAACAGACCTATATTTAAACCACTTGAAGAAATGTGATAATTGATGTTTTTTAGCACAACCTCCAGAAGAGGCAATTTCATAACCTTCCGATGTTTAGCACTCCGCTTCCCAGAAAATCATATTTTATATTAGGCAAAAAGCCTCAAGCTAAGAGACTTAAATGGGAATGATTACTTTCTTACTAAGTTGGGTACAGATCTATGTAACAGGATAAAGCGATACCATCAACTTGCTTCCTGCGTCTTTTTCTTCGACTTGTCCGAGAATACAGTGATTCAGACCCAGAACTGGAGACTTCTTCATGGTGTGCATTAGGGAAATCTAATGGTTCTGAACATGCAGTTATATATGTTGGGTGATATTAAAATTTCCTCTCCAAACTGAGACACTTTTGAAAGTGAAGGGCAAGGGGGCATTAACTGGACAAGACTCTGGGTCTCTCCTGGATATGTCATTAGATCTAGTAATAAGGTGATTCTTCTATTTGTTCTGTTTTTTTTTTTTTTAAGTTTATGTATTTTGAGAGAGCAAAAGAGAGAGAGAGAGAGAGAGAGAGAGAGAGGGAGAATGAGCAGGGGAGGGGCAGAGAGAGTGAGAGAGAGAATCCCAAGCAGGCTCAGTACTGTCAGCCTGGAGCTCAATGTGGGGCTGGAACTCACGAACCCGTAAGATGGTAAGATCGTGACCCGAGCAGAAGCCAATAGTCAGAAGCTTAACGGACTGAGCCACCCAGGCGCCCTGGTGATTATTCTTTTTGAATGCAGCTCTGGTGTCATTTCCTGCCCTCACCCCCTGGATGTGATCTCAGAGGTTGTTTACACAAATTTACCTAAAATAACACTTTAACAACAAAACGCCTTCCAAGTTGATAGAGTTAAAATAGCTACCCCAATTATTCCACGATAATCGTAACAGACCTCGAGGGAATCTGAGTGAACAGAGTGCCCAGTGTTTGAAATTACTTTCTCCATACGTGGTAGCAGAACTCTCCCTGAATTATCTGAGCGTTAGTATCGACGTAGCAGAGTAAAATGATGGCTTTGATTTTTATTTTTGTAAATAATCGGAAGCAGGCTCCAGGCTCCGAGCTGTCAGCAAAGAGCCCGATGCGGGGCTGGAACCCACAAGCCACGAGATCATGCCCTGAGCTGAAGTCGGTCGCTCAACCGACGGAGCCCCCCAGGCGCCCCGAAACTGATGGCATTTCAACAGCAGAGCTCACAGAGCAAACCACATGCGAAATCTGTTTGGGGGACCTGATTTACGGCACTGGGAGCTCTGCATAACAGCTCTTTCGTGTATTCAAATATTTCTTGCCTGCCTAGCTTATGCTAGGCACCCTGCCAGATGCTGGGCACATAGTGGCAAACAAGGTAAACAAGATCCCTGCTCTCACGGAGCTTACACTCTAGCGGGAGATAGTCAACGTTTAAGCAAAGAAGTAGGATAATTTCGGGTAGTAAGGACTGCTATGAATAAAATGAAATGAAATAGCACAATGGGATAAAGAGAGACTGGGGGAAATACTTTAGACGGACCACTATATGGAGCCATAACCTGAGGTTATATATATATAACCTCATCCACATATATACATATATATGTGTATATATGTGTATGTGTGTATACACATATATATGTGTATATATGTGTATGTGTGTATACACATATATATGTTATATATATATATATATATATTATTACTCTGGTGTATATACATACATATATATACACATATATATGTGTATACACACATACACATATATACACATATATATGTGTATATATATGTATGTATATACACCAGAGTAATAATATTAGCCAGGATTTGCTGGTTATTCTCAATCACCATAAAAAATACAGTAAGTTAAGCACATAACAAGAGTCAACTGATGCAAACAGTTCAAAGTTTTACGTTGGTTTGATTTTAATTTTGCAAACCAGTCGGGGGAGCACCTCTTCATCTTTTTTGGCTGAGGTACTTAAAATTCAATTTACATGTGTCCCCGCTTACATTTACGTTGGTGTCTCCTCCCCCCATAAGCAACTCCCACTTTCCATTTCGTTAAGAGATGACAGACATTTGGCGGAAGAGCAGGCCCTTCTTTCTGGCTGTAGACGGTTCAGTAGAGTCGTGAAGAGCGAAAAGTTCAATCAGTTGCCCAGATGTATTTATTGCCAAATAACGGGGTACTTGGATACATCTGGACAGCCGAATGAACCCTTAACTCTTCATCTTTCCAACAGCTCTTTATTTCCCAGCTTTAGAATCACCTAGATAAAGGGAGAGAAACAAACAAACAATCCACTTTGGAGCAGAAAGATCAGTCTCTTCACGGTTCTGCTGTCCCATTAAAAAACAAAACAAAACAAAACAAAAAACACCAAAGCGACTCTAACCTGTGCATTTTATGGTATACAATGCATGTAAGTCATCAAAATACAGCAAAGCTTATAAATAACAGAGCAACAACATGAAATTAAAATCTGTCACATACAGAAAACTGAAGCAAAGTCAAAATTAATTGTATTATTAATAATTTATATAATACATAATTTAGTCTAGTATCATTTAGTACCTTAAATGTTAAGTACACATGGTATAGCATAGAAGAGTAGGCGAGAAGGTTGAGGACACAGGTTCCAGCCCTGACTTATTTGATGTGTGACTTAGGGTAAGTCGCTGGACCAATTTGGGCCTCAGTTTTTTTCATCCATCCCATGAAGTGTTTGCGATAGGGGATCTCTATATCTTCCGGCTCTGAAATGCTGTGATTCAGGTTTTTGTTTTTCGTAAAAGTTTGATATTGTTTTATGCCACTTTATAAATCAGATGCTTCTACGTAGCTCAGTTTGGTTACAATTAGATGCTACTTCTTCTCTTTGCCAATTCATTGTAAGAGATGACATTCACAGAGCCTTGGATTGAAGGGCATGTGACAGTGATTCTTAAAGTGGGTATCTCATAACGCCACCTCCAAATCCTAAACGTTCATGCGCACGTGTTCTGTCCCATTTCCTGTTTCTACTTCCTTCAAGGAATTCTAAAGGCACGTCTCATCCACAAGAGTTAAGAGACTATGCAGACTCACCAAAAAATGAGCACAAACGTATTTAACTGTAACTTTCTGTTTAAAAAAAAAAAATCTTATGCCCAGAATTGAGAGAAGTGAAGTTTAAGAAGTCATGACCAGATTCATGGCTATGTAAAGCTTGACTTCTGCTTTAAAGGTTTAATGCTGAACTAATACCCATTTACTGTGTTGTGTGCTCGTATTCCTTTTGATTTATTGATGGAGAAAAATAGCACTTCAGTTTGACAACTCTGAAAATACTGTTTCTTGCACGAGTTCTGTGAACTTTATACCAGATGGTGTCAATATTGGGAGAAACGGATCTATGTTATAACTCCTCTCAGTGCTCTTACAGCTAAAATATCAGACCACAAATGACATGTAATGTTTTTGCCTTTTTTTTTTTTCCTAACTGGATGCGTGAAGAATTCTGCTAATTACCCTTCCAGAGTACCTCCTGTGCAACTCAAGTTACAAAATAAAATCTGTCAGGAAGTTCAAGTCCACGTAAGTCTTCAAATCCTTTGGTTCATGATTTCAAAGTGTGTGTGTGTGTGTGTGTGTGTGTGTGTGTGTGTATTGGGGGTGTCACAGAAATGGCGTGTAAATAATGCTTTACTTTTCCACACTGCATATGATGCTGTCTAAATCATGCATTTGTGCAACAAAAATACATTATATACACCAACATGAACACTTGGTTGTCTTTAAGTAGTAAATGATAGGGGGTGCTGTTACGTCAATTGTTACATTTTAAAATCTGTCCCAAGAAGTCCTGATTTCTTATTTTATAGACAACTTTCTAGGTTGAAGTTATAGGGCTTTATTTTTTTTCAAAACGCGGGTGCAGTGCTAATAAAACAAAATCCACACACATTTAATGACCACTTACTATGTGCCAGGCACTATGATCAGTAGTTTCACCTAATTTAAGTTCCACAACTCATTTTAAGAAAAAAATAAAAGAAGAAATTGTTAGGTTCAAAGAGGTTAAGCAGTTTTTCCTAGCATATTGCAAGGTCAAGATTCTAAAAGAATAATTGGGGGATATTTTAAAAAGCACACATAGGAAGACAATATAAGCAAAGAGTTTATGTGTTCATCAGGACATTGTTCATTTATTCAATTCATTTATTTAATGCCTACTATGTGCTTGGCGATATTCTAGACACTTGGCATTGATGGGATTCAGGGCAGGCAGGCCACCTCAGAATATGCCACTTTGGGGTGTGGATTATTTTGAGCTGAAGGTAATCAAGGCCCAGGAGACTCAAGGAGAGCTTTTTATCTCCCACTTAACTGCCTAAAAATATGTAGATAGGGAGCCTGCACCAGGAAGACAGCTATTGCAAAAGGTAACTTTTTTGTGTACGTTAGAATGGCTTTTGGGGCACCCGGGTGGCTCAGTTGGTGAAGTGTCAGACTTCGGCTCAGGTCATGATCTCGCAGTTGGTGAGTTCGAGCCCCGCCCTGGGCTCTTGTGCTGACGGCTCAGAGCCTGGAGCCTGCTTCAGATCCTGTGTCTCCCTCTCTCTCTGCTCTTCCCCCCACTCTCTCTCTTTCACTCTCAAAAATAAATAAACATTAAAAATAATTTAAAAAAATAAAAAGACTTTTCCCCACGGCAAGCAGACATTTTTTTCCCAAGCATTTGTTTCTCCCGTCTTACGAATTGTCTTTCTCTGCTTTGAAGTCCGAGCCCCTTACCCCCTTCTCCTTAGCTCAGAACTGCATATTAACCTCAACTGCCTGTCAGTGGGTCTCATATCTTTGAAGCACCCATGCATACAAAATTAAATTTGTTTATCCCTTGTCCATCTGGCTTCTGTCAATCTCATTATTAAAATAGCCAAAGAACCAAGAGGGGTAGAGAAGAAATTTCCCCTCCCCAACAGGATACACCATTAAATAAAGCAAAGACCCCTGCACGTTACATTCTTGTGCTTTCTATTGATTCTTAATTATTTCTCTTTTTAAAAAATATTTATTTATTTTGAGAGAGAGAGAGAGAGAAAGTGCAAGTGGGAGAGGGGCAGAGGGAGAGAGAGAGAGAGAGAGAGCATGAGACAGAATCCCAAGCAGGCTCCGTGCTGTCAGCGCAGAACCTCATACAGGGCTCGATCTCACCAACTGCTAGATCACGACCTGAGCCGAAACCAAGAGTTGGATGCCTTAGCGACGGAGCCACCCAGGCGCCCCTCATTCTCAATTGATTCTTAACTTGTGGTAAAGTAAATCGGTACAGTGTTTTAATACTTTCAAGATTTTACTCATCTTTTCTATAGGTAAAGGAATAAAAGTCATGCAAGCTACTTTTGGCAAATTGCCTCATTCCTTAAGCCTACGAACATATTTGTGATGATATATTCACTACTCTTCTCTATTGGAACTTCATTTTTTCCCACCAGCTGCTGGTATTGGGGTTCTGAAATAAGATCTGTTGTTACTGCACGACTTGTATTGCGAGAAAGATTCCTCAAATTTTAAAATCTTATTTGAACTTACTAAAATATTTTGGTCCAGATTAAAACCATCTGTATAGAGAGGCAGCTAAAAACAATGAAAGCCAAAGGAAGAGTTGGCAATATAGTGTTTCCACAGCTAATCTTATGACGCATGTATATATATATATGTATATTTGAAAAATTCTACAGACCACAAAACACCTGCTTCTCAGAGATAGCCAGAAATTATTCTAAATGGTCATTGCAATTAACTTGCCAAAAACTGAGAAATTACACTCATGAGACGAGGACCCAGCTCAGGCCAATATTTGTGGAAACTTACTCATCAGCGTCCCACATACCTTTTGGCCAGATGCTTTGTATGTGGCAATAGAGAAGCTGGGTTAGTGTAAGACTTTACAAAGTTCACTCCACTGAATCTGCTATTGTGGTATGCCCTGGGAAGTGTTACTGTCTAAGTCAGCATCTGTCAACCAAAGAGAAGTAGAGAGAAGAATAAAGAATCGTCTTGATGGAGAAATCCCTGTAGTCATTTCTCAGTACGAAAAGAGTAGAAAAGGAGAACGGGTAACAATTGTCTTCATGTATTAATTTATTCTCCTACGTCAAACGCTGTGGGAAATGCTTTATATGCTTTGTCTCCTTTAATCATTACCATGGCAACAGGGCAATCGCGGATTGAAAAAATAAATTGAGATGTTAAAATACCAAATGCAGATAGTAAGTGGTAGAGGTGGAGTCAAGTTCAGAATCGTTCACTCCAATGTCTACGTTCATTCACCCTGTACCACGAATCCTTAATGGTAGTTCTCCGACTTCTACAAGAAACTGCGAAATTCTCTACATTGAAGGCTGTACTGGTCGGTCTCTAGGCCTAGTAAGTGCACTCGCAGGGAAGGTGTTGAAACGGACCACTCGAAGACCATCCAACTTCCTGTTTTGATAGTTTGAGGGAACCGATCTGTCCAGTGTCATGTTGTTAACTGTTGTCAGTGCCAAGATAAGAAGCAAATTAATCTCTTTCCAGTCTTTTGATGCTGAGCCTTACGGAGGGCAAAGGGCCTCCAAGAGTCACAGATGATTAAAGTCTCACTACTGTACGCACAACTTTTAGTACCGATGCCTCATACCCTCCCTTTAAGAGAAAGACACGAAGGAAATGTCACAGGCTACAAAGTTAGAGGCAGTAGAATGCCTTCCTCAACACGTGGCTCTTCAAATATTCCACAAAGGAAGTCAGGCTAAAGGCGGGAAGAAAAAGGGAACAAAAGAAGGAGAGGAAGAAGAGAAGGAAAGAATAAAGGTGCGGAGGGAGGGAGGGAGAGAAGGACACACAAGGAAGAAAAGGAAAGAAAACTGTTGGTCTCAAATCTGTATTAATTCCTAGTCTGGAAGCCCCACATGGTTGTGTGATGCATACTGTTCCGGGGACCGAGTCTGGCAGAGATATGCTGGCGAGACGATTCCCAAACATAAGTTGTTTACGCAAAACTTTGTTAAATCTCACACTTGCTTTCTTGATCATTTGATTTACCCAAAACAATAGCAGGGGACCAAAGTGATTTTTAGATACAATTAACACTTCCGTGGCTAGAGCAAAAATGTAAAGAAGGCAATTTTTTTCTGTTGGGAAACATACCAGTTTCTGTATTCAAACAAGTAGTATGGAGAGAATCCCACCAACAAATTGTCCTAGATTATTGTTGTGATGCAGTTTGTGAATTTAGCACAGTTGACGCGATTGTAGGCAAAGCAAAACACTGCTAGCGGGATTTCCATTTTTTTTAGTGTTTATTTATTTTTTGGGGGGGACTGGGGGAAGGGCAGAGACAGGGGGACAAAGGATCCTAAGCGGGCTCTGTGCTGACCGCAGAAAGCCCCGATGTGGGGCTCGAACTTACAAACTCTGAGATCATGACTTGAGCTGAAGTCATGAGCACTTAACTACTGAACCACCCAGGCACCCCCCCCCCTCCACCGTCCCTCCTCTCCGCTGGGGAGATTTTAAAGAACAAGGGAAGGTAGCTTGTAGTTTTGGCTAAAGTGATTCGCAACATGACACTGCCTTTGATCTTGTTAAAACTGTTTCACTGTGCCAGTGACTTTGAAAGCAGAGACTCCTTTGAAGCAATGAAGTATTCAATTATAGTTGAAGAGTTTGCCAAATAAGGCCCTCTCCCTCTAGGTCACATAGTTAAGTACGCATAGAAAGTCTTTGGTCCGTTATATATAGTGCTGAATAACACTAAAATTTTTGAGTCAGGCAACTGACTTTTTGAGAACGTTTTGTCTCTAAACCTTTAGGATCAACATGTATGAGGTATGGGGATAAACGGACTTTGTAATTTTTTTTATTTTGCAGATTTTATTTTTCAATGTAGATACAAACAAAAGTTCAAAGTCACACTAGCCTAAGAACAACAACTAATCTACAGCAAAGGGAATTTATATTTATTATCAAGGAGTCCATTAGATGTGCCATCAATATGTGAAAAAAGTTATCACAAAACATGCTAGGGTAATATTAACAACATTCTGTATTGATTTTGTTTTTCTTTCTTTCTTTCTTTCTTTCTTTCTTTCTTTCTTTCTTATGTTTATTTATTGTTGAGAGACAGAGAAAGAGAGAGAGAGAGACAGAGCGCGAGCAGGGGAGGGGCAGAGAGAGAGGGAGACACAGAATCCGAAGCAGGCTCCAGGTTCTGAGCTGTCAGCACAGAGGGCGACGCGGGGCTCGAACTTTAGAACTGCGAGATCATGACCTGAGCTGAAGTTGGATGCGTAACTGAGCCACCCAGGTGTCCCTGTTACTCTTTAAGTTTTAGTTACCATGCAGTGCAATATTGGTTTCAGGAGTAGAAATCAGTGATTGATCACTTACATACAACACCCAGTGCTCATCACAACAAGTGCCCTTCTTAATACCCATCACCCATCTAGCCCTTTGACTTTGTTATTAAAGGAAGACAGAAGTATGTCGTGTTTGAATGAGGGTAGATTTTTGGGGATCCAAAGATGGAAAGTTAAGTCCAACTTTTTTACTTCTTAACTTCATCACTTTGGGCAACTCTTCAATCCTTCTCCGACTGTGTTTAATCTCGTGTATGGCCAAAAAGCTGATAAATGTGAAATTGCTCTGTAAAAACCTAAATAATTGGCAGATATTAAAATGGAGAGGTATGTTGATTTCATGGGAAAGTGCATTTTCTCAAATTAGTCAACTGGAATTATCTGACTATTTTAAAATTATGTTCAGAGCCACATGACTAACTCCCAAGCTGTTTTAGTTAACATGGATTACTTGCGTAACATACAATTCTAATGTGATGTGTTCGTAATGAAATAACTCACAATAAAAATTCATTGTATCTCGATTTTTAAAGTTTGTCTTCAAAGATTGGGAGGCAAATCAGTCAGCAATGGTTATAATATATGTGTCTAAATAGTGTCACCTGGAAAAAAAAAGGGCAAAGTTGAAAGTAGACTGTTTTTGCATCAGACTAGAATTGAAATTTGCAGTTTCCATGGTACTCAAACACTCTGAGAATTTACACGTGTGGAGAAAGAAAAGAAGTCACTCACTTAAGTTATGAACTGCAGTGTGGAAATAAATGGCTTGTCAGAGGAGAAATGATTTCTTGTAAATAGTTTTGTAGCAGCAGTTTCAGCATAAATACACTCTCCAGTCGGCTTTATTCTCCTTATAATTGGCTGGATTATAGTACCATCCTGAGCTAAAATTGATAGTGTTCGGCAATCTAGTCCAGAGAAAAGGGGTATCCGGACAATCTCGTTTTACCATAGAAGCACCTGCATTCAGAATTGAATGCCTTTTCTTAGGTTTTTAACGTGATGTTTATGTCTTTAGGTTTTATAGTGCCATGGAAACAATGTGCTATTAACACATCTTTATAAATATGATACATTTTTTTCCCCATCTTAATGTCCGTAGTGACATTCTGAGTAAGAATTCCATTAAGAAGCATCTATCTCTTCGTCACTTTTTAGGCAGACACCTAGTAGGCGCTCAGAAATAGCTTTGAACTTTTTGAGTTGGAGCGTTGAGGATAACGAGTTCTTAGAGGGTTTTGTTTTGTTTTTCGTTGTTGTGTGGTTTTAGTTAAATTAAGCTAGTTGGTTGGTAGTCATTGATGATGGGGTTTTGGAATGGTGGGAGTCCAGAGCTGATGGCCAGAAATGAATTCTTGAGATGTCTTTGGTGCAAAAAGGTGATTTTCTTGAAGCACGGGGACAGGACCGTGGGCAGAAATTGCTGCGCTGGGGTTGTGAAGAGTGGTTGGTTATATACTATGGAGTTGGGGGAGGGAAAGGCAAAAGGGAGGCCTCCAGAAGGATTTTCATATGCTAAAGAGGGCTCATAAGATACCTGAGGCCTTGCTGTTGTCAACCGGTTTCCCTTTAGCAAGGCACTAACATTTAGGGCGGTAGGGAGTCCCTGGAGAAATGTTACACTCTGCATTTGCCTCAAGTATTGGTCAATGGGCTGCGGTCATAACGAAATTTAATTTTACCTACTACTTCCTTCTTGTCTTTGTTCCCCACATCACTATGGAGTGGAGGGTGATGTTGGGGCTCCAGGAAGCTGAGTCTGTAAGTTTCTGGAGATTAGGTTGTTGATAGGATTGCCTTTTTCTTGTAATTTACTAAAACATTTATAAACTGATGGAGACTCGGGTCCTGCATGACTGTGAGCTCTATCAGTTAACCATTTGTTTTTCCCTTTCCTTTGTTCTTGGGCAGCCAGGAGTGCCTGAGGAATATCACACATATCCCACCTTGGGGGAGGGGGGTTGGGGGGGGGTGGTAGCTTGTGCTTTGCCCTCAGCTTGCCTTATGCCTTAAGCTCCGCATCAATTGACAGTTGGTCTTTGCTCTTTATCTACAACAGTATTTAAAATATTTTTTCCTTTTGTTTAGTTGTTTTTAATAAACTCTAGAAAAAACAGCTTGGACAAATCTTAAAATCATAGCTTTCTAAAAGACTGATCGGAATGCAAACTGGTACAGCCATTCTGGAAAACAGAATGGAGGTTCATCGAAGAATTAAAAGTGGAACTACCCTACGACCCAGCAATTGCAGTAGTAGGTATTTAGCCAAAGGATACAAAAATGCTGATTCGAAGGGGCGCATGCACCCCACTGTTTATAGCAGCCCTATCAGCAATAGCCAAATTATGGAAAGAGCCCAAGTGTCCATCAAATGATGAATGGATAAAGAAAGTGTGGTATATATATACAATGGAATACCACTTGGTGATCAAAGGGAACGAAATCTTGCCATTTGCAACAACGTGGATGGAACTAGAGGGTATTATGCTAAGTGAAATAAGTCAGGCAGAGAAAGACAAATATCATATTATTTCACACATGTGTAGAATTTGAGAAACTCGACAGATGAACGTAGGGGAAGGGAAGGAAAAATAAGATCAAAACAGAGAGGGAGGCAAACCGTGAGAGACTCGTAAATACAGAGAACAAACTGAGGGTGGCTGGCGGGGTGTTGGCTGGGGGGAAGGGCTAAAGGGTTGAGGGGCATTAAGGAGGGCGCTCGTTGGGATGAGCACTGGGTGTCATATGTCCGTGATGGATCACTAACTTCTACTCCAGGAACCAAAACTACACTGTATGTTAACTAACTTGGATTTAAATAAATAAATTAATTAAAAAATAACAAATAACAGGCTGATCAATGACCTTTCAACTTAACCCCATCTAATATTTTTATTTTGTAAAATTATATGCCCATTATATGTGACTGCTCGGTTACTACCTTTTTCTTGACTGGGTTGCCAAAAGCTACAGGTTTCTGTTTAACATGGTGAAGTAACGCAACGTGTTATAAACAGGAGGAAGCCCCCTGGAGAGTACATTTCTACAAATCAAACTTTATAAATCATATATATATATATATATATATATATATTTTTGCTCTTAACGCTTGCAATGAGTGTAAAAGAACCACCTCTGTGGGTTATTTTCATGTTTCAGCTCAAAGCAGGACCAGCAGGTGAGGAAAAAATGAGCATGTCCAGTCCATTGTAGAGTCTTTATGTTGACTCAAAGCCCATCAGCAAACCATTCCTGAAGTTTCTATTTCCGTGGGGCGCTTGCTATTCAGATAAAACGACAAGGATAAAACAAAGAGCCGGTGAATTGGGGAAGGTATGTTGTGTCCATCGAACTGGAGAGCCTGATGGAATGTGTTTTTATTGAGTAGGGCAGGTGGAATTACAGGCTTTCACATCCATTCATAATGATTTGGAGTAGCATGTCAGTCCTGTTTACTAAGGCATAATTCATGTTCCATTTCAAGGAGTAATTCAATGCTTCATTCTCTTAGCTATGCTGTTGTGAAAGAAACACAATATGAAGGAGTACAAAAGCCCCTGCCAGCGTAAACTGCTAGAATAAAATGAAGAGATGCATTCATGATGCTTATATTTTATGTTCAAGTCCGTAGACTCATGCTTCCTTTGCCAAGACATTCATTTGTGGCAGCAACCGTTGATGTTAATGAAGGAACTGGCAGTCCTGTAAAATCCGGTGAATCACGGGAGATGCAGTCTCGAGAAGGAAAACATTGGCTAGCAGCTTGATATTTCTTTTCCTCTATGAAAATGACAGGTACGACTTTTTTTTTCTTTTTTTTTTTAAATTTTTTTTTCAACGTTTATTTATTTTTGGGACAGAGAGAGACAGAGCATGAACGGGGGAGGGGCAGAGAGAGAGGGAGACACAGAATCGGAAACAGGCTCCAGGCTCTGAGCCATCAGCCCAGAGCCTGACGCGGGGCTCGAACTCACGGACCGCGAGATCGTGACCTGGCTGAAGTCGGACGCTTAACCGACTGCGCCACCCAGGCGCCCCGTCTTTTTTTTTTTTCAAAGTCATCATGTTCATTAAAAAGTTGCAGATGCAGGCTTTAAGACGACACCTAAAAGTGGTTGCCTTCTTTTTCACAATGACAGTGAAGGCGGCTCACTTTGTCTCTAACAAAAAAAAAAAAAAAAAACACCCGAGGAGGATAAAAGAAAAGACTTGATGCTCGGCGTCATCATTAACTTATTGAATAAGCTTCAACTGAGGGCCTTCTCTATGTCAGGCACCGTGCTAGGTGCTGGTGGCAGGGTGAGAAGCAAAATAGATAAGATCCTTTTTTTGGATGGAGGAGAACGTCTGTTGCGTGTCGCAGACCTTGGATGAACGATCACACACGTTCCATATTGCTGGAGGTTGGCATTGACGCTGAGAGAAAGGAGAGGGTGCCACCAGCGAGGTTAGTTTGGATTAGTCGATCAAATATGGCTTCTTTAAGAGGTAACAAGGGGTTGGGATCTGAAAGATTCACGCTGTGCCAATTTTGCATCGGGCAGAAGGTTACTGGCAGGAAACTGTATTTCAGTCTCAAGGCTAGCAGATCCAAAGCCACTTACAGTGCTAGAGTTGTGTGAGTGGAATGATGAACTGTATGATGAGTCGTATCAATAAGTCATAGCTTAAAGCAAAAAGAAAGAAAATGTATTATAAATGTTTCTAGAAGCACCTGGGTGGCTCAGTCAGTTGAGCGTCCGACTTCAGCTCAGGTCATGATCTCGCTGTCCGTGAGTTCGAGCCCCGCGTCGGGCTCTGTGCTGACAGCTCAGAGCTTGGAGCCTGTTTCGGATTCTGTGTCTCCCTCTCTCTCTGCCCCTCCCCTACTCACCCTCTCTCGTGCGCTGTCTCTCTCAAAAATAAATAAACATTAAAAAAATTTTTAAGTAAATAAATAAATATTTCTAAAAGAAAACTTGAGGACATGAAACTGTGCCACATGAACACTCACTTTATCGTGGAGCATTCTCAAGATCCCATAGAATGTCTCAGGTAGAATTCTAGTACTTAATAAATAAGACTTCCTTCTGTGGACACCTTTCATTTTGGGCAACACACATTTTAGAGCTGCCATCTAGTGACTACCACAATAACTACAAGAAAAAAGTCATTTATATTGGTGGGCACTGTGGTGGTTTTGATAGAATAAAACGCTCTTACCCCCACGTGCAACAGTCTATGTGGGTACATATCGAATTCTGGAGCCTGTTTCTTTATATTAAAGGTATATCGATGTGCACATGGCAAGGACACTGATGTAAAAAAGAATAAGATAAGTTACTATTAAAAGTAACAGATAATTCTCTTCAAATGTTATCTCATCCCAATTTTGATGGACCAGTTTTGCAGATTGCGAAAATTACCAAGGGGTTTCCCAGAAAGGAAACAAAAGCGGCTGCCTTTCCCAATGTGGCAAAAAAAAAAAAAAGGGAGGGGGTTCTAAATGGGGTAGGTTGAAGTAATTTTTATGACGTAGAAGAGAATAGAAAATAACATCATTTATTGCACGCAGTAAAATAAATACTTTTTGTGAAACACTTTGTGTGTGTGTGTGTGTGTGTTCTGAATTTCACACTATAGTGCACTTCAGTGCTGTCAATATTGGTCAAAAGTTTTTGAAACTTTAAAGCTTTTCATGATATTGGGTTAGTATGACAGGCAAAAACTCTAAGAATGATCCCAGTGACCCTCACCATTGCACAGTCCCCCTTCCAGTAAGTGTGACGGAGACATGTAAACATGAGATATTACTCCCATGAGCTTGTTGCTTCATATGGCAAAAAAGATTATCCAGGCAGAGCTAATCTCATCCCATTAGCCGTTTCAAAGTAGGAAACTTTCAGGGCGCCTGGGCGGCTCAGTGGGTTAAGCGTCTGACTCTCAATCTAGGCTCAGGTCACGATCTCCTGGTTTCGAAAGATCGAGCCCTACGATGGGCTCTGCGCTGACAGTGCGGAGCCGGCTTGGGATTCTCTGTCTCTCCCTCTCTCTGCCCCTTCCCCGCGCTTGTCCTTTCTCCCCGTCTCAAAAAATACAAACTTAAAAAAAAAAAAAAGATTTTAAAAGTAGGACGTTTTCTCTGGCTTGTAACTGGAGGAGGTGTCAGAGGGAATTGAAGCATTTTTAAAAAAGGATTCTAAATGCAGTTGTTGGCTTTGATGGTGGAGGCAGCCATGTGAGAAACAAAATGGGGGCTGCCTCTAGGAGCAGAAAGCAGTCCCCAGCTGACAGCCAGCCAGAAAACAGAGACGTCAGTCCTACAACCATAAAGAACTGGGTTCCAACAACAACCTAAAAGACCAGGAAGGCAGATTCTTCTCCAGAGCCTATACATAAGAGTTGGGCCCAACAGACTCACTGACATCAGCCTTTTGAGACCTTAAACAGAGAACCCAGGTGACGACCCTGGGCTTCTGACCTACAGAACTGTGGGCTGATAAATGGGTGTTGTTTTGAGCCACAGTTCTGGGTGATTTGTTACCCAGCAGGAGAAAACGAATACAGTCAATACAGTTAATGCGAGGTATATGAAGACTCCTGAATTACTCTAGTGGCAGAGATGTGAGCAGAGAAGGATCGAAGTGTGGGAGTAGGAATGACTGAAATATCAGGAAACTTAAAAAAGTGAAGGATGATGGCATGAACACCCCAGGACAGTGGCTTAGATGAGAACAGAGGCGAGGAGCCAACCTGCAGGATGTAGTGGAAAAGGCTTGTTCCCTTTGTGAGGGAAAACCATCTCTTCCCCGGGGCACCTGGGTGGCTCAGTTGGTTGAGCATCTGACTTTGGCTCAGGTCATGATCTCTTGGTTTGTGAGTTCGAGCCCCACATCAGGCTCTGTGCTGATAGCTCAGAGCCAGCTTCGAACCTTCTGTCCCCCTCTCTCTGTCTGCCCCTCCCCCACTGGCACGTGTGTGTGTGTGTGTGTGTGTGTGTGTGTGTGTGTGCGCGCGCTCTCTCTCTCAAAAATAAACGTTAAAAAAACCCAATTTCTTCCCTATCAGAGAAAATAGATTCAACCCATTTTAAATGTTTACATCCTAATTTACTGAATTTACTTTGTCTTGTATTCCTCGAGATAGAAATGGGAGAAGCAGGCTCAGGATCTCCTAAAGACATGTCCCGAAGGATAAAGAAGCTTGGGAACAAATTACAAGTTGCGCATTGCCACATCCATCTTAATAGAAAAGCTTTACTGGATTCGAACGAGGCTGAATAGGAATTGAATTAAATTTATGCCAAAAAAAAGCAGAAGACACTTTATTTGGATAGATGCAGACTAATAAGTCAAGTGACTGAGTCAGTACATTGCGAGATTTGGGGCACAAAAGAAAATGGAAAATCAGGTAAAACACTGATGGTTCCGCAGCAAGTAGATGGGAACTTGATCCCGTACAGCACACACTGAAATTCCTTGGAGATTTTGGGTAACAAATATAACCCACTTAAGGAAAGGTTTTCAGCAACTCAAACTCAGAGCTGTCAGACCGCGAAAAGAAAATGTCTGAATAGGCTGTAATTGTTATTGAAACAGTGAGGCAATTAAAATCTTAAATGTGACGAAAGGCAAAGAGACGATGGCTTCCCCGGAGAACGCCATAAAACTTTAAATATCTCTGTGCTCTAAACTGCTCAAGGAACTAGCAGATTATTAAGTTTTTAAATCCTTTCCCTGCAGTGAAACCTCACAGAGAACCCTTAATAAGCAACTACAGGCACAAGGCATTATTTTCTTCTCTTCAAGGTTTATAATGTAAGAGGGCAAATGCGCTTATAATACTCAAAGGAAATAGGACAAAGGCGAAGAAGTGTCATCAGCATTATATAGCTGCGTCAATAATCAACTCCTTTTCATCTTGTGTTGGAAATCTTTTAACAGAGTCCCAAATGATGAAACCAAAACCATTTCAACTGGAACTGAAGATCAATGAGGAAAAAAAAAAAATCAAAACCCGTTACCTGTGTACTTGCATTCAGTTTGCTCCTGTAACTTTTATTACTGTCCCTCTCCGTGGACTTGCTTGGCTGAAGAAAACGTGGTTTCCGGGGTTTCTAATATTATTTTCCGCACCCAAGTGGTACAACTAAGCGCTATGTTTAATTTCGTGATTTTCAGTAGCATGCTTAAGACTTCTAAGACTCCTTCCCCCCACCCTTCTTAAGAAAAACTTCCCTTTCTTCTGCCAACACTTACTGGCTTCTCAGTAAATCTGGAACATCATCTTAGTAGGTGCTACTGATTAGATACAGATTTTATTTCCAAGTAAAGGGGAAAAGTAAAAAGGTTAAGTGGATCGCCCAGAAATCACTGTAATGCAAGAGATCATGTTGTAGTTAGTAAATGGCACCAGTAAATGAAATTTCCTCTCAGCCTTTGAGAACAGGTACATTTTCAGTTTTTCCAGCGCTTAGGGTGTGGCCTTATTTAAAGCTGGGGAGGGGACTAGTGCCCATATAATCCTAATACTGTATAGCACATGATCCTTCATATGACTTTGAAGAACTGACTCATATATCCAAAGCATGCTACTTGAACAAAACTATTTCCTTAGTGACGCTCATTTGTTTCCTAGTGTGAATATGTGATTCCTGCTGCTGATGAAAAGAGGAAATTTTGCTAAATCAAATCTTGCGATATAATTAAATGGGAAGTATGACATTAAGCTTCAGTACAACTCATCATTTGTATTATTGTGGTGCATTTATATGGCACTTCATATTTGCAATGTTCAAAATAAATGACCTCATATTAACTCTCCCACTGAGTTTGGGGAGTCAGAGTGAGCACATAACTCTATTGTTCAATTAACCAAGTGAAAAGCTTGCAAAAATCTCATAGGAATTATTTGTTTACCATAGCTACTATTTGCATAGCACTGGTGGTTTGCAGCTAGTGTTTACTACTGAATGGGAAAAGATTTAAACTAATGTTTATAATTCTGCTATTAAAAAATTCATAGCTCTTCAAAATATTTCAGTGACCAAAGATCATGGCACCAGGAATTATAATAATCCTATATTTATAATCTTATAATGATAATTATAATATTATGTTTATATTATTATTTATTATATAATTAATAATATAATTAATCTATAATTATATATAAATATAATATAATTAATTATATAATATAAGTATGTTATGTTTATATATTATAATTAATAGGATTATATATTATAGGATTATATTATTATGTATTGTAATATAATTATAATAATGATAAATTACATAATTTATACTTATATTAAATATAATATAATTATATGTTTAAATATATATTAATAAATATATAATAATTATATAATTATATATATAACTAATATATATATAATTATATATATTTATATATATTAAAATAATATATATTTACTATATATAAATATAAATATAATTTATATATATAAATATATATTATATAATAAATAAATATATATTAAATATAATGTAATTATAAATTGTGTAATTTATAATTATATTAAAATATAATATCTTAAAATTTGTGTTTAATACCATGAACTCGTGGAGGTAAAGGGAAATAAACATGATGAGAATTGCAGGTGATTTTGAGGAAAAGCAGATATTCATCATTGGGAAAGTCAGGGAGCTTTCTTTCTGTTGCCTCTCGTCCCCACTCACACACAAACGAACATGTTTTATATTTTTTTAAGTTTTTATGTTTTTTTAAGTTTATTTATTTTGAGAGAGAGAGCATGAGCGGGAGAAGGGCAGAGAGGGAGGGAGGGAGACAGAATCCCAAGCAGGCCCTGCACTGTCAGCACAGAGCCCAATATGGGGCTCAAACTCATGAACCGTGAGATCGTGAGCTGGGTCAAAACCAAGAGTCAGACGCTTAACGGACTGAGCCACCCAGGTGCCCCAAAACGAACATATTTTAAAACTCCTGATCCTAAGCTCACCTCAGGAGCCTGAATCTGTACTCTCAAAACCCTCAGCCAGAGGCCTTAGGGTCTTAGGTAAAGGAAAATTTTGTCCCTGCGTTGAGTTTATGCATCATTTAATAGGTTTATTACAAATATTATTAAATTATGTTGCCTTATTAGTTGATGGTTTTCAGTTTGGCTTGCTGGTGATCTGTGTGTCATATGGGAAGGCACCATGATCTTTAAAATCTTATTTTGGTTCTACCTGAACATAACTGCAGTGATGGAGGGACAGTGAGGTCTACTGTTGGTACCAGGAATTTGAAGATTCCTGCAAGTTATTTAACAGTGATTTTCTCACTGAACCTTTGTGGTTGTGCACACAAGGTCACTTCCCATATCGGTTTTTATGGCTATCACATCAAGGAGAGTGAAAAGAAACAGGTTATGCTATGAACTTTGCTGATGATACGGGATAATATTTCAAAAACTTTCATCTAATTTCCTTAGATTTGGGAAGCCTCTCTCTGCATTTTTGATGAGTTTTACCTTTGTTGTGCTTAGTGTCTTAATCTTCTATTTCAGCCAACTTTCATTGCAAAGATGGGGTCACATAATCAAAGAGGATAGATGATGCTGGTTTTAAACACACCGTGGGGACGAATACAGAATAATCTGACTCATAGTAATAGTACTACCAGAATGTTCTTGAATATGAAGAATGCGATTTGCTATCACACAATTTTATAACCATCCCATCTCTTTTCCTTCGTATTAGACATGAATTTTTAATTAAAAATCATGATTATGACTTAGGAGAGAGAATCTGTCCGATCTCCTGCATTCTCACCAAATGTATGGGCAATCTTTTAAGAAGATACTGTGTTGATTCCTTATTTTTATCTATCGTATTGACGTAAAGAATTTGAAGTCCAAGTGTTAATAACAAATGAGTTTCGGAAGCTGCATTGTTCTTATTTGGAACTCGTGATGATTGCGTTAATACATATCACCTTGATAAGATTAAATTACCTGGTGTCATATTCAGTAATCTGAAGCCCAAGGGAAATATTTGAACGACATTCTTATTCGAATACGGAATTTAACAGACACATGTTTGGTAAAGAACACCGACATTGTACTAGAATGCCAATCTTAGGTAGACTTAAGAAACTAAGTTTGTTCTAATATTACTCAGATAAATAAAATAGTACTCTCAAAAGCAAACAGATAACAATGTCTAATACTTTCTGCTCATGCTTTCCAGGGGCACTTCTCAAAGGCTAATTTTCAGAGATCATAATGTTACTAGAGGAAATTTAGAAACTTAGAGAAGAAAACTGTTAGCATTCAACACGATGAAGGATTAACAGTGATCTTATCGTTCTACGAAGAATCATCTGACAAGTGCCTTGATTTGCCCAATATATAACATATGGATAATTCCTATTTTGCGCAAAACTAAAACGCTGGAAAAAAACTTCATAAAGCCATTTCCAACATTACAAATACCAATTCTTAAGATTGCAGGGAAGAATTAATATAACTTTGTACAGGAGACAAATTATTCACAAAAACATCCGTACAAACAAGCTCTCCACTATTGTGCCAAGCACATATGGCAGATTGCTGGGGACCAACATATAAACAAAGCACAGTTCTGGTCAAGAAGGGGATCACAATCTTGTACGAAAAATTCGTCACGAAGATCACAAGCCACTCCTGCCCTGAATTATTTTCTCCATGAATTAAGAGCTTTTTGAATGTGTTCAGAAAACACAGAGATCAGAAGAGTGGACGTTGAATATACTCAGGGAGAATAACCTGAGGGGAAGAAGTCAGTGGAAAGCTGCCAAGAAAATGTGCTGAGTTCAAAATATGTTATTTATCACGGCTAAGTGAATTAGAACGGGGCTGGGAAAGTAAGGAAATGAAATAATAGACAAGGCACCTGGTTCTCAAAATATTCCGTTTAAGGGGACAATTGTAGGAGACCACGCTGTTGGTTGAAACAACACAGGTCAAGAACAACCAGAGATTGTTCCTAAACTCCAATTGTGTCATCCATTGAGGCTTTGCAAATAATCTAAGGATTCGATATTCAGAGACAGCAAACTATTTCTTAGAAACCATCCAGTTAAAATGATGATTGTATGTTTGAATTTGTTCCTACAAAAGGTTAGTCCTTTGTAAAGAAAATTCTCTTAACAGCTTACAGTGAAACCTGCAGTCCAATTTATCAGACAACAGGTAATAATGAACATAAATCACAGATGTCTTTTGAATGCGTTACTCCCCAGGAAGCTGCTCACGGAAAAAAAAAAAAGTAATAAATGTGATTATTACTGAATATTAGTTTCATAAGCAGCACATAAAACTTTTTAAAAATAACTTTTATGTGAAGAAACACATGTTCTGCTCTGATAATGTTTATTTGTATGCTTATCGAAAAGCTTCCTATTACTTAATGCTGATATCAGAGCTAATATGATATGTATGTTTGAATTATTCTGCAAAGCAGACACATTTTTGTAGCTCAAATGAGATTCTGGTATCCTTGTTTAGGGAAAGTGTTAGGGGTCAACCACTATTTTATCAGAAGGAGAGCTCTTTAATTATATCCTGGAGGAAAATCTAATCTAGATCTAAAGTTGAAATATTGAGCATTTTATTAACATCAAATATGCTCCTGATTTCATCATAAAAGCATTATAGCATTGTTTCCATGATCAATTAGAAGACACCAGCACTTATACGTGAGACATTTTGGGGCATGTTTAGGATTTCATAAATATCGAGGTACTGCAAAAATATGAAAATATACATATATGTATATGTAAACATAGTTGGATAACTGAGAGAAATTTTGTTTATTCAGTGGACAGAATAAACACTCTAGCTATACAGAAGACATGTGTTATAAGAGGAAAAATTTGCCAAAGTAGCATGTACAATCCCAATAACTGTGATTTTATTTTCTGATGGAAAAATTTAGACACTCGGTAAACACTGCAAGAGAGATATGTTGGATTGTATTAAAAGTGACAGAGAAAGAAAACGACACTTGTGGAGAAAATGAATTCTTTCAAGAAGTAGCAAATTATTACATCTACAAGTTAATCATCTTGCTGACTACATTATTTCCAAACTGTGTATTTCTTATAAATCATCTTGAGTTGGCTATGATTTCTAAAGTGACTAATTTGAGAGATAGCCCAGAAGGAATGAAAAAGGGATCAAAATAAATTAAAAACGACTGGGCTAGACTAGGTTTATGGAAAGCAGACTAGATAAAGTAGTTAAGCACGCAAGATTGTGTTCAGTACGAAATAATGTCCCTCTGATTTCTCTGTATGTTTTTTGGTGGACATTTCTACCCTAAAACAGTGCAGTGAATATTTAGCTGTGCTGTGAAATGCACACACAAAATAACAATGTTCTTCTTTTCTAGCATTTTGCTTGGTCATACTAATATTTGCCTATTTTTTCGTGGGTAGAAAAAAATGACTAAGCTTCAGACATAAGACATTGGAAACTGTACAAAAGAATAATGTGTCCTCATTACGGTTCTTTTTCTCCTTGTTTTTATTTCTAATGGTAACACCTTCTACCTTTACTGCCAACCTCAAAAATTCATCTTAATAGCTCATGGTGGGGAAAAATGGCTACTTGATGACAATGAATAACTAAAGCGTTCCCAAATTTCAGTTTGCCAAATTATAACCAGGTATTTTTTTTAACGTTTTTATTTTATTTTTGAGAGACGGGGGCAGGGCAGAGAAAGAGAGGGAGACACAGATTCTGAAGCAGGCTCCAGGCTCTGAGCTGTCAGCACAGAGCCTGACTCGGGGCTTGAACCTACACTGTGACATTATAACCTGAGCCAAAGTCAGACACTTAACCGACTGAGCCACCCAGGCGCCCCATATTATGATTGAGTATTTTGATGAAGTTCCCCCAATTTCTTCCAGCGCCTGCACCCTGATTAAAGTCAGGCTGGCATTAACAAGAGACTTAACTTGGGGCTAGAATGAATGGAAATTCACTGGCCTTGCTGGCTTTTGTTTTTCTTGATCACCCACAGACACCCAAAACAGCGATTTTCTTCAAGAAGGGGGATGAGGCAAGCCCAACAGAGATGTTTCATATAATCCATGGAAGCTGTCTTGAATATGGGAGAGTTGCGCATCTCTGGATTAGGTAGTAATTTCTGTTCTTCTTGTAGCAATTATTTTGTGGGTATCCTTTGGGTGTAGTGATTGCCCTTCCTTTTCTAAATTTCCCCGACACTCCAGCTGAAATATTTAGGCTATGGGCTGGTAGTTTTCAAATGGGAGTTATTTTTGCCCCTCAGGAGACATTTGGTAATGTCTAGGATCATTTTCAATTCTCATAAGTGGAAGAATGTTGCCACTGGCATCTAGCGAATAAAGGCTACGAGTGCTGCAAAACAACCTGTGGTACACAAGACAGGCCACCTAGAACAAAGAATTATCTGGCCTAAAATGTCAATCGTGCTGAAGTTACAAAACTGTGGTCTAGCTATGCCTGGCCAGTGATTTAATCTTCCCTTTTCATTTATTTTTTTTTAATTATTTTTTTTTTTTATTTTGAGAGAGAGAGCACGTGCATGCCGCCCCCCACACACACACGAGTGGGGGAGGGGCTGAGAAAGTGGGAGAGAGAAAATCCCAAGCAGGCTCCATGCCATCAGCACAGAGCCTAAAGGGGGTCTCGATCTCATGAAATGCAAGACCATGACCTGATCTGAAATCAAGAGTCAGATGCTTAACCGACTGAGCCACCCAGGCACCCCAGAAGTCTACTAGTTTAATAATAGCTTTTGTTTTATTTGTATTTTGCTCTGTGTGATATGCTTACGTTTTACCCTCACAAAGAACTCTTTGACATTGATACTCTATTTGTTTTAAGATGAAGAAACTGAGGCTCAGAGAGGTTACAAGTCTTACCCGAGGCCACACAGCCAATAATTGACAGAGAAAGGAATCCAATTGAGGTCACAACGTGCATCAGGTTCTCACTGTCTCTGTTAAAGCATGCTTTTTTTCCCCTTATTTGGTATATATACCAAAGAATTTATATTCTTGTTTTTAATGTAAAAGTTGAGGGAACATTGTATTATTTATTATTTATTTATCTGTAAAAAAACAACGGGTTGCTACTTACGTAATCCTTGACAGCAAGAAATCATCTTTCCTACTTCTGAACTCCTTTTAGCCCGTTCACAGGGCTCCATTCACATGGTTCTTTAGGATTCTCCTTTGTGTTATGTTTATGTTCCAAAGTCCCAGTGCAGTGCTTTATACAGTGTAGGCACTCAAGAACTATTTATCGAGGGGCGCCTGAGTGACTCAGCTGGTTAAGTGCCTGACTCTTGGTTTCGGCTCAGGTCATGATCTCAAGGTTGGTGGGTTCGAGCCCCACGTCGGGCTCTGTGCTGATGGTGTGGAGACTGCTTGAGAATTCTGTCTCTCGCCCTCTCTCTCTGCCCCTCCCCTGTTCGATCTCTGTCTCTCTCTCAAAATAAATAAACTTAAAACAAATTAAAAAAAATATTTGCTGCATAAGTTTTCTGTAAGTCACTCGCTTTCAAAAAAGAAAAACAAAAACAGAACAAGCTGTATATTTTGCAATGGGAATGGGCTAACAATGGTTTGCTAATTGTTTTCAACTTGATCTTCTGTGCAGCATTTTCTGCTGATGATCTTTTGTCACAACACTTCTTATAATGCCAATATTATTTAGTCATTAGAAAGCTATTTTAAGGGGCGCCTGGGTGGCGCAGTCGGTTAAGCGTCCGACTTAAGCTCAGGTCACGATCTCGCGGTCCGGGAGTTCGAGCCCCGCGTTGGGCTCTGGGCTGATGGCTCAGAGCCTGGAGCCTGCTTCAGATTCTGTGTCTCCCTCTCTCTCTGCCCCTTCCCTGCTCATGCTCTGTCTCTCTCTGTCTCAAAAATAAACATTAAAAAAAAAAATTAAAAAAAAAGACCTTACGTTAAAATTTGAAATCTCTTTAACTCTATGTGATTAGGTGAAGCTGCTTACTTTCTGAAAAAAAAAAAAAAGCTAAGCGTGTTTATCCCCTGTGGAAATGTTCATAAGAACTGACATTTTCTATCTAGCTGACTATGGAACTCACTAATTGTTTTATAATTAGAGAGCAAATTACTTGAGGTCTTATAATGAAATGAGTAGGTAGACATAAGTACTTCTAAAATGTTCTACTTTCTTCTTGGCTAAAAAACCATAGTGTTCAGTAATGGTAGCTGATGAATATTAAAATGATAATCTTGAAATAAAATATGTAACCTGTAACTTACCAAAATTTTAGAGAGGAGCAAAATGTTTTTCTTTCTGGAATTATGTAATACTCAAAGTAAATACTTCTGAAGTATAAAAAACATGATCATTTATGATATTTAAAATTTTTTTTTAACATTTATTTATTATTGAGAGAGAGAGAGAGAGAGAGAGACAGAGCATGAGCAGGGGAGGGGCAGAGAGAGAGGGAGACACAGAATCCAAAGCAGTTCCAGGCTCTGAGCTGTCAGCACAGAGCCTGACGTGGGGCTGGAACCCATGAACCGCGAGATCATGACCTGAGCCGAAGTCGGACGCTCAACGGATCGAGCCACCCAGGCGCCCCCTTTTATGATATTTTTTAAAATGCATCTCCTCTTATGCATTAATAGACTTCACATTATTCCGTCTCAAGAGATGAAGGCTCACGTATAAGTGAAATTACATATAATGGATACCACAATCTAAATCTTCAGTGGATATTTATTCAACATACGGACTCATCCCAAAATTCCATAGGGCTATCCATTTAAATGAACTTGAAAGTAGCTAGTGCAATAGTCAAAGAATAGGAGGTGAACATATATAGTAAATGAAATGCAGCAGGGAAAAAAAAAAACCTGTTATACTATAAAAGCACTCATCAGGATTACATATGTCAAATCTGTTGGAGGTTATAAACTCTAACTCCAAATACGACTAATTAAAATCTTCAATTCCATCCTATGGATCTTTACATTTGGATCAAATTTCTGTCACTTTTCCTTTGTTCTATTTGATCTGGAAAAAATGCTTCTGGGCTTCCCACTGCTACTCACTCCCAGTCTATTCTGCTTGTAATGAAAAGTATCAATAACAACTGTAACTTTGCATTTTACAAATCTTCTTTCAAAGTGTATTAATAACAGTGGCAGTTGAGTGTCTAGACTGAATATCCTTAATTAGGCAAATACACTGGCTCTAAACTTACACAGCAGAGAGCACAATATATGTTATTGTGCAGTTGTAAAAGGAACTGTCCGGGCCCAGAATCTTTATAAAATCACAACAGAGCGTTTACTTGCAAGGGTATCAGTACAAACACGGACCGGGGCGCCTGGGTGGCTCAGTCCGTTAAGCGTCCGACTTCGGCTCAGGTCATGATCTCACCGCTCGTGAGTTCGAGCCCCGCGTCGGGCTCTGTGCTGACAGCTCAGAGCCCGGAGCCTGCTTCGGATTCTGTGTCTCCCTCTCCCTCTGCCCCTCCCCTGCTTGCACTCTGTCTCTTTCACTCTCTCTCAAAAATAAATAAGCATTAGAAAAAATTTTTAACGTGGACCAACATTGAGTTCATGGAAAACTTTTATCTGAGTGGTCATTTCAAATTCTTCAGCCAGGGTGACCACTGACCCGGTTTACCCAACTTGCTCCTGTTTTTAGCGCTGCACATCCTGTGTCTTGGGAAACCCTTTAGTCCGGGGGAAACTACTCAGTCTAGGGCAAATAGGGACAGATGGTTACCCTATGAAGACCCCTGCCCATGCCTTCTCTTGAATGTTGTGCTCAGTACGTTCCTTTTGGTTCTATTTGTTATCTCTAAAAGCAAACATCTATGTTATTGGGAACAATCATTGCCAGTCAATTCTTCCTCCAAGAGCAAATGTTACAGGGGAGCAATCGGGAAATGTATGTTGGTATTTTCTTTTGCTTTCTGCTGTACTAAAGTTGAGGCACGTGAGGCCAAACACCCGGCCAGATTACACTAAAAGGCAAAATCACAATCCAGTTATCTTAATTAATTCTTCTGTTTTAAAATTAGAATTGTTCACTTCTTTAACACTTCCTGGTTAACCTAAACGTCCCAAACTCCTGAAGAACCTTTTCACCCGAGAGATTCTAAACACTTTAACTTCCCTTTTATAATCATTCCCATGAGCTAATTAGAGACGCTTGGGAAGTGAAAGAAGAGATTCTTTCTTTTTTATTTTTTTAATATGAAATTTATTGTCCAATTGGTTTCCATACGACACCCAGTGCTCATCCCAACAGGTGCCCTCCTCAATAAGGAAGAGATTCTTTAAATGACGGCACAAACTCCTACTACCCCATATAGTCCGTAATTAGTGTATACCCACAGTCTTCCAGTTTCTTCTGTCCAGCTAATTGCTAACTAACAAATTTGTCCACGCACCTGAAGCTCCAGGGATCTCTACCGTCAGCGGGAAAAGGGATCAGAAAGCAAACCATCAGGCTCACAGCCCTGGTTTCTTTTCCAAGCTGACATTCTGGGATCCTGGACCATTACTTCTGCAGAATATTGGAGTCAGCTTGCTCCCATCCAATCCTCCTATTGTCGAATGGCCAAAACTCCGATTTGCTCCTGACCATCAATGCCTCGAATTCTTTAACTCCACCTGCTTTTTCCAGTTTGAAGACATTTGTACAGATTGGGACTACAGATGCCTTTGGTCCTTAGGGTTCAACTTTGATTTCTTGGTTCTCAAACACTTAAAAAGCTCTTGACCTCTGGCACTGTATGGGAAATAAAGTTCTGATTTGCCACTTCTGTCCAAGGCTTTCTCTTCCAGCTTCCTACTTGTCTAACTAGACCATATCACTGCTTGTGGAATCAGCACTGGAATCCCAAATTTCGTAATTTCTGGTTCACACATAAAAGGGGCAAATACTGAAAAATTGAAAGTCACTTCTCCCGAAGGATTTATTTTGCGTGAAAATAAAGATAATGATTTAGGAGAAATTTAATATTTCTCTTTTTGGGAAGGTTTAGAGTGTTCCCTGAAAAGGAAAATAAAGCCTCAACATGACTGTGTTGATGCACTTTCTCTCCTAAGGTTTCAAGAATTCTAAGCTAGCAGTGATT
The DNA here is from genome assembly GCF_022079265.1 of Lynx rufus. Classification (NCBI taxonomy): domain Eukaryota; kingdom Metazoa; phylum Chordata; class Mammalia; order Carnivora; family Felidae; genus Lynx; species Lynx rufus. The sequence goes on along the minus strand of NW_025814833.1, from coordinate 10,415,098 downwards.
ATATCACAAGATATATTAATGTTATTTTTCTTCTCACCAGCAGTAGCCATCTGAGAGAAACATATTTTGTGTTTAATTGTACCAATATATTTGGAAATAATTTGTTTTTGAACGTGAAAAATACAAAATATAATTGATCAAGTGAATCCAAACCGTATCTCTGGCGATCACTGTAGATATTTTACATTAAATTCCTTAGGACACGACCTGAGATATAGCAGGAATTCAGTAAATATCTGTTTGATGAAGAAAGTATAGTATAGTTGAGATTTTTGTCAAGAATCTATACAGAATTAAGAAGGCATGTAAGAGAGAGAAAAGTATAAAAGAGAAAGACATTTCAAATAATTGTCTAAAAACTTGCCTTTCCAAAGACAGAGAGATGACAAAAAAGCAAAGGGTTATATGATAAGCAGTAAGCTTTGGCTTTATACAGAAATCCGTTCTAGATCTCATTTCTCGTGAGTTCGCGACAAAGCAAAATAAACTCCATTTCAATGTTGAGGAGGTTGTATCACCACCATTGTTTTGTCATTTCTAACGTGTAGTATCAGGCATTGGCTAGTGTGATTTCTATGCTACCACAGTCCTATACATAAGACAAAGAGCATATGCTCATTTCTACCTCTCACACACTTGTTTGCCATTGATTTTCACAACTTAGTATGTCACTACTAAGGAAAAATTTCCAAGGGAACCAAGGAGAGAATTGTTCTAATATTTCTTTTAAAGAACGTTCCTTTCTTTCTCACTGTGTGACTTTGCTCTACAAAGTACTTGATCATTTTTTTCTGTTAGCTTCGATGTCCTCTTCCAGGATATGGAGTGAGTAATAGTGTCCATCTCATAGAGTTGTTAGAGAATTGGGAACGAGAGGAATTAAGACTACTATTGTTACTAATATGACTGTGAAGATAAGATAAAAATAGTGATTCCCATTGAAGGGGATCCCACTGAATACCTGTTGAACTGGCCAACACCTGTCCATAAATAGGATGCAGTGTAGTGTCAATGGGGGGGTCCCAGTCTAGGGTGTAAGCCATACGTTTTTCACAACACAATACACTTATTAAATCATTCTCAACATTTTTTCTACTATTATGTTAAGCATTAATGTTTTCATTACAGAGAATGAACAAGTAAAACATGGCATGCTTATTGTTTTTAATCTGTATTGACTGAGTTCTATTTTTATCACGTTCATCTCAAGCTTACCTTGAAATAATATACAAGAGAGCACGCTTGTTCTATTATCCCAGAATCAATGATTGACTATTTAGTTGCTAATTTACTCGGTATGGAGTAAAGGAATCTTTATGGTTCGTCCGTGGTTATTTGTGAGTTATTTCTTCTAATGTAGCCTTTTAGTTAAAGTTCTTTCATTGTGTCCTATTTTTTATTGAGTTTTTTTTGGGGGGGGGGGTTACATCCGAAGAAAATAATACAGAAAAGAAGAAAACCATCTTGAAGGTATTTAAGCAGATGGAAAACAGTCACAATCAAAATTGTGTAGTGTTAATTTTAGTTTCATTTCAGTATATTCAGGAGGGGAGAAGAAAACAAGGAAAGGAAAGCTATCCTGTATTGAATACCAGGCTCTCTGCTAGGATCTTTCACTTGTTAAGATATTTAATCCTTGCTCCCAACTTGTACAGGAGGAAATGGCTGGGTTGCTAATTGGCAGTTCGTAACCGTATCTTCACCTGTGTCTCACCAAAGTCAAGTATCATGATCGTATTTAGTGCTCTGAGGAAAAAGAAGCTGCCTTTCTGGGGCAACACATGCTAGGATGTGTTGACCAAAATAATTCCTCACCCAGGAAACAGACTTTTCAAAACAGTGATAGACACCACAGATGCTTTAGTTGGAAATTACGCGGAAAGTTGCAACGTCGCTGTTCCCATTATTTGAATAAAAAAAAAAAAAGAAAAGAAAATGAAGGGTGTCTCCAGAGCTGTCAAATTGATACCTTTTATAAATACTGAACTTTTTTTTTTTTAAATGAGAGATGAGTTATCTTATAATTGACAGGAAACGTTCCCAGAAATAACTGCAAACTTCGTTTTACTGAAAAAAATTACTGTGTTACAAACCAAACTTAATCTGGCTTTTTTGTAGTTCTATTCAAATTATTAAGTTACTGACTAATATCAAAAGTTCATGGTCTAATGCCTTGTATTTTTTTAAATGTTTATTTTTGCGAGAGAGAGAGAGAGAGAGAGAGAGAGAGAGAGAAAGCAGGGGAGGAGCAGAAATAGGTGAGGACAGAGGATTTGAAGTCGGCTCTGCACTGACAGCAGAGAGCCTGAGGTGGGGCTTGAACTCATGAGATCGTGACCTGAGCCGAAGTCGGATGCTTAATGGACTGAACCACCCAGGCGACCCTAATGTCTTGTATTTGTCATACATCTAGCGTATTGGTATATTACAAAGCCTATGCTTGTGCCCATTTGAGGGAAATGATGCTGTCTTTGCAGTCACGCAGATATGGCCTTTGGGAACCCCACAGCCGTGTAAATGTTTCCAGTTTTTTTTTTCCTTTATCCGTAAGGCCTGGCCAGACAAATTGTATTAACAAATTCCATTGAGCTTGATCTATCAAACAAAAAGCCGATTTATTTACTAATTTAAAGTGAAAAACAGGGAACCCCTGGCTGGCTCAGTCAGTAGAGCATGCGAGTCTTGATCTCAGGGTTGTGAGCTGGAGTCCCACGTTGGGTGTAGAGATTAGTCAAAAAAGAAAATCTTAAATTCCTAGTAGTGCAATTGCTGGATCATAGGTGGTTACCCAAAGGTTACAAAAATGCTAATTTGAAGGGGCACAGGCACCCCAATGTTTGTAGCAGCATTATCAACAATAGCCAAATTATGGAAAGAGCCCAAATGTCCACCACCTGATGAATGGATTAAGAAGATGTGGTATATAGATATAACGGAATACTACTCGGCAATCAAAAAGAATGCAATCTTGCCATTTGCAACAACGTGGGTGGAACTAGAGTGTATTATGCTAAGCAAAATAAGTCAGAGAAAGATATCATATGATTTCACTCATATGGAATTTGAGAAATTTGAGATGAAAATAGGGGAAGGGAGGGAAAAAGAAGATAAAAACAGAGAAGGAGGCAAGCCATAAGAGACTCTTAAATACAGAGGACAAACTGAGGGTTGCTGGAGGTGGGTGTGGGTCAGTGGTGGGGGGGGGACTGTTCAATGGGTGACAGGCATTAAGGAGGGCACTTTTTCAGGATAAGCACTGGGTGTCACATGTAAGAGATGAATCACTGGGTTCTAGTCCTGAAGCCAAGACTATACTGTACGTGAACTAACTTGACTATACCTAAAATTTAAAAATGTGACTTCCGGCACCTGTAAAAAAAAATAATAATAATAAAACAATCCTAAAAAATATAAAAATAAATAATGTAAGAAGATGCACTCCTGTCTCCTTATTTCAAAGACCTGAGTTCAGGTCGTTCTGGAAACCAAACTGATGTAGCATTAACTGAAACGTAACCAGAATGGCATGGTGTTATCCTCAAAGTGAACTTTCTCTCCAGATTAAGTAGACCCTTCCTCGATCACTCTCAGACCCTGGAGGATAAATCTGTATGCCAAGGTACTACTGGGTAATGTGAAACATTTGCCACTGAAAATCTTTCTCTTTAAAAACTAAGGTAGGTTTTCAGAATACTGTTTTTCATCTGTAGTTTTGACTTGACCTCTTCTGATACATACCAAGTTACTACTCTACATGACATTTCCCAAAAGCAAGTTTTAGACCCTTACTGGAAGAAAATATAACTGGTGTAAATGAGAGGAATAATCTTCTTAACCCGCCAAATCTCTTCAGAACCTTCCTCAGCGTAATAACGTCAATGCTATGAATTCCACTATGGCTGCAATTTTCAAAATATGTCGGTCACTGACTTTACATTAAAATTTTACTTATACTAAGGAAAGCTTCAGCTATATAAGATGTATCAAATATTGAAATAATTAAAATTTTTTCTCGTTCTTTTTTTTTAAATGTTTATTTTGAGAAAGAGAGAGAGAGAGACAGAGCACGAGCGGGAAGGGCCAGAGAGAAAGAGGGAGACACAGAATCTGAAGCAGGCTCCAGGCTCTGAGCTGTCAGCACAGAGCCCGACGTGGGGCTCAAACCCACAAACTGCGAGATCATGACCTGAGCCGAGGTCAAACATTGAACCAACTGAGCCTCCCAGGTGCCCCTCACTCTTCTTTCAGAAAGAAAACAAAATGAAAATCATGAGGATTTTTAATTTCACTCCTTTTGTTCTGATCTGAAACATTACGCTATAAAAGTACTATTATTTGTATTTAAGGTAAAGGTATAAATGATAAAATTGCACAATGTATATTTACTTATTTTACAGTTATGTTCTTTGGTATGTGTCATAATTCTGTGTTTATTATCTTTAGTTTCAAAATTAATAGTAATGAAAAAATGTAAATATACTTGATGGAAGTAATAGGAGTTAAATGAAATATTTTAAACTGTGAATACTTTCTTTTTTTAAAAAAAAATTTTTAACGTTTTATTTTTGAGACAGGGAGAGACAGAGCATGAACGGGGGAGGGGCAGAGAGAGAGGGAGACACAGAATCGGAAACAAGCTCCAGGCTCTGAGCTGTCAGCACAGAGCGCGACGCGGGGCTCGAACTCACGGACCGCGAGATCGTGACCTGAGCCGAAGTCGGACGCTTAACCTACTGAGCCACCCAGGCGCCCCTGTGAATACTTTCTTAAAAATTATATTGTAAAATAATTCACAAGACGTTAATTAGAAATAACAACCTCGCCCCTCCCCCTTTAGACCTAGGGCCCTCGCAGAAATAAGTCTCTAAAACATTCTCATTGGAACTTTAGCCTCAACGGAAGATGGATATCCTGGCAATAAATCATCACGAGCGGCCCCTGGAAATACCTTTTCGGAGGAAGAGGACCAACTTAGTACTTTCTGATGGAGAAAAACTAGTTCCAAAATTCGTTTGCGCTCGGTAGCTCAAAGTGCCTACGTTCCTTATTTCTCATTCTATTTACTCACGGGGAAGAGCTCTGTGGAATGTGGAACCCATGGAGAATTATTTCTGGAACATGCTGTGAAGTACAGTAGCTAAAAATCCTTCCTTCTGCTAAAGGCTTCTCATACCCTAATATAGCCAAACGTTTGCGATAACAAAATTACTTTCATGAAAGATGTGTTTTAATCATGTCTGAGGATAAGAAAATATTTTGATTAAGTGGCGAATGCTCGCGGAGAAGGGCAGTCCTGGGAGTTACCAGAATGACCTTAATCTATATGGCTGGTTTTGTAAGAGTTGTTTTGTAGCCAATGCCTTTTATTGAAGGCTTGATACTGTTGAACTTTTTGGCTTGCATAGGAACATTTTGAATTGGAAAAAAAGAGGGCCCAGACAGAAAGACTTCATCAGATCCTGCTTTCTGCTTGTAGAATCAATAAAAATTTTAATTTATTTTTTCAAGTGTATTCATTTATTTAAAGAGAAAGAGAAAACTTGAGCAGGGGAGGGGGAGAGGGCAGAGAGAGAGAGAGAGAGAGAGAGAGAGAATCCTAAGCTGGCTCCATGCTGCCAGCGTAAAGCCCGACCCGGGGCTCAGACTCTCGAACCCTGAGATCATGACCTGAGCCAAAATCAAGAGTCAGCCGCTTACCTCAGGCGCTCCTCGAAACTATTGATAAAAATTTAAATGCAAATCAATCTTATAGCTGTTGTTAACTGGTTCACTAATACATTATTAATGATACAAATTAATGGTATTTATAGTATAAATGGTATCATTAGTAAAACAATAATTTTAAGAACAATGTGAATATAGCCTTTAGAAAAAAATACCCGTCAAATTTTAAGTTACCGAAATGTTTTGATTGCACTACACAAATTCCGTTCTTCTCCTTCTAGTTTTCGTTTCCAGTGTCTCAAACTACATCTCATTGTTAGTTGAAAGATTTTAGTTTTGGGTTGTTTTTTTTTTTTTTTTCAACCGGTGAAGCACTCCAGTCTTGATATTGGGATCAGGAGTTCAAGCCCCATGCTGGGCGCAGAGCTTTTTTTTTGGTTTTTTGTTTTTGTTTTTTTAAAGAATAAAAGGTCTGATTTCATTAAGTTCAAAATAACATATCAACTTCAAAAAAAAGAAGTAGAGGTTTTTGATTTAAAAGAGCTATTTTACATTAAACTTTGTAAAGTTTGTAAATAACAAATTTATTTATATCATGATTATTTTTAAGAAGGTATCTTGTTTTAGTCTTTTTCTTATGAAGATGTATCTTTAAAGTACCCTAGTGAGGAGAAATACAATCTTCCCACTAACATTCCCTTTTTGTAAATTTGATACTTTATGAAAAATCTGCAATACTTGATATGCGAAAAATGCGTTTGTACTTAGTGTATATTAGTACTTAAAAAATAGTCACATGAAAGCAAAAATTCTCTGTTTTTCTCTAGAAGCGTATCTTCTCCTTCAAAGAAATCACCAAGAGGACTTGTACTATGAACTAAAAGTAACAGTTTTAAGTAATAAAAGTAAATTTTTACAAATTTCAAGACCGTGAAATAAGAGGTGATTTTGCTATTACACCCCTTGGCTTCAGAGAAAAACATGAAAGAACATTCCAAAGTATACTTTTTCTTTATAAAGCATATTTAATTTTAGTATACTAAAGGCCTCTTTTTAAATAAGTATAACCTTTGGACTCTTGTCCAACTACATTTAACGCTTGGCCAAAAGTTCCTAGAGCAAGATCTTTACTTAAGACCAGTGAACAATGTCATCTGACTACATTCTGCGGTCTTCGGTAAGCAGACCATTTTACAAAATGAGACGCACAGTCATGATACAAAGTATCTTGGAATACTTCAGTGAAATTCTAGGGTAAAACTATGCAAAAATACTAAATTGGTGAATAGTTGCTAATAACCAATTACCTTATTTAGTCTGCTGATGCACACTATCCTAATTTTTAATTTTTTTTTTTTTTTTTTTTTTTAAAGACAGAATGAGAGCAGGGTAGAGGGGCAGAGGGAGAGAGACAGAATCCCAAGCAGGTTCCATGCCTGGGACCATGTGCGGAGCCAGGCGTGGGGCTTGATCCTAAGACCCCAGGATCATGACCCAAGCTGAAATCAAGAGTTGGATGCTAAACCTACTAAGCCACCCAGGTGCCCCTGATATATACTATCTTTTTTTAAAAAAAATTTTTTTTGATGTGTATTTATTTTTGAAGGAGAAAGACAGAGCATGAGGGGGGAGGGGCAGAGAGAGAGAGGGAGACAGAATCCGAAGCAGGCTCCAAGCTCTGAGCTGTCAGCACAGAGCCCGATGCGGGCCTCAAACCCGTAAACCACAAGATCATGACCTGAGCCGAAGTCGCAGGCTTAACCGACTGAGCCACCCAGGCGCCCTGAGATATATACTATCATGAAGGGTTCTTGTATAAAGCTGCTTGCTTGTGTCCTAAAAATATAATTTACATTAATTCAATATATTCATTGCTGTCATGGGGCAGGGAGGAATGCACCTTAGCAATTGGATCGATTTGTAAAGAGAATATTGTTATCTCAAAACATAACCCTCATAACAACTTTTTTAGTGTAAGAAAATGTAAAATCCTCAGAAGTCAACCATTCTGAATATAGTGATTCTTTTTTTTTTTAATGTTGATTTATTTTTGAGACAGAGAGAGACAGAGCATGAACGGGGCAGGGTCAGAGAGAGAGGGAGACACAGAATCTGAAGCAGGCTCCAGGCCCTGAGCGGTCAGCACAGAGCCCGACGCGGGGCTCGAACTCACAGACTGTGAGATCATGACCTGAGCAGAAGTTGGTCGCTTAACCGACTGAGCCACCCAGGCGCCCCATATAGTGATTCTTTTACTAGGTCACCATTGTCTCAGATTCTTAAGGCTTATTCTTCGTGGCCAGTGTACAAGTTTGATAGATGATAATTTCCCCTCGCCCCACCCACCCATGCATTCAATATTTCAAACTCCGGGTTATATTTACTAGGAGTAAGAGATTTAAAGGTGCAAATATGCCATGCAGGGACATTTTGTGAATGAAACTGTCTGTTTTGTATGGCTAAATGATATCCTAACATAGATGAACAGCCCTCAGTATAAAATCCTCTCTAGCCTCTATCTGTTTGTCATCATTTGAATTTCAACAAGACAATCACAGAGAGAGAACTTTTATCTGTTGGTATTTGACAACCACTGATGGATTACAGATAGTTACCAACTCAACCCCTGTTTCAAACGCTGAAGGGTTTCAAAGCGTTACCGAGAGTGACAGGAAGTTGGGACATCTGTGTCGAGCTTGGTCTGTTTCTCTTATGACCATAATTACAACCTTATACGATGATTTACATCAGCAAGATAAGGAGTCAGTTCTGCTCCCAGGTGGTCTGTTTTCCAATTTGGCAGACGGAGGAGTTTGTATTTATATTTAAATAGTGTTAAATTAATGGAAGCCTTTGAACAAGGAAAGGGCAAATGGCTCCTTTTCAAATTGTTCTTTGCAGTTGACTGCTCCAACTTGTGTTCTTTTTTTTTTTTAAACTTTATTAAGCTTCCTACTTTTATTTTAAACAAAAAAGAAGTCATGCTCACGTAAGGGTTAGTTTTCTCATGTCTGGATCAAAAGCTTATCGTTATTCTCTTTTTTATGTTTCCAGTTTTTCTTTAAATTCTAGTTAGTTAACTTGTAGTGCAATATTAGTTTCAGGAGTAGAATTTAGTGACTCATTACTTATATTTAACACCCAGTGCTCTGTTCCACTTCTTAAAAAAAAAAGAAGAAGAAGAAGAAGAAGCTTGAAGAGAAGTCTATTATAACTAGGTATATAAATAGGCTTCATCCTATTATGAGGTATTTTATAAGGTTTCAGAGCCTTGAGGAAAACGTAGTGGGAGGGTGTGAAGAAACCAAGAGGGAGGGAGAGAGACAGACAGATCTTATCTCCAAGTGAATTGTAGATTTCTAGTTTTTTGGTTTTGTTTTGTTTTTTTTTTTCCTGGGCAGGCAAAAAAGAAAAGGTTTATTTCAATGAAGATGTCAGCAGCAGAAAGCTAATGAAATATTCTTTCAAGAGAATGAAAAATAAATCTTACTTGTAAGGCACACTCATTTCTCTGAACTTTAAAATTCTAAAAAGAGCAGCATATTAAACAATATAAAAGGCACATTTACATACGGAACCGTCATCTAGAAATTTCAATATAAATGTGTTACCACCCACTAATTATAGATACTAAGTAGTCCAGTTTTATAAAAGATTCAGGTTCTACTTAAAATAGTCCTGCTGACTTTAAAAATGCATCTACAAGGTTATTGAGCGAAAAATGGCAAATTTCAATCTACACTAGTTCAACCTCAATTGCAGAGTGTTAAAGGTATTCATTTATCTTTCTTTCATTAATGCTTTTGACATACGTGTCTTCCTGGTTCTACATCTTCATTTCTTGTTCTATTGGCGCCTGGGTGGCTCAGTCGGTTAAGCGTCTGACTTTTTTGATTTCGGCTCTGGTCATGATCTCATGGTTCATGAGTTTGAGCCCCACATCAGACTCTGCACGGGCAGTGCGGAGTCTGCTTGGAATTCTCTTTCCTTTTGTCTCTGCCCCTACCCCGCTCATGCTCGCACTCTCTCTCAAAATAAATAAATAAACTTAAAGCAATTCTGTAATGCTAATGTTCTTTCAGATTGCCAAGGATCTGGCAGCCTTACACGTAGCAAAATATGGTAAATGTAACAACAGCACATGAAATATGGAATGGGAAAAATAGGGAAATAATCAAGCTCATGCCTACAGAAAGGACTCAATTTGTATTTGTTCACATAATCATTTCGCTAAGAGGGTAATGACGCGTTCCCAATGTGTGGTTTAGCAGATGCGTTTACCCAACATTTTATTTTTCTGCCTTTTTCAATTTTTAATTATTTTTTCTTTAGAAAACTCATGTGGAAGTCTAAGAAGATATCTCTGGGTGGGTGAAATTAAGCCCTTCTAATTGTCAGATTACTTAGGCAGCAAGAACATTCGATTAGCTCTGCTCGTAGCTCCTTCTAAGTAGTTACATAATACAAATGAAACATCTTAAGGCTAACATTTTCAAAGTGATGTGTGGGTAGCTGAGAAATGAAATCTGGGTAGGAGAGAGGAAAATTCCCTTATCTTTTGAAATGTTGTCACCGAGACTGAAATGTACAATGTTCCTAAAACCTGTGGTACTTCCCGGCTTACAAAGCACTTTCACATCAATCATCTCCTTTGAACCTCTGAAGATGAGATCACTAGAGTTTGGTACAGGAGCAAAGTAAATGCCATTTTCTCCCTTGTTCTCATCCTCGCTACCCAATCAACAGCAACATTTTGTGCTTTTGTCTATTCCCTTTTTTTTTTTTTACCAGTTTGAGTTGGGCACATGGAAGTAAGAATACAGGTGGGAATGGAGACAGGACTTGAAGAGGGTTAGCTTGATCCTTTATTATTTGTTTTTAATGTTTATTTAGTTTTGAGACAGAGAGAGAGAGAGAGAGAGAGAGAGAGAGAGAGAGAGAGAGAGAGAGAGACGGAATCCGCAGCAAGCTCCAGGCTCTGAGCTGTCAGAGCCTGACACGGGGCTCAAACCCATGAACCGTGAGATCGTGACCTGAGCTGAAGTCCGCTGCTCAACTGACTGAGCCACCCAGGTGCCCCGGGTTATCTTGATCCTTTAAATTCAAGTCTGCTTTACATCAACACGACTCATGATATATTTCTTGAGTACGTCTTGAGTATTTCTTGAGTATGTCTGTGGGTGTACGTGTGCACCCAAATATACAGTCTTCAAATATCTTCACACGCACATAGTGTCTGGTCAACCTCTCATATTTACTACGTGTTTAGGAGAAGAATTCCATGCATAATCTATTCTATTCACAGGGTCTATTTACCTCGATTTATGCTGGGGTCCCAAGATAATTCAAAGTATAGAAAGGACAGGACAGTGGCCAGAGTTTCTGATTCGGTCTCTCTCTCTCAAAAATAAATAAACATTAAAAAAGAGTTTTAAAGAAAATGCTAAGAAAATCTTAAGGAAGAAAAAATACATTTACAATGCTAGACGGTTTTTTATAATAAAAAAAAAATCCACGAATAAGGGGATGCAGTTCAAGGGGCAGTTCAAGCCCACACTCTTCAAGGGTCCTCGAAATAGTTCTGAATCTGTTTGCTCCTTTCCAGACAGGAACCTCATCAACATATCAAGACCCTTGATCCAATCCCTGTCAACATGACCCCCAGAGCTTGCTTCTTATATGAGACATGGTCATGTTATCCATCCGTTCAAGGAATCTGGACTGACCACAGACTAACTCCAAAGTCTTTAGCCCCTCACAAAATTCCCACAGCTTATTTTTCACGTGCCCCTTCAACACGGGCCCTGCAAACACATACCAAATGCACACACATCCAACACGACTCACGATATATTTCTTGAGTACGTCAGGCACTTGCATGATTCTGTGACTTTATTTCCACAGAGAGGGAAACAAATACAGTGGCTCAGGCTTTGAATTAAAGAAGTTCACCGACTTCAGCCAGGTCACGATCTCGCGGTCCGTGAGTTCGAGCCCCGCGTCGGGCTCTGGGCTGATGGCTCGGAGCCTGGAGCCTGTTTCCGATTCTGTGTCTCCCTCTCTCTCTGCCCCTCCCCCGTTCATGCTCTGTCTCTCTCTGTCCCAAAAATAAAATAAACGTTGAAAAAAAAAAATTAAAAGAAGTTCAAACGCTGAACTGGAGGAGGATTTCAAGTAAGCAAATCTCCCCACACTCACCCACTCAGGGCACCTGTTATCTGACTAGCTTGTAGCTCAAAGGCAGATAACACCAGAGCAGGCTCCTGATGGTTTTTTAAGGATTAAACAAACAAAAATGCTTCGTGTGGAGCATATTCATTCTGATCTTAAAATAGAAAAGCAAGCAAGCAAGCAAACAGACAAAAAAAAAAAAAAAAGAAAGAGAGAAAAACAGTACTGTAGGGCAGTAATAGATTATTAAGTCCCCCCCCCTTTTTTCTTTTTTTTTGAAAAGTGATTGTCCACATTCCTATTTAAAAACTCTCATGAGGGGCACCTGAGTGGCTCGGTCAGTTAAGTGTCAGCTTCGGCTCAGGTCATGATCACGTGGTTCGTGGGTTCGAGCCCTGTGTCCGGCTCTGTGCTGACAGCTCAGAGCCCGGAGCCTGCTTTGGATTCTGTGTCTCCCTCTCTGTCTCTGCCCCTCCCCCACTCGCACTCTGTCTCTCTCTCTCAAAAGCAAATAAACATTAAAAAAATTAAAAACTCTTGCGAGTCGTTCTTTCAGCAGTTAATACTTATGAAAGAAAAAAATCCATATTGCAATTCAAAAGCTGTCATTCCAGCCGATTACAATGAATTCTTTCTTTCGAAATGCTTTCTTAACAACGAATTTTCCAGTGTGTAGAAAAATGGAAACATTCTGCAGCCTAAATGATTTTTTTTTAATTTTCTTCTCCAAAAGTGGATCTTTTCTTATCTCAGGAAACTGAAATGGATCGCGTTCTATTTTCAGCATGGAATAATGACTATGGACAATCGAAGGTGATTCTATCAGAAGATTAAGGAGTATTCTGAATTTTGGAGAGGGAGCTTTTGGCTTTGTCATTTCGCTATATTAGTCAGTTTCATTGATGTGTTTTCCTCCCTATATGTGTTAGGCACCTGTAGACAAAACTTATGATTGCAGTCATGTGATTCTCAGGGTTGATACTTACCTACTCAATATGAGATATGGTTATCAAACACCCTTAAAAACTTTACACATCTGTCAACAATTTATTGTTAATCTATTGGTAACTGCTATTTGGATTTTTCTTCAGGGAAATGATCAAGATGTAAGGCTTAAACTATTTCTGTGTCGGGCACCTTAAGAAGCTACAACACATTTTATGTGATGAGTCATAATTTCACTGTAGGACAGCAAGCCCCAGGGATAGTGTAAATGCCAAAGGTCCCTAATTTGGAGCTGTCAAGGAGAGAACGTAAAATAACCTTTCAACAAGCATGTGTTAGACTAAGTGCAACACGCAAGGAAAAAAATTAGACTGTGTCATTCCACGGGTTCCTTTCAACTCTTGAACCTATGGATACAGATTCTTCCATTGGCATGAATGACAGAGTAGGTCTTGGAATAAAAGTGGAACAGAAGATTCATGCATTCGAGAAGGCTGTACAATTGTGTAAGGATGCACAAGCGTTTACGTTAGAAAACAAAAAGTATTCAACCGTCTATTGCCACGCTGCTCCAAAGAACCCAAGTCAGGTTGTGTTGGGGTTATTTTGTCTGATATGAATCGCAAGGAATATGTTTGTGCCAACAGCACATGCATGCAGCCTTAACCGGGCTAACCACAGATGTATTAAATGATGCAGAACATTTGCTGCTGAGTATGCAAGCTTTTCTCAGAATTATGTCACTAGATTAGAATACATCTATGTGGATAATGTTAATGTAATATTTACAAAGCCTCTGCTTTGCTTGTTTTGTAGACACGATATAGAATCAAAAGGCAGCAACAGGCAGAGTGCCTCCTATATTTAGCTCCAATCAGACTAACTACACGTCCCTATTCCTTTGAAGTTGAGATAAATGTGATTTTGCATTCAGGGTCCACTGTGAACAGAGTATGAAATTGTGAAATAGGATCTAAAGTCCATCACCTTCTTAGGTCATACTAATACATACAGTATCATGAAGACTGGCAGACAGCACAGTTTAAAGTCAGGAACCATGGGGGCACCTGGGGGGCTCAGTCGGTTGGGCGGCCGATTCTCGATTTCGGCTTGGATCATTATCCCAGGGTCATGGGATTGAGCCCTCCGTGCTGAGTGTGGAGCCTGCTTAGGATTTTCTCTCTCTCTCTCTCTCTCTCTCTCTCTCTCTCCCCCTTGCCCTCTACTCCCTTGCTTGCTCCTCCCTCTAAAATAATAATAATAAAAAAAAGTCACAAAACATGGGTTCTAGAACCACCATTGCTTTTAATACACATTTGACTTTAGGCAAGATACTCCCTCATAACTTAAGTACCCGTCTATTGGTGAGCTGAGCATAATAACTGTCTTATATACTTGAAATAATTATTGAGAGGCTTAAATGAAATAATAGATGTTATTATTGTTTTATTTTTTTTTAACGTTTCTTTATTTTTGAGACAGAGAGAGACAGAGCATGAACGGGGGAGGGTCAGAGAGAGAGGGAGACACAGAATCGGAAACAGGCTCCAGGCTCCGAGCCGCCAGCACAGAGCCCGACGCGGGGCTCGAACCCACGGACCTCGAGATCACGACCTGAGCCGAAGTCGGACGCTTAACCGACTGAGCCACCCAGGCGGCCCTGTTTTAAAGTTAAGGCACCATGCAACATAAAGTATTTCTTACTGTGCTGTACACTTTGACTTGAGGGCATTGATCAGCCTTTATTACATATCTCAAATATATTATTTCAAATTTTTAGATTTATGACTTGGGAAAATACTGGCAAATACAACGAGGAAGCTCTCTGAAGTGGGGAAGCAGATAAGGAAAAGAGATGCCAGAGCACACATTTCTCCTTTTCTCCCTGCTTACTGCAGATTTAGGAAAAAAAGAAATTCTTGAGAACGTCTCCCTCTTTAATTTCATCGTTTTCTTTAAATGTCTCACTCTTTTAAAGTCATTACTATGCGTTCGGTCCTTTCCCGAAAAAAAGTTTGTTGTTTAACATGAGAAACGGTAGCCCTTGGAGTGCTTCAAATTCTAAATGTTGCCATAGAAACACAGCTTCAGACACTGGATAGAATGAACCATATGTCACTCATTTTCTTCCCTGTGATGATTTTCTTAGTATGAGTATATTGGAAAGCTAGACTATGAAATAGGTGGAAAGATATATTATAAAGCTCTTTGCTTGGGCTGTGATTGCAGGGGCTCTACACCTTTGTTCCTGCATTAAAAGGCGCCCCTGAACTACTCTGAGGCACTGTCTTTGGAAAAACACAATTGTTGGGAGCATAGCTATTTCCTCTACCGTTCGTAACAAGCTGAGAGGTCAAAGACTCACCAAACTTAAGCCTTTAAGCAAACAGGGGCAAATGTGCTTTCATAACAAATGCCCAATGAGGAGTGTCTTTCTTCTTTCCTGAATATATTTGCATTAGCTCCATTGAGGGTGGAAATTCTAAGAAAGGGCGGTGACCAAGAGGCCTTGTTGAATTTATCCGAAGGAAAACTTGAATCCTAACAAACTTAGATTTCTCGATCTTATTTTCAAATTCTTGGTGTGTTTAGCTTAATATCGTCCCATGCGTAATTTCTCAATCCACACCTTTTCCATCAAAACCATTGAAAACAGTCATAGGAACATAAAAGGGCAAGACACAGATGGTGTTTAAAATTAAAAAAGAATTCAATAATTTGGCGAAATCATTAACTTCTTAATGCTTTTGTTTTCTGGGAATTGATTATTCAATATAAGGTTCACCCCAAACTGAAGTTAATTTCTAATTCATTCAGGTTACTAAAGTAAGATTCAGTGAGTTATTACTTTAGGCCCAAGTAAAGTACTTTGGCCACCTTAAGAGTTAATAGAGTTTTCAAGTTTGTGGACCTGACCTTTGGGAAACAGGTTTTGCCCTGAGAAAATCTGGCTCGCTAATTGAAGAAGCATAGAATTTTTAAGTCTAGTTATACATGGGAAACACTTTCACTTAATCCTGCTGATTTTAAGGATGCAATCAGATAAGCCTCCAGACCCATATATTAGTTTTATTTAATGGTGAAAAATTAAAGCAGGAAAGATTCACCAAACAATGTAGCCAAGAACAGCAAAATTGTGACCTACCCCAATGATCTCAATTTCTGCCTATTAACTTTATATATATGGGGTATTATGGTTGGTCTGTTTTCCAAACTCATATTTGAAAATCCACAAAATAAGTGTGCATGCCTTCATCTGAAGTCTTGGTTGTCTCTATGCATTTTTACATGTTGTGAATATTCTTTTTGTTTTTTTTAATATCTTATTTCATTTTTTTAATGTTTATTTTTGAGAGAGAGAGAGAGACACAGACAGAGACAGAGCATGAGCAGAGAGAGAGGGAGACACAGAATCCCAAGCAGGCTCCGCACCTCGAACCCACGAACTGCGAGATCATGACCTGAGCTGAAGTCGGACGCTCAACCAACAGAGCCACCCGGACGCCCCTATGTTGTGAATATTCTTAATGTAAACGTTAGCTGTTTCCGTTTTACATTACATAGGTCATTGAACTATCTCATTTAACTATCCTATCAAGCTGTTATCCCCATTTGACAGGTGAAGAATATCCCATTTTACAGGAAAGATAAGTTAGTTGCCCAAGGTCATACAGTTAGCATATTCCTTTGAAAAATTATTTTGCATGAGTGAATGCTTACGTATGAATTTAGTTAATCCAGGATGTAAAATGGCACTAAAATTTTCATGTTATTTTATTCAAGTGGTGTGAAATATTATTTTAAGCCACATTTCAGATACACTTGAATTTTGTAGGCCAAGTCAGTCTACTTTGCCAAAGTAACACTTTTATAAAGGTAAAAGTTCCCTCGGGTGCCTGGGTGGCTCAGCCGGTTAAGCCTCTGATTTAGGCTCAGGTCATGAACTCGTGGTTCCAGCCTCGCAGCTCAGAGCCTGGAGCCTGCTTGGGATTCTGGGTCCCCCTCTTTCTCTCCGTTCCTTCCCCACTCATGCTCGCTGTCTCTCTCTCTCTCTCTCTCTCTCTCTCTGTCTCTCCAAAATAAACATTAAACAAATTAAAAAAAAAAAAAAAGGTAAATGTTCTTGATGTGTTTTATTTTCCTTTCCTGTTTCTTGTTTGCCTATATCTAACAGAATCCTGACATTTTAGGTACGTATTTATGTAATTCATTAGGGAGCTTTTTCATTGTTGTAATTTACAAAGGAGAAGATAGATGTTTCGGTAATCTCATCATTCAGCAGATTCAACTCATTCTGGAGTAAGTTGCAAGTGAATGCAGCTATGGATATTTTTAAAGGAGACATTGTAATTATATCTGATTATTTTGTTTTCACTTTTCAGTGAACTGCCAGCCCGTTACTGTAGTTCACGCCAACGTCTTAAAAATATGGTCCACATCAACAATGTCAATGACTACAGTATAAGTCTAATAATCAAAGAAATACTTTGAAAGCTTTATGGTAGTTTAGAAGATTTACACATTTAGGAATATCACATATGTTTGAAGCCATCGTGGATCAACTTAACAATTGAGACAAACACCATGTTTTTATGCAGTGTAAATCATGGTGGAAATGTAAAAATAACTGAATTAAAAGTTGAAGCAAATGTCAAATCCAAAGCAGTCTAAATGCTGCAAACCCAAATCTTCTGAATTTTCAGGCTATTGATTAAAAAGTGCAAGTCACAAGTAACATAGAAAAATGTTCATTTTAGTATTTCTCTTTTTATTAAAATTTTTTAAAATCTTTATTTATTTTTGAGAAAGAGAGAGAGAGAGAGAGCAAGCAGGGGAGGAACAGAGAGAGAGGGAGACACAGAGTCCGAGGCAAGCTCCAGGCTCTGAGCTGTTAGCACATAATCTGATGTGGGGCTAGAACTCACGAACCGCCAGTTCATGACCTGAGCTGAAGTCGGATGTTTAACTGACTGAGCCACCCAGGCGCCCCCATTTTAGTATTTCTTGTTGAGATTAATAATAACTATACAATTTAGAGATCAGGCATCTGGGATCTGAAAACAAAGTATGTAACTATATTTACATGTAATTGCTTTTGTCATTTTAGTTAGACCTTCGATTTTCATAAATTTATGGAGGGGGGAGTACCTGGGTGGTTCAGTCAGTTAAGTGTGTAGGACTTTGGCTCAGGACGTGATCTCAACGTTAATGCATTTGAGTCCCGCATTGGACTCTGCTGTCCTCACGGAGCCCGCTTCTGATGCTCTGTCCCCCTCTCTCTCAGCCCCTCCCCCGCCCATGCTCTCTCTCAAAAATAAATACACATTAAAAAAATTATCCGAAATTGCTGAGATTCATTTGTCAAGAGTCATTCGTAGGTTTTAGTAACGTACATTCGTAAGTTTTAGTAACGTAAGCATTCCAGGATAGGTTCCTTCTGTGTATACCAGGGGGCATACATGAAAATTTAAATGTTAATGTCAGTTTGATTTCCCCTGCGGTATGTTAAGAGCTCTACAGAAACCGTTCTGCAAAGTGAAAAGATATTAGGTACCTCCTAATTAAAATCATTGACCAAAATTGTTGTTTCGCAAGATCAAATAAATGACATATGTCTGATGACGAGGCCAGTCCACGGTTCAAATGGCACGCCACCATGCATATTTATAACATCGAGATTAGATGATTCACTGAATATATCCAGTAACCTTAAATAGGAATGAATTTGAAGTCCATTCTTTATTCAGCCCCGTTCTCTAGTTAAAGTCACACATTAATTATAAAAACAGACTACTCTCATGAAAGAGAAGAGTATTTTGCTCCTGAATATATTTCATTCAGGCCAATTGCCTAAGAGCAAACACATGGCCTACACGTAATAACCATCTGTTGCTTTGCTTGCGGGGGGTGGGGGGGGTATTTAATCATGAATCTGCCACAAATTAATATATTAATGAGAAATTTAGTATATTGCATAAGTTTCAGTTTGGGTCAATCCAGAGTCATTCTCTGTGAGTGTTTCCTCACTTTTTCAATGGGGATATTAACAAAGCTTATCATATAGGTTTCTCGTAGGAGACAGGGAAAAGTGTAGGTTATACTCTTAGAATAATGTTGAGCACGTAGGGAAGTGTTCAATGAATGTGAGCTGTTATCAGGGCAAAACACTCCTGTCGTATTACGCAGCGGTGTTCTTTCAATTCAGGGCTTAAAAGATAGGAATGCGTGTATTCATCAAAAAGTTGTTAGTGTATCTTTTTTGGTACTATTCAAAAGTAAGTTCCTTTTTTTGTTTGTTTGTTTGTTTTTAACGTTTACTTATTTTTGAGGCAGAGAGAGACAGAGTGTGAGCGGGAAAGGGGCAGAGAGAGAGAGGGAGACCCAGAATCTGATGCAGGTTCCAGGCTCGGAGCTGTCCGCGCAGAGCCCGACGCGGGGCTCGAACTCACGAACCGCGAGATCATGACCTGAGCCGAAGTCGGACACTTAACCGACTGAGCCACCCAGGCGGCCCTCGAAAGTAAGTTCTACCTACATGTTTCTCTAAAGCACTGTTCGGCAGGGCTCCCAGTACATAGGAAAGAAATGAAGGCCACGTGGAAAAATTCTGTAGCTGAGAGGTTCAACTGATTTACAGTTTTTAGGTTAGAATAGTCTAGAAACACCATTACTATTATGCCAGAGTCACATTTTATTTTATTTTTTTTCTCTCCAGAGAAGACTTGAAAGAGGAAAAACCTAACTTTTTTGGCAAATATTGAATGGGAAGAGTTGAAACTGGTGTTCTTGATGGTAGCAGGTGTAATTCATTCAATGGCCTGATTCATACCTGCTTACCTGTGATGATTAGGAAGCTCAATTCAATGATTCACCACTCATCTGATGGTCAAAATTCTAGTTACTACACAAAGAGGGCTTTAGTAATGGTTTGGGTACTATTACGTAAATCACCAGGGAATTAGGCCTTCCGCAGTTTTTCTATGCCAATAAAAGAGCTCTAATGTACCAACCTACTCATCAAATTAAAGTAAAACTTCGTATGCTAAGAAAACTCTAATTTATTACCAGCAAATTATTCATGTGTGAATACATTTCTTGGCTTAATTTGTACGAGTAATAACCGCCCTATGATTGCTATCATTTTTATCGCATCCTACCTATTAAAATGTACTTCGTAAAGGAGACTGTTGACAGGAAGTGGAGTGAAAAAGGAAAATGAGTCCTATTCTCCTTTACGTATCAAAATTGACACAAATATAGAAAATATATCATAGTGTTTTGTCACACATGTATCTTTACTTTTGACATCTGTAAGTCATTTGAAAGAAAATGTCTGTTCATGGTACATCAGCCATACCACGACCCTTCAAAAATCACTTCTTTTAAAAATGGCCTGAGGGACGCCTGGGTGGCGCAGTCGGTTAGGCGTCCGACTTCAGCCAGGTCACGATCTCTCGGTCCGTGAGTTCGAGCCCCGTGTCAGGCTCTGGGCTGATGGCTCAGAGCCTGGAGCCTGTTTCCAATTCTGTGTCTCCCTCTCTCTCTGCCCCTCCCCCGTTCATGCTCTGTCTCTCTCTGTCCCAAAAATAAATAAACGTTGAAAAAATTTTTAAAAAATAAAAATCTAACAGGGGGCGCCTGGGTGGCTCAGTCGGTTGAGTGTCTGACTTCGGCCCAGGTCATGATCTCACAGCTCATGAGTTTGAGCCCCGTGTCAGGCTCTGTGCTGACAGCTCGGAGCCTGGAGCCTGCTTCAGATGCTGTGTCTCCCTCTTTCTCTGCCCCTCCCCCGTTCATGCTCTGTCTCTCTCTGTCCCAAAAAATAAATAAACGTTGAAAAAAAAAAAATGGGCTGACCTGTACCATATATACGGATATCATGTTTTAATTGAAGTAGAAGTTAATTTTTGGTCGAACGTACGTAACGTTAATTGAAGTAGCTAAATGATTCCAAGGAAATATTGTGGCTACATAATTTCTCTTCCATTTTATTTTATAGCCTCCATGCAGAAGGGTTATATAAGAGGGTTATGTAATATTTATGAAATACTATAGGCCAAGAAAATCATTCTTGGTATCCATTGTATGATTATATTACTTTTTTGGTGGTTATAATATACGAAAATTGAAATGGCACAGGAGGATGACACAGATTTATAGTATTTGCAAGAAGAAAATACAGTAACACCTTGGTTTGCAAGCATAATTCATTCCAGAAACATGCCTGTAGTCCAAAGCACTTGTATATCAAAGCGAATTTCAGGAACCACTGGCTCAGTTGTGATCATGTGACATTTGACATCACATACGACTGGTATTACAGGTTTCACTGTAGACGGAATGGAATTTACTTATTGGGGCATATACTGTAAAACCTATTTAAAAAAAAATTAACATTTATTTAATTTTGAGAGAGAGAGAGAGAGAGCCGGAGCAGGGGAGGGGCAGAGAGAGAGGGAGACGCAGAAGCCGAAGCAGGCTCCACGCTCTGAGCTCTCAGCAGAGCCGGATGTGGGGCTCAAACCCACGAACCACGAGATCATGACCTGAGCCGAGGTCGGCCGTTTAACCAACTGAGCCACCCAGGTGCCCCTGTAAAACCTATTTTTACTCCCCACTATGTCTTTTCAGGTTCTGCACCCACCTATCCTAAATTTAAATCTATCCATAAATATGCATCATTTAAATAATTATAGAAGTTTGGTCCTTTAAAGGATGGCTTTCCTCACAGCATGTCTGAGAGCTAAATAAAAATTTTAAAGCAAAAACGTGTGGGTGAGGTGTAAAAGTAGATTGGTGTACACGTCATTGTGAATTAGGACTAGTCATTAATTGCAGGTATTCTTTTTTTTATTAATTTTTTTTAACGTTTATTTATTTTTGAGACAGAGAGAGACAAAGGATGAATGGGGGAGGGGCAGAGAGAGGGAGACACAGAATCCGAAACGGGCTCCAGGCTCGGAGCTGTCAGCACAGGGCCCGACGCGGGGCTCGAACTCATGGACCACGAGATTGTGACCTGAGCTGCAGTTGGACGCTTAACCGACTGAGCCACCCAGGTGCCCCATTTGCAGGTATTCTTAAGACGTGTTCAAAGTACCTATGAATCTATTGTATAAAGCTCTTGCTGAAAGAATTTATTTTAATCTGAAAGGAGCACAGATCAGGCATTTAGGCGAGGAGGATAAACCCATTAAGAGTCTTTCACCGTAGAAACATAAGGCAGTATCTTCTACAAAGGAAGAAATGCTGAGAAGGAAAAATCATAGGACTTGTCATTGAGAGTCTCTTATATCAAAAACCTTCCGTTACTTACTGTGCTTAGTGAATCTAAGCTATATTCACATTCTGGATATATTTGTACATTGCTCTTCAATATCATTGAAATAGGAGTTTCGGTATGTCCTCTATCTCCCAAGGCATGGGCCGATATAGGTAATAATTTTTACCATGCTTAAAGGAAAGTAATTTTTGCCATACTTAAGAAGACAGTGAGTAAATAAAATTTTGCTAAAATTGTTTTCACGTAAGCATCAAAATGTGTGTGGATTTCTAGAAACATTTAAATAGCCAATAACCATGTCATTGTCAGTAAAGGTCATGTGTCTGGCTCACGATTGGGACACACACTGACTTCTTCTACAGCTGCCTTGGGTTTGCAATACACATTTGGCAGATTGCACACAGTGCCATCTGTGGGCACAACACTGGGGAAAACTAATCGGGTCCAATTTAGTTCCTTGGCTTCCTAGAGATGAAGGTTGCATGTGATTTCAATATCTTCTAGTCCCACAGCTCCATTTCCACCCTCAAGAGACTCGACATATAATAAATAACAACATTCTCACAAGCTTTCCAAAGCTTAACAAATTTAGCTCCTTTCTTCGTTTAGTTTAGACTCCTCAAAGTACAAGTCAATGTAAATTTTCTTTCTTTTTTTTTAAAGTTTATTTATGTATTTGGGGGTGGGGAGTGGCATAGAGAGAGAGAGACAGAAAGAGGGAGAGAGAGAGAATCCTAAGCAGGCCCCGCATTGTCAGCGCAGAGCCTGATGCAGGGCTGGATCTCATGAAGCGTGAGATCGTCACCTGAGCTGAGATTAAGAGTGAGTGGCACGTTTAACTGAGCCACCCAGGAGAGAGAGAATTACACACAGAGAGCTGAATTACAGCCATGTGTAAAGAATTAAATATCATTGTTGTTCTCTAGGGCTTTCTTTGGTTGAAAAGCAACTTATTCTCTAAATGATCGTTTTATTTTCAGATTAACCCATCATCTAGTATTCAGATTGGTTGATTATAGGTTTGAATACCTTAAGCCTCCTCGAATGTGACATTATGTTTTCCCTTGTTTGGTAGAGCCCAGAGGTCACTTAGAATTCAAGAAACAAACAAGCGATGAAGAGCTCAAGGATTTAATGAATTATAAAAATTTAAAACCAGTAAATTCTTTTCATAATTCTATAGTGATAGCAAGTCATCGTTCAAGTACGTAGCGAAGGGCTCGCTATAACCCACTTGGGTAACAGATACCACTGTGTACTGTAGAATGCTTCAAGTCATTGCTCAAGGTCAAAGTAATAGCCTGCTTCATCTCACTTGTCTGTGAGAGTCCTAAGAAGTCTTGCGTGACGCAAAACAAATTGTTTTCAAGGGAAAAAAGCGGGAGCTGCAGGTTCGCAATATTATTGTTTCTGAAGGAATTTAGAGTACTTCCCCAGCCCCATAGCTTTCTTTTACTTTTTACTTAATTGTCTCCAATATAGGTCTACTCTAAATTACTCAAGTTTGCCTTAAAAAGAGTTAAGTGATTCTGATAATCTATTAACTATAGTTACTAAGGAATATTTTAAGTTAAAAAAAAAGGAAATATTCAGGAAAAGTATGGGGAGATTAATTTAGTTATAGCACATTTACTGAAATACGAAGCATGCTTTACAATAAAGCTTTATCATAAATAACTTAGCCACTGCATTTTAGTAGCCAATACAATATCACTACTTATTAAAGTTAAGATGTTTTCAAATTCTTTTCAAAACATCTTTTCATTTAACTGTACAACGGATTACACTCAAAAGAAAATAATGCTTCGTTATGTGTATGCGTCTGATGTAAATGACCTTAAAAAACGAGTCCATTGGTTTCTTTTCATTTCAGTAAGCTCTACGCCCAACATAGGGCTTGACCTCATGACCCTAAGATCAAGAGTCAGCCAGCCAGGCACCCCACAAAGGTCATATCTTGACTCTTTTAAATGTTATTACAATCCTAACATGTACTTTTGGCTTATAAGTGAAGTTCTTTACTCATCATATATTATATGACACCTTGGCAACAACAATATGATAAAATTAAATAATGATAAAAAGAAATAAGATTATTGTCTTTCTTTTTGAAAAATTTCTTTTGAAGTTTATTTTTAAGAGAAAGAGCATGAGTGGGGAAGGGGCAGAGAGAGAGGGAGTCACAGAATTTGAAGCAGCTCCAGGCTCTGAGCTGTCAGCACAGAGCCCGAGGCGGGGCTCGAACTCACAGACCACGAGATCATGACCTGAGCTGAAGTCAGATGCTTAACGGACTGAGCCACCCAGGCGCCCCAAGATTGTGGTCTTTCCAATTGATGGTTGGAAAGAAAGGTGGTTCTCTGAATAAACTTAAAACTCTATGTCTTAGATACTCAGATTGACTTTCATTTCAGTTCCTCTAGAAAATCATCTTTGTCGGGGCCCCTGGCTGCCTCAGTCAGTGGAGCATGTGACTCTCAATCTCAGGGTCGTGAGTTCAAGCCCCATGGTTGGTGTAGAGATTCGTTAAAAATAAAATCTTAAAAAAAATATCTTTGTGGCTAATACATTTCAGAATTTTTGGCAACATTCCTCCCAATGATCTCTGAAGCTGGTTAGCATTACTTATTCTATTTTATGCCGAAACAACAGAAGAAAGAGCGTAAGCTCACAACAGAATTAAGCTCAAAACTCACAATTGTAAAGCGTGCTTATGGGGCGCCTGGGTGGCGCAGTCGGTTAAGCGTCCGACTTCAGCCAGGTCACGATCTCGCGGTCCGTGAGTTCGAGCCCCGCGTCAGGCTCTGGGCTGATGGCTCAGAGCCTGGAGCCTGTTTCCGATTCTGTGTCTCCCTCTCTCTCTGCCCCTCCCCCGTTCATGCTCTGTCTCTCTCTGTCCCAAAAATAAATAAACGTTGAAAAAAAAATTAAAAAAAAAAAATAAAAAATAAAGCGTGCTTTCAGGGTGCTGCTTAACCACTAGGCCATTGTACCTTCTTGTCTCTGGGATGTTTCTTCTGCCTCACTCTATTTTTTTGACAACTGAACGTGTTGCTTTTTCGACTGTCGCCATGAATCTTTTGTCAGCAGCAAGGGAACACATCTCTTTATGAGCAGCTTTTAGCCCAAGAAATAATTAGATTGTAAACGA
The DNA here is from genome assembly GCF_022079265.1 of Lynx rufus. Taxonomy (NCBI): domain Eukaryota; kingdom Metazoa; phylum Chordata; class Mammalia; order Carnivora; family Felidae; genus Lynx; species Lynx rufus. The sequence continues at coordinate 10,389,884 of NW_025814833.1, read as the reverse complement.
TAGGGATGGAAGAGAGGCAAGTGTTATATTGGAGAGGTAAAGGATACATTTTAAGAAGACAAATCTCTCTTAAGGAAAGGAGACAACAATGTGTCTACTAAGGTCCTAATACAATCCAAATAGAAAAATATATTTTACATATATACCATGACACATTTTCTCCTTTCCTTTAGTTTCCTATGAGGTGTTTGTGCCCAGAAGAAAGGCTTATCAAAAAGTAACCAAATCTTTAAGTTATGCTTACGTGTTTACTGATATTTAAATATTTGACAAATATTTAAATTATATTGGTATATATGTAAAATATTTAAATACAATTTTTTAAAATGTTTTTCTTTATTTTTGAGACACAGAGAGACAGAGCATGAGCAGGGGAGGGGCAGAGAGAGAGAGGGAGACACAGAATCCGAAACAGGCTCCAGGCTCCGAGCTGTCAGCACAGAGCCGGACGCGGGGCTCGAACTCACGGACTGTGAGATCGTGACCTGAGCTGAAGAGGGACGCTCAACCGACTGAGCCACCCAGGTGCCCCTAAATATAATTGAATTTTATGTTACGTTTAAATGTTTATTGATATTCAAATATTCTACAAGTATCTAAATAATGTTTAAATTAACCGAATAAAGCTGCTTTCAAAATGATCCAAAAAACTATAAGAGAGCCAGGAGTGGAAAACTGAACCACTCTTCAGCCTTGTGGAAAACTCCAACTTAAAACGACAAAATAGCTTGAAGCACTTAGATAAAGTGAGGCCATTTTCACAGCCAGTGGTTATCACAGCCACAGTGATTGTGACTGGAGAATAAAAACTTTCTTGCCGAACCTCAAAAATTCATATAGGTGTGTGTCAGATGGGAATAACAATATCTAATCTAGTCTTCACTGATACCATGACTTGCCTAATTGCTGTGATTTCTACCCGCTGCAGAGGACTGGTCTTTTGAAATAAACTTTCTATGCCCCTGACATTTCACTTCTGTCAATCTTCGTAACATGCCCAATCAGAGATGTTTCTATTGGATTGTATTAGGACCTTAGCAGGTTGCCCACCTGGCCCCCTTCTGATCTCATCTGATACCTCTTCCTAGAGAGTCCTACCTGCTGAGACAAAAATCCAACTTATCCTTCTGGCTCAATTGATCAAAACACATCTGAGGTAAGCTGATGTACTGTCTTTCCTACTTATCTTCTGGAGAAAGGCCAACCTAGTAAATAAATAACTGAAAAGAAACACAGGGCCATTAGAAACGCTTTTCCTTCACTCAGCAGTGGTTAAATTTGGAAGATCGTCCTGCTGTTCCTCTAAGAGGAAGATGGAAATGATTGGAAAATACGTGTTTGGTTTTCTCGCATTGTCTGAGAGCTTCGGATGAAAACCGTAAGCATAAATATCGGTTGTTTAGGATTTCCCTTCTTGCCCCAGTTTCACTCAAAGCTTCAGAAACGATGTGACGACATACATATCTGCTATGGTCTGAATGTGTCCTCCCCCACTAAATTCATATGTCGAATCCCAAGCCCCATTGTAATGGTATTAGTAGGTAGGGCTGTTGAGAAGAGATTAATTAGGTCATGAGGTTGGGAGCCCTCATGAATGGGATTAGTTCTCTTATAAAAGATGCTCCAGAGAGCTCCCTAGTCCCTTTCTCCAAGTGAGGATATGAGAAGTCTGCAACCCAGAAGAGGGCCCTCTCCTGACCATGCTGGTGCCCTGATCCGAGATTTCCAACCTTCAGAACCAAGAAAAAAAGTTTTTGTTAGAAACAAGTGTTGGTAAAGATGTGAGAGAAAGGAATCCCCGTGCACTGTTGGCGGGAACGCCAACTGGTGCAGCCAACTGTGGAAAATAGTATGGAGGCTCCTCAAAAAGTTAAAAATAGAACTACCCTATGATCCGGTAATCACACTACTGAGTATTTACTCAAAGAATATGAAACCACTAATTCAGAAGGAAATATGCACCCTTATGTTTATTGCAGCGTTATTTACAGCTGCCAAATTATGGAAGCTACCCAAGGGTCTATCGACAGATGAATGGATAAAGGAGAGGTGCTACACACCCACGCGCACGCACACACACGCACACACACACACACACACACACACAGAGGCATATATACAATGGAGCGTTATTCAGCCCTAAAATATGAAATCTTGCCATTTGCAACAACATGGATGGAGCTAGAGTGTATCAATGCTAAGTGAAATAAGTCAGTCCGAAAAGGACAAATACCATGTGATTTTACTCATGTGTGGAATTTAAGAAGGAAAACAAATGAACAAAGGGGAAAAAAAGAGACAAGCCAAAAAACAGACTCTTAACTGTGGAGAACAAACTGATGGTTTCCAGAGGGGACAGGCATGGGGGGATTGGGTGAAATAGGTGATGGGGATTAAAGAGTACACTTATCATGACCAGCACCGAGTAATGTATAGAGTTGTTGAATCACCATATTGTACACCTGAAACTAATAGAACACTGTCTGTTAATTACATTGGAATTAAAACAAAACACTTAATAAAAAAATAAATTTCTGTCGTTCATAAGCCACCCCGACTATGGTATTTTGTTACAGCAGCCTGAACAGACTAAGACAATATCCTCTGTACCTTTTTTAATATTTAAGTTTTAGGATTTTACTTTCTTTCATTTAAAAATCCAAGTTAATATATATTTATTATCGTAACACCCTGTTTATTAGCTCCTCTCCTCAATGAAACAGTGATAACCACATTGTTGGAACAAATACACTAAATATTCATTAGGTTCTACAGGCAGTTCTTGACCACTGATTAAGAATGCAGCGCATGGGGCTCCTGGGTGGCTCAGCCGGTTAAGCGGCCGACTTCAGCTCAGGTCGTGATCTCCGGTCCGTGAGTTCGAGCCCCGCGTCGGGCTCTGTGCTGACAGCTCAGAGCCTGGAGCCTGCTTCGGATTCTGTGTCTCCCTCTCTCTGCCCCTCCCCTGCTCATGCTCTGTCTCTCTGTGTCTCAAAAATAAATAAAAACATTAAAAAAAAATTAAGAATGCAGTGCAGTCCTAGGTACTAGAGGAGATAGAAACCAAAAAGAGTAAGAAGGGACCCCTGGTGATATAGGAGAGCTTATGATCTAATTGAGAAGGCAAGACACTTAAAGAACTAAGGTAAGGTGGTGGAATAGACTCAGTTGAGCACACCTGGGACTAGCACATTTCACAGGAATTGAATCATATACCTACTTCTTTGTTACAGAGAATTGAATACTTTCATGTGAGTAGCCACCCTGATTAGACTTGGGACATTTACGGGATGCCTGGGTGGCTCAGGTCGGTCAAGCGTCTGACTCTTGGTGTTGTCTCAGGCCATGATCTCAGTTTGTGAATTCGAGCCCTGCATCAGGCTCTGCGCTCCTGGTGTGGCGCCTGCTTGGGGTTCTCTTTCCTCTCTAACCCTCCTGCACACGCACGCTCTCTCTAAATAAATAAATCACTACTTAAAAAAAACCTTGGGGCATTTACATTAGGCATCATGATTACTTATTATGCAAATACTTTACTCAAGAGCAATACTATTATATGCGTTTTATTTTAGGATGATTTTCTCCCTTACTTTCCGTGTTTCCTCACTTACTCTCAACACAGAACAGATACATGGTCTGCTTCATTGAAAATTTCAAAAAAATAAGAAGTGATCTGGTAAGATTAGCATTATTTTTTAGACTATATGAGTTATTATTATTATCATAAGTTCAGGTTATTGGTCTTTTTCATGCATAATGTTTTCTGTGCATGTCTGCATAGTTGTTTGAAAAAGCAAGTAAGTTTCATTGTATTTTGAAACCCCTGGGATATATTATGTGTGCAAAGATCTATAAAGTTATTTTAAAATAATTTATTAGTCTTAGGTCTCGATTTTATTTCATGTCCTGCATCAAGGGAACAATTGATCTACATCTTGGTGTGTGTATGAGTTGATAGGTAGATGGATAGATAGGTGGGTAGATAGATAGATATCACCTCAAAATGATTCTAGGTTGTAAAAGTATTTGCATACAAAAGCAAATTGAGTACACTTTACAGCTTCCTGAATTTGATTGTTTCCTCAAGTGAAAAGAACATGTAATTTTATAATAATGATACCCATGTGAACAAAATTAAGCAAAATATTCAATAACTCTATGCCTTTGTCAACCTTCTCCATCACGGGTATGATAAATATGAAATTAGGACGTATTAATTGAGGTATTAGAAGCTTCATTATTTCAAAATGGCAGTCTCTTCATCTTGGATTCCCAGAAAACGTTGAAAAACTTTGCCACTATTGTGCTCCAGCATCTGTTTTTGCCCCAAAGAGGAAGACAATTACCAATAAAGAGAAATCAATATAGAATGGAACGACCTTACTGACCAGGCAATACATAGAAATTCATTGCACATATTTAAGCATTTTAAAGTGGTTAACAAGTCTGCAGCAAGATACTATCTGAAAAGGCTAACAAGGAATAGTTATTTATGTCTAGATTTCCTGAAGAGTGCTGATCACTGATTGGAGAAGCATGGAAAGTTTACGCTCAAGTTTTCTGTTGTTTCTGAGTCTCATGCTGGGTATCCTAGTGGATTTTAGGTGCCATGAGGCCATACTTTCTAAACTTGCTAGGTCTAAATGTACAAAACTTCTTTTTTTTAATTTAGCTCTTTTTTATTTTAAAGAGAGAGAGTGTGAGTGGGGGACAGGGGCAGAGGGCGAGAGAGAGAGAGAGAGAGAGAGAGAGAGAGAGAGAATCCTAAGCAGGCCCCATGCTCAGTGCAGACCTCAACACGGGGCTCAACGCGGGGCTTGGTCTCACGACTCTGAGATCATAACCTGGGCTGAAACCAAGAGCTGGACACTCAACCGAATGAGTCACCCAGGTGTCCCTAAAATCTCTATTTTTTTGAATCTCTAATCTTGGCATTGGGTAATTGAAATATGCATAGAAAAACGGTGCACCGAATGTATTATGTTCACATTATTGAAACCTCTTTGATAACCAAATAAAGGAAACATTGAGCATAAAAATAAGACGATGAAGAGCACACATTATGCCTTCTAGACTCCATATTAACCAGAAAGGAAACAGGTGCAGAAGAGCAAGATATTATCCACAAATTAAGAAGTTAGGTGACAAATATAATTCATGAGTCAATTTCAAATGAAAGCCTATCTCAAAGTTTGAGAAACGGGTATATTCTGCAGGCTGAAGAGCGGAAGACTGTCTCCAATATTGATTCGCTCTTTTTAACCAATTATTTCATGCAAGTTTATTTTCATGCAAGTTTTGTTTTCATCATTACTAACTGACATTCTAGAGTGAAAATAAATTTTACTTCATAATACGTATAAATGATCATTTCTCTTAAAATATGCATTCATTTTGGGAGTGGTTTGCTGAATGCTATAAGGCAATGGGGTAGCATTTTTTTCATGTTCGATCATACTGTTCAAATTAACCAACAAAATATATGCTTTGTGTTTATACGCTGGCTTTAGGAAAGGTACAAATGAAATGAGTGAACTGATTCCTGCCTGCAAGGAACACATAATTTAATTCTGTTGATAAGCTAGATATGAATAAAACAAAATCCTAAACTGTTTTGTGAAATAATCATAAAACAAGGTATATACTAAAATAGTAGTCAAAAGGTACAAACAGGAAGTGTAGTACAAGTTCAGAGACAGAAGACAATAGCAGATGCCCTATAAATGCCTGCTGAAAGGAACTAATTAATTCATTCAGTAAATATTTAATGAGACTTACTGTATACTAATCTACACATTGGGAATTCAAAGATGAATAAATCAAGGGCCTTGCCAGTAACCAAAAGATTTTAAGCCAGGGAACCTTGGTATTTACTCTCGATGGATTAGGTTTTCATGGCATGATTGCCTCCCAAGCCATCAATTAATTGTCAAGGGTCAATTGGTGCCTTCCAGAAGGCACCACAAGAAAAAGAACAAACTGTTGGATAGTTCTTTGAGAGTTCTAAACTAGAGCTACCAACAGTCTGTTTCTAATCATGGAAGTTTCGAACTCTCAAAATAGGAAAATAAGAGAAAATAATTAACTTCTCTGAAGAATTTGATCAGGTGGGCCATGACATATAGAAGCATATATTTGTGCCTACTCTAGACAAGCTGTATTCTGAACGAAGTTGACTTACCACATTAAAACAGACTTCTTTTGTTCATTAAAATTGGTTACTTCTTAATATCATTAAATGCTTTCTATATTACATACAGGTTATAAAAATGCAGCTTGGGGGTGCATTGCTGAATTTGCATGAATTATTTATGAAGTGGAAAAGTTTTGCTCATGTTCTAACTATTATGGGTTGTAGGCTATTTATTACCAACAAATAGGAAAATAATCACCCTCTCCAGATAACATTCAAACAATTAAAAATAAAAGGTAATTTAGATAAATACCCTAGAACATCAACAATCTTTAAAAACATAAAATACCACACGAATGGATACTTTTTGGGCCGTGATTTTTTTTTTTTTTTTTCTGGTTCCATTTGATCATTATTTTAGAATGAAAGAGTAACCCGGTTATGGGAAAGGTATGAAAATTTTTTTTTTTATTTTCTAAAGTTTATTTATTTTGAGAGAGACAGAGACAGTGTGAATGGGGGAGGCAAAGCGAGAAAGAGAGAGACAGAGAGAGAGAGAGAGACAGAGAGAGAGAGAGAGAGAGAGAGAATCCAAAGCAGGCTCCGTACCGCCAGCACAGAGCCCAATGCGGGGGCCGAAATCACAAACAGTGAGATCATGACCTGAACCAAAACTAAGAGTCAGATGGTTAACCAACTGAGTCACCCAAGGACAATATTTTTATTTTAAATTAATATCTTGAAAATCAAGAAGTGTGACAAAAGACATGGGAACTAATTGGAATATGTTTAAGATACATGCCTCTAAATTTCATTGATCTGCAGCTATTTATTCATAAGATTATTTCATCATTACATCTTGAGAATTCATTTTTGGAGGTAAGACTACCTGCTCTCACTGTAAACATTATTTATTATTTTATTATCATGTAATATTTATTTCTTGAGATAAGGTAGACCTTTTCCCTACCAAGTCAAACAGGATACAAGCATACTTAATTTTTCTTTTCCTGATGCTTTCTTCTACATCAAGATGTCTTTTGACCAAAATTGAAATTAAAGGAAATTATCAGTATGTTAACTATCAAGCTATGTGTGAGCGGATTAATTTGGCTGCATTTAAAAAGGACTTCAGGGGTGCCTGGGTGGCTCAGTCGGTTAAATGATTAAACGTCTGACTTCAGCTCAGGTCATGATCTCGTGGTCCGTGAGTTCGAGCCCCGCGTCAGGCTCTGTGCTGACAGCTGGAGCTTGGAGCCTGCTTCGGATTCTTGTCTCCCTCTCTCTCTGCCCCTCCCCTGCTCATGCTCTCACAGATAAATAGACATTAAAAAAAAAATAGACATTAAAAAAAAATTTAAAAAAAAAGGACTTCAGAAACATTTATCTATCTTCCATGAAAAGGTTTCTGTGTAAGGTCTGTGATAATAGATGGTGATTTAAAACACAGAATTTTCTTTTGCTAGATCACCAGTTTATTATAAAAAGATATAACCAGGGACAGCCAGACGGAGAAGGAGCATAGGGCAAGGTGTGGGGAAAAGGCGTGGAGATTCCATGTTCCCTCAGAGTACACAACTCTCTCCAAATGTCTAAACATAGAATGTCTTGGGGCGCCTGGGTGACTCAGTCAGTTAAGCGTCCAACTTCGGCTCAAGTCATGATCTCACGGTTTGTGAGTTCGAGCCCCCCTGTCGGGCTCTGTGCTGACAGCTCGGAGCCTGGAGCCCGCTTCGGATTCTGTGTCTCCCTCTCTCTCTGCCCCTCTCCAACTTGTGCTCTGTCCCTCTATGTCTCTCAAAAAATAAATAAATGTAAAAAAAAGAAATTAAAAAAATAAGCAGAAAAGGTTTTTATATAATTTGTGCTCAAAATAAAACATATTCTGGAAAGAAAATTACCTGTCATTATCTGACACTTGAGTCTACGTTAAAACCCTTCCTAAGCAATATTAGTTATGGATTCTTTCTCTCTCTTTCTCTCCCCTTTTTTACACTATAGGGAATTAAAGCAAAAGAGAACTTGACTTGGTGGAAATAGCAATTTTTATTGCATTAAGAAACTAATGGATATATCCATTCATGTGCAACCAACTGAGTGTGAAATATTGCGTTAATGATAGTTACAAAATAAATGGATAAATGCATAGATGGGTGATGAAATGAACATTCTTTTTTTCACGCTGAGCGACACTCTAAGAAGTCTACTATGTAGAGGCAAAGGAGGACAGGAAAAGTTGGGAGATTAAATTGACCTAATCTTTTCATCTCGATTCCCATCTTTAACTTCCCTAGTTAAATCATAAGCAGTGACTGGGATGCCTGGGTCGCTCAGTCGGTTAAGCGTCTGACTTCAGCTCAGGTCATGATCTCACGGTTCCTGAGTTCGAGCCCTGCATCGGGCTCTGTGCTGACAGCTCAGAGCCTGGAGCCTGCTTTGAATTCTGTCTCCCTCTCTCTCTGCCCCTCCCTCAGTTGCATGCACTCTCTCTCTCTCTCTCTCTCTCTATTTGTCTAAATAAACATTAAAAAATTTTTAAAAAATCTTTAAATAATAAGCAGTGAGACAATAAATGATCTAAAAGCAAGAAAGTGAGCATATAAAAAGATGATACTGTGATAAAAAGAAGTTCAGAAAAGATAATAAAGAAGCTCACAACTGATCTGGGACAATTCAAGAGTGCAGATGCAGTAGCAGAAATCCATCAAATGGATGAAACAATGAGATAATTCATTTTCTGTACAAAGTGACCTAAATGAAGGTATGTTGGCTGAAATTGCCATGCAAACAAAAATTAAATGCATATTTGGAATGATAATGAAAATAAGAGGAAAGCCAGAATGCGAATAATCAAAATAAATGTGCCATGATTCAGCAAGTTATTTTTGCAACTTTAATTAACAGGTCAATTCAAATGGGTAGAGCTTTAGCACAATTAAAACTTGAGACGGTACAGTATCTTCCAACAGAATCCAGTCGAGTCAAAAGAATTTGAGAGGTAGAAATCTACCTCCCCGGTTCTCTAAAATGGCAGGTATAGATCTAGTTTCTTCGCGATGTGTAGTAAGCCACGTCATTTGCTAACATCTTTTGGGTTGGTACCTGAGGTAGTTGCAAAATTATTTATAAAAATATAGTAAAAGAGCATGTAGGTGGTGTGTGCCAAAAAGACGTAAGAACTTGAGGGACGATGAAAAAAGTAACTGATAACAATGGAATGGGTGCATCTCGCAAAAGAATATTAACGTAACTCATTAGCAATACTCTGATATGGGTTGAGAACACATTGAAGGAGTGTAATTAAGAACAGGTATTAAAGTACCTATTAGGACACGTCAACACATTTTGGCTAACATGATGGACAGCTGGTTTGCCAGATCATTTAACACATCTAAAGAAGTATTGCATTGGCAGCTTGCCCTGAAAGCAATGTTCAGTTCCATAAACAACCTAATGCACAGAAATCAAAATGTGCGCCTTGTTTGTTCCCTAAAAAAAAAATCTAACTACATCACGCTCTAAGAAAAATCCTAAGTATTGTCACCTATCAGATTGCATTCAACCTCCAAATTCTTAACGTCACTAGGAATTCTCCTAGTGAACATCTAGTTTCGAATCATATCTTATTCCTCCCCGGCTCACGCTCTGTCTCTCTCCTTCTCAAAAATAAATAAACGTTAAAAAATTGTGTCTTTGGGGGCGCCTGGGTGGCTCAGTCGGTTGGGCGACCGACTTCAGCTCGGGTCATGATCTCGCGGTCCGTGAGTTCGAGCCTCGCGTCGGGCTCTGTGCTGACAGCTCAGAGCCTGGAGCCTGTTTCGGATTCCGTGTCTCCCTCTCTCTCTGACCATCCCCCATTCATGCTCTGTCTCTCTCTGTCTCTAAAATGAATAAACGTTAAAAAAAATAAAAAAAAAATTGTATCTTTGTCTCTTAGGTTTTTTTTTTTTTTTTCTTTTCACTTCTACCTCTAGTCCCTGAAATGTTTTTTAGTTTAGTGTGGTGCAAAACTCAAAGGAATCAAACAATAAACTCTTGCTATATTCCTTACTTAGATATTACATATCTAAATAATTTGCATTTCAACCTCCCCTGGAAAGGCCGAGCAAGGGAAACACTGACACTACCTCTTCTAGGAAGGACTGCTTGATTGGCATTTTTGCTAGGGGGTAGATTGGGAGAGCCTGAGCTCTCTCCTGCTGTAGCACTTGCAATATAATATTTTCATTGTCTGCTTGATTGCCTGTTTCTCCCAATAAAATTTGATCTCTTTCAGGAGAAGGATCGTCTTACTGACTGCTACATCTGTAGCTCCTAGTATGATACCAAACGTGGTACAACCTCATTGAATGAATAAAAGAACAACAATGGGGTAAATTTTCAGTTCAAGACAAAAAACAAACAAACAAAAAAACTAACCAACAAAAGGTATTCTACAATTGCTGCAAGTAAGCGGCGATTAATAATAATTCTCAGGACGCCTGGGTGGCTCAGTTGGTTAAGCGTTTGCCTTCGGCTCAGGTCATGATCTCACAGTTCCTGAGTTCAAGCCCTGCATTGGGTTCTGCGCTGAACACGCAGAGCCTGGAGCCTCCTTCGTATTCTGTGTCTCCCTATCTCTGCCCCTACCCTGTTCATGCTCTCTCTCTCTCTCAAAACTAAATAAACATTAAGTAATTCTTTTAAATTATAATTCTCTAACTTTTAATCCTTCAAGCTATGTCAGTAAACATCTAGCGATACGATCACGTATAAAAAAGCTTTCTATCTTAATTTGCGTTTAGAAACGTCATGAATTACATACCTCTAAATGATAGTATTAATCAGCATCACTAAGGAGGTGTCATGAGTTCTCTTATTAAATATATATATATATATTATTTTTAATTTAGTGGATTTTGGAATTTCATGTGCAATTACTTACAGAAACTTATTAGTTTTAACTGGTAAGCAAAGAGCAAAAAACTCCATGTGCATGTTTCCACGTAAATTTTTAAAAACTGTATTCACATTTTCATCTATTATAAAGTCAATCAATAGATGTTCTCATTCAGTGCACTGTCTTCAGATAGATATTATCAGTCACATTCTATAACGAGAAAACGTGAAGCTAAGGAATGTTTTTTTAAACACCTTTCTCTTTTAACGTTTATTTTTGAGCCCGACGTGGGACTCAAACCCACAGACTGTGAGGTCATGACATGAGCCGCCATTGGAGGCTTAACCGACTGAGCCACCCAGGTGCCCCAAGTGAAGGAATGTTAATTCACTGGCTCAGGGTTACACAGCTAGGAAGTGTGGAAAGAGTGTGGGGCAGTTAGGCCCTAAGTCTTCCGTCCTCTTCGGTAGAGCCGGGTAGAGTAATTGGAGTAGAAATATTTCAAGAGTTAATAAAGCAAAAAGCCATTGGCATTTTATCTTAGTATGCACTGTGTATATTCAGGAGTCACACATTGATCTTCTTATACTGTGTTTCTTAGATTGCTCTATTTAAATGGATTTACTTTTCCAGAGCAGATGGTTATCAATTTATTCAACAAGCGGTTACACGGATGCCATTCAAGTCCATGTGTTAGTGGTTGCATATAGAGTGACTAGCAACATCTGCAGGATCCCTGTACATTTATGATTCTATCTGATAAATGGGAAAGTGAGTTAGGAGGAACACGCATGAAGGGGCCAGCAAACCAGTTTAGAATCACAGCGATGCCCGGGTGGCTTGGTCGGTTGAGCGTCCGACTTCGGCTCAGGTCCTGATCTCACTGTTCGTGAGTTCAAGCCCCGCGTCAGGCTCTGTGGTGACAGCTTGGAGCCTGGAGCCTGCTTCGGATTCTGTGTCTCCCTCTCTCTCTGGCCCTCCCCCACTGTACTCTGTCTCTGTCTCTCTCTCAAAAATAAATAAAACATTAAAAAACAAAAAAAGAATCAAAGTGATCTTCCTATCATTCAAAGATAGGCGAACATCTCCTGAGTGAGGCCATCAGCGTGCTTTAGTCCCAACACCTCTCCCTACCCTGATGATTCAAGGTTTCCTAGTACCAGCTACTTCTCGCAAATTTGACCTAAGAGGAAACTAAAAAATAATGCAAGTCTTTTCCCTCCTCAAGAGGAAAAATAGGTACGAGTTTTGACACTAGAAACAACTAATGCTAAATTAATTGCTAATAACTTAGGTTAGAAGTTTAACCTGAAGACATAAAGCATTGACAGAGTAATTACTAAAATATTTTGGATACGCTAGAGTTGATGTATGTAACATATTCAGGGGAAAAAAACCAAGCTAAGAGACAGAGGCTTGGAGAAACCTAGGCTCTGTCATATTCTATTACTGTCAAAGGCGAATGGAATTTTTAACAATAGATGATCATACAAAATCACTTGGTAATCCAATATTGGTTGTTTTTAATTTATTAAATGTCTTATCATAGTATTGATTTAGGAACCTTTATATATTTTCTTAACTTTCTACGAGAAATAATTTTGCTCTCCTAATGTTTACCAATTCTGAAGCTCACGTCCCTTTTTCTCCCTAAAACCTTCTCAGATGGGAAATGATCTGGCCTCCCTCTGACCTTTTAGGATATGTTCATTCTTATCACACACTTTCTTATGGGGGTCATTTGTGCGTCCGCCTTATATTTCTTCTCTCCCATATTAGATCATAAACTCTGTCTGGGTCGTAGTTTTTTATCCTCCACATAACAGGTGCTCAAATAAGACTTGTTGGTTCTTTTATTCTTTCAACAAATACTTATTGAGGACCTGCTATATGCCAGGCATGAAGAAACACAATGTGTTGAATATATTCTGACATTAAAAAAGAAACTATTACACCTTCCAGTCTGATAATATTACAGAAAATGCCCCAGTATTTCTAGTCGGCACGTATTAAAATTCCTCTTTCCCTATACACCTGTTTTTCATCTCAATTCTATTTACACGTTTGCTCAAATGCACTGATGTTATTTTTCTTTGGCCTATACCATTTTTAAGTTTATATTTGGATTAGGTCTCTTGATAAGTAATTCTAAATATTCATTTTGCTGCTAGATGTCTAAGTTCAGCTTTGGTTTCTAATAGAAGCAAGGAGAGGCCAAAAGAAGAATAATGAAACAATTTTCTTTTTTTTTTTCTTTACAATCTTCTAATTATAAGGAATATAGCCACGGCTGGAGCAAACATAATTTATATTTGGAATCTTAGCGCAAAGATCACACAGTTTTCAAATCAAGCTAATTTATTCTACTACTCGAAAACAATGTTTTCCATTTCAACTGAAGGACATATGATCCATTTATAATTATTGAAGGAATAGATGCTCACTGTAAAAATATTGACAATAATCAAACATTCTAAATAAGTGGGTTAAAGAAATATCCAGTTAGCTGAACACAAGATGACACATTGACCAATGTTATCATGGGGTAAACTGATACTAAGGAGATTTCAATTATCAACTGTAAATAGAGAACATCTGATGTTCCAGCAGACAATTTGAATAAAATGATGCAAGATCGTAACACTTAATGTTCTTCCAAATATGTCTTTATAGTTCTATTGAAAGAATACTTCCGTTACGGCAAGCTGACTTTGACTATCCGTGTGAAATTTTAACGAATGTTGGATCTAAGTCAAAGAGGAATAACAGACCGACCACAAGAACAGAAGCAACATGACATTCCCGTTATGAGTTTGGGATCCAGGTTGTGGAACCGACAGTTCAGAAGCAGATTTAGTTAAAACAACCACACAACCCCCCCCCAAAACAAAAACAAAAACAAAAACAAAAACAAAAACAAAAACAAAAACGCAAAAAGGTTAGAATAGAAAGTGTAACAAATCTATACGAAGCACATGGTTACTCCCTCTTTAAGAATTCGTATTTTCCCCTCCTGGATGTCTTTCAATCTCTATTATGTTCACACTGCACGCTCTGGGTATTGAATAAAAATATACACAGCCCGTGCAATGAGCACATCCTAGAGCCAAGTACACTTGTGATGCTAAAGCTCAAAAGGCAGGAGCATTTGGTCCAATTTTAAATGTAAAATAAATTTGAAAGGATTCATTTCGAAAGTTGAAAACTTGGCCGAAAGACTATAGAAGCTAAGATTGAAGAGCTTGAAGAGACTGCACCTAAGTCATCTCTACCCTCTAGCCATACCCTCTACTGGCTTCCAAACCTCACAAAACAGGTGCATATCTTTCCGGAAGGAATTCTAAAGGTATCTGGGAATAACGTGGGACAACGCTTATCAGAATTTATAAACCCCGATAAGAAAATGTCTTTGTTACATCCAAATGAAATTCTTTGCTCTGGGGACTAAATCAGAGGTGATGTCAAGGACAAAAAATTTTGGACACAAGACTAAGAAAATGTGAATCATTCATGGTTCATGAGTCCCGGCCCCGCGTTGGGCTCACTGCTCTCGGCTCAGAGCCCGCTTTGAATTCCCTCTTTCCCCCTCTCTCTGCCCCTCCCCAGCTCATGCTCTCTCTCTCTCTCTCTCTTAAGATAAATAAATAAATAAATAAATAAGCATTAAAAAACGAGAACATGTGAATTGTGACTTATAATTATGTGACTTTGGACAAGTCAGTTAAGTTTTCCATACCCACGTTTCCGTAATATAGGGATAGTAATAACAAATTTACATATTTATTATGTAAAAGGATAAGGAAGTTTATACATCCAAAGGAGCTGTGTAAATACACTATAAACCAACAAGCAACACTAATGGATTCTTACTCTGGAGTAGTGATATTCCAACTCATATCATCATTTTCTCCTCCTCAGTGAAGAGGGAGCATAAAGCAAGAGGACAGGCTGCAACCCCCACCCCCACTCCCCCCCCCCCAGGTGGGATTCGGGTGATGTTCCTCTCCTGGTGGCCCAAGAACAAAGGAAAGGGGAAAAAACAAAAGGTTAACTGATAAGGATCAAAGTCCTGCGGGACCTAAGTCTCCATCACCCCTCCACAGCGATGTGGGAAACAAAGGCAGAAGGAAATGGCAGATGGAACTCAATTACCTGCAGCCCACTGACTAACACTTGAGGCTGGCAGAGTAAAATGTTTCTCCGGGAACTTACTGTCTTAATGCTAATTGATGCTTTGCTAGAGGGAAAAACAACCTTCGCTTGACAATAGCTAGGCCTCCTCCACCCTGGGAGTCTTCTTTAGCATATGAAAATCTCTCTGGAAACTTCCCCTGGACTTTACCCCCCCCCCCCAACTCCATAGTACATAACCAGTGTCTCTTCATGGTGCCTGGGCAGCTCTTCCTGCCCACGGGGTCCTGTCCCGGTGCTTCAATAAAATCACCTTTTTGCACCAAAGACGACTTCAAGAACTCTTTCTTGGTCGTCGGCTCCGGACCCCACGAACCCACTGTCACCCCCCGAAAACCTCATCAATAGGTCTTGTTTTCTAAGCCTTTTATCATTTTTGTATCCGTTCTCTGAAATCCTTTCAACAGTTCGTACGTCATTATCCAATGCGTGAACTAGACCCAAGACTTAATTGGTGAGCTGGCCGAGGTCTATTTTTATTGGTTATCATTCCTATTTCAATAAACATACAATCTGGTTGCTTGGGATACAGTTGTGAAGAAGACAGACAAGGTTCTGGCAATGATGGAGTTTATAATATGGGCCCAGGGAGAAAGTTAGTGAGGAACTGAACAAATACGATCATTTATATAGTAGTAATTCTGTAAAAAATAATACAGACCAGCATGAAAAGTCGGGGTGATTAGTTTGGATGGGGTGGTCAGGGAAGAACTGTTTCAGGCAGTGACCTATAATCTCAGACTTGAAGGAGAAGGATTAGTCATTTGAGATTCTAGGAGAATAGTGTTCACAGAGAATGTCAAGTGCAAATGGCTTAAGGTGGATGTGAGCCACTGTAACTGGGGAATAGCATAAGAGGTCAGAGAGAAAAGCCTGGAACCCTATCATTTTTTTTACATTTATTTATTTTTGGGAGACAGAGCACAAGTGGGGGGAGGGGCAGAGAGAGACGGAGACCCAGAATCCGAAGCGGGCTCCAGGCTCCGAGCTGTCAGCACAGAGCCCGGCACGGGGCTCGAACTCCCAAACTGTGAGATCATGACCTGAGCTGAAGTCGGGGACGCTTAGCGGACTGAGCCACCCAGGTGCCCCAGCCTGGAACCCTACCATGAAGGTATTGTAAGTCACAGCTACCCAGTGATTTCTCAATCCTCTCAATACATTCAACTGAGTTGGGATCTCCTCTACCTTGTAAATGATCTGCAAATTGGGCTTTCATACCTGTATAGTAAGCATTTCATTAGTTGTTTATATGGTACCTTGCAATAGAGTAATGACCAACATCGAATGTAGTCAACTTAGAGACCTACACCATCCATGTCGTCCCCATTCTCCAGATCTGCCTAAATAGGCTGACATGTCAGGCCTGTGCTATCTCCATTTCATAGGAACTCCGTGCAAAATTACAGAGCCACTCTGCATGTGGATAAAATCTTATTTCCCACTTCTCACATGCCGTTCCGCGAGGAAGTGACTGAACGGTGACATTGTATGGATCTTCTGTAAAACACCAGAGAGGAAGGACTAAAGACTACTTTTCGCTTTACTCAGCTTCCTACAGCTATAGCACAAAGCCTTGCTGATGCCCTCCTCTCCCACCACCCCCCTCCACTCCCCCCAACTAGCCCCCAGCTCCACCTACAAAAAACAAAACATTCTTTCAGAGCAAAATGTAATTAACAGTAAGACAAATACTGACCGTGTTTCTCTGTACTAGAAGACATATCGCTGTATCATATTGTATCAGGAATTATCAAAATAAATTAATCTTCAATTGTGGCATATGTATATATAGGGAAAATATATATATTATGAATAATATATATATATATGAATATATGAATATATGAATAATATATATGAATTATATATATATATGTATATATATATATATATATATTACTCAGCCATCAGAAAGAATGAAATCTTGCCATTTGCAACAACAACATGGATGGAACTGGAGGGTATGATGCTAAAAGAAACAAGTCAGTCAGAGAAAGACAGATACGGTATGATTTCACTCATATATGCGATTTAAGAAACACAACAGATGAATACAGGGGAAGGGAAGGGAAAATAACATAAAAACAGAGAGGGAGGCAAACCATAAGAGACTCTTAAGTACAGAGAACATACTAAGGGTTGCTGGAGGGGAGGTGGGGGGATGGGCTAGATGCGTGATGGGCATTAAGGAGGGCACTTGTTGGGATGAGCCCTGGGTGTTATAGGTACGTGAGGAATCACCGAAGCCAATACTACACTATATGTTAACTAACTTGAATGTAAATAAAAGCCTGAAAGGATAAAAAGAATCTTCAAGAAACAACCCACAAGAATAAAAACTACCGTTTGTGTTGCTGGCCAATAGTCAACGATGACATAATATGCTCCCAATTGTTATTAATGTTTGCGTAGTATTTAATCGGTATTGAAACAAACCTGAATTTGATAAGTGCAAATAAAATATCCCTCGGGGTGCTTAAACCTATTCGGCACTATGGATTGCTAAAAAAGAGACAATGGGATCTAAATGGAGTCACTTGGGCTAAGCCCATGTCACTAATACCTAACCTGGTTGAAGTTTCAGCTTCTCTCAAGAATGTAACCTTTAACCAGTCAATCTGGGGAATTACCTGGTCAGCACTAGGGAAGTAATCTCCCATAGACCCCTTCCGTCCCCAAAGAAAGGTGACCTTACCTGAAACCATCCAGTCTTTGCTGGAAACTTCCTTCCCCCCCCATCCCCCCCGCCCACTTCTGCCTACAAAAGCCTTTCATTTTGTAAAGCTCCTCTGAGTTCCTTTCTATTTGCTAGACGGAATGCTGTACGATTCATGAATTTTTGAATAAAGTCAATTAGATCTTCAAATTTACTGCTTTGTTTTTTAACACTTCCTTAATGATTTGAAGATGAACCGCATTTAATCTGAAAACATAAACAACATACATCAATACTTTTATGTTTCCAAGATTTCTTTTATATATAAAAATCCTTATAACTTTTGATTGTCCGTAGAAAAGAGACAATCTCGTTTTTTTTTATTTTTATTTTTTTAATTTTTTTTAACGTTTATTTATTTTTGAGACAGAGAGAGACAGAGCGTGAGCAGGGGAGGGGCAGAGAGAGAGGGAGACACAGAATCAGAAGCAGGCTCCAGGCTCTGAGCCATCAGCCCAGAGCCCGACGCGGGGCTTGAACTCACGGACCGCACGATCGTGACCTGAGCTGAAGTCGGACGCTTAACCGACTGAGCCACCCAGGCGCCCCAACAATCTCATTTTTTGTGGTGCATAATATTCACAAACCTTTCCTCTTTTTCTGTTTTCTATCACATCAACAATAATCCATCACTCTTTCTAGATTTCCCATCTTTTTTTGAGGAGAGAGAGAGAGAGAGAGAGAATAAGTGGGTGGAGGGGTAAAGGGAGAGGGAGAGAGGGAATCTTAAGCAGACTCCACAGTCAGGGCACAGCCACATGCAGGGCTCGATCCCATGACTGTGGGATCATGACCTGAGCCGAAATCAAGAGTTGGATGCTTAACCGACTGAGCCGCCCAGGTGCCCCTAGATTTCCTGTCTTTTTAATAACTCCTCTATGTTTGTTTTGGTAACTGTATCTAGTGACTGATATAGGTCATTCAGAAATGGTCCCTATTCTCTTCCTTTTCATAAAAATGTTTTCTTTGCTATGAAATCTGATTTATTGCCCTGAACTTGCATAAATCACCATAATCTTTTGCGTTTTTACAATCCCGTCTTTTGTATTCTTATACTACACATAGTTTATGTACATGCCTTCAACTGTGTTAAGCTTGGCTGTCTTGATTTGAGTTAGTTCTTCAAGATGCCCCTAGAACTCTCTTTAGTTCCCCCTTTGACTCTATCTGCCCTTGATGCTTTCTGGTCAGCTTCTGAGACAGCTTGCTTCCCTACGTGAGCCTTAATGTATCTATTTTCTTTCCTATTTTCCATTCCTCTCACCACCAGGTGGTTATATTTCTTTTCCTCTATTTCTTCCCGAGCCTCCAGTACTCCCTTCCTTCTCTTTTGTAACTGTTATGGGGCTTGTCAGCATTCAGTAGAACAGGGACTATTGTCACCAGAACAACAGAGGAAACACTGCCTTTTCTTACCCCTTTCGTGTGTGCTGCTTTTCACGTGCATTTCCCCTTCAGTTACTCCTAGTCCCTTCCTGAAAAATGCTGTATCCAGGTTTTTTCCTCTGGAAATGTGTTCCATAAACAATCCACATTAGGGATTATTTGAGCCACCATTTTCTCTTTCTTTCTTTCTTTCTTAGCTTAGTCATTTATTTTGAGAGAGAAATAGAAAGAGCGTGAGGGACAGACAGAGAGGGAGAGAGAGAATCCCAAGCAGGTTTTGCACTATTGGCGTGGAGCCCGACGTGGGGTTCGATCTCATGAACCACAAGATCATGACCTGAGCCTAAATCAAGAGTCAGATGCTGAACCGAACGAGCCACCCAGGTGCCCCCAAGCCAATATTTTTTAATGTTTATTCATTTTGGAGAGACAGAGACAGAGCGTGAGTGGGGAAGGGGCAGAGAGAGAGGGAGACACAGAATCCGAAGCAGGCTCCAGGCTCTGAGCTGTCAGCACAGAGCCCGTTAGGGGGCTCAAACTCACAAACAATGAGATCATGACCTGAGCCGAAATCAAAATCAGATGCTTAACCGACTGAGCCACCCAGGTGCCCCAATTATATAAACTTCTACCTTAAAAAGCTAGGCAAAGAAGAGAGCATTAAACCCAAAGTAGCAGAAGAGTAAAAATTAAAACGATGAAAACAGAAATAAGTGAACTTGAAAACAGGACAGCAGTAGAGAAAATCAAAGAATTATAAGCTAGGTCTTTAAAAAGATCAATAAGATTGATGACCCTAAGTCTTGAACTGTCCGATATAGTTTCCACTGATCACATGGGGCTATCGAGCAATTCAAATGTGGTTAATATAAAATAAAATATGTCATTAAGTGTAAAGCACATACAGGAGTTTCAAGGCTTTAGAAAAATAAAATAGGAGGAAAATTTTCTTTAATGTTTATTTATTTTTGAGAGAGAGAGCACACGACAGACCGTGAGCAGGTGAGGGGCAGAGACAGAGGGAGACGCAGAATCCGAAGCAGTCTCCAGGCTCTGAGCTGTCAGCGCAGAGCCCGACGCGGGGCTCGAACTCACGAAGTATGAGGTCATGACCTGAGCTGAAGTCAGACGCCCAACTGACTGAGCCACCCAGGCTCCCTGCAAGCCACCGTTTTCTGATGACTGATCTCTTCCTTGCACATCTAGCCCATATCCTGAGGCCCTCAGCCACTTACATCACGACTATGGACTAAGTACAATTAAGAAACTCAGCATTGAGAACTAAGACCTTATTTAATACGCTCTCACTTTTCATTTAGTTCCACAGTATGTTGCCACCAAGGTTGAATACTCTCGATTCTAAGAAAACAATTACCTCAAAGCTTCTAGCGGTGGTTATTTTATTAGCAGAGGCATGCAACTCTTATCAACGGGGGCTCAAGTACCAAAACCTTCAGATCCCATAAACAGGTGACATGCCAACTTAATAAACCATTAAATAGGAGTGACATATCTAATTGGCAAGAATAAGATGCTAATCTGATTAAAGCATGAGGTGAGAAAAAATTAAAAGGGAAGGAAGGACTCATGAGGTTCTTTGAACAGTTTCATTGCACCTAAAAAAGCATGATTCACTTGGGAAAAGTTGGGTTTTAGACAGCTTCTTAGAATTGTATCTATTGCCGAAAACATGGCAGACCCACACTTATCTCCACTCGCTGCACCGGTATTTGAACAATCACCTATTCGCTTGAGCAGACACAAACTCCCAACCTGTTCCACTAACTCTAATTGGAGTTTGAAACAGGTAGCAAAGGGAATAAACTTCCGAAAACACCGGCCCAAAAGCTTAAATCTAAAATTTGCTCTCTTTACACCTTATCGAGCAATTATTTCTCCGTTTGTGCTTTGAGGGATTTTTTTTTTTTTTTTCCAAGACTAAAAACTATCGGGAACTTTTTTTGTTTGGTGTAGCAGCAAATTGCCTGAAATTGAGCCAGCTGAGAACATGTAATTAATGACTGTCAGCCCAAGTAGGTAGCTCTGTATTCTAATTAACTTGTACTTTCATAATTTCTTAGTTCTTTCACACTGAGAGAATTATCCTGTTAAACCGGATTTATTTTGGTTTTGCAGAGAGGGTAGAAACTCAAAGCTCAAAGGCTCTCACCCTGTACTTACCTTGTACTGACTAGGCTCAATCATCTAACTTATCTGTGGTTCATAATTTCATTAAAAAAAAAATTGAGATAGTGGGGGCGCCTGGGTGGCTCAGTTGGTTAAGTGTCCGACTTTATCCGGAGCATGATCTCGAGGTTCGTGAGTTTGAGCCCCGCATCGGGCTCTGTGCTGACAGTCCAGAGCCTGGAGCCTGCTTCAGATTCTGTGCCTCCCTCTCTGTCTGCCCCTCCCCCACTCACTCTCTGTTTCTCTCTCTCGAAAATGAATAAATGTTAAAAAAATATATATTTAAAACATCGAGATGTTAATGAATAGTATAGGAAGGTCAAAAAACATTATGGCAGTGTGAAGTTTGCATAAAAACACCAGCTCATACATTCCGGAGAAAATAGGGACTACAAAGTAATCAATCCTTTTCTAAGACATAAATCAGGAACCTAGCTTCTAAGGCTCTTGTAAACGCTGAAGGAGGTATTTTTCTTAGATGCTCTGTAAACTGCAAAAACTCATTTATCCAGAAACCTCACTTACATAGAACAAAACTATGACCCAGAAAGGAAGCGAAAGCAATGTTGTCACAAACATCCCATCTACTTCATTAAACATGAAATTGTTTCTCTTTAAAAAAAAAAAATCATGTCTTCTAGTTTTTTTTTAATGCTTATTGACTTATTTTTGAGAAAGAGAGAGAAAGCGGGAGAGGGGCAGAGAGAGAGGGAAAGAGAGAATGCCAAACAGGCTCAACACCGTCAGCACAGAGCCCGACACAGGGCTCGAACCCACAAACCATGAGATCATGACCCGAGCTGAAATCTAGAGTCAGAGGCTTAACCAACTGAGCCACCCAGGCACCCCATGTCTTCTAGTTTCTAATTATTTTCTTAGAAAATGGGTTCTGTTTTGCGAATTTCATTATTGAATTTTTTCCTGATTTACTCATCAAGAACACCAATATGCAAAAGTTGGGAGGCAATGGCCAAGTCATTGTTGTGGGTGAAAATTGGTAACAAAAAAGCAAATGTGTGTGTCAGTAGTAAACCGAAAATTCATGAGCAATCCAAGAAGTCTTTCTAGAAAAAACGAATTTGCAATTATACCTCAGTTTAAAAGAAAACAGAAAAAAAATTTTTTTTAACATTTATTCGTTCTTGAGAGCCAGAGAGACCATGAGTGTGGGGGTGGGGGGCGGGCAGAGAGAGAGGGAGACACAGAATCCGAAGCAGGCTCCGGGCTCTGAGCTGTCAGCACAGAGCCTGATGCGGGGTTGGAACCCACAAACTGTGAGATCATGACCTGAGCTGAAGTCGTATCCTCAACCGACTGACTAACCCAGGCTCCCTATTTTTATTATTATTATTATTTTTAAGTAAGCTCCAAGCCCAACGTGGAGCTCAGATTCAAAAGCCCAAGATCCGGTCACAAGCTCTACCTACTGAGTCAGCCAGGAAGCCCCTTGGGGGAACTCTTCTTTCCCCACTCTCTATGGTTCTGTTGAAGCTCCCTCCCCAAATGAGAAGGGGCGGCCTTTATCAGTTCTGGGTCTACAATAGCACCTTAGCCTCTTGGTCATGCTAATGACCCTAGGACCATCATTTGATCCAAATAAGTCAATTATAGTCCTTCACAATTTTTTCAAGGTGGAAATTAAGGGCAAGCATTCACAATGCCCTTGGAAGATCATCCGTAAGGACGGGTGTCTAGAGGAGTTTCATTTCCTGCTTAAAGAAAAAGAAGGAAGATCCCGCCCTGCCCCAGCAACAACGCAGTAACCACAGCTTGAGCCAATGAGAAACGACTACAACCTCAAAGATTGGCTATATGAGCCACTACGTCTGCCATATTTGTTAAGCTGGTTGGAATTTTTTTTTAATGCATAAAACTAGTATGGCCCAATACCCTACATTACAATACCATACCCTTTTGTAAAGAAACTCAGAAGCTAGAAAAATGCTACCATTCTGGTACTGTAATCCTACACACAACACAAAAATCAAGTAACAACAATTAAAAACATAAGTAAATATATAGAATATAAACAAAAATATACATAAAATATACGTCCCATCCATTATTCTGAATGGCATCTACCCATGTTGTGCATAAAATACTAACTTTTATATTCCCAGAAGAATTTCGAAAGACATTTGCTCAGGTTTTTAAAAGTTTTGATATAGATAACACACATTAATAATAATAATAATAATAATAATAATAATAAACTTCAGTTATAATATAGCAACTCCCAGGGTGCCCGAGTGGCTCAGTTGGTTAAAGCATCTGATTTTGGCTCAGGTCATGAGCTCACAGTTTGTGAGTTCGAGCCCCCTATTGGGCTCTGTGCTGACAGCTCAGAGCCTGGAGCCTGCTTTGGATTCTGTGTCTCCCTCTCTCTCTGCCCCTCCCCTGCTTGTGCTCTGTCTCTCTCTTTGTCTCAAAAATAAATTAACGTTAAAAAAATTAAAAAAAAAAACATATAGGAACTTCCTCTTTTCTGCTTTAATTGCATCATTTTTAAAGGAAGGTACAGTAATGAGAACTAAACTGAAAATGCAGACTGGATACTTCCAAAGATGTACAGAAATTAACACAGTTTATTTTATCACCGCCTGCATGAGGACCACATCCTGATGGAAGGGCATAATATCCTTTCTCAATGACCTTTTTGCGTCATCATCTTCTGGGAACTATAGTCATACTTCCCTGCTCTTGAGAGCAATTTGAACTTTATTGAGGGGAAAAAAAAGCAAAATGTTGAAAGTAATTATGGAAAGAAAATTAACGTTTTTGGAAATCGAAAAAAAACGTTTCCCTTGTTGATCTTGTATGAAAACAGATTTTGTTTTGTTTGTTTTGTTTTTTTTTTTTTTAATTTCCAAAGCTAATCAGTCAGGGAAAAATCCCTTCAGTGCAGGAGCTAGTTACAAAATTACTGTTGGCATTCCACAGAATTAGCTCTTCACCTTTAAATGAGAATATGCTAATCAAGATCTCCACATCAAAGGGGCCTTCCGCAGAGTCCAAGGGCCCTGATTTCGTGTTCTTAAATGTAAGGACTCAGCAAAAACGGAAAACAGTTTTATGTTGAGAGAAACTATCTTAGTCCATTTGTAAATGTTATACGCCAATGTAGTCAGGTAGTATCTGCTCAAGTAGAAAATCTACTGCCAAGGAACACTTAATCCTCTGAGTTTAAGAATCAAGAGGAAACGATAAGTAAAACCCAAACCAAAGATGATGTAAATTCAAATGCATGAGATAGAAGGTCGTACTTAAAAAATTTTTTTTAAGTGTTTATTTTTGACGGTGAGAGAGAGAGAGACAGAACGTGAGTGGGGGAGGGGCAGAGAGAGAGAGAGAGAGAGAGAGAGAGAGAGAGACAGAATCGGAAGCAGGCTCCAGGCTCCAAGCTGTTACCACAGAGCCTGACGCAGGGCTTGAACTCACGAGCCATGAGAAGTCAGATGCTTAACCCACTGAGCCACCCAGGTGGCCCAAGGAGAGTTGTGCTTTTGCAAAGGGGTCAGGCGATCACTGTCCCCAGCCTGTAAAGCGCTTGAATGTTGAGGCTATGCTTTGGAGTCCAATGCATTTAGCATGGAGACGGGGATCCCATTAAGTCTCCAATAGCTGTTTGTGTGATTGCACTGAATATCAAATTCAAAATGAGTTCCAATAATTTTTAAAATGGGCACAGTTTGTTACCCGAACGGCAGCTGGTGCACATTTGCTCTCAAGCTTCATTTGTGACCCGGCACAGCCTGGGAATGCCATAACGCTCACCTTCTGTGCAGAATGAGATTAGAGTATTTGGAGAGTCATAAGATCCAAATGTGGATGAAATTCTTTAATGAAGTCTTTAATGTTCCGCTTCCTCATGGCCCGCCTGTGCACCTCACTCCAGCCAGGAATCCATGTCATGTAGGAAACGTCCCTTGATTATTCCCACTCAATGATCATTCCTAATAATATCCGTGTTTTACCTTCTCGTTCAAAGCAGGTGTAAAATACACTTAAGCAGAAAGGCAGAGTAATGACATCCGAGCCTACTTTCCATGGTCCGGGGACGCATGAGATGATTTTCATTAAGAGTTAGAACGGAAAATACCTTGCCCCATTAGCTGTTACGTTAAGTATTTGTTGAACGAAGAGATGAATGACAGATTTCTGTTTTATTTCTAATTACAGTTCCTTTCTAGTTACTACCGTTTTACTATTGTGGGCCACCACAGTCACTTCACATTCCGATTTTGAGTGCCATGGAGTTCTATAAAACAACCTTTTCCCTGGCTTGAGCTTAACTGGTACACACTTCAAGGACAGGAAGATTGTAAACTATGCTGATCATAGACGACTCTGCTTACATCTACTTATTTTTTTTAATTTTTTTTAACGCTTATTTATTTTTGAGACAGAGAGAGACACAGCATGAACGGGGGAGGGTCAGAGAGAGAGAGGGAGACACAGAATCTGAAACAGGCTCCGGGCTCTGAGCTGTCAGCCCAGACCCCGACGCGGGGCTCGAACCCACGGACTGCGAGATCATGACCTGAGCCGAAGTCGGACGCCCAACCGGCTGAGCCACCCAGGCGCCCCACATCTACTTATAATTCTACCAGTGGCATTTAGACAAGGTTCAATACAAAATTAAAATAGAGAATCGCAGTCATTATCACTGTTTTCATCGGGTACGTTTACATCCATCATCGCAACGTGGTGATCTGTGAACGACATGTGGCTGAGACATCGTGAGAAAAGGAACTTGAGTTTCACAACCTTTAAACCTTAAAACCTCACTGCTTTGTTCTACCTTGCAGAGTTTCAATGTGACAGTGTCACTGTGGTGCGAGAGTCCTCAGTGCATGGGTTACAATCAGCTGGTCAATCTTCTGTCCCAACGAGATCAATCACGGTGACAGTTGCCACTATGGCCTCCTCCCTGTATTTTCTAAGCATGGAGGAGGACAAGTGAGCACCTGTCTCCTAGATTTTAGATTGAAAACATTACTCGAGCAAAGCAGGATTCTTTACCCTCTGGCAGAATATGACCTTCTGAAAAAGGCTGGGAGTCCCCTAATGAACACGTCCACATTGCGATCGTGGTTTTCCTTTAAAAATGAAATCCCTCAAAGAAGTGGAGAATGGAATATAACATTTACAATCTAATCATCAGCAAATGGCATTTAAGATGTTTGTTTCACCTTGTTTTAGCACATCAATAGAAGTCAGTAGAGATTTGATCAAAATATTTATAGAAATATTTTTGTAACAAGAGAAGCCATGCAGGTTTCTTTTCCTAATAAAGGTAACATACCAAATAAATATCCATTTATGGAGCTGCTCAAGTAAAAGCAAAACCAGGAATATTAACAATCGGTAAGGATATTCATTCTTCCCTTAGAATATGATTGAAACAGTTGACATATTACATAATGTAATAAGATAGTACTACATAATGGTCAAAAACATATTACAAATGATCACTTTCAACGTTGTACAAGGATTCCGTTGACCACATATTTGGCCTCTGTGTTTACTAATCTAAAGGCCCTGGGAATTCTCAACTTGCTTTCAATAAATAGTTCAGGGAATGAGCAGGTTCACATGAGCTCATCTGAGAAGGCACTGTCTGTGTCTGAAATTCTAGAGATTGGTTTGTTCAGGAAGATCAGTGAAACATTCCATTCAATCAGTCATTTCTTTCTACAGTAGAAGACAGAGTAATCTATAACTCTGTTATAGAGCCCAGTGAATTGTCCTGAAACACCAGGGGTACAGATCTATCTTCTTACACTTCTCTCCGTCCCAGAAAATTTTCGTATTTCATCTGGAAGAAAGGGAATAGCCATCACCCTATTGGTCTCAGTTCAGCCTGCTTTTTCTTTTTTGTTCTTACATACACTCTCCCGTAGCCACTCCTGGCTTTGTTCAAGTGCAAAAAATGAAGCCTGTCTGCTGGTTAGCCCTCTGGATATCACTGTGAGTTGGGGTCTGCATTTGCCTTCTCTGGTCTTATGCCTGGCCCCTTGCAACACCTTGTAAGGTGTCTCCAATCCCTAGAAGTTTTGGAATAAGGCCTAGAATTTGGATCATGGTCTTATTTTGCCAGAACAATGATTAAGCGCGCGCACGCGCGCGCGCACACACACACACACACACACTACAGAAAATGATTACAGGTTTGAATTGTGTTTGCTTCTACACCCTGAAATAATTGAGCCCCTTTTCAAAAGAAATAATCTAGTTTCAAATTCGGCCTTTATTTCAAACATACACTTAGCAATATCTGCAAGTGAATATTTCAGCGCATTGTCAATTGATTCCATATGATCTTCACTTTTCCTCTTTCTATTCCCTCCCTTTCGGTCTGAAGTTTTCAAGGATTAGGTGCTTTATAAATTGAGGGGGTAGCATAGTCTAATATGACTGACAGAATAAAACAGATTGATTTAACATTCACACGCAGTATATGTGAAGACAGATTCTCAATGATTTACTTGCAACTCTATTTTCAGCTCTTTTCAGTTAGTTTTCAGCTGTTCCGATCTCTAATTTAATGCTTTATATAGTTGCCTCAGTACATTTACAGATTTAAATGTACAGGGCTATGTAATTCTGAAAAAGAAATACACTGTAAGTTTAAAAATTTCAAAGAGGCTATGTGGAAAGCCAGTAGAAATTTCTTAACACTTGGAATTCACTTTTTTTTTTTTTAATTAATGAAAGGTGCTAGGAATACTTTCCTGAAAGGACGTCAGTTTCCCTTCTCGTGCCTAACTACACGAAAAGTTTTATCATGTGACAAAGGTCAATGAGCTAAGTATCGACTTAAATATTATTTATATTCCATCTCGTATTTTGTATCTCCTATAGTAAGTCGGCACAGACTTATGTATTGATAAGCATAACGACTTTTTTTAGCATGCCACAAGTTTAAAGTGCAGAATAAATATTAGGCCAGTGAAATTAATTTTTTCTTGCTCCTCGGATCCCTTTTCGATTAGATTTAGCTCCAACTTCTCCAGTTAATGGAGTAGAGCGCCCGTGTGCCTTATCAAATGTGATATATACGCCACTCTGATGGCTTAGGGCCACTTTCCCCCCTCCCTGCAAATAGGAAAACCCACTAAGGGAAGTGAGCCTATAGCCTTGAACCAGCTGGATACACAGAGGAAATCTCAGCTTCTTTGGCAGCCTCTGTCACCTGCAGCCTAATGGCAGCTTTCATGCTCCAAAAATATGCCCTACCAGCTTCTCCCCAAAAGGGTTTCCTGCCATTCTGGGGTTGCGTCATTATCACGGGGGATGAAAATACGGTCCTAATCCAAGGAGGACATAAAGGGCACTTGTGAGGAGAAGTTGCAAGTCAACTTAACATAACAAATATATGCTGTGGGTGGGGTTCACTTACCTGCAAGAAATGTTCTTTTTTGACAAAGAAGTGAATGATCCCGAGCTGACTAGACCTATCGCACTGGAAACACTGGTGATGGAAGTGATTGCCACAGACGTTAGAGCAGGAAAGGAACTTCAGAGATCATTGCCATAGTCCTGAGCGGAGCGCCTGGCACAAAGTAGTCTCACAAGTAGTAACAGCTCAGTGAATCTGGTTTACTCTCTTTTTACAGATGAAACAACCAAAGCCAACGGGAAGAAGTAATTTACCCAACGACAGAAAGGTGGCCAGTGGCAACGCCAGGGCGAGAGACGGGAATTTCGAAGTCCTTATTGATTATTTTTTCTACCATACCCTTCTCTGTATTCATTCAGTCATTTCCAGTGTTGACTGAGAGGCTGTGAACTTGAATGGTCACCATCCCGAGGACTTTGTTCACGTGGCCTCATGCCTGCGAGGCCCTGGAGGAAGACAACTGCTTAAATCAGCCTTGACTACTCTAGTCTACATCCATGTATCTCTTCCCTAACGTCCCACAGAGCTTCCCGCTTGCCTCGCAAATTTTGATTTTAATTCAAAGGTTGGTGGATTTTTTTTGCAGGGATTTCACATGTATTTCTTGTGTCATTAATAAGTTTGCATGCTCCTCTTGGTGAAGGGATGTTTGCTTATAGTGCTTTTATATGTGTCAGCCTGTAAGTTCTTAGGTTTATGTGGGCGCATGAGAGTTAAGAATTAGCATCTAACTTAATAGCCAAATTGGGACATCTCTGAGTCTCAAAGAAAGTATTGTCGACATTTATTCAGTAAGTACAAACCGTAACCTTCTTGGGCACCCTGGACTGGATGGTCACCCGAACGATAATGGACTTGATCAACATGGGATCAACTCATTAGACTCCTTTCACTGGCGATTGTACAAATGTCCAACTATGGGGTACCCCATTTTACCCCATTTACCCCATTACACTGAGTGGAATTATTTCTAAAGTAGTAAGCATGGAAAAAATTTTGACAGGCTGTGGAATTCTATTTACTGAACACTTACCTGCATGCATTATTTGTTCAAAAGTTATTACAAATATTTCCATAGAAGATTTATTTGTTGCCTTAGTTTTTAAGCTGCAAGGCTAAAATTGATTGCAAGACTTTTGTTGGTCTTATTTTAATCATTCCAATATTGAAAATGTGGCGGGGCGTGAAAAAAATGGCATTTTCCCTTGATTCTTTCCTGAAGGTAAAATACGAAATCTGATGGCTTTCTATGTGGGGTAGGTGAAGCGGGGTGTTATTAGGAGCTATGGACAAAAAAGGTACAAATTTGAAGTTTAAAAATAGATTTAAATTTAAACACTCTATTCAAAAAGTATCAAGACACCTATTATAATTTTAAATTTCCATTGCCATAAATTATGGAGATATTGGTAAAGGAAACAAACAAAATCCATGATCAACTCTTATACAACTAATGACTGACTAACATTTTATAGCATTTACCCACCGTCAATAATCAATAATGACATTGATTATGAAGAAATAATCAAATATATACTTCGATCCAATTTTCATGATATAAATATATATATTTTTTGTTCAGATATCTAATAAAGGCCAGACATCCCAGAGAAAACAGTCCATAGCTTCAATTTGTTAATATTGCTAAATTAGAGGTTTCATGATAAAAATTTCCTGCAGCAGAATGAATTTTAAGCACTGGAACAATGGCAGTTACACCATCTGCTCCAGAGAGAAATTTGCTGTCTTGACAGTAATAAAGGACAAATAAGCAATATAGATACACCAAGCCGGCAAGACGGTAAATGCAACAAGGAAAGAAGTATTTCTTTGATAAATTGCACTTTTCGCTGAATACCACTTTCTGTACTAAACAACCCCTCATTCAACTATAAGCAGATGTTTATCAAAGATAATTCATAGTCTTTATCACAAACACTGTTTTGTATTATGAGAGAATCTAAACAGCCACGCTTGTCCATCTTCAAAGTTCTAAGAGAAATTAAAGGACATAAGCAGCAAAAGACAAGTAAAAATAATTACACGGGAAAACAAAACAGCATGTTGCCCTTAGGAAAAATGCTGAGAACAGACATTATGTTGACAGATTCTCACCTACCCACGCGGACCTCTAAGAGAAGCCCCTCAACTATGTTAAGAAATTAAGTTTTAAGAGTCTATTTAAAAAACTGTCTGCCCACATCTTGTTATCAGTGTAATAAGGCTGGTGAGGGATAGGGGAATTGTTCAGATGGCATTTATTCTGCATTGAAATAATAAGGGGAAAATAATAAAACCCTGTATTATTATAACACATTCATTCAGATGGGTAGTGGGTCATATGAACACTATCTTGCCATACTTCTGAAGAAATAACCGAAAAATATATACTGTGTAAAAAAGTCTTTCTAATGTATCCTTGCCAACTGTCAGGAAAAGCGTGTCATTTTTTAAAACTGGGTTTTGTATTTCAGTCGACAAGGATTTATGTGGTTTGATATGTATTTTTCACTGATATATTTCATGTCAATTGCCTGAAAATAGTAATATAATGAGCTGGGAGTTGTGTGCATTCTTTTATAATGTTGGCCTAATTATCAGAACATAGCTATGACCTGTGAGCCCAGTGTCCTTTCTGGCAGAGGACCCTAGGGACATTTCCTAGGAAGGCGAGTTTATCATCTATAATGTCGGCACACACAAAAAAGTGTGAGGTCTTCCTTCAAAATAATTATTAAATAACTTTTCATGAATTTATGCCTCACAAACTAATCTTTACTGCATTTTGTTTATTATTTTTTTAAGCAGGTTCCACGCCCAATGTGAGTCTTGAGCCCATGACCCCGAGATCAAGAGTTGCACGCTCTACTGACAAAGCCAGCCCTAGGTGTCCCCCTTTACTGGATTTTAAATGCGTGTCAGTGTATATTTATTTACCACCTAAAACAGAGAGCCAAATTTTTATGGTTCTAAAACCGTGCGATTCAATTTTCTAGAGCTTTCTTTCACTTCTGGTTCCAAGAATTCATGAGGGACTTCATAGCAAAATTACATAAATTTATCCCTCAATAATTATTTATTGAACTTCTGCTCGATGCAAGGCACTGGACTGGGTGCTTCTGTAAGTACTAAGATGTATGAAAGGACAGGGTCTTTTCTTTCAAGGAGTTTACAACTTGGCTTATAAGATAACTTTCATGAATACAAAAAATGGGAAAGTGGTCATTGCCAAGCTGGTAGAGGGAGAGACTGGGGGGGACTTGAGTGTCCAAAGGCATTATGAAGGAAAGAAGGGGCCAGGAATGCATCTTGCACATAGATCTAAATTATAAGAAATAATTGAAAAGGAATTCTATCGGCATGAGTTTAAACAGACTGTTATATATGGGGAACGAAGAGGTTGGGAAGGCAAGTGTGTCAGGAGGCTTTTAGGAATGTGGAGAAATACATTTTTCAAGTTTTATTTTAAGGTTTTGTTTATTTTAAAAATTTAAATTAAAAAGTAATTTTTTGGGGGGAGGATGAGATATTAAATGTATTTGAATCTGAGTTTTTCTGTACTTAATAGTTTTTCTTTAAAAAAAAAAAATGTTTAAAAACATCAAGAGCCAGAACATGCTGCCAGGACTGAAATAATCAGAAATGTCTTCGGTCACAGACGCTGGGCACCCCAGTCTTGTTTGGAATTTTCCAAAGCGTGAAGCCTCTGCAGTGGTGGAGAATGAGAATAATGCCACATTGAAAAGAGCCAGTCCGACACAGGGGATCCCAAGTTATCTTTGTTCAGTTTGATGAAAGTGGAATAGAAGTTTTTAGCTTTCCCAAGTTCCTTGGCAAACGCATCAGCTTGGACGGGGGCCAATGTCTGCAAGATTCTTCTAATCTCAATCTCACTTTTATCACATCAAAGGGAAAAGTGAACTTATCTCTCCTGTCTGAAGAACACTTAAAGGGCAATTTGCCAGCGGAGTAAAATGAGTTTCTGTTGTCATGTCATCATCATGGCAATCTTGGATCCTTCCAGCATCGTCGACCTTATTTGACGGACTTGGGAAACTGAGTCCAAGAGGGGTTCATGTGAATCGCCAAGAGCTACACAGCTAGTAATAACGGTGGTGATAATGTAATGACAGTAACGTTTTTGGGTTCTTGGTAACTGGAATATGGACACAGTCGCCTTTATTTAGTAGTACCAGGTACTGAGCTGTTTGATTTGTCTCTCCGCCCCCTCACTTGTCTTAGGCAGGGTCCCAGGACCCAGTGGATATGTACCCACCCGCATGCAGGAGTAGCCCACAGAATGACTCTCCCAGCTTTGTGGAGGGATCTGCTCTTGCACTGCTCGATGCCCAGTTGGTCAGGGAGAAGCCCAATGGGTCACTTGCCAGTGCTTGTAGACGGTAGAGCTGGGGCCGGGAGCCCATGCTCTGTGCAGAAGAACCAGCTTGGAAGAGGGGTGGATATGGGACCTGAAACATGTCAGGAATATGCTTCATTGGCTCAGTACGGCTACAAAATACATGGGTCAGCTTTAGGGGAAGGAAATGTGAGTTTAGAATCAGGCAGATCTGGGTTCAGAATCCCAGCTCTGTCACTCACGAGCTGTGGAACCTTAGAAACTCACTTGAGCCCTCTTGGCCTGTGTTTCCTTATATGGTAATGGGAGCGATAATGACTTGGTTATTGACAGTTGACTGTTGGGACAATTAGAAGAAATAACTTGCAGAGTCCAGTCTCGTACCTGACATCCGTAGATGTTCAATAAGTAACAGCCATTGTTACCACCAAACATCTCCCGCCTCGCCAAAGGCGATTCTCTTTCTCTTTCAAATTACCATTTGTGAGGAACTTGGTTAAAAATGTGTGGAATTTTTTAAAATTCACGCTTTTACGTGTTTTTCTGCTTATCTTATGATTTCCCCTTACAAAAGCCAAGTTGCTTTGTGCCTAATTATTTATGTTGGCTTAAGTGTTGGATAGGACTATTCAAAATTGCTTAGGGACACCTGGGTGGCTCAGTCGGTGAAGCATCAGACTCTTGGTTTCAGCTCAGGTCATGATCTCACGGTTTGTGGGTTCGAACCTCACATCGGGCTCTCTGTTGTTAGCACAGATCCTGCTTCAGATCCTCTGTCTCCCTCTCTCTCTGTCCTTCCCCACTCGTGCTCTCTCTCTCTCTCTCCCTCTCTCAAAAATAAACACACACACACACACACACACACACACACACACACACACACACAATTAAAATTGCTTAAATGTTCCTGACCGGAACTTGTAGATCATTATCCTTGAATTATGTGACAAAGACACATGTTTCCTGTGAGCCTGGAAGAAACTCACATTCTCCCAAATGTGCAAAACGGAAAAGCATCCATTTGATATGCCTCCCATTTTTTTCTGGGTTATGACTAAAAACCTGCACATCCAGCAGCGACTGTCAAATTATCATCATTCCATCTTTCTTCTTGTTTTCCTTCATGAAGTCATTGTTGAAATGCTACAAACCATGCACTACTCTAAACGTATAGCGTTCTTGTCAAAACAAGTCTTTCTCTATCGTCCTTCTAGTTTTGCCCCAGCCTGGTATGCTGCCTTACCAAATGATGCCCACTGGGATACTTGGCCATCTTGGAATTCTAAGAATAGTCTGGCCTCAGGTGCATAGAACAGAAATAATTATAACCCTTGGTAGGTGAGTCACCATCATCTCACCAAACATGGTGACATTGATACAATTAATTCATTAAGCAATTAAAAATTAAAACAACATGTCCTATACGCATTGTGTATACTCAATTTTAGAAGACAATGCCAACTTTTTTCCCCAAGTAGTTGTACCAATACATACTTCGACCAGTAATGCATAAAACATCTAGATGGCCCACGTTCCTTCAAATGCTTGGCTCTTCCAAGTTTTTAAAGTTTTTTTTTTTTCCAACGTTTTTTTATTTATTTATTAATTTATTTTTTGGGACAGACAGAGACAGAGCATGAACGGGGGAGGGGCAGAGAGAGAGGGAGACACAGAATCGGAAGCAGGCTCCAGGCTCCGAGCCATCAGCCCAGAGCCTGACGCGGGGCTCGAACTCACAGACCGTGAGATCGTGACCTGGCCGAAGTCGGACGCTTAACCGACTGCGCCACCCAGGCGCCCCCCAAGTTTTTAAAGTTTTACCAATATAGTTGCTATAAAATGTTGCATTTCTTTCTTGTCTGCCCCTCCCCCAGATGAAGAAGTCCCATTACCAAAGTTGGGGTTTAGAGCTTTTCCTGGACACTCGAAAGAGAATGGAATCAAAAAGCAGAATTTTCCCAGCGAAATGAAAACTACAGGTGATATTCTAGACTCTTCTAGGCCAAAGGTTTTAAAAAATGAGGAGGAAGAAAACAATTCAAATGAACGGAACTCAAAGAGTAGGAAAAACCAGTGCACTTCAAAAATTAAAGTGCATATATAGGTTTATCTGTGATGCATAAAGGACCATATTTTCCTGCCTAAAATTCTAGAATAATGGCCACTTGAAGGAGGAAATATGCATTAACCTTTGTTTCTGCTCTTCCAATGAAGAAGACCTACCTATTTACCAAGTGTTGGTTAACGAGTTACCATATTGACACTCTCTTGAATGTGCAGAATACTTGATAGACATAAGTATGAAAAGAGGGAAAATAACGTGTGACAAACTGGTTATTAATTATGGGTTTTAATAGTTTACATTTCCTGTAGAAGACCATCCATTTAGGAAGTTGTGGTCCATTTAGTTCAGCATTCAGAAAAATACATGTTCATTATCCCACAGTTTTGAAAAAGAGTGGTTACTCAGAGTCATTGTTTTGTATGTAATTATGAAGACAACAGCCTTAATCCTAAATTATAAGATCACTTTCAGAATGTTGTAGTAGAGGCAAGAAATTCAGTCAAGGTTTTTACCTTATTAATGGCTGTCAATCTATCTCTATCTTTGGTGACGTGACACTATTCTAATTACGTCTAATCACGTCCCATTAAAATTATGTACTTGCCTAACATTAATTGCAACTATATCATTCAATGCCTTTTGCTTTCATGGAAGACTGAAATTTGAGAGTAGCATGTCTAACAAATAAAAATTCTTTAATATAAAGACATAAACACCAGGGGCGCCTGGGAGGCTCAGTCAGTTAAGCATCCGACTTCGGCTCAGGTCATGATCTCACAGTTGTGAGTTTGAACCCCGTTTCTGGCTCTGTGCAGACAGCTCGGAGCCTGGAGCCTGCTTCGAAATCTGTGTCTCCCTGTCTTTCTGCCCCTCCCCCACTCTGTCTGTCTGTCCCTCTCACTCTCTCTCAAAAATAAATAATAAATATTAAAAAAGAATTGAAAAGAAGCACATCTATAAACTTTGCTTTCAGATTGGCACTATGATCCAATGAATAGGTCCTCTACCCATGGCCATTACAGACTTTTCACAAGATAACTATATACTTGACAGAAAAACCAAATGTCTCTCTTTTGTTTGCTGTTACCACATCCTTCTAAAAAAATTAGTGGTGACCACACTGTGAGGAGCCCTGAGTAATGCATAGAATTGCTGAATCATTATGTCGTATACCTGAAACTAATGTAGCGCCGTATGTTAATTATACTTCAATTTTCTTTTTTAAATATTTTTGAAAATTTATTTTTGAGAGCGTGCAAGCGAGGGGAGGGGCCGACAGAGGGGGACAGAGGATCGGAAGGGGGCTCTGTGCCGACAGCAGCGAGTCGACTGTGGGGCTTAAACTCACAAACTGCGAGATCATGACCCGAGCTTAAGTCGGACGCTCAACAGACTGAGCCACTCAGTTGCCCCTTCCATTTTTTTTTAGATCAACCAGCAAATGTCAATGGAGTCCCTACCATGTCAGAAGGACTTCTGTGAATGTCTGGAGAGGGTGTAAAAAGACAAATAGACTGCTTAATGAGATGGAAGAGAAGGATGGCAGCTATGGATACAATTCATCCCATCTTATTGAGCTCACTTTCCGATGGCTCTCCCTCTGAAATGCAGGCTTCGTTGATTTCTCCCCTCTTTGTCCCTGTATGATCCTTATTGCTTAGGGCACGCTATTTAGCTCTTTGCAACATTCTGCTTTTGTTTTGGTTTCATGTTAATCTCATCTCACTGGTAAGATCATGAGCAAGCTGGGAGGTCAGAGATCATGGCCAATACAACTCCTGAAATTTTGGGGTCAGCACTATGCCAACTCCTGGAACCCCTGGCATAGTGCTGATCCCATAATAGTTCCCCATAATTACTTTGGCTAATTAATCTAATATTCACTCTTTATTCGAACCTCCAAAGACACAAAGGGAAGGAAAAATGATGAAGTTCAGTGTATCACCGTCAGCTACTAGTTCTAGACTGTTCTGTTACTCGAATGTTTACAGCAAATTGTGTCAAAACCTCTGAATAATTTAGAGTAATAAACAGCATGCTTTTCCTGTGACAGGGGTATTTTGATATGTTCATTGTAGTGTTTTGCTTTTTAAAAACGAGCTTACGTCATTTTTCGTTCTAATGCAAACTTAATGCACTACCTATTAATACGAAGAGTCAAACAATACTGATCTTGGCTTTATGTAATTTTCCCAAAAAATAAACTGAGAACTTGATGTTCTCTGGGGCATGATATCATAATGTATAATGAAGGAAAAGCTGCCGGAGCCACGTTCTGCCAACTCCTACTATCCAAATTGCCACTGACCTTCCCCTGAAGGCTTTAGAGAGCCTCACTATCCGGTCCTCTTCCTCTAATTCAGTAACCATCTATCACTTCTCACAGCTATAACTCTGCCATAGGGAATGGCAACCAGTCAATTGTGGGAGAGAAATAAACAAATTATATTTCAAGGACAGAGCTCGATGGTGGCTAGCAGTAACACTAAAGACATTGATCTGGGAGCAAGTCACGGATTATAAAGTAGGGTGCATAGAAACTTGAAACAAATCGTGTTGGTTCCTTCTCTTTCGTTTGCTTTGGTGCCTGCCTTGGGAATCTAACATACAGACCCATTCCCTGAGCTTAAGAATCTTGAGAAGCGATGAGCTCCATTCGACTTTTTCGATAAGTTTGTCTAGATAGGAGATAGGACACTAAGTGGCTGATCAGATTTTTGAAGCTGTGACTTGGAAAAACCTTCACCGCATCAGAGTCCCAAACACTGGGCAACTCCCCCAGCGTGACTTGACTTTGTAGCCACCTGGTGGTCGGGCATGCTTGTTACAGGTGTAATCACTGGGGAGCCCACTACCAAAGCATCGGAACTGTGAGACAGAGGTGACAGATCCACCAGTTTATCTGAGCACTTACAGGCGTTTCTCTTTGGAAGAACAGCTATAAATATTATCAAAACCCCTTATTCAGCATCTCCCTTTTTAAATATCTTCTCCATGTTGCCCTCGTCTTATCTATTCCGCCTTATCCCGTTACTGACTATAACCCAATAAGGTCACAGGCCCCATCGGCTCCCACTCATTCCGTGCTAATTGGTTTCCCAGCTTTTTGTGGAGCCCCTGCCCCTCAACACACACTCCTGAAGTGCCCTTCTTCCCGCCAGATCTACATTCTAAACTCAACTGTCTTCAGTGTTGAGCTCCCAGGCCACTTCTCTACGGTATCACGATCCCAGTTAATTTGACCCTTTCTCCTTGGCCTTTATGGCTTTGTTTCCCTGAGCTATCTTTTCAATGATAGGTTCTCTGGCACACATTTTTCCCCAAAGCGTCCCTCTCTGAAAAGGTACGTTCTAGGCCGGCTTTTAGGTAACAATTTAGAGAAGACACTGAAATACCAGGTTTCTCTAGGATACTGGAGTTACTTGGTCGTCTTCTCTCCTTTTAGAATCCGAGGTTACTGGTAGTCAATACACCAAGATCTGTTTGTCAACTGAAAATCTGGCTTACCCTTTAAAAGCATGAGGACTGCCAAAGCTCATCAAAATGAATATTAATTGAAGAAAAGCACCAAGGAGCAAACAATGTGAGGCAGGTGTGCTGTACTTAAATGTTAGCACATCGAGTACCAAAATCAATTTTTAAATATAATTAAAAAAAATAAAGTGTAATAAGGCCTAATTCATTTGTATTTTTATGTCCAGGGGAACACGATGTGTTTTGTTTAAATGAATTTACAGAGCTAAGTATATATCCAATTTAAAGGGAGCTTTCTTTATGGAAATCTAAAGATATAAAAATAATAAATAATAATGGAAACGAGTCATTAATTCACTCTTTCGTCCAACATGTATTGAACACATTTATCAAGCACTTTCATACTATCAGTAAACATTGCCCCAACTATTAAAAGACAACTGTTGGGGGCGCCTGGGTGGCTCAGTCGGTTAAGCGTCTGACTTCGGTGCAGGTCATGTTCTCAGGGTTCGTGAGTTCAAGCCCCACATCAGGCTCTGGGCTGACAGCCCAGAGCCTGGAGCCTGCTTCGGATTCTGTGTCTCTCTCTCTCTGCCCCTCCCTTCCTCATGCTCTGTCTCTCTCTGTCTCTCTCTCTCTCAAGAATAAACATTAAAAAAAAAATTTCTAAAATAAATAAAAGACAACTCTTGAACTGGGGCAAAAAAATGAACGAATTATACTATTTTAATAGGATTATAACTAATATTCTTTTGTTACATACACAGATATGTAAGAAATAAACTACAGGAAATAGTAGGTGGGGCAGAAAATCAACCCAGAAACTTTGAAGTATGTTCGGAGTATTTCAGCCCTAAACTCAACCTTCTGATTCCACACACTTAAACTAAAGTCATTTTTTAGTCAGACATTGTTTTCTGAAGATACACGGTCAACTTCATTACCCAGGGGCCTACCGCTAAATAACTGGAAGCATTGACATCGACTGTCTTATTGGGTCGTATTTAAGAATAAAGAGCATCCTTCAAGAGAAAATTTATGTAGTTTTGACATTTACCAAGTGGCCTCCATATGCTAGAGACTTTAAGTGGGTTGTTTCATGTAATCCTTTGACCTACTTGTATTATATTGACTTTCACATTATGGTTGAGGTAAAAAAAAAAAAAAAAGGCTTAGAGGCATCAGGTAAATAGCAGTGACACTATTGACCATAATAGCAAGAAAACAACGATGAATTTCTGTTTGGCATCTGGTATGTGCTATGTATTTAATATTTTCAGATTTACACACTAGCGGTTTTTCTTTTTTTTAATGTTTATTTTTGAGAGACACAGAGAGACAGCGCCTGAACTGGGGAGGGGCAGAGAGAGAGGGAGACGCAGAATTCGAGGCAGGCTCCAGGCTCCAAAGTGTCAGGACAGAGCCCGACGCGGGGCTTGAACCCATGAACTGTGAGATTGTGACCTGAGCCAAAGTCAGACACCCCACAATAGCAATTTTTCTTAGGCAAGTCCAAAGGAGTCAGGGAACCTTGAATAACTCACTTAAGCCCTCTTGGACTCATATGTTAAGTTTTCATAATAACAACCACTTTTACTAAAATGTGAAAATTAAATGGAATAATTTGTATAATTTTCACTATATTGCCTGGAGTTGAGTAGATGTTCAATAAACAATAATTTATATTATAACTAAATGCAACATCTCTCCTTATTTGATGGAAACCTGGTCCCAGGTCTTTTGAATGTTAAAAAAAGTTTAAAATTTCCTATGTGTACATTTGGTATTCTTCCTAACTTCCATTAATAAGTTGCCTTTCCTGTCATGGTTAGTCAGTATTTGAAAGTCACGCATAATTTTCTGACCAAAATGTTGGCTTTCCCTCCATTGTGGAACAGTGAAAACTTTCCCTCTGCCTTCTATTTTTTTCTTTACTCTTCGGGATTATGACTGAGTCATAGCTCCTTGTAGATGCATTCCCTATCTTGGAGAAAATCTAAGTAAATAAGTGGTCATTTCCCTATTTATTAGATTGTTATAAGAATTAAAAAAAATCCTTAAGTTCCTTGTATATAATAAGTTCCCAGCAAATCATGTTTTAAGTGTAATTGCTTATGAGAGGGAGAGAGAGAAAGAGAGTACGGGGGATGGGCAGAGAGAGAGAGGGAGAGAGAGAATCCCAGATAGGCTCCGAGCTGTCCGTGCAGAGCCCGATGTGGGGCTTGAACTCACTAACCTTGAGATCATGACCTGAGCCGAAGTCGGATGCTTAACTGACTGAGCCACCCAGGTGCTCCCCAAGCAAGTCTTAATTCACTTCTAGCATTCCAATGAAACACAACTGTAAAACAACTGGACAAAGTCCTTTTGGGATGGATGATGTGAGAAATGGACAGCGAACTAGAGGAAGAGCTTTCTCCAAAGTATTGGGATTGAGTTACTTTTGTACTTGACATTCCATCTTTCACCATTTCCAGCTCTGGTGTTGGGTCACATTCCATTGCCTCACTCTACCGCCGCTTCCAGAGAAATAACAGACACATGCTCATTTCACCTCTCAGTGTGTATGCCTACTCTCCAGCTCATCAGCAAGGTGAGTCAGCCGCTGAGGCGTTTGGAGAGGCCATGTTTTTAATCTTCATTCATCAGTTCTTGGCTTCCCTTTGTAGTCGGCTGTGTGCTTTGTAATAATGGACAAAATGGCTTGACTGGCCTGCCCTGCCTGGCTTTGTGATCTTCATTTCACTTTTCCTCAATGAATTTGCAAACCTCGATTCTATAAATGCTTCCCTAGACCTCTCATCTGAGAACAGTCTGCTGTCACTTGCAGAGAGTCCTGACCTTTCCAATGTAGCTTTTCCTGGTTTCTTCAATCATTGCTACCCTCTTCCTCCCTCTCGGCAGACCAGGCTTCTCTGAACGTTCCAAAATGTGGAACTTAATCACATCCTCCACTTCTCATTCTGCACGCTCGCTTGACACAACTCCTCATGAAAATCTGCAACGCCTTGTGTCTTCGAGTCACAGCAATCGTCTCTACAGAGCCTCT
This sequence comes from Lynx rufus, assembly GCF_022079265.1. Classification (NCBI taxonomy): domain Eukaryota; kingdom Metazoa; phylum Chordata; class Mammalia; order Carnivora; family Felidae; genus Lynx; species Lynx rufus. The sequence goes on along the minus strand of NW_025814833.1, from coordinate 10,348,042 downwards.
CTCGCCGGACACGTCCGGCCTACCCACTGGCACTTTATCCTCTCGCGGGGCGATCGGCAAACTATACACTGTCTTTGTATATGGCCCACGAACTAAGAATGGCACTTGCATTTTTTAGATGGTTTTAAAAAACAAATAAAAAGATGAATGATATGCCATACTCTGTGAAAACTGTAGACATTTGAATTTCAGTGTTCATAAAGTTTTATGAGCAACCATTCCTCTCGATGTTGCCCGTGGCCGACGGTATGCTAGAACAGCAAAGCTGAGTTGTTGCAAGAGACTATGTGGAACACAGCGCCACAAATAATTACTACCTGGCCCTTTACAGAAGAAGGTTGTTGACCCCTGCTGTTTTACTGTGCTCCCGCAAGTATAGTTCACGGACCGACGATATCGTCACCTGGGAGCTTGTTAGACACGCAAACTCTGGCTCCTTTCCGGGCCTACTTAAGCAGAATCTGCAGCTTAACAGAATCCCCAGATGATTACATCCACAATAAGGCTTGAGAAACATTGCTCCGGCACTCATCGTGCTGTCTTAAAATTGTCAATATTTTAACAGACGAAAAAATGGAAACATGACTAGGGTAGTAAAATGTATGAGATACAGGAGATATATGCAATCGGAGACAAATTTGGTTCACTGCATAATAGCTAAGTGTAATTTAGTGGAATAAAAATAAAATACAATGTGAAATTAAAGCAGGAATAAGAAATCTTAGTTGGCCAGGAGGAAATATAAACTCAGAATCATATCATTTATCAACGTGTTCGTCTAGTAACATCACATTTCAATCATATTCATATATATTCATATATTGAATGATACCTTCATACTACATTCAATATATATATATATATATTCCATTTTTTAACGTGAAAGGTGAGCCCCATTAGCACTAGTTCCTAATACTTTATAGGTTATGCAGAATTAATTTGCCACAAATTTGAACTTGCTTATTTAACGTTTATTTATTTTTGAGACAGAGAGAGACAGAGCATGAACGGGGGAGGGTCAGAGAGAGAGGGAGACACAGAATCCGAAACAGGCTCCAGGCTCTGAGCTGTCAGCACAGAGCCCGACGCGGGGCTCGAACTCACGGACCGCGAGATCGTGACCTGAGCCGAAGTCGGCCACTCAACCGACTGAGCCACCCAGGCGCCCCTGAACTTGCTTATTTAATAATGCATAGCAGTGATAGGATTTGGTTATCTGATGTCTTTTTATATGTCAATTGCTTGTAGACTTAATGTCACATTTGAAGACACGGTGATACGTTTACTGCTGTCACAGTTAATTGATAGCTCCCATCTGCAACCCTATGTTAAGGTCTTAGTACCTGAGGCCTCTAAAATTTTTCACCAGGCTGCAATATATATAGCTACCAGTAGGGGGCGGCGAGTAGAAAAATAGCCTGCACAATTAAGCAACCACAGATCAACTACTTCCAAGAAGTTACACAAATGACTTTTTAACAAATACTTATGTGTTCATTGAGTTATTCAGTCAATGACTATTTACTGAATCATATGCTAGGCACCGTGCCGGATGCTGAAAATTACAACCTTCAGCCAAAGCAAATCCTGCCCTTCATCTCCTGACGTTCACGTCTAGTGGAGGAGATAGGGATCTCTAAGCACAAGCATAAATGGACAAACTTAATATAATGTATAAACATAAACGTATAAACCGCAGTAAGTGCTATGATGGTGGTGTGAGCGTTAGGAGAGGTGGGAAATGCAAGGAATGATTCACAACAGAGGCGAGAGCATGATGTGTTCAAGGAACTGAAAGTAGACAGTTGTAGCCGAAGCATTCATGAGGGAGGTGAGGGAAGAGGGTAAACTATGGCACTGAAGAGGTCGACAGGGGTCAGATTAGGTTCTCTTACAACCCATAACAAAGATTTTGGTATTTATTCTCAGAGCACTAAGAATAGGGAGGATGGGATTTGGGAGTGCAAATGTGTAATTGGGGCAATCATTTCGAAGGGTGTTCCTGTACTCAGACAAGAAGTGATGGACAAACCAAACCCAGTATAAGGATGCTAGAAATGGAGTGAAGATATTCAGAAGCTAAAGTTGCCAGGAGTTGGTGATGAAATTGGTTATGGGGCATAAGGGATAGGAAGATGTTCAAGGATGACCGACAGTTTCTTGCCCAATCCAACCGTCTAAATGACAGTGTCATTGGCAATGATGTTAAGAACCTTGCAACACATGGAGAGTATATTCTCATATAATCAAAACCCTATGAAGTCAATACGAATACTCCATGGAAAGACAATTAATTACATAGAGATTTTAATTGATATGATATAGTTTTAACGAACATACCACAAATACGTGATTCGCTTTTCACATCTTATTAGTATCTTTTTATAAGCTTACTATCAGTTTTTATTTGTCTCTAAAGACACAAATAAAGATACTTAGTTTTGAGAAAGCTAAATGAACAATGATGCCTAGAGGTACGAAGAGAGAATATTTCAGAAAGCGATTGTTAGCAAGCTCTCATATACCACGTGTTATTTGTCTGGGTCATAGGTTTAATTTTGGCGGGGGAAAAAATAATTTTTAAACGAGAGTAAAATGTGATAGAAACATGATGCAAATATGCAAATATGCATTTCATACAACGTGTAACAACTTCTGCCTCATTAAGATATCTGTATCCTTTGGGAAGGTAATATGTGCCGTTTCTAAAATGATAGCAATATGTACTTAAGACTAATAAATACGAAATCAACATTCTCTACGTCATAAACTCCTTGATCCCGACGGCCTCTTATACCACATGTATTAATTTAATTGTTGCAGTTCCTTAAGTTACACCCATGTTTAAAAGAAAGTTACACCCATATTTGAGATTTCGGGAGATATGAATGTTTCGAAAATGCAAAATTTAGAAGTACAAGCATAGCTTTGAAAGGTGTATATTCAAAATCAGAAAATGTACATATAAAATTATTTCGCTGCTATGATCTAGTGTGAATGGCCATGCAACTCTACCTTGAAACTGCTTAGCTGCTGAGCTTTCCAAAATAAAGTGATTTTTGCTTATTTTGAGAAGTTGGAACATTTTAGCACGGGCACATTCTGAACCACATTGCCAGCCTTGTTGGCTTTGGGTGCAGACTAGTCAGAGTGAAAAATATGTGTGGTATGTAGTTTTTCAAGTTATCAGTTGGCTCAATTGGATTATTGAAATCAGTAAATATTTCTTCCCTCAGTTAAAGCCACGTTTTTTAGTTCTATTGATTATTATAAAAGACTACTTCAATTTTTGGAATATTAGCACAAGTAAAAATTGTGAGGAATGTGGAATTATCTTATAAAGGTTTAGGTTTTCTTATGCTCTAAATATGTATATATATTCACTACTGAAAGACATGCCTGACTGAGTATCTATTCCCAAGGTGCTATTATTTTATCACTACTAGTTCAATCGTTATTATTGCACTAATTATTGAATATATTATTAAATGCATATTATGTACAAGACACCATGTTGGTTCCTGTAGGTGGTATAAAAGGCATATTCTACTCATGGAACACACAACATTTTAATACTCAATTCTGTACCCTTTCATGAGTTTTGATTATGTTTCATTTACTTTAACCAAATGAAGAGCTGAAGAACAATATGATGTACGTAGGTAATAGCTGATTTTTGTTAGCGTCTACTTATGTCTTCCTTTAAGTCATTTGGTAACCAAAACAACTTTATAATAATACTCAGTTATATATCAGAGAACTTACACTGCAAAAAAATCCTTCCGTTAAATGAACTTGTATTTATTTATCACAACACAGAGTCACCTAGTCAAAAGTTTAAAAGACACAATTCTTAAATATAGGTGTTCACGTAGGTGTGAATTTAATTCTTAAGTATAGGTGTTAATATAGATGTCAAGAAAGGGACAAGTATAAATCCGTGGTGACATTGTAGAAGGAATGTATGTACATCATTTCTTCACTTTCTGTGAAGAAACTTTAAATGGTGATATGGTTTTACAGAAAAAAAGATAATATTTACCTTTAATACTTACTAATATTACAAACCTTATCCAGCTCAGGAGGGAGCACAGTGTCCAACTGATTATTTTTCGCAGGAGACATTGAACACATTTCCTAAATTATTATCTTCACTGTGATATATATCTGATATATATATCTGATACATATATCATATATATATATATGACATGACATATGTATCAGATATATATATCTGATACATATTACCTTCACTGTGATATATATGATATATAATAACTATATATTATATATATATATAATAAGTATATATATATCTCATAGTAGCCCATAGGTAGCATTAAGTAAGGCTTCAGAGTAGGTGTTACTAAGTTTGAGTGATAGCTGGAGACCAATCAGGTCAATTGCCTTTTATTTTTAAAATCGGTGGAATCTCATATAGCTTAAAATAGCTAGAAATCACCAGGCACCCCCATTTCAAAACCTCAAAGAATATCAAGTTGTGGATGTATGTACATTATCACAAAACTTTTAGTACTCTTCTACATACAGTGAGAATGAACATATTTAGTGACAATAACAAAATTCTTTACCATAAATAACCAGAGTCTAAGGTTTTATATTAAGTATGTTGCATATCTATTTTTCGTGTCACTAATATGCCCTGAGGAGGCCAGCCTTTTGGAGAAGCGAAGTAGGCAACAAGCTTATATACCAACGTGATGACATTTGGGGCATATTTTCTCTTTTAGCCAATCAAGGGATTTGTTGGAGTCCCATTTTCGATGTTAAAATGTGCCCCTCTCTGGATGGGGTAGGACTTGTTAGATATTGCCACTCTAGCATGAATTTGTATATCAAATCTCTCTTCCAGTTAACAGCTGGGTAAGAACAAGGTGTCAACAGGCGTGTGTCCAAAGGGGCGTACTGCAGGTGAAACCGGCTTATGTCACATTCTACTAAGGCTGACCTTGGTCTTTACCACCCCGTAGGGCTTCTGTTGCCATTGATATAGACGAGGTGGCCTTGTGTGAGTGAACACGGTTTGAAGCTTGAGAGTGTAAACTTACCTGCCTGTCCACGTTAGCCTGTTTCACCAACGTAGTGAAAACATCTGTGGGAAAACTTGGATTTTCACAAAAGTACACTGAGTGACTTCTTGTGTGCACTCTCAGGACAGCTGCTGGGGCTCTTTAAGATTTTACGTTTTACGCTTTTTGAATTTCATGTTTCTTTTATGGAAACCTGGCTATATAGCACCAAGAATTTCTTCAATACATCTTAAACAAAGGAAGTGGAACCTTTGCCATCATGTTAAATGGTGAGTCATCAAATCACAAAGCAGGACAATTTGATATTGACCATTCTGACTATGGTACATTTTAATGCAGCCATTTTGATGCAACTACTTTGATGTAAAATCACTGTTTTCTTCTTCTATTTTTTGATCGATCATAATATGTTCAGCAGACATTCCCCACCCTTATTCCACCCTAACTTCTCTCCAATTTGGATAGACTTCCACTTTCCACTTTAGGTTGTATTATTTAATTTTTATGTAATGGGTATATATTAATTTTATACTGAAAGAGTCTGTTAACATTTTACTGTAAAAGCAAGTTAACCTCTACGATCATTATCAGTTCTTCCTCCAACACTATCATTCTAAAAACATTGTGTGGAATTAAATATATGTGGATGACTTTGAGAACAATCAGAAATTTATTTTAATTTTTTAAAATTTATTTTGAGAGAAAGAGAGCACAAGCAAGATAGGGGCAGAGACAGAGAGGGAGAGAGAGAATTCCAAGCAGGCTCTGAACCGTTAGCACAGAACCTGATGGGGGACTCGAACTCACAAACCGTGAGGATCATGACCTAGGACACGGATCAAGAGTAAGATGCTTAACTGATTGAGCCACCTATAGGCACCCCAGAACAATCAGAAATTTAATTGAGGATTCCCTGTGCAGTCTAGAGCTTAAAATAAGGGATCTAATTCTGACCTACTTTGCCTAAATTGTAATAACATGCTTAAGAAACCTAGAGAATACCGACTGAGCCACCCAGGAACCCCCTGATACTCCTTTTTAAGAAACAAAATTCTCAGGGGTGCCTGGGAGGCTCAGTCAGTTAAGCGTCTAACTTTGGCTCAGGTCATGATCTTACGGTTCGTAGGTTTGAGCCCCGCGTCGGGCTCTGTGCTGACAGCTCAGAGCCTGGAGCCTGCTTCGGATTCTGTCTCCCTCTCTCGCTGCCCCTCCCCCACTCCCGTTCTCTCTCTCAAAAATACATAAACTTTAAAAAAATTAAAAAAAAAAGAAGAAACAAAATTCTCAGTCTCCCCTCATACTCCTCCTGAGATTTTTGGGTCCATCCATCAAGAATATCTTCAAAAGTTTATCATAGGAAAATAATAGCTGTATTTTCTATGGCCTAATCTCGGATGTGAGTTTGTTTCTGAAGGAGAAAAATTAAAGTTCCCAGTTTGTCTTGACTAGCCTAGTTGTTCTTATTTATGTTATCTTATTTGATATTTATTTAGTATAAAGTCAGGGTGCTGATTAAACATTTTGGCAAGGGTGTCTGTTTAACACATTATTTGGTAATTAAATAGGCTGAGTTTTTTTTTTTTTAAAGCTGCATTAAAATGTTATTTAGCAATGAAATAATATTCTTTTTCAAATATGGTAAATCATTCGTGGAAAATGTTTACTAGTTCAGAGGTAGGTCTACATTACCAAAATAAGCAGAATCTCCTAACTATAATGGTTGAATATTACTGCAAAATGAGAGTGCTGTAGCATGTTTATGGGTATACTTACAATTAGTTTTGAAGGATGGCGATGGTTGGCCTATAGATGCTCATGGATATTGGTTGATATCCCTGAAAACAAACATTTAGAAAAATGCAATGAGAACTCTGTAAGTAAAGTGTTATTTACAATAGCTATTTATACTATCCATGTATAAAGCATAACTGAAAAGTAATGAGGCTGATACCCATAAGGCACCAGAAGACTGTTTCATTTATATAAAGTTAATTTTAAAAAGCCCCAACCATTAGTGTAGCAGATAACAGAGAAAATTAAATATCAGTGGAGTATTATACATGAACCAGCAAAATCATGATTCAAATATTAAGTTAAAACATTATTTCCCGGGAAGTAATTACAGACCAGGATTAATTAAATGGTATTTTACCCATAGGTATGAAAAACGATACTAGAAGCTGGAAGGGGAAATGACATTTGAAAAATCGCCATTTCAGTATCAATTATTTGAAACCTATCGGTTGACAGTGTTTATTTTGAGATTTGAAAACAAAATTAATACAAATATTAGCCAGCTACATTTTTGCAGGACAAATAAATCTGCTGTAACCATATTGCAGGAAAAAAAAAAGCCTCCTGTGTTTCCTTTATCTGACTAAAAGCTGTAATGTCTGGGTTAATGAGGCTATCATGAATACCCTCTCCGCAAAATTCTATAGCTCTGTGGTAGATGGAAAGACCACTGGTACCTGTATAGACAAACATTATCACAAACTTCTCTCCCATCTGTTCTCCTAAAAAACCCACTTGTTTTTACTAAAGAAACCTATTTGCTTTTCCTAGAGAAGTTGTTCTTCACTTCTCCTTTTTCCTACCAAGTTAAGTATATAAGTCCTTAACTTTACTGTTAAACAAGCCAGTTGCTTTTTTTGTTGGCTTCATATGTATATGAAACAAAACTTTTTCTCCTGTTATTCTCTCACTTGGCATTTTAGTTTGCAGGTCTCAGGAACAGAACCCAACAGGGTAGAGGAAAAGTTTTTCCTCCCCTACAAAACTAATTCTTCCATTCATTCAAGTAAATAAAATCAAATAATGAAATGACGAATAGAGTTATAAAAAATACATATGCAATATTAATTATCGTATTATTTGAAGACATTAAAATAATTTATTAGCTCATAAACTTATCAATATAAAGTAACAGATTTGAAGCATAGTATAAAATATTAATGCAATAAATTTAAAGCTACAATTTAAATAATTTAATGTGACTACCCTCTTAATCATTCAAGGGACAATGGACTATGCCAACAAATTGTTATATTTTTCATTCCTTATGACAGTAAATAAAGAGTAGTTCTGACTTCAAATTAATGAAAAGCAACATGGGTAAAAGCTTTGCTATCTTAATCTAAATGTCAGGAAAATACATTTAATATTATAAATTTGCACTAGAATGTTCTTGTCTGTTTTACAGCTCTAAATAATACAAAGATTTATGAAATAAATATGTGAGAACACATGATCACCTTAAACATGTGTTTTCGTGAAATGGTAGGGGATCTACAGCAAATAAAAATAATTTCTTCATGAAAAGGGATGTAAACCTGGTTCTGCCTAGCACATTTCCAGACCCAGAAGTACAAAATTAGTAATTTTTGAGCCATGATGAGACTCCTTGCATGCTGAAGAAGTCGATTGCCAAGTTATTAGTCTGTATGGTAAAAATGAAACATAGAATTGCGGCAAAGCCTGAAATCATTTCAGTGCATAGTAATGACCTGTTCTACTGCTGTAGCTCCCACTTAATTTTACCTATTCACACAGGATTTATTTATTGCGGGTTTCCACACTCCCTTGGGGGGAGAAATGAGATATAATGAAGCATTTCTGCTCCTCCATAAAAACAATCGATCTTACAGTTTAAAAAATTACTTCCAGGGGCGCCTGGGTGGCGCAGTCGGTTAACCGTCCGACTTCAGCCAGGTCACGATCTCGCGGTCCGTGAGTTCGAGCCCCGCGTCAGGCTCTGGGCTGATGGCTCGGAGCCTGGAGCCTGTTTCCGATTCTGTGTCTCCCTCTCTCTCTGCCCCTCCCCCGTTCATGCTCTGTCTCTCTCTGTCCCAAAAATAAATAAACGTTGAAAAAAAAAATTTATAAAAAATTACTTCCAGACCTATCAACTGAAAAAAAATACTTTTTCTGGTGTTTGCAACATATTCGTGTACATTTCTAAAATTTTAATTAATTTTGAAAAAGTCTGGAATACCCTAGGCAAAATTAACTTTTTTTCCCCCCATTTCTGTCTCTCTCTTTAATCCCACTTGATTTGCCTCTGCTCCACACTGATGGCATTCTTTACATTCAGATTTTATATCTGTCACACACTCTTCAGTCTTTTTCTTTCGGTTATTTATACATAAATCTGAGATATATTTTGTCATCAGCATTCTGTCATTTCAAGTTTCTTTTTACCTTACTCAACTGTTGTCTTTAAAATTCCCACATGACGTGTAGAGCAGCACTATCAACAATAGCCAAATTATGGAAAGAACCCAGATGTCCATCGATGGACAAATGGATAAAAACAATGTGGCATATATACACAATGGAATACTACTCAGCAATGAAAAAGAATGAAATCTTGCCATTTGCAGCAACATGGATGGAACTAGAGAGTACTATGCTAAGTGAAATAAGTCGGTCAGAGAAAGGCAGATATGCGATTTCACTCGTATGTGGAATTTAAGAAACCAAACAGATGAACGTAGGGGAAGGGAAGGAAAAATAAGATCAAAACAGAGAGCGAGGCCAACTGGAAGAGACTCTTAAAGACAGAGAACAAACCGAGGGTTGCTGGAGGGGTGGTGGGTGGGCAGTTGGGTTAAATGGCTGATGGACATCAAGGAGGACACTTTTTGGGATGAGCAGTGGGTGTCATATACAAGGGATGAATCACTGGGTTGTACTCCTGAAGCCATGACAACACTGTATGTTAACTTAACTTGAATTTAAATAAAAAATAAAAATAAAAATAAAATTCCCACATGACTTTGATAAAGTTTTCTCCTTTGTAGGCTGCCGACTCCAGAGAAAAAGGAAAGACGCCCCTAGCCACAACCTAGCTCTACATACTGATCCAAACACGACACAATGGCTCCTCCAAAAATAGTGCATGCACTATCTTTCAATTTCTCATGTGCAACCCTATTACTTCTGATGCTATTTATAACTGACTTATAAAGTGGTATGAAGGGGAATTTTGTGATTGTTCAAGGCAGATTTTATCTTCCTTTTCCTACAAAAATTAATGTTATTTTGCTTTCAGCCTACCCGCAGAAAGAGTATTCTGAAACAGTCGTTTCAATTCAAAATCGCGCTTTCAGGGGCGCCTGGGTGGCGCAGTCGGTTAAGCGTCCGACTTCAGCCAGGTCACGATCTCGCGGTCCGTGAGTTCGAGCCCCGCGTCGGGCTCTGTGCTGACGGCTCAGAGCCTGGAGCCTGTTTCCGATTCTGTGTCTCCCTCTCTCTCTGCCCCTCCCCCGTTCATGCTTTGTCTCTCTCTGTCCCAAAAATAAATAAACGTTGAAAAAAAAATTAAAAAAAAAAAATCGCGCTTTCAAAGTCATACGAATCCTGCGAAGATTTAATGGATAAGTTTGCTGCTTTATTTCTCCTCGGTTGAAATCACAGGGAAAAAAACAGGCATTTAAAGTAGAATGTCTATTAAAGAAATGCCTATCTTACTGTGGCTAAGCGTCATCATTAAAATGGCAGTACTCTGGGGCGCCTGGGTGGCTCAGTCGGTTAAGCGTCCGACTTCAGCTCAGGTCACGATCTTGCGGTCCGTGAGTTCGAGCCCCGCGTCAGGCTCTGGGCTGATGGCTCAGAGCCTGGAGCCTGCTTCCGATTCTGTGTCTCCCTCTCTCTCTGACCCTCCCCCGTTCATGCTCTCTCTCTGTCCCAAACATAAATAAACGTTAAAAAAAAAAAATAAAAAAAAATGGCAGTACTCAATCCTGAGAAGCAGGAATACATTACAAAAGAGTGTAATGTACCTCTTTGGAATGACGCAGATATTTCGTATTTAAAAAGAAGGAGGTCATCTTTCATTCGGGATTAAAATCTGATCCCATTCAAACACAATGGTTACCCTTTACTGAGTGCTTTGACTTCTACACAGTTTACTCTAATGAAGTATAAATTACATATAATAACATGTACATATTTTACATATGGAGTTTGACCAGTTTTGAGGAAGAAAATACACACCTGCGCAATCCCCGTGCCAATGAACATACCGAATGGTTCTATCTTCCTGTTCCTTTGTAGTCACCCCCCACTGACTCAGAGTGGCCATTTCCTTACTTCTATCACTTTAGATTATTTTTGCCCATTCTAGAAGTTCCTATCAATGGAACCATAAGGTATGCTCTTCTCCTTTTCTATTTCTTCTGTCCTTTGTTCAAAACATTCTTTTCTTTCACTGAGTCTTGTTTATAGACTATTTAAAGCATATCCCCTTGCCTTATCCTGTTGATTTATTCATTCACATTCTCTTAACTTTCTCTTCAAGTTAATTGGATATTCTAATACCACCTTCTTTATCTAACGTAATACTGCCTTTAAAGCTTTCTGTGTGGTGTCCAAGAGAGCACTGGAGTGGACCCTTGGTGATACTCGGAACAGTGAATCACAAGTTCAAGTGAACATGGCAAACCAAAGGAGCAATTTCAAAAGACAAAACCACTGGGCAAAGCTTTCCAATACAAAATAGCACATTACCAATCGCATCCTCATATTTAGTACAAGTAACAATAACAAATTATTTTCTATTGTGTATAGAGCATATACGCTTCAGAAAAAGAAGATTAAATCACGAATTTGGGCATGTTAATAGGATCTATTTATATATGTTACTAGACATTACGAGACTGATCGCTGCAAATGGGAAGTATATTAAATAATAGGTATCATATTTTGGGTAGAAGGCGGCAGGTTTTATGTGATTAAAGTGGCTTTTTGAGGTTGGCAGCTAACGTGTATACGAATTGAAAGTTCCTAGTGATGGGTTATGCTACGCGGCTATTATAAAAGAATAATGCGAAGCCTAGCAGAATGAAAGGCAGTTTTAGTTCACAAAAATGCTCTGAATAGGTGTAATTTTAAGGAGGTGTGTTCCATATTAGAGATTGAGAGGGGGGGAAAAACCCAAAAAACCCCCAAACAACCAGAGGCCGAGGCATTCAACTGCAAATAGCACATACTCAAAAGTTTTCTGATGTAAATGCCTCCTTTCCTTAAAGGATAGTCAAGTTTGGCCGGTGTTGATTGGGTAGAAAAATGAAAGAAAGGGAGAAATGGAATATTCCTGAGTGTGAAACTAAGGTTTTTCTGAAATCAATTAATTTTGAACAGGAGTACTTTAAGGATGCCTCCCTTTTTATTGATTTTGTGGTACTAACAGAAAACTTGAGACAAAAATGAAGGTGATAGAATCCCAGACGCAAAATTTTATTACATTCAGAAGTTTAAAAAAGTTAAGGATTGAGCCAGATAAATCAAGAGTGTATTGCCTGAATCTAACCACAAATTTTGTTTTATTTGCCAACTCTTCTTTTTTTTAAAAATTTTTTTTAACGTTTTATTTATTTTTGAGACAGAGAGAGAGAGAGAGCATGAACGGGGGAGGGGCAGAGAGAGAGGGAGACACAGATTCTGAAACAGGCTCCAGGCTCCGAGCTGTCAGTACAGAGCCCGACGCGGGGCTCGAACTCACGGACCGCGAGATCCTGACCTTAGCTGAAGTCGGACGCTTAACCGACTGCACCACCCAGGCGCCCCTGCCAACTCTTCTTAATATAAAACAACCTGTCCGACATTCCCAGCAAGTACATATGTCAAAAGTTTGTGGGTTCCAGAATAAGCAAGTCTATACACAAAGAAAGGATCCTTTTGAGGATCATGAAAAAGTTCTCAACCTAGAAACCATCGAACTGTATACTTTAAAGTGGGTGAATTGCATCGTATCCGAATTATATCTCAATAAAACTGTTAAAAAAGATTTGGGATTGAATCCATTACTACCAATAAAAACATCAGATCTTAAAATAACTTTGAAAGATTGATAGTATTGTTAAAAATACATGGGGAACTGCATTAATTTCACATGATAATTGTGTAAACACATATACATCGAGAATCAGGAAAGGCCAGGTTTTAATTAACACATAATAATGCAGGGCGCCTGGGTGGTGCAGTCAGTTAAGCGACTGACTCTTGGTTTCAGCTCAGGTCATGATCTCACGGTTCCTGAGGTCGAGCCCTGCGTTGGCCTCTGTGCTAACGGCATGGAGTCGACTTGGGATTCTCTCTCTCTCTCTCTCTCTCTCTCTGTCTCTGCCCCTCCCCCTGCTCACGCTCTATATAAATAAAAATTAAAAAGTAACAATAACGTCAATACCCAAAGCTCTGAAAGTTGTGCGTATTTTGTAGTGATGCCGAAGCTGGGGCAGAACATTAAAAAAAAAACAAACAAACCCAAAAACCTATGACAAATATAGCCAGACAGCTGAAGCATTATGAAATCTTTTTTAATTGAATAAGATACACCCAAAGGTCAACTTTTATATGGCCTCTATCTCGCATCAGCAAATATTAAGTGTTTATGTATAATCAGAATGATGCAAACTTTTCTATTTGAGATGAGTCTTTTCAGTCATTGATCTTAATACGAAACCATACGTTCCAGTGACTTCTCTGGTGAGGAACGTGCCAAGTCCGTAAGCATCCAAAAAAGGACCAAGTAGAAGAAACTCTATGCCTTCTTTATTATGGGCAAAAGCTGTGTTTGAAACTTTATTTTAAACTCCACTTTTCACAGCTGATATTCATTACGGGTTATTTTGGGGAGGGGTTGGTTTTGTAGTTTGTTGTGCAAGTTTATGTCTTCCTCACAGCCCCCTTTTTGTTTAACTTGTCGTGGCATATATACAGCCAGCGATTTTCTTTCCAGTTTCCTTAAAGCTAACAAATTCAGAGTTCAGCTAAAAACTAATGACAGGTTCTGAATACTCTATAGGCTTTTGCTCTGAGTAATATTGAAAACTCGTTCTTAAAATATTCTCAGATCACTGGTGGATTTGTTTGGTATGCTTTGTTTTTATACAAAACCATTTAGTCACAATATTTACTCAACTTGGCACGATCAGCTTCACTGTAAAAGTTTCAGGAAAAACAGTACAAAATATATTATCAGTATACCAAAAGAAAACACTGTTGGTGGGAATGCAAGCTGGTGCAGCCACTCTGGGAAACAGTATGGAGGTTCCTCAAAAAACTGCAAAGAGAACTACCCTATGACCCAGCAATTGCACTACGAGGCATTTATCCGCGGCATATAGGGGTGCTGTTTCCAAGGGGCACATGCACCCCCATGTTTATAGCAGCACTATCAACAAGAGCCAAAGTATGGAAGGAGCCCACATGTCCATCGATGGATGAATGGATAAAGAAGATGTAGTATATATATACAATGGAGTATTACTCGGCAATCAAAAAGAATGAAATCTTGCCATTTGCAACTATGTGGATGGAACTGGAGGGGATTATGCTAAGCGAAATTAGTCAGAGAAAGACAAGTGTCATATGACTTCACTCGTATGAGGACTTTAAGAGACAAAACAGATGAACATAAGGGAAGGGAAACAAATATAATACAAAAACAGGGAGGGGGACAAAACAGAAGAGACTCCTAAATATGGAGAACAAACTGAGGGTTACTGGAGGGGCTATGGGAGAGGGGATGGGCTAAATGGGTAAGGAGCATTAAGGAATCTACCCCTGAAATCATTGTTGCACTATATGCTAACTAATTTGGATGTAAATTTAAAAAAAAAATAAAAAATAAAATAAAATAAATAAATAAAATGCAGATGCCATGTTTAAAGTTGAGCTTGTTGGGACACCTGGGTGGCTCAGTCGGCTAAGCGTCTGACTTCAGCTCAGGTCGTGATCTCACAGTCTATGAGTTCGAGCCCCGCATCAGGCTTTGTGCTGACAGCACAGAGCCTGCTTCAGATTCTGTCTCCCTCTCTCTCTGCCCCTCCCCTGCTCACGCTCTGTCTCTCTCTCTCTCTCTCTCTGACTAAAAAATAAATAAACATTTAAAAAAATTAAAAAAAATAAAGTTGAGCTTGTTAAATGATGAGAAAATATAACTATCATATACGAAATTAGATTAAAATAGAAGCATTTATTATGTTATGAAGCTATAAGAGCAGAATGGAATTTCACGGCATACGTACTCAAAATGTTTCCTGTGTTATTATGACTGTCTTTTCCCCCTAGTAAATGTGATTTGGGGGAACTTAAGGTAAATCTGTCTGGTCTTTTTTTTTTTTTTCTTGTTTATTTTAAGTTTATCATGCGCTAGCTTCTGTGTATACGTTATGCATCACATCCTTAGAACAATCTTGCAAGGGACAAATTGTTACCCTCATAAGATGAGAACACTCAGACTCTAAAACTTATTTAAAGTGCTCTTTAAGGGGCGCCTTGGGTGGTGGCTCAGTCGGTTAAGCGTCCGACTCTTGCCTTTGGCTCAGGTCACAATTTCACAGTTCGTGGGTTCGAGCCCTGCATCGGGCCCCATGCTGGCAGTGCGGAGCCTGCTTGGGATTCTCTGTCTCCCTCCCTGTCTCTCTGCACTCCCCTGCTCAAGCTCTCTCTGAAAATAAATAAATAAACATTGAAAAAAATAAAATAAAACTCCTCATCTAATCTTAAACACCATCTTCAAAACAAATTTTTTTTTTTTTTTTTTTACTTTTACATACTCTAAATGCTCTTAATCACAAAGACCTCTGATTACATAAACTGTGTCAGGTATTTTTTAAAAAAAATATTATGATTCATTTCTACCATTTTTCTATTCCATTGCCAATTACTATTATTAGATAACGTTTTGCACGCTTTTTCCACCTTTAATCCTATTAGTAAATAATAATTCCCTCACCTTTAAAAATGAACTGACATCTTTGAGAATACACGCATCCTTGATTTGTAGAAGCTTACCTATGACTGATGTCTCCTGACTTGTTTTCCGTTTATGTAGTCCTTTGAGGACATTGCCAGTGACTAAGTAAATGTTATAGTGACAGTACATTTTGGGCTTGATGCCTGGCTCTACGTAGATGGGCTATGCGCTTGGGCATGTGACTTAAATTCTCTGTGTCTCCATTTCCTGTTTATTACGGTTGTCGTGCAAATTGCATGAGGGAATGTATGTACTTTGTCAAATGCATTGACTAGGATAGAGTGGGGCTCAATATTTAATTCCTTTCCCTTTCCCCCTTTTTACGAGAGGTATCCGTGACTTCCCTGAACCACCTCCTGCCTCAGAGATTTTGCACTGTATTTACTAGATGGAATGGTACGTATAAATAACAATTTCAGTAACCCTATAGTTGAAAAGTTCCGATGAATCAATAGAAAATTGAAACCACTCCACAAAACCTACATTGCAGATTTCCTTGGGCTGTGCATTTTCTTTCTGGTTACCGTTTCTGCCCATGCACATCTAACTGAAAGTTAACTATTTGACATTTGCTTCCAAGGTATGTGAATGTTTCAGTTTGCCTTCAAAATGTACTTTATTTTTTTTTCCCTTTTAGATCATAGCATCGAACTCATTGGACTGTTCGTGTTATGATCACATCTTTCCCATAGTCTGTAATTCACAGATTCATTGTCCTTAACACCACGTGAAGGTCACCGGTTTGTTTCCTTATAAAAATGACATAATGGATTAAAGCTGGAATTCTGTAGCTAGTGACTCATGCTTGCATTTGTACATTTCAAGAGACGTAATTTATAGAAAGGAATCATCCAGCCTTGAGCTGTTTCAGACTTCAGTTGCTTTAACAAATTAAAAAATAAAAATGCTACCATAAATAAATGCACACGGCCTGTCAACTGGTCAGTTATCTAATTTAAACTGCAGAAAATACTCTTGTCTTTTCCATGATTCTCTTCCTCTCATTCTGAATATATATATACATATATATATATATATAATATATCACACACGGGATCTCTTATCTATGTCAGTAAGAATGAAAATCACAACCTTGAAAATATTCACACACTTGTACTACAAACTTTCTGGTTATTGAAACCAACAGTGTGAATTCACTTTCTGTTTATTCTAGATTTACCAAGCATGACGTGATTCTCAAGGACAGTATGATGTCAAATTTTTAAAGGCTTTCATTTCATGTGCCACATAGCCTTCAAGAAGAGGTAGACCATGGTGGAAAAGAACCTCATTTGAGGTTTAAGAGATTTGGGTTCTCCTTGTAAGCTTTGCCAATAATTAGCTGAGTGACCTGGAACAAGTTAGGGGCCCCTTTTTAAGCCTGTATTCATTTATCTTTGAAACACAAGCAATAGTAAGTCTGTTACAAATGCTATCAGTATACTTTAGTTCCATTGCTTTATTAAAATTCTTAGTACCCAACTTGTTAATGTTTTCATAATGTCATCCTTGTATTTTGGAATTGTGAATGACTTTGCTAATATTCCTAAAAATATTAAGTTCTGTAAATTATCTAATAAAAATGTACGACTCTTTTGGTATTGAGAATTAGTAGTCACTTGATAGACAACTGATTTTACCTGAGAGTTTAATCCACAGCGAATCATTTACTTACTAGTACTATAAGTCAATGTATAATTCAGATATCTACTTACTTACTAGTAACAAGATTGAGCATGAAGGACGCCAGACTCGGTGAGATGTTTTTGGTTTTGTGTCTGTTTTCTACAAAAATGCTATCCATCTGGAAATTTCTGAGTCAGCAAAAAAGAGATTTGGTCACTATAAATTCAGGTGATAGTGAACAAGGCACCTGAGAGAATTGATCCAAATCCATATTCTTTCTTTGAGCTTCAGGGCAAAAACGTTTCTATATCTATTCCTGGAAATTTCTCTAAGTTTAATTTAACAGAAACCTTTTTTTTTTTTTTTTGAGGGGGGGAAGACCAAATCCTTTATGTGGCACTCATATATTGGCTCCCCAACTGGACTCCAGCTTCCTGGAGATCACAAGTTATATATCGTTTCCTCTTCTGGGAGACCTTGGACTATTCAGTCAAATGTCTTGCACAGAGCAGAACCTTAACAGTAATTGAATGTGATAACGTATACAGTTGGGAGAGAAAGCCTGCGTGTTTCATTTTGAAGATTCTGAGAAAAATATAATGCTTAGATATTCCCCAAAGCTTTGCATAATCAATGCTTACTGTTTGGACCTCTGTTCTTCCCTCTCTACAACCTTCTTTCCCTTGGAAAGTTCTGAAATTCAGCTACGCCAGAAGAGTATGGATTGGTCCAAATTCTTTTACCTCCAAGCTTCACCTATCTCCAGAGATCCATATCATATTTTCAGCTATCCAAAGAACATCTGATGGTGCATGTATCTATTTTATCTTGCTGAAAGAAATGTAAGTTCCTCTATGGTAGGAACCACATCACACAAAAAATGTTCATTAAATACTGGCTTGCCAGTTCTGTGACTCTAAGAATAACTGCTATATTCTCTGCCATGTTTTTACAATGTCACGTGTAGTTAAGTTTCAAAAAAATATCCTTAAAGTGATGATGGTGATAGAAATCTACACGATTATTCAGCTAGATCTAGAGTAGGCTTGAGTGCCACAGGTTAAAATCCGGCTGAGGACCCAAGTTTGAATAGTTCCTTTGAAATTATTTTATGCCAACACAAAGGGTATAACTTTAGATTCATTGAAGATGGTGATAAAGGAGCTTGATATCATTTTCAAGAGAAAGTAATTAGAAATCAAAATAGAACACAGAAAGAAGTCATGAACAAGCTATAAATGGCCTTTCCTTTGCTCCGTCCAGCCATCTGCGGTCACTCTCAAAGACTCAAAGAGTTCTGAATACAAATACAGTAAATTGAATACGCCTCATAAAAGAAAGGTTCTGATACAAGGGGAAAAAGATAATATGAAATGTAATTAAAGGCCTCGAGATGAATATCTGCCCACAAATTTCCTTTTCTTTTGAAGTCCTCTATAAAGTAATAGCTTACATATCCAATTCAGTCTAGGAATATATTAAAGGAAAAGACAATTTCTAATCACGAAGCTCAATCATCAGCTAGGCAATGACAGCCCTGATATTCACCGAGATATTAATTAATTCTTGTGGAGGGACTGTGGCTGCAGATGGTTTAATTTAAACCACCTAAAAATGGTTATATTTAATTTGTTATTGGTAGCCAATGATGTCCTAAATTTGCTGTCAAAAAGAGACAAAAAGAAGAGAAATTTCCACTCGTTTAGTAACCTTTAAATAATGAATCATTTCCTACTTAGGCCCTGGAGTGAAAAAGGAAAGGACAAGATCAAGATCCTAAGTGAGGTTTCATTTTAGATTGTTTAAGGAGTTCTTAAGTAGTTGGAGAAGAGTTACAATTATCTTCTTGGCTATAAAACTCAACTACTTGAGCATTATTATTGAAGCGAATTTTCAGAACTGCAAACCTGCTGGTATTTTCATATATTGCAACATTTGAAATGCCCTTAGTAAACCATTCAGTCTGGCTTACTTAAACAGGGGAGGACATCGAGGCTCAGAAAAGACGAGAACGCAAGTCATTAAACTGTAAATTTGTACTATAAAAACCTTTCTCCACAGTGCTCGTGTGCTCTTATGTATTAATTATTAAGCAAATATGTATTGAAAGAGCCCACAATGTGTAATGATGTATGCAGAGGGTAGTTGTGGGGGAAGTGAATAATACGTAATTTCGTCCTATGCGAGTTCATAAGCCAGTAGGAAAGACAAGACTCAAATTCAAAAGGAAGATGATGCATATAGAACCTTAAACACCATGCCAGGCACATTGGAGACAGACCTCGAGGCCTAAAAAACAAAAAGCAAACGAACAAAACCAAACACAATACAATGTGTGCGGTGTCAACCTAGATAATCCTTTATATGACCAGCAGTCCCTCTCCACTGCACATACAAAATCATAGCACATGTGAATTTTAGGTATTGTTCCTTGGCTTTACCATCTGCATCGTCCTCCCAGCCCCACCTTCATAAAACGTCTCGACATTTGACAGCTACCTTAGCCTCTGGCTGCTATTAACCACACGTCTGCTTTGCCCAGACGTTGGGCAGCCCGATTTTGTGGCATTGTGATGTGTGTGGGAGACGTGTAGACTTCAAACGCGGAATTGGGGAGTTGTCGGAAGTGAGCCTTAAGGCGCTAATCCTCAGATTCTATAATCACAGTGGGAATGAAAAGGGGGGAAGTTTTGAGCAGCATTTTGTCAAAATAACTGAGAAGGTTGAGAATAGAGGGAGAAAGGTGATCCAAGAATGACTCCCAGGCAGAAAGAATAAGCATTATTTCAATTTGCATGAAAAAGTAAAGAAATGTGGGAGGAGGGATAGAATACTTTTTAAATTCGAACAATGTGAGTGTTTTCCTACCTGCATTCTGTATTAGGCTACAGATAAATGTCCTTTTATTTGCTCTAGTTGCTTCACTCTGAATCAAGAGACTCAGCATATCGACCATAGATAGGAACAAGTTTGGCTGCTCTTCTGAAAATTGTACTTATCCACAGCCAAGTACAACACTAAGGTTAAAAAGGTAGCAAATTACTTTATAGCAATGGATTATCGTCTCAAGTTGCCAGTGGTTTTTAACTATTACATTAGATTCTAGGTGTAATGATGTATTAAATTATTAAATTCTATTAAATTCTCACTACTTTTATTTTAGTGGTAAAATTTGTGAGAGGTTTCTTCATATTCCTTTCTCCATTTTATACATTCATATAATTTATGTTTCCAGATTTGTAACCTTAGGGATGTAAGGCATTTAACCTCAGTGGTTTCTGTATCCTTGTGTTGTTTTTTTTTTTTAATTTTATTTTAAAAATTCTTCTTTTTTTTAATGTTTATTTATTTTTGAGACAGAGAGAGACAGAGCACGAGCAGGGAAGGGGCAGAGAGAGAGGGAGTCACAGAATGTGAAGCAGGCTCCAGGTTCTGAGCTGTCAGCACAGAGCCTGGCGCAGGGCTCGAACTCACGAACTGTGAGATCATGACCTGAGCCAAAGTCGGACGCTTAACCGACTGAGCCACCCAGGCGCCCCTCTGCATCCTTGTTTGTAACAAAAAGGTTAGTTTGATCCAGAAAGATCAGAAAGATCACTTGGTACAATCCTCTTATTCTATAGTTGTAGAAACTGAGGCTCTTGAGGGTAGGAAGGAAAGAAAGTCACTGTCGTCTGTACTATAAGCTGCAGGACTATATTATTATACGGAATTACCTTTCGGTCTAACAGGACTATTAACTTCTTCAAGGAAGTACTGTGTAATATGTGTGTCACTTCTCTAACATCCAAAGAAATGTTACGCAGACAGTAGGCCCTCAACAAACACTTGCTGAAATTCCATGATTGTTACAAGCCTTGGATTCGCCTTCATCATGCAGTTGACTAATTTGACAGATAAACATGGATCATGAATTTTGTCAATCTACTTACCAAACATTGAGATGATTGGCTGAGGTTTGGCAGTAGAAGCAGGAAAAAAGTTAAGGTAGACCATAATTCAGTGAGAGGGTGGTAATGAACCTTCAAACTAATGAAATGAGTGAGTGGGTGCTAACTTAAGATTTTGTGGAGCAAGAGGCAATGTATCAGGCAGAAAGTGTAACCAAGGATTGGGGTGGAGGGGAACTTGTTCAATGGGTATAGAGTTTCAGTTTTACACGATGAAAAGAGTTACAAAGATGGATGGCGGTGATGGTCCCAAAACTGTGTGAATGTATGTAATACTACTGAAATGTACATGTAACCATGGTTAAGATGGTAACTTTAATGGTATGTGTATTTTATGACAATAAAAATATATTTTTCAAAAAGATAAGTAACCATCCTAATAAAGAATACCTTCCCAAGTGGGGAAGAGGGTCATCGTACACATGAGTAGTTTTCGAGCTTATAATTGTACCATATGTCATCAATTTTGTCCATTTGTTTGCAGTGATTTTAAAAATAGGTATAGAAGCATAATGAAAGGACGAGGGAAATAAGTCTGTTGAGAAACCAACTCATTTCTGCTTTTTAAAAACTTGGCTTAAAAAAAATTTGTTGGAGAGATACCAGATCCTTTTTCTTTTACTTCCACCAAGAATAGTCATCAATTTCTCTCTGCATCTATTGTAGACTGACATTACACATAATAATATAAGATATGGGGCTATTAGCCCTTTGGGAATCAGTGACTAACCAAACCCCCAAAGAGTGCTAGAACAATCTACCTACAGAAGCATTACATTCATTTTAACTGTTTTTCTAAGATTAAAAAAAAAAAAAACTAACAGGTTCACAATTTTATCACTCAAGGAATTCATTAATAGTAACCTCTGATTTCCTATTACAGTATAAAAATGAAGCAATAAAACTTGTTTATGAATTTATTTGCTGTAAAGGCATTCAGGAATTATTACTTAAAAAAGAAAAAGTTCTGCTCCACTCTGAACCATCAACTCACACTACAAAATGAGTGTAGACCCTTGAGGTTACTAATTAAAAGCTAAAAAACAAGGGAATTCTACAGCCAGAATATGGAACTGATCCTAATCATTGATCATTACCCATCTTCACCAAACATGTATGTGGCCAATAGAATCGGGTGTCTCTTTCTCTCTTTTATATCTATCTATCTATCTATCTATCTATCATCTATTAATTATCTATTTAGTTTATTTAAATAAAATAAATAAAAATATATTATGGTTGTATATTATTCCATTGTGAACTGAAAAAAAATAAACTGTGTATGATAGGGCTAAACTTTAGCTATAAACCAGTTTAAGAAGATTTATAATTTCTTGGGGCGCCTGGGTGGCTCAGTCGGTTGAGCGTCTGACTTCGGCTCAGGTCATGATCTCGCGGTCTGTGAGTTCGAGCCCCACGTCGGGCTCTGTGCTGACAGCTCAGAGCCTGGAGCCTGCTTCAGATTCTGTGTCTTCCTCTCTCTGCCCTTCCCTGTTCATGCTCTGTCTCTCTCTTTGTCAAAAATAAATAAACATCAAAAAAAACTTTATTAAGAAGACTTATAATTTCTTAATCGCTCTAAAGTATGTTGAGAGAGATTACATGACATCATTTCAGAGAAATCCTTTGTTCTGCCGATGCTTTGAGTTTTTAAAAGTTTTTGTGAAGGTGTGCGAGAAATTCTACTCTATTTCTTCCTGTGTCTTCTTTCACTTTTAACCATTGGAACATACATTCCTAAGAGGATGGATGGATAGATCGATAGAGAGATAGATAGATAGATAGATAGATAAATAGATAGATATGGATTGATCATATATACGACAATACAATTAATCAAGATATATTAATTGATTACGTACTATGAGCAACAAGTTTGCCATGTATGTGGGTTAGTCAGCAAAACCTTTATGCAAGGTGGGGGTGGTTGTTTAAACCAGACCTTGAAAACCAAGTAGAATTTAGATAGGTTTGGGAAGGGAAGCTAAAAGCACAGAACTAAGTTTTCCCATTTGACTCCCCATTTCTAAGCAATAAATTATTGTGGAATCACAAGTCCCAGTTTTTATGTCATTAAAATGGAAGTAGTTTTTTTCATCAATCACAAAATAAAGCCTTTAAGCATACAGATTGTTTGGTATGTTCTTTTAAACCCTTCATTAATTTTAAGTACTCAACTGGAATACAGTCTTCCTACCTCAGCTCAGATCAGTAAACTAAAAAGTTGACAATTACTTTTTACAGTACCTATTTTCCAGGTCATGGCTATTAAATTGTTTCTCCTGATGCCAGTGTGAAAAGGTAATACATGGCAAATAGGATCAGACAACCCCTCACTCCTCTCTGATACACGATAAATAATTTTATTTAATTTTTTAAATTTTAGACAGAGAGCACCTGAGAAGGGAAGGGCAGAGGGAGGGAGGGAAGGGGGGGAGGGGAGAGAGGATCTTAAGCAGGTTCCATGCTCAGCACAGAGCCTATGTGGGGCTCGATCTCATGACCCTGGGATCATGACCTGAGCCACAATCAAGAGTCAGACGCTCAACAGATCGAGCTACCCAGGCGCCCCATGATAAAGAATTTTTAACACCCTCTGCTTCTTCCAGTCTCGGACCTCCAGGATTTCAATTTTCCTGTTTGAATTCCAAGTAGGCGACTGTATATAAAGGACTAAATTTCAATGGCCTGTGTTGTGGTGTCACATATAGGACAAACCACACACCCTTATGTGTCCAACTCACTGTAATGACACCTGAGTCTTTCCAGTCAGCCTCTGTGCAGAACAGCATTATATCCATGATTTTAAGTCAGCTTTTAAATGATCTAGGTCCCCTGAGCCTCACTCAGGCTTCTTGTCCCTCAGTCCCTCAGCATTAACAGTACTTTCTCATTTGCTTTACTTTTGTTTTTTTTTTTTTTATTGATAGCTGAATCCCCAGATGAAATGTTACACGCCTATCTTATTACTTTGTCAAACAGCGTATTAATGATTAATGGACACTGTCAGTAATAATAGCCTAATGTTCACATGCAAATCTGTTCCATCCAAAGACTAGGGGCTACAGTATGAAAGATAAAGTAGCCCATTCCGTAACGAAGACAGGAGAGTTTACCGTTGGACAGCATAGTCTCTGGAATCAGAACTGCAAGGTTCCAAGCTTGGTTTCAGTTAATTAGCGTAAGTGGATTATTTAACCCCTTTGTGGTGCCTCAGTTTCCCTACCTGCAAATGGCGGGTATTAGTCGTACCTTCGCATGGGGTAAATATGCCTTCTCATGGGGTAAATGTGAGGCTTACATGAGTAAAATACATGTAACCCTCTTAAAATGGGCGAGTCTTCCTACTTTGATCATAGGAAGCTGTACCTGAAAGTATTAAGTCTTTGACTACTGAGATAAACTCAGAGACTTGTGGATTTAAAACGTACTTATGGGGCAGCTGGGTGGCTCAGTCGGTGAAGCCTCTGACTCTCGATCTTGGCTCAGGTCATGATCTCGCGGTTCGTGAAAGGTTCGTGAGATCAAGCCCTATGTCGGGCTCTGCGTCGACAGCATGCAACCTGCTTGAGACTCTCTGCCCCTCTCTATCTGCCCCTCCCTCCCTCCCTAATGCTTCTCTTTCTCAAAAATAAATGAATAAACATTAAAAAAACGCACCATGACTTCAAAGACACTAACGACTTTAAAGGCAACGGTAATTTTTTTTTTTTTAGAAAAATGAAAAAAGATAAAGAGAACCCCAGTTCAGTGTGTTCATTGCTATTCTTTTCGAGAGATTAGTTGATATGGAGGATATTTCATTCTTATCGTGACCTGAACCGAATTAACTAAAGCCGTGTTTAGGAATTTAGGGCAGGTGAAATGGCCTTCGCTGACCACCTATATACTCTCAATGTTTTTCCATGGCCCAAAAGAAACTGATAGAGAAATAAGGCTGGGGATGGGATGGAGAACAGGTTCAGGAGAGCACTTCCTTAAAAATGGGTCAGAAGGAAAGCGTGGTCATTTTAATAACTAACTTGAAATGTATTAATAACACTAGCCTGTCACAAGGGATCCACTTTTTCAATATAAGGAAGATGGAGTTTGTATGTGGAGGGCAAGGAACCAAAAGGGACCATGTAAGATACTGCAGAAAGAGACGACTGTATCATGGATGAGACCTTCTGGACATAGAAGGAAACAGGATCCAGTGCTCAGAGGGAGAAGTTAACTCGGGAAAGGAACAGGGGCATTTATGTTTCCAAGGCAAAGCAAAAGACGTAGGGACAGAAGTAATAAATAAATGTCTAGAAGAAGAGGACGGAGAAGATAATAGAGATGACATCTTCCTCATACATCTATCTCTTTAGCTTCTGTTTTCTCTGTGTGGTGTGAAAGAATTGCTGAAATCGGGGGGGTACCGGAGTAGCCTAGAGAAGTTGGCAGGACTTGCAAAAGTTTGGAACACGTGTCTCGGAACATAGGAAAGGGAGTCAACATGCAAATTTGGCAAGCAAAGGGATTGTTGAGCCGTGCTGAGGGCCCAGCTGAGACTGGAGACAGTGAATGTGTAGTTTTGTGAGTTTTCTCCAGGAATGCTCAGCGATCCGAGTAGAAAATAGGACGGATTATCCTGAAATAGGGGAGGTAAAAGGTGGGGGGAGCAGTGGAAGGGCAGCGAGGACGGACGGTCGTGTGTATTGGGTGATGGTGAGAAATGCGATGAGTGGCATAGGGGTCAGACTATCAGATGGCAAGTAGAGATGGCAAGTGGGTGGGTACTGAGTCCAAGTTTTCTGAACTTCCTAGTATTTCTGAACTGTAAAATTTTAGAAACTGATGTATTTCAGGTGTGTCCCTGGGCCCGAGGACAATGGAAAACAAGAGGCCAAGGAACGAGGAGGCCGGACTGTTATTCAGCTATCGGCAAAAATAATGAAGTCTCTAGAAACCGGCAAGAGTAAAACCGGACAACAAGAAAGGGCCAGGTGCCGAAAATTTCAACGAAGGTGTAGGCATTAAGAGACCAGAAAATGTTGAAAAGGGGTATGCATCAGTGAAAACTTCTTTAAATAAAAGCAGAAGAGACATGTTCTAGTGTGCTGGAAATTCATGTCCAAAAGAACTTTCTGCAGCGACGAGGACAGTCTATACCTGCACTGTCCAACAGGGGGTCACGGGGCACCGGGGGTTGTCCAGCAGCTAAAATACGGTCTGTGAGACTGAAGGACTGAATTTATAGTTTTATTCACTGTTCGATAACTGTCAACAAATTTAGGCTTAGTTATTAATAGGCAGTGACAAAAATAAGTCGCCCCTCTTAGTGGATGTTTGTATTTAAAGGAGACGAGAACTAACATTAGAGAAGGAAATTCCTCAATGTAGAATCTCGAGTGCTGCAGAAAACCACGAAGGCGACTCATTTGGGGGCCCAGAGGCCTTTCTAGTGCTTCTCAAATTAGATCATGCAAGTGGTCGTCTATGAATAAAGTTTACCCTAATTAATAAGATTGGCTTTATTAAATGCCCACTGTAGATGCGATATCGTAAACCTTTTATTGATTTTTGAGAGAGCGCAAGCAGGGGAAGGGCACAGAGGGAGGGAGACAGGGGATCTAAATCTAAATCAGCTCTGCGCTGACAGCAACAAGCCTGATGTGGGGCTCGAACTTAGCCACAGTTGGAGGCTCAACCCACTGAGCCACCCAGGCGCCCCCAGATGCCATAGTCTTAAAACACAGTTGAAACGAAGAAGAATTAGGATGAAGTAGAGATACTGGGTACAGGGAGAAAAAAAAAAAAACAACATAATTAAGATTCTAGCTCACGTGCTTCGTGTTTGAACTCCTGCTTTTACTCTATCATTTGTGTATGACAATGTCAGAAATAACTGCCAAGGGGTCGTTGTGTGTGAGCATTAGGTGAAATCGGCTAGCGACTGGCCAAATGATGGTGCGGCTTAACCTCTTGGTTGGTTTCAGTGTTCCTTGTTGAAAATGGAGATTACTAGGCTGTTTTGCAGCAATGTTCTCAGCATATGGGGTTTCTGAGATTCAAGAGTGTACAAGTTGTAGATTAAATGACATAAGTATCCTGGAACAGGGACAAATAAACAATAATAATAAACAAAAACAGCTTTGTGCAAAAATTTAAAATGCTTAATATCCATGTGCTTCACAATAATCAAATAGGATTAACAGATCATTACATTAATGCGTAACGTTAATGTACGTTATTATATTACGATGGTATATCTTATTACTGTATCTTATTAACTCCAACTTACGGTCAAGTTTTCCTCATTTGCTCATGGCTATCTAGGCCCCTAGTGGTACCAATTCATTATTTCTTCCACTAGACAACACTGATCTTCAGCAGATGTTCTACCAAAAAAGTCTCAATACAAGCGTTGTACACCCCCATTTTGGGAGGGGTTCCGCTGCTATAAGAGTAAGGTGGTAAGAGGTTCTTTAATGATGCTGACGAAATGGTCTGAAGCTTCTGGAGCCATTATAGCTTGGGACCTATGTCCCTGCAGGCTCAGACATTTAATGTTGGTTTCGGATAATCTCTCTCTCAAATTTCGTTTTGATTGTTGTGTTTCCCTTCAGTGGAGAGAAATACCGTTTACTTGAAGGCAATAAATGGACTAGTAAAATAACTGAGGATTCATGGAGGCTTCAGATTCTTATTTAGATTTAGGTACTGACCAGCTACATGCAGAAATATTCTCAAATCATTCAATTCCAAATGGTAGTGCCCATCTAACACGGTTTTAGAATTTACTTGCCAGAGGAGAAATCTACTACCTGTAAACCCCGGTGGGGGAGATCCCCACAGTGCTTAAACCTTTAATGGATCAGTCCAATGTCATATCAGAGATGTTAGGTTTTTAAGGTTTTACTTGTACTGTTGAAGAAATAAACATCTTTTTTCCCAGGTAGCCTTGAAAGCACAAAGAAATATTTCTTACTCCATTGCCTTAAATTAATCTAGAAAAATGTCAGTTTCTCCTCTCTCCTCGCATGAATTCATACAGCACCAAAGCCTGTCATGTTATTATCTGAAAATGTCATCATCATCAACCGTGACAGCTCCAGATATAGATCTCTCAGGAAAGCACAGGAAGGGTTAATAACCTTCTCTAGATCATGCAGAGAGAAAAACACTGTCAGTGCTGGCTTAAGCACCCCAGATCCTACCTTGACATTGCAATCATAAGCCTTATCCACCTTCGGAATTTCAGGACTTACCTTGGGCTTGTTGCTGTAGATGATAATAGCTAGTAGGAAAGAAATTGTGTGGATGAAATAAACAAATATTTTATTACCTCCCCAGGAGGATTAGAAGAACATATTTAAGGAATAAAATGTTTAATTAAATATTCTAGAACCCACCTCCCGACAACATAGAAAAAACTATTTAATTCTCCCCCCCTCACCCCCTGGAGCGGGGGGGTGAGGTGTGTGTGTGTGTGTGTGTGTGTGTGTGTGTGTGTGTGTGATTGTCAGAATGGTTGATATGTGGATACACCTCTCCATCAAAATTTAAGCTCTAGAACCCAGATGTCCTTCTGCACCCCTGTGGGTGAGGTCACGAGGGTCTGCAAGCTGGGAAGCTCAGAGATTGCTCACTGCGCAGTGTCTCTCCCCCAACCCCAATCATTTCAGCTAAGTGCTACTTCGCCCTACAGCGAGGTTCCCTCGGTTAGCCTGCCTGAAAGGTATGTGGTGAGGGGCATAGGCCCTTAGTGGCTCAGCAGTCAGAGGTTCCTTGGGTAGGGCTCGTGATGGTGAACATTAATGAAGAAGCTGCACGGTACTGGCTCCGATTCTTGACCAAATTAGATACCAAGTATCAAATGTCGCCCGCTGAATCTGAGTGGAGGAGTGCTGTCGCTTCAAATAAAGGGGTCTTGAACACAATACAAAATGTTGGTCACCTCCGGTCGCGTACTACCCAACGGGAAGCCAAAGGCAAAGGGCACGGCGCAAAAAAAAAAAAAAAAAAAAAAAGAAAGAAAAGAAAAGAAACAGACACACAGACACGTTTTGCAATGACGAACTTTATGTGGCTTCAGGAACGGCAACCTGTTCTTACGTTTAGCAATCCCGCGGTACACTGTTAAGACTGGAGACTTTTCCGCGATCCTCTTCAAAATATAGTGACTTAGGTAAACTCATAAAAAGGCTCGCCGAATGCCCTTATGCTCTCCTCTTAAACTTACGTGACCATCAGCAGCGCTGTTCAAATTCAGCCCACAGCTGTTAGACCCAGACACAGATCCGCAGTGTTCCTGTCCCCAGAGTTACCGGTGTTCCCTGAGACCCTCCGAGAATCAGGGTCGGTTTTCAATGAGCACGTCAGAGAGGATCCTTCGCCCCACGCTGCTCCCACTGTCCCAAGCCCTGTGCCCCCCTCCCACTTTCCTGAAATCGGCTTTCTTAAAAACGGAGCCCGTATCCCCAATTCAGTTGCACCTTCCGCAGCCCGAACCTCTGCCCAGAGACACCCACGTTCCCTCTCCCCCCGCCCCTCCACTTCTTGAGACCCCACGCCCGCCTCCCGTTTCTCTCTCAGCAACCCGGGCGCTGGATTCTCGAGACCACCCTCCCCCCCTCCGCCCAGCGCCTCCATCTCAAGTCCTCCCCCCTCCCCCCCCCACCCCGGCTTCCCAACCTCCTTTGAGGCTTCAGTGCCCCTCCCGTGGAGCTAAGACACCCCCCCCCCGCCTCCTCCCAGAGACCCCCAGGCTCTCCTCGAGCTGCGCGTTCAGAGTCCCTCCCTACCCCCCGCCCCCCCCCCCCACCTCCCGCTCGGGCCAGCGCAGTTCTGCAAGCTGCAACCATCCGGGACCTGTCCCCGCTCCCCACCCCATCCCCCCCGCCTGAACCGTTAGGGTCTCGGCTAGCAATGCCGCCCGGGGCTCCAACTTACCACAAGCGTCCGGGAGGAAGACGAAGCAACGGTCGCCGCGGCGGCAGCTAGACGAGAAACGGACTCGGCTGCAATCGCCCAGCGGAGCCCGCGGCAGTCGATGCGCTGCGCTGCGCTGCGCGCCGCAATCTCGCGCCTCGGCGGAGGGAGGGACGGAGGGAGCTCGGCGCGATAGTGAGCACCGGCGAGTCGACCTCCTCTGGGCGACCGTGCGCCCCCGGACAGGTTTGGCTGGTCTTGCTCCACTATCTTACTCTAGCTTAGTAACTGACCACCTCCAGCATCTCTGCACTATTCGCGTCTTCTTTCTTCTTCGGTGGCCCCTAACTAACTACACTACTCTAAACGGACGAAGGCCATCACGCGAGCGCCACGCCGATCTCGACGACTCCGACGACAGCGGTGTCCAAGAGGGAGGAAAAGTTCGTATGCGATCGCAGGTAAGGGGCGGCAGGCCGATGGAGCAGCCAAGGTTGGCGATCTAGCTGCTCCAAAGGCAAGATCGGAAAGATCGGTGCGCCCGAGGCTGCGAGCTTCCTCGGCGAGCACCAGAGCGCCTACCCCGCGCTGGCGGTGCTGCACCGCTCTCTTGGGCCAAAACCGGAGGAGGGGTGGAGCCAAGAGCGGCCAATCAGCGCTCAGCATTGCACTGCCCCCGGCCTGTTTGGACCGTGTCTTAGTGCATCTGGAACCTGCTGGCAGGGGGCGCGAGACCCCGTGGTGGTGGTGGTGGCGGCGGTGGCGGCGGTGGTGATTAACTTGATTTATGAGGCCTGGAGTCTGGGGGGAACCGAGGTCAGTCATGGGGTGGGGGTGTCTCAAGAATGCACCCTTAAAGATTCACAGAACGCCTTCCCAAACACACACACACACACACACACACACACACACACACGCACACACACACACCTTAACATTTCAGAAGTCTTAGAAGTTCCACCAAGCTTTGAAACTCCCTCTGACGTTCTGTCTCCAACTCCTAACCCCTTTCCACAACAGGAACAAGTGAGGCATTCACAAGGTCAAACATATTTAGTGAGCAAAGGCCGTGACTCTAAGGCCCTTTACCACAGCATCCCCCCCCCCCCCCCCCCGGCGCCTTGTCCCTAGCCCCAAATGCCGACAAAGGAGAAAGGAAACCTCTTGGCCTTCATGCCCCGAGAGGGCACAATTTGGTTTCCTTCTTGACCCCACAGGCCCCCCTAGGTGCTTAGAAAGACACCCCGGGGGCAGCTCTTTTGCGTTTCTGCGGTGGGGCTGTACCTATTTCTCCGGGACAGAGCCTGAGGCCCACGATCAGTTGGCGCCCCAGCCGCCGTGAGGGCTGCCTTGACATGGTCAAGACAGCAGGGTAAGAAGTGAACCACAGATCTCCCTTTTGGCAACTAACGGGATGCCGAGCTGCAGCCCTGTAAGCAGAGCTCTCCCGCCCCGCCCCCCCCCCCCCCCCCGCCGGGCTCCCCGGCGCCCGGCAGGTGCCTGCGGTGTCCTGGCCGCCCCGCAGAGAACGGTGGTCGGAGCCACCTGGGCCAAGACGCCTCGGAGGCAGCAAAGACCAAACTTAGTAGTGGAGGAGATCCCACCGGGAAGGGAGCCAAAGCAGATTCCTTCTAAGGAGGAATGGGAATTGAGGGGTGTGTGTGTCTCCGGTCCTGGTCGAGGCTCCGTCGCAATGTACCGAGGGCCGCGGGAGAAGTGGGGATTGGCTCCTTGCCGGTCCCAGGAGCCGCACCGAAGAAAGAGATCGAGACTCCGGTTCGGCTACTTGGGACCCGACCGCAGAGCGGCGATTATACGAACAGGCTACATACACCGGCGGCCGTAGGGCAGCTGGGGGGGGGATCGGACCCCAGGGAGCGCAGAGGGAAGGGAGCGGCTGGCCTCCCTGGGGACCGTTTGCCTCAGTAGCACCAAAACTTCGGGTTGGGGAAGGAGGTGGGAGCAATAAGAAGTGGGTCCTTTCCTTCTTTCGGGTCACTTCCGTCTGTGCCTCAGTTTCCCGATTCACAAAGGGAACTCTTTGGTCTATTCCAACAGGGGCTTTCGGGAATCCTAGGATTTCCCCCGTCTTCACTGAATTCAGACAGTTTGCAGGGTTCTGACATTTCATTTGGCAGCGAGCATACTGTCCACACCCAAGTTCTCCTTCGCAAAGCAAAAACCCATCGCAGTGTTCTTGGAGCATCTGTTGAATGCTACTGCATGGTGCCGCACAGGTGGCGGCGACCGCGCTGCGAAGTCCGCGGGCTGCACAACGTTCGCGTGTTTAGCAAGGCTTTGTTCGCGAACGGTAGTTTGTAAATATCGAAGAGCAAACGTATGTCTTCCTTCTAACTTAATGAAGCACCCGTCTTTCAAAATTCCCCAAGTGTCCTCTTTCTCTGTCCCCGCGGGCACAGAATGCTTGGTCCCGGCTTCTCTGGCGGGACTGCCTTATTTTGTGGGAGACCGAGACGTGAGTTCTACTTTTAAAAATGTAAATATAAATGCCTGTGATACACTCGCTAAAGGGCAAGATGGACTCTGCCGAGCCGAGAGCCCTGAGCGAGCGTCCGCCGATGCCGAAGCGAAGCCGGGGACCTTTTGGAGCTGCCCGGCTCCCTGGGGGAACCAGGCTGAGAGCCGCTGACCACGGTCAGAACAATGATGAGGCTGGGGGTGAGGATGCATCGGTTACTATTACGATTATTACTATTACTACTACTCCTACCCATCTCGCTCTCTAGGCTGTTCTCTCCTTCTCCCCGAGACCGGCACCAGTGCCGAGAAGGACCCGGGGTGAAGCCCGTTCGGGGATGGGGAAGGTTCCCGGTGCCGCACAGAGTTAGCTCACCAGGCGGCGGGCTGAAGCGCGCCTTGGGCTTCCAAATTCGAGTGCGCACCGGCAGGCAAATTTGCCCTTGAGCGGCGCTCGCCGGGTGGCCGCGAGCGGGGAAGGCCGAGCCCGAGCCGGGGACGCAGCCGGGCTCGGGGCGCGGGGTTCAGCCAGGAGCGCCAGCCCCGCTTTCGCGGCACAGGAGGCGCGTACCGCCCCTTTGGCTTCTCTAGGCGGCGGCCTGGCCCAGCGCTAGCGGGTCCTACGGGTTTTGGTGGGTTTGGCAACCCTAGCCCGGAGAGTAGAGTGCAAGGAGTAATTTAGGGCTCACTTTAAGATCGGGGGGAGCGAACTCCAAACCAGCACCCTCTGGCGCGCACTGCCGTCGCCGGAGAGGTTTTCTCCCAACTCCTGCCTAAAATCGTCCTGGGGAATCGGCCCGAGGATTTTCACGGCTTTCCCTTCCCTTCCTTAGGTCTATGGAAGTTGTCCCGGAAAAGAGGAGTCATGTACTGTGAAATTCTCGGCTTTGATGCAAATCCCCAGCTGTCCCCGGAACAGTTTCCAAAAACTTGCCCCCTTTTCTAAGGACATAGACTTGCCTTTGTAACTTTCACACCAGGGGGATTCCCCCCACCTCAACTATCTACCTTTCCAAAACTCCAGACTTAAAAATCCAGGAAAGATTTAAAGAAGATTGTTACCAACTAGGTAAAAATCGCTCATTTAAGACTTGGGGAATGTTCTTATAAACAATAGTAACCGACTGGAATAATTTACTTCCTTCCTCATTACCGTTTTTCCTCTTGACCAGAGAACCCTATTATAACAAAACTAAAAGATTATAGACACATATGACTATGATTGATTTAATAATGAGTGACTGGTTTCCTGAAAAATACTCCAAGGCAGATATTTTTGCAGAGCAAAAGAAGCTACACAAAAATTCTACCTTGAGATTTTTACCACAGGACACAAATACAAGACATATTGATATTCCTTCCATCCATATATATATATATTTTTAGGTTTAAAGGAAATCTTGACAGTTAGAAGGATTTTGGGGGTAATTAAACAATTGTATCAAATAATACTTTCAGCATTTCATATTTTTGCTTAACTGGGAAAACCCAGGATGATATCCATAATGTCCATCCTTGAGGCACGATATCCGAAGAGATAAACTTTCATGGTCTTTTACACAGTAAATTTCTCTTTTACTGTTCCTCAAGCAGGGTCATCGAATAAGAAAAAAAAAATCTTAGATACAGATGGCTCATTATACACAAAATCTTTTCAGAGTTGGTAGGATTATTTTTAATGAAGACGAAGGCAGTTGAACTCTATGTGCTGTGTACGAAGGCAGGGGGCAGTCTCTGATCATGTCAGTCTTTCTCTGAGTGCAACTTGTTTTTGGAAAGATCCCCGTTTGAGCGAAAAACAACAGTCAACTCTGCTTCTCTGATCCTCTCATCGATGGTTGGAGGAAGAGACTAAAAACCTTTGGGGGAGGATTTGGAAGGTCCCGTCTACGTATTTTTGCCACTTCTCAGAATAAAAAGGTATATCAAGATTAGGAATCTGTCCTTCTGATTATTTTTTAAACAAATGTCACCGAATTCATTTAATTGTATCTGACATTCTTGTAGTTGTGACTTCTAGTAATCAAGTATCTAATAAAAAAAAAAACCAACCAACCAATATACCCATAAGTTTGAGGAGAGAGGGGCATATAATCTAGTAGCCTCACCAAGGAGGAGAGAGAGCAAGCTACCTCGACGTCAGTTCCTTAAAGAAACATTCAGGCTACGATGAATGCATTTTATGATATGGGCATGCGTTTCGCTCTTCCCGCACAGAATGAGAAAGATGACGATTAGGACCTTTTGTTTAAATTAAGCCAAGATTGAAAGGCCAGGGCAACAATGGGTTTTCTTTCATTCCTAGCCCCGAGCTAGCAGTCTTGTTCTGTCTACACCTTATTCTGACTCTTTCAGACCCCTCTGATCTCTACTGTGCATTCCTGCGGTAATGAGGGCTTTCACCAGGCATCAGAATATTTGCTTGTTTGAGAGTCATCTCCGGAAGTTCACGGGCCTGGTTTCCCTGGTCTGTAAGTCAACATTATTGCATTATTTCCACTATTTTCTTCTTTTCTTTTTGTAGGAACCATCTCTTCCACCAAATTAGAAGTACCTCGGGGACAACGGTTTAGTCCTATTCTTTTCTTCCTCTACTTTGTTCCGACTTATCCTAATACGGGGCACCAAGAATGTAAATAACACTGACAATTAATTGTTGGCACAAAAGGGGTTAAGATGAAAGGCCAAGAAGGGCGGGACTGGTAAAACCTGAATTTTTCAAGGACCTGAATATAAATATAGAAAGCATGTTACTAAGTTGGCCCATGACACAAAGAGATCATGGCCGTTTGAGCTGACCAAGATAGCCCTTACTAGGGGTAAATAAACGGGAGATGCTGAACTTCGGGTACCAAATTTCTGCGTGCAAATTCGGGTCACGGGAGAAGAAAACTCTTGGTGGATTTTAGTTGGCATCAAGATCACCAAGTCCAAAGTCACGATTGCCAAAAAACCCAATTTTCTCTTGGCCTTTTACAACTTTCGTAGAAAGAGTCGAGATACAACCGGGCCCTGTTTGGTGCTCTCAGGCGCAATATTTAAAGAATGAAATCAGCAGATTGGAGTTCGTCCACAGGAATGTTTCGGTTAGAAGGGGGCTGGAATCATGTTATATGATGAACTTTCATTTGTATCCTCCGGAAGACAAGACAGGACAAGACAGACTCTCAGGATACATGCTAGCTGGCTTCAGCTATGTGAGGGATTTTCTTCTGGAAAAGGGGTTTGCTTTGATTCCCAAGGTCAGCATCCATATCTTATTTGTATTTTTTTTCTGTCGGTGCCTGGAACAAGTCTGACACCAAGTAGGCATTCTAGAAATATTTGCAAACTGAAGGAACGACAAGCACAAGAGAATTAAACAGGAATCAGTTGCGGGCCCTGTAGATTCTGGCTCTGTAGGAGAATTTTACAGCGTTCAGAACTGGCCAAGGGCGGAATCAGCTGTTTCTGAAGGTAGTGACCTCTCCAGTATTGGGGTGTTCGACCCTATAAAGGGTAATCCCTCAGTGGGAGTGTTACAAAGGCGAGTCGCGTGTGAGGAAAGGGGAGAAACACGTAGCAAACGAATGATATTGAAAGCTCTTTGCAATCCTAAATCTTGCAGGATCCATAAACGCTGTCTCTGCTTTTAGGGGATAGAAAAGAATATTGAGTTTTTGGAAACACACTGAGTAAGTTACGCACTGAAGACTTGCCGTAGATTCAGCTTTGCTGCAGGATACCAAGGCCACAGGACAGTTTTGTTGAGCCTAGTGCACTTACTAGCTACGGACTTCCATGGACAGTAAGCTGAAGGAGGCTTATTATCAGGAAAACAAAAGGATTATGTTGGGATCCCGGCATCCTTTAAAATTCTAGACTACTATGAAAATGATCCAATTAAAAACATTGGGGGTATGAGGAAAGGATGTAAATTAAGTTGAATGTTACAATAGGAATTTCACGAAACACAAACTGAATGTTAGCGGTAACAAAAGGAGAATTTGTTTTCTATTAACCTGTAGAATATGTGCGTGTGGACTTCAATATTCTTCAGTCGCGTCTTTGCCTAAGACTCTTGAGATTTGCACAAAGAAAATGTTCACTAAGAACTGGCACGGAGAGCAAATTGAAGCACAATTGGAAATAATGTTTGGGGTAGCTTTTGGTTTGTCTCCCTACTAATTATTTTATGTGACTGTGCAAATTGGCAAGGATTTCAGGCTCACAGGTATACCAAAGAAGCCTTGGAACTAATTCCTGATTATACAACTATTTTACGTCAGAAGTGATACAATTCATCAAGATATGATAAATGGGAGCAAAAGATAAGGTACAGAACATGCTCAGCTCAAGCTTAGAGACTAGAGTTAAGGATTTTCAAAAATACGTACCTTACCATGTAGTCTTTGCATGACTGAGTGATCTTCTCTGGTTTATTTGACTCTATTCTTTTATTCTTGTCCCAAGAGCTATTATTTGTTATTAGTTCAGTGCTGCCAGATTTTTTTCTAAAGCTAGAATTTAAATTAACATTCAAAAATATTTCCTGGAACTCAAGAAATCATTCCATCATCACGTAAAGCCGTGTTACAAGCGAGGCCATTTGTTCGGTATGATGTTCAAGTTAAGCTTAGTTCAGAGAGCTGTTGTTTCGTGATTTCCTTAAGGCTGCAGTGAACACACTGCACATTAAATAGACATATACATGGGGCGCCTGGGTGGCTCAGTCGGTTAAGCGACCGACTTCGGCTCAGGTCATGATCTCACCGTCCGTGAGTTCGAGCCCCGAGGCGGGCTGTGTGCTGATAGCTCAGAGCCTGGAGCCTGCTTCAGATTCTGTGTCTCCCTCTCTCTCTGACCCTCCCTCGTTCATGCTCTGTCTCAAAAATAAATAAACATTAAAAAAAATTTAAAAAAAATAGACATATACCATTACTCGAATATACACATGAGCCGAGCACACATCTCAAAGGTGGTAAAGAGCTCTTTAAACTAGAATGTGTAATGCAAAAGGGGAAAAATGGTTGAGTTTATAATCCCCTTTGTTATCAACTGTTGCTTTCCAGATGGGGTAACAAAGATAAAAAGGAATTCACTTATCAGTAATGTTTGAAATGTGACACTTTTTCCTCCCCAAAGATCTTCTGTTGAAAAGTTGCAGTATTTTTGAAAAAGATAAATTTCTTCTCTTTATGCATACTTATTAAACAAGAATATGAATAATGGCCTATATTTCACTGTTAGATGCTGCCTACTTAACAGAAAAATCTTGTACATAAAATTTTAAGCAATGATCAATTTCACTACAGAACTCATACAGCTATGTTATTTTGCTTTGCCTGATATCCATATCCTCCCCAGGAAACGACAGAATCAACTAACCTCAACTTATTCATTTGGATAACATGGCGTATAAACTCCATATCCCCTGTTGTAATTCATCAGTGGTGTCAAATATGTCACAGGGGTTTTGGCAAACCCTTAACATCTGCCAGTTCCGAAAAATAATGTATATTGGAAGCCACGAGATTTAGCATAGCTGAACCAAGCCGAATATCAAAAACACACTATCGCTCCCACGACTACTGCCACCACCACCAAGGTCAGCGTCTTTTCCATCATCATCATTGGGAAGCTGGCCAACAAGAATTATTTAGTTGATTAGTAAGCACCAGTCATTCGTTTTGTTAATAGGTACTTTCTCCTCTTTATCAGACTTTGCTTCTCTGTCTTTTCATCAAGACATATTTGCACAGAATTAAGACCCACATCATCCCCTTATCCAAGTGACACCCCCTTCTCTCAAAATACCTTCTCTCAAAATAGCTTCACTTGTTAGTTTATCAACTTTTGGTGCATTCATGGAAATAGAGCAGACTGGAGGATATTTTCCTACCCACCCTCCTATGGATAACATATTAACTCTGCTCCTTTATTTAAAAAAAAAAAATTTTTTTTTAAGTTTATTTTTGAGACAGAGAGAGACAGAGCATGAACGGGGGAGGGGCAGAGAGAGAGGGAGACACAGAAACGGAAGCAGACTCCAGGCTCTGAGCCGTCAGCCCAGAGCCCAACGCGGGGCTCGAACTCACGGACCGTGAGATCGTGACCTGAGCTGAAGTCCGGACGCTTAACCGACTGAGCCACCCAGACGCCCCTTAACTCTGCTCCTTTAATAAAATGTTTCAACCAGGCAGCATTGGTAAATATAAAGAAGTCTTTGACACAGATTGCAACATTACACCAAAGAAATGAGGATTTTTCTTACTCCTCACCAACAAATTTGCAGGACTAAGTCTCCACACATTTCAAAGGCTAGAACGACACGAGTTTACTCAAGATGATGCACTGCAAGCAAGTAAGAGCACAGGCTCTGTCTTTCAAGACTGAATAAAAAATGTTCAATAAAATCTTTTCCCACCACCAAAAAAAAAATTATACATGTTTTAGTTTATGGACAAGTACAGAAATCCTTTATTGTCTCAAAGTGGAGTTTAACTTGAAGCAAAAGCAGTGATTAGATGCCTACTGGAGTCGGCATTAATTCTCTGGCCTTTTGATTTGTGAAGTGACATCTTTTTACTCTGTGCGTCTTCTGATCATTAGTAGGAAAATGGTAGAAAAAAATCCTTTATTAGGTGATCTTTCGGTGGAGAGTAACGAATGCTTCCACCGCTGATAGAGTCAAAGCTAGGGGCAAGATTTGCTACAGAATTAAACTTTGTTAGCTTTCCACTTGGCCAGACCTCCATCTGCTAAAATATGATGCAAAAATAAACCTTTATCTTTTAAAGTGCTGTACCCAGGAACCAAGAATAGCCTGCTAAGTTAAGAACTAGATGGATTGATCCGCCATTGTTAACTTTGTCTATGCATTTCCGACTTCATGATGACTCCAGTCTTTTTGTCGATATAACTTGTCTGAAGAATGGAAGTGGAAGAATCATCTCTACTGTCTAGTTTGATTACAAAGTATTGTGGCTAGATTATATCAGTGGTCCTGGCTTGTTGAGAGTTGTTTTTTTTTTTTTTTTTTAAGTTTGTAGATCAAGTAATAGGGCCTTAAAAAAAATCCCAACAGAATTGTTTGCAACTCCGCCCTTCTGAGAAAAAAACCAATCCCGACAAGACATACACAACTGAGAAGGTGGTTTGCCTTTCTAACGCTAGACGCTTATTTCAATGATGCTGTAATTCACTAAAAAATTTCGTAACATTTCTTCTGATATTGCATTAAGAATCGATGCTACATTTTTTTTTGAATTTTGGGAAATATTACAAAGTCTGGTAATTAGTGCTTTATGATCCTGATATTTTGTCAAATCAAGTGAAAGCACAAACACACTAGTAGAACAAAAACAAGTGCCTTATGTTACGTTATGTTATTTACTTATCTATTTATATAGAGAGAGAATGCATGGGGAGAGGGACAGAAAAGGGGGGGAGAGACAAAGAGGAGGAGAGAGGGAGAGAGAGAGAGAGAGGGAGAATCTCAAGCAGATTCCACGCTCAGCGTGGAGCCTGAGGCAGGGCTTGATCTCACGACTCTGAGATCATGACCTGAGCAGAAGTCAAGAGTCAGATACTCAACTAACTGAGCCACCCAGGCGTCCCACTTATGTCATTTATTGAGTGACAGTTTATCTCAGAGTAGGCAAGAGTTTTCTTCCATTCGTTTTGCCTTCCATATGTCTGCTCCAGTAGAAACACAAAGATGTTACATTTTCCTGGAAGCTTACAGTCAACAAAGATGACATTTAGGGCAATATTTCAAAAATTAAAGTGAAATAATATTTCTAAGGAAACGCATATCACTAATCTGGTTATTAACGGTATTAGTAGAATAAAACTGGAACAATATATCTCCTCTCACTGCCCCCTCCCCCTCCCCATTCAGGAGAATAGTTGGATTGATAATATAAATTAGAACTGCTGAGCCCTACTCAGCATTCACTTACATGCTGTGCAATCTGAAATATTCATAACTTCACAGTGTAACCATGGCTAGAAATCCTTTAAATTTGAAGGTTTAAAAAATTATGTTGTTGCATATGGTTTGCAAATGTGTGGAACAAGCAATAGTATGTATATAAGCTCTCACGAAGCTAATTAATAAAGTTAATTAAGAAAGCTTTACTTGAGGAAAAAATGAGCACTAGGTGATTTAATGACCAAATCCAAAATTAATACACAAACTGACCTACAGTTTTAATCTTGACTATGCTGGTTGACTATTGGTTGTGTTTGGAATGGAAAAGAGGTTTCTAGAGTGCAAGTACAATATTGGATTTATTAAAGAGGCCTTTGCTCCGAGAAAGTCACCTCTGTGTTATTGCAGATAGTGCGCTGCAATTCAATCATCTCTGCTCTTAAATTTTAAGAGCTTGACTTCTTTGTTGCAAAGTCTGAGTTCTGACGGCTTATCTAAGGAAGCTAAAATACACACCATGTGGCACAAAAAAACGATTACAGAGAGACAGTTTGATCAGGTACCAGATTAAAATGCAAATCAAAGTAGACCTAACCTTATTACAGATGAAATGCAGTCGACTATTTTTTTTTTTTTTTTTTTTTTTAAAGAATCATGAGGGCGGGCGCCTGAGTGGCTCAGTCGGTTAAGCGTCCCACTTCAGCTCCGGTCATGGTCTCATCATGGCTCCTGAGTTCGAGCCCCACTTCGGGCTCCGTGCTGACAAGCTCCGAAGGAGCCTGGAGCCTATTTCGTATTGTGTCTCCCTCTCTCTGTCCCTCCCCGCCCCTCAAAATAAACGGTAAAAGAATCATGAACTTTAATAGTTGATAAAGTGAACAATGCTAAATTATTGAAGAACTTTTCCTTTTCTGTTGTTCTGACAGTTGTACTAATGACTGCTGGTGTAGACCTTGGCTTTACTGGCTTCATAATGTTTCTTACTACGCTGGGAATTGGATTGTGAAGTATTTCATAAGCGCAATAATTCTTTGCAACAGAAGACCTTGCTGGAGTCTTCTCATCATCTGAAAAGCAGAAGTTTTATTTATTTATTTTTTCATTTTTGAAGATCGTTTTCTTTTTCTTTTTTTATTATTTTTTTTTAACGTTTATTTATTTTTGAGACAGAGAGAGACAGAGCATGAACGAGGGAGGGTCAGAGAGAGAGGGAGACACGGAATCTGAAACAGGCTCCAGGCTCTGAGCTGTCAGCACAGAGCCCGACGCGGGGCTTGAACTCAAGGACCGCGAGATCATGACCTGAGCCGAAGTCGGCCGCTTAGCCGACTGAGCCACCCAGGCGCCCCTTGAAGATCGTTTTCAAGCTAGGGTTGTTAGACTTGACAGCATTCTCCTGAGCGGAATCAATTAGTTGCTCTAAGTGATTTGTTTGCTCTTCATTTACAGCTAATTATATACAGTTATATGTCCCTTTGTCTCTTGAAGTCAACACTACACAAAAAATAGCAGCGAGGTCTCATTTATGTTGTATTCGCAAGTGCATGAAAAATACAATTAATGTTGCGAATCTAATGTTGGAAGTTATTGGAAAAAAAGTATTTTTAGGACACTGCAATCAACTCATATGAGAACCTAACCTTACATCAACATTAGATTTCCATACAAAAAGGCTAATGAAGTATGATACAGTTAAAAGTTTGTATTTTACATAAAGCCTTTCTCAGAAGAACCAGACATTCGTTAAGGTTTTTTTTTGCCTTCATATGAGCAAGACCCATAAGCTTTAATGAAAATTCTCAGCTATAGAATATCAACCAGAAAATAACTACAGAAAAAAAAAAAAAAACAAAAACATATGGCAGTTTTCCCAACCAAAAGCTCTAGCATTCCTGATAATCCAAGATCAACTCTCCATCCAGTAACCAGGGCAGAAGTCAAAGTTGACCACATTTGATGGCGAATCAATTGGATGTTAAACATAAGAAACTTCAGATGTATCACTTTGGTGATTTAAGGGAAGGGGAGGGTCCATTTCTGTGTCCACGTAGATAGTGCCAATTACATTTAAGCACCTCTAAGGAGGAGTAGCAAAACTCCAATATCTTTGCTATATTTTCAAGTTTTTGAAAGTGGGTGGCTATTCGCATCGTCTTAATTTGCGATCGATTTCAGGAAGTGGAAATTCCAGCTGGAATTTAAATTGTTTCTGTGGACACGGTCTTCCATTTATCATTCCATTCAGTGTTCCCTTTCTGAAACTTCATGGCCTCTTTATTTCTACGTTGTCTTTTGAGGGTGATTTATGTATTTTTTGTCTTTTTTCCCCCTAGCTTCAGATTTAAACTTAGAAAGAAGAAGGTAAGAAATAAGAGCTCTGGAGACCACCTGGGGCAATGTTAATTTGTTCTTCGTTAATAAAAGTTTGACTCACTGTTTTCTCTTGCTTGTTCTCTCCTTTGCACTCCTCTTGCCCTCCAAACGATGACAGGGAAGGAAAATGAAGCAGCTGGCTTTTCTATTTCATATAATTTTACAGATACAGACCGCTCGTAATTCATCAAGATTTTACCTAGG
The DNA here is from genome assembly GCF_022079265.1 of Lynx rufus. Taxonomy (NCBI): domain Eukaryota; kingdom Metazoa; phylum Chordata; class Mammalia; order Carnivora; family Felidae; genus Lynx; species Lynx rufus. Next base: position 10,304,779 of record NW_025814833.1, on the reverse strand, counting down.
AAAAATGCCTACCTGTAAAATGTCTTTAATGAGCTTGAAAAGTTTGTTGAAATGATCCTTATCTCTACATTTATAGAACATAGCCGACAATTTTAATTTTTTTTTGAAACCAGTGCCCCCTTTTTGCCCTTTGGGGATATTCAACTGGAATTTTTTTCCATTATTCTCAAACACGGTTTCTAAATCTTTAGTGACAGCTTTATCGAGATTCAACTCACAAATAGTAAAATTCACGTCTCTAAAGTATATGATCCAGGTTTTAAAAAAAAATACCTTCACGGTTTTGTAAACCGTCACCACTCTCCAATTTTTGTTTCTAAATTTCAAAATGTCACTGATAGGTGACATGAATTTTAGAGGTTTTCGTAAAGATAGTAGTTTATTTCAGTAATCATTTCTTCTTTGTTATGCTGATAGTCACCTTAAAACATTGAGCTATAATTAGCAACATCATATTCCCTAAGCTATAGAGTAGTCTATTAAATCTGGAGAGACACTTTGGACCTTTCGGGTAGGACAATCTTTAAGAATATTCAAGGGGTGCCTGGGTGGTTTGGTTAAGCGTCCAACTTCGGCTCAGGTCATGATCTCCCAGTTTGTGGGTTCAAACCCTGTGTTGGGCTCTGTACTGACAGCTCAGAGCCCGGAGCCTGCTAAGGATTGTGTGTCCTCCTCTCTCTCTGCCCCTCCCCTGCTCATGCTCTGTCTCCCTCTGTCTCAAAAATAAATAAAACATTAAAAAAAAAAAAGGATATTCAATATTGCAGAGTTGTCCTTTTTTATATCTTATTAAAGTTTTATTTAAATTCCAGTTAGTTAACATACAGTGTAATATTAGCTTCAGGTGTATAATATAGTGATTCAACACCTCCCAACAACACCCAGTGCTCATCACAACTAGTGCACTCCTTAATCCTCATCACCCATTTCATCCCTCACCTACCTCCCCTCTGGTAACTATCAGTTTGTTCTCTATGGTTAAGAGTCAGTATTTTGGTTTGCCTCTCTTTTGTCCCCCCATATTCACTCGTTTTGTTTTGTAAATTCCACATATGCGTGAAATCATATGGTATTTGTCTTTCTCTGCCTTGTTTTGCTGAGCATAATACTCTCTAACTGCGTCCATGTCATTGCAAATGGCAAGATTTCATTCTTTTTCCGTGGATGAGTAATATTCCATTGCATGAATATATATGTAGGACTTGTCCCTTGGTGCAAAGGAATATAGAGTGTATTGGGTGATGAACAGGAATTTGGTGCGCTCAACAGCCTTAATGCTTTATGAAATGTAGTATGTGGTGACCCGTTGCTTTAATCAATAATTTGCATCTCGTCCCCAATGTGATTTGTTGTCTCTGTCTGTTTCCTCTGGAATGACACTGAACTAATTTCATCAAAACCAGCTTGATAGACTGAATAGAAGCAGTGGATTTAAGCTGTCAATCTTTAACAAGTATCACCGATTTGTAAGGCAGTTCAGAAAAGGGTTCAAAGATGCAGTTAATCATTATTCCTTTCGTAATAGTAAATGCTGTGAGCTGTGGTAGTTTGGTCACTGCTAAGTGTGAAATAGAATTCAGAAGTGTTTTTCTTAGTTTACGCTGGGAAACATTCTCTGAAGAGACAAATATTGGCAGATACATATGGATGTGCTGCTAAAATATTATTTTATAAGATAGGTATTTATGCATGGGTTAATGTGGGAGTACATCAGATGTGTGACCAGTGTAGTCAAAGAAGATTCAGTCAAAATGAAACAGTGGAAAATGTACTAAATAAGCAACAACACTAAGCTAAACTGTATAATTGATAAAATAACAAGGAAGTCATTATAATAACTATAGTAATTCAGCGTTATGTGCTAGGCATTTTCACATGCAATGGAACATTTAGATATAACATGGCCCTACAAGGTAAGCATTCATCTCCTTCTAGAGATGAGGAAACCAGAGATTAAAATTTGTGGCGTGGGGCACCTCGGTGGCTCAGTCGGTTAAGCATGTAACTTTGGCTCAGGTCATGATCTCACGGCTCATGAGTTCAACTAGCCCCACATCGGGCTCTGTGCTGACAGCTCAGAGCCTGGAGCCTGCTTTGGATTCTGTGTCTCCATTTCTCTCTGCCTCTCCCCCATTTGTACTTTGTCTCTGTATCTCTCAAAAATAAATAAATGGCAAACAAATTTATAAAATTTGTGACGTGATTAAGATCACCCAGGGAATACATTGTAGAACCAGGATTATAAACGCAGGGTTCTTAAACACTATTAAAGCAATGAACTTGATAGAGGTCACTTGGTGAGTCTTAGAAATGTGGAGTCATGTAAAGATTTAGGTGTGCTTGCTATGGTCATGTGTTTCTTCGATAAGTTTTTCTGGTTTTGTTTATGACTCTTTTGTCTCCACAGCCGTAGGAAATAATAAGTTCATATAACAAATAAATTCATCCCACATGTTTTGTTTTTGATATTGGTTGGGGTATGTGTTTGACTTCCATGTGGCCTTTTGGTTCATGGGGAATTTTCAAGAGAATCATTTTTCCTTTATTCACCGTATGTATTATAGTTCAGCCTGTTTACAACACTATAAAATCAATTAAATTTGAGAATAAACAAAGCCACTAACTTTGACATAGATCATCCATAAGATTTACGCTCCCCTGTATAATTTTCTCCTTTGGAGTTTAAATAGGTAAGAGGTTGGAAGTGTCCACCTTTAGCTAACGATGACCAAACAGCTCTGCTTTCTTAAGAAGCACACCGCTAGATAGGTTCAGAAGATGGGGAATATTTTGACTCGGACTCAGTTAGTCATGGGTAACAATGGGGACTGAATTATATTTAAGTCAAGAATCATTTTTCTCTCGTATTTCTATTTCCCTTTATTACCCATCCTTGAAATCAGTGGATGTCAGGATGAGCAAGCTCATATCAATATGGCTTTTAGGACGGCAAAAAATGATTATGTTCACTCTTTGGAATTACATGAAAATGATTACAACTTATTAATATTTCATTTAAAACACATATAAACCTCTAGTCCCAATAAATTTTATAGATGGATGCAATATTGGAGGTTCTAAAGACGGTACAAACGAGGAATGCAAATAGTGATTTATTTTCATTTTTTAGTACTACTCATTTCGTGTGAGATCTGTATGGATTAAAAATACTTTCAGATACTTTATCCAAAAATATTTAATCACTTTAGGATTCACAGAACATCGTTTCAAGGGCAGTGCTTTGAGCTTGTAATGTTGAGAATTCTGAACACTGTTTTATCACACCATGCAGTTGGAAAAATATCGTGATGAATCTAGTTTATATTTTCATGCTTTAAATTCATAAATATTGCCAAGTTCATAATTCAGTTAAAATCTAAAGTGTGCATTCAACAATTTTAAATTTGCTGATTTTTCCATTAGCATTAAACAGCTGCTCTCCATTTCCACTAAGGATAAGACCAGAAAGAACGACACTTGCTGCATGAAGGATATAGACTAGCATTAGCAAAACCCTCCTATCAGCTTAGTGAGATGTTAGACAACGTTATCAAGGGAGTTGTTAGTCATCTATGCCAGAGATTTTAAAGAAGTCAATGGTGTTTCGGGGAATGCATTAGGTACAGTTTTCAATGCAAAACAAAAAGAAGAGTGTAATAAATTCTGAAGTTTTTTCAGCCCTGTAATTCTGTGCACATTTTATTATAACAAAATATCTTGCTTTAATTACAGTGTGCCATCATCAGAAATTGGAAATGTATATCAGGACAGCAAGTGCCTTAACCTATACAGCTATTTGACTACACCAACACTAGGTAATTAAGAAGTCGTTTTGAGGAAGGAATGTCCAACTCCAGATCTATAATCCCAAATCCTACTGGACACTTTCACCAAAACACATGCATGTCTTACAGGCACCTCAAAACCCCAAAAGGCTACTCAAAACCAAAATTTTTTATAATATTCTCAAATCAGTTGTTCATCTTGAGTTGATGTTTTTTCCACCAACCCAACAGCCTCAGAGAGAAAGGAGAGTCATACATGATGTTGTCCCATTGTCCTTTCCCTTATCCCAAATTTGAATTGTTTCATTGACCCGGATATACTTTCAGAAACCCTGATATACTTTCCCTTTAGCAACACGGTATATTTCACCCAGAATATTACTGCATGAGTTTCCGAGAACCTTTCCTGCTTCCACTCTTTCTTACCTCTTCAGGGTAATTCTCCCCACTGCTTCTAAAATCTGGCAGTGGCTGCCTGTTGCATGTATAGGATAAAGTTAAAACTCTTAATTATGAGTTAAAAATAATCCCTTCTTGGTCTAGCCCTTGACTGTATCTCTGGCCTCATCTCCCAACCTTCTCCAAATAAAATTCACTCACCTAGTAAGAACAACTCATTTTCTTTCAAGGGATCCGCTTGTTTATATCCTCTTCCTTCTGCCTGGATCTTCTTCTTTGCGTCTCCACCTGACCACGTTCAAATACAATCTCTAGAGTAACCAACCTGCCTCTATTATGGTGCACACTGCATTCTATTGCCATTACCACTTGTCTGTCTCTCTCCCTAGACTGAACTGCAGGGGGCATAGTGACAGTCAATATGTAGGTCATGTTTGCATCCAAGTAACTCAATAGATCTAGCACATAGTTGAGGTTTAATAAACTTATTAATATTATCCGTCAAGTAGAATTTGCCCAAGAGTTGGAGGGAGCTAAAACAACACCTCCCCCGGGGTCATGTAGTTTCACAGCTTTCTTTAAGTTGTATGTTAATCGTTACCCTTGGGCAAATGGTCAACTTGAAGAAAAAATTGGCCCAATGGTAGCAAAACTTTTAGAGGTAAAGCTCTAAATCAAGTTAGTTTCTCCCATGCAGTGCTTGGCTCTGTTTTTAGACATGACTCACTAAAACTAGTCTATCTCCAGCAAGCTAAGCAATGAACTTTTCTGGAAGAATTTGTCAAAAATTCTAAGTTGAAAACATTTTAGAATGTTTGAAGACAAATGGAGAATTAAAATTCTTGAATACTCTATAGATGAGTACATACTTTTCTTTAGAACTCAGTTTTGAATTATATTGTATTATATTATGTTTTTCAGCTTTATTGAGATACGACTGACAAATACAGTTGTAATATAAAGTGTACAACACGAGGATTGATATATGTATGCCTAGTGAGAGGTTCCCCACCATTGAGTTAGTTAACCCATCTGTAACCTCTCATATTTACCTTTTTTTGTGGTGAAAACCATAAGTTCTCGTTTCTTGGCAAATTTCAATACAGTGTTATCAACTATAGTCACAATTTTATACATTATATTCTCAGACCTATTCATCTTTAAAAACTTTTTTTTAATGTTTATTTATTTTTGTGTGTGAGAGAGAGATAGAGCATGGGGGAGAGGCAGAGAGAGAGGGAGGCAAAGAATCCTAAGCAGGCTCCAGGCTCTGAGGTGTCAGCACAGAGCCTGATGTGGGCCTCGAACTCATGGAGCGCGAGATCGTGACCTGAGCCGAAGTCGGACGCTGAACTGACTGAGCCACCCAGGCACCTCTTAAGATTTTATTTTTAAATAATCTCTACACCCAACATGGGGCTCAAACTTACAACCCTCAAGACCAAGAGTCTCATGTCCACCGACTGAGCCAGCCAGGACCGCCCCCCCCCCCCACAGACGCCTTTTACATTTTTAATACATTTTTAATTGATTTTTTGTGAATGGTATAAGACAGGGGTCGAGTTTCATTCTTTTGCATGTGGCTGTCCAGTTTTCCCAACACCACTTATTGAAGAGACTTTCTTTTCCCCACTGTGTAATCTTAATCATTAATAACTCTCTTGATATAAAGCTAATATAACTAAATTATATAGTTAATTCACGCCCCAATGGCCTGTGGCCTAAAAAGAGATTAATCTGTAAAAAGTCAGATTTTACCAAAAATAAGAATTATAATAAAATTTGGGAAAAAATAATTCATGAAGTCACTTTGCAAATTACTTACGCTCATTTTCATAAAATGCATTTGTTACTCTGATAATAGGAAGGGATTTTGAAATTTCGATAGGTTGGTAAACCATATAAGATCATTTGGACTTTTTTTGTGTGCGATCTTATAGCTAACCCTATGTATTTTCCTTACTTGAAACAACAACCGAGTAATTAATCTCACGGTAGTAACGCACCTCTGGAGGCAGCCCGTTCCTTTTGACTTTCGTAAGATGTTTCCTCGCACTGAGTTGTCATTTCTCTCAGATTTACCCAATGGAGCTTCTTAAGTGTGTTCATTCCCTTACATGGTAGTCAAGTTATTTGAAAGCGGGCCTCAAGCGTCCCCCGTGTTTCTTTTCCTCACACTACATATCGTGGCATTTTAGGCTTACTCACAGTGTTGGTTGCCTGCTTCTGGAAATACTTGTTTTTTTGTTTTTTTTTTAAATTTTTTTTTTTAATATATGAAATTTATTGTCAAATTGGTTTCCATACAACACCCAGTGCTCATCCGAAACACTTGTTTTTAAAATGTGGTGCAGAGAATTGCATTTGATAACTGCAGGCAAGATCTACCTTGCGGTGGGACTTTGCAACTCACGATCTGGTTACTGTAGCTGTGTAACCGAAGCCGAATTTTGGATGAATATAGCTGGTAATTGTGTGAATATTTCAAAATAAATATCTGAATGCAACTCGATTTATGTATGGAAATGTTGGTCGCTTTAACTCACTTAGTTCCTATTTGAAGTGCTTCCACACTGTCTTACAGAATTTTTCCTTAAATCTGAAACTAATTAATTTCCACTGTTGCAGGTTCTGACTGTTTTAATCTGCTTCATAAGCTCGCTTTAACACTCCATACCCTCTTTTGATAAACCTTCCCTCCCCACTTTACCAGTGTTCGAGATGTTTTAGAACAGTTTTTGAGGTATTCCTGCTGAGCTAGCACCTTGTAAAAACTTTCCCATTATGGTCTCAACAATCTGTAAAGGAGTAAATAAGAGGCTTAAGCGAAAAAGAATTTAAATGTCCAATAACAGTAAGCAAATAGCTGCCATATAAAGGAGTATTACTAGAAGAGAATTTTGCTTTCTAATTAAAAATAGAGTGTAAAGTAGCTTCCTAGGTTGAGAAAAAATTGTCATGAGGCACTTTAATTCTTTTTGTTGGAGATATATTTTTATTGAAATATACATGGCATTCAATGTTATATTCGTTGCAGGTGCACAACCAGAGTGGTTGGAGAATTACATACATGAAGAAATGCTCACCGTGAGTGTAGTTACCATTACAATTACCAATACATTTTCCCAACATTTCCCAACATTTTCCCAATGTATTGGTTAAGTGTTTGGAGGAGGCCAGGGAGGCCTTGAGCTTGGGCCAGTTGCTGAGGCGGACCCGGTAGGCGGAGAGCAGGGGAAAGGAGTCCGGGCAGCGGAGGGCCAGCACCTGGCGAATCAGCTACAAGTCCGGCAGGTTGCAGTTCTTAAAGGAGATCCTGTTGCCCAGGAAGAAGGTCTGCCCCGCCCCCCTACCCCCCCCCCCCCATCAAGTTCTGGGACGGCAGGGTCTCAAAAGGCTTCATGTGCCCCAGGAGTGCCTTCTCATACTCCTTGCCTGCCTCATAGTTGGTGTAGATGAATGAGGATGGCATATTTGCAGCGGAGACCCTCCATGCCGTCACGCTCTATGTCCACCAGGGTCATCGTCCCCTGCTGCTCCGTCCCATACAGCCCGGGGGAGTGGCCCGGGTGTCGCATTGGACTGGTACAGGGTAAGGTCTCCATCTTGGAACTTGGGAAATTGCCCATACAGACAGGAGGCCTCCTTGGTCACCACCTCCTCCTCCGAGGTCTGCCCCTGGTCAGCCAGTAGCGTGCCCATGGCCTTGAACAGGGAAACAGATGATGGAGTAGGGCAGCACAGTCACTGTGTGGTCAGAGGTGGTTGTGGTGGCGGCAGAGGTCCTATGCTATACTTTTTATCCCCATGACTTATTTATTTTATAACTGGAAGTTTGTGTCTTTTAATCCCCTTCACCTACTTCATCCATCACCCCCACCCTCCTTCCCTCTGGCAGCCATCGGTTGAGGTAGTGCAATTCTTTTTTTTTTTTTTTTTAACATTTATTTATTATTGAGACAGAGAGAGACAGAGCATGAACGGGGAAGGGGCAGAGAGAGGGAGACACAGAATCTGAAACAGGCTCCAGGCTCTGAGCTGTCAGCACAGAGCCCGACGTGGGGCTCGAACTCACAGACTGTGAGATCATGACCTGAGCTGAAGCCCGCCGCTCAACCGACTGAGCCACCCAGGTGCCCCGAGGTAGTGCAGTTCTTAAGTAGAAACGTGTGGCTGATTTCACAAGTAATTTAAAAAGTATAATGCCTTGTGTTTGCATCCTTCCCAGAAAATATTCTATGAATTTCCGTATTTCCTACGTGATTTCAGTTTTCGTGCTAAAGTTACTGGCAAGTTTCCATCCATGGAGCACCTCCTGTTTGTGAAGGGATAATGTTCTGTATGAAAACCTGAACTGACTAGGAAGAAAAAAAGTATCTCAATGTGATTATTTGCCTTACTAAACAACTTACAATTTACATACTTTCTCTTGCTTTTTTATTTTGATTGATTTCTTTTTCTTTCAAGTTTTTATTCCAATTCCAGTTACTTATTTTTAAAAAGATTTTATTTCTTTTAAAGGAATTTTTAACATTTATTTTGAGAGAAGAGAGAGCTAGCACAAGCAAGGAAGGGAGGGGCAGAGAGAGAAGGAGAGAGAGAGCATCCCAAGCAAGCTCCATGCTGTCAGCATGGAGCCCAACTCGGGGCTTGATCCCATGAACCGTGAGATCATGATCTGAGCCGAAACCAAAAGCCAGAAGCTCAACCAACTGAGCCACCCAGGTGCCCCTAAAAGATTTTATTTTTAAATGATCTCTACACTCGACATGGGGCTGGAACTCACAACCCAGAGGTCAAGAGTTGCATGCTGTACTGTCTTAGCCATTCAGGTACCCCTGAAAAGCAATAAAGCTTTTTTAAAGTGAGAAATAATGAAAAAAAAAACCTGCTACGCTTTTAGTTGCACGTTTATTACACAAAGCAAGGAACACCCACATGAGACTTCTATTCAAACAGGAAAAGCCTGTTCGTATTGATTACTGTTATCGCTACTGAGTCTCTGGGTAAATTTTTCTAAATTCTAAGAATATAATGGACAGAAAAAAACCCAGATTGGCTGTTAATTGAAAATGTCTTTGTAAAAATTTCAGTAATGAAAATATTAAGAGTAATGTCTACTTTTATTGAAGTATACTATTAAAAACGTCTTGCCCTATTTGTAACTTGCCTTGTGCTTTTTCTATTATACTTTGATATTTTTCAAGTTCATTAACACGTCAGTGGGAAATTGAATTTAAAGACCATGTTTTTCACATAGCACTTTTTATTATTTTCCTGGCAGTTCCAAAATGAAATGTGAACTTTAGTAATGATAAAATATCAAAACATGTTATTTTTTCCAGCATATTATTGGAGGGCTTTTATCTTTAGTTTTCCTTAATTGACATATGACAAATCTGTTTATCAAGCAGGCATTTTCTACTGCATGGGAAAATTGTTAACCTGTGGGAGTGACAGATGATTTTGAGAATGTAACTTTAATCATTATCTCTTTTGTCACCAGGTACGAAGACTGCAGTAGATAATGGTACTGCTTTTTGTGACATTTCATTTTTCTGTCAATTTTTCCATGCTAACCTCTTACATAAAACAATTCAAGTTTCTTAACCACGTATGTTTCCTGTAAGTTAAAGCTTCTCCTAAAAGAGATCTTTGGCAATTACATTTCAACTTTTCACGGAAAATGGGGTTTCACTATACTGATCTTTCTCCCATATGTTTATCAGGGTTACTTAGCTTATTCCCGGGATCAGAACATTTTCTGGTAAATTCTGTTAAGACCGTAAATACTGCCCTGATTTCTGTCTTGTTGATTACAAACCAGTCTTATAAATTTGTGGATACTTTGCTTATAATTGGATGAAGATTGATAAATTCTGACTACATATGCAAGCCAAATAAACAATCCTTGTATATGCACAGGTTGGAAATGAATGTTGATTATATATATATATATATATGTATTTATACACACATATATATGTATTTATACATACATATACATATATACATATACATATGTATATATGTATTAATATATACATATATATGTATTTATATATATATGTATATATATATATGTATTTATATATATATTTTAATGACCCTATCTTTCATCTTGTGATTCCCCATTTCTCTCCAAAACACACTCATTGAAATATCCATGACTGGGGTGCCTGGGTGGCTCAGTCGGTTGAGCGTCCGACTTCGGCTCAGGTCATGATCTCGTGGTCTGTGAGTTCGAGCCCCGCGTCAGGCTCTGGGCTGATGGCTCAGAGCCCGGAGCCTGTTTCCGATTCTGTGTCTCCCTCTCTCTCTGCCCCTTCCCCGTTTATGCTCTGTCTCTCTCTGTCTCAAAAATAAATAAACGTTAAAAAAAATTAAAAAAAAAAAGAAATATCCATGACTATGGTCATTCTCTAATTTGAAAGTGTTCATACTTCCAGATTCTACTCTTTTTAGGGCTTTTTCATAGCACATAGAGAATTTACTGCTAATAATTTAAAAGTGTTTAAAAAGACCAATTAAACTTTTTTTTTAAATGTGTTTAATTTTTTTAATGTTTATTTATTTTTGAGAGAGACAGAGCACGAGCAGGGGAGGGGCAGAGAGAGACGGAGACACAGAATCCAAAGCAGACTCCAGGCTCTGAGCTGTCAGCACAGAGCCCGACGCGGGGCTCGAACTCACGAACCATGAGATCATGACCTGAGCTGAAGTCAGCCACTTAACCGACTGAGCCACCCAGGCGCTCCCCCAATTAAACTTTTAAAGGATACTGCGAAACACGAAAAATTCCTAGAACTAAATAATTTTTATACAGTAGAGAAGTGGACTCTGGCTGGGCAGAATAGTAATCCTTCTTTTAACAAGACTCAAATCACTTAATTGTAAATTAACCTGAATTTTCTGTTCTCTTCCAGAAAAATGAATTTAGGTAAAAGAAAAATTTTTGCTAAGTGTTTTGGGGCCAATTAATATTCAATTAAACATTGTCTAAACCTACTACTGCAGAACTCTACCATCAATTTGAAGTTCAGCTTTTACCTACAACGTGAAAGTAGAGAGCTAGATCTTAAGTTGAATGGTTGCCAAATGTTGTTTTTTTTTTTTTAAGTTTTTAAAATTTATTTTGGGAGACAGTGTGTATGTGCTTTGTGCGTGAGTGAGGGCGGGGCCGAGAGAGGGAGAGAGGGAATCTCAAGGAGACTCCACATTGTCGGCTCAGAGCCTGCCAAGGGGCTCAAACCCATGAACTGTGAGATCATGGCTTGAGCTGAAATCAAGAGTTGGATGCTTTACCTACTGAGCCACCCCGGCACCCCAGCCAACTGTTTGGTGTAGGTAATGAGATAGGTGCTGTAGGCTGATATTCTTTATGGAGATTGGGGAAGCCTTAAAATGTGACCTGAAATATGGGTATTGGTTTCCATTAGGTAGGTAGAGAAGAGGAAGGCATTCCAATTGAATGTAATGGTACAAATGGGCTGCCTGACCAAAATGCAAGGATGGAATTAGGATAGGTTTGGCTAGACCAAAGGATTCTTATATTAGAGCAAGAAACAGGTGTGTAGACACATAAATCAGGTTGTGTTCCAAAATGATTAATCTTGTAACATTGTATATAATAAACTACAGTGAAGAGTGAAGACAGATGGGTCAGTGAATCAGAATACTCTGTGTTCGTTCTCGAAACACATGAAAATGTCCAAGAATTGGCTGGTCAGAGGCAATGACAATTTAAAGGATGGTATGGGACTGATGATGACATGGCAACTGGTTCTGAAAACCAAGGAAGAAATAAACAAAGACGTGCAATATTTAGCATCTAAGTGATTGGATACTGTGCTTTTGGGGCAGCATGACATAATGGTTAAGAATGCGGACTCTACATTTAAAGTACGTTGGTTCTAACGCCCCTTACCAGAGTGTCCTCATCTGTAAAATATGGTTTTACGGGAAGGCCTACCTTATGTAAAGTCTTAAGTGAATTAATATGTATTATGTTCTTAGAAGAGAGTCTTGGGATAAAAAGGGTGATTGGCAAAATTATTGACTCACTGACAGGAATCAGAAAGTCCCGCACGACCGTTCACCGTGTGCCCGCAAGGTGGGAAAGTGAACTAGCATAGTTCAGAAACTTGGAGAGCTATAAGGCCTACATAAAACATACTGTATTCAATTGTCTCTCAATCAGAAATTAATTCAGAGCACCCTATTTTCTTAGCCTCCCACTATAATTAAGCTACTTGACTTGATCCATAAATCATGCTTCCTGTTACATCATTGTCTGTGTGCCAAAGGTACACTCACCTTTATGAGTGAAGTGCCGCTAATCTTTATGAGTGAAGGACAACCTAGACAAAACAATTCCAAGGCGATGTGCCATGTTCTGAATCAGGCTTGGCATATATGACTCTACGAAGGCAATTTTCTTCAGTTTATGTGAGGCCTGTTGATATTATTGCAGTTTATTTGCCTGTAGAGTAAATTTACACTGCCAACAGATAAGTTTGACACTTTCATTTGTACCGACACAGCCAATGAATATACAATTTTTTGTCGTCGTTGTTGTTGTTCGGCATCACCTAGTCTCCCTGAAGCAAAGTCGCTCGGTAAAGGAGATTTTTTTTTCTCTGTCAATTTTCTCTCTGCAAGCAAACACCCACCCAGCCAGTGGGATTTCTCCGGCCCTCACCGCAGATTTATGCCCACTGAGTTTTCACAATGTGGCTTGCTTTGCAAGGAAGTTGGACTAAATTAAGGAAAAAAAAAGTAAGTGCTGCCCAAATAGCCATGTTTTCCAGTCTGGGTACCAGACTGACTGCTGCTGAACGTTTTTCCCTTGCCACATCGGTAATTCATTTCACACATAAACACACAAAGTTCGTAGGAGAACTTTTTTGAGAGACTTGGGTTGAGGACACTTTTTCAGAGTGGTGCTCCAATTCTAAATTTTTGCTGGGACGCCTGGGTGGCTCAGTCAGTTAAGCCTCCGACTCGGATCGTGATCTCATGGTTTGTTAGATAGGGCCCCGTGTTGGGCTCCACACTGACAATGCTGAGCCAGCTTGGGATTCTCTCCCTCTCTCTCTGCCCTCCTCCACTCGCTCGCGCGCGCGCACGCTCTCTCTGTCTCTCAAAATTAAGTACATAAACTGTAAATTTTTGCTTACTCCTCTTATGCTTCCATACATTAAAGCAAGATTGGGGAAACACTAGGACAAATCCTGGCTTTCAAAATATGAATCTTTCATTTATAAAATCGCAGAGCTACATGTGAATGTAAACTATGCAAAAGGATATATATATATATATACACACACACACATATACATATATGTACACACACACACACGCATATATCTTTTATATATAAGAGAAACCAACTGTACTTTCTGAATGACATAATCCTCAAGACTCCAGCCATTTTCATGGAATGGTTTGTCCTATATACATCTTCCTTTCTTATCACATCAGGTGGTCTTCCTCGGCGTTTCATGATGGATAAAGGTTCGTGAAAAATGTCTTAGGAAACTAGTGACAACAATTGTAGTGATTTAAGTTGATTCTAGGAGACTGCTATTCAGGATAGGGTACTCTCTGAGAGGCTGAGATAATGCTGGTGTTTCCATTTCAGTCCACATCCGTCATCAACTTTGCTTTATCTATGAAAGCAATTATGTAGGCTAGTGCATTAGGTAAAACCCAATGTGTTCCTGGGGATATATAGCAATTTCACATTGGAGTTCTTTGCTATTAACATAGGGAATATTCTACTAAAAATGTTAATTTATAAGAATTTTACAGGAAAAGCCATTCAAATAATGGGAGGGCTTTAGCAGTGCTGTATTAGATACTACTGGTTTGCTTAAATCACTTAAAAGGAACTTCTAGTAAGGCTTTCCCAGAACTTCCATTATGACAACCATACTTTGGTAGAGATGGAAGGCTTAATTATGGAACAGATCTATGTTATTATTTAGCTATGCAAATGGAACTTTCTATCATTAAAAAAGATATTGGTTGATCAAGCCATGAAGTTGAGTATGTAGGGCCACTGTCAAGTTGGTCACAAATAATTTGCCCAAGCCTGCTGCTTACATTCCAGTGGCACTTACTCCTCTTGGCTGCTGATTCCTATGGCCTCACGAGGAGATCACCATGATCATTTGGCTCAGGAGAAGAAAACTCATGTTTGATTTATAGAAGGTTCTGCTGTCAGACAGCATGCTATCACAAGGTAGAGGTGGATTACGGTCACATTACAAGCCTCCTTGGGAGTATCCCTAATGAGTAATAAGAGAGGACAATCTTCCATGTGGACACAGCTCCAAGCTCCAGTGTTTCTCTGGAGGCCCAGTTGGCCTGAAGAATAACATGGTCTAAAGAATGGATGTACACTAATTCATGGACAATAGCTATTAGAACGAACAGATGGTTAGGGGCTTGATGGGAGCAAGATTAAAGGATTGATGACAAGAAGTTTGGGAAAGAGGAATTTGGATGGACCTCTTAAGATGGTCTCCAGTTGTAGATATTTGTGTCTTGTGTAAATTCTCCCTAAATGCACTTACTGCAAAGGTGGGCTTTCGATAATCAGGTTGACAAGATGACCTATGCAGTGGATGTCTGTCAACTTCTATCCTCAGCTACTCCAGAGGTTATTGAAAATAACTCATGAAGGAAAAAATGGTCTTGGTGGCAGGGATGGGGATTATGCGTGCATGTGTTCAATTTTATAGACGTTCCCTCTCCAAGGCATTTCTGCCTAGTATCGCTGTTGTGTCCACAGTCGATCAATAGCAGTGACCAATCCTGAGTCCCCTCCATGTATCAGAAGATCTGTCAATTACCTGCCATCATGGTTGTGAGGGGCTATGGACAGAGTTGTCTTCATGGGAACAGAAACTTATTGGGGATATGGATTTTCCTTCTTTGTTTGCCGTATTTCTGCCAGCTCCACTGTCCGTGAACTTGCTGCATACCCTAGTCACCATCTTGATTTGCCATACAGCACTGCTTCTGAATGAGTCGTGAATTTATGGAGAGAGAGTATGTGTGCCAATGAGCTGACATTCCCAGGACTCCCGCCTTGTAACTTATCAGTCAGAATACCATTCCCGAATCTCTATCTCTAGTTTTTACTTCTGTTTTTCACACCCACTTTTCAGTTTCCTGTCTTTATGTTTGGCGCATGCTGTTCCATCTGCCTTCACTGTCGTTATTCATTAAAATGTCTATATCTTTTGAGAACCACCCCAAGCATCGCGCTTGCTCCCTTGATTCCTTTTCGAACTTTGTCCCTACCTTTCGATTGACACTTGCTTTAATCAATAGTTTTTGGGTAGTCATTTGCCTATTGGTCTTATTTCTTTGCAGGCTTGGAAGTATCACATGGGCAGGAACTGTATCTTACTCTTCCTTACATCACCTGTAGATCCTTGTGCCCAGTAGGTCCTCAATAAATATTTGTTGAATAGTATCAATAGCACATAGCTTTGTAATACTGAATGCATAAATGAGTAAGAAGAGAAACAAGGCAACAAAATAGCACCTTAGTGTAATATTTCTTTTAACCAGTGTTTCTTATATGGATGTACATAGAAATTGACCTGGAAAAGAGAGTCACCCTTTCTTGATTTCACCCACTGAACGTTGCGAGGAAGCATGAAAAATGTGGGAATAGAAGCCTTTCCTTATCAAAGTGACTAAAGTTCTCTATGTGAAGGAGAAAATATGTGCAGAAGGCATTTGAGAGCATTTTTTTCCAAACTATAAAAAATGCTGTGGAGTTGAAAAGACAAACTTTATTGCAAAATTTGAGTCAAAATATCTCAGGGTTGAATATTCAGAAAAAAAATACTTCTTTTCCCCTGGTCGTATAAGAGGTTTGCCATTGTAGTTGAATAGACAATATACTGGGTCTATATTCCACCGAAGTTAGAGCAAGGAGGATTTTTGTTCGTGTTTCTATTATCTAAGGTTGGAAATTGAGTATGTGATACAGGATAAATGGACTTTCTTGCTGCCATTGATTTCGGATATCTTAGTCACTTCTTTCGTTTGTGAACCACCAGGGTTTATGTGAGCATATATCATTTTAAATGCGTTGGTTCTTGAATTGGATGCAAGTGTAAAGAAGAAAGCTGTGAACATCAGAACTTAATCAAAAATAAAAACAACTTAAGCTGTCTATAGAAGATGCCATAGATTTATGAGTAGTATGAATTACTGTGACAGTTTTCTTTAAATATGTCAAAACTCACTCCAGATGCTCTCTTTGCTTTATTGAATATCTGAAAGCAAATTGATTCAGTCACATGAACTCTGCCCAAGCAATATATAGCTTCTGCTTAGCAGAAGGTACCTCCCTTATAAAAATATAAGCATGAATATTGGATATTATGTGATGAATGATGTTCAAGTACATCATTCATGCATTTCAGCTTCAATGGTCTATGGAAAGAATATGCATAAAGTTAGGAATTTCAAGGTACTGATGAAGCATTAGACTGAGTAAGTGACATCCGGTTTCCATGGGAATTATATAAGAGAAAACCATGATCTAAGGGTAATCGCTCCATATTTATGACTCATATTTTTTTTTTCTAACTGAAGAATTTTATTTAGCAAGAAGGGCAGAAAAATAATGACATGATGTACATTTGCTACTTAGCTACGAGGAGATGTACAATCTCAAAACAGGAATTCAACTTTGATGGCTCTTCAGTCCAAACAAAGTTGATTGGTGGGCGATTTGCCCTGTTCTTATTATTCAGAGATTCAGTGACACAAACGCACATTTAATTAGCTGGGATTGCCCCTTGACATCATTTGCATTAGCTGGTAAAAAAAAAAAAAAATTCTGCTGTTATAGGTTCGAGTAAAGGTGTTCCGGGGACAGTTTATTTTTATTTTATTTTCCTTTTGTAGCCATCAAATCAGGAAGTGTAACTCTGAATCAGATACTCGTTTGAAAGGTACTGTTGAGCAAGCTGAGATTCAAATCACTGCCCTAAAACTTATCTTGGATTTGCTCTTAATTCTGTTGTTATTGAGGCTTACGTTTGGCCCTAATGCTTCATCTTTATCATATACACCTAGGATGAATGTTTCTTGTGCATAGGGTGCAACGAGAAATGAAATCCAGATTTAAGGCAATTATTTGGGTACTTCAGTACCATACGATGGGCTTCAAGGGAAAACAGGGTGTGCAGATATTTACTAACCGTAGTGCTGGTCTAGACAACCTAAATTTCCTGAGATAGTGGCTTGGGCTTTCCACATGGCCAATCGTAATCTTACCTGTGGCTGTTCAGTTCACTGTTTAGATCATAGGACTGATGCAATGTCATCTCACTGTGGTTCTCATTTCTCCACGGTCTCTCTCATTATACCTCTTCACCGTCACCAAATGTCGATTCAGGCCTTACAACTAGCTCTTGAAGATTCTGGATAAAATGCGCGGTCTCTGTCCTTCAGCGGCATAGTTAGGGAGACAAGCTGTATGCATAAAAATATAAGTCATTAGCACTATAAAACTTGCCAATCAAGTGGTGTGAGGGTAAGAGCTGTAGTTGCATTGGACTCCAGGTTGAATTGAAACTGGCCAGCTCCCTTAAATGGAGATAACAAGGGCGACTGAGCAAAAGATTTTAATGAGATAAGTAGAAATAACTCACTGCGCTTCGCAAACAGGTCAGAGGGTATGCCCACCCGAGCACGGGTCACTAGCGTTTTCTTTGTCTTAGTAGGAGAAAGAAATCCTATTAGGTGACACCGTAGAACGCCCAACTTCTCTTTATCAGATTCTCTGACTTCACAAATAGACTGCGCTTTGCCACTTTTTCTTCATTCCGATCTTTAAGAGAGGACATTGACTTCCCTTCATCTCTTTCCCTCCCTCGGTGGTGTTTATGCTTCTGGTCCTTAATGCGGTTTCTTGGGTACGTCTGGCACAGAGCCTTGCGATTTGCTCCCACTGGTTTCCCTTGTTTTCTTGCAATTGCCAGACGCTTAAAATGCCGTTGGGCTCCTCCGTTATGTACTCGGTCATCTTAGGTTTCAAAAACGTCTCAAGTTTTTAGGAAGCATGATCCACATTCTCTGGGAAGGACGAGAGGCTTCATCGTGGGAGCAGTCCGGGGAAGCGGAACCTGACTCCCTTTGTCACGGGATCCTCCGTTCAGGACCGAGGTCCCTATCTACTCGAAGGCTAATTCAGTTCTCCCCAGTTGTCTTTGTCCTTCCTCCACCTTCCTAGCTAGGAACTTAAATTGGGTTCTTTCCCCGCATCTGCAAACTTAATTCAGTCCCCGCCTGTCTCTCCCTCTGTCAAAGATTCCCAGATACATATTTGAGATTTACTGACACCTTTGTGACGGCTTCTGTGAGAATTTAATGACTTTCCATGCCCTAACTGACTGCTAGATTACTTTTCCCTCAGGGCTTGATGTCTCTGACGAAGAAACATGCTTTTGGAACACAGCGAATGTAGACAAAATGTTATGGGAGTAAAATCAAAAGAAGTTAAGAATCCACAATGACTTCTCACCTCCCCAATTAGTTTTCATGTGACACCACGCATGGCATATTTACTCCTAATCAGAGAATGGATTTGCATTTTGGGTTGTTACAGTTCGACAAATGTTTGTGTGTGTGTCAAAAAGTCACCGATTTAAGAGAAAGCAGCCACGCACTGTCAGCTGCCTAGATGCACGGAGCCAATTAAAATGACTTTTACAAGTGCCTGTAAAATGTGTACCTGTTATTGGAGAGTCAAAATTAAAACTTAGAATTAAATGCCACTTATATATATTTGAAGTATTCCATCATTGTCTCAGACAAAAGGAGTGAGGCGTTGGGTGGCTTATAAACATTTTTATTAGAACTTGGTAAAGAATGATATAATGCTGGCAGGAGCAGCAGCAAATATTTTGTGACCTGAACATTCACACTGTGTCCTGAGGCTCTTGCTGTAAACATTAGCTACAATTTGGGCCTAGCCTGCCCTTGATAACACTAATGACAATGTCATTGTTTTAAAGGGAAGGCAGCTTTAACACTTCTGAGATGATAGATGTAAAATAACCCCTGAATTTAATATTCTTAAATATTATTATAACTATCTCTGCTTATTTATCGTGTACCAAATATGAAGGAATAAGGTTGACGTGATGAGGGAAAATGAGATGATCTAAGCAAAAATGTGGACAAATAAACCACAGGGGCGCCTGGGTGGCTCCGTCGGTTGAGCCTCCCACTTCGGCTCAGGTCATGATCTCACGGTCCGTGGGTTCGAGCCCCGCGTCGGGCTCTGTGCTGACAGCTCGGAGCCTGGAGCCTGCTTCGGAGTCTGTGTCTCCCTCTCTCTCTGCCCCTCCCCTGCTAATGCTCTGTCTCTCCCTGTCTCAAAAATACATAAACACTGAAAAATGTTTGCAAATAAACAACAAATTTTATAAATGCTGGAGAAGAAGCACATTACCAGTCATATACCTTGGAAATCATGTCTACATTTTTAGGGCATGTAACCATAGTTAAGTTCTTCCATGGTTTGTAAGTGATAGAGATCAGAATGATCTGAAGGATTTTAATGTCATTTTTTCACCGAGCTGGTGGTTATTTAGTAGTGTGTGGCTTAATTTACACAGATTTTGTTAATTTCCAAATTTTCTTTGTTACTGATTTCTAATTTCACTCCACTGTGATTGCAGAACATATTTTGTACCATTTCTAACTTTTTTAATTTTAAAAATTTGAGGCTTGTTTTATGGCCTAACATGATCTATCCTGGAGAATGTTTCATGTATAGTTGTGAAGTGTTTTTATTCTGCTGTTACTGATAAGTGGTTGTTGTTTTGTGATCTCTCTTTTCTTTTTTTTAATAAACATTTTCATTTTTAAAAATTAGGTTTTGCATCTTTCTTTTTTTATAGTGTCGGCAATTACTGCAATAGATTACCTTCAAAGAACTGCTTTATGTATGTTAGTGATTCATCACTCGCACCAGAAACTAATATTATGCTATATATTAACTAACAGGAATTTAAATAAAAACTTGAAGAAAAAAGAAACTTGTTTTAGCAGGACTCCATGAAGCTTAGTATGTTTTATTTTCATTTTCATTTACCTTGTAGTTGTTTTCGATTTTCATTTATCTCAAAGTTTAGAAAAAGTTTGGATGGTTTAAGCATTATGTTCCTCAATTTCCAGTTCTCCTTCTGTTATTAATCTTTAGTTTCATTCCCCTGTGGTCAGACATGACACATTTTATTATTGTAATTCTCTAAAACTTATTGAGGTTTGTTTTCTGGCCTAGCATGTGGGCTATTTTGGAGAATGTTCCCTGCCAGCTTGAGAAGAACGTATATTAGGTTGTTGTTGGGTGGAGTATTCTGTAGATGCCTGTTAGATCTACGTGGGTAATAGCATTAACTTTTCCATTTCTTTGTTGATCTGCCTCATTGTTCTATTATTGGAATTGGGGTATTGGAGTTCTACACTGTTATTGCCAGATTGTCGATTTCTCCTTTCACATCTATTAGTGTTTGCTTTATGTATTTGGGGGCTGTCTTTTTAGATGCATACATGTTTATAATTGCTATATATTCTAGCTGTATTAATGTTTGTATTATTATGAGGCCTCCCTTTTATCCCTAATAATATTTTATCTTATTTTATTTTTATTTGTTAATTTTTTTTTACATTCAGAGAGAAGACCTTTTTACTGCTTTATTATTGCATAATATCCTGGATATATTTGATACCGCTTACAGCTCCAATACACCTGTCACTGCACCTCACTGCTAAGTCAATGACAGTATTAATGTTTTTATTATTATGAGGCATCCCTTTCATCCCTAATAATATTTTAAATGATTATTCTGCCTGATATTAGCATAGCTACTATATGGGGTGCTTGGGTGGCTCTGTCGGTTAAGCATCTAACTCTTGATTTTGGTTCAGATCATGATCTCATGGTCGTGAGATCGAACCCCGTGTCCGGTTCCACACTGGGCATGGAGCCTGCTTAAGATTCTCTCTCCCGCTGCCCCACACGTGCTCGCTCTCACTTTTGAAAAAATAAAATAAATTAGTATGGCTACGGTAGCTTTCTTACTATCATTTTTAAAATGGTATTTCTTTTTCTGTCCTCATTTTCAATCTACTAGTATCTTTGAATAAAGTATATCTTCTGCAGACAGGATATAGTTGCATCTCTTTAAAAAAATTGTTTTAATGTTTATTTATTTTTGACAGAGATAGAGAGATAGAGCATGAGTGGGGGAGGGGCAGAGAGAGAGGGAGACACAGAATGTGAAGCAGGCTCTAGGCTCTGAGTTGTCAGCACAGAGCCCGACACGGGGCTCGAACTCACGGGCTGGGAGATCGTGACCTGAGCTGAAGTCGGATGCTCAACCCACTGAGCTATCCAGGCGCCCCTAGTTGCATCTCTTTTTAATCCAATCTGGCTCTTTTTGTCTTTTGATTGAATTGTTTAAAATACTCACATCCAATGTTATTAATGATACAGTTGGGTGTATGTCTGCCATTTTACCTTTTGTTTTCTATGTGTCCATTTCCTTCTTTCTTTCTTCCTTTACTGCTATATTTGCATTTAGTGAATATTTCCTAGTGTGATATTTTAATTCCTTTAATGACCTTTTCACTATATTTTTCAATGAATTTCTTAGTGGTTTATCCAGTGCTCATGATATACATCTTAATTTAAAAGAATCTACTTCAGGTCTATACTAACTTAATTCTAGTGAGATATAGAAATTTTATTACTATTTAGCTTCCTTCCTTTTTTTGTACTATTATTGTTATATATATTGTACCTGTATATGTTCCAAGCCAAATTACCTTGTTGTCATTATCTCTTAAACTGATAAAAGAAAGGGGAATAACTACATATTTATAGTTCGTTACATTAAACTTTTTATTATAAATATAGCTTTGATGGCCTGGAGCCCAAAATACACATATATACATATGGTTTAATAGAATTGCTTTTTATATCAGTTGAGGGAAGAAAGAACAAGAAGTATGCAATTAGAATATCTTTTATAATTACCTACATGATTACCTTAACTAGTACTCTCTGCTTTCTCGTGTGGATTCAAATTACTCTCTGGTCACGTGCTTTCAGCCTAAGTAACTTCCTTTAGTATTTCTTATAAGATGGGCCTGATAGGAACGTATTCTATCTTTTTGCTTATTTGATAATATCTTTGTTTTTTTTTCTTTAAGTTTGAAAGATACTTTTTATTGGTTACTATAGTTCTGGTTGACGGTTTTTTTTTTTTATTTTAGCACTTAAATTTTTTTTAATGTTTATATTTATTTTTGAGACAGAGAGAGACAGAGCACGAGTGGGGGAGGGGCAGAGAGAGAGGGAGACACAGAATCGGAAGCAGGCTCCAGGCTTTGAGCTGTCAGCACAGAGCCTGACGCAGGGATCGAACTCAATCGCGACATCATGACCTGAGCTGAAGTCGGATGCTCAACTGACTGAGCCACCCAGGCACCCCTCTTTTAGCACTTTAAATAAATCACCCTCAGTCGATTCTGATGAGAAGTCAGATTGTTAATCATATTGGGGTTCCTTTTACATGAGGAGTCATTTTTTATGACACTGATTTCAAGCTTTTTTCTTTGTTTCTGGCTTTCAGAATTTTTATTATGATGTATCTTGGTATGGATCTCTTTTCATTTATACTCCCAGAGTTTGTTCAGTTTCATGAATGTGTAGAATAATGGTTTTTTATATATCAAATTTGGGAAGTTTTTAGCCTTTAATTCTTTGAACATTTCTGCTTTCTCCATGTTTTCTTTTTCTTTTTAAAGTTTATTTTTTTATTTTGAGAGAGAGAGAGAGAGAGAGAGAGAGAATCCCAAGCAGGCTCTGCACCACCAATGCAGAGACCAAGGCAGGGCTTGAACTCAGGAACCATGAGATCATGACCCGAGCAGAGTTGGACACTAAACCGACTGAGCCACCCAGGTACCTTCTCCATGTTTCTGATACTTCTATTACCTATATTGGTTTAATCATATCCCACATGTCTCTGCTGCTGCAGTCAGTTGTTTTTTCATTCTGATGTCTCTCTGTTCTTTGAATTGCACAATCTGTATTGATCGATCTTCAAGTTTCCTAATTCTTTCTTCCGTCAGTTAAAATCCACTAGTGAATGTTTTGAGCCCCTCTAGTGAATGTTTCATTTCACCAAAAATTTTAATCACCAAAATTTCCTTTTTTAGAAAATATAATTTGTTTTCTTCCCCAGGTTAGGTAAGTTGTTTTCTGCCATTATTTCTTCAAATATGTTTTCTGTTCCTTGCTTTCTTCTCCTTCTAGGACCCCATTACACTTGATGTTGGCCCCAAAGTCCCTTAAGCTACCTTCAGTATTTTTTATTCTTTTTAGCCTTTATCTTTATTGGTTGTCTCTAATTGATGAAACATTGCCATAGTGGCTTCCTTTATTTCCTTAAGTATGGGGTTTTTTTTTTAGTTTTTTTTTTAAATACATTTATAATGGCTGCATTTAAGCATTTATTTGTTAAATCCTACATCCAGACCCTTACGGAAAAAGTTTATGTTCCCTGCTTTTTTTTTCCTTTTTCATGGTTCACACGTCCTTGATTCTTTACATATCTTGCAATTTTTGTTGAAAACTAGTCATCTGAGGCAGTGTAGCAAATATGGATTTTGATTCCCTTCCCTGTTCTCAGGGGAATATTTTTGCTGTTGTTTGCTTTTGTTTGTTTGTTTTAGTTACTTGGAGAGACTATTTGGGTGAAGTTTATTTCCTTTGCTTATGAAACCTTTGATGTCACCTCTCAGAGGGTACAACCTTGGGCATACACACAATCACCATGGGACGAGAATGGTTTCACCCCTGTCTCTCTCTCTTTTTTTTAATTTAAAAATTTTAATGTTTATTTAATTTTGAGCACATGCACGAGAGAGCGCACAATCAGGGGAGGGGCAGAAAGACAGGGGGACAGAGGATTCGAAGCAACTTCTGTGCTGACAGCACAGAGCCCAACGCAGGGGCTCACAAACCATGAGATCATGACCTGAGCCAAAGCTGAACGCTTCACCAACTGAGCCACCCAGGCTCCAGCCCTGTCTCTTTTACTGATCTCTATTTTCAGCTGTCTGCCTCATTTCGTATCGCGTGCAATCATTAGGCTCCACTAATTCCCAGCTGATTGCTCTACTGTTGTTGACAAGGTCTTGGGGCATAAATTGCTCTATAATTACATCCATTTAAACTTGTGCAGGAGTAGCATTTGAGTTTTGTTCTGACTCAGGACAGGCACTTCTTAGTTGTCTCTTTCCATAGCTCTCTGGTGAGCTGGCTGACATATTGATTTTCAGAGTGCCCTTAGGCCTGAACTTCCTCAAACTCTGTTCAAATAAAGTCAATTCCTTTGGAGGATGTTTGGAGTCCTCTTTTCTTATGGACTGCCTCTCCCCTGCACAAACTCTCTGAGCCACTAGTCTGGTTGCTGGCCAGGATTGATGGTCTCTGATCATTTTCAATTGTTTCATTCTGTGTAAAACTTCTGTCCTACCAGCAAGTTGTGATGCACCAGTATTTCTTGGTCTGTTGTGCTTGGGAGCTGGGTGAAGGGAGGGAGCCCCGGATCTCTTGGCTTTGCTCTCTAGGAATTTGGTCCCTGGAAATTAATTTTAGACAGGCTGAGACATGTTGCCATCCAGGTCCTCTTGATGAGGTGCCCTATCCTTTATTATTTTTAAGTTTATTTATCTATTTTGAGACAGACAGAGAGAGAGAGAGAGAGAGAGAGAGAGAGGGTGTGCACAAGCAGAGGAGGTGCAGAGAGAGAAGGAGAGGAAATCCCAAGCAGGCTCCATCCTGTCAGCATGGAGCCCAATGTGTAGGGTTTGATCTCACCACCACAAGATCGTGACCTGAGCTGATATCAAGATTTGGGCGCTTAACCCACTGAGCCACCCAGTACAGGTGCCCCAGTACCCTATCCCTTAAATGAGAGCTGAGGGAGAAGATAGTTCCATTCCCTTGGCCACACATGTTCATACTGGACTTTCTATTAAGCTGAGGTAGGGACAGGTGGAGGGAGCATAACCCTACTCAAGGGCGACAGACTTCTGTTATCATTACCAAGGTTTAGTGGGTTTTCCTGAATACATGATCGTTCATTTGCTGTAGACCCTTATGACAATTTCCAGAGACCTTCAATTTTTTTTTAAATAGCTTTTAGCCATTATGCTTGTTTTCCTTGGTAGTGAATCTGCCATACCAGAAGTGAAACCTAAAATTTCTTCTTTATTTTTCTTCTTAAGAGTCTTGTCATCTGGTTGCTATATATCTGAAACTGCACACCTATATATGGAATATTGATCATTAGAAAAATATAAGCAGATATAGAAAGAGCCAATTATAACTGCTTTCTTTTATATCTTAGGCATTTTACCTTTGGTATTAGCAACATGATCATATTTTTTTCTTCACCGAACTTATGTTATTTAGCATTGTTCTCCGTCTTTTAACTTTTAAAATATTATGGTGCTTTCTTTTGATTTCCTGATCACTGTCGGCAGTTAGGTAGAAATTTACGCAGAACCATAGGAAATCAATATGTCAGCAATTACCTCAAGGGAAGAGGTTGAAATAATATGCGTGCTTCTAAGGCATGGCACACATAATGCTCTAAATTATTAATATGATTGAATTCATTATTTAGGTAGTAAAACTGGGAAAAAAATTCCTACATTTTTTTTTTTAAACTAGTAAACCAGCAACTGGGCTAAGGGCATTTCCACAAAACTTTTTTTTTTTTTTTTTTAATCTTTAAACATCTGTAATCTACCCTCCTGACTTCTGATTCTGGCTCAGTTCCAAGGAGTACACATTAAATTCCAACTCTTTCACTTATCAAATAATCTTGGGTTTCATAACCTCTCTGAGCCACGCCTTTGCTCAGCTGGTAATGAGAATAAATGATAATTGTCCTTCCTTATAGGGTTGCCATGGGGACTTGATGAAGAAATGCAGGTAGAAGCTATTATAAAGTGACAGACGAATGCTAGAAACCACTGCGATATTTCTGGGTGGAATATCACAGTGCCTTAGCATACAGACTTACGAGTACTCGATTATATAAACCTTGCACAGGACAAAATACATTGCATTATATTTCAATAAACAATAAGCCCTTACAATAGAACTCTAGCTTTGATGTTTTTAAAATTTGCAAAAACTTCTCAATGTCAGTAGCCTCAAGGCACAACAAAAGGCAGCTTTCTTTAATTAATGCAGTGACTGGTTACAGACTGCCTGAGAGAGAGAGAAGCAAATTAAAATATTTAATACGTCAGGTCCGTGATAGATTTTTTTTTATCTTTTGCTCTTTTTTAAAAAAATGAATTCTAAAGAAAAGAGGACTATTATTTCCACTAGTCTTATTTTCTCTTTCTTGCTTTGGGATTCTAAGGTTTGTGACTAGCCATAGGGCATGATGCCCAATATTTAAAATCTACATTTAGTCAAAGGTTACATTAATTTCCCGGGAACTCATTTCTCATTTTTGTTAGCGCGTGCACGCACACACACACAATAAAAAAGGATTTGCTACAGCTAATAACAAAAAATGTCATTTTGTGTAATTATTATAAAACTATGGGTAAATTATAATAATGGCAATGCTTTGTGCACTATTCTAGGACAATACTATTGAGAGGCAAAGTCCTTTGCTTGCCATTTAAACTAGAACACATCAAAAATGAACCCTAAACAGTATTCTGTGTTAGATAAAATAAAGTAAAATACCATATTGAGGTCATATGCAGACAGACACAAGTTAACTATTAAATGAGCTGTGGATATCAGGAAGGTTTTTTATATGAGATTCATCTCTGTTCTTTGGCCACTTTTTAAGAGTACTTTTTAATATTATTGAAATAATCATGTAATAGTAATGTCCAGAGAGGACTATGATAGACTTACTGCTTTGATTTTATGAGTGTTAGAAAGAAACTCTTTGTAGGGAAAAAAAAAAGAATAAGCTTCAGGTAAGTTATATATGTATTAATAGAATTAATGCCAGTAGCAATGATAAGCCTCTCTACTTAATAAGCCCAGTTGGAGCTTGGAATATTAGATTTAGTACTTCAGATGTCAATAGAAACAAAACTGAGAAATTTATTTTTCAAGTATTAAGTATTTTTGCAGGGGGAGTTGTTTTTTTTATTTTCTTAAAATTTTTTTTAACGTTTATTTTTCAGACAGAGAGAGACCGAGTACGAGCAAGGAAAGGGCAGAGAGAGAGGGATACACAGAATCTGAAGCAGCTCCAGGCTCTGAGCTGTCAGCACAGAGCCCAACACGGGGCTCGAACCTACAAATGGCAAACCCACGAACCGCGAGATCATGACTTGAGCCCAAGTCAGACGCTTAACCGACTGAGCCACCCAGGTGCCCCTGTGGGGGGAGTTGCTTAAAAGAGATTTAAAAATGTGTATTAAGATTTTATGAAAGAAGGCCAATACATAGGTGATTCGCTTACATCCTGTAAAATTTAATCTTGGAAGGATCTTCATTTAGTTAGAAAAGTAGAAAGGCAAAACTAAAGACCAGAAAGGTGAGACACTTGCTCGTGGCCACATGGCTACTTTGTGCCAGATCTGGGAGTAGGACCCAGGCATTTTCCTTCTGGTCCACTGCCCTTTTCATTACATTATGGTGCCTTATTTATCTGGATGAAATAAAAGAAAAAAAGTATAAATGTGTCAGTTATTGTGTCTGTAATGTACATAGGCCCTTTCAAATATCTCATTAGAAAATAAAGAGATCTTTTTTTAATTTAAATTTTAGTTAACATACAGTGCAACATCAGGTTCAGGAGTAGAATTCAGTGATTAATCACTTACATGCAACACCCAGTGCTCATCACAAGTGCCTTCTTTCACACCCATCACCCATCCAGCCCATCCCCCAACCACCTCCCTCCATCAACCCTCAGTTTGTTCTCTGTCGTTAAGAGTCTCCTGTGGCTTGTTTCCCTCTCTCCTGTCCCCCCACCAAAAAAAAAGTTGAGTTATCTTATCCATTTGTTTCTGAAATAATGAATCCATAGACTGTAGTGCTGTGTTATCCAATATGGTAGCCGCTAGGTACATGTGGCTGTTGAAATTAAAATTGAAATTAACTAAAATTTGTAAGTTCCTCAGTGGCACTGGTTATATTTCAAGTGCTTGGTAGTCACATGTGGCTAATGGTCACTGTATTGGACTGCACAGATATGGAACATTTTAACTATTGGAGAAAGTTCTATTGGACAGTGCTGCCCCTAGGTCCTTTAGCAGGGAAGAGGGAAGAGACTAGTAGGGCTAGCCCTTATACAATTGACTATTATTGTTATTGTCCTACTAGATGTCTTTAGATCCAGTTCTTCCAAAAACCTTGCAAGGCTGGTGTGGCTAAATCTATCTTAAAGTTGAGAAGGGCAACTACTGCGAATAACATTGGGCAACTATCTCGAAGCTGAAATCCACCAAATACAGGTCTCTATCTGACCAGATGTTTCAGAGCCTCAATTGTTTCAATGGCAATAATCGCCGTGATCTCACGCACTTTTCCCAGGATTTCAGACGTTGGGAGTTAAAATGTCTTAATCCTAAAGAATACTGAACATGTAGCCTCAGGTTTTTGTTGCGGTCTATGCTTGGCAAAAACTTATTACACATAATCTCCTCCCTTGATTCTCAGAGCAGATAAAGAGATTTCACCTTTAGAGAGATTAAATACCTTGCATGCAATTCATAAGCTATAAATAGGAACCTAAATCCAATTCTTCTGAAGCCTAGGTACATTTCCCCAATACTGAACTGATACTATGGTAGGATTTGAGACACTATCCTCAGCAAATCGTGACTGTTTTTGATCAAACGGTTTAAAGCCAGACCTTGAACCACCACCGTTTGCTCACTTAGATGGAATATTATTCAGCCTTAAAAAAGAAGAAAATCCTGTCATTTGCAGCAACATGAATGAACGTAGAAGGCATTATGTTAAATTAAATAAGACAGAGAAAAACAAATGCTGCATGGTATCATGTATATATGGAATCTTAGAAAGAAGGAAGGGAGGAAGGGAGAAAAAAAACAAAGGAAGGAAGGAACCTGTCAAATTAAGAACTCCTCATTCTTGGGGCGCCTGGGTGGCTCAGTCGGCTAAGCGGCCGACTTCGGCTCAGGCCATGCTCTTGTGAGTTCGTGAGTTCGAGCCCCGCCTCGGGCTCTGTGCTGACAGCTCGGAGCCTGGAGCCTGTTTCAGATTCTGTGTCTCCCTCTCTCTGACCCTCCCCCGTTCATGCTCTGTCTCTCTCTGTCTCAAAAATAAATAAACGTTAAAAAAATTTTAAAAGAACTCCTCATTCTTTTTTTCTGATTCCCAATGGGTTCTTAAATTTAAATTTTAGTTACTTCTTAACGGCAGTGGAAATAGAGGATTCAAATTATTTTCTTTTTTTTTTTAATTTTTTTTCAACGTTTATTTATTTTTGGGACAGAGAGAGACAGATCATGAACGGGGGAGGGGCAGAGAGAGAGGGAGACACAGAATCGGAAACAGGCTCCAGGCTCTGAGCCATCAGCCCAGAGCCTGACGCGGGGCTCGAACCCACGGACCGCGAGATCGTGACCTGGCTGAAGTCGGACGCTTAACCGACTGTGCCACCCAGGCGCCCCTCAAATTATTTTCTAATAAATTTCCAATTTTCACTTTTTTCCAACAAAATGAATTCTTTCCATCAATACCTTTTCTCTAAAAGAGAAATAGTTTGTTCACCATTATTTTTCCAATAGTCGTTTTAGACATGCAAATTCTCAAATTTTCTTTACACCTGACACATCTTGATTCTCCATGGATTTTTCTCTGTCTTCATTTACTACATTCAAAATGTTATCAAAGAGAATTAACACATGCTTGTTTGTAGCCACAAATGCGGTCATAGCAACTTAACTTTGAAGGGTAATTTTTTTTTTAATTTTTAAAAAGTTTATTTATTTATGTTGAGAGAGACAGAGACAGCACAAGTCGGGGAGGGGCAGAGACAGAGGGAGAGAGAGAATCCCAAGCAGGCTCTACACTGTCAGCACAGAGGCCGACGTGGGGCTCGAACTCACAAACCATGAGATCATGACCTGAGCTGAAACCAACTTAGACACCCAGGCATTCCGGCAGGGTAATTTCTGATCAAGGACCTAAAAGAGGGTATTTAACATCACAGTTCAACATGTCAAGCAAAACCCAGGAGATACAGCTTTGTTAAGAGCCTTTATTCAGGTCTATTCTTTCACAGACTATTGAGGAGTACAGACGAAACTCTTTTCAGAAACATTATGCCCACTCCCCGACTCACACACCGCAATTGGCACAAGTGCCCAGCCCAATATTTGCCTTTTTTGTGTGTGAGTCATGAAACACTGATGAGAGTTACTCCCAGTATTGCTGTCACATGCAAGACGATCCTGATAATTTCAACCTTATAAAAGATTGAACTTCTTTTGAACTTGCGTATTCATGAAGAGCATGAAGTAACTGCAGATTGATGATTTTGAAAACCATGTGAAAGTGTTCGAAGGTTCTAGTAAGCTAGAACATACGTTAAGGCTAGTTGTTCATGGGTTCGAGCCCTGCCTCGGGCTCTGGGCTGACAGCTCAGAGCCTGGAGCCTGTTTCGGATTCTGTGTCTCCCTCTTTCTCTCTCTCTGCCCCTCCCCTGCTTCTGCTCCCACTCTCTCTCTTTCTCAGAAATACATAAAACATTAATTTTTTTTTAAAGAAACAAATGTAGTTGACAGGGTTTCACTGAAAGATAATTTGGCTTTGTGGCTGCCGACCCACACTGAGTGGTTCTGGAGGCAAAACAACACACACACACACACACACACACACACACACAGATAGATACCTAGACCATATAGACCATAGATACCTCATCAGAAACAGTATTAACCATGTTACTCAAATGTGGATCTTGAAAAACTGAACAGAAGACCAGGGGGAAGGGAAGGGGAAAAATAGTTACAAACAGAGAGGGAAGGAGGCAAACCACAAGAGACTCTTAAATACAGAGAAAAAACTGAGGGTGGATGGGGGAGTGGGGGAGAGGGGAAAATGGGTGATGGGCATTGAGGAGGACACTTGTTGGGATGAGCACTGGATGTTGTACGTAAGCGATGAACCACGGCAATCTACCCCTCAAAACCAAGAGCACGCTTTACACACTGTATGTGAGCCAATTTGACAATAAATTATATTAAAAAAAAAAAAGAAATGGTGTTAACATGTTAGTCTTATTGATCCAGACACTGTTGTAAACATATGGAAACAATTCTTGGGGAAAATGGAAACTTTATTTAGAAAACTAGAGGGTTTATTTTGTAATGTATCCAATCTTGTCCGTGAGCTAATTTTTAAAGAGAACAGTAGGAATTCCTAGATCCATATTGATTTCGTGGCAGTCTATATTAATTATTCAGAAGATAGCTAGAGGTAAACAGGAAGACCTGGTGGTTGATTTCTGTTTGTATTCCTCCCTCCTGCCTATAGCTCTGGCTTGAGTCCCTATGACATCTTCTTGGGGTGATCATTTGGCCTTTACTTGTATAGCCAATGCTCTTCTCTTTGAACCAGGCTAAACATGTCAAAAAATTAATGACAAGTTCAAAGAGAAAGCCCTGACTGATTTTCTCTCCTCAAGACATATCTGATTTTTACCCGTGTTAGCCATTAGTGTAATCATTCCAAATACAATTTAAAAAATCAAAATCCTCTCAGTCCAGTTGGTAAAATTTCAACAGGAGCTAGTCTACAGACTAAGCGTCGGATTCTGAATTTATATGAGTTTCCTTTTCCACGTGAAGTCGGCATATTCTAACAAAATTGTTTGATCTGGCTAATCTGGTTTTCTCTTCCGTTATTGTTTCTTTACCTGGAGCAAACCCAAAGTACATCAGAATGGGGACATGACGTTGGCCTACTAATAACCGTACCAAGTAAGATTTTTGAGACATTTTTCTTCATACAGCATAAGAGTTGTGAAACGATTTCCACGTTTGAATTTTGATTATCCAAATCTGTTTAAAAACTATTAATATCATTCCCAGATATTTCTTTGCCATCGTAAAGTCCTACTGATTTTGAAATTATAAATAGGGCGCCATATAAAATAATTATGACACGCTAAAAAATTTAGATATAGAAGAATTTGGATTTTCTTTGCAGTGGGAACAGATTTAGATTATATAGGGCATCCAGATAAAGGAAAGCATTTAGGCAATATGGTTTAGGAGCACATAGTTATTCTTGTCCATTAGAGGGGAAACTGCGACCTGCCGTGAGCACTCATTCATTCATTCATTCATTTATCCAATGTGAGCCACCATAAGTAAGCAATTCCATAGCCATCACAAGATTTTTAGACAATATATTTTGAAAGTGGGGCATACAGGATACCAGGGTCCTGTGGGAGAAAATTTACCTACATCTGGAATATTAATGAAGACTATGATTACCTTGATGATAAAAATAAATTAAAATTAATTTTCTTATTTTTGTGTATTGATGTGTTGTATAGCAATATGCACTATGTAATGGGAACTATTCTAAGTTTCTAAACCAATTTAAAAAAACAATAATTATGGGGCGCCTGGGTGGCGCAGTCGGTTAAGCGTCCGACTTCAACCAGGTCACGATCTCGCGGTCCGTGAGTTCGAGCCCCGCGTCAGGCTCTGGGCTGATGGCTCGGAGCCTGGAGCCTGTTTCCGATTCTGTGTCTCCCTCTCTCTCTGCCCCTCCCCCGTTCATGCTCTGTCTCTCTCTGTCCCAAAAATAAATAAACGTTGAAAAAAAAATTTAAAAAACAAAAAAACAAAAAAACCCAATAATTTTGGCTTAGTTTTCCACTACCAAAAAATAGCACAATGAAATAATAATCTCCCATAAATATCATTCTTATAAATTATTAGTCCACTAAAGTGATCATGGTGATGAGTGTGTGTATGTGTGCTTTGGGTGCTTGTGTAGGGGGGAGGGATGTGAGAAAGAGACAGAGAGATAGAGAAAAGAGACCCAGAGACTGGTGCTATTCTTTAACAGTGAATTTGTGAACTAGGGCTATTTTATGTAACTAACTTTTCCACATATATGCAAAAAAAATTGGAAATTTGTTCAGGTCTTGAGACCAATTATCACCAGACCTTTGAATTTTCGTTCTAACTTTTGCTTCTGTTGATAACTATCTATAAACTGGAAAAGGCAATGAGGGGTAAGGCCTTGAAATTAAAAAAAAAAATCTTAAATATACCATTCATCCAAATAAGTAACTGTTTAAAAATAATAGATGATGACTTTGGCAGTATCCATACCTGTTTTCTGTTGCATTTTCCAAAATAAAGCCATGGGTAACTCAGATTCCATATTTTACAAAGTGTACTTTTTTTTTATGTTTTTTCTTTTTTTTTGAGAAAGAGAGAGAGAGAGAGAATGAATGGGGTAGGGATCAGAGAGAGAGGGAGACATAGAATCTGAAGCAGGCTCTAGGCTCTGAGCTGTCAGCACAGAGCCCGACGCGGGGCTGGAACCTGCAAACCACAAGGTCGTGACCTGAGCTGAAGTCGGACGCTCAACCGACTGAGCCACCCAGGCGCCCCAGCCCTCCTCCCCTTTGAAGCCCCAGAACCCAACCCTCTTCTCCTTACTTTAGGGTGACGTGTAAGCCTCAGTTGCCTCTCTTTGGGTCTCATATTCTTATGGAGGTCCTGCATGTATGTGATTAAACTTATTTTTCTCCTGTTAACCTGTCTCATGTCAATTTAATTCATAGACCAGACCAAAAAACCTAGAAGGGTAGAGGAAAAATTCTTCCACCCCTACACTTGGGGCGAACGAACATTTCCTCATTATCCAAATGGTGTTTCCAATTGCAAGGTTGCATCTGTTCAGTTACACTAGCTAAGAATCTTCTGAGAATCACTGGTCCATATAGCAGTTTTGTGTACACATCAGTCCAACTTTCCTCCTTGTCCGATTATAGCATTCTGTCAGAGATTACCATCAACATCTTTCACAAGACTGGTGGTTATGGGGACCTATGCCCCCGGTGAGGAGATCCAGGAGGAAGCCATTTTACTGTTAACCACGAGTCATAGGCTGCCCTTCCCCATCCAAGCAAAATAATACCCAATTTTAAAAGGCTGCAATTAAGAACACCGTGGGAATATTGAATTCTCTGTACTTTTTTGCTTAGCACTACATGGTGGTGCTCTCAGCCAATTCATATAATTATTTTTCAAAATTGGCATTACCTTCTTCTTCCTTAGCCAGCGACCCTATTAAATGCATTCCATTTGAATAATTTTGGCTTTCTCACAGCTAGTCAACTTTGCTGCCCGCGTTTCCTGTGAGTGGTAATTTTAATTGGCTTTCTTAGCTTTCTATGTACTCAAAATAAAATGAAGGACAGACCGGTCAACATTTCAACACTCAGCATGGGCGGTACACAGGCTTTCCTGGGGAAGCACTTGTGGTCCTGCCAATGAGTCAACATACCCTCATAGTCCAATCTCCCAAAGTGTTCAAAGCAGAGACGAAGTGGACTTCAACAACAGATTTGCACAAACGCTCCACCATTAATTTCTATGGATTACTTTCTCATGCTTTCTGACGAATCGTATTCCAACTTTATCCAATAAACTGATCAATAAGTATGCCTTGAATTTTTGTAGTCAATGATATATACCATTAATGACAAATACTCAAATGAATAAGCTATTTTCGAAAGTCTTTTACAGCAGAGTAAGAACGAAATATTTTTAAATAACAGAAAAAGAAGGAAACTAGGAATCAGAATGTCTAACTCATCGGCCACATGATTTTGATACATAAATTGATGTCAATGGCCTCCAGTTCCCCCAAGTGTCTAACTCAGAGAGTAATCGTTACCCAATTTTATGTTTACTTTTTAGAACATTTCTTTTTTTTTTTTTTAATTTTTTTTCAACGTTTTTATTTATTTTTGGGACAGAGAGAGACAGAGCATGAACGGGGGAGGGGCAGAGAGAGAGGGAGACACAGAATCGGAAACAGGCTCCAGGCTCCGAGCCATCAGCCCAGAGCCTGACGCGGGGCTGGAACTCACGGACCGCGAGATCGTGACCTGGCTGAAGTCGGACGCTTAACCGACTGCGCCACCCGGGCGCCCAGAACATTTCTTTATGGATACCCAAAAGGGTACTTCATTGAGTACCATGCGGGAGACTATGATTTCACCTTTCTCTATGGGGACCATTGTATGGGATGATAAAGAGAAATATAAATGAAGAAAGCTAAGCCCTACCTACTTGTGTGTTCGTCAGTTGGGTGTGGAACTGCCTCGTGATATGATCTTGTTTGTTCTGTCTTGCTTTTGCCAAACCTCTTTTTGTATCTTAACTTGCCTCATTGGAATCTTACTGGAAGAATTCCTGAGTGGATGGAGCATAGAGTTTTAATAGATATATGCGAGTTCCTATTGTGATTCATTCAGGACTGGGAAATTCATTAGCTACACATAAGGCATACAAATCCAAAAGTTCTGAGAATCATTCAAAGTGAATTATTCCCAATGGACCTGAAGTGGTTACCTCAATCAAAACTCAGCTCCAATTTCTTATTTACTACTCTGATACAGGCTCATCTTGTCTCGAGCATTTCCAAATGATCATTTCCTACTGGACAATGTGATATATTGTCAAGAATTAAGGATCTTGGAGATTGGAATAAATGAACAACAATAAGGTCAATGAAATACAGACTATTTCAAACCATTACGGCCAAATCAAATGAATTGAGATTTGAGTGGAAAAGAGGGAGAATATTCTTTAATCTTATATTTTCAGGAAATGAATTTATCAGAACTAACCATGTTTGGGGTTTAGCATATTAAAACCATTCTAATAAACTAGAGTTTTCAATTAAACACAATGGAGATTCTGAGATATAAACTCCACTTAGCCCAGCCGAAAGTATTTTAAGCATCTCTTGGGAAGTAATAATCCTCTTTTGCATGTTGCAATAACAAGATGCTTTTGCAGATTATCTGCTACAATCTTGAAGGCATAAATTCAGAGTGACTCAGGTGAATTACTTGAAATGCTCTCTGCTTAAGAAAATGATTACTTTTTGTCACATTTTCTGTGGATGTGCTGGTCCCAATGTTCTTGTTCTCTCTTGTGGGGAGAAGTCTTGGAATTGTGTGCCTTCTCCCAATCCCACAAAATCAGGCGAGGAGTTGAGAGCCTCTGAGCTCCTTTTCCCAAGGTGGTGCCCTGACGCGTTGCGTGCCTTCTCCTGATCTCGAAGAGTTTAATTGACTGTTGATGTCAATGTGCTTTCTCTGGGAGTTTCAGCTCCCCCTCTGCAGAGCTCTCTCTCACCATCTGTGAAGGCTTGTGCACACCATCTGCGGCAGCATGTGCACACTGAATTCGGGGGCTCACAGGTGCTGTCTCAGGGGCACGCACAGGGTGCTGGGGGCACTTGTCAGCCCGTTATGGGGGAGCTGCAGGTAAGGTGTCCCATGCGGCTACTGGGAGAGCCTCTTGGTGGAGTTTGTGAATCAGTTCGAAGGATTTGTGGTTGGAGCGCCTGGTTGGCTCAGTTGGTTAGGCATCCGACTTTGGTCATGATCTCCAGGTTAGTGCGTTGGAGCTCACATCGGGCTCGGTGCTGACGGCTCAGAGCCTGGAGCCTGCTTCGGATTCTGTGTCTCCCTCTCTCTCTCTGCCCCTCTCCCGCTCACACTGTGTCTCTCTTTCTCAAAAGTAAATGAACATTAAGAAGGATTTGTGGTTGGTTTTCCAGATGCACGTTGTGGTTGTTGTGAGCCCCCGTCCCCTTTCCCTGATGAGATAGTGTTACGGTTTGTCCTTCGATACTTAAATATATCTTAGAAAACTCAAGTGGAGAAGGCAAGTCTATTCTATTCTATTTAACCCATATTTTTGCATACCATGTTCTTTTTTTTCCTGTACGTTCCAAGTTCTTTTTTTTTTTTTTTCCCTTTATAATTTCTTTTCTTAGAGAGTTTCCTTTGGACATTCCTTATTATAGGTCTGCTGGTGACAAATTCTCTTTGCTTTCCTTTATCTGAAAATATCTTCATTTTCAGTCCTTCATGAAGGATATTTTTACTTGATATAGGAGGCTGCATTGACAGTTTTCTTTCAGTATTTGGAAAACTATGGTAGCATTTTTTTCCTTGTCTCCATTGTTTTCAATGAGAAATCCGTGGTCTTCCAAATTGTTCCCCCCTCACCCATCATTAGGTGTTTTCTCCTCGTTACTTTCTAAAGTGTTTGTCTTTAGTTTTCATTGAATTTACTATGATGTGTCTTGGTGTGTTATTCTTTGGATCTTTCGTGTGTAAAATTCGCTCAGCTTCTGGAATCTGTAGGTTTACATCTTTTGTCAAATTTGGGAAGTTCTGAGATATCATTTCCCAGCATTTACCCTCTATGTTATCCTTACATGACCCTGATGACATAATCTCAGATATCATTGAGATTGCCACATAATGTAGGGCTTTTTTCTTTAGCTTCTACATACCACACACTTAATTGGAAAATAATTTAAGGGAAAAATATATACGGAGAATTCAGGGATCGATTTTCATGGACTTTTCTTCTCTCTGGGATGTGAATCCTGAAGTCCTAGTTTTATTGTTTTCTGAAGCCTTCAAAAAGCCATGTGTATTTCTATCCCGCTCTCATTGTGTTTTGCGCCGGGAGGTTTAGTTTGATATTAGCTACTCTAATATAAGAAAAAGCCAGACACTTCAACTTGGATTTTTAGAAGCTCCCAGAACATTAGTTTTTTTTTTTTCCAATGCACTTAAAAAGCTGGTGGGAAAAAACTGAATGAAGCAACCATTTCATTTACTATGAAAGATACATAAGGCAGGGGACCGTGCCTTGCACACTTCTGTATCAGAAACATTATCTGTCTCATAGATAGTGGTTTAATAAACATTTGTGGCATTAATGCATGAATAAATGAGAAAATTGGCAAGTGTTTCCATTTAATAAGTAGCCTGAGGGAAGTCAGACTGGGAGTTGTTAATGGAATAATATGTTTCCTGAAAATTTCATGAATTCTAAATTAGTTAACTGCTAAATATCTCGTAATGGAAAATAATGTAATTAAATGAGTTGCAGACTAGAGGCCAGAAAAGTCAGTTTTTCTCTCTGTAAACTTAGGAAGATCACTTGGCCTGTTTTAGTTTTTATTTTTTGTAGTTCCAAGTTATTATTTAAATTCCATTTGGTTAACATTATAGTGTATTATTTAGTTGCAGAAGTTTAAGGAGTAGAAGTTTAAGGAGTGATTCATCATTTGCATATAACTCCCAGTACACATCCCAACAAGTTCCCTCCTTATAATAATACCCTTATTTGGCCTATTTTTTTTAATGCTTATTTATTTTTGAAAAAGAGAG
This sequence comes from Lynx rufus, assembly GCF_022079265.1. Taxonomy (NCBI): domain Eukaryota; kingdom Metazoa; phylum Chordata; class Mammalia; order Carnivora; family Felidae; genus Lynx; species Lynx rufus. The sequence goes on along the minus strand of NW_025814833.1, from coordinate 10,266,051 downwards.
AGAGAATGAGCGGGAGAAGGGCAGAGAGAGAGGGAGACGCAGAATCCAAAACAGGTGCCAGGTTCTGAGCTGTCAGCACAGAGCCCGACAGGGGACTCGAACTCACGAACTGTGAGCTCATGACCTGAGCCGAAGTCGGACGCTCAACCGGCTGAGCCACCCAGGCACCCCCTTCTTGGCCTCTTTTAAAGGAAGTTGTTGGACAGCAAGACCTCAAAACCTTGCCTTTCTATGATATTATGGGTTTCGTCTCATTACTAAGAAGAGAATGACCATGACTTAGATGTCATGGCGACAGGCGATGTGTACATACAGGGATGGGGACTTTTTCTCTCTTCTTGCTCATTCTCAGGGATGAGGAGTAGCGATATAATGCACATCTATGTCGATACTGGCATTGTATACGTGCGGTTTTAATTCAATGATCACCCTTAATATCCGCAGCGTGTTCTAGCTTGCAGAAAAGATAAGGCAGCCACAGTTAAGAATTTATAAACTAGTTTTAAAGGAAAAACCAAGCCAAAAGGGAACCTCGTGTTTGAACAATCTCTGCTCTACCTTTGGGCTTCTTGCTGTCAAAAAGAGCTCATGTTATGCTTTGTCAGTTTCTAAGTTTTAGCAATAGCTGGGCCTCAGGGGAGGCAGTAGTTAGAGGTAACTGAGCCCCACTTTTGCTTTTTAAAAAAGAATTACAAGTGCAGAAATGGATACACTTAAAAAAATTGTTCAAGATTGAACTTTGAGTAAATCAGGATATCTCTAAACTGAGTGAATCATGTTCCTTTGACATGGAGGGGGCCTTTTCTTAACCCTTCTATGTTTTCGGTAATGTTCTGCTTCTGAGGCAGACAAGGTATGCTTCCATAGTTGTCCCCAAAAGCGTATCATCAATTTCCAACATAATTTCATTTCTGTTGTGCTGTTTTGTCTGTGAAGATTAGATAGTTCAAAGCAAAAGTCAATGTGTCCTAACGTAAGTTGGGAAAACATGACACCATCAGCCGGTAATCACACACAAAGAGAGGGTTCAGTAAATACCTGCCTGTCCCGGACCTCTCCCAAGAATAAGTGGGAGAGCCTTTCTCAATATATACCTTTCTCCATATATACCTCAATATATACTCAATATATAGCCTTTCTCAAATATACCAGAAATTTTAATGAGATCACCTTTGATGAAATCACATTTTGCCAAGTGGATAGAATCTGCACTTGGGCTATGGTGCTGGCCATATACTAGAGGATTCTCTCAAAGTGATAAGAGAATTGAATTCTTGAATGCCTAAGAGATTTCATTCGGAAAGTTTACTCAGCTTAGCCAAGTCTCTTTTATTTTCTTCTTCTCTTCTCTTCTCTTCTCTTCTCTTCTCTTCTCTTCTCTTCTTTTTGTTTTCTCTCTCCTCTCCTCTCCTCTCCTCCCCTCTCCTCCCCTCCCCTCCCCTCCCCCTCCTCTCTTTTCCTTTCCTTTCCTTTCCCTTCCTTTCCTTTCCTTTCCCTTCCTTTCCCTTCCCTTCCTTCCCTCCCTTCCCTTCCCTTCCCTTCCCTTCCCTTCCCTTCCCTTCCCTTCCTTTCCTTTCCTTTCCTTTCTTTGGGTTAGGATTTGGGTTAGGGTTTGTGCCTGCTATCCAAAAGTTCAGAGATCTCTCCAGAGAATAAAATCCAGATTTCGGCTGGGGCGAGAATAGACATGGCAGCCATCCACCGAGCTGGGGAAAGTAGGAGATTTGAGACTCTAAACTTATAAAACTCAACAACCAAAAAAGAAAAAAAAATGAATAATCCAATTTGAAAACAGGCAGAAGATGTGAATTGTCATTTTCTTCAAAGAAGACATACAGATGGCCAACAGACATCACTGGTCATCAGGGAAATACAAATCAAAGCTACAGTGAGACATCACTTTACACCTGTCAGAATGGCTAAAATCAACAACATAAAAAACAAGTGGTTTGGGCAAGGATGTGGAGAAAGGGGAACCCTCTTGTACTCCTGCTGGGAATGCAAACTGATGCAGTCACTCTGGAAAACGGTATGGAGATTCCTCAAAAAGTGAAAAATAGGGGTGCCGGGATGGCCCTATCAACTAAGTGTCTGGCTTTTGTTATCTGCTCAGGTTGTGATCTCATGGTTCCTGGGATCAAGCCCTAGGTCGGGCTCTGCCCTGACGGCATGGAGCCTGCTTGGGATTCTCTCTCTCTCTCTCTCTCTCTCTCTCTCTCGCTCGCTCTCTTTGTGCCCCTCCTTGGCTCATGCTCTCTTTCTGTCTCTCAAAACAAATAAATAAACTACAAAAAGTTGAAAATAAAACTGCCCTGCAGTCCAGTGACTGCACGCCTACGTATTTACCCAAAGAACACAAAAATACGAATTCAAAGGCATATTTGCACCCCCGTGTTTATAGCAGCATTGTCTACAATGGCCAAATTATGGAAACAGCCCCAGTGTCCTTCGACTGATGAATGGGTAAGGAAGAAGTGGTGTATGTACACAATGGAATGTTACCCATAAAAAAAAGAATGAAGTCTTGCCATTTGCAATGACATGGATGGAGCTAGAGAGCATTACGCTAAGTCAGTCAGTCCAAGGAAGACACATTCCATATGATTTCACTCCTATGTGGAATTTAAGAAACAGAACAAATAAGCAAAGGGAAAGAGAGAGAGAGAGAGAGAGAGAGAGAGAGAGAGAGAGAGGCATTTGTGCGTGTTATACACCTGAAACTAACATGACACTCTATGTGAACAAACTGGAATTTGAATAAAAACCTTACAAAGGGTATTTAGAGTCCCAAAGAGCCTTTTTAAATTTTCCTCTTGTCCTAGGCCCAGTTGGTTAACTCTCAAGAGACAGCATTGAAGAAATTGTGAAGTATTTCACTTACCTGTCCATTTGTGCGTGCTAGCAAAAAAGAATTACCAAGAGGAAGCGAAGAGTGGTTTGCCAATTTTTTTTTTCAGACAGGGAAGAAAATCTGTTTTTTTTTTTTTAATAAACAAAAAGAAGCTGCTTAAAAATAGTAAGGCTTTTTTATGCCTCGTAATCATCGTTCATTCCGGGCTCCAGTGTTTGGAAATTTGACACCATTATTTATCTGGGGACTCACAAAAGAATCTACGTCTTTAAATATATAACCTCTCAACTTCTTGGATTGCCAATCCATTTTCTTCTAGCAAATCTTTGGGATGAAGAGGTTTATTTCTGCTTTATGTTAATTCTCTTGCATGTATTGTTATCTTCTCAGCTTTTTGAGTACCATTTTTGCTTCCTCAGCACTCCAGCAGAACTTAACGGTTAGCACTCATCTAGGTACTTAGCATGTATTATCCAAGATGATAGCTATCCCTTTAGATAGGTTTGCACCATTATCTCTCCCAGAATGTAAGTTCCTGGAGGGCACCCTACATCTGAGATTCATTTTGTTCCACTCCGCCTCAGTGTTTAGATCAGTGTTTTCCACTTAGCAGGCATCCGGTAGATGCTTGTCTCTGTGCCTCAGACCTTTCAAAACTACCACAGAGACTGAGAAGGATGCTGAACTGGAATTCAATAATTTTTAATTTGTCACTGATGTGGCACTCTGGACCTCTTCCAATAAATCCATAGGACTGTAAGCGTTCATCTCGGTGGAACGATGAACACAATCTAAGTTAGAAGAGACAGTGACTTTAAAGAAAATACAAGAGCTTCTCAGAAGCTGCTTCTGTAACGTCTGCCACTTTAAGTTCTAAGTATTTTAACGGCTTTAAGCTCTGGCAAAACAGTACAAAGGAGAGGGGGAGAAAGGTATCCTCTCTCAAAGAGAGGTGCTAACCAACATTGAGACCATCCTGGCTACAGCTTGTGAGCTATCAAATGCTTGGAGGCATTTAACGTTGAGAACATTCATTCCTCAAGCCCTGGGTTTTCACGCAAGTCCACAGTGAAAGCACCTGTAAAGTAGCTTCTTCTAGAAAACGCCGCTCTCCAAATCTCTGTGGTTTGTAGCATCAATGACTTAGAGGTTATGTTTGGGCCACAAGACTAATATCCATTCTGTATTAGTCTCCCTTTACCCCTCTTCTTCCCTTTTTTTGCTGAATGTACTGACGTCCCCTCCAAATAAACCTGTTGAGAGTTTTGGAGTTGTACTGTTTGAAAACCAGACTTCAGTTTCTGGAATTAAATGGAAGAAAGGACGTGATCAAATAGAGTCATGTGCCTCACCTACAGACATACATACTTATACACACACACACACACACACACACACAGGGAAGGCTTTTAGCATTTGTCACATTCTCCCTCAAAGTTCTTTAACCTAACAACCAGAATAAAGCAAGCCATGTTAATTCACCTTTCGAGGGAGTGGGACAAAAGGGTATATGCCTTAGCATAGACTCCTGTCTGTTGAATATATTTGTAGGATGACAGTTTTCCAAAAGGAATAGAAAAAATGGAAGATGACAAACCACAACTAATCATGTGCAGGATATCATTTATTTATTTGTTTGTTTTTAATTTTTTTAATGTTAATTTATTTTTGAGAGAGAGAGAGAGAGAGAGCATGAGCAGGGAAGGGGCCGAGGGAGACGGGGACACAGAATCCGAAGCGGGCTCCAGGCTCTGAGCTGTCAGCACAGAGCCCGATGTGGGGCTCGAACTCGGGAACATTGAGATCATGAGCTGAGCCGAAGTCGGACGCTCAACCGACTGAGCCACCCAGGTGCGCCTAGGATATCATTTAAACTGCAGTCAAATGATCACTTTCCTCTAATATTGGGGGACACGAGGGCTAGGGCTCTTGAGCTGCAAACTGTTTCAGAAAATCGGTGCCACCAAGTATTAATGAACCCAAGAGGGCTAACAAATTTTAAAATAGAAACGACAGGAAATGGTATTTTTCACCATGCCCCGGACTAATTGTCACTCCACGGGACTTAACACAGGACGTCACTTTTTGTCATGGAAAGTAGACCATGATACTTTGTTGATACAAAGCATTTCCTGAATTTGAATTGTCTTCACGTACTTTTCTTACTTTATCAATGTAACGCTGTGTTGTCGAAGGACTAGGTTAAAAAATGGCTATCCGTTCAAAAGTTCGTAATTATTTTCATCACAATGAGTGTCTGAATGCCAAGCAGAGTTTGTTTTAAATAATAGAGTGAAATGTATCCAAATAAAGAAAAGGCTGACACAGCAGTGCCCAGAAAAACTGAGTATGTTCTGTAGGGACCCTCTGAGTCAGAATCCACAAAGCAAAAACCGCTGCTTCCGATAAAACGTGACTACTCTCCCTGCCCTCAATTTCTCACTCTGATGAGTCCTCCTGGCTCCCGGACCCTCTGCCTCTGTTTACTCAGTTATGGCTGGTTTCTTCTCCATTTTTGCTATCTATGAAATCTTTCAAGACCCAGGTCCAAGAACACCTTTTCCACGAAGCCCTTCATGGTCCTGTTCGCTGAATGGAACCTCTTCCTTTCATCTGCTTCTCACCTGATGCTTATCCTCTTTTGTCCTGTGTGAGAAATACATTTAAAAACAGATATACGATAACCCTCTATTGTATCCTACCAAGTAAGCTTCCGTAAGGGAGGGATCCGGGTCTCATGCATCTTTGTGTTTTCTCTGTAATGTTTATCACATAGCCAAGCATATTGTAGATTTTTATTTCTCTTAGGTTTATTTATTTTGAGAGAGACAGAGAGAGAGCACAAGAGGTGGAGGGGCAGGGAGAAGGAGGGACAGAATCCTAAGCTAGCTCTGCATCATCCATACAGAGCCTGGTGCGGGGCTCAAACTCACGACTGTGAGATCATGACCTGAGATGAGATCAAGAGTCTTAAGCTTAACTGACTGAGCCATGCAGGTGCCCCTAGAGTAGATTTAAAAAAAATTTTTTTGATGTTTATTTATTTTGAGGGAGAGAGAGAGACAGCTTGCGAACAGGGGAGGGGCAGAAAGAGAGGGAGACCCAGAGTCCCAAGCAGGCTCCAGGCACCGAGCAGTCAGCACAGAGCCCGACGTGGGGCTCGAACTCACACACCGTGAGATCGTGACCTGAGCCGAAGTCGGACGCTAACCGACTGAGCCACCCAGGCACCCCTAAATTTTTAATAAGTATTTTCAAGTGAAAGTCTTCACGCGTGTGGGTAATACAACAAATGACAGTGCTTTGGGACAAAAATGGCATATTTTCTGTCTTAGAATTACTGGATCAAATTCTTATCAAAACGTGAGATTCCCAAACTTCTGAAGTTTTGGACATCCAGCTCTGTTGTTTCCCAAATGCAGGACATCAGGTCCTGAAAGGAGTCACTGGCTTAGGGTCGAAAAACAAGCTGCTGAAGACCCAGGGGTGGAAACCTGAGATGCTGACGTGAACACCGGTGTTCTAACATCAGTCTTCACTGCTTCTCCCGGGAGTCGTTCTTTTCTTGCATGCAAGACTGTGTTCAAGTATATTCCTGTTTTGTTTGTACTGTTACTTTTTATTCAGTTATTTGACAAGGTCACAGTTGATGCAAGAAAAAACTTAGTGGAAAATTCATAGTATCGATAGCCACTGTTACCAAAAGCTGCAGATGGAAATGTCTGTTTCTGGAGAAATTAATCAAAAGGGAATGAGTAATGTCCTGAAAAGAGATTTGTACTCTAATCCGTGGATTAGCGTTTGTCACATTAATGTACGTGATTGGAAGAAATGTTAAAAGCTACAAGGTCTATTTTTTCTTTAACTATTTCCCACTGGAGATACAATGGAATGATACAGAACCTGAAGTACGATGAACATACATGAATTGACGGGAACATTTCCTGCTTTGATAATTTTGCAAGGGATGAGTCAGATGTCACATTTGTTGCCTTACGTAGGGAAAGAGTTGTTGTTGTTGTTGTTTTTTAATGTTTGTTTATTTTTGACACAATGGGAGAGACAGAGTGCAAGCAGTGGAGGGGCAGAGAGAGAGGGAGACACAGAATCCGAAGCGGGCTCCAGGCTCTGAGTTGTCAGCCCGGAGCCCGACGCGGGGCTCGAACTCACAAACCGTGAGATCATGACCCAAGCCGAAGTCGGTTGCTTAACCGACTGAGCCACTCAGGCGCCCCTGTAGGGGAAGACTTTTAACCTAACATGCAATTTGGCTGTAATAGGTGGATTGGCCTGGGGTTCGAGAGCCCAGAGATACTTAGACTCACTAATAGCCTAATGGGTCCACAATGGATATGTATCTATTCAGACTGGAACCAATATAAATTGTTGCTAAGTATCTTTTCCAACTCTTATATTTACAGTGTGGCAAATCGTTTACACCACATTACACAGTTGGGGGATAGTAGGAGTGCACTGACCAGAGACAGTAAAGTACATTGAAAGAATATGAATAATTAGAGATGTTGTTAATGAACTGGGTTATCAAGATTGACTTAAAAATTTTTTTCAAGTCTATTTATTCATTTTGGGAGAGACGGAGACAGTGTGAGTGGGGGAGGGGCTGAGAGAAGGAGAGAGAGAGAGAGAGAGAGAGAGAGAGAGAGATTGAATCCCAAACAGACTTTGCATGGTCTGTGCAGAGACTGATGCCGGGTTCGAACTCACGAATCATGAGATCATAACCTGAGCTGAAACCAGGCTTAACCAACTGCACCACCCAGGCATCCTTCAAGGTTGACTTCTTGAGAGTCCTCAACGTGTGACATCTGTATAAGCCCTGCATCCTTTAGGAGAAAGAGATGTATGAACTGTTCTCCTCAGAGGCTTTGCTGATCTTCTGTGATTCCTTTTCATAAACGTAGTGTCTCTTTTTTGTCTCTTTTATAAGGAATCAGGTCATTTGTGTAATTGGCAGTTCCTTAGCTAACTTTCTCCAGTTTTCCTCAATAAGATGGATTCCTTGGGGCGCCTGGTTGGCTCAGTTGGTTCAGCATCCAACTTGAGCTCAGGTCACGATCTCACGGTTTGTGAGTTCGAGCTCCGTGTCGGGCTCTGGGCTGACAGCTCGGAGTCTGGAGCCCGCTTCACATTCTGTGTCTCCCTCTCTCTCTCTGCCCCTCCACCACTTGCGCTCTCTCTGTCTCTCAAAAATAAATAAACATTTAAAAAATAACCTCCATTCATCCTTATAGCACAATGCTGAAATTGGTGGAAATTAAATCTTCTATAAAAATATGACTAGAGCGTAGAGTGACCCAATATCTTCAAAAGCTACAACCATTCTGGAGGAATCATTAGCCCAACGCACAGATTACGTTGTCTTATTCTTTAATATCCGTACTAGAATTCTTGCTGTCTCAAGCAAGACAATAAACAAGGGTTCGCATCTTGATAAATGTTCTTAACCAAACATACAAACTTCCATTATGATAAGATTATTCGTTGCTCTACGATAGGATTTGAAATACGATTCAGTTGAATTTGGCTCTGTAATGAAAATGCCAACGTGGCAGTTTCTTACTTCATTCCTTTTCTTGCCTTATTCCCCCTGTATTGTTAGTAGGTTTATCTCTGGAGAATTGCTAATTTAGTTAACTCTCTCAGCGTGATAGACTGGTATAGTTTTTCTGAGTCTCTGAAAAGAATATGATCTGGGTGATTAAGAATGGCTTGGGTCTAGGTCCTTCCATAACCCTAACAGCATGGTGACCATGCCTTAAAGTGGCAGTGTTTTTTAGTAAACAAGTTCCACTACAGCTGTTTGTTATTATTATTAATTTAAAACTAAACTAATTATGAATATTATCAATAGACACATCATTTGCTCTTTATTAGGGTGAATGAAGACAGATGGCTAGAATGTGGGTAACTGGCAACTTGGTAAGTGGGGTGATATGAGTGGCGGGGAAAATAGGTTATGTAAAACTGAGACTGACATGGTATATACAAGACACGGGGAGGATACTTGTATAAGCAACATTCCTCTAATTTGTTGTTGTTGTTGTTCAGTATGTGCTTGATTTTGCACAAGACAGGACTCACTGGGGGTAAAGCAAAACCCAGGCACTGATTACTTTCAAAACCTCTCTTGATTTTGGCAATAGATGTTTGTTGCTTGTGGTTCATTAAAACTGCATGTTTTTTTATGGAAATATTTAAACCCGCACAAAAGTATATTTTAAGAGAAAAATACATTAACCCCCATGTACCCAGCATACTGCTTCAGTAATCATCAACCCAGAATACACCTTGCATCTTGTTCTACCCATTACCTCCCATCACATATTATTTTGAAGCAAAATCCAGACATGGTATCTTTACATCCAGAAGTATTTCAGTATGGATCTCTAAAGAAAAAAAAAAAAAACCTTTTCGTAAACATGAAAAGAAGAAAACTATGACAACGAATGATTTTTAACAATAATTCCTTAATATAATCAAATGTCCAATCCGTGTTCAAAGTCCCAAGTTGTCACCGATGTCCTAAATTTATTTTTGTTTGAGCCCCCTGTAAATAAGGCTCTTACAATGCAAATGAAAGATACGTCTTTAGACTCCTCTTCAAAAATTATATATTTCATTTTGAAGTAATGGTAGATTCACACGCAGCTGTAAGAAATAATAGAGAGAGATCCTGTGTTTCTTCCATTAGTAGTACCTGGCAAAGCTCGAGTATAATATCCCAACCACAAGAATGACCGTAATACAATTCAGTTAGAGAAAGTCTCCTTCACCATAGGATTCCTCTCCTCTTGTACTTTTACAGCCACACCCACTTCTCTCCTGCCCCAACACCTCCTTAAGCCCTGACAACCACTAATGTGTTCTACATCTCTATAGTTTTGTCATCTCAACACCGCGATAAAAATGGAATCATGCAGGGAGTAAGCTTTTAGGATTGGCTTTTGTGCACACAATATAGTTCTTTGGCGATTGATCCAAGAAGTTGACTGTATCAATAGTGTGTTTTTTATTGCTGAGTAGGATTCCATGGAATGGACGTCAAAGAGTCGTTCGTTCATGTGCCCATCGAAAGACATCTGGGTTATTTCCAGGTTTGGGCTATTGCGAGTAAAGCTACTATTGACATTCACGTATAGATTTTTGCGTGAACATTAGTTTTTATTTTTCTGGGAAAAATGCCCAGGAGTGCATTTGATGGGTCGTATGGTAGTTGCACGTTTTCTTTTTCAAGAAACTGCCAAACTGTTTTCCAGAGAAGCTGTACTATTTTGCATTCTCACCTGTGAGGATTCTCACGTCCTCACAGGCATTTGTCACTATTTTTGTTTTAGCCATTTATTATTTAGCCATAGGTGTGTAGCTATATCTCATGTGGTCTCAATTTGCATTTGCCCAGTGGCTAGAGATATTCATGTTTTTATTATCCGTATAGCTTGTTTGACTAAATGTCTCTTTGTCTTTTTACCTTTTTGGATTGGATTTTTTTAAATATTGAGTTTTGAGAATTTTCCTATATTCTAAAGACTTCTCTTTTGTTGGATATGTGGTTTGCAAATATTTGCTACCAGTCTCTGGTGTGTTTTTTAATCTGCACATCTTTTGATGAGCAAAAATTTTAGGTTTTCGTGAGGTACAGTTTATCAAATTTTCCTTTTTTTTCTTTTCTATAGTTTTTATTCAGTTGATTTATTTACTTTGGGAGAAAGAGAGAGAGAGCAAGCAGGGGAGGGGAGGGGCTGAGAGAGAGGGAGAGAGAGTCGGATGCTCAACCAACTGAGCCGCTCAGGTGCCCAACAAATTTTCCTTTTTACGTACATTTTGGTATTAAGTCTAAGGACTTCATACACAGTACTCAATCCCAAAGATTTTCTCCCATTTTGTGTTCTAAAAATTTTACAGCTTCCGTTTTACATTTAAGCCCATGATTAACTTTCAGTTAATGTTTGTATAAGGTGTGAGTGCTAGGTCCAGATTAATATTATTTGTTCTATTTATTATATACGATTTTATTATTTTATTCCAAGGCAGTGCATTTATTTTTGTCGAGCTTTTAATTTTCTAAGGTCATTTTGTGAAAGTATCTTCTTTCGTAGCATTTTTATTGAGGTATAATTCACATATTTTAAAATTCACAATAAAAATTACATTATGAAGTTTACAGTGCACAATATAGTGGCTTTTAGTATATTGAAAAAGTTGCTCAAGTATCACCACTATTTAATTCCAAAATAAAAAAATATTTAGTCTTCCCAAAAGAAACCCTGTACCTGTTAACGGTCATTTCCATTCCTCTTTCCAGCCTCTGGAAAGCACTAATTTATTTTAAATCTCTTTTTGTCTATTTCAGAAATTTCCTATATATGGATTCAGACAAATTTGATCTTTTGTGTCTGGCTTCTTGCATTTAGCGTGTTGTCAAGGTTCATCCATATCGTAGAAAGTATAAGTATATTCTATTCCTTTTTATGACCAAATAATATTCCACTGTATGGATATACTACATTTGTACATCCATTCATTGATTGATGGACATTTTGAATTTTTGGTCATTATGAACAATGCTGCTATGAACATTTATGTACAAGTTTTTGTGTGGACATATGTTTTTAATTCTCTTGTGTATATAGCAAGGAGTGGTAGCTCTGTGTTTAACTTATCAAGAATCTGCCAAACTGTTTTCCAAATTACCTATACTATTCTACATCCCCACTACTAATGTAGGGTGATTCCAATTTTCCCGTTTTTATTTTTTTTTAATCATAGTCATTCTAGTGTATGTGAAGTGATGTTTCATTATGGTTTTCATTTGTATTTTCCATACACATGTATACACATGTATATACACACATATGTACATATATACATGTACATATTTATACACATACACATATACATGTGTATACATGCACATGTATATATGTGGATATGTACATGCACACACATGTATATATGTGTATATGTACATGTATATATGTATATACATATATATGTATATACCAAATATACATATATTTGTATATGTATATACCAAATATACATATATTTGTATATGTATATACCATATTTGGTATATGTATATACCAAATATACATATATATGTATATACATATATACATATATACATACATGTACATATATGCATATATACATGTGTATACATGTACATGCACACATATATGTATATATACATATATACATATATACACATGTATATATACATATATACACGTACATGTATATGTACATATGTATATATACATATATACATGTACGTGTATATATGTATATATGTATATATGTGTATATATGTATATATGTGTGTATACATATGTATACATGTGTACACGTATACATATATATATGCCTATCTTTATGCCAGAACAATACAGTCTTGCTGTAGCTTTCTAGTAATTTCTGAAATCTGGATGTGAGTGTCCTCTGACATTGTTCTTGTCTTTCAATATTTTTTTGTTTTTTTGGGGTCACTTGCATTTCCATAGGAATTTTACAATTAGCTTGTCAATTTCTGAAACTACGGCAGCCAGAATTTTGATAGGGATTGCACTGCATTTGTAGTTTAACTTGGGTAGTTTTGCTTTATAACAATATTAAATCTTCCAAGCCCTAGGCATGGGATATCTTTCCAGTTATTTATAACATGTATAAATTCTTTCAACGATATTTTGTAACTTTTAGTGGACAAGTTCCCACAGTTTTGTAAAACTTACTCCTATTTATTGTTTTTGATGCTGTCATTAATAATTTTTTTTTGAATTTCATTTAAGGATTGTTCATTACAAATGTATAGAAATACAATTCATTTTTGCTGACTTCATTGAGATATAATTGGCATATAACATCCTGTAAGTTTAAGATGTACAACCCGTGGATTCGATACCACTTACGTAGTGTGAAATGATTTCCACAGTATTGTTAGTTAACGCCTCCATCCCCCAACATAGTTATCATTTCTTTTTTGTGGTGAGAACATTTAAGAGCTCGTGTCTTAGCAAATTTAAGTATATAGTACAGTATTGTTACCAATAATCACCATGGCGCGCTTTAGATTCCGGAACTTATTCATTTTATAACGGGAAGTTTGCACCCTTTGGCCAACACCTCACCATTTCCTACACTCTTACCCATTAGGCTGCTGCTTTTCACTATGATGGTGGGGCTATTTGTTTTCAAGGTTTCCACGGTCCTGGGAAGAGAAGGATGAAACCAGGACAAGTTAAGATCCACAAAGTGTTTTGTTTTTGAATAAACAGTCCCCTGATTATTGCAAGCCTTTGGTTACTATTCAGAGTTCTGGAAAAGTTAATTTGGCACCTTTTGCCAATGTTTACCTTTTTCTTTTAATGAGGAGACAATTTTTGGAGGCTCATCGTCTGGTGTTCCTGCTGACATCATTCAAAGATTCATACTTTTGGCTATGGATATAGAATTGCTATGTTCTTTTTTTCATTTTCACTGAGTTCATCATATGTTTTGATTTCCCTGAGACTTTCTTCTTGACTCATATGTTATTTATTTGTGTGTTGTTCAGTTTCTGAGGGTTTGGAGATTTTTCCCCCTTTATTTTTTTGATATCTACTTTGATTTCATTATGGTTAGACTAGATACTCTGTATGATTTCAATTCTTTTTTTACACAATGTCTATTTTTGAGAGAGAGAGAGAGCACTGACGGGGGCGGGGGCAGGCAGAAAGAGAGACAGAGGATCTGAAGTGAGCTCTGGACTGACAGCAGAGACCCCGAAGCGGGGCTCGAACTCATGAATTGTGAGATCACGACCTGAGCCAAAGTCGGACACTCAACCAACTGAGCCACCCAGGCACCCCAATTTCAATTCTCTTAAATATGTCTGTTTCATGGCCCAGTATATACTCTTTGTATGTGCTCTCCGGGGACTTGAAAATAATATGTGTTCTGCAGATATTTGGTCAATTGTGTCATAACTGTCGACTATGTACTGTTGGTTAATGGTATTCTTGAATTCTTTTTTTTTTAATTTTTTTTTCAACGTTTATTTATTTTTGGGACAGAGAGAGACAGAGCATGAACGGGGGAGGGGCAGAGAGAGAGGGAGACACAGAATCGGAAACAGGCTCCAGGCTCCGAGCCATCCGCCCAGAGCCTGACGCGGGGCTCGAACTCACGGACCGCGAGATCGTGACCTGGCTGAAGTCGGACGCTTAACCGACTGCGCCACCCAGGCGCCCCTCTTGAATTCTTTTATATCCTTGCTGATATTTTGGGTTGTTTTATGAATTGTCAAGAGAGGGGCGTTGAAGTCTCAATTACAATTGTGGATTCTTCTCTTTCTCCTTGCAGTTATATCATGTTTTGCTTCACATATTTGTAGCTGTTGTCTGTTGCTTACACAAACTATGTGTTGTTATACCTTCTTAGTATAGATTGACCCTTTTGCCATTATACAGCGTCTCTCTATGTTTCTGGTAATTCTGGAGTCTACTTTATCCAATATTAATATAGCTATGCCTGCATTATATTTATTAATGTTTGTATGGTATGCATTTCTGCATCCCTTTACTTTCAACTTGTCTGGACCATTACATTTGATGTTTCTTTCGTATGCAGGGCTTGAACTCACAGCCCTGAGATCAAGACCAGAGCTGAGATCAAGAGTCAGTCGCTTAACCGACTGAGCCACCCAGGCACCCTTAGGAAGGTTATTTTTAAAAAGGCATTCTTCTAACCCCTATCTTTTAATTTTTTAAATGTTTATTTATTTTTGAGACAGACACAGTGTGAGTGGGAAAGGGGCAGAGAGAGAGGGAGACACAGAGTTTGAAGCAGGCTCCAGGTTCTGAGCTGTCAGCACAGAGCCCGAGGTGGGGCTCGAACTCACGGACCTTGAGATCATGACCTGAGCCGAAGTCGGATGCTTAAACGACTGAGCCACCCAGGCGCCCCAAACCCCTGTCTTTTAATTGGCATGTTTAGACCATTTACATTTCGTCTAATTATTGTTACGCTAGAGTTTGAATCTATCATTTTATTTTGCTTCTGTTTTCTGTTTGTTTTCTTTTTTTTTCCATTTCTGTTTTCCTGTTCTTGCATTGCTCTTGTTTATCTGAGCTATTTTTAGAGTTCCATTTTCGCTGACTTTTATGTTTTTGAGTGTAGATTTTGTGTGTGTGTGTAGATTTTTTTTTTTTACTTATTTGTGTTTTAGTAATCACATTACAGAAACATAATTTACCGCCGACTAATGTTGTCATAATTCTACCAGTTCAAGTCAAGTATAGTAATCTTATAACCTTTTAAATCCCTTTATTTTCTCTCCAGTTTACAATAAATTGTCTTCAATATTTCCTCTATGCACATTTTGAAGCACACCAGACTGTGTTATAATATATTCTTCAATCCATGAAACAGAATATATAAGGTACAAGAAGAGACGTAACATGTATTTACTTTTATTTTTGTTTACCATTTCCTTTCCACTTTCGTGATAGTTCAGGATTCCTTATTTTATCATTTCTCTTCAGTATAGAGAAGATCCTCAGAACCATTATTTTAAGGTTAATCTGCTGGTGACAAATTTTTTGTTTTTCTTCATTTGAGCATGTCTTGATTTCCTCTTCATTCCTGAAGGATATTTTTGCCAGATATAGACTTCTGGAGTGATAGTTTTCTTTCAGCATTTGAAATATGCTATGCCATTTCCTTGTAGCTTCCATGGATTTTAATGAGAAGTTCAATATATTTCATTTTTTTCTCAGTAATTATTGTTTCTCTCTTGCTCCTTCGAACATTCTTCATTGTCTTCAGTTTTCAGATTGTTTCTCTGTGATTTTAGCTACTTTGTCCCTCTGTTTTCTGTATGTCCTGTAAATTAGTAGCGAAAAGGAAAAGTTTATCAAGGTTCAATTTTGTTTTCACAAACACTTCAAAGGTGGTGGTGTATTTTTCCACCAAGGGGCTCATAATGGATTTCAGGTTGTTGTTATTGTTATTGTGATTATTTGTGATGTCAGGTTTCACCAGTGTTCAGTGCCTGGATCCAACAACTCATTAGTGGTTTTAAAATGATGATAGTCTATCCTTCTTTATTCACTCACTGACTGGAACAATTTTATAAGCAGAAATTTCCCCTCATCTATCATTTGGTTACTGAATAGTTCATTTCATACTCGAAGAGTAAGACATATATTTGTGTATTTTTAATTTGCCCATTAGTTTCCAAAATAATAAGTTGTTTCCCTAGTGGTGACCAATTTTATTATCATAGGCATACCTCAAAGACATTGCCGGTTGGTTCCAGATCACTGCAATAAAGCAAATATCACAAAGAAGTGAGTCAAATGATTTTTTTTTAATTCCCCAGTCTGGATGAAAGATATGTTTACATTATACTGTAGTCTGTTAAGTGTGCAATAGCATCATGTCTAGAAAAACCGGTGTACAGGTCTTAATTAAAAATATTTTAGTGCTAAAACATGCTAACCATCGTCTGAGCTTCCAGTAAGTTATAATCTTTTTGCCGGTGGAGGGTCTCGCCTTGATGTTGATGACTGCTGGCTGATCAGGGTGGTGGTTGCTGAAGGTTGGGGTGACAATGGCAATTTTCTCAAAAGAAGACAGCAGTGAAGTTTGTAGTGTCAATGGACTCTTCCTTTTACGAATGATTTCTCTGTAGCATATGATGCTATTCGATAGCATATTACCCACAGCAGAACTCCTTTCAAAATTGGAGTTAGTTCTCTCAAACCCTGTTGCTGCTTTAACAACCGAGTGGATGGAATATTCTAAATCCTTTGTTGTCATTTCAACCATCTTTGCAGCGTCTTCACCAGCTCAAGATGGTGATTCCATCTCAAGAAACCCCTTTCTTTACGCCTCCATAAGAAGCAACTCCTCATCCACTCAAATTCTACCATGAGATTGCAGCCTTTCAGTCCCACCTTCAGGCTCTGTTTCTAATTCTAGTTCTCTTGTTATTGCCACCACATCTGCAGTTACTTCCTCCACTGAAGTCTTGAACCCCTCGAAGTCATCCATGAGAGTTGGAACCAACTTCTTCCAAACTGTTAATGTTAATATTTTGACTTCTTCCCATGAATCACAAGTGTTCTTAATAGCATCTAGAAGAGCAAAGTCTTTCCAGAAGGTTTTTAATTTACTTTGCCCAGATCCATCAGAGGAATCACTATCTATGGCAGCTATATTCTTACAAGATGAATTTTTTATTATTATTTTTTATTTTTTTACTTTTCTAAAATTTTTTTAACGTTTATTTATTTTTGAGACAGAGAGAGAGAGAGCATGAACGGGGGAGGGCCAGAGAGAGGGAGAGACACAGAATCTGAAGCAGGCTCCAGGCTCTGAGCTGTCAGCACAGAGCCCGACGCGGGGCTCGAACTCACGGACCGCGAGATCATGACCTGAGCCGAAGTCGGCTGCTTAACCGACTGAGCCACCCAGGCGCCCCCAAAATGAATTTTTTAAATAACAAGACTTGAAAGTTGAAATTACTTCTCAATCCATGTATCAGCAGGCATGAAAACAACATTAATCCCATTGTCTGTCTCCGTCAGAGCTCTTGGGTGACCAGACGCATTGTCCACGAGCAGTAATATTTTGAAAGGAATCCTTTTTCTGAGCAGTAGGTCTCAACAGTGGACTTAAGATAGTCAGTAAAACATGTTGTAAACAGATGTGCTGTCATCCAGGCTTTGTTGCATCATCCATAGAATACAGGCAAAGTAGATTCAGCAGCATTCTTAAGGGCCCTAGGATTTTTGAGATGGAAATGAACATTGAATTCAATTTAAAGTCACCAGCTGCATTAGTCCTTACAAGAGAGTCATCCTGTGCTTTGAAACTTTGAGGTCAGGCACCAATTTCTCCTCTTTAGCTATGAAAGTCTTAGGTGGCACCTTCTTCCAATATAAAGATTAAAGATCTGTTCTTTATGTAGCAACCTTCATTGATCATCTTAACTAGATCTTCTGGATTGCTCTGGATTAGGCTTCAGCTTAAGGAAATGCTGGGGCTGATCAGATCTTCGATCCAGAACACTAAATCTTTCTCCATATCAACAATAAGGCTGCTTTCTTAGCATTTGTGTGTTCACTGCAGTTGCCCTTCTAATTTCGTTCGAGAACTTTTCCTTGGCGTTCACAACTTGGCCAATTAACTGTTTTGTGCAAGCGGCCTAGCTTTTTTCCTATCCCAGCTTTCAAAATGCCTTCCTCACTAAGCGTAATAACTTCTAGCTTTTGATTTAACGTGAGAGGCATGTGACTCTTCCTTTTACTTGAATACTTAGATGCCACTGTAGGGTTATTCATTGGCCTGATTTTGTTCTTGGTATGTCTCAGGGAACAGGGAGGTCCAAGTAGAGGAAGAGAGAGAGGGGAATGGCTGGTTGGTGGAACAGTCAGAAGATACACATTTATCGATTAAGTTCACCATCACATGGGTGCAGGTCATGGGGCCCCAAAACAATTACAATAGTCACATCAGAGATCACTAATTGCAGATCACCATAACAAATATAATACTAACAAAAAAATCTGAAATATTGTGACAATTACCAGACTGTGACATAGAGACATAAAGTGAGCAAATGCTGTTGGAAAAGTGGCACCCACAGACTTGCTCCATGAGGGGTTGTCACAAGCCTTAAATTTGTAAAAGGAAAAAAAAAACCCACAGAATATCTGTAGAGGACAATAAAGCAATGCACGATAAAGTGAGGTATGCCCGTATTGGCAACTGATGAGCTTGAAAATATTTCATGTTTCAATCCATTGACATTACCATCCATATTGATGTTCCGGTCTTTTGGTCTATCGTTGCCCAGTGGGACCTTCTTCAGGTTGACTCTTGATTTGTGACATTATTTTTTACCACACCCATAGCTGTCATTGTTCCCTTTTGCCACACCACTAGTCGTCGCTGATTGTTTCTGTTCTATTTGTCAGGGCAAGTTGTTTCAGGTTCATCTGGTATATTTCCTGCCGCTGATATAGAATTAGATATTCACGTAGTCCTGGTTCCTTTGAACGGGAAAAGGCATCTCAAGACCACAGTTTGGGCCCTAAAGGGCTTCACTGCTATTGGCTTATCACTTGGCTTTTACCATCAACGACACTGGTCTACAGGATTTTTACCTGATCTTGTTATCTTACATATTTATTTCTCCCACGCCAACAATCTCAGTTCTCAAGGACACAGAGGATGACAGAATTAAGTAGCCCTCCTTTGTTTTTACCACAGTATCCACACATCAGCCTCAGAATAATACTGTCATTATTGCTCACAGTATGATTGCTGAATACAATTTAAGATTTTCCTGAAGTTACATTTTGACTGAAGTTATATCTCACTAGGGATGTTCAATCATATTACTGTGTTTTAATGTCACTTTGTTTAATGTTTTAATTTAATGTACTTTACTGTGTGGTGAGGGCACCAGCTGGGTAAAAAATATAGTTTCTTTTTTAAAATGTTTATTTCTATGGATTTAAAAGTTATTTTTGAGGGGCACCTGGGTGGCTCAGTCGGTGAAACATCTGGCTCTTGATTTCGGCTCAGGTCATGATCTCACGGTTCTTGGGATTGAGCCCCATGTCTGGCTCTGCTTGGGATTCTGTCTCTCTCCCTCTCTCTCTCTCTCTGCCCCTTCCCGGCTCTCTCTCTCTCTCTCTCTCAAAACAAACAAATAAATAAATTTACAAAGAAAATAAAAGTAAAAATTAGTTTTGGTTTATAGGTGTATGAAATATTTACATGGTTCTAAAATCCACTACAGAAAACAAGATGTACTTAAAAAGAATCCCTTTTATTTCTCCCCCTTTATCTTATTTTTTATCACCTACTATGCAGAACCATTTAATAGATTAAGTTTATTCTTCCATTGTTGGTCTATTTTAATATAAGGAGGGTATATTTTGAGTATATAGGAATGTTTGATTTTAATTGATATCTTTTTATAAGCACCTTTATATAATACTGTTAGCTGTCTTATTTTTGGTTATAGAATATTGGTTCCCTCCTATGAACAACTTAGGAGTTAGCTAATCTCTTCCTTCTTTTCTTTTCACTAGATTTTAATTTAAAGTTATATCATTTTATTCATGGTCACAACTATATGGGAATCAACATGTTTATTATAATTGTTAATTTTTCATAGGCTCTATCCATAGTCTTCTTTTTTACACTTGTATTTTATCAAAATTGTTAGAGCATATAGCCATTGTAGATTCTATTCTTGTACAATAGTATTCAGTGTTGAACAACATTCAATATTATTCTTAGTTCAATGGTAAAACTCAGTTTATTTATTTTTAAATTTTTAAAAATCTTTTTCAATATATGAAGTTTATTGTCAAATTGGTTTCCATATAACACCCAGTGCTCATCCCAAAAGGTGCCCTCCTCAGTACCCATCACCCACCCTCCCCTCCTTCCCACTCCCCCATCAACCTTCAGTTTGTTCTCAGTTTTTAAGAGTCTCTTATGCTTTGGCTCGCTCCCACTCTAACCTCCTTTTTTTTTTTTTTCCCTTCCCCTCCCCCATGGGTTTCTGTTAAGTTTCTCAGGATCCACATAAGAGTGAAACCATATGGTATCTGTCTTTCTCTGTATGGCTTATTTCACTTAGCACAACACTCTCCAGTTCCATCCACGTAGCTACAAAGGGCCATATTTCATTCTTTCTCATTGCCACATAGTACTCCATTGTGTACATAAACCACAATTCCTTTACCCATTCATCAGTTGATGGACATTTAGGCTCTTTCCATAATTTGGCTATTGTTGAGAGTGCTGCTATGAACATTGGGGTACAAGTGCCCCTATGCATCGGTACTCCTGTATCCCTTGGGTAAATTCCTAGCAGTGCTATTGCTGGGTCATAGGGTAGGTCTATTTTTAATTTTTTGAGGAAGCTCCACATTGTTTTCCAGAGTGGCTGCACCAATTTGCATTCCCACCAACAGTGCAAGAGGGTTCCCGTTTCTCCGCATCCTCTCCAGCATCTATAGTCTTCTGATTTGTTCATTTTGGCCACTCTGACTGGCGTGAGGTGATATCTGAGTGTGGTTTTGATTTGTATTTCCCTGATGAGGAGCGACGTTGAGCATCTTTTCATGTGCCTGTTGGCCATCCGGGTGTCTTCTTTAGAGAAGTGTCTATTCATGTTTTCTGCCCATTTCTTCACTGGGTTATTTGTAAAACTCAGTTTAAAGCTCACCAGCAGTCTTTATATAAATGTCTATCCAGCCATACGGTTCCATATGATAGTTCTGTATAAGTTTGTTTGTAGGTTTTGTGAATTGAAAAATCAGTTTGATTAAATATAAAATCCTAGGTTTACTTTTTCTCTGAGTATCTTAAGTATGTTGCTCCTTTCTCACTTTTGATATTTGGTACTGCTGTTGAAATGGCTGATGATAACGTGATTTGACTTAGTGATTTTTCCTGGATGATTTTTTTCGCACTTCTCTGCGGTAGAATAATTTTACTAGTAAATGTCTCAAGCTGGGCTGTTTCAAGTCAATTTCTCCAGAAACATAACGTGCCCTTTCAATATGCAGTTCCAAGTCTCTCTTTCTGTTTTTAAAGGTTTTATTGAATTATAGTTTATAATATCTGTGATGCTGTTATTTTAGTTTTTTAGGAGAATTATTATTATAAAGATGTTGAATTATCTTTGCCTTTATTCTGCATCCAATGAGTTTATTATGCTGTGACTTAGAGGCATAGTTATTTAGTGATATCAACTAAGAGAGATCAAGCCAAAAATAAATCCATGCTCTAACACAATTATTTAGGATTGGCTGTTCAGAAACACCTGAAAAGAGTTCAAGATTGCTTCACTTGGCCAAGTTTCCTTGTCTTTTCTAGCAAGGATCATCATTAGGGTTTTTTTGTTTTTTTCTTTTTGAGTTTTAACATCATAGAATTAGAGTTGTAATGCCTCTCTCTCACTTACTTTTTCTGAACCTTTCTTCCTCACCGCTATTGTCTCTGTCTTTGTTACTTTGGATTCCACTCTCAACGATTTCTTCTCTCAACGATTTCTTCTCAATGTGAAGTTTTGTCCTTGAGGATAGCTTTAGTTGGTTGTTTTCTAGACTGTTACAGCAATTTCAGATCTCACCAAGGATCCTTTGCTTTATATGTGAATTGGAGTGTACAAAGATCATTTCCAGTTTTTTTTTTAAAGAAGGGGGTTCTTTCTTTATTTTATTGATTATTATTTTTTACAGTTTATTTATTTTTCAGACAGAGACAGAGTGCGAGTGGGGGAGGAGCAGAGAAAGAGGGAGACACAGAATCGGAAGCAGGCTCCAGGCTCTGAGCCGGCAGCACAGAGCCCGACGCGGGGCTCGAACTCACGAACCGCGAGATCATGACCTGAGCTGAAGTCGGACGCTTAACCGATGGAGCCACCCAGGTGCCCCCGTTCCCAGTTTCATTACCTGTTCTCAAATTTGCCTACCACTCTTTAGAGAATCTATTAGTGATTGGGAATTGTTCTCTTATCTGCTTGTCTCCACTTTTTAACATAGTCATACTATGTAGGCTGCTGACAAGTAGTCTGTCCCTAACCACTCATTTTGGGGTATTTTTAAAAATAGTTTCAAACCTAGTTTTGTAGATGGTATTTATGGGTTTTTAACCTTTTTTTTTTTTTTTTCTATCCTATTTGCTCTGGCCCCATCACCAACTTCCATACCTTTTCAGGGACTAAAATGTGGTGTTTCTACCTCTGCTTGGATAGTAGCCCCAGTAGATTTTGTTGTTTCCTTGTCTCATGCAGCTTTTTTTCTTGATTGACTATTTTAAATAAATTATTTTATAATTCAGGAGGAAAACTGTGATTCTTTGTTTAAATCTTTTTTTTTTTTTTTAAAGCTATGTTCTAGGGGCACCTGGATGCTTCAGTCGGTTAAGCGTCCAACTCTTGATCTTGGCTCAGGTCATGGTCTCATGGTTCTCGAGTTCAAGCCCCACATCAGGCTCTGTGCTGACAGCGGGGAGCCTGCTTGGGATTTTCTATCTTCTTCCCTCTCCTCTCTCTGCACCCCACCCCCGGCTCATGCTCTGTCTCTCAAAAATAAATAAATAAAATAAAATAAATAAAAAAATCAATGTTCTAGAAAAATGAATTTTAAAATATTTTTAATTTTTGTGAATTACATATCTATACATATTTATAAGAAAGAGAGAGAGGGAAAGAGAGAGAGGGAAGGAGGGAAGGTTTCCTCTGGTCATAACACATCAAAAACATAATGGATCAAGGTTCATAATTTGAAAACTTTTTAGAAAGTATGCTAAAGGAAAATTTGGAAATGCATTTAAAATCTTGCTAAAACTTTTGGTGGAAACACCACTTTTTCTATGTGGATCAAATGATTAAACCATAAACATCTAGTAGCAATATCTTGGAATATAATAAATCCAACCCTTTTTGTAGGTAAAATTTTCCCTAATTGGGGAGAAAACGGTCTTCATATACTCAGTGAGCCCACCCTCCTCTCACCACTGGATTTTGGAAAGTTATGTGGAGCAAAACACCAATTTCTACATTAGCGAAATAAACGGAGGGTAGTTAATTATAAGGTACGAGTCAAGCACCAGTTAGCAGAAAACGGAAGTCAATGGTAGTCAAGAGACTTCTGTCAAGAACAGAAGAATGTGTAGTGCTTTGAGTACCTCAAAGAGGTATAATATGGGGTCTAGGAGTAGAGTAATATCATGGAAAAGTCAGTTTAAAATCAGGATGACTTCTTCTCTAGTTTAGATATAGATCCAGTGTTACATTAAAACAGTAGTTGCCAGCCATTAAAGTTTTTGAAAATATTGCTAACTTCTACACATATGTTGGTTTTTCTCATGTACCATGTAGACAAATTAAGAAACATGTAAGTCACCAACAGAAAAAGTTAGACTGGTTTCTTCTGGGGAGTAAGGAGCTATTGCTTTTTATTATAAGCCCTTTGTATGCGAGCAAATACATTAAATACTTTGAGAAAACATTGTAGAAATAATTCAATTAAATTGCATCTAAATCAGAGCTGGGTGCTACTCTTTAACATATAATCGCCAGGGTTTAATTTAGTTTTAGGCTTGACTTAATATAGCTCTAGCTCAATAGAAAAATCATGAGTCTCTGGGGAAACATGATATAATCTCTTTGATTTAGTTATCTGAAATTCATTTGAAATTTTCTATTTAAGCCATATGATCACTGCCACCCACATGCCATCTGGTGGCACATCTCCAGATGGCTCATAGGAAGTCATAAGTCTCTACAATTTTGCCCTATAAATCCGAATCAAGAAAGTGCTTCTAAACAGCTTCACACTGCTGAACGATGATGTAGAATTTTCTGTCTTTTAGGAAGTATTTTAATTTTAGCTAATTAAACAACAGCAGCGACCACAAAAGCCTGCAGTTCTACTCAGCATCGTTTGATTGAAATTCTGGTTCTTCTCGAAACACGACTACACTCCGTGTGGATGAAATTCGCCCTCTCAACTTCAATTTCCGTTTCTGGTGAATCCCCCAAATATAAGAGCTAGTGGGACAATGTTGTTATATCATATCTTGTTAGTCATGGGAGTTGCTGCAGGAAATTGCCTCTGTTTAATGTAAACTCCTAGAACAGTGGTTCCGAGCATTGGTTGCACGTTGGAATCACCCGGAGTGCTGTGAAAAAATCCTGATGCCAAAGCACCACTCACCACACGGATTATATGAAATTCTCTGAGAGTGTGATAAGACTTCTCTGAAAGTGTGAAGGGGGCATCTAGGTTTTTAAAGCTTTCCAGATGTTGACAATGTGCAGCCAAGTTTGAGAGACACTGACGTCGAAGAGTGCTATTTGACTTAAAACTGCATACTTGTGTGAGTAAAGTACTTTGAGGAATTTTTAAAATACAGAAAATGTGTTGCAATTAGCTAGGTCATAACTTTGCAGATTGGAACAAAGACGAGAAGTAAGAGATGTGCTTTGGAGGTGCACTGAAATCAGATACGAGGTAAAAACCAAACTTGGTATGTGGTTTAGGTCTATCGTTATAGTCTAAAGAGCATTGAGGGGGGCACCTGTTGGGATGAGCACTGGGTGTTGTACGGAAACCAGTTTGACAGTAAATTTCATATTAAAAAAAAAAAAAAGCCAGCAAAAAATAAATAAATAAATAAAGAGCATTAATCACCCAGTCCTAAAAAAAAACACAATATATAACCAAAAGGGATGTGAATTATATAAGCTCTTTAATACACATGAGGAAAGTAAACCTCTTGCATAGATAGGAAGAATGAGTTTTCCCAAGACCTAATAGAAGCTCTTACTTAAACGGAGTGCAACAGCTTGTTTTAACACACAATTAAAGAAAATACCCATCATAATAAAACAGATTATACATATGTTTCCCCAAACACTACTATAGTGTTAATTTATTCATTTATTCTTTTCGATAATGCAGGGTCCATATATTTATTTGGGTGTAACCCTTGGTTTAAAATCGACATAACTTCAAATAATTTTATTTGACAATTTCCACTATTATTTTAAATTCTTATTTACTTTATGTCATTTTCTAGTCTGACCGAGAGTTTAGTACAAAAAGAACATGGCTGTTCATTACAACAACAACTAAAAAAAACACAGAAGATTTATTTTCTTTTTTAACTTACCTCTGCATGTTCTCATTATCTCTTTTTAGGACCTTAAAGTCTAAGCAAAAAATAACAGCACTTACATTTCAATTTATGCTGTAAGTTTTGCACCTGTTATGTATTTATATCATTTATATATAATTTCATTTGAAATTAAAATGTTATTCACTCAATAAAGATTAGAAGATGCCTCATATGATACCATCACCTAGGAAAAGCTTTCCTTACGACCAAGTTTAATAGCAGTTAGAAAATCAAAACTTAATTTCCAGTGATGAAAATAAGAGTCATGTTCATGTGAAACATTCTGATGGATTCACGTATTTATACAGTGGTTATAGTTGGCCCTTTTAATATATTTACATAAATTTATATACATATTAGAAATATATACTTGTATTACATATAAAATATGGAATATATATGTATAATACAGAAATGTATGCATAATATATAATACACATATTATATATAAAAATATAAAATACATTGTGTGTATATTATAAATTTATGTATATATATATATATATATAATATATATATACACCCTATGCCATCTAGAAAGAAAAAGGAAATTAGAAGACCGGTTAATTAAAAGTTTTAAGTTTTTAGACCCACACAATCTTCCAACTGTACATTTTGTTACACCTGGAAAAGAGCCGTAAATATTAACATCACCATTCCTGAGTTTGACCTGCATTTTTCTATTTAAGTGTTTCAAAAATATTATTCCACTGGCAATGGAATTTCAAACAGGCATACAGACTCATTAGGAGAAACAAACCCACACGAAAAAAACCCATGTTGTCTTAAGACAAAAATGTGATATATGTGTACAATGGGCTATTATTTGGCAGTGAAAAAGAATGAACTACTGATACATCTCCAACATGGATGAACCTTGAAAACCTTATACTATCATGAAGTAAGTCAACCACAAGGACACCATATCATATGACTCAGGGCTGAGCAGTTGTGGGAGATGGGGGCTGCCTGTTAATGGGTGCAGATAGAGTTTCATTTTGGGGTGTTGAGAAGTTCTAAAATTAGATTCTAGCGATAGTTGTACAGATCAATAAATGCACTAAGATACACAGAATTGTACACTTTAAATGGATGACTGTTGTGGTTTGTAAATTAAAAACGCTTTTTTGTTTTTGTTTTTTAAAGATAAATTCTGATGCTGCAGAAAGGCTAGTTTGGGGTTAATTCTCCTTAGGAGATAACCTACTTACATAAGAATATAGGCCCCACCTTGAGGCACCTGGGTGGCTCAATCGATTAAGAGGCGGACTCTTGGTTTTGGCTCAGGTCTCGATCTCACTGTTGGTGAGTTCCAGCCCCATGTTGGGCTCCGTGCTGACAGCGCTTAGCCTGCTTGAGATTCTCTCTCCCTGTCTCTCTGCTCCTCCCCTGCTCATGCTGGCTTGCTCGCGCGTTCTCTCTCTCTCTCTCAAAACAAAACAAAACAAAAACAAAGAAACAAACATTAAAAAGACCCAATGTGCTTAACGAATGAATGAATTTTATCATCATCATCATTCTTTTTTTTTTTTTCCAACGCTTTTTATTTATTTTTGGGACAGAGAGAGACAGAGCATGAATGGGGGAGGGGCAGAGAGAGAGGGAGACACAGAATCGGAAACAGGCTCCAGGCTCCGAGCCATCAGCCCAGAGCCTGACGCGGGGCTCGGACTCACGGACCGCGAGATCGTGACCTGGCTGAAGTTGGACGCTTAACCGACTGCGCCACCCAGGCGCCCCCATCATCATCATTCTTATATCCAACACCATCGTTATCAAATTTTAGGAAACATATGGACATACAGACTGTCTCACTTGTGGGAGTTAGACTCCATTGAGTATAAATGTGACATGGGTGCCATTTATCACGTGGTGTCAGCTACTACAATTACAGATAGTGTGACTTTGGGAAAATTAGTAATTTCTGTTGCGCTTATCTTTAAAATTCAACCCACAGAAGTGGGGGCAAATCTCAACTCTACTCGCTCATGGTTGAGAACATTTACATTTCTTTTAAGAGATAGAAATCATATTCTTAATTATGGAAATCGACATCAATGCAGCTTTGTCTTTTATTTAAAAAAAATTTTTAATGCAGCTTTGTCTTTTAAAATTTTTTAATGTTTATTTATTTTTGAGAGATAGAGACAGAGCATGAGCAGGGAAGGGGCAGAGAGAGAGGGAGACCCAGAATCCGAAGCAGGCTCCAGGCTCCGAGCTGTCAGCACAGAGCCCGACTCGGGGCTCGAACTCAACGGACCGCGAGATCATGACCTGAGCCGAAGTCGGACACCCAACCGACTGAGCCACCCAGGCGCCCCAAGCTTAGTCTTTTAAAGCTAGGATTCTGATAAAGCTACAAGACAAATACTGTGACACAGAAAGGAATTTCAAATCATAGAGGTAAGCCCTTAATTTGGGGGAACAATGGTCTGGAACTTTGTGACAATATCTTAATAAAACTCCAAATTCTATGTGTTGCATTTAGTAGGTGGAAAACTCTCACTGAGTGTTTATGGAAATTGTATGAAGATAATGCCAACCCTAGTTATCTTAGAAAATAGAAACTAATGGACCATGCTATTGTGCTATTGTGGAGGATGAAAATAAATGGCAGGATTAAAAAAAAAAGTAAAATAACTTCCTTTATATGCAGTCACAGTTTGATTTGTTTCAAACACTTGACATTTCCACTCCTGCCCCCCCACAAGTTACGGAATTTTGAAAGCATTTGAGTGGTGCTTTTAATGGACTGCTTGCATATTTGGGGCTTTTGTGAGCAGAAACCTGTGTAAGAAGCATGAATTATATAGTACCGAAAAAAATTATTGGAAGGTCATTTGACTTTTACCTGCCCTCTCAGTATTGAATATTTATATGAGTATTGGATATTCTAAATGTTCTGTCAATATTGGATATCTTATCTGAGATTTTATTCTATGGGGTAGTATTTTCTTTTTTCTTTTTTTTTTATGTTTTTACTTTATTTTTGAGAGAGAGACACAGTGAGAGCTGGGGAGGGGCAGAGAGAGAAAGAGACACACACACAGAATAAGAAGCAGACTCCAGGCTCTGAGCTGTCAGCTCAGAGCCTGACGTGGGGCTTGAACTCACAGACTGCAAGATCGTGACCCGAGCTGAAGTTGGACACCCAACTGACTGAGCCACCCAGGCGCCCCATCTATGGGGTAGTATTTTCATATACAGAGCTCCTTTACCATCTTTTTTAGCAAATCTTTTCCAGGATCTACCTGCCACCAACATCACATTAAATTCTCTTCTAAACCTGCTTCACTATTTTACATAATTGGCCTCGCCATCTTTTCAGTCACTCAGAGTTGGTATTTCAGTTATTTTTGACCCTCTCGTTAGCTGCCAAGTTTATCTGGGAGAGAAAGAACATATCTTAAAGGGGCAATAGGAAAGCCAAAAGAATTATTTTCTCTTATGCTTGGGGAAATTTGCGTAGTCAGTTATTATTTTGTATTTTCTACTTTTCAGGAGAGAGAAACACCTCGCTGGTAAAGGGAAGGCTATTAGCATCTATTTCTTTAAAACACATTGGCTGCTATTCTGCAGATGCGTAACATCCACCAGTGACTTATTAGCTGAGGGAATAGTGTCCCCAGTCAAATATTGTCTGCAGATGTCCTTTCTGGGAAGGAAGGAAAGCAGCAGGAAAGGGTAAAAGAACCTTGCTCCAGCTCCAGCACACTCAATTTCTTAGCAATTTCTTACAGTTTCTTAGCAGCCACTGAAACCCAGTTAAGTTTGTTTGTTGGTTGGTTTTTTCAGAAAGCAGAAAATCAGAATATAATCATGGTTTCCTGACAGTTAATGTAAGGCCAATTTTGGAAGTGGAGTTTCGACTATTTACTAAATGAAACCAAACATATCAAAAAGGAGGCCGACATCAGAAAAGACACAGTGTTGGGGCGCCTGGGTGGCGCAGTCGGTTAAGCGTCCGACTTCAGCCAGGTCACGATCTCGCGGTCCGTGAGTTCGAGCCCCGCGTCAGGCTCTGGGCTGACGGCTCGGGGCCTGGAGCCTGTTTCCGATTCTGTGTCTCCCTCTCTCTCTGCCCCTCCCCCGTTCATGCTCTGTCTCTCTCTGTCCCAAAAATAAATAAAAAAAGTTGAAAAAAAAATTAAAAAAAAAAAAAAGAAAAGACACAGTGTTTAGATCCATGCCTGCGTGGCTTATGTGTCTACCCATCTAATGGGGCTTCACCTTGGGTACCAGCCAGTAGACACAGGCTATGGCACTTGAGGACTTGCTCACACTGGGAGCCATTAAAGTTTCAAGGTGACTTCAAAATGAGTCATCATTTTGAGAGGACACATTCAGCTTTTTCTGAAACAGTCATTCTGAAAGCATGTGTAGTGAGGTAGAAACTTCATCAGTGCTAAACAGATTGTTCTTTTTAACTCTTTGCTCCCTGTGTTATTTTCATATTCCATCGTGTCTCAGACTTGGGCACTTAATAATTGGTTACTTAAGTTACCCGTTAGAATACAGATAAACCATTTCCGGTCCGATGAAACACGTCTGTTGATGGAAAGTGGTTGTCAGAGACCTTCTTGAAGTCCTTGCTCCTCAGCATCGCCATCTAGTGGTGAGAATCTCAACGACTACAGAGACTTCCAGAGATTCTAAACCTAGCAGAATGCATGGAGGTCGTCCAACCGTGTTACACAGTCACACAAATACCGCAGTTGACTTAAAAGCCAAGGTATATCTTTGTCCAATCCAAAGGATCTAGCAGACTATATTTTTATGCTGTGTTAGAAGGAAAGAATTTACACTGTCGTTACAGGTCGTGTTACGTGACTATTCCAATCATTTAGAGAAGTAAGTGGACCCATGATAGACCCTGTTTGTATGTATTCGCATTTTTTACAATAGTCGTTCTTCCAATGGTACGATCAATGTCGTTAATTTACTGCTCGGAAGACAGATTCTTTTGTTCCCCAGAGGTTTTTGTTTTTTTATACACACTGCTTCACAACCACAATCTCTGGGTCTTTGCCCTCCTCTCCTCTTTACTATTAGTAGAGTTGCAGAGAAGAATCTCTACTCCTTCCTCAGGCGAATCTGTATCCATATGGAACTGATGCACCATCTGGGCATACCAAATATCACTGTTAGGATTTGAACTTTTTCCTATGCATAGGTTTCAAAATAGATTTTTCCTCAGCCTAGACCTATGATCCCGTTTTAAAAATCCCTGCCTTGCCTTTGCTACCCTCTAACTCTATAGATTCTTTTGGGCCAAAGTTCTAGAAAAACTAAAATATACTCAATGCCTTTACTTCCTTACCTTGAAGTCATTCCTTCACTCTTCCCAATATGGCAGCTGGCCCTATCGTTCCGTGGCAATTTTTCTCTGAAAGATCCCCAATGGCCGGGCTAAATTCAAGTCTGCCGTAATCCTAGGCCTTATAACAAGGTCCCACAATTTATACTTCATTAAGCCAGTATATTATGTAATAATTAATTTTTTAATGTGTATTTAATTTTGAGAGAGAGAGAGAGAGAGAGACAGAGCATGAGGCGGAGAGGAGCGGAGTGAGAGAGAGACACAGAATCCAAAGCAGGCTCCAGGCTCTGAACTGTCAACGCAGAGCCCGATACAGGGCTCCAACCCATGAGCTGTGAGACCATGACCTGAGCCGAAGTTGGACACTTAACCGACTGAGCCACCCAGGTGCCCCATGAGCCAACATTTTTGATATTCATCTATATCGATGGCTGCAGATGTGCAATATCCATTTATATTGTGCATAATAGCCCATTGCATGAATGCAGCCACAATTTATCTCTTCTCCTATTGAAGGGCAGTTAGGGTCTTTAGGTTTTCTCCCACTTTTATTTTGACATAACTGACATGGAGCCCTATGTAAGTTTAAAGTACACAACATAATGACTCGACATATGTAATGTTGCAAAACGATTGTCACGGTAAATTTAGGTAACATCCGTCACCTTATACAGTTACTACAAATTTTTTTTCCCCTGTGATGAGGATTTTTAAGATTTACTCTCTTAGCAACTTTCAAATACATCATACAGTGGTGTTGACTATAGTCATCATGCTGTACATTACATCCCCGGTACTTATTTATTCTATAACTAAAAGGTTGTTTTGACCTTTTGACCACCTTCATTTGATTCCCTCCACCCCCTCCCCCCCAACCATCTCTGCTGACCACAGATCTCATCTTTTTTCTATGAGTTTGAATTTCATTTTTCAATTCCACATATAAGTGAAATGATAGAAGATTTGTCTTTGTCTGAATGATTTCACTTAGCCTAATGCCTTCAAAGCCGGTATCCATCCTGTTGTGAATTGCAGGATTTTCTTCTTTTTATGGCTGAATAATACATATCACATAAGAATTACATTCCATTATGGATATATATATATATATATATTACACACACCCCCCACATATATATATATACATATATATGTATGTATATATACATACATATATACATACATATGCATGTATATGTATATGTATACATATATACATACATATATATGTGTGTGTGCATATATATATACATACATATATATCATATATATATACATATATATGTGTGTGTGTGTATATATATATGGTGCTGATATCTCTTTGACACAATGGTTTCTTTTCCTTTGGATATATACCCAGAAGTGGGATGGCTGAATCATGTAGTTCCAACAGTGCACCAGGATTCCCTTTTCTTCAGATTCTCATCAGCATTTTTTTATCTCTTGTCTTCGATAATAGCCATTCTAACAAGGCATGAGGCGATATTTCACTGTGGTTGTGATCTGCATTTCCCTGATGATTAATGATGTTGAGCATCTTTTCAGGTACCAGTTGGCCATCTGTATGTCTTCTTTGGAAAAATGTATATTCACGTTCTCTGAGCATTTTTTAATGGGATTATTTGTGGGGTTTTTGATGTTGAGTTATAGGAGTTCTTCATAAATTTTGGATATTTATCCTTTATCACATACATGATTTGCAAATATTTCCCCCCACTACATAGGGTTGCCTTCTCATTTTGTTGCTTGTTTCCTTTGCTATGCAGAAGCTTTTTAGTCTGATGTAGTCCCTCATTGATTTTTGCTTTCTGTTGCTTTTGCTTTTTGTGTTATATCAAAAAAAAAAAAAATCATTGCCAAGACTGAAATCAAGGAGCCTTTCCCCTACTTCCTTCCAGGAGGCTCATGGATTCAGGTCTTACATTTAAATCCTTAATCCGTTTTGGGTTAACTTTTGTGAGTGGTGTAAGATAAGGATCCGATTTCATTCTTTTGCCTGTGAATATCCAGGTTTTCCAACACCATTGTGGAAGAGACTATCCTTTCCCCACTGAATATTCTTGGATCCCTTGTCAAATACCAGTTGACCGTACATGTGAGGGTATATTTCTGGGTCCTTGATTCTGTTCCATTAGCTTATGTGTCTATTTTTACGACAGTACCATAATAGTGTCATTACTATAGCTTTGTCATATAATTTGAAATCAGGAAGTGTGATGCCTCCAGCTTTGCTCTTTCTCAAAATTTCTTTGCTTATCCAGGGCCTTATGTAGTTCCATATAAATAATAGGATAATTTCTTTTTCTTTTTCTTTTTTATAATTTTTTTTTGAGAGAGAGAGAGAGAGAGAGAGAGGACCATCTTAAGCAGATTCTATGCTCAGCACGGAGCCTGATGTGGGGCTCAATCCCACAACCCTGGGATCAAGGACCTGAGCCCAAATGCTCAACTGACTGAGCCATCCAGGTGCCTCAGGATAGTTTTTTCTGTGAAAAACGCCATTGGAATTTTGATAGGGATTGCATTGGATCTGTAGAGGGCTCTGGTAGTATGGACATTTTATCAATTAACTCTTCTTTTTTTTTTTTTTTAATTTTTTTTTCAACGTTTTTATTTATTTTTGGGACAGAGACAGAGCATGAACGGGGGAGGGGCAGAGAGAGAGGGAGACACAGAATCGGAAACAGGCTCCAGGCTCCGAGCCATCAGCCCCGAGCCTGACGCGGGGCTTGAACTCACAGACCGTGAGATCGTGACCTGGCTGAAGTTGGACGCTTAACCGACTGCGCCACCCAGGCGCCCCATCAATTAACTCTTCTGATCCATGAACACAAAATATCTTTCCATTTATGTGTGTCTTCTTCATTTTCTTTCATCAACGTCTTAGATTTTCTTTTCACTTACTTGGCTTTATATATAAAGCCTATTGTGTTCTGTATCTTAATTATATAGATTGTTACTTTACTAAATTTTTTGTCATTTATAATATTTTCCATTTATTCTTTTGGGTTTTCAGTTGTATAATCACATCCTCTGCAAATAGAGATCGTTTTACCTCTTCTGGATTCATATTCTCAATTGCTTTCTCTTATCCAATTGTATTGGCTAATACATCTAATGCAATGTAAGTAATAATAGAGACAGCAACCGTAGTTTAGTGGGGGAAGTCTGTGACATTTACCAATTGAGAAATATGCTGGTTTGGAGTCTGATGGTTTTACATATGGAAGTGTATACATAGATTCCTATTTAATTTAACGTTTTTTAAAAAAATGAATGGTTGCTGAATTTAGCGGAATGCCTTTTAGGCGTCTTATTAAGATGATAATGTGTTTTTCCCCTCTTAGTTCTATTAATATGGTAATTGTGTTCATTTGCTCTTTATGTTGAACCACTACTGCATTCTCAAATAAATCCCAATTAGTTATGTAATCCCAAATCATGTGTTATTTTTTAATGTGCTGCTGGATTTTGTTTGCGAATGTTTTATGTAAGATTTTTGTATTAAATATTTATAAGTGACACTAGACTGTAGTTTACATTTGGTTATCAATGTTATACTTGCCATATAAAAATAATTTGCAAATTTTCTTCCTTTTTATATGCTCTGTAATAGTTTTAGAAGCATTGGGATTCACAAACCTTTAAAGGTTTGGTAGAGTTTCCTTGGGAAGCTAAACAGGTCTGGTGCATTTTTTGCAGGTGAATTCCTTACAATTGTTTCTATTTTTCTCTGTGGGAAATACTCTGTTTAGTATTTTTATTTTGATTGACATTGAATTTTGTAAGCCGTATTTCCTAGGGAATTACTTTTCTAGATTTGAAAATGGCATTGCATATACTTGTGCAAAATAGGTTAATGATATATCATTTAAAAATTTTCTTCCAGGGGCCCCTGGGTGGCTCAGTCAGTTAAGTGCCCGACTTCGGCTCAGGTCACGATCTCACGGTTTGTGAGTTTCAGACCGGCGTCGGGCGCTGTGCTGACAGCTCGGAGCCTGGAGCCTGCTTTGGATTCTGTGTCTCCCTCTCTCTCTGCCCCTCCCCTGCACATGCTCTGTCTCTCTCTGTCTCAAAAATAAATAAAACATTAAAAAAATTACAAAAAATTTTCTGCCAATGAACCTTTTTTGTTATGTATGATTTCTATGGTTTTCTATTTTCTAATCTGATTTTATTATTTCTTTAATTTTTTTTTTTGGTTTTATAAAATACTTTCTGGGATTTTTTTTTTGGTTGAGTAGTTTATTTTGATTTTTCAATTTTGTTAATATAGTCATTTAATTCCATAATTTTCCACTGCTAACTCCTTTTACTGTATTCCATTGCTTTTATTTACAAGAAATTCTCCAATTTTTGTTTTATATTTCTGCTTTGACCTAAATGTTGTCCACCAACATGCTTTTAAACAAATTTCCAGGTAGAAAGATCTTCACAAAAAAATGTACTAATTTCTAGTTTTATCACACTGTAGTCAGAGAAATCTGTCGGTACCATTTTCGTTTTCTGAAATTATTGAGATTTTTCACAACAACCAAATATGCAGTCGGTTTTCAGAAATGTTTTATAAACACTTAGGAAAAAAGATATTCTTTGTATTCCAGGGTACCAGGAAAATATTTACTTATACAATATTGATTATTTCATTGTGAATTGTAGACTTAGTATTATAAAGTGTTTCTTGTAACGCTTTTTAGTCTGAATTCTACCTTGTTAAAAATCAAGATCTTGGCTAGTGCTTTTGTTATTTGTTTTTTTTCGGTGTGAAAATCAGTAGCCTTTGATTGTTAACCTTTTGAACCTCTTTATGTTAGATGTGATTTTGTTTATCAAATATAAACTTCGTATAAAATTTGGATTCTGCTTTTTCAACCTAAACATTTTTTTCTTTTAATCCGTGAGTTGAGACTATATCAATATGTGTGATATATTCAGTCTTAGTTGTGCTTTCTATCCAACTTTGTATCTAAAGTTTTTTTTTCTATGAGATTCTTCTTTCTTTTTCATAACAATGTTGGTATTTAGGAAGATTTTATTTTTGGTTCTGATAATTGCCATTATATTAATCTTTTTATTCATCCTTAATCTCTTCCTTCTTTTAAGGCACTTGCTGTTAGTTTCTTGCCATAGGCATTATTAAATAATTACAAACTGCTTCTTTTTTTGTTTTTCTTTTCTGACCCCAATCATTTACATTAAAGCTATATCCCTGTACTCCAATAAAAAATATATAAGGCAATCAGCCAGATTATTTTACGTTTACCACTGATTCTCCTTCTTCTCCCCACCATTTTTGATAGTCATGATAACCTATGAATACATCTGTTCATTCACCCTTGTCTCCGTTATTTATACTTAGTGACATAGTTAAATATAATTGATGCCCACAACCATTTGCACAATTTCTTGGTAGTCTGAAACTCATTCCTTAGTAGATTATTCAGGAAGAGCGCATATGCCCAGTATTCCCTGAATTCTTGCACGCTGAATTCTTACGTTACTTTAGTTTACTCTGGCTTAAAGCATTGCAGTCAACGAGTCTGATGCTAATCTGATTTTTAAAACTCTTTTGCTCGGTATTTTTTACCGCTATTCCCCAAATATGTTTTCGTTTCCTTAATATCTGGATTTTTCTCTTGAATGTATCTTTATTTGATCATTCAGATTGATTTTCTCAGGTATCTTGAACCTTCAAATATTCTTTAATTTTAGCAAAGTATTCTTGATTATGGTGTTCATTATCTGTAGTGTTCTATTGTGGTTTCATTCTTCCAGAACTCCTTTGGTATATACTTTGTGCTTTTTCTTTTTTTTTCTTTTAAATTTAATTCAATTTAAATTTTTATATGTTGCATTTTCTTTTTCTGTTTTCAGTATTTAGCATTTTCTTTCCAAAATTTTTAAAAATACCTTTTTTTGGGGCGCCTGGGTGGCGCAGTCGGTTAAGCGTCCGTCTTCAGCCAGGTCACGATCTCGCGGTCTGTGAGTTCGAGCCCCGCGTCGGGCTCTGGGCTGATGGCTCAGAGCCTGGAGCCTGTTTCCTATTCTGTGTCTCCCTCTCTCTCAGCCCCTGCCCCGTTCGTGCTCTGTCTCTCTCTGTCCCAAAAATAAATAAACGTTGAAAAAAAAAATTTAAAAAAAAAATAAAAATACCTTTTTTTATTTAAGAGACAGAGAGAGAGTGTGTGTGAGGGAGGGAGAGGGGCAGAGGGAGAGAGAAAGAATCTTAAGCAGGTTCCACTCTCAGCACGGAGCCCAGTGCAAGGTTCAATCCCATGACTCTGGGATCATGACCTGAGCTGAAATCGAGAGTTGGACACTTACCTGACTGAGCCACCCAGACGCCCCTAAAAATACCTTTCTTAATACGTGTTCAGTTTGTCTTTGCCTTTCCTCTCTATTCTTTAGTTCCCTTACTGTACTCTTGTGGTTTTTCTTAATTTACATTTTATATTTCTGTTTATAATTCTTACCTGAGCTGTTAACTCCAGTCGCCAAGCTCTCTCATTCATTAACTTCTCTCATTCTGATTTGGGTTTTTTTCTGCTGTAATTAATACTTTTTTCATAATTGCATTTAAATTGCTTTGAAGGAATAGGTTGGGGTTTTCATTGGCTTTGTGGCCAAATATATATATTTATTTTTTCATCATTTTCTTTAGTGTTTTATTTGGACCATTATCTTCTTTTCTTACTCTGTCTTTGTCTGAGTTTCAACCATCCTCCTTTTCTCTTTTTTCTTGTCATGCCGTAGCGAGATAGACTTTCCTTTTAGGCTTTGGGGGCTTAGTGTGGGCCAGGATAGCCTTTCTAGCTTCAAGGCCCTAGGACTTCCTTTCTATTTTATTGTCAAGTAATAAAAATATGCCCTCTTGCTGCGTGCACATCTTCAATACTGTATATTGTCTGCACCTCTTGTCTTTTTCTTCATTATTATCTGAATTTTCTCTCTCCTTGCTCCCAGTGTTTTGACCCTAATACTTTTGTGTTCTACTTTCAACAGTTTCTCTTTATTTATTGATTTTATTTTGTTAATGTTTATTTATTTTTGAGAGAGAGAAAGAGAGAGAGAGAGAGAGAGAGAGAAAGAGAGAGGAGGAGGGGCTGAGAGAGAGAGATGGAGACAGAGAATCCAAATCAGGCTCTGTGCTGTCCGATGAGGGGCTGGAACTCAGGAACCATGAGATCATGACCTGGGCTGAAGTTGGATGCTCAACTGACTGAGCCCCCAGGAGCCCCCAGCAGTTTCTTTTTAGTAGAGGATTATAGTCTTCTGGAAAAGTTATTCTATGGGACATTTCCAAACCCTGAGGGCTCAGGACACCCTAGCACCTTTCATGGTTTGTTTATACTCACTGGCAAGTCGGAGCCTACATAGGTCCTTCCCAGTTTGGAATGGAAAAGGCTCCTTTTGAGGGTGAGCATTTTTGGTGATTGATGTGTTTCCCAGCTTCTGGGATTGCCAAATGTCCCCTTTATTGTTTCCCACACAGTTTCTTGCTCGCTTACAACTGTGGTTCCGTGGGTCTTTCTGTTCTAAATTATCTGGTTCTACTCACTCATATTCTGGGCTTTGACATCACGCCTTACCTCCTGGATTTGGTGTCCATGGGTTTTTTGTTGTTGCTAGTTTATCTGAGCTTATTGTGTGTGTGTGTGTGTGTGTGTGTGTGTGTGCCCGCGCGCGCGTGTGTGGAAATTTAGGTAGAGGCAAAAATCCTACTGCCACCAGAGCCACTGCCACTGCCTTTGAGATGGCCTGCCTGGTGATGAGATGTATGATAATTTTGGATTGCAAATTCACGATCAGTGTAAGTCTGTGGGAATCCTGGGAAGCCTGTGCTGGATTCTGAAAGACATTTGCGTTTACTACCAACCAAGGATTAGGTTACATTAATTTCTCAGTTCATGTTTTTGTGGGCCATGTAACTACTGTACATTAAAACCAGAAGACTAGGTATAGATATAGTCAGACCTGCTGATAAGACCCTACTCTTGGGAAGCTCTTATCTACTCAGAGGCATGCCTATTTTTCTTGTTATTTTCCTTTACTATTGGGGAGATTTTTCTCTAATCTACTCTTTCATGGAGTATTGGGTTATTTCAGGTTCTTTGGGGTGAGGAAGTTCTGTTACAATTCTGTCCCTCGTATTAGCCCAAGGATGTGTCGCCTATGCTCAGGTGATAGATTATTAAACACAAGCCTCTTAGCTAAGGAGAGGGGCCAGAGCTCTGGCGTGTTGATCTTCAGGGTATCATTTTCTTTTCTGGCTCTTCCTTCGGTTTGAATCCCTGCGAACTTTCCTTTCTTTCCTACGAGCTCAGCCATGTATTGATTTGAAAAGATATTTGTTACATTTTATCCTTCACTTCTGCATTTTTGAGATTGTTGGGGCTTAGACAATTATGACATCCTTATTTTCCTTATTTCACTTGCCAGTCTTTTTCAAACTCCATTTCAATCTTACAAACCAATGCGTGATTTTTAATAAATCACTGCTGTAATCATGTCTTTTTCAAAATTTAATTAGATGCCTATTGCCTACAGATGCTTTCATCTGATATTCAAAATTATCTACTGGCTTGTCCTAACCCCCACCCTTTGCTCCCTGGTCTCTCTGCTTCCTTTATATTCTTCGTGATTTTGTTCATACTGCTTTCTCCCCCTGAAATGCCCATTCCTATATTCTTATGAGAATTCCTGTGTTTCTAAATCCCTTTGGAAGTGTCACCGTGATACGTTG
Source organism: Lynx rufus (assembly GCF_022079265.1). Lineage (NCBI taxonomy): Eukaryota > Metazoa > Chordata > Mammalia > Carnivora > Felidae > Lynx > Lynx rufus. The sequence continues at coordinate 10,226,418 of NW_025814833.1, read as the reverse complement.
GATCAGAAGGATTGGAGTGAAACATACATGAGTTCATTTTTCCATCTCTGCGGCTTCCTAGGCCTGTGGTCTCAGCTATAATTTTCTTTTCTGTGGAATAAGGAAAATATTCCTCTAGTTATTTGAAGGAATCGCTGGGAAAGTGAAATGAGGAAACATATGTAAACGTATTCTGTAAACTTCAAATTGGTGTAAAATTACAAGTATTAGTTTGCTTTCGCTTGCCCTTGTTCATTCTTTGAGGCCAAGTTCAAATGCCACATCCTTCCTTAAACCTTCCCCGAGTCCTTTCTAGTCCAGCCAGGACTTTATCAGTACTTGCTACATGTTACTTTGTGTCATTAATTGTCCCCAGCTCTTATATCCCCAGTTAGAATGTGTGTTTTTCAAGGACAAGGGCCAAGTCTGACTCCCTTCACACAATTCCTTGGATATTGTAGGTGCTCAATAAATATTATTTCAAATATTGAGTTCTTAAATACAGCAAGTTAGGGTAGGTATAAAATGCAGTGGCAACGGACTTTTTATTAAGTCCCTCCTTTTTATTTTTATTTTTTTAAGTTTATTTATTTTGAGAGGGAGACAGAGAGAACGAGCAGGGGAGGGGCAGAGAGAGAGGGAGAGAGGGAATCCCAAGCAGGCTCTGTGCTGACAGCAGGGAGCCAGACGTGGGGCTCGAACTCACGAATCACGAGATCATGACCTGCACCAAAACCAGGAGTCAGACGCTCACCCGATTGAGCCACTCAGGCGAAGTCAGTCCTTTTTATACTGAAATCATCTACAGGTATCGACTCCTTTGTTAAAAAATAATCTCAGTTTCTGTATTTTTTTAAAACTAGCCTTTGTGATAAGGTCTTCTTCAGGTCCTTTGGTAGATACAGTACACTGATTTAGTCAATATCTGTTTCATCTGCATCCTTTGAATGGCAGCTGCTGGAAGTTTAGCACCAAAAGTTACATTTCTAAAACGCTTTGTCGCTAAGGTTTCAGTTTTCCACCAGGGAGAGCAATTTACCCAACACTTAACACTCGTAACTGTATTACGTGTCAGGAGAGACACCAGCAGAAGAAACATTTCTTTTGATGACATCGATCTGGCAAAAGCATGGTGTGGTTCTGCCTCTAACAGGTCTGTCAGTGGTGCTCTGATTTCCAAATCATAGCTCAAGTAGTACGACACTTTGGTGCCGCGCTTTTTACAATGGCTTCTTAATTTCCCTGATTGCTGATTGTGGTATACATAGCTCCGATGGAGAGACCATTCTGTGTGGTTGGTGGTCACCCAGCCCTCGTCACAATTTTGTAAGCACAAAAGTTCCTGTATGAAAAATCTCTTTCTCTTCAAAGTAGCGAGAGTGATTTGTTTCACAGGTGGATACTTGCCATCACCCTTTTCGAAGTTCTACGTGATTCGTTATGGCACAACGTCCGAGCAGCCTAATTTCAGTATTTTATGAAGAATTGCGCTTTCCTCTTATTTCATGTGCCCTGAACCAGTTTTCCAAATGCAGTCGTATTATTTAGCCAGAGTGGCTTCAACAGGGTAGCGTGAGAACTTGTACATGTAAATCTCTATTTTACTTCAGCTTTGTTGCCTTGCTTAATCGTGACTGTTTTAACATTGTTAACATAATAAAAGCATCCTGGAGAGGATCAGAAGAAAAGTGAACACAGTTACAAAAATACGAAAAAATAGGGGCGCCTGGGTGGCTCAGTCGGTTGAGCGTCGGAATCTTCATTTTGGCTCACGTCATGACCTCATGGTTCATGGTTCGAGCCCTGCATCGGGGTCTGCCCTGACAGTGCAGAGCCTACTTGGGTTTCTCCCTCTTTCTCTCTCTCTCTCTCTTTCTCTCTCTCTCTGCTTTTCTCTCTTTCTCTCGCTCACTCTCTCAAAATTAAAAAAAAAAAACTAAAAAATGTAACTAACAAACAATGAAGGAGATAGAGATAGGAAGACAAAAATAAAGAGCTTGATTATTATCATCATTTCAGTGTGGCTAGCCCGTCAAGGGGCCTTCCACTTTTTTCACACATCAGTCCTTTTAAACGTTGGAGAAGCGTTTTTGCAACAGGAAGCCCCCCTAAGCTATTTGCCCGCCGCTCGGGTCATTTATGTCAATGATCAGAATGTCAGTCTGTGCGCAAAATCGTTTTTGAACATCTGATGTTTTGCACATGCGACTTCATGCTCAATTAGGCCTGCAACAGTGTGTACAAAATCCCGTTGCAAATTGCACTCAACTGCTCAAATAGCTCTTTTGAAAACTATTTCCATTTATTTTCATGTAAGAAATGCATTTACAGGACAAGGGGAATATGCGTCGATTTTCTCTGAGGGGAGGACCAAACAATGCAAGTGTGCAGGGTCGGCAGAACAGAACTTAATGAGTTAAATTCTTTTTCAAGAGAGCTTACTCTTTATGCCTCTACAAGAGCCTTAATAATCAGAGGCAAATAAACTCACTCAAAATCCTTGGCGAAAAGAATGCCACAATAGCTCAGAATGGATTGATGAAATGTTTGAAAGCCTTTTATTAGAATTCTGCAAATTGGGAACACTTCTGTGAGCCAACCTTCCAAAGAACAGCAGCGTTGGGCTAGGGCTGCGGATACTCGCAAAGAGATGCCTTTTGATAATCTGGAGGCCTTCTAGTAGCTTTGCCTATTTTACCTTTGATCTTGTGTTTAGCCCTGATTGGGCCGTGCTCTAATCTAGTCGCGCCAGCTAGCTAAAAAGGAAAGCTAACTACACAAGAATTTGACGAACCTGCATAAAAACTTCAGCGTCTGCCACTTATGTGGATGGCTCTGGGTAGGTTACTTATGTACTCAGAGCTTCAGTTGCCCCGACCGTATAATGAGAATAATGAAAGCTCTTATTTCCCTGCTTTGTTTTGTGGATTAAATGAGGGCAAATGTCTATAAAAAGCCCCCAGCACACTGGTGGGCATTGTAGTGAAAGCTAATTAATGTGGGCTTTTTCCCCCTCCCATTTTCAAACAAGAAAATGGACATCACCGTCAGTCTGTGATATGTGATTAGCCAAAAGTCTTTGGGGGTGCTGATTGGAGATATTTATTGTATGATGCAAATTTGTATGATGAAGTATCTTTAATCATAATCAGGTAGTTGATTTGAACCCTTGAGCAAAGGAAGCTAATCACCAGAAAGATATGTGCCATATACAAACCTCAGTGCATGAGGTGGAACTTTCAAGGAATGTCATTGCTTTCACCTATTTTCTAACGAAGGCAAAGAATCTCTGCGAATGTCAATCTATCAGCTGTTGCGGCACCGAATAATTCTCAATCCTAAAATTCATTTAATGACCATAAAATTTTAATAAGACAGGTGCAGAAGTATGTGCGGGAGTGCTTTCCCTTAAGTCACTTTTTTGGTTCGCTGTCTCTTCCAATATTTCTAGCTCAGGTGCTAAGAAATATTTATTAAAGACCATCCACGGTTTCCAATCACCTCCGTAGGTGTTGCAAATTACACTTTCAGCTGTAATAAAGGAGAGATTTGGCCGCAAATCACTCCTCGGAAACATATTTTTATGGTTTCTAAACTAATTAAGTCAGACAGCCGCATCATCTGCACAGATCCAGAGAGGAGGGAGATGCTTCTTCAAAGACAAACTTACCATATCAGAGTGGCTTGAAAACCAACTCAAATCTTACTGTGACCTTATGTGGAACCAACAAAACACATCTTCTGGGTTGGCCACAATGGAGGCTACAGCCCTGGATCCTGTTGAATCATCAATTCGTTTTGAGATCCTCGGACAGTCCGCTAAGTTCTTTGTGCCTCGGTTTTCTTATTTTACACATATGGGAGATTAGGGACAGAGCTATGACCTGTCCTGGGAATAAAGTTTTATTGGAACATAGCCACACTTATTTGTTTACATATTGTCTGTGACGTCTGCATTGGCTACTTCTCAAAAAGAAAGATTAAGGAAGTAATTGTACTGGGGCGCCTGGGTGGCTTAGTCAGTTAAGCATCTGACTTCGGCTTAGGTCATGATGTCACAGTTTGTGGGTTCGAGCCCTGAGTCGGGATCTGCTCTGACAGCTCAGAGCCTGGAGCCTGCTTTGGATTCTGTGTCTCCCTCTCTCTCTGCCCCTCCCGGGCTTGTGCTCTCTCTCTCAAAAATAAATAGATAAACAGTAAAAAAGAAAGAAACTAATTGTATTATTCGCCCCAATTGGTTCTGCCTTCCTGAGTCCACACCATCTACAGTGTAACTTCATAGTTCCTTGCCCCTTGACTCTGGGCTCAGGCATGTGACTTACTTTGACCAATTGGATATTACCATATGTGACACAGAGGCTCAACATTGGCATATGACTTGATGCTTACTCTTTTCTCTCATTATCATCCCAGGAGAACTTGCCGGGGCTAGACTTTTAGAGCAGGGGTAGGCAAACTCTTTTTATAAAGGTATAGACTATAAATATTTTACTATAAATATTATATAAATACAAATATAAATATTTGCAGGCCATGTAGTTCTGCTACAACTCCACACCGCTGTGGTGCAAAAGCAGTCATATATAGCATATAAACTAATGCGCAGGTCTGTGTTCCGATAAAACTTCACTTACAAAAACGGTGGTGGGCTGAATTTGGCCTGTTACTCTTTTTTTTAATGTTTATTTATTTTTGAGAGAGAGAGAGAGAGAGAGAGAGACACGGAGTGTGAGCAGGGGAGGGGCAGAGAGAGAGGGAGACACAGAATCGGAAGCAGGCTCCAGGCTCTGAGCTGTCAGCGCACAGCCTGATGCAGGGCTCGAACTCACGAGCCGTGAGATCAGGACCTGAGCCGAAGTCGGACGCTTAACTGAGCCACCCAGACGCCGCTGGCCTGTTCATCTTCATATTGGAGAAAAAGAGACATGTGGAACGCTATGCACCTGAGCTGAGACAGTAGACCGGCCAATTAACTCACAGACATATAAGCAAACCCACACGATGTGCCAGAACCTCCTGGTTCAAGCTCAGATGCATAAACAGTATATCCTTATTGTTGTTTGCCACTGGGCTCTTGAGGTTGCTTCTTTCACAGCAAAAGCCAACTTATTCAGTGATTGGTCTTCTAAAACTCCTGTGTAAGCAGTCTGACCAAATTCACACACACACACACACACACACACACACACACACACGAGCTAAATAGTATTTATAGATATCTTGTGTCTACACTAGTAAGAGCAGCTGCAATTTACACATTACCTACTACTGTGGGGGAAGCCATGTGCCAAACTCCATACATAATCAATAATCCTTGAACCTTTCCTGCAATATAGATTTTTTTAAATTACCTATTTTTTTTTTTTCACATGAGAAGAGAAGCTTACTGAGTAGAACTAGCTTGGCCAAGGTTTTAGATATATGAAATATCAGAGCTCAATTTATCTCTAGATTTCGTAACGTCCAAATGTTTGGAGATCCTACAGATCTCTGAAACCTCAAATAACATTTCCCAATTTAATGTAATCGCTATTTCTCTCCAGTATAATTTTTTAAAGTATCTTTTAAATAAACAAAGTGTTTTCAAACATCTTGGTGGAAAAAATACCATAAATCACACCAATTAAAACACTTCCTACTTTCCAGGCTAATATTAAGTAAAAACCGAGTAGGGATCCAGAATTCTGTCATTAATAGAAGAGCTTGATCAATCTGCACCCAAATCTGAGCTTGTCTTCTACTATAAAATAATAGGTCAATTTCAATTTGGATGTGATAGTTCAGTACATTTGCTCTGTTATATTTTATAAATATATGCCAAGGATGCTATTTTCGTATCTACAACTTGTATAGTTGTGCATTTTATCTTTCAGCCAAGCATCAACAAATCAGCTTTTTCTCAGTAGGCCTGGTTATCCTGACCTTAGGAAACAAAATTAAACAAATCAACAAAAACACTGCTGCACTGATCGAGGAGAACAAACAAATGAAGGAGTAATTAACTCTTAAGTCCTTGACTGGAGTAAAATTTAAATAATAAAAGTAACCGCCGTCTAAAAATTCAGCAAATAATATTAAGTTTTCAAAGCCAGCATTATAACTTTTTTCTTTATTTGGTCTCCGAACTTGAATTCAGTTTCTTTTTTTTTTTTTTTCTGATTTAATTTATTTTTATTTTTCTTATTTGAAGGAAAGAGAGTGTGAATGAGGGAGATGGGGCAGAGGTAAAGAGAGAGAGAATTCCAAGCAGGCTCTATGCTCAGCACCCAGCCAGATGTGGGGCTTGATCCCAGGACTCTGGGATCATGACCTGAGCTGAAATTGAGTCGGATGCTCAACCAAGTGAACCACCCGCAGGCGCCCCTGAACTCCGTTTCTTCTTCAAAGGATTCGCTCAAAGGATTTCACTAGATTCTAATTTGATTCTACAATTCAGTCATCTGACCTGGAGCAAATCACTTAACCTCTCTGAGTCAGAATCATCCTAATCTGTAAAATAGAGAGAATAATAGTACCTACTTTTTAAGAATTGCTATGAAAATTAAAATGCTGAGGGATGCGGGGCTCCTGGGTGGCTCAGTTGGTGAAGCGCCCGATGTCGGCTCAGGTCATGATCTCATGGTTCATGGGTTTGAGCCCTGCGTCAGGCTCTGTGCCGACAGCTCAGAGCCTGGAGCCTGCTTTGGATTCTGTGTCTCCCTCTCTCTCTGCCCCTCCCCCACTCATGCTCTCTCTCTCTCTCTCTCTCTCTCTCTCTCAAAGATAAATAAACATTAAAAAACATTTTTTTAATGCTGAGGGATGCAAAGTCCTAACGAGTCAGTGCCTAATAAAAATTGCTCATTAGTTGTTTGTTGAATCTGATTCCGTTGCTGAAAACAATGGTAGTCAGTGTAACTGTTTAATCTTTATTTACATACCGTTCAAAAGTACTTCAGGTGAAACAATAATTGAATATATGATTCAGCGAATGATACATGAGAATGATTGTGCATTTGATTATATTCCCTTGTGGAGAGGATATGAAAAGTCAAGGGGCTATGTTTCTGTTTACACAGGGCATTGGCTCCAGTCATAAACTCCTCGACTTATTTTGGTGCCAATAAAACGTGTTTTTGGAGACAAATGAAAGCTTATGTTGGTATTCATTTGACCTGTCTTCTGAACAGTAAATTATTACTATTATTAATATATTTATTTATTTTGAGAGAGAGAGAACATGCGTGAGCAGGAGAGGGGCAGAGAGAGGGAAAGAGAGAGAGAGAGAGAGAGAGAGAGAATCCCAAGCAAGCTCCGCCCTGTCAGCATAGAACCCAACTCCGTGCTTGATCCCAGTAACCGTGAGATCATCACCTGATTGGAAATCAAGAGTTGGCACTTAACCAGCTGAGTCACCCAGGCACCCCATGAACAATAAATTATGATATATCATATGGCAGCTGGTTAAAGTTTCTAAGAAATAATTATAGCAACGTAATAATATGTAAGACAAATCTTATAAATTTAAGATACGCAAAATAGGTGAAAGAAATTTTATAGTTAAGACAATAAGCCAGAATGAGAAAAAATGAAATATGGCCTTTTGTAGCAACGTGGATGGAACTGGAGAGTGTAATGCTAAGTGAAATAAGCCATACAGAGAAAGACAGATACCATATGGTTTCACTCTTATGTGGATCCTGAGAAACTTAACAGGAACCCATGGGGGAGGGGAAGGAAAAAAAAAAAAAAGAGGGTAGAGTGGGAGCGAGCCAAAGCATAAGAGACTGTTAAAAACTGAGAACAAACTGAGGGTTGATGGGGGGTGGGAGGGAGAGGAGGGTGGGTGATGGGTATTGAGGAGGGCACCTTTTGGGATGAGCACTGGGTGTTGTATGGAAACCAATTTGTCAATAAATTTCATATATATATATATATAAAAAAAAGACAATAAGCCAGTTTGTTACTATTTGTTACCTAATGACCACATCATAAAGAGGCATAGGGAAGTGTTCTGAAAAAAAATCTGGAACATTTTGAGCAGCAAATGGGAGTATAGTCCACCACGTACTAGCTAAATGATCTTGGCAAGTTTTTAAATCCTTAGGTTTCTGATTTCTATAAAAGGACAATCAATCACTCTTTATTCATTCATTTAGCAAATATCAATTGGGTACCACTGTTTAATACAGACTGCAAAGAAAAGGACGAAATTGACAAGGTATCTGTACATAACTATATGTATCTACCCAACTATCTCATACCTTCCTCGCAAAGCTTTTGACACAGTGCCCGGTACTTTGTTCAAGAAACACTTCTATTCTTGTTAAACTATGGGCCACTAATCGAAAGTTGTTGAAACCTCCAGCACCAGCTTTATGTAAAGAGATTGAAATGGTCTGTTCTCATTAAGTATGTAATAAAGTATTCCCCAACCAGTGCTGGGGACCTCGGAATCATTTATTTTCAGCACATAAAAGTGTCCACCCAAGAAGGAAGTTGTACTGCATATATTTTTCTGCTACTTATCCAAAGATAGCAACCCCCAAAGCATTTGAATCAGCCACGTCCTTACCACGTACTTTGTAGGGGAGCTTCAATATGGCGCCACTGAAGGGCTTTAGAAGGGGGGTAGCATGATGTAACTTTCCTGTCTTATCTTTTCTCTTCCTATCCCAACAGTTTTACTTTTAAATGTGTTAAGCCTTTTTGCAGAACCATTTTTTCGCTGTTATCAGTTCCACTGTCAACCACAAAATGAACCTTTCCTCCTTTGTCTTCTACTCTTCCCGTGCACATTTGGTTCTGAAAGCTACCAGACATAAATTACTTCTGATAAACATCAGCAATTATTGAATCCTATGGTTACCGATAAACACTGTTTTTCTCAGCTCTAAAAACAGATTGATCTCTTTATTGCCTTTCACACTATGTACCAGAGCATTAAAGGATGTATCCAAGGTGCAAAAGGCTTTTTAAGAAAAGCATGCTCGTTAAGCGTCCGACTTCAGGTCAGGTAACGATCTCGCGGTCCGTGGGTTCGAGCCCGCTTCGGGCTCTGGGCTGATGGCTCAGAGCCTGGAGCCTGCTTCCGATTCTGTGTCTCCCTCTCTCTCTGCCCCTCCCCCGTTCATGCTCTGTCTCTCTCTGTCTCAAAAATAAATAAACGTTAAAAAAAAATAAAAAGAAAAGCATGCTCATGTAGAATTAAATGAGAGTTCAGAAATGAACATTTTAATATACAATTTTCTTGAATGCTGCCCAGTTCCTTTTCATCTATTGCTTTCTAAACTGAATCGACTGTTTTATATGACTCTCTGTAACAGCAAAAAAATTTGTATGATTTCTGTACTTTCTATCTCAACCTTTCTCTTCTAGTTTTTGTTCCTTCTTGAAATTGAAGAATACTAACTTGCTCGCTATTATGACCCAGTGATTGCTTATTTCCCATGATGCTCTTCTCTGTGTTGATTGGGCACCATTCTTCCTCTGTATCACTCTAAAGCCATCTCCTCTGTTCTCCCAATGGCAGAAATCAACTCACAAATATTTGTATTCATTCTTTGTTGAGGGTTAAGGTTTTCATCTGTGACTTCAAGATGAGTCAGTAAGAGACGAGCTAGGTGCATGACACTTGCTATATTTTCCTCCCAATAAGATTTTCTTTTTTTTTTTTAATTTTTATTTTCTTTTTAATTTTTTTTTAACGTTTATTTATTTTTGAGACAGAGAGAGACAGAGCATGAACGGGGGAGGGTCAGAGAGAGGGAGACACAGAATCTGAAACAGGCTCCAGGCTCTGAGCTGTCAGCACAGAGCCCAACGCGGGGCTCGAACTCATGGACTGTGAGATCATGACCTGAGCTGAAGTCGGCTGCTTAACCGACTGAGCCACCCAGGCACCCCTTTTTTTAATTTTTAAATGTTTATTTATTTATTTATTTATTTGAGAGACAGTAAGCAGGGGAGGGGCAGAGAAAGGGTGACAGAGGACCCGAGGCGAGCTCTGCGCTGACAGGTTAACAGCAGTGAGCCTGATGTGGTGCTGGAACTCACGAACTGCGAGATCATGACCTGAGCTGAAGTCGGAGGCTCAACCGACTGAGCCACCCGGGCGCCCCCCCCCCCCAAAATCAGATTTTCTTATCATCATTTTTCAGATCATTTCTTAAATACCTTTGATTCGTGCACATTCGGTTTGGTGTTGTTTTGTTCATTTTATATAGTTTTGTTAACTGAGAGTGAATGAAGGCGTGTGGCAACTTGACGAGGAATAACAACAGAGAAAGAGGTTGGTATCCATACATGTGCAGGATGTAGGGGATTGCCATTGACACAAGCATATTCAATGATTTAACAGTTGTAATGGCGAGAAGAGCACCCAGCCCAATTCTGGAGTCATAGGATGGGATCCATGGAGTGAGGAATTTTCATAGATTCCCCCCCTTGCTTTTTTTTTTTTTTTTTGCAATATCCTTCTGGAACATTTCGCCCCCAGTGGGACACACTCTCCTTCCCTTTATCCTCTCCTCTTAAATATTTACTGAGTTACCGAACTAAGATGCTCTTGGAAAGAAGGTAGTAATGCCTGACAATGCGTAATTGTTTGAGTTATCTCTGATAATGCGTCTACGTCAAACAATTGCTTCAATGTGTTCATGCGCAAGGGTTGAATAAAGGGACAAATTTAGGCTTAGTGGCAAAGATAGATAAGTTGTATCTGGGGTCAAAACAGACTTTCAGGTGCCTTGCAATTTTCTAGCGTGTGTTGTGTAGAAATAGGTGGATTTTCTGTGCCCTGTTTATCGGGAAAAAATGGACAAGTCGGACTTATTCACATAAGTCAAATAAGATGGTAAAGATGAAAATCATCGATAAGGCAGGGAGGCCACAAAGCTTTCAAAATAGGTAAGAAAGAAAAAGTATAGTAGTCATCAGGGACATAAGTAAATCTCTGGTTAGCTATAGTCATTTTCTAGTGTTTAGTCAAGAGAAAGAACATTAAAGTTTACAATGGAAAAGCATCAATTCTTTTTGGTGAAAAGCTAATCACCATTTTTTCAGTTCACACATTAATAACTTTCCTGTGTATGTTTAAGTTTTAATCAATCTGCCCGATATTGACGTGAAATGCGTATTTTAAATGTACATAATGCAGATTTTAATTCCATTCTACCCGGTGGATTCACTGAAGCTCTAGAAAATGGAATAAAAAGTAAATCAACATCACAAAAGAACTAGCCCTCCAAGTATGGTCTGGAAGTTTGACTTTGTAAATAGGGGAATGGAGTATTTTATACTCAAAAGTTATATTAAGCAAAATATATGATAATGCATAAAAGGAATTCATTCAAGGAATTCCCATTTGTAACTCTTATCTACCCCTAATTAAAGGGTGCACAGCTAAGTTTTCTAAAAAAATTTAATGATCTATGGGGTATCTGGGTGGCTCAGTCAGTTGAGTGTCCTTTTGGCTCAGGTCATGATCTCGTGGTTCATGGGTTCGAGCCCCACATCCGGCTCTGTGCTGCCAGCTCAGAGCCTGGAGCCTGCTTTGGATTCTGTGTCTCCCTCTCTCTCTGCTCCTCCCCTGTTTGCGCTCTGTCTCTCTCTCTCAAAAATAAATAAACATTTAAAAAAAGTTTTAATGATCTGGTAAATGAACTTCAGGATAACTGGGCCAACTTTCACTGCAGATATATCAAGACTGAAATGTAAAAAGTACTGTTTTCAAGATTCTGTTCAAAATGCAATGGAGCATTGTATGTTAAATGTGATCTAGTTCTGTCTCTTCTGTTTCTCAATAAGGTCTGATAGAAAAAAGGTTCTTTGGGGCACTTGGGTGTCTCAGCTGGTTGGGCGTCTGACTCTTGATTTCTGCTCAGGTCAGGATCCAAGAGTCTGGGATTGAGCCCCACGTGGGGCTCCGCACTGACCGTGGAGCCTGCGTAGGATTCTTTCTTTCTGTCTCTCTCTCTCTCTCTCAAATAAAAAAAAGAAATAAAGAGAAAAGGTTCCTGGGGGATGGCCAAGCAGTAGAAAAAGGTAAGTGAAGGTATTAAATAGAAAGCAAGAAGAGGGTAGCAAGAAAAATAAAAAGAGAAGAGGAATGGAAAGATGAGAGGGAAAGATATAGAAAAAGATAGTCCTCCTCATCATGAAGCTGATCTCCCAGGACTTCAACGTGCTGGGGACTCTTCCTTTCTCTTGCTGGACCAAACAGCTTGTTTACCTGTAGGTTTTTTCTGAAGCTTACCCTGCCTCGATATCGGCTAGTCCCAATTCCCATGTTCGCCTCATGGTGACCTGACTGCACAGCCTTGGACCTGCCCTTCAGGACCCATGATGTCTTCTATTCCGGCTACTTGGAAACTCCTGGTATTTCCTTTGAAAAAGGGACTCGGTGAACATTCTCGTTTTCCAAAGAGCAGAGATCTTTAAAAACTTGACAAGGCCCATCACCCTTTAGGGCGATCAGCATATAAACTAAAATCTCTGCCCTCGTTGCGTTACGATCTTACCAGTCTTTCAACATTTTTCACAGAGGAAGAAATGAAAATTAACTTTGAAAGTGTTTGGAAATAAAAGAAGATCTGCTTCTGAGCTGCTGCTGAAAGAGAATGAAATAACAAGTATCTTAAAATTAAAATTGAGAACGTTTGGCATTATTTAAAACAACTATTAAAACAAGTCTCCTACAGTGTAGATCTATAGAAATATGTGACCGGATTTGAAACAGCTTAGCAGGGACTAATATACTTGTATTAAACTCTTTAAGCAGGATTTTTTTTTTTGTTTTGCAAATCAGCTTAATTGCCATAGGAAAGAAGCAAAAATAAATAAATAAATAAATAAAACCCACAGCTTGTATATTAAAGTATTCAATTCACGTGGTCACCTAAGGACACCATTTGTGTAATCGCTCTGCTCTCTAAGAAACTAGAATATTTCCGCTAAATTTACCATGAATTCCACAAAGCGATGCGGCCGATTTTTCCTGCATAGATGATCCGTTTTATGAAAAACGTAAGGGATGGCCATCGTTAGGAAATCTGGTGCTGAGTCTCACCCATACTTGTCTCATAAATAAGGTCTCATTGATAGAATCTGTTGTAATTGGGAAGGAAATCTGTACTATTTCTTATTACGGGCAAATATTTTAGTAAGTCCTAATGAGAGTACAGTGAATAAATTATTTATACATGTGGGAGTAGTTCAGGGTTGTTGGATTTGTCAGTAGAAATATAGGAGGACCAGTGAAATTTCTTTTTTTTTTTTATGTTTATTTGTTGGTGTGGGGGGGGGGGCGGGCAGACAGAGGGAGAGAGAGAATCCCAAGCAGTCTCCACACTGTCAGTTCAGAGCCCGATGCGGGGCTCGACCTCATAAACCCTGAGATCCTGACCTGAGCCAAAATCAAGAGTCGGACGCCTTAACCAACTGAGCCACCCAGGTGCCCCAGACCAGTTAAATTTCAATTTCAGAATAAACAAATAAAATTTCAACATCTATCCCAAACATTGCATAGGATATACTTATACTATATATTTTTAATTTGTTATCTGAAATTCAAACTACTGAGAACACAAATTTTATCTGGGAACCCTATGTAGGTCCTTCCAAAGGCTAAAAACTATTGTTTTTTTTTTAATCTACACGTGTATTTTTTCAGTTAAGTCTGACAGTTTCATTCATGAGCTTCTTTGCTCTTTATGCTTCTGTATGTGATTCTTTTCTTTCTGAATTTTTTTTTTCTGAAATAAGAATTCTCTGGACCCAATGGTAGAAATTGGGACTATGCTAGAATATGCACGGTTTGGGGTTCCTTCCCTATATATTGATTTTAAAACATTTAGCAAATGGGGAAAGAATGAAAATATTTATGTTTTTAGTTGGACCCAAATTGTATTAAATTTAATATATGTACATACACACACACACATATATACATTATACAGATATATGCATATGTGGGTGTGTGTATCTTATCATATAGCTTATATACATATCAGTGGTGGTTTCTACTACAGTGTTTGCTTAAGGACTAAGGTGATCCTAAGTGAATCGTTTGGTTTCTTATTTTCTTATTTTGCAGCGTTAGATCCTTTCCTATTTCTTTCCTCTGCGATGATGTTTTTTTGCGATTATTATGCAGTGAACTTCTGAATTTCCATGTTAATTTTACAGGGATTGCTAAAATAGTTTTAAAGTTAAACACCACATGTTTGTACATGGATGCTTAAATGAATACCAATCAGCTGAAATATTTGGGGGGATTCCTTCCTGAAATAATGAAGTGTAGGAGAGGAAGGGAGGAAGTTAACAGTAAGGAGAGGTCCATTTGGTGGTACTTAGGTTTTGCGATGGCAAAATTGCCTACATGAATTTCTATTCCTGCAATAAAGATATATATATTATACCCCAGAAATTTAGCGTATTTGTAAAGTTTTGTCTATATAGCTTGTCTGATGAATATCTCAGTATTGGTTTAGGAAGAAAGTATTTAATATCTATGAGTCTGTTTATAGTATGCTACAAAGTTTTGATTGAATTCCTTCCTCTTGAGATAAAATTGTATATGGAGGATTAAGCAAAGTAATTACAAATGTTAGTTTATGGAAACTATTTTAACAATCCTATAATTTTAGCTTTGAATATTTTCCCTAGTGAATTAGAGAATTCCCTTAAAAACTAAGAGACAAATATCATGACATTAATGGTAGATACAGACACCAATTATCTTTCTGGAAGGCCATTAGGACTGTAATTCTTCTTATTAAAACCAGAATCACTTGCTTATCGAATGGTCCTTTTAAAGACTGTAGAGTCCAGTGTAAACACTTTGATTTTTCAAGTTGGAAAATGGGGTCTTGACATTGAGAATTTTGTGTCTTCGACAAGAAATTTACATTATATTTATTGCGCACCTCACCCTTCTTACTGAGATCAAGCTCTGTCTCTTAAGTAAATGCTCCCCAGATTGCTGCAAGGCTTTGCTTCATTTCCAGAGTTCTGCAAAAGTTGCTTTTACCATTTTTGGATTGTGAAGAAAGAATTTTCAGAGGTCCTTAGGCGGCCATTTTCACTGACATCACTCCCAACGCCTTTCTTAATTATAGATCATTAATCTGCTAGACAAAGGGCACAAAACCTTGTCTGCTGTGGCGAGGGGAAGTGTGGAAAGAATCAAACTGGCTTCCTAGAGCACGAAACAATTCCTGGCCCAGGGTCCTGTAGCAGTCCCGTTAGATCCCACCTACACCTGGGTGAGGGGCAGGAGATTATCAAAGAAAAGGTAGAGTTTGGCCTCTTGCCATTGTGATGAGAAGCAGGAACGCGGAGAAAGCGTCACCACTGAGGCCCAGGCAGACAACATCTGCTTGAAACTGAGGCTAGATCAGGACAACAGACATTCTGTTGGTAGGGAGTGGAAAAGACCAGAAGAGTGGACCACTCTCTGTCAGGTGTGCAGGCAAAGTTGAAATAGGGTTGAGAACGAATAGAAAAAAATGCTAAGGACAGATTAACAGCAGCCTGTGTACATTGCAGAAAACAATAGCAGCAAAACCCAAACACGGATAAAGTCCTAAATGGATACTTTCAACCTCCTACACTCAACAGCCTGAGGAAGGAAAAGAAGCCTCTTTTTAGGCAAAAATCACAATGATTTCAGTCCTTAATGTTCTACGCGTAATATCAGGTATTAAATTTTAAAAAATTAAACTTCACAAAAAGGCAAGGGAAAAAAATCATAAATAAGAGGCAAATCAATCAACGTAGACACAGGGAAGATATAAATATTGGAACTTTGGGGTCAGAACATTAAAATAACTATCGTTCACACATTAAAGGATATAGTAGGAAAGGTGAACAATTTCATGAACAGATGGAGAATTTTAGCAGAGAGGTTAAACTTGAAGAAAAAGTGTCAAATGGAAATCTTAGACATAAAAAAGACAATATCAGTAAAGAAGAATGTCTTCAGTAGGCTCATGAGTAGGCTGGACATAACTATGAAAAGATTAAAAAAAATTTTTTTTAACATTAATTTTTGAAAGGCAGAGAGAAACGAAGTGCAAGCAGGGGAGGGGCAGAGAGAGAGGGAGACACAGAATCCAAAACAGGCTCCAGGCTCTGAGCCCGATGTGGGGCTCGAACCCACAAACATGAGATCATGACCTGAGTGAAGTCAGACGCTTAACCGAGTGAGTCACCCAGGTACCCTGCCATGGAAAGAATTTTTAAACTTGAAGATAGTTCCATGGAAATTACCCAAACTGAAACATAAAGAAGAAAAGGAATAATAATAGTAATAATAAACCAACAGAACAGAGCACCTGAGCCATGGGATGATTATCAAATGTTTTAACATAAAAGGAAGAGAGAAGGAACATTGCAGAAAAAATATGTAAAGAAATGGTGATTAATAACTGCCCCCAAATAATAAATGACATCAAACCACAGATCTAAAAATCTCAGGGAACCCCACACAAGATAAATAGCAACAAAATCTCACATTTTTTAAAACATTTTTTAAGTTTATTTATTCATTTCGAGAGAGACAGAGTGAATGAGCGGGGAAGGGGCAGAGAGAGAGAGGAAGAGAGTGAATCCCAAGCAGGTTTCATGCTGTCAGCACATAGCCCGATGCGGGGCTTGAACTCACAAAACATGAGGCTATGACCTGAGCCGAAACCAAGGGACACTTAACGACTGAACCACCCAGGCGCCCTGACAAAATCTCACATATAAACAAATTCTAGTTATAGTGTTCAAAAGTGAAGATAAAGAGAAAAATGTCGAAGGCAGTTCGAAGAAAAAAAAGTAAATTAAAAAAATAAAGATTATAGTAGACTTCTTGTCAAAAAATATGTATGCCAGGAAAAAAAATGTGCAGAAAGGTTAAAAAAAAACTGTTAACCCAGAATTCAGTTTGAAATTTATTTATTTATTTACTTACTTACTTATTTATTTAAAGTTCAGTTTTTTAAACAGAAAGAATAAGACACCAGACAGAAATGAAATGGTGAGCTTCAAAAATGGTAAAAATAACAGCAAATATAAAAGGAATTTTCCCTTATGTTTACTCACTCTAAAAGATAATAGACATTCTACAATAAAAATTATAAAATAAATTGTGGGATTAATTGCAATTAAAAAGTAAAGTGCATACCAGTGATAGCACAAGGGGAGGGAGGGAAGTATTAGATCCTGTCTTAAGTTTCTTACACTATATATGAACTATATAACATTTGAAGGCAGATGATGTATTAAGGAAATTTTGTAAGCAATTGGGCCACATAAAAAATTTAAACAGTGGGGCACCTGGGTGGCTCAGTTGGTTAAGCGTCCGACTTCGGCTCAGGTCACGATCTCACGGTTCGTGAGTTCTAGCCCGTGTCGGGCTCTGTGTTGATGGCTCAGAACCTCGAGCCTGTTTCAGATCCTGTGTCTCCCTCTCCCTCTGCCCCTCCCCTGCTCACACTCTGTCTCTCTCTGTCTCTCAATAATAAATAAAAGTTAAAGAAAATTTTTAAAAAAATTGAAAAAGAGGTATACATCGGGGACCCTGGGTGACTCAGTCAGTTAAGTGTCCAACTTCAGCTCAGGTCATGATTTCACGGTTCATGGGTTTGAGCCCTGCGTTGGGCTCTGTGGTGACAGCTCAGAGCCTGGAGCAGGTTCAGATTCTGTGTCTCCCTCTCTCTCTCCCTCTCTCTGCCCGCCCCCTGCCTCACGCTCTGTTTCTCTCAAAAATAAACATTAAAACATTAACATAAAAAAGAGGTATACATAATGAGCTCATAGTCCGGATTGAAAAAAAAAATCATACAAAGCTACTAGCTTTTCCCAGAAATAGGCAGAAAAAAAAACACACACACAAAAATAGCATATGTAGAGAAGAGTTAGAAAAATAGTAGATTTAAATCCAACCATATTATTTACCCTCAAAATAAATGGTTTCAGTGCCATTTTATATTTTATATTCACTTGGAATATTAAACAGAAGGAGGCTAAACACAAAAGGATGGAAATTAATATATCATCCAAACACTAATCACAGGAAGGTTGTAGTAGCTATATTACTATCAAAGTTAAAATCAGTACAGTGAGAGTAACAGGGATATGGAGAACATTATGCGGTAACAAATGGATTGATTCCCCAGGGAAAAACATTATAAATTTAAAACTGTAAGTTCCAGGGCACCTGGGTGGCTCAGTCAGTTAAGCGTCCGACTCTGGTTCGGGTCGTGATCTCTTCGTGAGTTGGAGCCCCCTGTCGGGCTCTGTGCTGGCATCTGAGAGCCTGGAGCCTGCTTCGGATTCTGCGTCTCCCTCTCTCTCTTCCCTCCTCCCCCAACCCCACGCTCTGTCTCTATCTCTCAAAAAATAAATAAACGTTAAAAAAAATAAAAAAAAAAACCCTGTAAGTTCCTAAGGATAGAGCTTCAAAATACACGCCCAAACTGATATGTACACAAGTACAAATAGATAAATCTACAGCTGAAGTTGAAGAATGTTCTCTGTTAGTAGTTGATAGGAAAAACATAGAAGACTTGAACCTATCAATCAATTGACCTAACTGATATTTATGGAACCCTTTACCCATTACAAGAGTAATGTACAGATGTGCCCGTATCTAAGACGATTGAGACTGTGAAAATGTTTTTCTTGACTGCCACAGAAATAGACTAGAAAGTAATAGCAGAAAGTTATTTGGAAAGCCTGAAGTATTTGGGAATTAAACAACTTAGTTTTAAGTAGCCCATGAATTAAATAGGGAACCACAAGGATAGTTTGATAATTGTTTTAAATTGAGTAAAAAGGAAAACACAGCATACCAAAATTTGTGGGATGCAGCTAAAGTAACAATTAAAGGGAAACTCAGAGCATTAAATGCTTATATTGGAAAGGAAAAAGTGTCTCGTCAATACTCTGATATTCCAACTTAAAAAACCAGGAAAAGAAGAGAAAAATAACTAAATCAAGCAGAAAGGAGAGAGATGACAGCAGATATCAATTCCATTGAAAACAGAAACGACAGAAAATCAGTTAAAGTCTGAGTCTTTGAAAAGGTCAATAAATCTCATATATCTTCCTGCAGACTAACCAAAACAATAACGACAACAACAAAGACACAAATTCTAGATATCAGGAACAAAAGAAGGAATATCTCTGTAGATCCCATCATCCTTAAAAAGATAATACATGGATATTATGAACAATTTTGTGCAAATAAGTTAGATTATATGGATCAGTTCCTTAAAAGATACCAACTACTGAAAGTTACTCAAAAATGCAACTGTAGGGGCTCCTGGGTGGCGCAGTCGGTTAAGCGTCCGACTTCAGCTCAGGTCACGATCTCGTGGTCCGTGAGTTCGAGCCCCACGTCGGGCTCTGGCCTGATGGCTCGGAGCCTGGAGCCTGCTTCCGATTCTGTGTCTCCCTCTCTCTCTGCCCCTCCCCCGTTCATGCTCTGTCTCTCTCTGTCTCAAAAATAAATAAACGTTAAAAAAAATGCAACTGTATATAAGATTTTAATATATTAAATAAATTGAAATTTTCATTTTTAAGCTTTCCAAGAATAAAACTCCAACCGAAGAAAGTACTTCTGACAATATACTGATATTTATGAAAGAAATGTTAGGTATATACAAAGCTTTCTAGAAAATAGGAGAGAATCAAATATTTCTAACCTCATTATTTAAAGGCTATTGAAACATGAATCCAAATCAGACAAAACCACTGAAGTAAAAGTATTCCTCCGGAACATAGACACTAAACTTCTTCACAAAATAGTAGCCAATTGGATCCAGGAAAAATATATATTACATTCGGTCATTAAATATTATATACATTATATAATATATATTATATTATGACCAAGTGTAGCTTTTCTCAGAAACAAAATGGTTGTTTTAACATGAGAAAATCAATTTTATATGCACTGTTAACTAGCTAATAAAGAAACGGAATATGGTTATCTTAACAGATGAAGAAAAGAACTTGACGTGACGAATCACTATCTTATACTCCTGAAACTAATATTACACTGTATGTTACCTACCTGGAGTTTAAATAAAAACTAAACTAAACTAAACCAAACTAAAATAAAATATTTGAAACTGCTAAAAAAAAAAAAAAGGAAGCTGACAAAATTAAATATCTATTCATGATAAAAACTCTTATAGAAAGGGGCGCCTGGGTGGCGCAGTCGGTTAAGCGTCCGACTTCAGCCAGGTCACGATCTCGCGGTCCGTGAGTTCGAGCCCCGCGTCGGGCTCTGGGCTGATGGCTCAGAGCCTGGAGCCTGTTTCCAATTCTGTGTCTCCCTCTCTCTCTGCCCCTCCCCCGTTCATGCTCTGTCTCTCTCTGTCCCAAAAATAAATAAACGTTGAAAAAAAAATTAAAAAAAAAAAAACTCTTATAGAAAGAATAAAAGACAGTTTCCTCATCTGGACATAGGGCATTCGTGGCCAATATCATACTTAGTAGTAAAAGACTCAAGGGTCTTTTTCCAAGATCAGAAATAATAAAAAGGACATCTGCTCTCACTATTCCTATTCGACATCATAATGGAGGTTCTAGCCAGTCGAAAGACACAGTAAAAATAAACTCATACAGATTGTAAAGGAAGACATAAAAGTCTGTATTTGCAGATGACAATGGTCTTTGTAGAAAATCCCCTAAAAAATCTGCTACGGCTGCTAGAACAATTAAGTCTGTTTAGCAAGGTGGCAGGATATAAGGTAAAAAAGTAAAAGTATATTTTTATTTCCAAATGTTAGAAATAAACAATAGGAAGTTGGGAAAGAACAACAAAAAGAACCATTTACAACAGCACCCCCCCAAATAAACCTCAACCTGTATCTTCCAAAAAACCAACTTAAATGGGTTATAGACATAATGTAAAACTAAAATGTACAAGAATTCCTAAATGAACACATGATAAAATCCTTGTGATCTTTGGTTATGCAGTTTCCTTTGACAAACAAGAAACCATTAAAAATATCTGACAAACGAGTGGTATTTTATATGTTATATATAAATGTTTTATATATATATATTATACACATGCATACACATGTATGTGTATAAATACACTTATTGCTTTGAAAAAAAATTTATAACTCAATCATAAAAAGCAAATAATCCAACATAAAAATTGGGAAAACTTTTGTGACGTGACATGAGAGGTTCTTTAAAACTGCTCCCTAGGTAAACTGGTGAAAATTATTAACAACCATGTAAAGTCTCTGGAAATGAGGGCACCTGGGTGGCTCAGTCAGTTAAGCGCCCACCTTTGGCTCAGGTCATGATCTCACAGTTGGTGAGTTTGAGCCCCACGTCGGGCTCTTGGCTCTCAGCGGGGAGCCCACTTTGGATCCTCTGTCTCCGTCTTTGCCTCTCTCACTCTCTCAAAATAAATAAATACACATTAAAAAAATAAAAAAATAAAGCCTCTAGAAATGATCTGAACTAGGGTCACACAGCAAATGAAGAAACATGTAGCAGAAAACTGAACAGCCCTTATGGAAAGCAGTACAGCGGGTTCTCAAAAATTAAAACTTGGGACCGTCATGTGACCTAGCAATGTCACTCCTGGTTATACATACATATTCAAAGAATATGAGAACAGGATGTCAAGGAGATATCTGCAGATTGCTGTTCATTGCAGCACTATTGACAATAGTCAAGATATAAAAACACCTTAAGTGTCCCTCAATGGAGGAATGGATAAAGAAGATGTCACACACACACACACACACACACACACACACACAACGGGATATTAATCACCCCTGAGAAAGAAGGCGATTCTGCCATTTGAGACAACATTGATGGTTAGTGTATGATACCGAGAAGAGTCAGACAAGGTCTGCATATCACTTATGTGTGTAATCTCAAAAGGCCAAACTCATGAAAGCAGAAGGTGGAATGGTGGTTACCAGGAGCTGGGGGATCGGGGAATTGGGGCAATTTTATTTAAGGGTACACATTTGTAACTAGTAGATAAATAAATTCTGAAGATCTAAGGTACGGAAGAATTATACAGCAGAACAAGACTGTATTATAAACCTTAAAGTTGTTAAGAGACTAGACTAGATCTGAAGTATTCTCATCACAGAGGAGAAATGAGAATTACAGGACATGATAAAGGTGATACCTAAGGCTATGATGGTAATCATGTTTCAATATATACACCTATCAAGCTGATATGTTGTTTACTTTCAACTTGCGCAATGTTATCTGTCAATTGTAATCTCAATAAATTTCTTAAAAAAGAAAACCGAACTAAAACTCAGTAAGAATAGTGAGAAGCTGTGGCAAATGAACCAAAAAACACTTCCTTTTCTCTCCCCTCCAAGTTCAGAGTGACAGACTTGATCCAGCCTCAGAGTGACGAATACTAGCCAGCCAAATGGTTGTAGCCCAAAACACAGGGCTCTCTCACTCACTCCCCCAGGTTAAAGTTGGACAACTGCAGCGCCTCCCAGGAGGGACAGGACTTCAGACTTTCTCATCCTGCCCGAGCTGCAATTTGCAGTGGCTAACTGTTGCCAAGAGGTAGGGGTTCCCTTTTTTTTTCCATTAACCTCCAACTGTAGGGCATATGCTCTCCTTGGGTACAGTGCAGTGAGAATACAGGGGCCCGGATTGATCATCTGTATTATGGTTCCTTTATAAAGCAAAGCTCCCCACTGAGAGAGGCCGATTGAGAATGCCAGAGACTACAGCTGTCCTACACCCTCTGTTGAGTGCTCATCAAATAAGGCAGGAGTTACACTCAGAAAGGAGCCCTGCAGTGTCTGCACCCAAGCTTCAAGTCTCTGAGGTTTTGTCTATGGGTCGAGGCAGGCTGAAGCTTTCCCCAAAGGAACTTATTTCTATTTGCCACAGAGCAAATGTGTCCAGTTAAGGATCCCCTCAAAGACAGTGGAATTTGTGATGAAAAACAACTAAAGAGGAAACAGGTAGATTCATTAGAAATAGAAAGTCACCCAGAAACCAGCTAGTTCACCAGAGAGAACCAGGGAAGGGCCCAGCTAAGAAGAACCTTCCTAAGTTCAGAACAAATCACAAACACTGACTTCAAAAACTATACTTGTAGGGGCGCCTGGGTGGCTCAGTCAGTTAAGCACCGCACTTCAGCTCAGGTCATGATCTCACGGTTTGTGGGCTCGAGCCCCGCGTCGGGCTCTGTGCTGATGGCTCAGAGCCTGGACCCTGCTTCCAATTCTGTGTCTCCCTCTCTCTCTGCCCCACCCCCGCTTGTGCTCTGTCTCTCTTGCTCTCAAAAATAAATAAACATAAAATAAAAAAAAAAAAAGCAAAACTATACTTGTAAAGGCACCTGCACTTAATTGGGTTAGTTCATGGCACAATTTTTGTCCTAGGTATCGTTAAAAACAACAAAGCAGTCAGCTAGCAATTACTGGAGCTTACCAGTTGGGTATGATAAGAGAAAAAGATAGTAAAAGGCGGCCCAGTGAAAACTCTGTTATTCCATAACGCCTGCGCATATCCCGAAGATGGCATCTTCCAATGAGCAGAATTGAAGGCTTCACACTGGAGGGGCAGGGGTGCAGATAGGCTTCCTAAAATAATCCTGTCAGTCAATACACAAATAAGCAAACAAATGACAATAAGAAGCCCCAGAAGTGGGGAGACCAGAGCTCAGAGTTGCTACGATGCTATTCTCTAAAGTGTCCGGTTTCCAACAAAAAATCACGAAACCTGCCAATAACGGCAAAACCCAGGAGAGTCTGACTTATGCCCAGGGGTGAAAAAGCAGACATCAAAAACTGCCTGGGAGAGTGAACAGATTTAGATTTAACAACAACAAAAAAGACATTCAAGTAACCAGTATAACTATATTCAAAGAACGAAAGGGAAGTATGCTTGAAAGTGAAATACGGTCCAATGATAAAGTCTCGTCAAATAGAGAATATCAGTCGTGAGATAGAGATTATGAAAAAGAACCAAACGGAAATTCTGGAGCTCAAAAGAACAGTAATTGAGATGAAAATTCACTAGAGGGGCTCAATAGTAGATCTGAATTGGATTTGAATCAAGGGAATTGAGAATAGATCAATTGGAATTACTCACTCTGAGAAACAGAGGAAAATGACTCCAGAAAATTGCACACACAGAGAAATATGGAATACCATTAAGTGTGGCAACTTGCGTGTCATCGGTGTGTCAGAAGAAGAGGAGGAAGAGGCAGGGGAAGGAAACATTCAACAGATTAACGGCGAAAAATTTTCCAAATTTAAAGTAAAACTTTAATCTACACGTTCAAAAAGCTCAGTGAACTCCAGGTAGCATAAATGCAAGGAAATTTGAAAACAGATACCTCAGAGTAAAAACATGATAAATGCCAAAGGTAATGAAAAGGCCAAGTGCAGCAAGAGAAAAAAGAAATTACCAAGGTCTCATTAAACTGTCAGGTCCATGAAACCCAGGCACCTCAAAGAATAGTCGACAACGCTTATCAATCACAAAATAAATCGGACATTTGAAAAAAAAAGAAAAGAATAATCACATATAAGGGAAAAGCCCATTAAGGAGGAGGAACCCTCCTGCACTGCGGGTGGGAACAGTTGACCTCTCAAGAGAAACAATGAAATCCAGAAGACAGCATGGCAACATATTCAAAGTAGTCAAAATAAAAACTTCTTCACCAAGAGCCCCATATCAAGCCAAACTAGGTTTCAAAAAGGTGAAATGAAGGCAGTCTCAGATCTACAAAAAAGGAGAATTCATTGCCAGCCAACCTGCCTCACAAGAAAGGCCAAGTAAGTTCCCCAGGCTGAAAGCAGACATTAGTCAAAATCCACATGAGAAAACTAAGAAAACTGTAAAGGAAAATTATATAATTACAAAAGGCAGTATAAGTAGAACGGGGCATCAGTGGAATGGCCAACTAGTAAGTTCTAGGCCCTTGCTGCATCACGGACACGCTGGATAAACAATCAGAAACTGACGAAATTAACCTTAGAGTAGCTCTGGTCATCAGCCAAAGAGCTATAGCAACTAAATGGAGGCCCAAACAAGGAAAAAGCCTAGACCCGGTAACATTACCTTTTTCTTTAACGGCAAGTGCTGGCGAAGATGTGGAGAAAGAGGAACCCTCCTGCACTGCGGGTGGGAATGCAAACTGGTGCAGCCACTCTGAGAAGCAGTATGGACGTTCCTCAGAAAGTCAAAAATAGGACCACCCTGTGATCCAGCACTTGTACTCCTGGTATTTACCCGAAGGTTACAAAAATACTAATTCAAAGGAATGCATGCATTCCAATGTTTATAGCAGCCTTGTCCACAATAGTCAAACGATGGAAACAGCCCAAGTGTCCATCAACTGATGAATGGATAAGGAAGTGTTATATACAATGGAATACCACTCAGCCACAAAGAAAGAATGAAATCTTGCCATTTGCAACAACATGGATGGATCTAGAAGATATCATGCTAAGTGAAATAAGTCGGCCAGAGAAAGATAAATACCGTATGACTTCACTCATATGTGGAATTTAAGAAGCAAAACAAATGAGTAAAGGGGGAAAGAAGAGAGAGGCAAACCAAGAACCAGACTCTTAGCCATAGAGAACAAACTGATGGTTACCAGAGGGGAGGTGGGAGGGGGATGGGTGAAATAAACGATAGGGATTGAGGGCCCTTGTCGTGACGAGCACGAGGTGTTGTACGAAAGTGTTGAATCACTATATTGTACACCTGAAACTAATATTACACTGTATATTAACTAACTGGAAATTAAATAAAAACTTAAAAAAAACAATCTTTTTCTTGGTTCTTTTATTTTCTGTATCTGCAGTCCCAAACATTAGGATTCTTAAGAACGGATTAAAAGTTCAGTGAGCTTGAAGACTCTCAAATAGAATAGTGGTTACATATTCTGGGTACCGTGCACCAGGAATAACAACTTGAAATGGGTTTCCTTGTAAAATCAGCTTGATATTGACAAAGTCATTCTTTGACAAATTGTGTGCACTTGGCTTATGATCAAAACTTCCCACTTGCTTTTTCTTTTCAGTCCTCAAAACATCTAGAGGGATCCTTCCTCTCCCTCCATTTTAGATCGCTAAACTAAAAATTCAGGTATCCTGTTATGAGGGTTATTATTTTGGGTCAGATTGACTATTTCTTAAAAATGAGGATGTAGCATTGAAAATAATTAAATAATGATAGAAAACGAAGGAAGGAAGGAAGGAAGGAAGGAAGGAAGGAAGGAAGGAAAGAAGGAAGGAAGAAGAGAGAGAAGAAGGAAGGAAAAAGGGATGGTAAGAAATATAATCATGATTGTGTGAGGATTAGCCAACATACCCTTTATATTTAATATAGCTATATATGGTTAAAAAAAAAAAGAGGACAGGGCTCTCACTGCTATGAACTCAGAGAAGGAAAGCCTGGCTTCAGGTTGGGACAGAGCCATCCATGTCTATGACTCATATCCATTCACCCATCAATGTATCTATCCATCCATCCATCCATCCATCCATTCACCAGTTTGTATATATTTCTCAGTACCTATTATGAATCAAACACTGCAGTAGGTCCTGGAAACATATAAATGAAGGCAAAATTCTTGCCTATATGAACTTCTATGTTTTTTTTTTTTTTAATTCAAAAGTGTAGGAGAAGAGGCGTGTAAGGGCTAGAGAAGCATGTGATTAGAATGTTGGGGAAGAATTTAAGACGATGGGCATGCTTTCTTGAATTCTGTGAGGGAAGATTAAACTTTTCTAATGAATTTCTAGCAAAAGGTCATACTATGCAATTTTAACTAAGTCTTACCAAAGTTTATTTGATATTGAAAGAATATCTGAACCCCAATGTCATACAACAACAAAAACCATCCATTATACTGACATTTAAAAGGTGGACACAATTTTATTGACTTGGCCTGTTTGCTCAGATTAGGTACCATATTCAGCTACCCATTTAATTTATGTTTCTTTTAAAGTGGCTGTATCTACGTCACTTATTGGATCAAATGGGTTGTTTGGAAAGCCATAGTTAGAATGACAGACTTTCAAACAGTTAGAAAAGCAAATGTATCTAAATGTGAGGACTTTGTCTTGATATTTTTGTTCGAGTTTTGCATATGAAGAGAATTGTTAAGAACGTTTATTTAATACTTGGAAATAGGACAAAAGGAAAGGGGTAGAATGTCTTTTCGTTTTATTTTATCATGTTTTTATTTTATTTTATTTTACTTTATTTTATTTTATTTTATTTTATTTTATTTTATTTTATTTTATTTTATTTTATTTTATTTTATTTTATGTTTTTAGTTCCAGTGTAGTTAACAGGGTTATAGAAGTTTCATGTGTACAGTATAGTGATTCAACAGTTCCCTACATTACTCAGGGCTCATCAAGGTAAGTGTACTCTTAATCCCCTTCCTGTATTTCCCCCATCTCCCCACCCACGTCCCCTCTGGTAACCACCATTTTGTTCTCTATAGTTAAGAGTCTGTTTTGTGGTTTGTCTCTCTTTCTTTTTTCCCTTGTTCATTTGTTTTGTTTCTTAAATTCCACATATGAGTGAAATCACATCATATTTGTTTTTCTCTGACTTAATTCTCTTAGTATAAACCTAACTCCACCTATGTGGTTGCAAATGGCAAGATCTCATTTTTTTATGGCTGAAAATATTCCAGTGTGTGTGTGTGTGTGTGTATGTGTGTGTATCACATATATCACATGTCTATATCTATATTTATATCTATATCTATGTCTATATCTCACATCTTTATCCATTCATCTATTGATGGACAAACATGGGCCGCTTCCATAATTTGGCTATTGTAAATACTATTGCAATAAACAGAAGAGTACATATATCCCTTCAAATCAGTGTTTTTGTATTCTTTGTATAAATATTCAGTACTGCGATTCCTTGATCATCGCACAGTTTTATTTTCAATTTTGTTGAGGAAACTCTATACTGTCTTTTCAATAACCAAATACAAACAGTGTTTTCCAGCTCACCCAAGGATTATTTAAGGCTATATACTTTGATTTACTGCTTACTATTGGTTCAAGTTGCCAGAGTTCGTAAAGTTACATGTAAATTTTTGTCTGATACAGATATAAATAATTTCTCTTCAATAACAAATGAGCTTCCAAAATTTATTTTTGATTAACTACTTAAAAAATATTTTTGTTTTTAGCCCAACGATTGTACCCTAGCTTTCTTTTGTTAACTTTACAGGGGAGGAAAACATTTTCCTCAACCCTCTTAGTGTCCCTGGCTGGGTCTGAAAATTAAACTAACAAAGACAGATGAACAGGGAAAAAAACCCCATACCTAGTTAAGTTTTATGTGAAGAAAACTGATAAACTTCTTTTATAAAGAAATGAAGTCCCCCCAAAACAGACCTGAGCACTTTATTAAAGCAATGTTTCTTTCTGAGAGAGAGAGCAGACAGGAGAGGGGCAGAGAGAGGGAGACAGAGAATCTGAGGCAGGCTCTGCACTGTCACTGCAGAACCGGAAGTAGGGCTCGAACTCAGGAACTGTGAGATCATGACCTGAGCGGAAGTCAGATGCTTAACCAACTGAGTCACCTAGGTGCCCCCGGACCTGAGTACTTTCATGCTACACTTGATGAAGAGAGTTGTGGAGGAATTTGATAGATTAAGAAGTATGAAGTAAGTGTACTAAACTGGGGGGAAATT
The DNA here is from genome assembly GCF_022079265.1 of Lynx rufus. Lineage (NCBI taxonomy): Eukaryota > Metazoa > Chordata > Mammalia > Carnivora > Felidae > Lynx > Lynx rufus. The sequence continues at coordinate 10,197,755 of NW_025814833.1, read as the reverse complement.
TAGCAAGACCTGCTGGTTAGGATTTTTCTTGTCTTTGCCGACAAGGATGTTCCTTTCCTCCAGGTAGAGGAAGGCACCTCCTACATGAGAATTTTAGGACCTGCTTCCGGGGAGATGGGCCAGGTGAGGGGGGTGAGCAGCAGGGAGAAGGTCAGCATGGTTTTCCTCCTTCTGTGCTTTTTTGCAAACTCTTCTAGATTAAAATATTCGATACGCCAAGGTGCCATATTTAGGGAATTGTGTGCTCCCAACCTTAACGACTTGCTTACAAATATCTAGCTCTCCAGATTTTCTTAGAACTAATTTACTGTCTTACTGGTTCCCACATCAATAAATAATGTGAATGATTGAACTTATATTTGTATGAATTATGTTTTCAACTTTTTGAAAGTTCTACTTTGTCAGAAAAATGAGGGAGAACAAAACCACATTGTTTCAAAGAACTGCCCTGTAAAATTATTTTGTTCAAGAGCTTTACTTGTTCTAGAATGTGGGTACTATCAAATCTGCATATTCATGTCTGAAGAAGAAATGAAATTTAATTTGTCTCCTAGCCTGCGTGATGAGCTGTAAGTAAACAGATGTATTACACAGAAATACATCAGAAGAAAAATGATTCCTCTTTGCCACGCTGATGACAGGAAAACAGAATTACATTTGTCTCAGAGGTGAATGATATTATACCAAACTTTTCTATTTTACAGGTGTTAAGTTTAGAGAGAGTGGCATCATGAAATCTAAGTTCCAATCAGTGATACCATGAAATAGGTCTATAGGAATTGAGTGCTTCAATTTTAATGAAAACACAAGCAATCAAATGCAAAGGTCGGGGCACCTGGGTGGCTTAGTCAGTTAAGCCTCTGACTTTAGCTCAGGTCATGATCTCGCAGTTCGTGGGTTCGAAACCCACGTTGGGCTCTGTGCCGACGGCTCAGAGCCTGGAGCCTGCTTCGGATTCTGTGTCTCCCTTTCTCTCTGCCCCTCCCCTGCTTGTGCTCTCTCTCTCTCTCTCTCTCTCTCTCTCTCCCTCTCAAAAATAAGCATTTAAAAATCTTTAAAAAATATGGGGCGCCTGGGTGGCGCAGTCGGTTAAGCGTCCGACTTCAGCCAGGTCACGATCTCGCGGTCCGTGAGTTCGAGCCCCGCGTCAGGCTCTGGGCTGATGGCTCGGAGCCTGGAGCCTGTTTCCGATTCTGTGTCTCCCTCTCTCTCTGCCCCTCCCCCGTTCATGCTCTGTCTCTCTCTGTCCCAAAAATAAATAAAAACGTTGAAGAAAAAAAAAATTAAAAAAAAATAAATGCAAAGGTAAACACATTCTGCATTATGATAAAATGAAAATGCGACTCACAATGATAAGAAAAACATAAGAAATGTTTTAGAATGCCGATATTTTATTGGCAGCACGTGGGTCAGTCAGCTAAGCATCTGACTCTTGACCTTGGCTCAGGTCATGATCTCATGGTTCCTGGGATCAAGCCCCATATCCGGCTCCACGATGGCAGCACGGAGCCTGCTTGTGATTCTCTCTCCCTCCCTTTGCCCCTCCTCCTTGTCAAAATAAATAAATAAACATTTTAGAATGCTGATACCTTATGAATGTTCTTAGGTTTCCTCCTGGAAGCAAGGGCGGGCGGCCGACTTCGTTTCTATTATAGAAAAAGCAAAACAAAAAAAGAAAAAGAAAAATGTTATTGCCTAAAAAGCGTATCATAAATTGGTCTTAGAAAATACAAGTTATCTAGCCAATGTTATAATTGCCATGCTTTTGTTCAAAGTAATAGGGTGACACCAAGTCTCTTACAGAAGAAGCTAGCAGGTTGGCACGTTAATATGTACCCTAAACTATTCTATTTTTTGAGATGAACCGCTTTTCTAATCTAAAAAAGTCAACTGCCTGAGGATAAAATCCTGACATGAATAGAAATAACTCCTTACTGTTAAATTTTACGTTATTTGTATTTTCTGTATTTATTATGCTGTTAGACACACTTATAAAACCGGAAAGCCATCCAAACCGAAAAGGAAACTCACTGACGTTCGCTTAGTATTTGTGAAATTGAGGGGAAACAATGGTATCACAATAGATAAATATGATACCATGTCTTTTCCAACTATATTATGCGAAAGTATAGCCATTACGATATGTACCATCAGAATTAAGTATGTCATTGAAACAAGAAGTCCTATAACCTCTTGATCGTGATATCGACTTATATAGCCTCCACTATCGGTCATTAGAAAGAACTTGGTGATAATATGCTTTTTCCATTCTCTCGTTTAAAAATAATCCAAATTAGGGGGGCGCCTGGCTGGCTGAGTCGGTTGAGCGACCGACTTCGGCTCAGGTCATGATCTCGCGGTCCCTGAGTTCGAGCCCCGCGTGGGGCTCTGTGGCGACGGCTCGGAGCGTGGAGCCTGCTTCGGATTCTGTGTCTCCCTCTCTCTCTGCCCCTCCCCCTCTCGTGTTCTGTCTCTCTCTGTCTCAGAAATAAATAAACATAAAAAATAAAAATAAAAATAATCCAAATTAGGGACGCCTGGGTAGCTCAGGCGGTTAAGCGTCCGACTTCGGCTCAGGTCATGATCTCACGGTCTGCGGGTTCGAGTCCCGCATTGGGGTCTCTGCCGACAGCTCAGAGCCTGGAGCCTGCTTCGGATTCTGTTTTCCTATCTCTCTGCTCCTCCTCCACTCATGCTCTGGCTCTCTCCATCTCTCATAAATGAATAAACGTTAAATTAAAAACAAATGATAAAAATAATCCAAATTAGCCTAAGATATAGCCCCTTGCCAAAAAAGATGACAACTCCGATATTATTCTTGAAGGTAAGTACCCCTGGATCCTACTTCCTTGCTTCCTACCATTTAGATGTTTCCAACAGTGTACATTTCTACCCACATACTCCATGCTCATTGTAATGGAATTGTCCTATATTTCCTGGTTGATTAAATCCTGCTACTTCATTTTGACTTTATTGCTTTTTAGCCTGGTGAGAAACCTACGTGGATTCCGTAGCAAGAGAATATTGGCCCCTATCCTCCTACTTAGATTTGTTTATTTTGAGTATGACACTTTGAATTGACCTTTAAAGTTGAAGTTTTCACTCTTTCCCGCCTATTTATTTCAATGTTTATTTATTTTTGAGAGCCCAAGCGGGGGAGGGGTAGAGAGAGAGGGGGACAGAGGAGGACCCGAAACAGGTTTCGAGCTGACAGCAGCAAGCTCGACGCGGGACTCGAACTCCCGAAATGCAAGATCATGACCTGAGCCGAAGCCAGATGCTCACCCGACTGAGCCACCCAAGCGCCCCCCTCGCCTATTTTTAAATTTTTTTTAACGTTTATTTATTTTTGAGACAGAGAGAGACAGAGCATGAATGGGGGAGGGTCAGAGAGAGAGGGAGACACGGAATCTGAAACAGGCTCCAGGCCCTGAGCTGTCAGCACAGAGCCCGATGCGGGGCTCGAACTCGGGGCTCGAACTCACAGACCGCGAGATCATGACCTGAGCCGAAGTCGGACGCTCAACCGACTGAGCCACCCAGGTACCCCTCGCCTCTCTATTTTTAAGCAGTATGATGACTCAGACCTCTTTTTGTAACCAGCAAGGAAAAATTGGAATTCCCCGCAAGGCTGTCTTGCCCTATAGTGACACTTCACATACATGGGGCAACATCGGAGGAATTCCAGTTATAATTTGTTCCTCAAACCCCACACCAAGATTTTCTGCCTGCCCGAATAATACTATCCCATGACCAGTTTGCCCAGATGTAGTTGTCATGGTAGATATGGTACCTATGAATAGAAAAACATTATTCATTCCTCAGATCATTTCTTTCACTCATTATCATCCCATACATATGCCACCAGACCGGAGAGGATTTTTAAAGACATTCAAAATGCTAGTGACAGCGTTTTCTAGCAGCACTTGGAGTATGTTAAGTAGCTTGCGGTTTGCATCCCATCAAGAAAGCAAAGCAACAAAAAGTACTACATTGAAAAAAACAACCTCGTTCGGTTCCATTATTAAAAGTACCAGTTAGTTCTAAGGGATACAAGGGTCACAAATGCCAGGAAGAGACAACTGGTCTGGCCCCGGGAAAAAATATCATTCATGAGAAAGCTTTAACTCTCTACAAGTGAACTTCAAAAGATTCCCAAAGATACACACAGCGTATTCTCTTTCTTGAATATCCCGTTCAGAATACGTTTGTTCTAATGTAATCTTACAGCATCAGAGTACAGCTGATGTTTCTTTTTTTGTTTTTTAAGTTTATTTATTTTGACAGAGAGACAGAGAGAGCAGGAGAGGAGCAGAGAGAAAAGGAGAGAGAGAGAATCCCAAGCAGGCTCTGTGCTGTCAGCATAGAGCCCAACCTGGGGCTCGAACCCATGAACTGTGAGAAACCAAGAGTCGAACCAACCTGAGCTGAAACCAAGAGTCAGGCACTTAACCGACTGAGCCACCCAGGCGCCCCCAGCTGAAATTTCTTGATACACAAAGGCATTAAATTTCAACGTTAGGTTCTTTTACCCGGGATTCAAGGGACTTACACCAAATAATCTATCTGCAACCCTTTGTTTTCCTGCCAAAACAAACAAAAAGCCCCCCAACATTAGATATAAAAAGGATACAATGCAAATTATCTTTAGCAATCATATTTTGGTTAGAGTATTTTTAGGATGCAACAGAATCTGTATCTGTGATTATAGGCTTTAAAGAACTTGCTTTTTTTTTTTTTTTTATTGAGGTGGGTAGGTATTTGAAAACTCACTTATTAACATTTTGTTTCTGGGGCACCTGGGTGGCTCAGTCGGGTAAGCGTCCGACTTCGGCTCAGGTCATGATCTTGCAGTTTGTGGGTTCGAGCGCCACTTCGGGCTCTGTGCTGACAGCTCAGAGCCTGAAGCCTGCTTCAGATTCTCTGTCTCCTTCTCTCCCTGTTCCTCCCCTGTTCACACTCTGTCTCTCTCTCTCAAAAATAAACAAGGATTTTAAAAAATTAAAAAAAAACCATTTTGTTTCTATTTCAGCTCCATAAGGGAATTAAGACAGTACATTTGGGGGGGGGGGTAGACACTACAATCACAAAGGTCACTTTTCATCATCTGACATGATGTAAAAAATAAAATGAAGACAAAGTTTCTTTTAACGTCACCTGATATATTTATTTATATTTACTATTCCATCCTTCTGGTTTTCCTTTCCTTCAGAATAGTTGCTCAAAATTTGTTTTTGTTATTAATAGAAAATTTTCTTTAAGCTTCAAAAGTTTTTGCTCAGCATTTCACATTAGGGGTGCTTGGGTGGCTCAGTCGGTTGAGCCTCTGACTCTTGATTTAGATTTAGGTCATGATCTCATGGTTCGTGGGATTGAGCCTTGCAGGTCAGGCTCGTCACCGAGCGTGGAGCCTGCTTGTGATTCTCTTTCTCTCCCTCTGCTCGTCTCCCCAACTTGCGCACTCTCTAACATAAAAATAAAATCCATACGAAATTTTAATTCCTGTCAAATTTGGAAAGCCGGTATAGTTTCTTTCCTATATGAGTTATAAGGGAGGATTTTCTGCATACTAGCTTTTGTTGTGCCTCCATTTTCTATTTATCTCCAGTACTGGGTGAAATAATCTCTGTTCCTCACCTTCATTCGTGTCATGACGGTTAGTTAGGTGGCAGGATGAGCAGGAGAATTCATTGAAGCCTTCCTACACTGGGACAGCTAGCAATGGCTTAACCATTCACCAGAATGATTGACACACAAATGTAGGCTGCTAAAACCAAACTAAATGTGTCGCCTTATGTGTTACCGCTCTTTAAGCGGATGCTAAAATGACGCGGAGCTGTTCCAGTAGGAGGGAAAGTGTGACAGATATGTTAAATGACAAAAAGAAAGCAATTTAGTAGTTAGTCCCATGGCCTTTATTTAAGGGCAACAGTCCAAGGATGGGGGGCACACAGTACCTCACAAAAGGTGGAGCGGTCTTCCCTAGAATTTTGTGCAAGAGAGAATTTTACGGACTCTTCGAAGCAGCAATGTGGAAACAGGGAATGATTGGATAGGAGGTCAGGGACTTCTTGGTAAGGCTAACAGGTTCTGTTTTCTAGGGTAAGGTGAATTAGCTAAGGCTGAGTTGGAAGACTGTGACTGGTGTATGTTATGGTTCCTTGACATGGGTTTCCCATAAGCATGGGCTGACTTAGCTTTAGATTTGCGACAGGGGCCAGGCCACTGGAGAGGCTTCTATTTTGCTGGTCCTGATACATGAATTTCCTCTATCAGATAGACATGCAAAGTCACAATGATTTTAAACAATTGGGGTTAGGTTATCATCTTTTAGAGGCTGTCATTTAGTAACTTTGACTTCTCAAAGCCAAGAGTTGTCAATGCCTTCTTTTGATTCTGAGTTAATTTTTTCTTGACAAAGATAAACCTTTTATAGGGCCACTGCTTTAGATTTGGATTTCTTTGGTGGGACGAAAGATCTGTCAGCCACTGGTTTCTTGTTTTTGGTCGTCCCCATCTTACATTTTTCATACCAATGGGCGACTCTAGAATAATATCCCATATGTAGGCTTTACCGGGGTGTTGCTGTTCAAATTATACATTTGTTACCACGTATCCAACACAAGAATTAGCTTTTAACTTTGGGATTAACTGCCCAAGAGATAAGACCTGTGGGGGCAGACTTTTCTGGGTAAAGGGAAGCAAAGGACTATGAGTAGTGAAAGACACGAGCTTCCAACAATTGTATGACTGGATAACTTTGATGTCATAAGGCTTGACAAACTTATAAAGTTTTATTTGCTTTATAATTCCTTACCAACGCTACCTAAAAGAGAGTGGCCACGACGTTCCCTTATCAACCATAAAATGTGAAGTTCCGTTCCTATCTCCCCCATAGCTCCCAATCAAATTTAAAAATGAGTTTAATGACAAAGATTCTCTCCTCGACCAAACTCTACTCAGGCCCTTCTGAGCTCTTTTTCAAGTAGGCTTCAACTTGTGGACTTCTGTGTTTGTCTGTGCCTTGTCCAGTTTTAGCAAGAATCCTGCTAAATCAGTTTAACCAGTTTATCTAGAATCCCCCCCTTATACATGATGTTTCTTCTCAACAATTTTCCATCCACTTACCACACCCTGCTCCTCGGCTATAAATTCCCACTGTTTCTTCTATTTGGAGGTGAGCCCAATCTCTCTCTCCCACCGTAAGATCCCATTGCAGTGGGCTCTACACCTATCATGATATTTCTCCTTCGAAGAGAGTCTTCCTTAGCTGTCTTTAACAAGTGTCATAAGTAATTCTGTCTAACTCAAATACAATAGAAAACCAATGAGATTTTGTGACTCTTAGGAAGAAAAAAAAAGAATACATATATATCAAGGAATCTAAACACATTTTCCCAGTCAAGGAAATTACTACTTCTCTAAGGTTTTTTTCTCCTATAATAGTGTTCAGTCTCTATTCCAGACTTTCCTACACACTCTAAGGAGATTCCCCAAATCACTGTCATCTTTAATGGCATTGGAGACTAGTTTTTAGCCCATACATTTCTGCAAGATTTGAAATAACTTGACTCAAACATTGACTCAAGGGGCTCAATGTAAAGATGTGGAATCAGAGCTTTAGAGCTGAAATTCAGATTCAACATCTTAGAACTAGGAATGGGTCTCATTGCATTTTCTAGCATATATGTACCAGGGTATATTTTAAGCATGGGTATCCTCCTTATGATTATTAAATGTAAGAGTAAATTCAGTGATAACCAAATTGCTGCAGAAATGTTTCCCATCAAATCTTTATGATATCTACTTTTGTATATTTCAAAGACTACATTTGGTTCAAAATGCATCGTTAAGGGTTCCTGGTCCTGACTTTTTTTTCTCAAATGATCTGATTAGATTAGCATAAAAAGACAGCACATATTCAATGAGTCATAATACTTACATACCGTTATAGCAATTATGTTACTTCAGATCTAGTATCTTCCGGAGCATTATCTTACATTTGGCTATTATGACAAAATAAGATGATATTTTCTACAAAATTCTAGAGAAGGCATCACAGTCTAAAACATTTTAAGTGATCTTTCTTGTCTACTTTTTTGTGACTCTAAAAGTGATACATATATCGATTATGAAAGTTCAACTTGAAACAATAAAGTAGTATATAAGGCAAAAAATGAAAGTGATCTGTATTTTCCATCCCAAATAACCAGCTAAAATATTATTTCAAACTCTGGCCAACAGTGGTAAGCAGGCAGAGCTTAAGCAGGAAATTTTTTTAAATTAAAACTTTCTTGGTCAGGGGCGCCTGGGTGGCTCAGTCGGTTAAGCGTCCGACTTTAGCTCAGGTCAAGATCTCACGGTCCGTGAGTTTGAGCCCCGCATCAGGCTCTGTGCTGACAGCTCAGAGCCTGGAGCCTGTTTCCGATTCTGTGTCTCCCTCTCTCTCTGACCCTCCCCCGTTCATGCTCTGTCTCTCTCTGTCTCAAAAATAAACGTTAAAAAAAAAAAAAACTTTCTTGGTCAGACTACCTTTAAAACAGCTGTAGCACAGGGAAACAAAAGCTTCTTGAACGAATCAAACCCAAAATTCGTTATTTAGCTAGCACATTAAAATAAATCCTGTTACGTGAGGAATTTCTACATTTGACAATGCTTTTTGCGTTCTAAACACATCAATATTGAGAAACTATTTAACATAGCACTCTCTCTAAGTATCACACTGTGCATAATATAATACCTCGAATACACTTTTGTTGTGGTATAATTTTTACAATAATGTAGGATTTTCTTTTTTTTTTAATTTAATTTTTTTTTAACGTTTATTTATTTTTGGGACAGAGAGAGAGACAGAGCATGAACGGGGGAGGGGCAGAGAGAGAGGGAGACACAGAATCGGAAACAGGCTCCAGGCTCTGAGCCGTCAGCCCAGAGCCTGTCGCGGGGCTCGAACTCACGGACCGCGAGATCGTGACCCGGGCTGGAGTCGGACGCCCCACCGACCGAGCCACCCAGGCGCCCCTAATGTAGGATTCCCTAAGGGAAGTTGCGATTAAATACGACAACAGAATTTAGCAAAATGTCTAAATCGTGACAGTCACGGGGCTCTATTTATAGTTTGCTGCAGCTAGTTTTACCTTTCTCTGGTTCCATTTCTTCATTTCTAAAACGATACAGTTGTTAATCCGCCTCAGCCAATTTACAAGAGTGTTATAAGGAGCAAATGAGTGGGAGATAGGAAAGGGTTTTCAAATGATTTGAAGGGAAAGAATCTGAACATCCGCAAGTCCTTCTTTTCATTTGAATTGCGATGCTGGTGATGTCCCTTTAGTGACCTAGAGCAAGCATTCCGATTGCTGATCTCTTTATGCAAATCTAAAAAGTTACTGCTGGCACTCTGTCGGTCTCTCTCTCAAAAATAAATAGATAGATAAATAAATAAATAAATAAATAAATAAATAAATGTAGAGACTTGCCTGAAAGAACACATTGGGGCTGGAAATTCCCAAACTCACCAGTGATTATTGAAGACGCCTGGACACTGAGAAAACATCTTAATTTTTCCCCCCCAGATTTAAAGTGGAAAATGGAGGGGTTCCTGGGTGGCTCAGTCCGCTAAGCGTCCGACTCCAGATTTTCGCTCAGGTCATGATCTCACGGTTTGTGAGTTTGAGCCCTGCATCGGCTCTGTACTGACAGCACAAAGTCTGCCTGGGATTCTCTCTCTCTCCCTCTCTCCCCTCCCCTGCTCTTGCTTGTGTGCTCTCTCTCTCTCTCTCTCAAAACTAAATTAATAAACTGAAAAAAAAAAATAAAGCTAACAGTGGATCCAGGATTCTCTCTTGGCTCAACGACGTTACGGTTCCTATGTTTCTGTTTATACAGCAGATATGTAAATAGTAACTTCCCAGGGACATTTCTCCTGGATAGACTTCTCAGAATTTAAGGTCTGAAACACAACTCTTCATCTTCTTTTTTTTTTCCCCCAGTGCAAGTTCGGTATTCATTAATATCCCTACAGATAGCTTATAGACCACCCAGAAAATTCACTTCAAGTTTTCAAGCTACATAATATCCAAAATCACTATCTGAAGATAGATTAGAAGATGCGGGCTTGCTGCACAGAGGACTAAAAAAGTGTCGTACAGGATAAACTTCATCGATTCTGAAAGTGGAGATTATCCCTTGTGTCACTTATCTCACCCCACTCTTAGCCCCACCTCCAGTGCATAATACTTCTCTTACTAGGTTATTTTTGAAAGTCTCCATTTCCCTTAAAAAAATTTTTTTTTTAATGTTTAATTAGTTTTGAGAGAGAGAGAGAGAGAGAGAGAGAGAGAGAGAGAGAGACAGGGCATGAGCAGGGGAGGGGCAGAGAGAGAGGGAGACACAGAGTCTGAAGCAGGTTCCAGGCTCTGAGCTGTCAGTACAGAGCTGGATGTGGGGCTCAAAACCCACGAACTGTGAGATCATGACTTGAGCCGAAGTCGGAAGCTCAACCGACTGAGCCACCCAGGCGCCCCTAAAGCCTCCATTTCTCTTTTAAACATATTTCTTCCACTGCGTCCCCTCCCTCAATCCCTTAAATAGTTCCACGTCCATCCGGTTACTCAAGCAAAATCCCAGAACTTCTTCCATTTCTTCTTTCCTTCAATAGCATCTCTTGCTTCTACTTTTCTTTTATTTTAGAGAAAGAGAGAGAGAGAGAGCAAGCAACCGAGTGGGGAGAGGCAGAGGGAGAGAGAGAGAATCCTAAGCAGACTCCATGCTTAGCCCCATGGGAGACTCGATCCCACAACTCTGGGATCGTTACCCCAGCCTAAATAAAGAGTGGGTCGCCCAGCAGACTGAGCCCCCCCACCGCCCCCCACCAGACACCCCTCTTGTTTCTACTTCTAAAACGAATCCTGAAAATTACCATTTCTTTTTATGTCTACTCACTATGAAAACCCTAGCCCAAGCCCAAGCCCAAGCCCAAGCCCAAGCATCTTTCACCTTGACCACCGTGACCTCTTCTTTAGGAGCCTGTCCCTTTCTGCTATCGATCTCTTTCATCCCATTCTTCACAAAGCAGGAAGCGTTACACACATTTTAATATTGCTTTCAGCAAATACTGAGCAGACAAAAGGATCAGAAATATATGTAAATTATAAAGATTTACGCTATGATGATCACCTACATACCTACTACCCAGGTTAAGAAAAAGAACATTACCTCTGCAGTTTCTTCTCTGATTCCATACCTTTTCCTCCTAACTCACTGCCCTGTGTTTTGTGATCATCCTTTCTTCTCATTTATTTATAGTTTCACTGCATGTTTATATCCCTATAACAATACTTTATTTTCCATGCTCTTCTACTTTCTACATCTAGAATCACAAAGTCTACACTCTTTCACAACTTCCATTTTCACTCGGGATTTATCCATGTTTTTGTGCATAAGTCATTCATTTTCACTGTAGCAAAATACCCATCTGTGATGGATCTTTGGGTTATCAATATTTTTTCCTTTTTTAAAATAGTCCTGCCATGTGCACTCTTCCGTGCTTGTGTAAGAGTTTTTTGTTTGTTTGTTTGCTTGTTTAAAGTTTTTATTTAAATTCTCATTACTTAACATATGGTGTGATATTGGTTTCAGGAGACAATTAAGTGATCACTTACATACAATACCCAGTGCTCATCACAATAAGTGATGAATAGATAAAGAATATAAATATACATATAATATACAATGGAATATTAGTCGGCCATCAGAAAGAATGATATCTTGCTTTTGCAACAACGTGGGTGGAACGAGAGTGTATTACGCTAAGCGAAAAGAGTCACAGAAAGACAAATACATGACTCACTCATATGTGGAACATAAGGGGTTTTTTAGAGTAGAAGTTTCTTAAAACAGCATTTTTAAAGTTTATTTATTATTTTGAGAAGGAGGAGGGCTAGAGAGAGAGGAAGAGAGAGAGAATCCCAAGCAGGCTCCGTAGAGCCCAATGTGGGGAGCAAACTCATGAACTGTGATATCGCGACCTGAGCCAAAATCGAGTCAGACACTTACCCAACTGAGCAACCGAGGCACCCCATGTAGCAGAGTTTTTAACTGTGCGGTGGGCCTTTTTTGAATTCTGATGAAGCTTACTGGACTCCTTCTCAGAATAAATTTTTAAATGCACACAAGAAGCCGATTTTATTGAAACACGGTTATGAAAATGTTAACAAATTTCTTATACAGTATTACATAACTTTACTAATGCATTAAATAACAAGGTCTAGGGGTAGGTCTAATTACCTATCTGGTGTTGAAGTAGTGATGAGCATAAAGGATATTTATACCCAGTTCTCTGCCATAACCTAATGTGATACGAAAATACCGTTGCTACTTTGGTGACAAAGTCATGGGTACTGTGCATCCTATTGTGGCTTGTTGTCTACATTCATAAGTAAAGGAGATGTTAAATTTCATTTAAGGACTACTACTGAAAATTTATATATATATATATATATATATATATATATTTTTTTTTTTTCCATCCCAGTTCACATGACCTTTAAATTCTATCCATGAATCTCAGGATGTGAAAACTCTATCCTAGGGTATAATCGTAGGACAAAAATTGTTTCATTGTAGGGTATGGGGATCTTAAATAGATTTTTCCATGCAGTTCTGCCAATTTATACACCTACCACCAGTGTTTGGGTGTCCACTGACCTATGTTTTTTGTCAGCACTTGGTATTTCTTAATTTCACTGATCTAGATAGTATGAGATACTAGTCTATTTCATATAGTTATTGGTCATTTGGGTTTCTTCCTCCATAAGATGCCTGTGATAGTCTTGTCTATTTTTTTTCTCCTAGGTTTGTCTTTTTCTTGACTAGGAGAGTTTCTTCACGTATATATTTTCAACATGAATCCTTTGTTGGTTATAGACGCTGCAAATATCTTGCTTCGTTCGCTGCCTTTTTCTTTTTTTCTTAATGTTATATTTTGAACAGATGTCCTAAGTTTTAATGTGGCCGAATTTATTAACTTTTAACTTGATTTGCAAATTTTGTGTCATGCTCAAAAAAGGCTTATTTCCCACATGGTCAAAAAGGTATCTTCTGTATTGTGTCACACTGTTTTGTAGTTTAGAATTATGGATATTTTATACGTTAGCATGAATTTTGGTATATCATGCAAGGTAGAGGTCTAATTCATGTTTTCAATATGCTTAGTCAGTGGTCCCACTGCTTTCAGTGAAATCTCATTTTCTTTCTCACTGATCTTAATGACAGGATTGTCATAAAATATTTCCATTAATGGGTGGGTCTGGTTCTAGGGACTCAGGTCTTTTTCTTTCATTCCCTTCACTTACTTCATTCATTGCCCTACTCACCTTCCCTCTGATAGCCACCAGTTTGTTCTCTATAGTTAAGAATCCAGTTTTTTACTTGTCTCTTTTTTCTTTGTTTTGTTTCCTAAATTCCACATATGAGTGAAATCATATGGTATTTGTCTTTCTCTGATTGACTTATTTCACTTAGCATGATATCATCTAGATCCATCCGTGTTGTTGCAAATGGCAAGATTTCATTCTTTTTTATGGCTGAGGAATATTCTATTATATATATATATATTATATTATATTATATTATATTATATATATATCTCACCTCTTCTTTATCTACCCATCTATGGATGGACACTTATGTTGCTTCCATAGTTTGGAATTATTTACCGCAGTAAATAATGCTTCAGTAGACACAGAGTTGCATGTATCTTTTCAAAATACTGCTTTCATATTCTCTGGGTAAATTACAGAATCGTATGATAATTCCATTTTTAAGTTTTTGATGAGTCTCCATACTTTTGTCCACACTGGCTGCACCGTTTTGCATTCCCAACAGTGCACGAAGGTTCCTTTGTGTCCACATCCTTGCCAACGCTTATTTCTTGTGTTTTTGATTTTAGCCAAGCTGGCAGCTGAGGTGATATCTCGTTATGGTTTTGATTTGCACTTGTCTGTTGACTAGTGATGTTGAGCATCTTTTAATGTGTCTGGTGATCATCTATATGTCTTCTGTGGAAAGGATCTCAGTTCTATTATTTTGGTTAACTTATTAATTCCTGCAGTATCTTGACAGTTCTTAGCTCTTCGCTCATCCACATACATTTAGAATTAGCTTGTCAATTTTAGCACCCAAATAACAACAACAACAACAACAACAACAACAACAACAACAGCAACAACAACAATTTGGGTACATATACTGTTATTGCATTAAATCTATAAACCAATTTGTGGAACATTTAAAATACACCTTTAAAATATTATTTTCTAGTCTAAGAACAAAGGATGTCTACCCTTTTATTTGGGCCCTTATTAATGTTTTAAAATAAAGCTTTGCAATTTTCTCCATAAGATTTTGCACATCTTTTATAAGACTTATACCTTGAAAATGTATATTTTATACTATGTATAATGTTTTAAAACTATATATATGTATTCTGTTGCTAGTATTTAGAAATTCAACTTTTTATACTGATTTTTTTAAGTTTATTTTTTTATTGTGAGAGAAAAAAGAGAGAGAGAGAGCTCACATGTGTGAGTGGGAAAGGGGCAGAGAGAGAGGGAGAGAGAGAATCCCAAGCAGGTTCCACTCAGTGTGGAGCCCAATGTGGGGCTTGATCTTGCGACCTTGGAATCACGACCAGAGCTGATATCAAGAATCAGACACTTAGGTGACTGAACCAACCTAGTGCCCCTATATGTTGAATTTTTAAATCTAGAAGACTTGCTCAATTTTTGTTCATTTTAATATATTTTTTTTCATTTTAATAATTTTAAGTGGGATTGTTTTTGGCTTTTAAGGTGGGTAATCATATCATCTGAGAATGATGACAGTTTAATTTTTTCCTATCCAATTCTTGCATCTTCTATTGGGAAAGGGGTCTATTTATCCCATACTAGCTAAGACCCCTGTACAATATTAGATAGAAGTGGTAAAACTGAAGATCCCCGTCTTGTTCCTATCTCAGAGGGAATTTTTCCAATTTTCTCATGTTGAACCATGAGATACAATATTTGCTGTACATTTTTGGTAGATACCCTTAATCGAATAGACATTTTCTATGTGTTATTAGTTTCCAAAGAGTTGTTGTTGTTTTTACAAATAGATACTTAATTTAATGAAATCGTTTCCCCCCATCTCTTGAGCTGATTGTATGATTTTTCTCCTTTGACATGTTTAGGTGGTAAGTCATACTAAATGATGTCCCCAATGAATGCTCTTCTTGTATCCCTATACTTGGCCTTCTGATATTCTTGTCCCTAACCACTCTGATTCTGAACTGGCCTTGTTACTTACTTTGTTCAATAGATGTAGCAGAAGTTACAGGGTATCAGTTGTAAACCTAAGACTCAAATAGACTCTCTGTCATTACTGGGCTTTCTCGCTCTTGGACCTTAGTCTCCACCATGAAAACAAGCCCAAGCTAGTCTGCTGAAGAATGAGATTCCTTCTGGAGCAGAGACAAATTGTCTCAGCTGGGACCATCCTATACCATCTAACTTCCAAGAGCTATGCCATCCACAGATACATGAAGGAGTTCAGCTGAGATCAGCTAAACTTGGTTCAGATCAGAAAAATCACCTAGTGGACCTGTAGACATATAAACAAAAATAATAAATGTTTGTTGTGTTAAGCTACTAAATTTTGGAGTAGAATTTTGCCCAGAAATAGGGAACTGAAAGACATAGTAGGTTAAACCCAACGTGATCTTAGTGTATCAACATTTTTACTCATAGATACCTCAGTTTGCTCATTTTTGTTAGGATTTCAACAACTATGTAAATTGTATTGGTCAATACTTTCTATGGCCCTTTGCGCATCCGCATACATTTAGAATTAGCTTGTGGAACTCAATGGATGAACACAGTAAAGGTTCATGACTTCTTCAGGTAACATTCTGTTTGGGTACTTATCTAACAATCTTCTATGTGTTGATTTAACAACTAAGCCTTCTTCAATGACATGGCTTTGATGTTCCAAACATGGTTAAGAGATGAGGAAAAGAAAGTGTAGACGGTATGGAGAAGACAAATCCACTCCTAACTTACTTGGAACAAAGATGACACATCATTTCATTTTGCATTCCAGTCATGAGAACTAGTCACATAGCTCCACCTAGATCCAAACAGGCAGGAAAATGTAATTTCCTACAGCTCAGAAAAAGAAAATGATTTTGGTGAGTATGTGCGCCATTATCTAGGAAGGTTTGGTATAAGAATATAATTACATATCTGTGGATGTTTATTACAACTTATCAGTCAAGGGGCGCCTGAGTGGCTCAGTGGGTTAAGCGTCCGACTTCAGCTCAGGTCATGATCTCACAGTTCGTGAGTTCGAACCCCGCGTCGGGCTCTGTGCCGGCAGCTCGGAGCCTGGAGCCTGCTTCGGATTCTGTGTCCCTCTCTGTCTCTCTCTCTCTACCTCTCCCCCACTTGTACTCTGTCTCTCTTTCTATCTCTCAAAATAAATAAACATTGAAAAAAAATAACTTATCAGTCAAAACTTTTAGGATTGGAAACAATTTTATAGGAATATTTTAAACAATGGGTTCAATATTTTTCTCCTTTTTGTAAGATTCAGTTCTTTATTTCTTCTTCAGTCAGAATTGGTAAATTATATATTCTGGGAATGTTTATATTTCCTTTAGGCTTCTATTTATTTGAATAAAGTTCAGAATAGTTCTATTTTATCCTCATAATATCGGCAACATCTCTACTTATGTCCTTATTTCTAATGTTACTTATTAGTGTCTTCTGTTTTTTTTTTCCCTGTGTCAATCTTATCAGTTATCAGTTCTATTTACTTTTTATAAAGGACCAAATTTAGAAGGTTAGAATTGTTATAATTTTGTCTTTAAGTGAATATTTTATCATTATGGGGTGATCATTTTTACCTCTAATAAAGCCTTTTAAGTGAAAATTTATTTTGTCTGATATAAATATAGCCTTCCCAAGGTTTCTTTTATTTGGTTAGTAGCACTTTTCATTCTTTTACTTTCAAACTTTCTGTATCCTGATGTTTTCAGTCTGTATCTTGTAGACAATACATAGCTGGATTTTGTTTTATTATATTCTTTTCTAATCTTTGTCCTTTTTTTTACTTATTATGATTACTAATATGATGTTCCTATCACCTTCTTTGTGCCTACCACTTATCTCCTCTTTCTGTATCTTTATTCTCCCTATTCTGCCTTCTTTTCAATCAATTTTTTAATTTCCTCTGTCATATTTTGGGATATATTCACTCTGCTTCTTTTCCTCTAGTGGTGACACTAGAGATTTTAATACACATGTATATATGTAACTTATCAGGCTCTAAGTTTAAGTGATATTCTTATCTTCTTCTAAAATAACAAGGATTTTCTGTTTTGCTGGCAATCGACCTTTCACCTGACATGTATGCTTTGGTTACAATATAGTAGAGCTTCATCGTTTTTTTCATGTCACAAGACATTTTTATTGTTCACGGCACATTGTAATCTTACCACTCTACCATCAAGAAGTGGTGTTTATTGTGTTTATTCGCCACCCCTTTGATTATGGGCTGGTGTTACTAACTTGTTTGACTAATATGTAGTAAACGTAACATTCTAGGACAAATCAGCTTAGCTTTGAAATGTCTTCAGCCTTTCCTTTGGCCTCTTGGTGTACTCGTTCTCCTGCTGTTCCCTCTTGGGACACTTCTCAGAAGCCGGTTGTCATGCTGTTGAAAGTCCATGACACGTGGCGAAGCTATACGCATCCTCTTTGAAAGACAGTCCCAGAGGAGCCCAGCCTTTGAGTCATACAGTTCTGGCCACAGACATGTGAGTGAGGGTGACCACAGATGATTTCAGTCCCCAATTGTTCAAGTTACCCTAGCCATTTAAGTCTTTCAAGTCGGGCTCCAGTTGTCGTAGAAGAGAGACAAGCCATCCCTGAAGTACCTTGTCTGAATTATTGTCCTGCTGAATCCATGAGTGTGACAAGATGTCACCACATTCTGTCACCATGCTTGGGGGGATTTTTATGCATAACTGAACACCGTAACATCTGTTTAGATTTATTCACATAGACGATAATTTCCGTTAGTCTAAAATTTAACTTCTCTCACCTGTCGCCCTTTTACCAAAATATATCTTGCCCAATTCCCTTTAGTTAGGTTTAGTCAGTAGCATGTGTTCTGTTATGATTTTTTGAAAATATCTTTACTAAAATGCTTTTTTTCCAGTTGTGGAATCCTAGGTTACCATGCATCTTCTTTTAAGCACAACTGAAGTTTCTATTCTACTATAATCTGGCTTCCTTTTCTACTCTAGAGAAGTAAAAATTATATCCTGCATATCTCTTGTTCCCTGTTGCCTTTCAGAGCTGGAAATCTGAATAATCCCCTGAGATCTATATTCCAGTATACTAATTGTATCCTGGGTTAAATCTGTTTTTATTCTGTCTATTGAGTCATTGTTTTGTAACATTATATTTAATTGTAGATTATGTTTTGATTTCTTCCCAATTGGCTTCACTAACTCTTGTAGTCTTTTACTCAATAATCACATCTTAGAAACTTTCAACAGAAGTTTCTTTAAAAATACTGAATATACAACACTTACGATTTGAGCCTGAGAATTCCAATACCTGAACACATTGCAGGACTGATTTTCTGCCTGCTGCTCAGTCTCTTTGTTCTTTTTTTTTTACATTTTTGTTTTGTTTTGCATGTTTTGCGGTATTAGCGACTTTTCCTTAGAAGTGTATCCATTGTCATTTCTTGGGACATGCATGAACCCGGATTCTTGCAGAGATGATGTTTATGGTTGCCTCTGATGGGGTTATCTGTGGATACACGTGGTCCTAGAGAACTTGAAACTAATTCTAGGAATGAATTGTTCTTGGGCTAGCCAGGTATTGCAAATTCTTTTTTTTTTTAAATATAATTTCTTGTCAAGTTGGTTAACGTACAGTGTATAAAGTGTGCTCTTGGTTTTGGGGGTAGTTTCCTGTGATTCATCGTTTCCATACAACACCCAGTGCTCATCCCAACAAGTGCCCTCCTCAATGCCCATCACCCATTTTTTCCCCTCTTCTCCGCCCCCTCCCACCCTCAGTTTGTTCCTTGTATTTAAGAATCTCTTATGATTTGCCTCCCTCCATCTCTTTTTGTAACTATTTTTTCCCCTTCCCTTCCCCCATGGTCTTCTGTTAAGTTTCTCAAGTCCCACATATGAGTGAAAACATATGATATGTATTTCTCTGCCTGACTTATTTCACTTAGCATAACACTCTCCAGTTCCATCCACGTTGCTGCAAATGGCAGGATTTCATTCTTTCTCATTGCCGAGTAAGAATTCCATTGTATATATAAACCACACCTTCTTAAAAACTCATATATGGCAAGCTTATGGTTATAAATTCTAAGAAAAGTTATTTCCACCTTCACTCAATGCACGTTTCTTTGAAGATCAGTGAGTAAACTGGCTTATTTATTTTTTCAACCTTTCCTCTCTCTCCTCCAGACTGGATTGTTTTTACTCAATTATCAAATTTACTGACTCTTTTATACATTATCTCCAACTTGCTATTAAGCCTCTCTGGTGAACTTTTATTTCAGCCATTGCATTTATTTTTATGGATTAGATTTTCCATTTGGTTCCTTTTAATTGGTTCCCTTCTTGAAAAAAAAAATAGTTTCCCTTCTTGGTTGAGATATCCTGTATTTCATACCTTATGAGCATGTTTTTATTTATGTCCTTGAGTACAATTTATAATAACTGTTTTAAAATATTTCTCTGATACTCTAAATTTCTGGTTGTCAGTGTTGGCATTTTTAACTTTTTTCTTAAATAAGTGTTATATTTACCTGTTTCTTCAGATTCCCGAGTAATTTCTTTGCTGCCTTCTGTACTTTATAATTGATATATTACAGAGACTCTGGATTCCATTTTCTTTCCGCTGAAGCGTACTGATTTTGTCTTGTTTTGTTCTGTTTCAGGCCAATAGCTGACTTGTCTAAGTTCAAACCTTGTTCTGTTTTAGGCAAATAGTTGATTTGTCTAAATGCAAACCCTAAACTTAGAAATATTCGTTCAATTTTTCTAGCTGTGGCTTGGCTGCTTGGATTCTATCCTATGTAAACATGATTCAAAAGTCAGTCAGAGATTTAGGTTGACCTTGTGGACATAATTGGAGCTCCCTGTCTGTGGCTTTATTCTTTATGATCTTTCCTCCTACAGTTTCCATCTGCTGTGACTGACCCAGACTTTGTTCTCTGGTTGTTCAAACAAGTAAAACTGTCAGGTTTCTATCTGCATGTTGGCCTCCCAGTGCTATAATTGGGACTTATCCTCAGGCTAAAAACCCATACGAAATGAGAAACTCATTCGTTAGTTATTTCCTCCACCCAGCTATCAACTCCTTCTATTATCTCCATTCTTTGTCCATTTGCCAACGTCTTCAAGTAGTTGGTTTTTCAAAATATGTATTTTCCAGAGTTTATAGATTTTTATTTTCAGGATGATTAGACTAATATATTCTATTCAGCCATTCCCAAAAGTACAACCCGGAGCTTACATTTTAATATGGCAGTTTCTTTAAAATAAACCTATAAGAATGGCTTTATTCCTTTGGGGTTCAAGATTTATGTGGGGGTCTTGTATTATTCTCTAACTTGAATGGAACCTGAGATTTATGACCAGTCTCTTAAACTCCATGAGGCCATGAAACCTGAAGTTAAAGTTCATCATATGTGGAAGATTCCCCCTCATGTATAAATTTATTTCAGTACTTTGATCATCTTTTTCAGTTTCTTCCTTTCCTTAGATTTTTGACTTACTGTTTTTTCTTTTGCTGTGTATTTCTTACTTCCTTACTAACGCATGGAGAAAAAAAAGTCATTCAGAAGTTTTAATTGCTATGATTATAAGAGCAATCATCTTGTCTAGTCTACCAGTTTATTGGAAGAAGAAGTCTGAGTAGGTTTTTTTAAAATAATAAACTAAACTATAAGAACTGATCCTGAACTCTTAAAGCCCTCCTATAAATTCTGATCACATTAGAGACAAAAATAAATTATTTTTAATGTTTTGTAAGATCTTGTGGGATTTAGCTTTAGTCTTCCTCTCTGATATCATCTTGAGTAACCTTCTCTCTCTGATCCACTCATAGAGAACATCTTTCAGGTCTTTGAACATGATATGATCTCTCCAATCTCAAGTCCTTTGTACATGTTGTGTTTTGCCTGCCTGGAGTCCTTCTTTCTTTTACCCTCTATTCTAGTCATCCTTCAATTCTCTGCTTATTTGTAACCACTTTCGGGATTATTTCTTGGCTTTTTATACCAGCAAGGGATCTTCACTTGTTTTATTTTTTCCACCACTTCCTCCACTTTTGTAAGACACATCCTCTTTTTCGGATTATATTTACTGTATTCCATGGAAATAATCTTGTCCGTTTCCATCACCGTTCTTCAATGTCTAACTAATGTGATGCCTGATGTAGCGTAGGTGCTCAAAAATATTTGCTAATTGTTACTTTTGTTTGAGTCAGTCATACCGGAATCTTAAAGTATGGGGCACAAAGATTTTCTAAACCTTTTGGTATAAGAGCTAGACCTTGGGCATTGATAAATTACCAAAGTAACATTGGCTTAAAAACTCCAGCTGGCTGGCAGTTCTCCTCATTCTTGACTGGGCAAATCCCCTTATATTAAGTTTCCCAGGAGCCACTTACATACTCAAGAATCTACTGTGTTCCTACCCTTTCTCGTTTAGTCTAAGCTCCACATTTTGGCATTCAATCATATCGGCAATCCTCCTCTTTACCTATCCAAGTCTGTCTTCCACTGCTTCCCAATACAAACATTCAAAACACTATCAATTATATTATTCTTTTGTCTTTTTAAAAACAATTTTTTGTACATCATGTTCTGTTCTTCAGCTCATGTCATGCCACGTAGTAAGGATTCTGTAAGGACGCTTTTCTGCCTTGATTCTTTTATTCTCAATCTTATCTATCTTTCATGGACAGCATAGATCCTAAGTACAAAGACAATATGATATACTACTTAATACTATTTTCTCTGACACTTGCCAGGTGTGTATAGCCTAGAACAAATTACTTAGGTTTCTGCACCTTGATTTCTTTATTTGTAAAATTCGGATAACAGTTACTTACGATGTCTTTGAAAAGATTTTATGACTTACTATATAAGTACATAGAATGGGGCCTGATGTATAGAAAGACATCGGTTTTCTTCAGGTATATTTAACTACTCTGCAAGATCTTCCAAATCCATTCATTTATTCAATATCTCAATATTTATGGCGAGCTTATTTTCTGCCAAACCCTTCCCTAAGCATTGTTCATAAAGCAATGAATAAGACACTGTCTCTTACCTTAAGGAACTCCTAGAAGAATTCGTTAAGAGTTCAGCACAGAGTGCTCTGGAGCACAGAGCGAGGGCACAAAAGTCAATCCAGAGGAAGGCGTTGGAGAGTGAGTGGTTAAGAAAAGACTTGTTTAAATAGCCAAATTATGGAAAGAGCCTAAATGTCCATCAACTGATGAATGGATAAAGAAATTGTGGTTTATATACACAATGGAGTACTACATGGCAATGAGAAAGAACGAACTATGGCCCTTTGTAGCAACGTGGATGGAACTGGAGAGTGTGATGCTAAGTGAAATAAGCCATACAGAGAAAGACAGATACCACATGGTTTAACTCTTATGTGGATCCTGAGAAACTTAACAGAAACCCATGGGGGAGGGGAAGGAAAAAAAAAAGAGGTTAGAGTGGGAGAGAGCCAAAGCATAAGAGACTCTTAAAAACTGAGAACAAACTGAGGGTTGATGGGGGGTGGAGGGAGGGGCGGGTGGGTGATGGGTATTGAGGAGGGCACCTTTTGGGATGAGCACTGGGTGTTGTATGGAAACCAATTTGACAATAAATTTCATATATTGAAAAAAAAAGAAAAGACTTGTTTAAAAGAATTGTTAAAGAAAAGAACTACAAGTGCAGTTGACCCTTGAACAGTGTGGGGGCTAGGGGCACTGACTGCCCATGCAGACAAAACTTCTTGTATAACTTTTGTCTCTTTACAAACTGAACTGTGGTGCGTGGGTGACTCAGTTGGTTAAGCGTCCGACTTCGGCTCAGGTCATGATGTCATGGTTCGTGAATTCAAACTCTGCATCGGGCTCTGTGCTCACAGCTCAGAGCCTGGAGCTCGCTTTGGATTCTCTGTCTCCCTTTTTCTCTGCCCTCCCCGCTTGCCCTTGTCTCTCTCTTTCTCAAAAATAAATAAACATTATAAAAATAAATACAAATTAAAAAACTACCAATAGCCTACTGTTGACTGGAAGCCTTACAGTAACAGAATAGTTGATAAACACATATTTTGTACACAATAGGTATTATATACTGTATTCTTACAATAGGTATTATATACTGTATTCTTACAAAGGACTCTAGAGAAAAGAAAATGTTATTGAGAAAATCATAAGGAAGAGAACATATATTTACAGTACTGAACTGTATTTACCAAAAAATCTGCGTATAAATGGACCTGTGCAGTTCCAACCCATGTTGTTCAAGGGTCCACTGTCGTTCTTTGCGACTGTGGAATCTAGTGGAAAGAAAAGAGAAATAAGAGGTAAACTTGAAGCGAAAGTACCTAAATATCTCACAGAAATGATCTCATACACTTGTCATGACACCACCTGTGATGTCATGTTTCAGCATTTTGAAAGTTGCAGCATTTTGAAAGACATCTGTTGGCAACTTTTTGTTACCGAGTTGTTATAATGGAAGAAACGCCCTTGGCACTGACTCAGCATTCGTCTCTTCCCCACTTTCCTCAAATACGATTCGCTTCCTCATATATGTTAAGTCAGGTAGCAGATGCCAGAGAAAGTAATAAATAAGGCCTGGTCTTTGCTCTCAAGGAACTCACATTTTACTGGGGCACACAGACAAGGAAACACGCAATTATAATA
This sequence comes from Lynx rufus, assembly GCF_022079265.1. Lineage (NCBI taxonomy): Eukaryota > Metazoa > Chordata > Mammalia > Carnivora > Felidae > Lynx > Lynx rufus. The sequence goes on along the minus strand of NW_025814833.1, from coordinate 10,173,735 downwards.
CAGAGCAAGAACTGAATCACAGGCAAAGGCGAGATGCTTTGGGAGCCCAGAATGGGTGCATAACCCAGTTGCAGAAGTGCATTGTTCTCTTCTCTTCTCTTTATCTCTCTTTTTGCCAAGACACTGACCTTATTTATTGCCTGAGTTACCCATTTGGGGATTGGATTACAATGTATCTTTTACAGCCTTATTTTGTTTAGAACAACTGTGTTAATTTTGTCTTCCTAGTGACAATACACTCCAGGGTAATGCCACGTGGTTTTCCCTATGACAATAGTAAACAGAGTTTGTAGGAAATAAATATTTCCTGCATAAATTTTACCCAGTTAAGGGGCCAACATCTTCCCTCTTATTTAGTCAGCCCTAAGGTATTTTCTAAAGCAAGTATACACGTCTCTCTCTCTCTCTCTCTCTGTTGTGTGTGTGTGTGTGTGTGTGTGCATGCATGTGTACACACTGCCCCAGAGAAAAACAAGTGCTTTAAGCACTCTGGTCTCTTAGGTTTCTTTCATCAGTTTTCTTTGCACTCTTCTTTTTTTTCTTTAATGTTTTTTATTCATTTATTTTTGAGAGAAAGCACAAGCAGGGGAGGGGCAGAGAGAGAGAGAGAGAGAGAGGGAAACAGAGAATCCCAAGCAGGCTCCGCACTGTCAGTAAAGAGCCCAAGGTGGGGCTCGATCTCACTAACCACGAGATCATGATCTGAGCCCAAACCAAGAGTCAGACACTTAATCAACTGAGCCTCCCAGGTGCCCTTATTTGCACTCTCCTAAACAATGGTAAATACCTACATTCTTTTCCAAATACAGACTCCTAAGCTAAATGTGGTTCCTTGTTCCATGGTAAGGATATGTCAATGCCAAGCACAGACAGAATATTACTTACTAGGTTTTACATATTGCATACTTTGTCATCGTGTTCTATCATTATATTCTTCACGTCTGTAAGTTATACATTCCATACTCCTAAATCGTTTTCTTTTTAATTTTCTCTTTTAATGCTAAAAAGTAAAAATTCTGATAAATTCCTATCACACAGGTGCACCATATCATGTTACCGATTAGTATTTGTCTCATCATCGTCTTCCTCCCAAGCCATTTTCTTTTTTAAAAATTTTTAAAAATGTTTTTATTTATTTTTGAGACAGAGAGAGACAGACCATGAGCAGGGGAGGGGCAGAGGGAGAGGGAGACACAGAATCCGAAGCGGGCTCCAGGCTCTGAGCTGTCAGCCCAGAGCCCGACGTGCGGGGCTCGAACCCACGGTCTACGAGGTCATGACCTGAGCCGAAGTCGGACGCTTAACCGACTGAGCCACCCAGGCGCCCCCACCCCTTTAAAAAAAAATTTTTTTTAATGTTTTTATTTATTTTTGAGACAGAGAGAGACAGACCATGAGCACGGGAGGGGCAGAGAGAGAGGGAGACACCCTCCCAAGCCATTTTCTAATGTAATTTTTACTTCCATTTATTTGTATTTGTGTCACAGTATTTGAGTGACTTTATAGTCTCCTTTAATACGTTTCTTGTATTTAGTGAATCGGTTTGAAGTGTTATCTTGAATTTGTAGCTCATTTTTCAGTAACAGATCAAGACAGCTGGAAGAGAGCTTCAGTTTTCACAGGTATGGAAACAAACTCAGAAAAGTTTATTCATTTTCTCAAAGTAACACAGCTTATTAGTAGTGTCACAGAGGCTTAAGCCAAAGACATAAAGGAGTAAATATTAATATCTTGCTTTGGAGGGCAGCAAAATCTTCCCAGAGTCTCTGAAATTACACCCTATCTACCTACTCTAAAGATTAGCCCTCGAGAAGCATATGGAAAAGGTTGACTCTGCAATATGGAAACATTAAGATGGTGTTTGCAACCATATAATGATTCTTTCCTCCTTTTCTATAAATGATATCAATTGGGTAGAGAGGGAAATAAAATGTGCCTGATGTTATTTGTTCTTTGGGAAGCCATGTTGCTCATTATTCAGCATTTTGTGCCCCTGTAGGCATTTTCAAATTGATAGTGTAATGACTTTCTCCACTATCATCCCAGGTACTGAAGTTAAGCTAACTGGTCTACAATTTTCCAGGATCATCCTTTTAGGAAAATTGGGCATTGAACTCTATTTCAGACTTCTGGCACTTCTGCTCTGAGCAACTTCCTCAAAATAGCAGCCAAGAGCTTTGCAATAACATGCGCCATTGCTTTTAGAATCCTTAGTCGCCGATCATTAGGACCTGCTAATTTAAATGCCATCCGGAGTGTTCAGGTTTGCTCCAACTATTTCCATCCCCAACTTACTTTGTCTCAGTGCAGTTTCTAATAAGCAGTTAACCACCCTTGACATAGGAGAAAAAGAAATGCATAAACCTGAAAGCATAACTAAGCAATTGATCAAGATTTAGTTTTTAAAAACTCATTGTAATTTCAGATTTCCTCATTTGCCTGATCTTTTAATCTTCTTCATCTTTATAGGGTTCTTTTTTGTTAGCAGTTGAGATTTTTTATTGGCCTAGACTCCCAAAAAGCAAAGAAGGCATATTCTCTTAAGTTTGTGGCCTTCAGATAGGGCATAAATTCTGTCCCCTTTCTTGGTTGGCATAAGCAAGTTGTGATGTGACTCATCTCATGGTATGAATGCAAATTAGGATAAAAAAATATTGGTTAAAACATAAACCCAACCAGCTACTGCTTTCCAACTATGTAGCAAATCATTTTAGCTCCAAGGATACAAAATGGTTCCTTAGCAGCTGGGGGAATTTCATGATATTATAGTAACAATAGGTGGGCTCTCCCAGTGTTACTTGAATCCAATTATATCTTAAGTGATCAATTTTAATTATATCTTTTCTGATTTTCAAAATGTTTCCATTATGATCATATAGGAAATAAAAAGCATTATCCATTTTTAAATCAGATCAGGCTACCTATGAAATTTCAAGGCATCTAAACAACACTTATTATCTTCACCACCAGAAAAGAACATTTCAACTGTAGTTCCAACCAGGGAATATTTGGATGAGATAATTAAATGCAAGCTTAGTGATGAAATTGACATTGTGAAATAAAATGAATTTTAAGAGTTTCTAGCAAAAGGATTTAGTAAATACCACACCATAAGCTAGGACATAACTCTGCAGGATTACTTAAGCTTTTTTCCCCCAAACTATGCAAAAGCCTTAAAGATAAAAAGGTAAATTAAAGGGAAAAAAAAAAAAAACTTGCCCGAAGAGTCATAAAAACTTCTACTAGTTAGAAACATTTGGGCTAAATCTTCTCATAGTAATCAATGACTTGGTAATAAAGTTTCTGTAAAAGATGGCATACCACATTAAACCAGGAAAAGTTCGCAATCAACAAAATAATTCTATTATAATATGCTGACCTCGGAATCAGTAAGTTGGTAGAAAATTGTAAAGGAAAGCTCCTTGCAAAATCAGGTTGACAAACTGAGTCAACTTTTCCTTGGAATCGCTAATGGAAAGGAAGAATGGATTTAGCAATTTAAAGATGGTGCAGGGGTGCCTGGGTGGCTCAGTCGGTTAAGCGGCCGAGTTCAGTTCAGGTCTTGCTCTCAAGGTTCGTGGGTTCGAGCCCCACGTCGGGCTCTGTGATGACAGCTCGGAGCCTGGAGCCTGCTTCAGATTCTGTGTCTCCTTCTCTGCCTCTACCCTGCTCGTGCTCTGTCTCTCTCTGTCTCTCAAAAATAAGTAGAAACATTTAAAAATAAATAAAATAAATAAATAAGGTGCAACTTGGCCTTCTGATATAGTGAGTCTCAGTCTAAGTCATAGTCCGGACTACTATAAAAAGGTACCATAGACTGGGTGGCTTATACACAGTAGAAATTTATTTCCCACAGTAGAAATTTATTCTGGAGGCTGGAAGTTTGAGATTAGTGTGCCAGTGTGGTTGGGTTCTGGTGGGAACCCTTTTCCGGGTGGTGGACCACTCATTTGTACCGACATGTGGGGGAAAGAGAGCTAGATAGCACTTTGGCATCTTATTCAAGAGGGCTCTAATCTCATGAGTTAATTACCTCCCCCAAACTTTCAAATACCATCAGTTTGAGATGAGATTTTCCACATATGAATTTTGAGGGAAACACAACATTCAGTCCATTGAAATCCACGTGTTAGGCTTTGATTTTTTTCTAATTTTTTTAATGTTTATTTGAGAGAGAGAGACAGAGACAGAGACAGAGACAGAGCTTGAGCAGTGGAGGGGCAGAGAGAGAGGGAGACACAGATTCTGAAGCAGGCTCCAGGTTCTGAGCTGTCAGCCCAGAGCCCCACGTGGGGCTAAAATCCACCAACCGTGAGATCATGACCGGAGCCGAAGTCGGTCGCTTAACCCACTGAGCCACCCAGGCGCCCCTAGTCTTTAATTTTATAATCACAAAGGCCACTGTAGTTATTTCTGGCCAACTTGACCATGGAAATTTGCATGATGATCCAGAGAGGAAAGTAGATTTATTGGTCTTCATAGTCTACCATTGGAAATGAAATTCATTTTTATTAATAATCTTTATCTGAATATGAACTATGAAAAGATAAATGCATGATAATTCAATTAACGTTTTTATTGTAAACAACCTCGGGCATCAATGTGTGTTTTAATATCTTATTCAAAAATTAAAATATGCCATCACATGTATGATATTTTAATTGAAATGATACACTTTCCCTATCACTCATGATTTCTTAATGAAGAACATTGTACCACCCCAGGCACTCAACTATTCACCAATTATAAATTTAAACGTTTACTTCATTTAAATTATTGTGAATGGCCTAAAACATAAAACATAAAATTATTAATTTTTATCTCAGAATTATTATTAATAATCTTCTCAATAGACACACTAAGGGGATTGCCTCACTTTGATATTTTTATTAGATTTCTCTTTGGTTATATAGGGTGATAGTCCTAATTATAGGTTCTGAAATAGTGAAGAGGGAAAATTCAGAATATTTCATGGGTGGTCAGAAGAACAGAGGGTGATGGCAATTAATGTATCTATATCTATAACTATATCGGGACACCTGGATGGCTCAGTGGGTTAAGTGTCCGACTTCAGCTCAAGTCATGATCTCACAGTTTGTGGGTTCGAGCCCCGTGCCAGGCTGGGTGCTGACAGCTCGGAGCCTGGAGCCTGCTTCAGAATCTGTGTCTCCCTCTCTCTCTGCCCCTCCCTGACTCACACTCTGTTTCTGCCTCTGTCTCTCTGTCTCAAAAAAATCAACATTGAAAAAATTACAAAAAAATTGTAACTATATCTATCTGTATCTCAGTTCTATGACTAGAAGAGCTACAATTAAACTGATTTATAAAAGGGAATAACAACTTATTTGCGGCTGCCTCACAAAAAATAATTAATGGGAAATACCTCAACTTCAGGTGAGTTTCCCGTGGCTCGGATTTGGGTTTAGTTCTTTGAGCTAAGAACTTTTCCTTAGGAAGTGTATTCCATGAAATGCCACCGGTTATATAATGAAAGAAATTTGAGAGACGCTGTATCCTCTCTTCTCGCTCTTGGTAATTCAGTGCACGTTAGCATGGTGCAGGCTTCTATAAGTGTCTCAGTAAAGACATCTGGTTCATCTTGGTTAAAGAAATGTTTCCAAATTCATTGGATCATGATACAGTTTTTCTATAATTCATGATAACAACCAACAAACTAGAGTTCTACAGAAGCCAGTTTGAGAAATGCAGCATTGAAGGAAATGGTGGACTTGATGTTAAAGTCAAAAACGACCTCTGAGGTCATTTAAAGCAATACATGTATTTTATGGAGTCCCATGAGAGATAACATGTATCTCCCTGGCACATGGGCACACGGTGACCACCTAAATGCTGTCATATAAATGAATGGGTGAAAGAACCTTAAAGCTAGGGTTGGAAGTCAAGGCTGATGTTGCTTAGTCCGTTGAAATTTTTAAAGGACTTATCTTTTCTTTTAAGGACAGTATAATCAGATCACTAGGGTGTTTTGTAAAGGGAGTTATTAACAATGTAGCCCTGGGCACATATTTTCTTTGAGCATCAGGATAATATCATTCTCACAAAGTTATTTAGCAGAATTAATTGACATTTCACACACGACAGCGTGAAGTGCTTACTACACAACGCACGTTAGGTTTCCAGTAAATGTTAGTCTATTTTCATGTCCCTGATACTGGTATTTATGAAAATGATAGCGTCTATGAGAGTATCATCATATTTGCTAAGAAATATTTTATGTATTTTTAAGATTATAATACAACATAGAGAGCGTACATCATTAAGGGTACAGATTGCTGAGCTTTAATAAACTGAGCAAACCCGGATCATCATTAGCTAGGTTAATAAACAGAATCATGGAAGAAATCGCTATGTCTCCACCCATTCACTATTCTTCAGCGGTATTTTATGTAAATAAAAGCATGCAGTACATATTTTTCTGTGCTTGACTTTTTTGTCTCAACATTATGTTTGTGAGATACATCCATGTTGTTGTATGTAACTGTAGAGCATTCTTGATCATTGCTATATAGTATTATGTTATGTGAGTATACTCTGTTTGATTTGTCCACTCTACTATATTTTTAAAGTTTGTTTATTCATTTTTGTGAGAGACAGAGACAGCATGAGTGGGGGAGGGACAGAGAGAGAGAATCCCAAGCAGGCTCTGCGCTGTCAGCCCAGAGCCCGATGCAGGGCTCGAATTCACGAAAACTTGAGATCATGACCTGAGCCCAAACCGAGAGTCAGGTGCTTAACTGACTGAGCCACCTGGGCACCTCTGTCCACTCTAATATTGATGGGTGTTGGGATAACTTCCAGTATGGAGGCATAATGAAGAGTCCTACCATGAACAGTAATGCATATGTGTATTTTTGTTGGATTGTACTTAGGAGTGGAATTTCTGGGTCATAGGAAATGTGCATGTTCAGTTTTAGTAAATACCACCGAATGGTTTTCCAATGTTTGGAACAACTTATACTCCTACCAGCAGAGCATGACAGTTCCAATAATTTCCAAAAGATGAAAATTATAGCCATGGACTGAAAACAGAGTAACAAAATACAAAGAACATGAGTTAGACGTAGCAGGTATTAGTGAAAAAACACTGGATTGTCTGGTTTCTTGGAGTCTAGTAGAGGCTCTTCCAGAACTCTACGTGATCTTTGGAAAAAACTATTAGAGCGTAGTTTTAACATCTGTAGGTTCAGGCATTTGAAGGGCTATGGTGCTTCTCTTTAGACAAATGAATAATTCATACAGAAACACAATTTTGTATGTAATTTTGGGGGTGGGAGTCATGAAGCCCATACATAGGGGTGGTGATTGGAACTCATCACGAATTTTAGTTAGAAATAGCTGAACTAGATGATACTTAAAGTCTCTTCCAGTGGCAACAACAGTAATAGGAGTTGGTTTTTTTTTTTTTTAAAGCCGATACATCAACTATTATTTAAGGTTGTATTTCAAACATATATTTGGTATAATAAAATATTTCCCAGGTAAATTTCAACTGATGGTGCCAGCAGCGAAGTATTTCTGAATTTGTCATTATTTTAAAAAATTACTTGAAGTCATACTTAATAAATCTGATTACAAACTTAAGAAACAATTGATAATACCTGAATATAAATTTATAAATTGATAAAACCTGAAACATAGATAATACTGTACAACTATTACTGAATATCAATTCATGCCGTCATTCCAAAAAAAATTACAGGGCTAAAGGAATGATTAGGTTTCCTTAAAAACAAATCTTGATATTATCCATTTTTTGAATTTAAGTATTAGCTAATATACAGAGCAACATTGGTTTCAGGAGTAGAATTCAGTGATTAATACTTACATACAACACCCAATGCTCGTCGCAAGTGTCCTTCTTAAGATCCATCACCCATCTAGCCTGTCTCCACCTTGCTCCATCAACCCTCAGTTTGTTTTCTGTCATTAAGAGTCTCTTGTGTTTTGTTTCCCTCTCTCCTCTTTTGTCCCCCTTCCCATATGATCATCTGTTTTGTTTCTTAAATTCCACGTATGAGTGAAATCATATGGCATTTGTCTTTCTCTGATTGACTTATTTCGCTTAGCGTAATACATTCTAGTTCCATCCACGTCATTGCAAATGGCAAGATTTCATTCTTTTTTACAGTTGAGTAATAAGCCATTATATATATTACATATAATTATATACATATACATATATATGCATATAAATATATACATATAATTATATACATATAATACATATAATATATTACATATAATATATATATTAATATATAATATATATACTACATCTTCTTTATCCATTCATAACTTGATGGACATTTGGGCTCTCTCCATAGCTTGGCTATTGTTGATAAAGCTGCTGTAAACATCACCGGTGCATGTGCCCCTTCAAATCTGTATTTTGATATTCTTTGGTTAAATACCTGGTAGTGCAATTGCTAAGATTGAACGGTAGATCTAGTTTAAAATTCCTGAGGAACCTCCACACTGTTCTCCAGAGTGGCTGCACCAGTTTGCATTCCCACCAGCAGGGCAGGAGGGTACCCTTTCTCTGCATCCTCGCCAACATCGTTTTTTTTCTTGTGTTGTGAATTTCAGCCGTTCTGACATGTGTGAGATGGACCCCTCGTGATTCTGATTTGCACTTCCCTGATTATGAGTGATGATATTATCCATTTTTTAGAAAGGATAGATTTTTATATTCTTTCAAACCAAGGAAAGTTTAACATTCTGAAGTCAATTCAACGGACTGGGTATTTAAAGACAAGTCCTTTATGATAGAGTCAATAGAGCAGTTTCTCTGATAACAGTACCGTCTTATGTTAATTACACACTTTAATATGAAAACATTCTCTTTATGGTATCACCTCTAAGTGTTTCAACTTAAAGTAAGTGGGATGAGTGGCCCCTGGGTGGCTCAGTCGGTTAAGCGTACGCCTCTTGATTTCAGCTCAGGTCACGATCTCGTGGTTCACTGGATCAAGCCCCGCATCTGGCTCTGTGCTGACAGAGCAAAGCCTGCTTGGGATTGTCTCTCTCCCTCTCTGTCTGCCCCTCCCATGCTCACACTCTCTAAACAAACAAACAAACAAACATACATACATACATTTAAAAAAATAAAATAAAGTAAGTGGGATGAAATGAAACTCAATCAGAGCTCTTATTATGCAAAGTTTTACACAACAGTCCTTTATATTATTCGAAGTGCTCATCACTCTTTAAGGACTTTAATTAAGAGGGTGAAAACGTTAAAGGCAATATATTAGCTAATCATCACACGAGCCAAGATTCATTTGCCTGGTCACCTCATTATCATCCATCCTAATGCCACTGGACAACAGATCTGTAGAAGAAAGGGGTACTGGATGAGGAAATACCCAAGGAAAAAGAGTTTGAGAGCCTAAGACATCAAATTGAGCTTGAAGTTTACTGTGTAATGGGTTGGTTATATAAACACGAAATGATTAGGATAGAGTATAAAGAAGTATCCTGGAAAGAGATGAGATTCCCAAATTGCTGACTAGAACACGCTCATTTAAAACAAATACCTAAAAGGGCGCCTGGGTTCCATGTCCAGGTTCTGCTCGGGTCACGATCTCAGAGTTCGTGGGTTTGAGCCCCGTGTCGGGCTCTGTGCTGACGGCTCGGCGCCTGGAGCCTGCTTCGGATTCTGCGTCTCCCTCTCTCTCTGCTCCTCCCCCGCTTGTGCTCTCTCTTTCTCTCTCTCTCTCCAAATATATATTAAATTTTTTTAAATACCTAAAAAGAGAACCATATCCTGCTTTTCCAGAAATAGTAAGAGTCATCTGCATCATTGTTTCTAGAGTCCAAAAACAAGCATATTGCAAGTATCGCCTTCCCCTGTAGTGTTTAATAATGGAATAGATAACTTTAGTTTGGTGCTGTCTTGCCTAGGAGCAGGTGGCTCAACCACTTGAACACTCCAGTTCACTGCCAGCAGTAGGACTCTTTGATATGTTTTGCTCCTGGGAGACAAAATAAACATTATGCACCTGCAAACGTCAGCGGAAAACACTTAGAATCTTTTTCTACACTATTTTAATTGAAAGATAACATTCCTTTATATAAGACTGCTAAGATGGCCCAGGTTTGCCTTCAAAACAGAGATCCCTAAAGCATGGTTACTCGGACCCCCTTCATCTTCAAAGAGTCAACCCTGGAAATCAATGGAAGCCAGACCGTTTCATATAAATCTGCTATGAAGAAAGCTCACTGTCCATGTATAACCAAGGGAATTTACAAAGCACGAAATTGTCGTGTTCTCTCTCTTATATAGCTTTTGATAATGAAAACATTATACTGTGAAATTTTCAAAAGTGGACAACTCGTTACAGATAGTTTAAAAATCAACTAAAAGCTTAATTAAATAGGCAAGTGGGCATGTGGAACGAACATTAGATATAATGATAATAAACATTAGTGACCGAACATTTATTTTTTTCTTAACATTTTGTAATGTTTATTTTTGATAGAGCGTGAGTGAGGGAGGGACAGAGATAGAGGGAGACACGGAATCCCAAGCAGGCTCCAGGCTCCGAGCTGCCAGCACAGACCATGCGGAGCTCAAACCCACGGACGGTGAGCTCGTGACCCGAGCCAAAGTCGGACGCCCAACCGACTGAGCCACCCGGGCACCTCAGTGCGAAATTAACTTTTAAAGTGAAACCAGAAAAATGAATAGGCACGAACTGACTGAAAGAAGAATTGGCAGATGGAGTAGGAATGTGCTACGTGAATTTGGACAAAAACAATAAGAAAGCCCGTATGATTGGAGCACAGGGAGGGGAAAAGTGGCACAAGATGAGGTTCGAGAGACAGGCAACTGTCAATTCATACAAGATCTTATCTAAGTGTTTAGTGTGTCATCACATTGAATCCTCATGAAGACCTCAGGAGGGTCTTAATATTCTTAATACTCTCATTTTACAGATAAATGAACAACACAGAGGTTAAGTGACTTCACCCGCCCATGGTCACTAGTTTGTAGTAGAGTCAGGACTTTTGCTCAAGTGTTCTAGTCCTAGAACCAGAGTTCGTTATCCCTCAGCAAATGTGGTGGGAAGCAATAAAAGGTTTTTTTTTTAATTATTATTTTAGAAAGAGAGAGTGGGGGAGGGGGGAAAGGGAGAGGGAGATAGGAGCACGCACACACACACACACACACACACACACACAGAATCTTAAGCAGGCTCCATGCTCAGCAAGGAACCCAATGTGGGCTTGGTCCCACGACCCTGGGATCATGACCTGAGCAGAAACCAATAGTTGAACGCTCAGCCAACTGAACCACCCAGGCGCCCCAATAGAAGGGTTTTAAACAGGAGACCTATATTGAGATCTACATGTTATGAAAATAATTCTGGTTGAATTGGTGGGGCCACTGTTTGAAAGGGAGCAAAAGGAGAAGTGGGGAAAATAGGAAGCTGTGACAGCAGTCTAAGGAAGAAATGACAGTGGCTTGGCTCCGGGTGAAATGAGAAAAAGGGATGGATTAAAAGTATATCTTTTAAAAATATGTTTTCGGGGCGCCTGGGTGGCGCAGTCGGTTAAGCGTCCGACTTCAGCCAGGTCACGATCTCGCGGTCCGTGAGTTCGAGCCCCGCGTCGGGCTCTGGGCTGATGGCTCAGAGCCTGGAGCCTGTTTCCGATTCTGTGTCTCCCTCTCTCTCTGCCCCTCCCCCGTTCATGCTCTGTCTCTCCCTGTCTTAAAAATAAATAAACGTTGGAAAAAAAAATATGTTTTCAATATACAGGTAAAATGGATGGGGCTTGATAATGTCTTGGATATGAGAAAGGGGGGAAGTGTGCAAAGTAACATATATGGTCCACGCTCCTTTTGCAGACAGATTGTCATGACATCCTTAGTTTGTTTGCTGTTATAACTCAGCTGGTCATTCTTTTTGGGGCAACTGTGAAGTTGGTTCTCTTCGTGCATGTTTTTGACAATGGAACTTTTACTATGTCTTCCCCAGTTTCTGCTGTGTAAAGCCAAGTGGGGTTAATTTAATCAGAATTTCACTCTAAAGAATGAAGAAGATCCCATATAAAAAAGAAACAAGAACAGCTCCATATGGGATCCATGTTGGATCCTTGGAAACTATGATACATCATAGATGTATCCATCCACTATCCTTTTGAATACTACCAACGTCAAGCAGGATTTTATATTTTGTGGCGAAAAGGTCATCACATTTACCGTGTCATTTCAGATCTGAGCATCAGTGATCAATGGGTAGGGTAAAGTAAGACATGAGTATTTCCGACTTGATTCTAGTAACTGGGTGCTGAAAGTCACGATATGCACACGGAGATATCACGTGTTCTCTACATTTCTGGGTCTCTCTCCATAGAATCACATATTATCAGCGACTACTGCTTAATATATAGGAGAACTCTGGTCAGTCATTTGCCTTCTTAACAACTTTTTTATAAAAGGATATTGCACACCGTCATGTGCCTTTTTTTTTCTTTTTTTTTTTTAGAAATTAAAATTACATTTTTTGTGCCTTTTGCCGTACCAGAGATCCTGGCTCTCAAGATCATGTGTTCCTGTCATCCGGGGCATTTTATGATCCTTGATTTTTCAAAAGCATATATACACGCATATACTACGGATATAAGTGGGTGTGAATTCTGAGAAATGCTTTAGTTCATTTGAAAAATAATGATTGAGAATTTGATTATGACTTTTTCTTTTGAGAGAGAGAGAGAGAGAGAGCGTGAGCAAAGGGAGGGACAAAGGGAGAGTTAGAGAGAGAATCCTAAGCAGGCTCCACGTTCAGCATGGAGACCAACATAGGGCTCAATCTCACAACATGACCTGAGCTGAAATCAAGAGTTAGATGCTTAACTGATTTAAGCCCCCCAGGAGCCCCGAAGTATAACTTTTTCTAAAGATAGGGATCCATGATCACTGTAATAAATATCACTGGCTTTGGGTGGGGGCAGGCTATATACAGTAGAAGACAGATGGAGGCCTCTCTACCGAACCGTCACTATTTTCAGGAACTAAAATTCTCCCTGAATGTGTCCCATATTTGTATAATGTTATTGAAAGGTAATGGTACAAATGGAGAAGCAGCATGTGTGAAAATTAACTGATTCATCCATCTGCTATTGGAGTCACATCCGAGGAGAATGCTATACATCACTTATTTAACCTAATAGGAAAATATTTCGTTTTTACCTAACCAGGTCTCTCCAGTGCCTCTCAGATAATAGTCAACCTTTATAACATGATTTCCAATGTCCACACACAATCTAGGACTTGCACTTAGCCTTCCCTTCCACTTTTGTTGTACGTGAACTTCTTCTTCAATTAAACCAGGCCCCTGTTAACTCCTAAAACCAAGTATATATAACGTATTTACTATATGCCTACCATATTTTCCTTTTGCTTATAATACTGGATGGTCTTATATAGCCAATTCAATTTCATTCAATTATTCATTCAATAACTGAAAACCACCTGCTGTGAATATGGTGATGAATGAGATACCCAGATAAATAAGTCCTAAGATATTTTAAAAATATAATTCTGTTTATTTTCTCTTACATGGTAGAAACAGGATTCAAAGGCCCCAACTAAATATCATGAGTTTTTTTTTTTTTTCTTCTTTGCTTAGATGATTTTAAACTGTGCCTTTTAGGAAGAAACATACACATTGTAGCACAATGTAATGCTTTGCTATTTTTAATCTCAGGCATCTTCTTCCTAATCTCTTTTACTATAGATGATTTCACATTTTTAAGGTCTTGAAGAAAAAAAAAACGACACTCATTGTGAGCGCTGTGGCCCTGCAGGACCTCTGTTTGGGGAGCAAAAATGTGGGTGGTATGTGTGCAGAAGTGGCTAAACCAGGAACCACTTGAATGACCTCAAATTGATATTCATTTTGAGAATATCATGCAATCCAAAAGAATAAGGATGGCTGGTTATGTCATGAATAGAAATTCTTTTTTTTTAAATTTTTTTTAATGTTTATTTATTTTTGAGACAGAGAGAGACAGAGCATGAACAGGGGAGGGTCAGAGAGAGAGGGAGACACAGAATCTGAAACAGGCTCCGGGCTCCGAGCCGTCAGCTCAGAGCCTGACGCGGGGCTCGAACTCACGGACCGCGAGATCATGACCTGGGCTGAAGTCGGCCGCTCAACCGACTGAGCCACCCAGGCACCCCCATGAATAGAAATTCTTAGCCATCCATGTTCATTTCTAAAGTATTTGAGTAATATCTGAGCAAAGATATGGAATCTATCATTGAGACTACAGAGTGTGGACAATGAAGCCAAATACACTAAAATATTTATTTCATGGAAAATAATTTTCTCTAGGCTCATAATTACTTCAAAAATTTTTTTTAACACTTATTCATTTTTGAGAGACAGAGAGAAACAGAGAGTGAGCGGGGGAGGGGCAGAGAGAGAGGGAGACACAGAATCCAAAGCAGGCTCCAGGCTCCGAGCTGTCAGCACAGAGCCTGACGTGGGGCTCGAACTCACAGACCGACTGAGCCACCCGGGCACCCCACATAATTACCTTTAAAAGCATTAGCTTCATATAGTATGGGTTGTTCTAAAAATAATCCTTTTATTTTATTAGAAATTTATATGATTTTTTTTAAAAATAGAGAGATCCCATGTACATATATTCAGTCTCCCTCATCATCATATCTTGCAAAACTATAATACAATATCACAACCAAAATATTGACATTGATAAATCCACCTATCTTATTCAGATTTCCCAGTTTTACTTGTACTCATTTATGGGTATATCTGTGTGTTTAGTTCTATACAAACTTATCACATGTATTACTTCTTTAATTCATATAATGATTGAGAGATTTCTCCTCACTATTCATTATTTTTCATTGCTATATAGTATTCACTTATATAAATATCCACAACTTTACTATTGATGAGATATGGTGCTGAGTTCAAGTTTTAGACTCTTACCAAGAATATGACTGTAAATATTTATTTTTTTCAATAGACATGTGCGTTTCTGTTGGGTATATACTTCAGAGTAAATTTGCTAGTCCTAGGGTATGTACTCAGCTTTACTTAGCTTTACTGCTTAAAGTACTTGTGCCAATTTCCTCGGTCACCAGAAGTGTATAGGATTCTTATCACTCCGTATATTATAACACTTGATAATGTCAGTCTTGAAAATTACAGTCTTTCTGGATGCCATGTAATATGATTTCATCATGATTTTAATTTATATTTTCCTAAGAACTAATTAGATTAAGCATCTTTACATACATGTGTTGGACATCTGAATATGCTCTCTGATGAGTATTGTCTGTCCTTTTCTTTCTGATTAGTGGAAATTCTATATGCGTTCGGGATCCGCTCTTACGAACATTTTAAGTATTTTTGTCTTCAAATTTGAGAAACGAAGATGCATCTTGTGTTTTTTTTTCTTCTACTTAAAAATTGACTTTTGATTACTATTAATTAGGACACAAATTTTCCAGATGTGAAAGTAAATGTAACTTATTCAATTAGTATAAAACAAACTTTAAAATAAAATACAAAATCTCTGGTCTTACTACCCATGTAATTGTCACTTGGGCATCTTTTTTCAAAATATTCGGACACAGGAAATATCAAGTAAAATTGCCCTTTATATTGAAACTCTACTGATTTATGTTCTGTTCAGTAACTATGTGCGGTAATATATTTAACTGAATTGAGGCAGCAATTTCTCAACATGGCAGTGTGTATAACTAAGTTATATAAACTAAGTTTTCAAAATCAAGTTATAAAAATCTCAAACTTTGGAATCATCCAATGACATATTATTTTATGCAATTCAACATCCTTTTTTGCATCAATCAACAGTACTGTTTGATTTCCTTTAGATCTGGAAAGTCATACATCTACTATACAAACATTTATCTAAGTCAGAAGCCCAATTCTCCATTTAGGTAAATGAACGAAACCCTAGAACATTTCATTTCCTGCAGGGAAAACTGTTAAATAGACCCGTGAGGCAGTGTGCTATGTTCCTCTACATATGTTACTTTTTTTATTCAGGTGACCCCTGTCTTACTTGCATTCATTTGTGTGTATGCCCACGGGTACTTAGCTCTGTATAATTTTGTCACATGGGTAGGTTTGTGTATCCACCACCACTATCAAGATACAGAACAGTTGGGGGCACCTGGGTGGACTCAGTCCATTATGCGTCTGACTCTTGATTTCAGCTCGGGTCATGGTCTCATGAACGTGGGATCGAGCCCCACAACAGGCTGGGACAGCAGGCGCTGACAGCATGGAGCCTGCTTGGGATTCTCTCTCTCCCTCTCTATCTGACTCTCTGCTTCTCACTCCCTCTGTCTGTCTCTCTCTCTCTCTCTCTCTCTGACTCTCTCCCTCCTTCTCTGTCAAAATAATTTGAAAAAAAAATTAAGAAAGATACAGAACAGTTGTATCATCACAAAGGTCCCTTGTGTTGCCCTTTCGTAACTTCCCTACAGACTCCCATCCCGAATCCCTGACAACCACTAATGTGTTCTCCGTGTCTATAGTTTTGCTATTTCAAGAATGTTACATAAGTGGAGTCATATAGAATATAACCTTTTGAGATTGGCTTTTTTTTTCCCCTTAAAGAGTTGTATGCTTTTCTTACGTTTAGGTCTATTTTGAGTTAATATTTATTTGTGGTATGAAGTAGAGATCCAAATTCATCCATTTGCATGTGGATGTCCCATTGTCCCAGCACCATTTTTCGAAGTATATTCTGTCACCATTACAGTTTCTTGGCACTTATTGTCAAAATCCACTGACCACAATATATGTGTTGGCTTCTGCACTCTTAATGATGTTCCTTTATATGGTCTACTTCCATGACATTGCTACACTGTCTTGATTACTGTAGCTTTAAGGGGGTTTTGAAATCAGGAATGGTAACTATTACAACCATACTCTTTCCCAAGAATGTTTTGGCTATTCCGTGTCCTTTGAGTTTTCGTATCAATTTTAGGATCATTTTGTCAATTTGTACAACGAAGTCAATGGGGACACTAATATGTAGGTCACTTTACTGAATATGTAGATCGCATTAGTGAGTGTTGGCATCTTAACAAAATTGAATCTTACAAACCACGAACACAAG
The DNA here is from genome assembly GCF_022079265.1 of Lynx rufus. Classification (NCBI taxonomy): domain Eukaryota; kingdom Metazoa; phylum Chordata; class Mammalia; order Carnivora; family Felidae; genus Lynx; species Lynx rufus. The sequence continues at coordinate 10,156,581 of NW_025814833.1, read as the reverse complement.
ATGTTTTTCCAGTTATTTAGATTTTCCTCATTTTCTTTCGACAAGATTTCATTGCTTTCAGCATACAAGCCGTATACTTCTTTCGTTAAACTTATTCCTAAGCATTTTTATTTTTTGATGGTATTTTATTATCTTTTTTTAATTTTAAATTTTATTCTTCATATGTCATGGCCCGTGTATACAGAAATACAACTAATTTTTGTATATTGGTTGTGGACCCTTCAACTTTGCTGAAATTGTTTTTAGCTTTGTAACAAGAAGAGACATCCTTGTTTTGTTCCTGCTTTAATGGCCAAGTTTTCAGTCTTTCATAATAAGTGTGATGGCAGCTGTAGATTTTCTGTAGATGCACTTGGTCCGGTTCTATTCATAGCTTCTGAATGATTTTCTAATCACGAAAGGATTTTTACATTTCAGATGAACAATTAGTTGTTCATTTTATTGAAGATGCCTTGTCTGAGATAAGTCACTTTGTTCCTGCTGCTTTCAGGATTTTCTCTTTGTCTTTCAATAGTTTAATTATAATGTGTCTATTTGGGGGCCACTTTGAGTTTATCCTACTTGGAGTTTGTTGAGCCTCCTAGATGTACAGATAAACCTTATTTGCCATGATTGGGATATTTTTCATCATTAATTCTTCAAATATTCTTTCTGCCTCTCTCTTGCTTTTCCTGAGACTCTAATTATGGGTATGTCGGCATGCTTGTTGGTTTGCCACAAATTTCAGAGGCTTTATTTATTTCCTACATCATGTTTTCTTTCTGTTCCTCAGGCTAGATAATCTTTGTGGACCTATCTTCAAATTCACAGCTTATTTATTCTGCCAGCTCAAATCCGAAGTTGAATCCCTCTAGTAAATTATTTTTTTAATATTTGTCTGTCTGTTTGTTTATTTATTTGGGGGGGGGTTGGGCAGAGAGAGACAGAGAGAGAAAGAGAGAGAAAGAGAGAGAGAGAGAGAATCCCAAGCAAGCTCGTTGCTGTCAGTGCAGAGCCCAATGTGGGGCTTAATCTCAAGACCGAGAGATCTGAAATCAAGAGTCCAACGCTTAACTGACTGAGTCACCCAGGCGTTCCTGTATATGTTTACTTAATTGGACTACATTGATGAGTTATTAGAGTGATTACATATTTTTGTATTATAAGCGATACTATATTTGAATATCCTTGTACATGCATCTTTGCACACTTTTCAAATCGCCCTTTTAATGGAATTCCCTATTTATAGTAAATTTCTAGAAGTAGAATTGTTCAATGAGTCCATATAATTTTGCACAAAGATTACAAAATATTGCCAAAATGTTCTACAGCCAGATCAAACCAACTTAGGCCCTAGTCAGCAGTGAATGAGATTGTCTACTCCCTCATCCTTTCACTAAGACGGGCAAACAATGATAACTCATTTGGATTAATTCATATTTATTTGATTAGTGGTGAAATCAAACAAGGTTATACCTTTTTTGTCATTTGCATTTTTTCTTCTTATTTTTTTTTACAATTATCTGTACATGCCCTTTGCACATTTTCCTGTTGAGCATTTTTCTATCTTGGATTTATAATACTATAGTAGATTTTTACATACACAGTATGTAACAGCTTTGTCATATGCAAATATTTTCAGTCATTTGCATTTAAATTCTGCCTATTTTCATTTTGAGGCATACAGTATATAGCTGCTTAACATGTTCATATCATGTATGCTATCATTGTTTTTCTTAATGGTCTCTGCCTTTAATGCCATTCTTAGAAAGGCCATTGTCCTCCTCTTTATATATATGCATCAATATTTTTTGAGTCTTTACAATTTTTTATTTTAGGCCTTTGCTTTTTATGCTATCTGAAATTTATTTGGATATGTTATATGAGGAGAGACTTAACTTTTTGTCAAATTATTAACTAGTTTTTCCAGCCCCATCTACTAAATGAGCCAACATGTTGGTCACTAAGTTTTGTTATTCTTAAAAGTATTTCCTGACTCTTTTGTCATTTTTAATTTCAAATACTTAATTATTTTAAGCACTTAAGGTCTTTCAGTAAAATTTTTAGGTCTTCATAATGAGTGTCAAACATTACTTAATTAGGTTTACTTCTAGGTACTTCCTTTTTTTTTAATATATGAAATTTATTGTCAAATTGGTTTCCATACAACACCCAGTGCTCATCCCAAAAGGTGCCCTCCTCAGTACCCATCACCCACCCTCCCTTCCCTCCCACCCCCCATCAACCCTCAGTTTGTTCTCAGTTTTTAACAGTCTCTTATGCTTTGGCTCTCTCCCACTCTAACCTCTTTTTTTTTTTTTCCCTTCCCCTCCCCCATGGGTTCCTGTTGAGTTTCTCAGGCTCCACATAAGAGTGAAACCATATGGTATCTGTCTTTCTCTGTATGGCTTATTTCACTTAGCATCACACTCTCCAGTTCCATCCACGTTGCTACAAAGGGCCATATTTCATTTTTTCTCATTGCCACGTAGTATTCCATTGTGTATATAAACCACAATTTCTTTATCCATTCATCAGTTGATGGACATTTAGGCTCTTTCCATAATTTGGCTATTGTTGAGAGTGCTGCTATGAACATTGGGGTACAAGTGCCCCTATGCATCAGTACTCCTGTATCCCTTGGGTAAATTCCTAGCAGTGCTATTGCTGGGTCATAGGGTAGGTCTATTTTTAATTTTCTGAGGAACCTCCACACTGCTTTCCAGAGCGGCTGCACCAATTTGCATTCCCACCAACAGTGCAAGAGGGTTCCCGTTTCTCCACATCCTCTCCAGCATCTATAGTCTCTCTAGGTACTTCCCTTTGTGCATGTGTGTTTAATGTGAAGAAGGTTTCTTTTATTTGTTTTATTTTATAAATGTGTATTCCCAATGTACAGGAAAGTGCATTTTTTCATATTGAATTAACAAAAATGACTTCAATATACTAATTTAAAAAATCTTTTGGTTTGTATTGTTTTCCTTGTATGCAGTCCTATTATCTACAACTAATGGTGATCAATAATTATACCTCTTATTTATTTGTTTGTTTATTTGACCTGAACTGCATTGATAAGACTCTCCCACATATACTTTTATATAATAATCAAAGTGCTATTATATCCCAGTATCGTTTTTTCCTTGACTTACTGGGAATGACCAGAATACATTTTGGGGGAAGGGGCCTCTAAATATTTTTTTGAGGTAAGCTCCATGCCCAATGTGATGCTTGAACTCATGACCGTGAGATCAAGAGTTACATGCTCTACTGACTGAATCAGCCAGACACCCCTTTTATTTCTCCGTATGCTTCTACATGTATGTTTAGAAACACTTCTATCTGTCTTTTTTCATGTTTTAATTTAAATTCTAGTCAGTTAACATATAAATCACAAACTGAGGGTTACCAGAGGGGAGGTGGATGGAAGAATGGGTAAAAAACAGGTGATGGGGATGAAGGAGTGCACTTGTCGGGATAAGCACAGGGTATTATTGTAGAGAGGTGTTGAGTCACTATATTGTATACCTGAAGCTGATATTACACTGTATGTTGACCGTAGTACTTTTTGTGTACTTAATTTATTTTAAAATGGATTTATTTATTTTAGGAGAGAGAGAGAGAGAGGAGGGGCAGAGAGAGGGGGGAGAGAGAGAATCCCAAGCAAGCTCCATGCTATAGTGTGGAGCCTGACATGGGGCTTGATCATGACCTGAGATCACGACGGAGAGATCATGACCTGAGCCAAAATCAAGAGTTGGATGCGTAAGCAACTGAGCCACCCAGGCTATCTTTCAATTTGATCATGTGTTTTTCCTTCTGTGATATGTTAATGTACGTAATCATATTAAATCAGGCTTCCTAATATTTTTCCATTTATGCTATTTTTTTCCTATGGTGCCTTGAGGAGGTTTTCCTGCTTTTTAAAAAGAATTCTAAATTTTAAGAACTACAAAGGGATAACTTTAACTTACAAACATATTGTGAAAGAGCAGATGTGCAAATACAACTGCTACTGTATGTTCCAGAAATGCATAATCAGAATCATTGCTAAGTGAGGTTGATCTGGAAAATCAAGAAGAAAGCTGGAATATGTTGCCATTTGTTAGTCTTCCCTGTCTTCATTTTTTTTTCAACCTCTAAAGAAATACTTTGCTAAAGTATTTTTACTCATTTAGAAGCTTCTTGTAAGTGCTTTTAGGGATTTGTATGCATATTTTTATGTCTGTGTATGCCCATCTATGGCCATACTAGATATAATGTTTTTCGTCCCTTAAAACACAAATTTTTTTTTCCTCCAGACTATCAGTGTTGTCCAACTGATCCCAGGCCCTACTGGATCCTTTTAGGGTTTCCTAGGTTACGTGTCTCTATCTTGTTGAATGGCTGTTTGTACTTCTTTTTCTTAGTCTTGGAAAATAAGAGAATCCAAAAACCAGTAGAAGCTACTGTATTAAACACAATGAAGGCTTCTGTGGGAACACAGGACTCTGTCCCTTACCATTGACTCAATTCCTTTTCAACTCTGTCCCACTCTGATCTGTCAATCAGAGACCCAGTCTTTAGCTCATTTATTCTTTTGTAATAAGTTAACTGAGATAAAATAATTAAATGATTCAATTAGCTTCTTAAGCCTTATTCAAGCATCATGATTATCCACATTTTGAGTTTGTTCAAACAGTAAATTTCTTAAGTGTTCTTAAGAAAGTTGGCTTAAAAATGGTTTAATTTTAGAAGGAAAATAACTAAACATCATGCTGTGTAGCATATTACTACAATACAGCCTTCTTGCTTTTTCTTATCCTAGATTCTTTTCTCAAGTGTCCACTTTAATGATACTGTGTGACCTCCACCTAACACAGTAAATGGTTATAGTATTAGTGTGCCAAATCATCCAAAAGGAAGAGGTTTCGATGTGATTGTCTGTAATCATCTATGCATTTTCTTCATTCAAATAGTGGTTTTTGTTAAGTTCTTTTTTGAGAGCTTCAATTACAAATGATCAGTTACCAAATATTTTAGAGATAAACACAACGCGCGTTAAAATACATCAAGTTCAAGTTTGTGAGGCAAAAGAACAAAACTGTTTCTAAAGGCCAAAAAAAGAAAAAATAATGCATTATATACGTATCATTCATGAGCTTTTAAGTCTCTTGGTAATATATGCGACAATACTATCATCCAACCAAGTGATTCCTCAGACTCAGAATACATTTTAGGCCCATTTTTTTGGTCTTGTTATTTTTCTGTGTTGTGTATTTCTAACTGCAAGGACAACAGAAATAATAAGGGACTGTGTAGACAGCAATTAGCGTTCCTTGTTTCTCATGCTTTCCGAGACTATCAAGTGGGACTAAATTGAATCAGTAATATGTTTTCATACCTTCTTACAGCATAGCTGATTTTGTAAATAAACTAGGATTAACATAATGTTGGTCCGGCCAATGGCAACGCACATCACATTTGAAAAACATTCTTGTAAGGCGGCCTTGTTTATGTTTGATTTGGATTTCAAAAAATTCAGAGCTACCTGGAAGCAGATTTACACGACACTTTTATCAGAAGACCGGAATATTGCTTTGTTGTTGTTGCTGTTAACATTTTCAACGTAAGAAGAGTCATTTAAAATTCAAGCAGACTCTTCTATGGTTTATTCGGCCTGACAGAGATGACTTCTGAATTTCATTACTTTGTATCGAAGAATGATCATAGAAATTAATGCTGCAACATCAATATCAATTACTTTTTCTTTTTAAGCGTTAGCTAGAATATTACACGTAAGTCGTTTATAGTAGCATTACCTTGGTTCTTCCAAAGTAGCAGAGTACTTCTCACTCATTGCTCCTAGCACTTCCTTATTTCTTTTACGTGCTTTACTTAGCCTTTTACTCAGTGTTTCTCAAACTGTGTTCCGCGATTCTTTTGCATTAGAATCTCTTATGTTGGTTGTCAGTTGCAGTGAAACCTCCTGGGTTCTATCTCAGAGGGACTAAATCAGAATCTCTGGGTGTGGGCCTGGAAGTATGCATTTTCCGTTTCCCAGGGTGATTCTGAGACTCAGTGAAGTTTGTGAACCACTGTCTTCAGAGTAAGGGTTTTGAAAATATCCTCTCTGCATTCTTTTTGAGGAAGCTCAACCACATCCATTAATATGCTAATAGCTCCAAAGCTATATCTATAGCAAAACTCTCTTCTGAGAGCCAGGTCTGTATGGACATACATCACTACTTATCTCATACAACTGACACATGTCCCAAAGTGATCTCTTGATCATTCTGCCTCTCTCACAACACACACACACACACACACACACACACACACACTCCTTCCTCCCTTGACCTACACTCCTTCTTTTGAAGTCTAACGCCAACCAATCACGACAGCATTATGTCAACCATGACCACTTAATCACCAAGCCCTGCCAATTCTTTTTATATACTTTCAGTCCATCCACGTCTCTCTTGTTAGATAACATCACCATCTTCTTTATTGATTTCTCTACTTCTTGGTCCCTCACAAAAATGTTCTCTAAGCAACAGCAATAATGGTCTTTCTAAAACAGAAATATGATCATGTAGTTTGTCTCCTTAAAACCTCCCTCACTGGTCCCTGGAAGAGTCAAGATGAGTGTCCACACTTACTAAACTCTCACAGCTACTCATTGTATTCTTCGTGATATGATTAGTCTTTTTTTTAATTAAAAAATTTTTTTTAACATTTATTTATTTTTGAGACAGAGCACGAAGAGGGGAGGGGCAGAGAGAGAGGGAGTCACAGAATTGGAAGCAGGCTCCAAGCCGTCAGCCCAGAGCCCGACGCGGGGCTCGAACTCACAGACCGCAAGATCGTGACCTGAGTCGAAGTCGGACGCTTAACCGACTGAGCCACCCAGGCGCCCCTGATTAGTCTTTATCTAATTATCTTAGCACTCCTTCTTCTCCCCATCGGCACATTTTGTTCTGGTTTTACAGAAGAGACGATTTAGTTTTAGGAATAAGTTACACAGTCTCTTTCTTCCACAGCACATATCAACTCATTACAAAAAAAACATCCCAGGGCACCTGGGTGGCGCAGTCGGTTAAGCGTCCGACTTCAGCCAGGTCACGATCTCGCGGTCCGTGAGTTCGAGCCCCGTGTCGGGCTCTGGGCTGATGGCTCAGAGCCTGGAGCCTGTTTCCCATTCTGTGTCTCCCTCTCTCTCTGGCCCTCCCCCGTTCATGCTCTGTCTCTCTGTCCCAAAAATAAATAAACGTTGAAAAAAAAAACAAAAAAAACATCCCATTTATTTGTCTCCTCATCTAGACTTAGTTTCCTCACCCCTCTATCTCCAGTGCTTAAGGCACAATTCCTAGTATATACTGTAAGCTCAACAAATCTTCTGAATTGAATAGATAAATAATGGGTGACATAATGTTTATTTATATCTACTAATACTATGCACTATAATATCGCATTTAAACACACAGGCTTGGGAAACAGAATCTCTGGCTATGCTGCTACTTATGTGAGCTCACAATTTACTTAAATATCCCTATGTTTTAGGGCACTAATCTTTATTTTTTATTTTTTAATAAATGTGTATTTATTTTTGACAGAGAGAGCAGACAGGAAGAGCAGAGAGAGAGAGAGAGAGAGGCGGGGGGAGAGAGAACCCCAAACGGGCTCCGCACTGCCAGCACAGAGTCTGACATGGGGCTCGATCCCACGAACTGTGAGATCATGACCTGAGCCAAAATCAAGAGTCAGACCCTCAGCCAACTGAGCCGGTCAGGTGCCCCAAGGTCCCTAATCTTTAACATGGTTATAATCATAGATTTCGCCCCTAAGATTTTCATGACGATTAAATAAGAAGATACAGGGGCGCCTGGGTGGCTCAGTCGGTTAAGCGGCCGACTTCGGCTCAGGTCACGATCTTGCGGTCTGTGAGTTCGAGCCCTGCGTCAGGCTCTGGGCTGATGGCTCAGAGCCTGGAGCCTGTTTCCGATTCTGTGTCTCCCTCTCTCTCTGCCCCTCCCCCGTTCATGCTCTGTCTCTGTCTCAAAAATAAATAAAAAACGTAAAATAAATAAATAAATAAGAAGATACATATACCCTTGTTGAAGTGTTAGGCACACAGCAGGTACTCAAGAAATGTTAGCTACTACTTCTACTTCTCTCAGGCTTCAAGAATTATTCCTCACCTTTAACATATCTCATCATTTTATCCATTTTAATTTTTTTTTTCCTCTGCTCTCAGCCATCACCTCGGAAGAGTCACATTTTTCTTTTTTGGCCTATCTGTAGTGGACGCCTGTACAATACCTTCTATCAGGGGCGCCTGGGTGGCTCAGTCGGTTAAGCGGTCAACTTCGGCTCAGGTCATGATCTCAAGGTCCGTGAGTTCGAGCCCCGCGTCGGGCTCTGTGCTGACAGCTCAGAGCCTGGAGCCTGTTTCGGATTCTGTGTCTCCCTCTCTCTCTGACCCTCCCCTGCTCATGCTCTGTCTCTCTGTCTCAAAAATAAATAAACGTTAAAAAAAATTAAAAAAAAAACAATACCTTCTATCATTTTAGAGGTGTTTCTCTAGATCTTTCCTAGCTCTGACAATATTAGGTGTGATGACCAGAATTTTAAACAATATTCCGGATGAGATGATACACTCAACAGAAAAGTATTTCTAGTTACTATAGAATTTCCTGATAACACTCAATGCTTTTCTTGCCTTGGTAACCATATCAACACTTTGGGACAGTATCTTCGGGAACAGTACATGAGAACATGGTGATCATAGGAATTTCCTGGAGGCATAATTGATAGCTTTAAACCCACATCTCAAACGCTGTTTTTGAATTAATGGTTTGCCGGCAACAGAAGGATTTTTTGTCATGTATTTTCAAGATCTTTATTCGTTTTAAAAAAATTTTTTTAGAAGTTTATGCGTGGGGAAGGGGCAAAGAGAGAGGGAGACGCAGAATCCGAAGCAGGCTCCAGGCTCTGAGCTGTCAGCACAGAGCCCGACGCAGGGCTGGAACTCACAGACTGCGAGATCGTGACCTGAGCCGAAGTCGGATGCTCGACCGAGACACCCAGGCGCCCTTCAAAAATTTTAATAAATGATTCAGCCTTGGGGCAGACTTACCCTAGTATACTGTTATTTTTAACTTCAGTCAGTTCTTACAAAGATTTGTGAAGGCCAGGAGGTAAGTTTTACAAGATGAGGGAAATGGATATTTTTCATAAATCTGTATATAAAATTCCATAAGATTTTATAAGATTTGAGCTCTTATCTTTCTTTTGTTATTTTAGACCGCAAATCATCAGTGCAGAGAATCCGAAAAGAATAGTTTCCTAAATAAATGTTATACCTTTTTTTTTTTTAAGTTCTGCAGTAATACTACAAGTAAAGTTTTAAGGGACAGTTTCATTTTTTCCAAAACAAATCAAGAATCAGCATCTTGGAAATATGACATGGAAAATAGGACAAAAGTTGTATCTCCTAATTCACAGGCATAGAAACTGGGGACCAGAAAATATATGTAACAGAGCTAACGTCACATAGCTGGACGAGTGTCAAGATAGAATGTGTGTGTGTGCTGACTTTCAATGTATTGTTTTATTAAAAACCAATAATCAAATTAGTTCATTATAATAGGGAAATATAATGAGAAAACAGTGACGATTGAAATGGAGGAAAGGATGCTACGAAACAAGTGAAAATGGTAAGAGGTAGATAATTAGATCGAGGATATGATGATGGGGTAGAGAGGTTTAGATCTTGGGAGCTTCAAAATAACAAATAACTTAATTGGGCACAGAACAATACTCAGATACCTTGAAAGCTGTACCGAAACAGATCTTTTATGGAAGAGGACAACCATGTGGATGTAGGAACAATAAATAAAATGAATGGTGAAACTTTAGAAGCAGGTTTGTTCTTTAAAGACATCGTATTAAAAATGCCGTAAGTAACACTTATCTGACAAAACGAGCAACCAGAGTCTAAATGTGTATTTATCAAAGTGCAGTTTGCTGACCATCTGCATTAGAATCAGAGCGGATGCTTTTTCAACATGCAGTTTCCTAGACCCCCACCCTAGACCCCCCTCTCAGAACTATAAAATCAGAATCTATAGGAACAGACCCCGGGACTGCATTTTATGGTCACCACACACACGCACACACACACACACACACACACACACACACACCCCACCACCACCACTTTGATTCTCTTGCAGGATAATATTTGAGGTCATAAATTAGTTTAAGAAATACTGATAAATATTCCTATTAAAAAAAACAGAGTGAGGTAACGTGAGCATTGTAGTGACATAAGATGTTTCTCTGTTTCTCCCCCAGTTTTAACCACAAAATAGACATATAACCACTCACAAAAACACCTTTGCAGGTGTTAAGGAGTCTAGCATCATATGTCAAGAAGGAGTCTTACCTATCTGTGCATCTGGTAACAGAGAGACAAACCTCAGTATAGCTGCAGAACCAGCAGAACCAGAAAACCTGCCTGCACCCTTCTTCTCATGGCTGGGGAAAAGTCTGGAACGTGCTGATGTGGGCAGATACCCATGCAGGAGAGAGGATTTGCAGAAGCGTAGCCTTCCTGAGGGGAACTTCCAGCATGTGAATGTAGCAAAAAAAAAAAACAAAAAAACAAAAAAACAAAAAAAACAAAAAAAATTGACTTCGGTGGCAGTGGAGAGAGTAAGAAGGAAAACTTTCCAGCACCTCCTTCCCCAAGGGAACTCTGCATGGGATTGATCTATCCAGTGATGGTGTCCACCACTGTCGGGGCAAGGATAGCAGTAAATGAGTGTGCAGGTCAGCTGGAGAAACCTGTTTTGCTCCAACAGCACCCAAAGTACTGAGGTGGTACCTCCATGACTGGGCAGGGAGGAAGTTGGAAAAGAGGCACATAAGAATTTCAAAGGGCATTAAAGGGATTGCATTCAGCTCTACACAGGGTTCTCTGGGAGTACCACACTCAGGGATCTCCCTACTAGGTACACGGGCACCCCAACATTCTGAGTGCTATACCCCTACTTCTTCCAACTCTGTGGCTGGTTCTTTGTGCATGCTTCTGTGTGTGATGCTGGGAGAGTTCTAGTAGACCGGAAACGTGCTCAGTAAAAAGGCACCATCTGCCGACCAGGGGGGGAAACCCAAACTTGACCTATAACGCCACCTTCTGGAAAACAAGAGAAGTTTCCAGTAGCCAATCTGGTTAGTTACAATATGTAGAAAGCACAAAAGCATAAGAATTTTCTGTCTGCTGAAAACTCTAGAAAGCTTATGAAGGAAATTGAAGAAGATGCAAAGAAATGGAAAAACATTCCATGCTCATGGATTGGAAGAATAAATATTGTTAAAATGTCAATACTCCCCAAAGCAATCTACACATTCAATGCAATCCCAATCCAAATTGCACCAGCATTCTTCTCGAAGCTAGAACAAGCAATCCTAAGATTTGTATGGAACTGCAAAAGACCCCGAATAGCCAAAGTAATATTGAAGAAGAAAACCAAAGCGGGAGGCATCACAATCCCAGACTTTAGCCTCTACTACAAACCTGTAATCATCAAGACAGCATGGTATTGGCACAAAAACAGACACACAGACCAATGGAATAGAATAGAGTACCCAGAATTGGACCCACAAATGTATGGCCAACTCATCTTTGACAAAGCAGGAAGGAATAGCCAATGGAAAAAAGACAGTCTCTTTAACAAATGGTGCTGGGAGAACTGGACAGCTACATGCAGAAGAATGAAATTAGACCACTTTCTTATATAATTCACAAAAATAAACTCAAAGTGGATGAAGGACCTGAATGTGAGACAGGAAACCATCAAAATCCTAGAGGAGAAAGCAGGGAAAAACCTCTCTGACCTCAGCCGCAACATATTCTTACTTGACGCATCTCCAAAGGCAAGGGAATTAAAAGCAAAAAATGAACTGGAGGGTATTATGCTAAGTGAAATAAGTCAGGCAGAGAAAGACAGTTACAATATGTTTTCACTCATATGTGGATCCTGAGAAACTTAACAGAGAACCATGAGAGAGGCAAAGGGGGGAAAATTATAAAGAAGGAGGGAGGGAGGCAAACCATAAGAGACTTAAATACTGAGAAAAAACTGAGGGTTGATGGGAGGTGGGGGAGATGGGAAAGTGGGTGATAGGCATTGAGGAAGGCACCTGTTGGGATGAGCACTGGGTGTTGTATGGAAACCAATTTGACAATAAATTATACTTAATATAAAAAATAAAGAAAACTTTTCACACTAATTAAAAAAAAATGAGAATTCTGCCGCAAGAGGGAGCAAAGAAAGGTGGAGTAGGTGTACCCATACAAAGGTGGAGAAAACCCCAGAAAATAACAAAACCATCAAAGAAAATACTTCATCTGAAGGCAACTAGCAAAGTTTTAAGGAGATGTCTGCTATTTCAAATGTGAAAGCAGCAACACAAATCTACAGGGAACATAAAAAAAATCAAGGAAATGTATCGTCACAAGAAGAAGTAATTATTCTCCAATAAATGAGTTTAATAGCATGGAATTTTGTGATCCAGTAGATTAAGAATTCAAAATAGCTCTTTTGAAGAAACTCATTAAGCTACAAGAAAAATCAAAAAGACAATTCAATAAAATCTCAAAAATAATTCCATGATCAAAATGAGATTTTAACAAAAATAGAGAAACCATGAAGAAGAACCAAACATAGCCAAAGAACTCAATGAATGAAATAAAAATGCAATAGAGAACATGGGCAGTAGTATAGAACAATTGGAAGGTAGAATAGGTGAGTTAGAGGATGGGAATGTTGAAATAACCCAGTTAAATGAGATAAAGAATAAATGAAAAAAAGTGAAGAATGCCTACAGGATCTATGGGAATACATCAAAAGAACAAATATGAGAATAATTAGGATTCCAGAAGAAGAAGAGGGACAAGGGAGCAGAACATGTATTTAAATAAATAATGGCTAAGAACTTCCCAATGCTGGGGAGAGAACTGGATATCCAAGTTCATAAAGCTAATAGATTATCTCTATTATCTCATCGTAAAAATACCTTTCCCAAAACACGTTATAATAAAACTGCCAAAAACCAAGGATAAAGAAAGGATTCTGAAAGCAGCCAGAGAAAAAAAGATTGAAACTTACAAAGAAACCCCCATTAGGCTCCCAGTGGTTTTCTCAGTAGAAACTATACAGGCAAGGAGAGTGTGGAATGAACATTCAAAGTGCTGAAAGAAAAAAAAAATTGCCAGCCAAGGATACTCTGTCGAGCAAAGCTATCCTTCACTTATGAAGGAGCAATAAAGACTTTTCTAGATAAGCAAAAGCTGAGAGTTTATCATCGCCAGACACCAGACATGCCTTGTAAGAAATGCTGACTGAAGTTCTTCAAGGTAAAAGGAAAAGATGCTAAATCAGTGACATGAAAACATACAAAAATATAGAACACACTGGTTAAGATAAATACACAGTCAGACATAGAAAACTAAAAATCCATAATAGGATGCTGTGTTAACCACTTAACTATAGTATAAAAGTCAAAGGAAAAGAGTATTGCACATAAGTATAGCTAATACAATGTGTTATCAAATACACAATATAAAAAGAAGGAAATAATAATATCAAATCAATAAAAGGGGGGAGTAAGAGGATGTTTTGCAGATGGTTGAAGATTAGTTGCTATTAGCTTACAATGGACTGTTCTATCTATGAGATGTCTTACAAAACCTCATGGTACCCACAAGGCAAAAATCTAGGGTAGATGCACAAAACAGACAGAACAAGGGAAGGGTAGAGCATACCACCATGGAAAATCACCGATTTACAAAGGTAGTCAGAAACAGAGTATAAAAGAAAAATAATGGGAGTGCAAAAAATCAGAAAACAATCAGATAGGATTAGTAAATCCTCAACTATCAATAATGATTCTAAATGTAAATGGATTGAATTCGCTAATCAAAAGGCACAGAATGGATAAATGGATAAGGAAAAAAAAAAAGACCTAACTGGATACTGCCCACAAGGGACTCACGTCAGTCTTAGGGCACACGCAAGCACAAAATAAAGGGATGGAAAGATATTCCATGCAAGTGGGAAACGAAGGAAAGGTGGGAGAGCTATGCTTATAGCAGACAAGATAGATTTTAAGCCAAAAATGGTAACAAGAGACAAAGAAGATCATTATGTAATGATAAAGGGATTGATTCATCAAGAAGATATAACAATCATAAGTAAATATGCACTCAACTATATATAGTAACAGATCTGAAGAGAGAAATACACAATATATAACAGCAGAGGACTTGAATAGCTTACTTTCAGCAATGGATAGATAATCCAGACAAAATCAACAAGGAACCAATGGACTTGAACCATATGTTAAACCAAATGGACCTAACAGACATTTATAAACATCCTTCCAACAGAAGCCGAAAACATGTTCTTCTCCAGTGCACACAAAACAGTCTCTAAAACTGACCATGTGGCAGGATACAAAACAAGTCTTAGCAAACTTAAGAGATTAAAATAACATCACATACCTTTTTTTGACTAAACTGGAAATCAACAACAAGAGAAAAGCTGGAAAATCTACAAATATGTGGCAATTAACCAACACGCTCTTGAACAACCGATCAGTCAAAGAAATCAAAAGTAAAACCAAAAGATAGCTCCAATTTGCAGTAACGTGGATGGAACTGGAGGGTATTATGCTAAGTGCAATAAGTCAGGAAGGAAAGACAGATACCATATGTTTTCACTCATATGTGGATCCTGAGAAACTTAATAGAAGACCACGGGGGAGGGGAAGAGGGGAAAAAGTTACAGAGAGGGAGGGAGGCAAACCATAAGAGACTCTTAAGGACTGAGAACAAACTGAGGGTTGATGGGGGGTGGGGGAGAGGGGAAAGTCGGTGATGGGCATTGAGGAGGGCACCTGTTGGGATGAGCACTGGGTGTTGTATGGAAGCCAATTTGGCAATAAATTATATTTAATAAAAAAAAGAAAGCTCCAAACAAATGAAGTAAAACATGACATACTCAAACCTATAGGATGCTGCAAAAGCAGTTCTGAGAGGAAAGTTTATAGCAATAAATGCATATATAAAGAAAGTAAAAAGCACTCAAATGCACAACCAAACTTTACACCCCTAGGGACTAGAAAAAGAAAGAACTAAGCCCAAATTTAGAAAAAGGAAGGCAAGTACAAAGCTCAGAATGAAAGTTAATGGAACGGAGACCAGAAAAACAATAGAAAAAACATCAACAAAACTAAGAGCTGGTTTTTGGAAAAGATAAACAAAACTGTCAAAACAAGCTAAACTATGAAAAAGAGAAGACTCCAATAAAAATCAGAAATGAAAGAGGAGACATTAAAACTGATACTATAGGAGCGCCTGGGTGGCTCAGTCGGTTGACCGTCCGGCTTCGGCTCAGGTCATGATCTCACGGTTTGTGAGTTCGAGCCCCGCGTCTGGGCTCTGTGCTGACAGCTCGGAGCCTGGAGCCTGCTTCAGATTCTGTGTCTCCCTTTCTCTCTGCTCCTCCCCTGCTCGTGCTCTGTCTCTCTGTCTCTCTGTCTCTCTCTAAAAAATAAACATTAAAAAAATTAAAAACTGATACTACAGAAATGCATAGGATCATAAGAGACGACTGTGAATAATTATATGCCAAAAATTGGATAATATAGAAAAAAGGATAAATTCTAGGAACATACAAACTATCAAGACTGACTCAGGAAGAAATAGAAAATCTAAATGTATCAATTATGAATAAGGAAATGGAATCAGTAATCAAAATCTATCCAACACAGAAAAGCCCTAGACCAGATAGCTTCACTGGGGAAGTCTACCAAACATTTCAACAATTAATGCCACTTCTTCTCAATCCCTTGTAAACAATTGAAGAGCAGGGAACACTTCCAAGCTCATTTTATGAGGCTCACGTTATTCTGATTCCAAAGGCAGATAAGAACACTACAAAAAACAAAAAAGGAAAACTAATGAATATAGATATATAAAATCTCAACAAAATACTAGTGAACCTGATTCAGTAACACACTGAAAAGATGTCCAAGTGGGATTTGTCCCTGGGATGCAAGGATGGTTCAGTGTATCAATAAATCAATAAATGTGAAATGAAGGTAAAAATCACATGATTATCTCAATAGAAGCAGAAAAAGCATTTGATACAACATCCTTTTATTATTAAAACCATCACAAATTAGGTGTGCCTGGGTGGCTCAGTCAGTTAAGCGACTGACTTAGGTTCAGGTCATGATCTCACAATTCGTGAGTTTGAGCCCCGTGTCAGGCTCTGTGCTGATAGCTCAGAGCCTGGAGCCTGCTTTGGATTCTGTGTCTCCCTTTCTCTCTACCCCTTTCCTGCTCACGCTGCCTCTCTCTCTCTCTCTCTCTCTCTCTCTCTTTCAAAAATAAATAAACATTAAAAAAAAGCATCAACAAATTGGGTATAGAAGGTACAAACCTCAACAAAAAATAGGCCATGTATGGGGGCGCCTGAGTAGCTCAGTTGAAGCGTCTGACTCCCGACTTCAGCTCAGGTCATGATCTCACAGTTCGTGAGTTCAAGCCCCACATTGGGCTCTGCGCTGGTGGTGTGGAGGCTCCTTGGGATTCTCTCTCTCTCCCTCACTCTGTCTGTCTGTCTGTCTCTCTCTCAAAGTAAATAAATATTTGTTTAAAAAGGCCAGGTATGACAAACCACAGCTAATATCATACTCAATGGTGAAAATGCAAAAGCTCTTCCTCTGAGATTAGGAACAAGACAACGGTGCCCATTCTCATCACTCCTCTTCAACATAGCATTGTAAATCCTAGCTAGAGCAAGTAGGCAAGGCAAAGAAATCGAAAGCCTCCAAATCAGGAAGGAAGAAGTAAGACTGTTATCATTTGCAGATGACATGATCCTCTCTGTATAGAAAATCCTAGAGGCTCAAACAGAAAACTGTTGGAACTAATCAAGAAACGCGGTAAAGTTGCAGGATATAAAATCAACATACAGAAATCAGCTGCTTTTCTGTACACTAACACCCAAACATCTGAAAACAAAGAGGGGAAACTACGCCATAAATAAAGGCCTCAAGAACAATAAAATATTTAGGAGTAAATTTAACCAAGGAAGTCAAAGATCTCTCCAATAAAATATACAAGTCCTTAATGAAAGAAAGTGAAGATGCAAGGAGTGGAAAGATATCCCATGTTCACAAACTGAAAGTATTATTATTGTTAAAATGACCATACCACCTCAAGCCATCTGTAGATTCAATGCAATCCCTACCAAAATTCCAATGGCATTTTTCAGAGAAATAGAAGAAAAAACAATTCTAAAACTTGTACATCCACAAAAGGCCTCACATAGCCGAAGAATCATGCAAAAGAAGAACAAAGCCTGTGGCATGACACTTCTTGTTTCGAAACGATACTACAAAGCTACAGTAATTAAAACAGTATGATACCAGCCTAAAAAAAGACACTCAGACCAATGAAACAGAATACAGACTAGGCATAAACCCAACTGATGTTTGGCAAGGGAATCAAGAACACTCAATGGGGGAAAGAATAGTCTCTTCAACAAATGGAAAAGTGGATAACTACATACAGAAAAATGAAATTGGACCCCTATATTGCACGCCTCCCCAAAATTAACTTGAAATGGATTAAAGACTTAAATGTAAGACATCACACAGCTTAAAATTCCTAGAACTAAACATAGTGAATAAACTCCTTGACATGGATATGACACCAAAGGCACAAGCCACAAAAGTAAAAATCAACAAGCAAGACATCAGACTGAAGCTTTTACACATGTAGTCAAAATAGCATGGTGCTGTCACAAAAATAGACACAGAGATCAATAGAGCAAAATAGGAAACCCAGAAACAAATGTACAGTTATATGGTCAAGTAA
Organism: Lynx rufus; assembly: GCF_022079265.1. Classification (NCBI taxonomy): domain Eukaryota; kingdom Metazoa; phylum Chordata; class Mammalia; order Carnivora; family Felidae; genus Lynx; species Lynx rufus. The sequence continues at coordinate 10,138,667 of NW_025814833.1, read as the reverse complement.
TTAAAGGAGGAAAGAAGATGCAGTGGGGAAAAGAAAGTCCCTTCAACAAATGGTACTGGGAAAACTGGACACAACATGGAAAAGAATGGAATTGGACCACTTTCTTAGGCCATACACAAAAATAAACTCAAAATGGATTAAAGACCTAAATGGGAGACCTGAAACCATAAGAATCCTAGGAGACACCCAGAGAGTAATTTCTCTGACATTGGTCATAGCAACATCTTTCTAGATATGTCTCCTGAGGCAAGAGAAACAAAAGCAAAAAATAAATTATTGGGACTTCATCAAAATAGAAAGCTTCTGCACAGTGAAAGCAACAATCAACAAAACTAATAGATAACCCACTGAACGGAGAAGTATTTGCAAATGACATACCTGATAAAGGGTTAGTATCCAAAATATATAATGAACTGATACAACGCAACACCCCAAAAATAATCCAATTTAAACATGGGCAGAAGATATGAAGACATTTTTCCAAATAAGACATCCCGATGACCCACAGGCACATGAAAAGATGTTCAACATCACTCATCAACAGGGAATTGCAAATCAAAACTACAATGAGATATCACCTCACATCTGTCAGAACGGCTAAACTCAATAACACGAGAAACAACAGTGTTGGAGAGGTGTGGAAAAAAAGAACCTTGGTGCTCTGTTGGTGGGGAATGCAAACTGGTGCAGCAACTGTGGAACACAGCATGGAGGCGCCTCAAAAAGTTACAAATAGAACTACCTATGATCCAGGAATTGTACTACTGGGTATTTACCCAAAAAATACAAAAACGCTAATGCAAAGAAATATGCAAAGAACCCTCACTCTAATGCAAAGGGATAAATGCACCCCTGTGTTTATTGCAGCATTATCTATATAGCCAAATTATGGAAGAAGCCCAAATGTCCATCAGTAGATGAATTGATAAAGAAGATGCTACACACACACACACACACACACACACACACACACACGAATATTATTCAGCCATAAAAAATGAAATCTTGCCATTTGCAACCACATGTATTGAGCTAGACAGTATAATGCTAAATGAAATAAGTCAGAGAAAGACAAATATCATATGATTTCACTCTTTATGTGGAATTTAAGAAACAAATGAACACAGGAAAAAAAAGAGAGGCAAACCAAGAAACAGACTCTTAACTATAGAGAATAAATAGAAGGTTACTAGATTGGAGGTGGATGGGGGGGGTGGGTAGAAAGGTGATGGGGATTGAAAAGAACACTTATCATGATGAACCCTGAGTAATGTATAGAATTGTTGAATCACTATATTGTATACCTGAAACAAACCAAACACTGTATGTTTGGTTTGTATGTTAAACCAAACACTGTATGTTAACTCTACTGGAATCAAAATTTAAAAGTTAATAAAAAATAAATTAAAAAACTTCTGCACAGCAAAAGAACAATCAACAAAATGAAAAGGCAACCTACAGAATGGGAGAAAATATTTACAAACCATATGTCAGATAAGGGGTTAATATCCATAATGTATAAATAACTCACACAACTCAATAAAAAAAGAAAATCAGATTAAAAATGAGCAGGGGTACTAAATAGATTTTTTTTCTAAAGAAGAGATTAAAATGGCCAACTTTGGGGCACCTGGGTGTTTCAGTGTGTTAATTGTCAGACTCTTGGTTTTGGCTCGGGTCATGATCTCATGGTTTGTGAGTTTGAGTCCTGCGTTGGGCTCTGCACTTGTCGCAGCTTGGGATTCTCCATCTCCCTCTCTCTCTGCCCCTCCCCTGCTCATGTTGTCTTTCTTTCTCTCTCTCAAAAATAAAATAAACATGTAAAATGGCCAACTTGTACATGAAAAGGTGTTTTAAATCGCTTATCAAGAAATGCAAACCCAAACTACAATGTGATATCATCTCACACCTGTTAGAATGGCAATTAGAAAAAAAGGACAAGAGATACCAAATGCTCAGAAGGATGTAGGGAAAAAGGAAGCCTTGTACACTGTTGGTTGGAATGTAAATTGTTACAGACGCTATGAAAAACAACATGGAGGTTTTTCAAAGAAATTAATTTTTTTTAACATTTATTCATTTTTGTGAGACAAAGACAGAGCACAAGCAGCGGTGGGGCAGAGAGAGGAAGGCACGGAGTCCGAAGCAGGCTCCAGGCTCTGAGCTGTCAGCACAAGGGATCGAACTCACGAACCACGAGATGGTGACCTGAGCCGAAGTTGGACACTTAACTGACTGAGCCACCCAGGAGCCCCGTCAAAGAAGTTAAAATAGATCTAGCATATGATCCAGCAATTCCATTCTGGGTATATATCCAAAGGAAATGAAAACAGCATATTGAAGACATATCTGCACCCCTATGTTTACTGTAGCCTTATTCACGATAGCCAAGATATGGAAACAGCCTAAGTGCCTGCCAATGAATGAACGGCTAGAGATGTTGTCTCTCTCTCTCTCTCTCTCTCTCTCTCTCTCTCTCTCACACACACACACACACACACACACACACACACACACATATTATTCAGCCATGAGAGAGAAGGAAATCCTGCCATTTGTTTCAACACGGATAGATCTCGAGGGCATTATGTTAAGTGAGAGAAGTCAGGCTGATAAAGACAAATACCCTGTGATCTGGCTTATATGTGGAATCTCAATAAGCCAAATTCATAAAAACAGTAGAAAGCTGGTTACCAGAGTGTGGGGGTGGGGTGGGATGGGGGAACTGGGAATGTTTTTGTCCGAAGGAACCAATGTGGAGAACTAAACACACAGCAGAGTGCTTACAGTCAACGGTATTGTATCATAAACTTCAAAGTTGCTAAAGAGACTGGATCTTGTTTCCAGCACAGAAAAGAAATAATTACGTGATGTGATAGTCTTCACTGACACGACTGCGGTAATCATATCGCAAAGGTCAAAATCAACACCTTATGCACCTTAAACTTACAGAATGTTATACATCGATTTCATTTCCATTTTGTAAAATGGAGCGAAAGCTTCATTAAGAATGCTGAAGGAACTAACTTCTCTTTAACTGCATGTTTAGCTTAATACGTATTAATGGAAATTCTCCTTTTTTTCTCCACGTTCTTTGTTGATAAATTTTTCTGAAGCTGTTCGCTACCTTACAAAATGGAACGCCCACTGCATTTTTGTTATTACGTACAGGACTCTGGATTTTGCAGACTACCCTTTGGTATTTTATTACTGTTTAGAATGAGAGATACGGAGCAGAGTCTGTTTACTATGGGCATAGCCTAGAATCCATGCGGAAAATTTCATACCTGTACTTTTTATTTGCAAATTTCAAATTAAAAAAAAGATAACTTAAAAATGCTTTCTTTTCAAAATGAATATTCGTGTACAAGTTTTCGTGTTGACATTTTTTTCATCTCTCTTGGCTATATACCCAGAACTGGAATGTTGAGTAAAGGGACAATTCTAATGTTTATTTATTTTTGAGAGACAGAGCATGAGTGGGGAAGGGAGACACAGAATCCGAAGCAGGCTCCAGGCTCCCAGCTGTCAGCACAGAGCCCGACGCCGGGCTCGAACTCTCTAACCGTGAGATCAGGACCTGAGCAGAAGTCGGACGCTCAGCCGACTGAGCCACCCAGGTGCCCTGAGGGGACAATTCTATATATGCGACCAGAAGTGCCAATGGGCATGACCCTCCTTGTGGCCCTTGGTAGACAGGATACCACAGCTGAGCAAGGCTGGAGAGGGGTCAGCAGGCTACTTCAGTGTCCAGTCAGATCTGAGATCAATGTTCTGTTATGAGGGGCTTGGGCCGGCATGGATCCTATTTGGTCCTGGGCAGACAGGACTACTTCTGGGACATCGGTCAGTAGGGAGTTCACTGGGGCTAGGGTCTAATTTAGGTTCCCAAACAGTGGACCTGTTACCAGGTGTGCAGACAGGTGTGGCTCCTTCTGGGTTCCTGGGGTGGGGAGGGGGGCTCCTTCCAGATCACCTGGTAGGTCTTGGATAGGCAGGACTGGCCCAGGACCATGGCCGGGAGTGGTACAATTGAGTAACAGGGCCGCTCAGCATCCACAGCGGGGAGCAAAGATGGCGGACTTGCCACCGGGGGCGTGGATGGGGGTGTCTCCTGTCGGGTCCGTGGGCAGGCAGGACTGCCCTGGATCATGGCCAAGCAGCGCCGGAGCTGGGCAAACATGCACTTCAAGGTTTGTGGTCAGGTCTGACTTCAGGGACTTTGTTATCGAGGGCACAGAAGGGCACGTATGCTCCCAGGTCCCTTGGTAATCGGGGCTGGTGGCAAGACTGTGGCCAAGGAGGGCTACAGCTGAGTCCACGAGGAAATGAGGCCATTTCTGGTGCGCATCCAGGGTCGTGTTCAGTGAGCTGGACACTATGCAGGTGCCTGTGTCCTCACGGCTTTTAGGGAGGAGCCATTTCTCAGAAGTCCTTATTTCCCCATTCCACTGGGGCAGTGGGTGGTTATTTTTGGTGAGTTTGTTTCCTGGCATTGTCATTTCTCTTGAGTCACATTTAAAACACATCTGTCTTCTATTTCTCTTCTGAGATTTTCTGTCTGTCTATGCCTTTGAAGACTATTTCGCCTTGTTTCATGACACGTGGTTATGATAGCTACTGCCATGTATTTTATTTTTGGATAATTGCAACATTTGGGTCCTCTCGGGGTTAATGTCTGTTGCTTGCGTTGTCCCTCAAGACCTTACCAGAATTCGCTGTTTTTCTTTTGTATATGGAACAATTGTGACCTGGCGCTTGGGCATTTTTAAGACTATACAATTCTGAGTCCCTTAAAAAAATCCTATTGAGATTTGTTTTTAAACCGTCGATTGTGGGGACACCTGGGTGGCTCAGCCGGTTAAGCCTCCTACTTCCGCTCAGGTCATGAGTTCACGGTTTGTGAGTTTGAGCCCCGCGTGCGGCTCTGTGCTGACAGCTCAGAGCCCGGAACCTGCTTCGGATTCCGCCTCTCCCTCTCTCTCTCTGCCCCTTCCCTGCTCTCTCTCTGTCTCAAAAATAAATAAACATGAAAAAATACATTAAAAAATACAAATAAATGGTCAATTGTGCCAATTAGGTTTAGGCCACATGCTTCTACTTGCCTTCATTTGGCTATGGTTCCTATGTAAGTCCAGTTTCCAAAGCTTTAGAAGGTATTTGGCTTCACCCACGGTGTGTGCCTCCCGGGGCCCAGCCTGAGACCTGTGGCATGCTCTAACAGAATCGCATTTGATGCATGCACACCTTGGATTGGAGTCCAGAATTCACTGGCAACATTACGGGATCCCATTCTCGAGTTCATCCTTCTCCCTGATCTCCTCCATGTTCTCTATCTCACCAAGGTCCTGTTTTTTGGTTCTCTCACTAGAAATCCAAGGTGTTTTTTTTTTCTTTCTGCTTTGTAACAAACTGCCCATATCTGGCCGTCTCTGAGGCCAAGCAGCAGGAGGAGAGAGAGAGAGAGAGACAGAAACAGAGAGACAGAGAGAGTGCGCGCTCATGCGGGCGACAAGTTTTCCCACCACAATGTGTGGGCCACAGTTTTTCAGATAATAGAGAAGGATTTTCCCTCTTCTGAGATTGAGGTGTTTGCTTGACTGCTGCTGCACCACTTTCACAGGTTTGAGCACCAGAATTGGAGCCGGCTTTGCAGGCCAGGCCAGGAAAATGCAGAGGATACCTGCCACTCTTTCTGTCCCTTAGGCATCCTTCTTTCCCTCACTTGGAACAGAAAGAGAGGACTTTCCTTGAACTTCTCTCTGTCCATGGTGCAGTTCCGGGAACAGGCTGTATGTGAGTTCAAGTCAGGACCTACGGAAGTGAAAAAAATGGATGACCCAGTGCCAGATGGTTCATTTCTGCAGTGCTCATATCTTTCCCCAGTCTTCTTGCTACCAAGTTACTTTTCCGATGCCCCAGTTAGCTGCTCCATTCGGTCTGTCCGGGGATTCAGTAGGGTCAGTCTGTTTTCTCCACCTTAACAGGAACCGGAGCTCCCTTCAGTGTTTGAAGCACTGGAAATAATCTTTTATTCTTTTTTTCTATTATTAAATATACATATTAAGCTTTAAATTCATTTAAGTGTATCGTAGGAAAAATTACCTGCAACGAACATATAATGACGGTCCAAAGAGCATCGCTCCTAACATCCAGATTAAAAAACAAAAAATCTCAAGACAGAAAATCTCTTTAATAAAGGAGGATTGAACACACTTATTTTCAGAGGCATATTTTTGTTCAGAGGTTAAAATATGGAATAAAATAAGTTCTTCTCTGTCTTCCGAGTTATGAGTAAGCCCACCCACAATACACCTCTTCTTTGAAATTTCAGAGTAATTACTCAGTTAGAGCAGTGAGTAATTACTAAGTTAGAACAGCGATTTGAAGAACCAGTCAAGTAAGGCTTATCCTAAAATCTTCTCCCAATTAATCTCAGACATTCAAGGCACATAGGAAGAAATTCCCAGTGTAATTCTGCTGGGAGCTGTAATACTAACAATTTGAGTTTTATCCAAAAGGTTATTCTTCAAACCCTAAATTTCTCATTTGTATAATATTATAGATAGGCATTATATTCTTTTTTTTTTAATTTTTTTTTTAACGTTTATTTATTTTTGGGACAGAGAGAGACAGAGCATGAACGGGGGAGGGGCAGAGAGAGAGGGAGACACAGAATCGGAAACAGGCTCCAGGCTCTGAGCCATCAGCCCAGAGCCCGACGCGGGGCTCGAACTCCCGGACCGCGAGATCGTGACCTGGCTGAAGTCGGACGCTTAACCGACTGCGCCACCCAGGCGCCCCGAAGATAGGCATTATATTCTTGAAGGAAATTCAAGTGGGCTCTCACACCCCTAAGGACAAAATAACCCCAAATGCCAACAATGCTCAGAGACACTGATTTTATGCTAGTTCACTTTGAACTGATACCTAGATCAGTTCTTATCCGTTTGGGGGCCAGCGACCTTTTAAAAAATTACATGAGAGCTAGGTCCCTTCCCCCCCAGGGAACAATACACACACACACACACACACACACACACACACACACACACTATTTTACACACATTTTCGGAGATTTCAAATACTCCTGTAGCCTGGATTAAGAACCCTTGACCTAGATAGGAATGATAAATAACTTTATATTTTCAACCTCCTTCTCTCTTTTCTAAAAAACGTTTGTTTGTTTCTTTATTTAGAGAGCGAGAGAACACAAACAGGAGGGGTGGAGAGAAAGAGAGAGGATCTCTCAGAGGCAGAGGATCCAAAGCGGGCTCTGTGCTGTCAGAGCCCCCACGGATGTGGGGCTCTAACTCACAAACCGTGAGATCATGACCTGAGCCAAAGTTGGACACTTAACCGACTGAGCCACCCAGGCGCTCCTCAACCCCTCGCCCTTGAGTCCCAGGCATTCCTTTTCAATGATGACTGGAGTCACCTCACATTGAACTATCATGCCAGATTTGCCACTTGGCCAAAGTTTTATTCTCTCAGTTAATGGATTCACCATCTACGTCGTCACCGAAACGAAAAACCTAGGAGCCATCTGGGAATCTCGTCTCTCACAACCCACTTAGAATCAAAACTAGCCGTGTGTGTTCTGCCTTCTAAGTGCAGCTTCAATCTGTCCCCTCATTTTCAGCCCCGCTGCTGAGACCTGAACTGCAGCCCTCATTATGTTAAATCTGATCTATTGTAAAGGGCTCTTAAGTTGGCTCTCTGCCTCCATTCTTCCATATTCACTGTATTTTTCACGTTATTGCCAATCAGATTTCTAAAACATGAATTCGAATGTCACATTCTCCTCTGCTGCCTAAAGCAGGGATTTGCAGAAATAAAATAAAATAAAATAAAATAAAATAAAATAAAATAAAATGTAAATTAGGAGACTCCTGTTTGTTTCTCAAGCAAGATCTCTTGGGGAAGCCTAACATATCAAACAAACAAATGGGAAAAAATTGGTACAAAATATCATTTCCCAAACTTGCCATTTTCTGAATAACTCCATGCATGGGGAGCCTGTTAAAAGGAGCACTTATCAAAGACTCACTCCAGACTTATTCAGGCATAATTTCCATGGGCAGGCCATAAGTGCCAGGTGATTTTTATAAACAGGCTAGCTTGTAAACCACTGGCTGATTCACATATAAATGCTTTAAAATGACACACACACACACACAATCACAATTTGCCCCCGATTTATTTCCTAACCTACTTCCTCCATGGAGCATATGTTTCAGCCATATCAAACTATTCACAATTCTTTGAATTTGCCACACCATTTTTGGTCAATATACCTTTGCACATCCAATTTCCTATTCCTGGAATGCCTATTTTTTTACTTTTTCTCCCTGTGGCTTGTCTACCTATCTTTGGAGAACTAGAGCCAAGGTCAATTTCTGTGGAGAACACTTCCTGACTATACAACACAGCACATTATACAATACATCTCAGTTTCTATCATCAGCTTGATGGCAGGGACTATATCTTAACTCTACTTGTGTCTTTCACAGCCCAATATCCAACACATAATAACTACTCAATAAATATATGTTGAATATTGAATGAGTGAATTCATAAATTCATCAATAAAAAGTGAGTAAATTCATAAATAAATGAACGACCAAGGTTAGCAAATATCATACTTTGAAAAGAGAATATAATAATTTGCCAAAAGGAAGACAGTGGGGCTTACATGCCCTTGACTGTAATTTACTGCAAAATGCTTTGACATAAATGACGTCATGATATGGGTGGGGGTCAACATTAATGTGTAACCCAGATACAGTTAGTTAACCTTTGACGTAGTCTCATGCAACGATTCAGATTCCTCTGGTGGAGACTTATTCAAGGGTATGTTCCATTTTTTTCAAGTATTTATATCTAAATGTCCAACCTAGGGTTTTTTTAATTAGCATAAGAAATGAGTTTTCATAGCGATATGAGAATAGTTCAAGTTTATAGTGCAAGAAAGCCGTGCAAGCTCAGCCAACTAACAACTTCAAAGAAACTCTCTAGAGGCAAGACACTGAATCTTTGCCAGTTCTCTACCTTGGGCCTCAATACTTAACATGGGAATCTGTTGTCTGATGCAATTAGAAGCCTCGCTGATCTTGCCATCGGAACATTGGTGCACCCATTTCTAAGTGAAACTTTGATGCAAAGTGTTGTCTAAGTTTCCAAGAAGACAGAGGACAAGGGCTTCGAAGAATATAGAACAGATCATATGCCTTTATTTTTCACCTGTTAATATTTTTAGGTGTGGCACAATTTAGCCTGAGACTTGCTTTTATTGTAATATACCTCCTGACTGGTGGCGCCATCAGAAAAGACGTATATAACGCCTACTTATATTTTCTCCGTAACTTTTTAGTTTGAAAAAGTTTGAACCCGCACAAAAGCTGCAAGAATAATAAAATATGCTACCACATACTTTTCACCGAGATTTACGAGTTAGTAACATAGGATGATTTCACATCTGTGCATGCTCTGTGTGTGTGTGTGTCTCACCCCCAAACATATTTAGTACTTAACCAAGAGTTAGTTGTGTCTCCCCACCGTCCGTGTGTATTTAGTACTTAATGTGGAAAGTGAGTTGTACATTTCATGACAATTCACTCCTAAGTACTTCACCATGTATCTTCTAAGAAAAAGGGCATACATGACCACAATGCAATTATTACACTTAAGATCTTCACATTTATACAATACCATTGTCTAATATGCGATCCATACCTATGCTCCCTCAATTGTCCTTTATAGAGCTTAGAGCTTTATTTCCTGATCCAGAACCCAATCAAAGGTCATGAGCTGCAATTGTTTGACATGGCTCTTTAGCTTCTTTAATCTAGAACAGTTCCCTAGATATTTTCTCTCTTAGTTTGTTTTTAATGAGAGTGATGTTTTTGAGGAGTCCGAGCCAGTTGTTATGCACAATATCTATCAATTTGGACCAGTTTGATTTTTTTCTCCATGATTGCATTTAGGTGCAAAATTTTTTGACAGAAAAACCACATAGATGATGTTCCACCCTCCTTAGTACATGACATCAAGAGGTAATTTTGTCCCATTATTGGTAATTTCAAGTCTGATCACTTGTTTCACAGGGTATCCAACAGATTTCTCTTGCCACTTGGTTAACAATGTATCCAACAGATCCCTCTTACAGAGGTAACTTTCTTCTTTGTAGTTAATAAGTAATCTGTCAGGTGACACATTTAGACTCTATGATTGTCTTATTGCTCAAGCCTTTATGCATTGATGACTCTTGATATTATTAACCGAAGCAATTATTACTATGGTGTTTGTAAAATATTCGTCTTTCAATTCTATTACTCTTTCTATATTTATTAGATAGACTTTTCTACAAGAAAGAACTTCCCCCACTTTACTTTTTAATGTCACTATGCCTCCATGAGTTATTTTCTATTCATTGTGTTTCAATCCATTGCTATTATTATTTATTTTAATGGTTAGATTGTTTCCAAAATGATCCAGTGGATTTTTCCTCAAGCTGACCTTCATATCCTTTTGATATTTTCCCTTTTGTATATCAACAAGATACTCTTAGCTTGTCTTACACTTTCCCTCTCATACCTGAAATCAGCTGTTTTTTCCAAGGAGTCGTGGTTCTTTTTAGGAACAATAACATTCAAAACCGAGATGTGGGCAATAGGTTTTCTTATTGCTCCTGGAGTATCATTGATTCTTGGACCTTTCATTGAACAAGGCTTTTGATTCATGAGTTCATACTGATAACTCTAATTCCAGTCCATATATAGAATTTTTTTCCTCTTTACGAATTTTTCTTTTCTCACTTTCGAACCATTTCCGCCTACATATCAATATATTTACTCATTTGCTCAATTTTACAGTTTGCATAAAATCGCTTTATAATTACTGCTGTATACCACTGCTAACAAAAAATAAGTAAAGTTTCTTGATGTTTTTACAGTTCTTTATGCCTTTAGAATATAGCCCAGTGAGGATACATAGCAGAGTCATATGTTCAAATGTTACTCGGTTTAATTTTCTGTGTAGTTTTGTTATTAATTTGATTAATAAGTACATCTATTTCTGTTAGTATTTAATTTTAACTTTTTTTCTACTCCTGCTAACTAAATTTCAGTTTTTGAATATGTAAAATATCAACATGGTCTGAAAATCAAAACTATATACCAACAGAGTCATTGGAGAAGCCTCATTCTCTTCTTTATTGCTTTTACTCCATCACCATCTACATTCTGTAGATTCCAGTTTAGTTTCTTGTGTCTCTTTTTATAAAAATAAACACACACACATGCACACACTCCTCATATTGTTCCTTCTTTCTTAGCCAAAATAGATATTGTTGAATTCCCCATCTCCATCATAGGATTTGTATTATTTTGCATTCCCATTGGCAATATATGAGAGTGAACGTTTCCTACAATGTTGTAAACAAGCTTACTATCAAGCTTTGGTATTTTTCCAAACGAATAAATGAGAAATGGTATTCAGTAGAGCTTTGACTTGCATTTCTCTTATTATGAGCAGAGTTTACCATATTTTTGTATGTTTAGGGCTAATTGGTACATCTTTTTTTATGAACTGTCTGTTCATGTCTTTTGTCCATTCCCCTTTTCTATTGAGGTTTTGTGGTTTCCCCAATGTTACGCTGTGAGACTGGCCCTTTATCTGATATCTCGCCTTTCCTTTATTGTCTAAGGCAATGAAATACCAATTGTATTACGAATTCCCTAATTTATTTTTGGCTGATATATTCTAAGTTAATTTACTGCTTTGAGTGCACTGTGATTTGAGTCTCCTTACTCAAATAAGAGGTGGACAGTTCAAGTGGATTTATTATGATAATCTGAATTTACGTCCTCAATTGCTTATCTGAAACTCTTGGGAACAGGTATTTTATACAACATAGGATTTTTTGAATTTGAAAAAAGTAATGGATGCAGATACTGTAGGTTAGGTAATATCACCCATCAGATGCGAGCCAACAGCACATAATCAAATACATTAAAATATTTCTAAAACAAAACTCACAAATATTTATACTAGATGGGATAAATAGAAACCACTAGTAGACTTACAGCAGCTGAGGTCAGGTTTAGTGGTCAGATTAGTTTAGGCAATATCAGATTTTGCCACCAAATGCTTTATAAATAAAACTTTTGGTTTCTAGAGCTTTTTTGGATTTTCGAATTGTGGATAAGAGATTTCTGACCTGAGGCTCACTAAACCAATCATCTTTGTGTACTGTTTATTAGAGAAAGTGGTATGCTATTACATACAGCTTTAAGAAAATCATTAAAGACTCAGTAGGTGATGGGGATTAAGGAGGGCACTTGTGATGAGCACCAGGTGATGTATGAAAGTGTTGAATCACTATATTGTACACCTGAAACTAATAATACACTGTATATTAACTAACTGGAATTTAAATAAAAACTTTAAGAAAGCTTTTTTTTTATTCTTTTTTTATTTTTTATTTTTTTACATTTATTCGTTTTTGAGAGACAGAGAGAGACAGAGCACAAGCGGGGGAGGGGCAGAGAGAGAGAGAGAGGGAGACATGGAATCTGAAGCAGGCTCCAGGCTCCGAGCTGTCAGCACAGAGCCTGACGCGGGGCTCGAACCCACGAACTGTGGATCATGACCTGAGCCGAAGTCGGTAGCTTAACCAACTGAGCCACCTAGGTGCCAGAAATCTTTTTCTTTAAAAAAGCAAATTATTTATACTAAGCTGACAATACCAAGTAACTTCCTGAAACTATACAGACCCTATGTAATCAATATGAATTTGGAATTAGGTTCAAGGGTTGCTTGGGATGGTGTATAATTTGTTTTTCTTATGTTGGGCACATTTAGTGTAAGTTTTTAAAAAAAGATACATAAATAACTTTCTTCCCTCTCCTCTCAAATTACATATTTATTTGTTTGTTTATTGTTGTTGTCCCTTACAGTCTATTTCATTCACTGCTGTAACCCCAATATGTAACTCAAGGTCTGATGGGCTGTAAGTGCTCGATAATTATTTTTGAATTAATTCATGAATGAAAGAGATCATAAGGAGAAGACATAATAAGAGGAAACAAATATAATTGTCCACCCATCGGCAATAAAAATACAAGTTGAAAGCAATAATCCTAAGGGGAATTCTACGTTACCTCTTATTCAATCCAAATTCAGATTTATCTGGAAATAAATTCATATACGTCTAAAGTAAATACAGCTTTTGCAAAAAGGAGGAAGCTCTGTTTGAACAGGTGGAAGTTTGTTACCTCCAAAAGCCATTGCCTTATATCTTCTCTTTTTCCCCCCAATTATCACCCCAAAAGTGGATTAGAGAAAAATTAAAATATGTACCCCCTCTTCATATTTTCATTCTGTCCTCAGTTTGTTGAACTGCCTTTGTCTAATAATACTTCTCCTCTTTTAAAATATTTGCTTTACTTTTCACGTTAATAATCAATACATGTTTATGACAGATCATTCAGAAAAAATTATAGACAATTTGGAAAATGGGGAAAAATAGGAAGAAGGAAAAATAATCCACAAGTTTACTCCTCAAGGACAATTTAAAAAAAAGTTAATTCATAATATTTTGGTACATTTTCCTGTAGTCATTCTCCTCAGCAGAGTATAGTAAACCTTGGATTGTGAGTAACCTGTTCTGTGAGTGTTCCGCAAGGCGAGCAAACATTTCTAATAAATTTTAACTGGATAAACGAGCGATGTCTTGCAATACGAGTAGTACGTGATGCCGAATGTCACATGACCACAACTGAGCCTATGGTTCTTGAAATTTGCTTTGATATACGAGTGCTTTGGATTACAAGCAGGTTTCCAGAACAAATTATGCTCTCAAACCAAGGTTTTACTGTATTTTTTAAATGTGCCATATAGACATTTAAAATCTTGTTTTCCAACCCTTTACACTATAAATATGTTCTGTATTGTTACAAAATTTTAATGAACGTGATTTTATTTTATTTTTTTTTTAAATGTTTTTATTTATTTTTATTTTTGAGACTGAGAGAGACAGAGTATGAGCACGGGAGGGGCAGAGATAGAGGGAGACACAGAATCTGAAGCAGGTCCAGGCCCTGAGCTGTCAGCCCAGAGCCCGACGCGGGACTCGAACTCACGGACCGTGAGATCATGACCTGAGCTGAGGTCGGACGCTTAACTGACTGAGCCACCCAGGCGCCCCAATGAACGTAATTTTAAACAAAGGCATAATCTTCCATTATTCCAAACAGCACCTATTTCTTCATTTTGCCCAATTATCAGATGTTTCCATTGTTTCAGATGTCCAGATATTATATAGCTTTAAAGAACAGATTGTAAATGTTTTTTTCTGTTCTTTGCATTGTTTGCTTAGATAGTCTCCCCGGTGCGGAATTACTGGGTCACGTGGAATGAAGATATATAGGCAAGTTGGACAGTCTTACAAAATCTTTCCATAAAGCTATGGAATCTTGATAAATACCTAGCCCTATGAGATCATTCGAAATCCCAGTAAGTATCTGGTAACATGAACCTGGAAACACATCCAAGAACTCCATTTCTCACTTGCAATAGGACTTTTGTTCTGAACTACTAATTATCCTCTTTGACTTTGAAATTGAGGTAGTTTTGTCAAGCAATGAAGGAGTCTGAACACTTGTTTTTAAGAATGTATTAACACATTGCCAAGGAGATGTTTTCATCGTGTTTGCGCTTAGTAGTGTTCAAGTTACTCCTCATTTCATGGATTCAGTCATTGCATTATGTTTGAAAACACCTGTATTCACTTTTTACCGACTTGATCCTCAAAGTATTTGAATTCCCCCTGGGGGTTCTGAGAACACTGCAGCACTTTGACTTATTGTTGCATATTTGCCATCTAGTGGCTTAAGTGGGAAATTGCAGATTTACGCCCTCTCCAGTTGGGGGAAGAAGACACTCAGAGAATGTTTTTCAAAAGAAATCCACAGTGATGGGAAACACAAACTGTCCATAATACTCAGTAAGGATGGGTAGGATTGCTTTATAGGGTGTACCCATGTTCATTTAGAAGTCTACCCTAAAAGGTGGTAAGGCTCAATGAATATCATACATAGCTATTCTCCAGCAAAGGCTATCTCATCATCCTTATACCCAAGCACACACTCCTCTCAGATAAATCAGATTCTAAGGGATACTAAAGGCAACTTTCAAGTGTGAAACAAATCATTGAGGGCACCATGATCTTAAGCAAGTAAGAAAGGAAGAGTGCCTCACTTAAGTAGCTTTGGATACTGGGTGTTTATTAGATGATTGTTTTAAGATGAGCCCAGATCTGTTACCCTCTTAGAGAATTTCCTCCTTTCTCCTTCTTTGTAGTCTGAGGCATTTCTAACTAAATAGAATGTGTGGCTGAGAAAGCAAACGTGCCCAGATTTGCTGTTCCTTTGAATTAGATGTATTTGGTAACTTTCTCTCTGCTCTTTAAGTTTTTCAAATTATCCCAACTTAATCAAATGATAAATAATTCTGAGAACAGGGGCCACACAAATTATATAAGAGATTCTTTCTAAAGATATACAATGAAGATGGTCTGATTTGGGGAGGGAGTAAATAAAATGAATAAAGGGAAGGGGGTAAGCAAAGTAAATAAAAGGATGGAGTATATAGGGGTGGAGGGGCATTCTTGAAAACTAAGTTGCAGAAAGGGCCAAGAGCTGAGCTGATACTCAAAGTTTTTAGAAATTTTCTTTCGCCTTCAGACATACAGGACTCAGGAATGACGAAGAACATGTTAAAAAGTGAGTGAAGTTAGAGGTAGTGAAATATTTTCAATAATGGCAGATTTACCAAAAATACTGAGTTTGAACCATTTCTGGGTAATCAGTTACGCATGCCATTTACACAAACTTACAAACTGTAAACACACATGCGCACACACACACATTTTTTGCTACATGTATTCCAGAATCATTCCCTCATTTTTTTTCATTTGACAAGCAGCTACTAAGTGCACCTCAAAATAAAAACAAACAAAAAATATATACCTTTGACTCAACAAATCCATTGTGGAGGATTTTCTCTTTGATTATATTCAGGAAAGTAGCACAAGATACAGTTGTCAGCTTATTCCCTGCCACATTGTTTGAAATAGCAAAGAAACTACAAATGGTCCATCAATGGTGATGAGGTTAAACTAATTAAAGATAAATTCAAATACAATTCACCACTACAAAGGAATAGTATACATCTGTTAAAACTGAAGCAGAGGGGCGCCTGGGTGTCTCAGTCAGTTAAGCATCCGACTCTTGATTTCGGCCCAGGTCATGATCTCACAGTTTGTGAGTTCGAGCCCCGCATCGGGCTCCGCGCTGACGGCACAGAGCCTGCTTGGGATTCTCTCTCTCCCTCTCTCTCTCTGCCCCTTCCCTGCTCGCGCTCTCCCTCTCAAAATAAATAAAGAAGCTGTAGAAAATTTGAAAAAAAGAATGACACAGAGTTCTATATGCTGGTACGTAAAATACAGCAAGTTGTAGTCAGTGAGAGGAAAGCAACTGATACAATAATACTTATATATTTATAAAGTATATACACACCTACATATATAACTGTATGAGGCCAGACATTTCATTATGATAATTTCCCCCTGCTGGAGTTTAGTTAAAAGAACAAGGATAGCTAAAACAAAGCCTTACTGACAAAGATTGTGAAATTCTTCAAAGCCTTCAGAGCCCAGTTTATGAAAGCCTGATCAATGGTGTGAGTTTACCCAATCTGTACCATCTTTAACAATGGGACAGTAAAAAGAACTATCAAGTATTTATCTTTCTTTTTTTTTTTTTGGATGAACCATGTTTTAAGTTAATGATGTCTGGAAGTATGCTAACATTTTGGATGGATGACCTAGGACTCCAGGATCTGTTTTTAGCTTTCAAACTGAAATCCTAATTCAGGTGCCGACGTCTGTAGCCGGCATCCTTTGACATACTGTTGAACTTCTTCACTTGAGTACTGGATTCGGTTATGTTGCTTATACTTGGTACAATGAATATTCGTTGAAGGACATGGAATACGTAGTATTTACTGATTGCTTACTTAGTTACATACAATATACTAAGTGATGAAGTTTTGGGGTGATGGGAGGGGGGTTGATGGGGTCTGGAGCTGACGGCCAAGAAAGAATTTTTGAAGACGTCTTTGGTGCAAGAAGGTGATTTTATTAAAGCACGGGGACAGGACTCATGCTCAGGAAGAGTTGCACAGTTAAGTGTTGGGGGGGACCATTTTATGGAGTCAGGGGATCAAGAGGGAGTTTCCAAAGAGACTTTCTCCCATGCTGAAGACTTACTGGAGGCCTAGTGAGTCTCACTTTACAAATCAGAAAACACATTTCGATGCCCTACCTAGTGGAGACGTCTCTAAGTAGCCTATCTAGGACCAGGACTCACTTGTCCCTTCTTTCTTCTATTAAAATGTTTCTGTCCTCTGCATTACTCCTTCAGGACCATGTAAATTTTTCAAAGGTGATAAATCCATCTATACAGAGGTTTTTTTAGGCTTGATTGGAGATTAGCCTGTCAACCTTCTTTGAGAATATTTACGTATTTAACAGAAAGGTTTGCAGACAGAGCATATATTCAATTATTCATTAGTTGACCAATTTACATGATAGGCACTGGAGATCTCTCTTCTCTTGGAATTTACAGATTTGCGGAGCAGAGAGATATTAATCAGATAATTCATAGAAGCATATAAGTTTGAACCCTGATAAATGCTGTGAAAATGAAGTGATCAGTGCCAGTCTGGAGGATTGGGGATGGGGACATTCGCCTCGTGAATACAGCAAGGGCAGAGGCTCAGGGATGGTTGGGAAACCAGTGATCCAAGAAAGAAGGCCCGAGTGGCTGGAATATTCAGCCTTACACTGAGAACAGTGAATAAAGAGACGGGAGGGGGTTAAAAAGAAAACCAGAGACTTAAAATGGCATCACTTAGGCTGAGTCACCAAACCATGGTGTAATACCTAATCTAATTGCACATTCAACCTCCCTCAGAAATGGAAGTCTTAACCGGGGCAGTCAGGAATTTTCCGATGAGCACCAATGAGGAAATGTGTGACGTGAGCTATCTCCAGGCCCCAAAGGAGGATGAGGTCATCTACATGGTCAGACCTCGTTCCCTTCTTCCTCAGGGAAAGTGACTTACCCTGGAACCATCCTTTTCTTTTGTTAATAACTTTGTTGCCCCACCCGTCTCCCGGTTACAACTTTTTTTTTTGCACAACTCCTTGGAGCTCCCCTCTATTTGCTAGGTGGGGTGCTGGCCCATTCATGAATCACTTAATAAAGCATATTTGATAGTGGCACCTGGGTGGCTCAATTGGTTAAGCATCTGACTTCGGCTCAGGTCATGATCTCACAGCTCGTGAGTTCGAGCCCCGGCGTCAGGCTCTGTGCTGACAGCTCAGAGCCTGGAGCCTGCTCTGGATTCTGTGTCCCCCTCTCTGCTGGCGCTCTGTCTCTGTGTCCCTCAAAAATAAATAAACATTGAAAAAAATTTTAAAAATAGCATATTTGATCTTTAAATTTACTTGGTTGAATTCTTCTTATTTTTTTTTAAACAAGAGGTAGGCAGAGACCGAAACCCACATGCAACCTGGGCGAAAGACACAAAAAATTAAGCACTCAAACAGATAAAAACTGTTGGGTTAAGTGCCATCGATGAGCTAAATGCTGTGGAAATATGGAAGGGAAACCTCTAAAACATGTTTTGAGATCCAGGAAAGACGCCCCAGAAACGTGAGGGGGAACTGAGGGTGGCCTTATTAAAATGCAGATTTAGAATGCAGACTCTGGCTGGCAGGGATGGTGGGGAGGGTGGCTCGTGGGGATAACAGTGGGTGTAGGGAAAAGGCTACTGGGGTCATTCGGGCTGAAACAAGATGAACACAGGAGGTGGCAGCAGGGTTAGAAAAGAACAGACTGATTCTTTTCCAGGCAGGAGGATACCAGGCAGGAGGAACGACTGCTTGGTGGAGTATTGCAGAGAAAGGCGAGGAAGACGAAGAAACCAGGTTTCTAACTGGGGTTACCGGTGGGGCGCCTGGGTGGCTCAGTCGGTTAAGCGTCCGACTTCAGCTCAGGTCACGATCTCACGGTCCGTGAGTTCGAGCCCCGCGTCGGGCTCTGGGCTGATGGCTCGGAGCCTGGAGCCTGCTTCCGATTCTGTGTCTCCTCTCTCTCTGCCCCTCCCCGTTCATGCTCTGTCTCTCTCTGTCTCAAAAATAAATAAGAAAAACCGTTAAAAAAATTCTAACTGGGGTTAGCGGGTGCATTAAAATGCCCATTCCCTGTGTTATAATGAGGGGGGAACAAAACAGGAAGTAAGAGTGGAGGGAGTTTAATTTGGGGGCATGTTAAGTGTTATGAATCTTTGGAGCACCCATAGGAACATGTCCGGTTGAGAGAGGTGTATTTGACTCTATAACAGGACAGATAGGTAGGCCAGAGTTCAAGATTAGGGCATTATCGGTATATTAAAGGTGTGGACATGCGAGTATACAGGATAAAAAAGGGCTTAAATGGCGGCCTGGGTGGCTCCCTTGGTAAAGCCTCCGACTTTTGGTTTCGGCTCAGGTTATAATCTCACGGTTTGTAGGTTCCAGCCCCGTGTCAGGCTCTGTGTTGACAACACGGAGCCCGCTTGGGATTCTCTGTCTTTTCTCTCTCTCTCTCTCTCTCTGCCCCTCCCCTGCTTTCTCTCTCTCTCAAAATAAATAAACACTTAAAAAAGGGGCTTAGAATAAAACTTTTTTTTTAATTTTTTTTTCAACGTTTATTGTTTTGGGGACAGAGAGAGACAGAGTATGAACGGGGGAGGGGCAGGGAGAGAGGGAGACACAGAATCGGAAACAGGCTCCAGGCTCTGAGCCATCAGCCCAGAGCCCGACGCGGGGCTCGAACTCACGGACCGCGAGATCGTGACCTGGCTGAAGTCGGACGCTCAAACGACTGCGCCGCCCAGGCGCCCCAAACTTTAAAAACAATAGCATTTAAGGGGTGGGGAGGAAATAAGGATCTCCTGAAGACAAGTGATGAAGCACTTAGAGCAGAAAAAATAGAAAAAATGATGTCACAGAATTCAAAGAAGGCATTGTAAGAAGGAAGGAATGATCGACATTGACAAATATAAGAGAAATCTAATAAGGTAAATACAGGGATGTATCCGTGAGGTACACAGTGAGGAATTTCTAGGTGATCTTTGTGTAAGAAATTTCATAGAAGTATCTAAATCCAGAGGGTGCTGGGATGAGGAATAAGTAGGAGGTAAAATAGTGAACACAGTGAGAACAGATAACCCGTGCATAAAGTTTGGTTGTAAAAATCATGAGACATATGGAGTGAGTGGAATCTCTCCCTCCCTCTCTCCCTCCCTCCCTGCCTCTTGCTTGCTTGTTGGAAGAGGCTTCAGAATATATAAATGTTGGTGGGAAGGAGCCAGTATAGATGAGAAGGCCAAAGATCAAGGCGAGAGGGTAAGAAATGAAGATAAGTTGCTAAGAACGTGGGAGTAAATGGGAGGCAGATTATAGGTGACAAGATTATTTTTTATGTTTATTTTGGGGGGGGTGGCGAGCAGAGAGACAGAAGCTCAAGCAGGCCTTAGGCTGTCAGCTCAGAGCCTGAAGTGGGGCTCGAACCCGTGAACCGTGAGAGCATGACCTGAACTGAAATCAAGAGTCGGCGGCTTAACCAACTAAGCCACCCGGGTGCCCCGGCAAGATTATTACTGCCAAGGATGCGGGATGCTGTTTTGATTCTGAAATGTGGCGAGGAGAACGATATACTGACAATGGTCTAGAACTTGTGGTAGTCCCTTAATGGAGGATCTTTCTTACATTTTCTCAGTGAGGAAGAATTCGTTTCATCTGATTAGAGGGAGGGGAACAGATGGTAATGCAGACTTCGGAGGAGAATAGAGAACAGCCGCAGTGGACAAGGGGAGAGAGAATGGATAAGGGAAAGAGGAGTGTTTGGTAGCATTTATGGCTCAGTGCAGGATGAAGACTAAATCTGCATGGGAAGCCATTGGTATGGTAGTGTGATTTTTATCTCCTGTTCAGCAATCAAAAGATAGAACAGGGAATATTAGGTTAGACCCAGGTATGGAGACAGCAAACGACTGTGAAGGTGTACGTTCACCTGCCCTGGAAAGAGGCACTCACACTGTAATCTAAACCACACTGGGGCCCCGAGTGGCTCAGTCAGTTGAGCATCCGACTTCAGCTCAGGTCATGATCTCAAGGTTCCTGAGTTCCAGCCCCACATCTGGGCTCTCTGCTGTCAGCCCTGAGCCTGCTTCAGATCCTCTGTCCCCCTCTCTCTCTCTACCCCTCCCCTGCTCGCTGGCCCCCTCTCTCTGTCCAAATAAACCCATAAATAGACCGCACAGCCTGTGAACATCCTACATGACTACACGCGGGAGCCCCAGCAAGATGGGCTTCCTGGCAGGTGAATGCAGTGAAAGGGTAGTGAAGAAAGGAGGCTGAGAGTCTTGTGAGATGTAAAATGATAGTCCGTGGAACTAAGCTGGACTTAGTGAACAATCCTATGATATGTCTTGTGCCTCCCAAGAGGGCAATTCCAACATTCCCTCCAAAGGCCCTAAGACTCCCCCTGAACTATATTCTTTTTCTGGAACCCCAGCACGAATAGTTGCGTGAGGTCTCAAGTAGGGAATCTGACGGATGCCACGGAAGCTTGCAACCCCTGACGAAAGTGACATCAGAAGTGTGGCCTCTGAAGACGGGAGTAAATAAATAAGCAAGCAAGCAAACAACCTTAAAATGCTTCCCAGCCCCCTGGTGTTGGAATCGAGTATCGACATCAACAAGAAAAAGCATCCTGACCTTTGCTCAGTTGTCTTATTTCCAAGTGCGTAATTCCAGTAGTTTCAGACGTGCGATAATTTGGCGAATGCTTCTTTTGTCAAACATGTCTCCCGGAGAGGGGTGCCCGGGTGGCTCCGTTGGTTACTAACCGTTCGCCTCTTGACTTCTGCTCATGACTTCGGCTCAGGTTATGATCTCACGGTTTGTGAGTTCCAGCCCCGCGTCGGGCTCTGTGCTGACAGCGTGCAGCTTGCTTGGGATTCAATCTCGCTCCCTCTCTCTCTGCTCCTCGCCTGCTGGTGCTCTGTCTCTCTCTCAAAATAAGTAAGTAAACTTTTTTTTTAATATTTAATTTTTTAACACTTATTCATTATTGAGAGGAAGAGCACGAGCAGGGGAGGGGCTGGGAGACGGGGTGACACAGAATCCCAAGCAGGCTCCAGGCTCTGAGCTGTCTGCACAGAGCCCGACGCGGGGCTCGAACCCACAGACCGAGAGATCATGACCTGATCCGAAGTCGGACGCTTAACCGACAGAGCCACCCAGGCGCCCCAATAAATAAATAAACTTAAAAAAAAAGTTATCTCTCAGATAAAATTTGAAGTCCAAGAGGTAATGGTTGAACTTAATAAAAATAAATAAATAAAGCAAAATATGTGAGTTGATTTGTCAGGAAGACAGATAGAAAGCAAGTAATCAAAATTTATGATTAAATCATCATTTACCAGCCAAATTGAGGGCAATTATATTCATGCTGTATTATGATTGATGAGTTAATTTATTTTCAGAATTCAAATTCTCAGTATGATGGGGAAGAGCTATCATAGATCTTGCAAATATATAATTTAGCATATTTTTTTTAATTCATGGTCTAAAATGTTTTGAGTGTGTGCTTACATCTTCATTTTGCACTTTCTTCTCTATTTCTCTTGTCTGCAAATAGGCCATGAATCAAGGATTTCATAGTCCATTCCCTTAGGTTAAATGGTTCTGGAGACGGGGCGCCTGGGTGGCTCGGTCGGTTAAGCCTCCGACTTCGGCTCAGGTCACGATCTCGCGGTCCGTGAGTTTGAGCCCCACGTTGGGCTCTGTGCTGATGGCTCGGAGCCTGGAGCCTGCTTCGGATTCTGTGTCTCCCTCTCTCTCTGCCCCTCCCCTGTTCATGCTCTGTCTCTCTCTGTCTCAAAAATAAATAAACGTTAAAAAAAAATAAAAATAAATGGTTCTGGAGAGCCTAAGATCAGATTCTGGCCCTGTAATTTTACCCAAACCATGCAAATTATATCTGTGGATCTTTCACCCTATTAATCCTAATTTGGAGTTGTGACAAAATAATAACTAAGAGTAAATACTTTGGCATAAGTCATATGTTTGAAGTCACACAGACCAGAAAAGACAAACTGGAACTTCTCTAAAAGGAGAAATTAATGAACTTTGTGTGTGTCTGTATGTGTGTAGACCAAAGATAAAGTTTATTTTCCCACCCTCAGTCTCCTTCAGAATCTTGACAAGGGCATGAGAAAAACGTGAAGCTTTAAGAAGTTAAACTATTATCATTGAATTTGTTACTGAAGGGCCAGTAAGAAACCCTAAATAAACTTTTTTTTTTTTTTTGGTAAAGCATTTGACCTCAGTCCTATTTGACGACATTCCTCAACATGTGTTAGAATAAGTTGAGTGTGTGAGCAATAAAAGGTTTTCTGGAACAATAATATGATTTTCCATGCCTCTACCAAATGAATCAAAGTATCTTGTTGGGTGGGGGTTGGAAAGAGTCATTTAACAACTTCAGAGGGTAAGTTTTGTTTTGTTTTGTTTTTTAATGTTTATTTTGAGAGAGAGAGAGAGAGACAGAGCAAGAGCAGAGGAGGGGCAGAGAGAGGGAGACACAGAATCCGAAGCAGGCTCCACGCTCTGAGCTGTCAGCACCGAGCCCGACGTGGGGCTCGAACTCACGGACCGCGAGATCATGACCTGAGCCAGAGTTGGAGGCTTAACGGACTGAGCCACCCAGGCGCCCCAAAAGGGTCAGTTTTGTGTATACTGTCCACCAATTTATATTTGTGTGTATGTGAGTAGTAGTTTACGAAAGGACTGGAGGTGCCTGGGTGGCTCAGTCAGTTAAGCATGGGACTTTGGCTCAGGTCATGATCTCGTGGTTCATGAGTTTGAGCCCTACATCTGGCTCCACGCTGACAGCTCTGAAGCCCACTTTGGATCTGGTCTCCCTCTCTCTCTGCCCCAACCCCGCTAGTGCACTCGTGCTCTCTCTCTCTTTCTCTCTCTCAGAAATAAACATTAAAACAAAGTTTAAAAAAAGACCGGAAAACAGAAAACTATAATCTCAAGTGTCTCATTTTGGTAGACGCCTACTTTTACAACTTTCCATGAAATTTTTATTGGTTATAATTTTTCCAGCTGAACAGCTTTCTTAAATTGGGTTTTCACAGAAACATATGAATATAGAAGTCGTTGACTACGTACTAAAATTGAAGAGAAATTGTTCACCGTATATGACACCATATATGTCTTCTCTGTGATCCTAGAGCAGTTTCGTCCCTGATTTAAATTGCCGCCTACAGGGGCGCCTGGGTGGCTCAGTCGGTTGGGCACCCAACTTCGGCTCAGGTCATGATCTCACAGTTCATAGGTTCGAGCCCCGTGTCGGGCTCTGTGCTGAAAGCTCAGAGCCTGGAGCCTGCTTCAGATTCTGTGTCTCTCTCTCTGCCCTCCCCCACTCTCGCTGTCTCTGTCTCTCAAAAATAAACATTAAAAAAACTTAAATTGTCACCTACATAGAAATATATATATCTGATTGCTTTACACACACACACCCACACCCACACACACACACACACCCCTTCCATTAACTTTAGTCTCCTCTGAGTTTAAATTTTAGTTCTTAGGATATCCAAGACTAATTCTTCTGATTTCGAAACATAAATTAGGAGAAGGCGATTGTTTTGGAAATTCTGTCTTATTACACAAATTTCTTGTTAGGCATCTTTGGCTTGTTTATACTTTGGTCCATATGTTTGTAAGGCATTGTTCCATCTCATAAAATACGCCGGTTTTATGGAGGCACTAACTGTTCAGAAAAGACGGATCCAGATGGGTTATCTGGATAATGGCATGAGTATTATCATCTTGGAAAAATGCCCCCTCTCTGTGATAGGCTCACGTTGGTAGCCTATGTTTCCTTAATTTGACCTGAGGTGTGTCAATGATGGCATTTATCATCTTTCTTCGTCCGGTGGGGGGAAACCACCATGGGTTTAATGATCTCTTCAGCGCTCCTTTTTCCAGAACACTAAAAAGTGCGCGGCAAAACCGTGCGGATATAATTCATGGTAGGAACACATTATGAATCTGAGGGAAAGCTAAATCGTATTTCCAACAAATCAGACAATAAAAGTAGATGATGGCAACGGCAACATAGGGCATCCGTACTGACACTGCATTCTTGAGTGGTTTTTCATTTGGAAGAGGAACGAGGAATGACCGCAGATGGACTTTATATTTATATGATTTATACGAGGTTGAAGGCTTAGCAGAAGCAGAAAGTGTGGTTAAGTGTGTCTCATTACGAGGCTGGAATCAATAGCACCGCCAACTTGCATGCAATACTGTATCAACGCATTCAAAGTACTGGGTGGCTTGTTTTCTAATCTTTCCTAAATCTCATGAGAGTTTATGGCTGTCCTGAGAGAGAAATGCCTTTGTTTCTGATCTTCTAAGGAGTTAGTTTGTTTAGCCTCTACTCTGGTAAATAAATGTGTCAAATTGCTTTGACCTTTTCACATCAAAATCCCATGCAAATCCAAATCGGTTTGAAAACAGAACATAACAGTAGACTTCAGTCAAGCTACTTATTACTGAAGAACAAATGATTAGTAACTGGTCACACACTGATTACTTGACTTATGTACCTTTCCACACCCCTCCTAAACGAGCTTTTTAATGTGATGATTAAATTAGCCCTAGCATGTCTAATGCCTTTGAAGATTATCTTCTTAGAGTAAAATGTCAGTGTATATATTCGTATGAACTAAACAGCTTATATTCTCAATCACTACGACTTCTCAATGACTAAACAAATCACATTTATTAAGAAATCTTAGGGGCACCTAGCTGACTCAGTGAGTAGAGCATGTGACTCTTGATCTTGGGGTCATGAGTTTGAGCCCCATGTGGGTGTAGAGATGACTTAAAAATAAAATCTTTAAAAAAAGATACGGGGTTGCCTGGGTGGCTCAGGTGGTTGAACATCCAGCTCTTGGTTTCGGGTCAAGTCTGATCTCACGATTCGTGGGATTGAGCCCTGCATGGGATTCTGTGCTGCCAGTAAGGACCCTGCTTGGTATTCTATACCTCTCTCTCTCTGCCCCTCTCCTGCTCAAGAGCTCTGTCTCTCTATCTCTCTCTCAAAATAAATAAATAAACTTTAAGAAATTAAAAAAAATATCTATTAAAAATTTAAAACATTAAAAAAAAGAAATCTTAGAGTATCTACCTCTGGACACTAGCCCCCATTTTGGCCAGTTTGGATCTGTTCCTCTTGTTTCTTTGAAAAAACCTTCGTTGAAAATGCTTTTCATCTCCATGCTAAAGACAAAACTGTCACATCATTATATAATATAATATAATATAATATAATATAATATAATATAATATAATTTTATATTAATTATATATATATTATATTATATTGATATTATATAAAATTAATATATTATATTATACAATATATAAATTTAATGATACAAGTGTGTGTATACTGTCGTTGATAATAACATTTTTGTCAGATAATCTATATGTTTAATCTCCTGCACCAAGAACTGTTATGACAAAAATAAGTTAACGATGAAGTGATTATGAAATTACATGCATTAAATATTTTATATTCAGTGGCGCCTGGGTGGCTCAGTTGGTTAAGCGTCCGACTTCAGCTCAAGTCATGATCTTGCGGTTTGTGGGTTCGAGCCCCGCGTTGGGCTCTGTGCTGACAGCTCGGAGCCTGGAGCCTGCTTCGGATTCTCTGTCTCCTTCTATCTCTGCCCCTCCCCCACTTGTGCTCTGTCTCTCTCTGTCTATCAAAAATAAATAAATGTAAATAAAAATTTTTTAAATATTTTATATTCATTTTTTAATTATGGACATAACTTACCTGACACAGTCAAGTAAAAATTGCCGTGGGAGCATATGCAGGAAGGTTTCACAGAGAGAGTGAAATTTAAAGAATAAGTAGAGATTTATCAAGCATAAAAAGAGAGTATCATTTTGATTACTCAAACATATTTGCCTTATGGAATTATGAAATGGTTAAATTTGAAGCTTGACTGTTTATAAATGATAACGCTGCTTGAAACAATGACTTAAAAATCAGTGACATCAAAGTCACTTAAGAGAAAAAAAAAACCGTTAAAAGAGTGCAAATTAATTGCTGCTATAAGATAAAAAATGAGTCCTGGCCAAGTATCTCTGAACTTTTTAATTTTGCTGTAAAATTGTGTCCGGGGCAAACATGATTTCAAACTAACCAGACATAAGAAGATTAGTGATTCTCAACTATGGCTGTACATTAAAACAAATACTCGGGTGGGCTTTTCAAAAAACAACGTACAGGGTCCCATCAATAGATGAATTCTAATACAGAGTCAAGAGTTGAGAAACAACGCTGGTCTAGATGATCCAAGGGTTCTTCTATTTTAAATGACTTAATATTCTGTGCTATGTCTAATTAATTTTTTAAATATTAGCAAAAGCTACTCATATGTAAACTGCAATTAAAAATGCTTATGGGTTGGGGCGCCTGGGTGGCGCAGTCGGTTAAGCGTCCGACTTCAGCCAGGTCACGATCTCGCGGTCTGTGAGTTCGAGCCCCGCGTCAGGCTCTGGGCTGATGGCTCGGAGCCTGGAGCCTGTTTCCGAGTCTGTGTCTCCCTCTCTCTCTGCCCCTCCCCCGTTCATGCTCTGTCTCTCTCTGTCCCAAAAATAAATAAAAACGTTGGAAAAAAAAAATGCTTATGGGGGCACCTGGGTGGCTCAGTCGGTTGGGCGTCGGACTTCGCTCAGGTCATGATCTCATGGTTTGTGAGTTTCAGCCCCACGTGGGGCTCTGGGCTGACAGCTCGGAGCCTGGAACCTGCTTCCGATTCTGTGTCTTCCTCTCTCTCTGCCCCTTCCCCACTCACGCTCTGTCTTTGCCTCTGAAAAATGAATAAACCGTAAGAAATTTAAAAAATACTTATGGAATAGGTTCTTCAAACATGATCAAATCATTCGTTTAGATGAACTAGCTGCTAAAGGTGGCAAGGGCTAATGTTTCTTAGAACGGTGTCATTTTCAATGTCCTATTTTACTAATTTATGGAATACCTTTCTTTGCTGCTCCCCACCTGTATTTGTACAGAAGTAAAATTCATTTATATATTCAGAGGCAGGAGAAGAGATTAATTGAGTGGCTGTATTTTATGTTCTTCTTTTTGTGTCAGTGTATGTTGTTCAACTGATTGATAGCCACAAAAATTTATCATTTTCCCTAAGATTTTTATTCTGAGACACCGTTTGTGTCCTGGAGATTTAGTTGGAACAAAAACATTAGTCTCTTTTTTTTTTTTTTTCTGTGCTTGGAAATTAGCTACATGTTCCTTGATGTGTTGCACATATATTTTTTTTTTTAATTTTTTTTTCAACGTTTTTTATTTATTTTTGGGACAGAGAGAGACAGAGCATGAACGGGGGAGGGGCAGAGAGAGAGGGAGACACAGACTCGGAAACAGGCTCCAGGCTCCGAGCCATCAGCCCAGAGCCTGACGCGGGGCTCGAACTCACGGACCGCGAGATCGTGACCTGGCTGAAGTCGGACGCTTAACCGACTGCGCCACCCAGGCGCCCCGCACATATATTTTTGATGCAGTTCTTCTAAAAAGACGACTTTAAACTTTCCCTTAATACATGTTAATTCTCTGCAACAGTAGACTCATTGCCGTGTATTTGAACGCTTTTCGGTCAAGCTGATCTACTTGACAATATTCTTAATATTCACTCAGTTTTTCAAACAATGTTACCGATTGCTTTCCTTGAGCAAGACATAGGTGATGTGATAAATCATGACTGAAATCTTTCAACACCTAGACTGTATAATCCGAAAGACACAGGTTAAAGTCCTACTTCTGTTTACTGGCTTCTAGTCCTTGACTAATTTGCTTAAATTATTTAATTCTGTTTCCTCATCTGTAGCACTAGAGATGAAAAATAACCCCCTGACTAGGTCTTAGAAAGGATTTAGACAGAAAATGTACATAAACACACACAGCAGAGTTTCTAACACAAAGCAGACATTCAATGTACGTCAAGTTCATTTTTCTCTTACAAAATTATCTACAGATTTAGGCGAGACGAATTTTATTCAACAATTTTTATAAATTGTTTAAGTTTTTTAAAAAAGTTAACAGTATTATCTACTTACCAGTAATTTTGTATAGATAAGTTTTACGGTCCGTTTCAAAAAGGACATAAAAGAATGATTTCTTTACTATAATATAGAAATTCTTTTTTTTTTTTAATTTTTTTTTTCAACGTTTATTTATTTTTGGGACAGAGAGAGACAGAGCATCAACAGGGGAGGGGCAGAGAGAGAGGGAGACACAGAATCGGAAACAGGCTCCAGGCTCTGAGCCATCAGCCCAGAGCCTGACGCGGGGCTCGAACTCACAGACCGCGAGATCGTGACCTGGCTGAAGTCGGACGCTTAACCGACTGCGCCACCCAGGCGCCCCAGAAATTCTTTTTTTTTAAGTTGACTTAGTTTAAGAGAGAGAGCTCAGGTGTGCGAGCCGGGGAGGGGCAGAGAGAGAGGGGGAGCATCCCAAGCAGGCTCTGAGCTGTCAGAACAGAGCTCCGTGAAGTTTGGAACCCATGAATTGCGAGATCATGACCTGAGCCCAAATCAAGGGTTAGATACTCAACTAATTGAGCCTCCCAGGCACCCCATAATATAGAAATTCTTAAAATTCAATGAGAAGGAAGCAGTACACTAGGAAAAAAAATGGACATGAACAAGCAATTCAAAGAAGAAAAAACATTTAGGGTTAATAAACATATAATAATCACTCAGCCTAACCAAAAATTAATTATAATAACAATGAGATATTACAGAGCAAATCTTTGCTTATAGAGTAGAAAAAGTTGCACAAAAGTCATTGTTGATAAGGATGCCAGGAAAAAACACAACCTATCCATTTTGGAAGGAGTATAAAGTGGTACAGCCTCTTTGGAGGGCAGTTTGGCAGCATAGCATTGTAAAATGCATATTTTCTTTGATTCAGAAAATGCATTCCTAGAAATATATTCTATAGACACCCTTATAATACACAGACATCTATCTGTGCAAGGATATTCCTGCAGAATTGTTTGCCAGAACAAACATGAAAAGCAACTACACATCTAGCAATAGAAGATTAGTTAAATGAAATTTAAAAGGCACATAAACGCTAGGGGTAAATCCAAATCATATTCTATCAACTTAAAAAATCATTATTAAACTTATCTTTTGGCAGTATAAATTTTGGCCTTATAAGAAGTATAATCTGAAATGATTATACATTATATAAACATTTCTATAATAAATTTAATAAAGATATTAAAAACATACATAAAGTAGAATTCGTCATAAGAAAATATTTTTTCTAGTGAGTAAAATAATTATATTTAGTAAAAAAGTAGTCTGACGTGATTTTAATATTCTTTTTTTAATTTTAATATTCTAATTTTCCTCTAACATGGTAACAGAATGTAGCATTCAATGCTTTTTTTAAAGTATATTTCAAAAAGCCTGATAAGCTAATTAACATTATTTTGATGCTCTTAAAGGGTAAGCATCAAATAATTCTTACAGATTGCCATCTCTATTTTTGAAATTTAGAAGCATATTCATCAAAATGTTTACCCAGTTGACTTTGAACAACATAGGTTTGAACTGTGTGGGTCCATTTGTATGCAGATGTTTACAGTACAGTATTGTGAATGTATTTTCTCTCTTTATAATTTTCTTAATAACATTTTCTTTTCTCTAGCTTACTTTATTGTAAGAATACAGGACATAACAAACAAAATATGTGTTAATCGACTGTTTCTGTTAGCAATAAGGCAGTCAACAGTAGGCTATTAAGTTTTGGGGGAGTCAAAAGTTAAATGGAGTTTTGACGGCATGGGGGCGTGGTGCCCCTAACTTTTGTGTTGTTCATAACTTAGAAACTGTATTCTTATAATCTACTTTCTTTTTTGATGTTAATTTATTTTTGAGGCCGAGGGAGAGACAGAGCATGAGTAGGGAAGGGGCAGAAAGAGAGGGAGACACTGAATCCGAGCCTGACGCGGGGCTCGAACCCACGGACCCAACAGTTTGATGGTGACCTGAGCTGAAGTCGGACGCTTAACCGACCGAGCCACCCAGGCACCTCAGATATAATCTCCTTTTTTAATTTAAAACCAAGTGATATTGCCAAAATTCAAATTAAATAAGATTACATTGGGGACATTGTAACACTGAAATTTCAGTTCATCCTTTATCAAAACGGTTAACACAAATGAAATACGATTAAATATTTAGTTCCTTGTGTTCTACTTCACAGCATGTCACTGTGTCTGTGTCGCATTTGGGTAGTAGGGTAACAGGGTTAGTTTTGTCTTCTAAAGCATAATACTGATCTAGAGAAAATGACCCAGTCATTGTGGAAATGTCAAAAACTAAAAATGTGGTCATACAAAATGAATTGTTTCTCAGGGCCACAGTTCTAAATAGAAAAGAATCCTAGGAGAGCTTCCAATTTGGTTTCCTATAAATATTTTCCCAGTTCACTTGGTATTTGAAACGATTCAGGTGAAATGGAGAAAAGGAAACTGAGGAAGTCTAGCTTTTAGCCCAACTCTGCTTTCTTTTTAAGTAGTTGCTTAATGACTGGGGATTTTAGGTAGATCTCTAAAGAGGATTTTCAGGAAGATTCACTGTTTGGGTCAAAATTTCTCCTCTCCCAATGCCAGGGATTAGCCTTCAATAAAATTTTGGAATAGGCAATATTTATCTTTAATGTTCTCAATAGTGTTTTATGTCTTTCTGTCCATTTCGATCCCATATTCAGTGTCTTGCCTCCTCTCCTGTAAATGTCCACTCCTGTCATTCTGTCCTACCTTGGGCGTCATTGAGAAGCAATATTTTTCTTAAAAAAAAAAATAACTACAGTGGTTGATGTAGTTTGCTTTTTAGGA
Organism: Lynx rufus; assembly: GCF_022079265.1. NCBI lineage: Eukaryota > Metazoa > Chordata > Mammalia > Carnivora > Felidae > Lynx > Lynx rufus. The sequence goes on along the minus strand of NW_025814833.1, from coordinate 10,106,525 downwards.
TAAAAGGGGAGACAGAGGAGAAGGCAAAGTTACTGAGGGTATAATTTCATACACTGTGGGTGGAGTATTTTTGTGCCAAACAGATCAGCCACAGAAATAATTAAAAGCCCTTCTGCATAAATGTCCTTTGGTTATTACAAGTTTAATTGGTATTTTATTTTTCACAATTTATTCTGATGTCCTTGGTTCTTTGAATTTCTGTATCGAACCTAGTTTATCAATTTCTACAAAAGTTCTTTCCAGAATTAGGATTTAAGATTGTATTATATGTATATGTATAATATGGGAAGTATTCATATCTCATCGATATTGAGACTTTGATCCATAAACACCCATAAGAGACTCTTAAATACGGAGAACAAGCTGAGGGGTGATGGGGGGCTGGGGGAGAGAGGAAAATGGGTGATGGGCACTGAGGAGGGCACTTGTTGGGATGAGCACTGGGTGATGTACGTAAGCAATGAATCACGGGAATCTACCCCCGAAACCAAGAGCACAGTGTAAACGCTGTATGTGAGCCAACTTGACAATAAATTATATTTTTAAAAAGTTATATAATTCAACTTATTATCATCTCCTCTAAGTTCTGTTATTAATATTTTGCCTTTTTCAGCATAGAGAGCTTATGTATAATTTTTTCAATTGATCCTTACTTTGTTATGACTTTAAGTGACCTTAAGTTTTCACATTTAATTTGACATTTGCTTATTGACCTATATCCTTCTTCCTTGCTAAATTCACTTATTCATTTTTACTGTGGCGTAAGATGATCTATAGGACAATAGAGACAGTTTTCTTGCTTTCCAGTGATTTTTTTTTTCTTTAGTGTAATGGCCTGTATCTCCAGGACAATGCCTTGTTCCTAATCTTCAGAAGAAAGCATTCATAATTGTATCACTAAGTACGATATAAGCCAATTACATTTTCTGTAGATATTCTTTATCAACCTTAGGGGTAATTTTCAGAAAATTTTTTCCAGGAAGTATGTTTGGGTGGTAGTCCTCTGTACCTTGTCAAGATTAATCTCCCAGTTTTGCTAACTCAGATCTTAAACCACGCTTTGGGTTAGGTATTCTGTTTCTCTGATTTCTATTTTGTGGTAACATGCCCTTGTTTTTATTTCCTTCCTTCTACTTACTTTGGGTTTCTTTTGCTCTTTTGGTTTTCATCTAGTTTATTAAGGTGGGACTTTAGGCCAGGGATCAGCAAACGTTTTCTGAAAAGAGACACAGTAAATACTCTACGCTTTGCAGGCCATACGATCTCTGTTGCCACTCCTGGACTCTGCCATTGTAGGGCAAAAGTAGCCATAGACAACTTATGGGCATGACTATGTCCCAATAAAACTTTATTTACAAAACTAGGTGGTGGTCCAGATAAGGCATGAAGGCTATAATTTGCTGACCCCTGCTTTAGGTCATTGCTTTGAGAATCATTCTTTCTTTCTAATGTAAGTATTGAAGCCTACGTATTCCTCTATAATTATGCACCGCTTTGGTTATATCCCACAACCTCTGCCCTTTAATGTTTTAACAATTACTCAGTACGAAATATTTCCTCTGTTTTCTCCTGCGATTTCTTCTCTGACTTGCGGGTATCTTAGAAGTGTATTGGTTAATTTTCTAACATGCAAGGTTTCCCCAAGATATCCTATTGCTATCCTTTGTTATCCGAAAGATAATTCCTTTGTGGTCAGAACATACTCAGGTGATTTCAACTTTTTTAAATTTACGAGGGCTTGTTTTACGGTTCAGAATATGTTCCGTTTCGTTTAATGTAACATAAGCCCCTGCCCTCGAAAATAATGTATATTCTGCAATCTTTGGGCATAGTTATCTATACATATCAATTTAGTCAAGGTGGTTGATAAAATAATGCATATCATCTATGTGTTCACTGAGTTTTTGTCTAATGGTTCTATCTATTTCTGAGAAAGAATGTTGCATCTCCAAATATGATTTCATACTTACTTATTTATCATTTTAAGTCTGTCAAATGTAGCTTAACATGGTTTTATTTGTTATGAGGCATAGACATATTTATTTATTTTTATTTCTTTCATTTTTTTCATTTGTGAGAGACAGAGAGAGAGAGCACAAGTGGGGAAGGGGCAGGGAAAGGGGGGGCAGGGGATCTGAAGTAGGCTCTGTCCTGACTGCAGAGAGCCCGAAGCAGGGCTCAAACTCGTGAACCACGAGATCATGACCTGAAATGAAGTTGGACACTCAAACGACTGAGCCACCCAGGCGCCCCAGGCATATACACATTTACGATTGTAAATCGTAAATCTCCTTGATGACTTGATCTTCTATGATTATAATATTTCCTTTCCTTCTATTACTCCTTTTTTTCTTGAAATCTGTTATATCTGGTGTTAGTGTAGTTTATATTGAACATCCTTTTAAGTTTCCACGTAATAACTATTTTACCAAATAGAGTGAAGGTCCTTCCTGGAAGATTTGCAGAGCCAAGAAGCCAGTGATTTAACGGTGTTGCCTGTGTCCTGAGGAGACACTAGGATTTTTGGAAGGCTTTCACGTATAGCCTATAGGTTGTCCCCCAGGTGAATTTTCAGCCCTGTAGGCAATTCTACTCTGTGGCTAATTAAGGAGAGGAAGAATTAGGGGCGCCTGGGCGGCTTAGTCAGTTAAGCATCTGATTCTTGGTTTTGGCTCAGGTCATGATCTCACGGTGTTGTGAGTTCAAGCCCCGAGTCGGTCTGTGTGCTGCCAGCATGGAACCTGCTTGGGTGTCTCTCTCTTTCCCCCCTCTCTCTGCCCCTCCCCCACCCATGCTGTCTCCGTCTCTCTCAAAATAAATAAATAAACTTAAAAAAAAAAACGAAGGAAGAATTAGAAAATAAGAGAAGGGAAAAAGGGGAGAGAGAAAGAGGAAGTCGAGACGGAGGGGAAAAGGGAGACGGAGATCGGTCAGTGCCAGTCCTGCACTTTGGGGTAATGTCAGTGAAGGGGGTTGCCTGGGGAAAAGACTATATGATTCCGTCAACCACGACCTCCTTGGTAGTTTACCCTCCATCGACACTAATGTATTTTGGCATATGCTCTTTCGCCTATTTCCTTTCAACTACCTGTGACATTATATTGAAAGTGCCTCTCTTGTAAATGGAGTATCATTACATCGCGATTCTTTAATCCTACTGACAATCTCTGCCTTGGCTTTGTTTTTCTTTCCTCTTTTCTCTTTCTTTTCTCTTTGGGGTTAAGTTGAATATTGTCAGCAAGCAGACCAGTCAGGAAGTTATTGCAGTAATTGAGGGGGTGGTGAAACTGGCTAAAATCAGGCGGAACTGGAGAAAGGGATCAGATTCTAGATCTATTTTATGGTACAATAGACAATTCTTACATATGAATTATGGATTAAGCTCGGGAAATAATACCAGAAAAGTGCCTCGCTCCTGTCTGCTACATAATAGGCACTCAAGAAATGTTAGTTTCCTCTTTTCTATATCCCTAATACACATCCTCAACTCCAGTTAGACTCTCCTCATTGTCCCCTCAAACACACGATGTTCGTTTTTGTCTTTACAAGCCTTTGTTCGTGTTCAACTCCTATGTCTTCCATTAAGTTGTTTATCCTAGAAAATCATTAATAAATAGTAAGTTCTTTAATTTTTTTAAGTTTACTTATTTATTCTGACAGAGAGAGTATGAGTGGGGTAGGGGGAGAGAGAGAGAGAGAGAGAGAGAGAGAGAGAGAGAATTCCAAGCAAGCTCTCTCTGCACTGACATAGTGCAGAACTCAATGCAGAACTGTGAGATCATGACCTGAGCCAAAATCGAGAGTCAGATGCTTAACCAACTGAGCCACCCAGGTGCCACAATAAATAATAGCTTCTTAATACATACGTAAAAATAATAACATAAACTCCATCACACTCTAAGAGAAGCTTTCCTAGCAAAAAGGTCTCAGTATGTTTAAGAAGTAAGAAGCTGATGGGGCGCCTGGGTGGCTCAGTCGGTTAAGCGACCGACTTCGGCTCAGGTCATGATCTCACGGTGGTGCGTGAGTTCGACTCCCGAGTCGGGCTCTGTGCCGACAGCTCAAAGCCTGGAGCCTGCTTCTGATTCTGTGTCTCCCCCTCTCTCTGCTCCTCCCCTGCTCATGCTCTGTCTGTCTCTGTCTCTCAATAATAAATAAATGTTAAAAAAAAATTTTAAAAAAGAAGTAGGAAAATAAGATGGAAACAAAGTCCATTAAACCTAAGATTATAGGTTGACTGGGGGTGGGGGGTGGTGAGCAGAGCACAAAGCCCTGTTTCTAAGAGAGAGAAATAAATCTCACATTTAAAAGACTGGAAAATCTTTGACTTTGATTACCCACCCATCAACCCCTCATTCCTCAAACACAGGCAACAGCAGGCTGTACAACCCCCTTCAGCCCCCCCCCAAATGTGAATTCTTCTCAATGACCATTGAATATGTTCCTATGGAGGACAAAGGACAAAGAAGATGCACCCATACAGTTGAAACAGGGCATGAAGAACAAAAGAAATCCTTCTAAATTACAAGCTCAATATTGTCTGATGAATTCAATTTGCGAGACCAGTGGTCCTTCAGTAATCCTAGCCAATGGCATGTGAGATACACTGTGAATCAATATATTGTTTACTAAGTATTCTCTTCTCTGAGTGGGAATTTTTATTAGTTGCCCCAATCTTTTCCACCACTGTATACTGCATTCACTGGGGATGGATACATTGTCATTTTTCGGATATGTCACCACACTCTGAGGCAGCTACCTCTGGACTTGATAGCAAGGACAATACATAACCCTGAGATACTGTACTTGGTTCGGCTTTAATACCTGGATGAAATATTGAATCGTTTTCTCTGGATAGGGGAGGTGAGTGTGCATACTGCACATTTTAAGCAAAGCTTATAAAAAGGGAGTAGGTATTCATGTTGGATAGACAAAAAGATAGTTTGTAGTGGAAAATCTGGTTGCCTTCCAAACATCCCCAATGGTTTAGCACCCGTGTAGCTTCTGCGACTGGCCTAATCCCATTGGATAACTCCACTTCTTTGGTCAAAGGTGGTCTGATTGGAATGAGTTTAAAATATCTGTTTATGGGAATGCAAGCTGATGCAGCCACTCTGGAAAACGGTATGGAGGTTCCTCAAAAAACTAAAAAGAGAACTACCCTGTGGCCCAGCAATTGCACTACTAGGCATTTATCTACAGGATACAGGTATGCTGTTTCAAAGGGACACATGCACCCCCATGTTCATAGCAGCACTATCGACAATAGTCTAAGTATGGAAAGAGCCCAATGTCTATTGATGGATGAATGGATGGATGGATGAATTCATCCATTCATGAATGGATGAATTGATGGATGAATACTCCATTGTGTGTGTGTATGTATATATATATATATATGTATACATGTATATATGTATATATATGTATGTATATATGTATGTATATGTATATGTATATATGTATATGTATGTATATGTATACATATATACATACGTATATACATATGTATATACATATATACGTATATGTATATATACATATATACATACATATATGCATATACATATACATATATATACATATATACATACATATATATACATATATACATATATATACACACACACACACACACAATGGAGTATTACTTGGCAATCAAAAAGAATGAAATCTTGCCATTTGCAACTACGTGGATGGAACCGGAGGGTATTATGCTAAGTGAAATTAGTCACAGAAAGACAAAAATCATATGACTTCACTCATATGAGGACTTTAAGAGACAAAACAGATGAACATAAGGGAAGGGAAACAAAACTAATACAAAAACAGGGGGGAGGGGACAAAACAGGAGAGACTCCTAAATATGGAGAAGAAACTGAGGGTTACTGGAGGGGTTGTGGGAGGGGGGATGTGCTAAATGGGTGAGGGGCACTAAGGAATCTACTCCTGAAATCACTGTTGCACTATATGCTAACTAACTTGGATGTAAAATTTAAAAAATAAAAGATAAAATGAAAAAAAAATCTGTTTAATACATTTTGAGAAGAAAGTTCTCTTTGCCCTAGATATAAATATAAAATATAATATGTCTCTCTATATATGTATATATATCTGTATCTATCTTTATATCTATATCTATAGATCTATCTATCTATATTTATATCTATCCATCTCTCTATCTCTCTATCTCTCTAGACCAATTTGCTACTGGTAGTTATCATGTGATTCCATGCATTGAAGATAGTAGCTTTGTATCCTTCCTACCTCTTCTCTCAATTAAGATGACTATCTCCTTTAATATCCTGGTAACTCTTTCTGGGACAATCTAGTTTGTGCTTAAGTGTGTAATACTCCACGTATAGTCAAATTAAGGCGAGGTGGAACAGGACTGTCTATCCACAGGGAAAGTAATCTCTGATGGAAAGAGACTGGGCTGGGGTCTCAAATCTCATAGTGACTATAGCATCAGGCCACACCCTTTTTGGGGCATTTGCAGCATAGTGTGGGTAATTTAGGCAAATATACTTTACTTCTACCCATGGCTCTGTCTCCAAAGCTCTGTCTGGTATAATCCTCATCAGCCTGGACTACATGTGAGCTCAAAGTTCCCTTTTGGCTTCTAGCTAAGGGCTTGAATGAGAAGCAGTCTAAAACCATCTCCTTGATCCTTTTCCCCATAGCCCTTCCCCTTGTCTTGATACAGTCCCATACAGCACTGACAACAAGGGGATGCATGGAAGAGAATGTGAGCTCGTTTTCAAAAACACTGCCGCTTACTTAAATCATTTATTTTCCCTGGATCTACAGACCTCCTGCTTTACCGGCCAAAGACAGAGGAAGCGCTTCTCAAATAGAAAGCAGATTCAAGTCTGTGTTATTCTGTCAGGAACAACCGTACTTAATGGGGAAAGAGCATGAGGAATTCCAAAACAGTCAAGAAACAAGGCAGCTTCTCTTGCATTCCCACTTTGCCAAGTCACAGGATCTCTTGGCTTCTCTCTGTCTCTCTCTTCCAATCATGCTTTCTCTGCTCTGCTTAAATACTGTCAATGTCATTTCAGTCTCCAGTTTACATACATTACCAACTCAATGCCCGATGCTCCCTGATCTAGTCTCTCTGGTTACAAACTGCAAATTCCAAAACAGAGAGCCTAATGGAGCCAGACAAGACTTGGCATGACACCTCCTGGCTGAGATGTCAGTTCTTGTCCAAATATGCTTCCCTATAGAGGCCACCCCTTGTGGGTGAAGAAGAGGTATCAGAAAGAACCTGTGACTCACTCTGATCATGGTCAGGGGTCAGAGCAGCTCCTTTTTGCAAAACAAATGACGGCGGTGAGAAGAAGGAGAATCTGCAAGTATTAGAATATCCTACCAAATAAGGATCTCAACATGTAAAATCATCTTGAGTTTGATCTGCTTCTTAAATGGCCCTGCAGGAGAATGTATCCTCTTAAGAACAGAATGAAGAAGCTCCCTAGGGCGCCTGGTGGCTGAGCTGGTGAAGCGTCCACCTCTTGATTTCGGCTCAGGTCATGATCTCAGGGTCGTGGGATCGAGTGCCATGTAGGGCTCCGTGCTGAACATGGAACCTGCTTAAGATTCTCCCTGTCTTTCCCTCTGCTCCTTATCCCCCACTCGCACTCTTTCTCAAATAAAAAAAAAAAAAAGAAAGAAAACAGAGCTCCAGATTTTGATAGGAAACAAGGAGCAAGCAAATACCTAAATTACATACTCTTACCAAGAACGGTTTTGGTTAGATGGGTTCTGATTTCACCTATTCTCGTGTTTTCACATCATGGACTCACCTGTGACTTCCAAATCTATATTTCTGACAAATTTCTCTCGTGAGATGATCTACTTTTGCATCTGGAAACACCAATAGTTTACAACTGTTTGACAAAAGAGAACATGTTACTTACTTGTCTCTTGCCAGGATCTAACTTTCCGTCTGGCTTATCGTAATCATTTGCTGAATGAATGGATGAATTGAAAGCTTGATTAGCTGGGAAGGCAATCCAAGGATGCACTGAAACGAAGGAGGAAAAAAAAACACAGAAAAGGACAAGGATGATGGTGGGGGGGGGGAGGCTCGGAGCAATGGGAAAACATCAATTTTGCTTACTTAATATTTGGCCAAAAATTGATCTTGGGAGTAAGACAAAGAGAACTGGGTTGAAAAGGTGTGTGGCTTCCCAGAAACTGTCTTTAGCTAAATGGATCCAACAACCAAGGTTCTGATCCAATGTCATTCTGGCATATGCCATTGTTTTACATTTTCAGTTACCCTTTAGTGCCTTATTATTTCCATTCAGGTGCTTTGCCTCCACTTTGGGTGTCAACTTTCAAGCAAAAGGTGGAGTTGTGTGTTTGATTGCATATGCTCAAATGTTAGTCTATTCCAGAAAAAACCACCTAGAAATATAATTCATATTTAGTCATCTTTCTTTTACTTTTCTTGCTTTTTTAAAAATATAATTTATTGTCAAATTGGCTAACATACAGTGTATATAGTGTGCTCTTGGTTTTAGGGCTAGATTTCCATGATCCATCACTTACATACAACACCCAGCGCTCATCCCAACAAGCGCCCTCCTCAATGCCCATCACCCATTTCCCCCCCTCCCCAACCCCCCATCAACCCTCAGTTTGTTCTCTGTATTTAAGAGTCTCTTATGGTTTGCCTCCCTCTCTGTTTGCAACTTATTTTTCCTTCCCTTCCCCCCCTGGTCTTCTGTTAAGTTTCTCAAGTTCCACATAGGAGTGAAAACATATGATGTCTGCTGACTTACTTTTCTTTAAAGATATTTGTTTTAAAAACCAGCATAGATAGATTATTTAGCAACTCATTACACAAAAGTGACAGTCATGGTAAAACGAGACTTCCTTGGGGCCAATTTATAATCACTGCTTCCCCAAATTTCAGCTTTCCTTTTTTTTTTTAAATTTTAATTGATTCTTAAATACACGCATACGACTGTAAGTACCTTTGAATGTAAAGATTCAAACAAATAAAAGGTAAGACCAGAGTCCTCTTTGGCCACTCAGATTTTGTTTCTGCTGTGATAATAACCACTTTCTGTCCCTTAGGCTGTGATTATTAGTGGCTCTCCACTGTTATCCTGCCTCCTCTTCGCGAAGGTTCCCCACAGCCAGGCCCCGCTCTCTTGATAAATCGATCACACCACTTCCTTCTGCAATCTGCCTTCAAGAGCGATTTTGTGTAGGACAGATTCCTCACACTAGCCTGACCCCGCTATGCATTTTCCTATCTCTGCGTGTGCTATTCTCTTAGCCTCTCATCGCCTTCCCCCTTCTCTCCACCTAGCATAAGCCCACGTTTTCTCTTCCCGCTGTGATCAAAGGTCACCTCACTTATGAAGTCTTTTCCCTTGTCGGCCAGTGGTTTTACGGCTAGTGGTTTTACGTATTAAGAGGACCTTGGAGAAATGAATGCCATGAGATGTGGGTTTCGTGTCTTGCAAGGTCCGTGAGACCTTAGACCAGTGACTTAACCTCCCGGAGTCCTTCCCTCATTTGTGAAATGCGTACAATATCAACACCTACTTGATCATGCTGTGAGCAGGGTTCAATGCGTTATTAATGCATGTGAAGATGGCCAGCCTTTGATGAAGGCTAGTTGTGATTAATAGGGTACCTTCCTTAATCAAAATACCAGGGTTTATTAAAACTTTTGCCTGTCTGCCTACCTTGTCTGTCCTCAAGGGTTGCATTCCCGTTACTGTTTACTTTGTTTCACTCCAATTTCATCGTGCACCTACCCGAAACTCCAAAGCCTGGCGCAGAGCGGGCATTCCATAAAGAAAAAAAAAAAAAATGAATGGGACGGCAGTAAGTTCCTTCGGAACAGAAATCTTCAATCTGGGGGTACAAGACAGCATGTTTTCAGGGGATTCTTTATTCTAGCTCGCAGCCCAGGCTCTCCTGCTTTCTCTCTCCCTTGAGGCTAAATGAAAAGAGAGGTTTTGGCTTTTCTATTCTCAAGATGCAGCAAATGGTGTTGAGTCCACAGCAAGAGGTTTCTTTGGCCCCCGACCGCTCTTCATTCTTTGTGTCTCATTTTCCCATTCCCTACAATTCCACCTTATTGATCACTTTTTACCAATCGGAGGGTTTCTTACAGAAGCAGTCTTGGCAATTTTGACAGAGTGCTTCAGGCTTCTGGCCCCAATTGATCCGACATTAACAGTCTATGCTTTCATTCTTTCTTTCCCTCGCTGCAATTTTGAAAACAATGGAATCAAACAAAAGAGCTCTTCTGCTGGCTTTCACCTCTCACAGTTAACTGGAATTGAGCCTTGTAGCTTTTAACCCAAGGGAATGACGTTGGAAAAAAAAACAAAAACAAAACTATCTTATTGGTGTGTTTCAGTTGAGTAAATTCTGTTCTCTAAGAAGTTTATTTTTTATGTTTAAGTTTATTTATTTTGAGAGAGACAGAGACAGCGTGAGTGGGGGAGGGGCAGAGAGAGAGGGAGGCACCGTGAGCGCAGAGCCCAGTGTGGGGCTCAAACTCACGAACTGAACTGTGAGATCATGACCTGGGCCAAAGCTAAGAGTCGGCCGCTTCACTGACTGAGCCACCCAGGCACTCCGGTTCTCTAAGAATTTTAGAAAGTAACAATGCACCTGCAAGAATACAGTTAAGATAAAAAGAGATATAGAATGAAATGCTGCAATTAAGTGATATAAGCAAATAGATTCATAACCGACATGGCTTCTTGATTCATTAGAAAAATGAACACGTTATCCTAGCTTTGGGTGAAACCAGTGGAAAAATTCTTCTGGGAATGCACTGGGGTATTTATGAGGAATGTTCAGAGAAATGGACCTGGTTAATTCTTAATGAAATGCATGTTACTATAAAGTTGCTATAAAATCAGCTGAGCTTATGGGGAATGTCTTAGAATGAATCCTCTTTTATAATGGCCAGTAATTCAAAGACCATACTTTATTAAAAGAGCCCAGCGATGTTTTAAACTGTATTATACACAAACTCCAAATCTAACACACTCTTAATGCCTTTTCATTTTCTACTTCAGTACTTACCTCCTTTAGTATTTCCACTTACTATAAAGGATTTTTTGACGAGAATCTTGGAAGATCAAACAAAGCACTTAAAATAAGAAGCAAAATGGGAAACGAGTATTGTTTAGTTTCAGAGAACTTTCTCAACTCTCTTGACTTCTAGGAGAATGAAATGTTTATCTCAGAAACTACTGAGACTATCTTACGATTCCAGGCTGCTTGCGAAAGTAGCTGTGCAAAACTTTTCAGCAGATAAAAACAAACAAGCAAAAAAAAAAAAAAAAAGCACTGTGCTGAGCCAGGAGGCAGGTCTGAATTTTAGCTGCTAAACTAATGTCATGTCACTTAATTCCACCATACGATGGGGATAACAAAAGCTTGTATTATTCTCACAGGACTGCACCCTCGGGTGAGAAAACGGATGTATAAAAATAGTGAAAAATAGTTTACGACATATTACTTTTATTATTTATATTCTCATTTCGAACCATACTATTATTACTCTTTTTTAAAGATTATAGGGTTGGCATGTATCCAATACTATAAATGGGTTCCTATGGAAAAATTTTAACCTTTATTTATTTTTGAGAGAGCATGAGCGGGGGAGGGACAGAGAGAGAGAGAGGGAGACACAGAATCCGAAGCAGCCTCCAGGCTCTGAGCTATCAGCACAGAGCTCGATGCGGGGCTCGAACTCACAAACTGTGAGATCATGACTTTAGCTGACGTCGGATGCTTAACTGACTGAGCCACCCAGGTGCCCCTCCTATGGGAAATTTTTACAAGCGGGGATTTAAGAGTTGACGTATATTGACCCAAGCCAGTTTTGCATTCAGCATATGACAGCTTCTTTTTGTAAATATTGGTAGTGTCCCACACTTATAGTTAGGTTGGGCCTTTATACCTCCTACCCTGCAAATTTACTGTATGCGCCACAGCCCTAGGCTTTCCGAGTGCTACCTTATGTGAAAGATTCACCTGAAGGCAGACGCGATGATATTCTGACTATAGGGTGCAAGAATAATGGGTCTCTAGACCTCCAGCACTGCACAAATGATCCCACCTTGCCTTGTTTGTTTGATTCACATATGTCGTTCATGGGAGGGCAATGCGACTGGTACAAATCTACGTATCAATTACCGACTCTGAACACTGTGCATTTTACCAGTTGCAAAACATTTATAATATCCTTTGTGGGGGCGCCTGGGTGGCTCAGTCGGTTAAGTGTCCGACTTCAGCTCAGGTCATGATCTCACAGTTCATGGGTTCGAGCCCCGCGTCCGGCTCTGTGCTGACAGCTCAGAGCCTGGAGCCTGCTTCGGATTCCGTGTCTCCCTCTCTCTCTGCCCCTCCCCCGCTCACGCTTTGTCTCACTCTGTTTCTCAAAAATAAATGAATGTAAAAACAAAAATTTAAAAAAAATTTTAAAAATATCCTTTGTGCTTAATTATGAAATCCTTTCATGTAGATTTCACTTATGATATTTGAGGTACCAAGTGATCAAATCTCACATATTGACCTCTAATTAGGCTACCCCTAAGATGGAGAATAGAAGTTTTGCACGTTTATGTATTACATGGCATAATGTAGTTAGTATAAAATCCAATGCCAACTATATAATGAGTGTCATTTGGTCATGATAGGAAATAAGACTGTATTCCACTCTAGGAACTGTTATCAAAGTCTCATATCTGTTTTTCTTTAAAAAAAATGTACTTTAAAGAATACATAACGTCTATATGTATGGTTCCTTAACAGTGTATGTTAAGGAAACTTACTGTGGAAATCATTGCACAATATATGTAAATCGAAGCATTATGCCATACACATTAAACTTACACAGTGCCAATTATATCTCAATAAAACTGGAGAAAAGTAATGCTTACGACATTTGAAGACACAGACATCACTCATTTTCTTAATTTATTTATTTTGAGAGAGAGAGAGAGCAGGAGCAGGGGAGGGGCAGAAAGAGAGAATCCCATCAGGCTCCTCACTGTCTGCGCAGAGTCTGACGTGGGGCTCGAACTCACAAACCATGAGATCATGACCTGAGTGGAACCAAGAGTCAGAGGCTTAACCGACTGAGCCACCCAGGCGCCTCAGACATCATTCATTTTAATAAATATTTCCTGAGTACTTAGTATGTGCCAAGCACTATGCTGGATCCTGGGGTGATTAGAAACTAGGCGTAATTTTAAGTGCTTACAGTCCTAATAAGGAAGCAGGTGTCGAACAAATAAGCAGAAAACTGCAGTGTGATATTTGCTACAAAAAATAAAACACAATGCTATGAAATCCTTTAAAATATCATGACACTATGTAGAAAAAGCTTATGGGGAGAGGCAGAGATAATTTATCTCATGAATTAGAATTGCAAATACTGAGTTATCATGGTTAATTTCTTTTCCTTTTACTGTTTTTACATAAAAGATGAAGATAAGGATCAGAAGCACTTCTAACTGGGAAAATAACTATGTACTGTTGGATGGCGTGACTGACTGAAACTATGAAGCAGGTTAACAACCGAATGTCACAGGAATTAAAGACACTTCCTTTGAGTCAATACATCAATACATTATTTCCATTCCCCTGAGGAAATCAACTTGCTTCATGGACAATTCAAGGCATAGTAACATTTTTCTGTGGCCACTGAGGAAAACCACCACAACGCAGAGAACGAAGTTTAGGGTTTTAACTGATTTTCTTCTGATTTTTTTCACTGTTAGTGTTTTATACATTTAAGCAGAAAACATCAATAGGCTTCAAGTGGAAAATGATCTTAAAGACAATTTCCAGTTTTGTGGCATACTTCCTGATTATGCCGAGACCTGATTCATTTACCTATTTAATTTCTGTTATAATTGATTTGAATTTCCTTTTGCTATTACTTAGTATTATAAGTTCGATGCTTTTCTTTTTTTTTTTTTTTTAAATTTTTTTTTTCAACGTTTTTTTTTATTTATTTTTGGGACAGAGAGAGACAGAGCATGAACGGGGGAGGGGCAGAGAGAGAGGGAGACACAGCATCAGAAACAGGCTCCAGGCTCCGAGCCATCAGCCCAGAGCCTGACGCGGGGCTCGAACTCCCGGACCGCGAGATCGTGACCTGGCTGAAGTCGGACGCTTAACCGACTGCGCCACCCAGGCGCCCCGTTCGATGCTTTTCACTGCACTCTTGGGAACTCTGTGAATTTTCATATGCATTTCTATAGAATGTATATGGTACACTCTATTGAATATACATCGTTAGAATAGTTTTATGCTTAGTCACTGACATACAGTTTAAGAAACATAAAGTTCACTAATGAAAAGAAAGTTGTTAGATAAGGTTTATTCATTTTACTTTTCCATAAGATGGTGAATACATGAATAACGCAATTCTCAACAAAAGAAGCTCTATTCATGTTTTTCTTCTGGTCTTTAATTACTAACATGACTTTTCATAGACTTTGATTCATTTGATCTTTAAAAATTCTAGCAGACAATATTGAAATCAGCAAAATGCACACAAAGGAAAACCTAGCAATTATAATCTGATTGATTCTGAACCCTTTCTTACCATTTTTTCTACCAGTATTTTAAAGTCCCATTAGAATAACAATTCATTGAAAATTATCATAGAATTTGAAATATTTAAGATATGAACACAGACATACACGAACACAGGCACGAAAACAGCATACACACACTCACACTCAAGTGCATCATTGTTTAGTATATTTCCCTGACACCTGAGATAACACCACTGCGATATTGACATCAGCAGTTTCAGTGTCTCTATATTTTGACAGGTATGATTATTCAGCAAACTCAGTGGCTCAAAGAATCTGCATAACTCCTTTACATGTTTGATGTCTTGATATAGTTGATAATATTTATTGAGTGCCTACCATGTGCCACGAACTGTTCCAGATTTGGGGCTTAGACCAGTAAACAAAGCAAGCATGGCTTTTTCCCTCATGGAACTTTTATCCCACAGAACCACAGATAAATAAATAAATCAGTACACAGACACATAGATGGATAGGTAGATAGAAAGATGAATGATGGATGATAGATATAAATATAGATGCCGATATAGCTATAGATAGTATGAGACACACACACACACACACACACACACACAAAGATGTTGATTGCTGTTTGTTCTATTGGCTGATCTTTCCTGCAACTATTGGTGCTAAAAATCACTCAGCTGAAACAAAAGTTGCTAACAACCCTGATAGTTTTTTTTTTTTTTTTAAATGTTGGTTTTTAAGAGAGGAGAGACAGAGCGTGAGCAGGGGAGGGGCAGAGACAGAGACACAGAATCTGAAGCAGGCCCCAGGTTCTGAGCTGTCATCACAGAGCCCAATGCAGGGCTCAAATTCACGAACCCGTGAGATATGACCTGAGCTGAAGTCAGATGCTTAGCTGACTGAGCCACCAGGCACCCCGTGGCTATTCAAGGTGCCCCACAACCCTCATAGTTTAAAGAAAATACCCTCTTTGGCCACCAATTTGGGAACAGGCTGTCAAACTGTTTCTATCCTCCTTCCCAATCTACAGGAGAGGATTAGATATGGGAAAAATTTGTTGGGGGCTGTGTAGGGTGTTGGTTAGTGAGAGAATACTCTTTTCCTTGGTCTTCTCTTTCTATGCCAAGTAAAGGGGGAATTCCAAAAGGCTATCTGAAGACTGGAAATATTTTTCAAAAAGGAAACACTAGCATCACGTTCCTTGGCTTAGATGTTTGAGGCGATGAGAGCAGCATTAGAAAGACGCAAGGAGACAGATTTCTTGAAATCGCTCTTGAAGTTTGGGGTCCCCCCGGAACATAGAAATGGTGTCCATTTCACTGGGCGCCTGGGCGGCTCAGTGAATTAAGTGTCTGACTCTTGGTTTCAGCTCAGGTTGTGATCTCACAGTTGTGAGTTCGAGCCCCGAGTTGGGCTCTGCACTGATAGTGTGGAGCCTGCTTGGGATTCTCTCTCTCCCTGTCTCTCTGCCCCTTCCCCACTTGCGCTCTTTCTCTCTCAAAGTAAATAAATAAACATTAAAAACAGGGAGGGGTCACCTGGGTGGCTCAGTCGGTTGAGCGACTGACTTGGGCTCAGGTCATGATCTCACGGTTCGTGGGCTCGAGCCCCGTGTTGGGCTCTGTGCTGACAGCTCAGAGCCTGGGGTCTGCTTCAGATTTTGTGTCTCCCTGTCTCTGCCCCTCCCCACTCACGCTCTGCCTCTCTCCCTCTCAAAAATAAATAAACATTAAAAAAATTTTTTTTAATGGTGTCCATTTGTGGCCTAGAGATTTCTTAAGACAAGAGACCCAGCTAAGGTAGCTCATGCCCACAGCATGTGAAGAGACCACGGTGTAATGAGCTGGGGCAGAAAAAGGCGGTGAGTGGTAACTTCCATTCCAGTTTGCCCTGGCTTTTAGAGTCATGGAAGGAAGGCCCTCGGAGGCTCCCATGATTCCTCACGAGAGCGAGTGAAGAGTAGAGGTTACCCTGGTGGCTCCCAGGGCAAAGCAACAGAAAGTCCAATTGAGAAAAGGAGTTGGGATCTGATAGAAGGGCTATAGCGAAACTTGGCTACCTTTCTCTGAGGGCGGTCTTCAGAAATAGCGGATGCAAGAGGAGAAAAACTCGGCTTATGTGATACGATTTCAGGTGTGCTGAGAAGAATCGCTCACCCCTTACAAAAATTCCGATCTCCTTATTTACGTTGCAAGTCCCTTTTCTGTTCAATCAGATATTTCTTGAAGACTATGTTCCAGGCACTGTTGTAGGTGTTAGGGATATAACACTGAACAGAACAGATAGAGGGAGAGAAAGACTGTAAATTGGGTCCACCATGAGTCGATGCTCCTAGCACAGGAATTGCGAGCTGTACTGACCACAGTGTTTGGCATAAAGTGAGAGCCGGATATGTGTTATAATGAACGAGTAAGTGAGGGTGAACTAGACGACGTATATCTTTTTTTTTAACTTAAAAAATTTTTTTTATTGTTTATAATTTTTTGAGAGAGAGAGAGAGAGAGAGAGAGCAAGCAGGGAAGGGGCAGAGAGAGAGGGAGACACAAAATCAGAAGCAGGCTCCAGGCTCTGAGCGCTCAGGACAGAGCCCGACGCGGAGCTCGAACCCCCAGACCGCGAGATCATGACCTGAGCTGTAGTCGGCCGCCCAACCGACTGAGCCACCCAGGCGCCCCTAGATGACATATGTTATTTAACTACCTTACTAATTTTAATATTTTTAAATTTTCAGTGCTAACTGTATGCTAGATAATGCTAGCGTCTGTCATGTATTTGCATATACTATCTCATTTAATCTTCATGGTAGCGCTAGAAAGTATATTTTGTTATCCCATTTGATTTTAATTTAATTTAACGTAATAATTTATTTTAATTTAATTTAATTCGGTTTTGTTTTATTTTACTTGGGAGAGAGTGAGCAGGGGAGAGGGCCAGAGAGAGAGAGACAGAAACTCTTAAGCAGGCTCCACGCTGAGCACAGAGCCTGATGCAGGGCTCTACACCACGACCCTGGGATTATGACCTGAGCTGAAATCAGGAGTCAGGTGCTCAACTGACAGAGCCACCCAGGTGTCCCTTACTATCCCATTTTAGATGACATGTTTTACCCAATCAGCAGAAGTGGAATTTGAAGGTCAGGTATTTCACTCCAAAGCCCGTAATTTTTCTACTAGGTCACAGTCTCTCCTACTATTATTGGACTGTATATTACTACAAAGTGTTAGAGCATCATATATTCAGCATTTATAGTGAAAACTTAATTTGTATATCACGTAACAGTTTTCAAACTATCCTACATATCACCTCCCTTGGCATAGAAATATTGATTTTTCCTATTTATACTCTGCGTAGGTGGGAAAGATCCTCTTTTCACCATTTTACAGGTTAAGAAACTGAAATTTAGGAAAGTTAAATGATACAACTAACACAACTAATAGGGGACAATACTAACAATGGAACTCGTATCTTCCAATGCCTTCAATATGCCACAGTATAGTATACTACTTTCAATATACCACAATCTTTCAGTGGTCCTTGGAAGATGCTCTTTCATCCCCCAATCTCCTTCAAATTCCATTTAAAAACTTCCAGAAAGAATTTCTGGTAATTCCACTTGACCTCATATCGTGTGTATTCTCCAAGTATTTTCTGTACTTCTGTGTTACATACAGTAACAATGGCTGATATTTATTAAGAGCCTACCTGGGGCACCTGGGCGGCTCAGTTGGTCAAGTGTACAACTCTTGATTTCGGCTCAGGTCGTGATCTCACAGTTTCATGGGTTCAAGCCCTGTGTCAGGCTTGACACAGACAAAACAGATGAACATAAGGGAAGGGAAACAAAAATAATATAAAAACAGAGAGGGAGACAAAACAGAAGAGACTCATAAATATGGAGAACAAACTGAGGGTTACGGGAGGGGGTGTGGGAGGGGGGATGGGCTAAATGGGTAAGGGGCCCTAAGGCATCTACTCCTGAAATCGTTGTTGCACTCTATGCTAACTAATTTGGATGTAAATTAAAAAAAATAAAATTAAATTAAAAGAAAAGAAAAAAAAAGTTTAACCATGTGTAGTGACGGATATTAACTAGACTTAACTGTGGTGATCTTTTTGCAGTATATACAAATATGAAATCATTATGTCATACATATGAAACTAATATAACGTTATATGTCAATTCCATCTCAATTAAGAGAGAAAAAAAGAAATTAAATACCTAAAGACCTTCTTACAACACAGATCAGTGGATCCCACTCTAAGATTTTCTGATTTACTAGGTCTGGGACAGGGTCCTAGAATTTGTATTTTGATCACGTTCTCAAATGATGCTGATGTGCTTGTTCCAGGGACCACACTTTGAGAACCACTGCTCTACAGAATTCCTCTCCTCCATGAATTTTGAAAACCTTTCTAAAGTATCCAATTACTTACATTTTTCATTTCTTATGGATTATTATAGAAGAGAAAATCGGGCTCTATCATAATCGTCTCCTGACCACTTTGATTAGAAGTCTCAGGTCTCTATACCATTTGTTACTACTACTAATGATCAAATGTTAATAAATGCTAGCTTTGAAGGCTTATATTATCAAACCATTATGTAGCAGATGATCTCACTTTATTATATTATAATCTATCAGCTAGGTAATATTACTATCCCCATTTTACAGATGTGAAAACAAAGCCGCACAACAGTAAGTAGGGCCAAGATTCACACAGAGGTCTGTGGACACCAGATTATGAGGCTTTACTCCCTTCCTATCATTTCCTATCAGATAGTAATTTATGAAAACCAGAGATGTTATTCTGGTGTTTGTCACAGAGCTTAACTGAACAGAAATCATTAGTCAACGAAAGGTTTCCTGAAGACTTAAAACATTTTTTCAAGTTTATTTATTTTGAAAGAGCGCAAGCAGGGGAGGGGCAGAGAGAGAGAGGGAGGGAGAGCGTCCCAAGCGGGCTCCATGCTGTCAGCACAGAGCCTAAGGCGGGGCTCAAACTCCCGAGCCATGAGATCATGACCTAAATCTCAAAGGTGAAATCAAGAGTTGGACACTTAACCAACTGAGCCGTGCAGGCACCGCTTTATTGGAGATCCTTAAAAGAGCCTACTATGTGTGCGGTGATGTTCTCAGCACTACCCACGCGCTGATTCACTTAGAGCTCACAGCAACCTCTTGAGATAGATCCCGCTTCAGTTCCCGTTTTGTAGACGAAGACACTGAGGCACGGAGAGGTTACATGACTCGTCCAAGAAATAGTAAGTAGAAAAGCTGGGATATTAGTGCAGACAATTGGCTTCAGAGGACCTTCATTCCTACCCAGTTCACTGTCCATTCCCTGTGAATTGTTTTAATTTGCTTTCTTTTTTTGTTTTAATTTTTAATGTTTATTTAATTTTGAGAGAGACAGAGCATGAGTGGGGGAGGGGCAGAGAAAGAGGGAGACATGGAATCCTAAGCAGGCTCCAGGCTCTGAGCTGTCAGCACAGAGCCCGATGCGGGGCTTGAACCCATGAACCGTGAGATCATGACCTGGGCCGAAGTCAGCTGCATAACCGACTGAGCCACCAAGGGTCCCTATTTTACTTTGCTTTTGATTAGATATTGTTTAATGTGTCGTTAAATCTTTTGTCATGTCTCAGTCTTTTTTTTTTTTTTTTTTGAGAGAGATAGAGAGAGACAGTGAGGGAGGGGGAGAGGGAGAGGGAGAGAGAGAGAGAATCTTAAGCAGGCTCCATGCCTAATCATGGAGCCCGGCACAGGGCTCGATCTGACAAACCATGAGATTATGACTTCAGCCGAAATCAAGAGTCGGATGCTTAACCGACTAAGCCATCCAGGCGCCCCTGGAAATATTTGACATTAATATGAAAACATATCATGGGGCTTTTCTTGTATATTAAATTTGCTTTTCCAAACTGACATTTAGAAATTGTTTTCCAGGAATCGGAATTGGTTTGGGCTGATAATTCATAACTTTTTCATCCAATGTCCCTGGTCATCAAAACCCTGATTCTCAAGTTAGTTCCAGAGGGGAGGGTGGCATTCTGTAAGCAGAGTTTAGAAGAAAACAAAAGAGTCCACAGAAGAGTTAGGTCCACTTCTAGTCAGTCTGTATGTTACACATACATGTTATTTATTCCATGTTACATAAACATCCTTGCCAGAGTTGAATCTCTTAAGCAAACATGATTCCTCCATTCCCATGATTTGCAACATTCAATGGCTCCCATATGCCTGTGATGGTGTTCTTCAAATCTGGCTTAAATAAAAATAACCTGGACAGCATGAAATAAATGTAATTTCCAAGGCCAGGGAAATTGTGTATTTGCCAGGCTCCCTAAGGGATTTTGATATTCATTCAAAGTTGAAAAACATTGGCTTCTTAGAATGAAGTACAGCCTTTTCAGCTTTGCATTCAAGAGTTCCCATCACGTTGTTCTGTTTGGGCATTTCCAGCCTTTTCGACTGATAAGTCTATATTTGAATCAGCTTCATATTTCCAAAACCTTTAGTACATGCTTTGCACAGAGCATTCAGTCCGTTTATAAACTGACCTTGTGATTTTCGTGTTCTAGTCCACTGAGCTAAGCAGCCATCAAGGTGTTGTGGGCAGTGATATTGTTCCGTGTCCTTTGCTTACTCGGCTACTTCTCCTTTCTTCCCCGTCCAATGTAGCGCTGCCCGAAAGATGAAATACCAAGGTGACATTCAGTTTTTACTTAGTCATTGAACTTCAGAGAGTGGTCACAGTAGACTGGAGATGTAGAAGGCAGGAGTATCCTAATCCAGTCACCTCCACCATCATGTCACATTAATGATTACAGTTTCAAGGTTTAAAATGCTGATTCTTTGCTGTTTCCAAAAGCCCTCAGTTTCTCCACAGTCCCAATGCCATCTTAAATTCAAAGGGAAAGACGTAATGCCAGTTCTTACCCTCCTCCCGTCCTTCAGTCTAGAGGAATGCCAGTGTACCAAACTCACCAAATGGCTCCATTATTCTTATTGGCCTGTCTGTTGAGGTCTTATTGACCTTCGCTCCCTTGAAAACAACGTCAACAGCTATAAGATCATGTCACGATTTCCTGCTGTCTATTGTGAAAATTCTCTACATGGAAACAGGAATTCTGCCGACATGAAAACCAACATGGCCCAACATTTACTTTAATATTTGACAAGTCAAGTCGACAAGATATGAATAGTAAGTAACCAAACCAAAGCATGTGCTTGTATGGGCATGTAGGTGTGTTTGTGTATTCATTGCACTTGTGTGTGTGCGTGTGCAGGCACCTCTTCCTTGCCCAAACATCACATCTGATCACCAGATCATGTTTCAAGGGCCTTTTTTTCTGATTTAACCATCAATAGAGGGTAGCTTTGTCTAATGTCCATAGAAACCGGTATAGACTAGCAGTGTCTGTGAGTAAATATATGCTCACGCATATGTTTCTATGTGCGTGTGCATGTGGATGTGTGTGTGAGAGACAGATAGAGAGATGAGAAAACCATACGTTTGTAGACATGGAAGGGTGGCATTCACACAAAGTGTTTCCACCTACCGTGGTAGGAATAAAAGTTAAGATGATTCTTCCTCTCCATGATATTAGGCGCCTATACAAATGTGCCCTCCCCATAGCACACCAATACGGCTGAGAAGTACCATCATTGACCCAGGGGCCTGGCAATTCTCCCTCACAGTGGTAGTGTGGTATAAAAATGAAGGTGCATTGGGATAATAGTTGGGAGATTTGAATTTTCTCCTATCCCAGCTCTAACACTTAGCTGTGCGACCTTGAGTGAATTCTATAACCTGTCAATGTCAATATTCTCATGTGTATACGTGAATTCCTTAGGGTCTAATTTGCTGTCCCTATACAACTCCAACTATGCACATACATGTGTACGGTAAAACCTTGGATTGAGAGTAACTTGTTCTGCAAATGTTCTCCAAGATGAGCGAACACTTATAATAAATTTTAACTTGATACATGGGCGATGTCTTGCAACACAAGTAGTATGTGACGCCGAATGTCACGTGACCACAACTGAGCCAATGGTTCTTGAAATTCGCCTCGATATAAAAGCGCTTTGGAGCACAAGCAGGTTTCCGAATGAATTATGCTTGCAAACCAAGGTTTTACTGTATTTGTATTTACCTTCAAAGAAAGAAGAGGAGTAACTTGCTTGATATTTTAACATCACTCCTTTTCCTTGCTCAGGCAAGGAACCTTCTCTATAATAAAAACATTTGCTGTGCTGTAACTTTTCTTCTCTGGGCTATCTTGGAAAAAAAGTCTGCCCAGGAGCACCTGGGTGGCTCGGTCGGGTAGGCGCCTGACTTCAGCTCAGGTCACCATCTCATGGTTTGTGAGCTTGAGCCCCACATCGGGCTCTCTGGCATCGGGGTCTCTGCTGTCAGTGCAGGGTCTGCTTCAGATCCTCTCTCCCCCTCTCTCTCTCTTCCCCACCCCTGCTCGCACGTGCTCTCTCTCTCTCTCTGTCAAAAATAAACACCTAAAAAAAAAAAGGCTGTCCATCTTTTTTTTTTTTTTTAAATAAACTCCTTATTGTTTTTCACTACAGGGAAATGCATGTCAGTTGATGAAAAATAGCAAATACTAGGAAGATTAAAAAACTGAAAATCTCTGAAAGTACCAGTTGAGGCTTGGAAAGTTCAGGAAGCTTTATCTGGCCTTCTTTCCTCGTTCAGTTCAACAAATATTTTATCGAGAGAAGATGGCAGACATTGCTCTAAGCACTGGAACCATGGCAGGGAACAAATCAGACAAAAATCATCGCTATCAGGGAGCTTGCATTCTTTTTGGTAGAATCAAAGAACAAATATATATATTATATATTATCTCTGCACGTATATATGCATATATGATACATATATAATATCTGACATATATGCTATCCTATATATATTACCTGATATATAATATTTGATATACATTATCTGACGTGTATATAGTATCTGATATATAGTCATATAAAATCATAATACTTGATATATATTATATCGCATAATGATAAGTGTTATTGAAAAAAGGAAGCAGGAAATGGGAATAGGGTGCACGTATGGGTGGAAGAAGTTGTAGGTTTTTTTTTAATTTTTTTTAACGTTTATTTATTTTTGAGACAGAGAGAAACAGAGCATGAATGGGGGAGGGGGAGAGAGAGCGGGAGACACAGAATCCGAAGCGGGCTCCAGGCTCTGAGCCATCAGCACAGAGCCCGATGCAGGGCTCGAACTCACGGACCGCGAGACTGTGACCTGAGCTGAAGTCGGACGCTTAACCGACAGAGCCACCCAGGCGCCCCAAGAAGTTGTAGTTTTAAATAGAACGATCGGGAAGTACCTCCCTGAAAAGGTGACATTCAAGCCACAATATGAAGGAGTGAACCGTGTGGCTACCCGAGAAGCACGATCTAACACACCGGACTCGAGCCAGAAGCATGACTGGCATGTTCTAATAACAGCAAGGAAGTCCGTGTGGCTGCAGCTGAGTGAATTGTGGAAAAGTAACAAACGTCAGAGAGTTAAGGCAGGGCCCTGCTGCGTGGGACCTTGTGGATGACTGCAAGGGCTTGGGATTTCACCCTGAGGGAGAACGGAAACCACCAGAGGACTCGGAACAGATAGCTGAGTGATAGGATAGCAATTATAATTCTGAAAAGATTACCGTGGATGCTGTGTTGACAAGAAGTTGCAGGGACCAGGATTTAAGTCCAAGGTTCGGTTAAAACACTTCTGCTATGATTTAGATGAGAGAATGATAACAGCCTGGGTCAGAGGAGTAGAAAGTGACAGAGTGATTCAATTTTCTGTGTATTTGGAGGTACGGCCCCAAGATTTGCTTATGTATGCAGTGCCGTTTACTGATATGGGGAAGGTAGGCGGAGAAGTAGGTACTTGATGGGAAGATCAAGGATTCAATTTGCACACGTCAGGGTCGAGATCCCTATTGGACGTCTCGGTGAAAATGTCAAGTTGGTAATTTGACATAGCAGTCCGTATTTCAGGAGAGGTATCTGGTGGGGGGGGGCTGGAGATAAAAATGTAAGAATCATCAGGAGGTGGGGAGATCGGTTAAAATAGGTGATGGGGATGAAGGAGTGCACTGGTCACGATGAGCACCGGGTGATGTGTGGAACTGTTGAATCGCTATATTGTACACCTGAAACTAATATAACACTCTATGTGAACTGTAATTAAAATACCAACTTACAGAAACAAATAAATATAAAAAATTCAAGAATCATCAGAAAATATTTTTATTTTAATTTTTAATGTTTATTTATTTTTTTTGGGGGGGGGGAAGGGGCAAAAGAGGGAGAGACAGAATCCCAACCAGGCTTCGTGCTGTCAGCACATAGCCTGAGGTGGGGCTCGATCCCACAAATCCTGAGA
The DNA here is from genome assembly GCF_022079265.1 of Lynx rufus. Lineage (NCBI taxonomy): Eukaryota > Metazoa > Chordata > Mammalia > Carnivora > Felidae > Lynx > Lynx rufus. Next base: position 10,081,533 of record NW_025814833.1, on the reverse strand, counting down.
TCATGACCTGAGCGGAAACCAAAAGTTGGACGCTCAACTTACTGAGCCACTCAGGTGCCCCAAGAAAAATCAGAAAATAAATAGCAATGAAAAACATGAGAATAATTTCATCACTAGCTGGAGATAAACAAATCTAAGCAAGGATTGAGTCCTGGGCCACTACTATGTTAAGAAGAAGGGAACAGGAGGACAGATAAGAGCATAGGAGTCGATGAAGATCTGGAGACCAAGTCAAATAACTGTTTTAAGAAGGAAATGATCAATTGAATCAAGAGTTGATGGTAGGTAAGTTAAGATGCACAGGGATTATGGTGAGTCTTTTATAGAGTTTGGATACTATGCATGGAACTGGAGGGTATTATGCTAAGTGAAATAAGTCAGGCAGAGAAAGACAGATACCATATGTTTTCACTCATAGGTGGATCCCGAGAAACTTAATAGAAGACCACGGGGGAGGGGAAGAGGGGAAAAAGTTACAGAGAGGGAGGGAGGCAAACCATAAGAGACTCTTAAATACTGAGAACAAACTGAGGGTTGATGGGGGGTGGCGGAGAGGGCAAAGTGGGTGATGGGCATTGAGGAGGGCACCTGCTGGGATGAGCACCGGGTGTTGTATGGAAACCAACCTGACAATAAATTATATTTAATAAAAAAAATAAAGATGCACAGGGATAACCAAATTTAGCAATGTGGAGACACTGGCAATCTAGACGATGGTACATTCGGGTCAGTAGTTAAGTATGAAAACGTGCAGTTTAATAAGTAATTACAGAGGGAACAGCTATGTAACCTACCTAAATCATGAAATAAAACATGGCCGCGTCCTGGAAATCCCGTGTTGGCCCTTGCTGATCAGAAAACTTTCCCTGCCCCTGAGAGCGAACCACTATCTTGATGTTCTCCATCATTTCCTTGATACTCTTTATATCACAGAGGTCACGTAGGTGTGTATCCGTAAACTAAGTTGTTTAGTTTTGCCAGATTCCGGCATTTACATAACTGTAATCACACTGCATATATGTGTGTCTTGCTTTTTTCACTGTTTTCCAGATGCATTCACGTTGCGTTTCTTAGCCGTCCTCGCCTTATTTTTACTGCTGTATGAATATACTGTGATTTATATATCCACTGTCTGTTGATGTTTGGGCTTTTCTGGTTTACACCCTGCACCATGTTCCTGTGGCCAACATCAGATATCAGTGGCGGCTGTGGTCAGCAGGGCCACTGCGTGATGGACCGGAAGGACCCCACGTGAATCGGTGCCTACAGCCATTTTGGATTTTTTTTTTTTTTTTTTTTTTTTTTTGGCTTTTGCTCCAGGTCTTTTCCCAAAGCCTCAGTTGGTTTGCTGGCTAGCAGGACTGCTCATGAGAGCACAGGAGCTAATTTACCCATGGTTAATTGTCAACCAATGAGGGACAGCAGTCTTTTAGAGGGACAATTTTGAGGTGAATGCTATGTACTTCCTCACAGTAGAAGTGGGCCCCAGTTACCGAGAATACTACTTAGCTTAATAAAGCGAACTATTCGTCTGCCCTTTTCCCCTGTCGCCTTCTTGTTTCCTCAATTTGTGTTTCCGGGGATCGCTTCCCAAATAAACTACCTGAATTCAAATCTTTTCTCGGAATCTGCTTTAAGAGAAACTAAAAGAAGGACAAAGCTTTTATAAATAAAACAAGCATAGGGGCGCCTGGGTGGCTCAGTCGGTTAAGCGTCTGACTTTGGCTCCGGCCATGATCTCATGGGTTGTGGGTTCGGACCCCGAGTCGGGCTCTGTGCTGACAGTGCAGAGCTTGCTTGGGATTCTCTTTCTCTCTGCCCCTCCCCCAGTCGCGTGCTCTCTCTCTTTCTTTCTCTCTCTAAAAATAAATGAAAAAACTTAAAATGTAAAAGCCATTCTTATCTCTTGGAGAAGATTTGATCCAAGGAGTATAGTTTGCCAACCACTGTATAGGATATACATTCTTTTGTGAATGAAATCACTAGGTCAAAGTGTAATCACAAACTACAAAGCACAAGGCTCAGTTTTCTTATACACTGTCAAACATTTCTCCAAAGTGGTTGTGCACTGTCAGTAGCAGTACATAAGAGATGTATTCCATACACTTGCCTATGTTTTTATTTGACAGAATGTTAAATTTCAACCATTTTTGGGGGGAGTGGATAGCATTAAAATGTGGTTTTATTTTGTATTTTCTTAATGAGTGGTCAGGTTGAGAACTTTTTCAAATGCTTAATGGCTAATTGGTTTTGTGTTCGACTAGTACCTGTTCAAGTCCTTTTCTGTTTTGTTTTGTTTTGTTTTGTTTTGTTTTGGTGTACCTGTCGTTTTCTTTTTGATTTGTAGGAGTTCTTTATATGTTCCGGATATGAATCCTTTTATTCATTTGTCTGCAAATATCTTCTTTCATTCAATGACTTGCATTTTCACTCCAATTAATGATGTATTTTGATCCAAAAAGTTCTTAGTTATATTGAGGCAAGATTTATCAATCATTTATTTTACAGTTGGTGAACTCTGTGTTCAAGACGTTGTTCCCTATCTCAAGGTCATAAAGATATTCTTCTTTGTTACTTTATAGATCTTTACTTTTTTTCTATCACATTAAATTCTAAAATCTAACTGTAGGGTTTTGTGTGTGTGTGTGTGTGTGTGTGTGTGTGTGTTTTCGGTATAATGTGAAATAGAGATCTGATTTCATTTTATTTTCATTTGGATTGCAGTTATCCCAGTAGCATTGGTTTAAAAGATTATTTTGGGGGTGCCTGGGTGGCTCATTTGGTTAAGCCTCTGAATCTTGGTTTCAGCTCAAGTCATAATCTCACAGGTTGTGAGTTCGAGCCCTGAGTAGGGCTCTGAGTTAACAGTGTGGAGCCTGTTTGGGATTCTTTCTCTCCTTCTCTCTCTGTCCTGCCCCCACTAATGCTCTATCTCTCTCTCTCAAATAAATAAATAAAAACTTAAAAAAAGAGATTATTCTTGCCCCACTCCTGAGCTATGGCAGCTGTGTTATAACTTACTTGTGTCTATATATGTGGGTCTGAATCTGAGCTTTGGTCTGTTCCACTAGTCGATTTGATGACCCTGAAAAAATGTAACACTGTGCATAGAAATTTTAGAATCAAACTTTCAATTCCCACAAACACAAAGAAAACCAGGATTTTGATGTTGATTGCCCTGGATGTATGGATTAAATTTTGGAGAAATGTAAGTTTATAATCTTGAGCATTCTAATATATGGATATGGTGTATTTCCTTTATTTATTTAAGGTTTCTTTAAAGTCTTTCAATAATGTTTGTAGACTCCCATGTAGACTTATTTCTTGATTTTGACATTGTGGATTTTATCTTTTTAACTTTAACTTTTTAAAGTGTTTATTTATTTTTGAGAGAGAGACAGGGACATAATGCGAGTGGGGGAGGAGCAGATTGAGAGGGAGACACAGAATCCGAAGCAGGCTCCAGGCTCTGACCTGTCAGCACAGAGCCCAATGCAGAGCTTGAACTCATGAACTGCGAGATCATGACCTGAGTTGAAGTCAGACGCTTAACCGACTGAGCTACCCGGGTGCCCCTTAACTTTAATTTTTATTTGCTTATGGAGAGACACAGAAATAAAATTGATATGTGTGTATTGACATTCTGTTCAGACTTCATTTTCTTTTTTATTATGATAAAATACACAGAATATAAAATTCACCATCTTAACATTTTTAAAGTGTACAGTTCAGTGGTTTTTAGTATATTCACAAAGTTTGTGCAACCATCAACACCATCTATCTCAGAACATTTTCATCATCCCAAAAGGAAGCCCTGTACCGATTAGAGTCCTTCCCCTCCTCTAAACACACCCCCCCATAATTACTAATCAGTTTGTGGTCTCTATTAATTTGCCAATTATGGAAATTCATAAATGGAATCATAAAACATGTAGCTTTTCATGTCTGGCTTTGTTCATTTTAGCATAAATACTTTAAAGGCTCAGCCATGTCATAGCAGACATCATCCGTTCATTTCTTTCTTGGCTGAATAAGATTCCATTTAGGGATATACCACATTCTCTTTATCCATTCATTAGTTGATTGGCATCTGGGCTCTTTCCACTTTTTGAATATTATAGATAACGGTGCCATGAACATTCATATATAAGGGTTTCATGGATCCAGGTTTTTCATATTTTATGGGTCTATAGCAAACGCTGAAATTATTGGGTCATGTGACAACTCCAACTTTCTGAGGAACTGCAAACTGTTTTCCAAAGTGCATCGTCTTACCTTCCCACCAGCAATGTATGAGGACTCCAATTTTCCCACATCCTTGACATCGCTTGTTATCCAATTTTTCCGTTATAGCCATTCCGGTGGCTGTGCTGTGGTGTCCTATTGTGGGTCTGCTTTATATTTCTTTCAAGATTAATAATATTGAGCAACTTTTCATGTATTCGATGGTCATTTGTATACATTCTTTGGAGAAATAGCTGTTCAAGTTATTTGCCTAGTTTTTCATTGGGTTGTTTGACCTTTTTTGTTGAGTTATGAGAGTTCTTTATGTATTCTCTATATATCGCAACTATTTTCTCCCCTTTTGTGGGTTCTCTTTTTCCTGTCTTGACAGCATCTTTTTTTCTAATTTAAATTTTAGTTAACATACAGTGAAATATTAGTTTCAAGAGTAGATTTCAGTGACTTATCACTTACATACAACACCCAGTGCTCATCATAACAAGTGCCCTCTTACGAGCCATCACCTATCTAGCCTCACACCCACCTCCCTCTGTCAGCCCTCAGTTCGTTCTCTATCATTAAGAGTCTCTTGTGGTTTGTTTCCCTCTCTTCTCTTTTACCCCCCTTACCATATGTTTATCTGTTTTGTTCTTCAATTCCACATATGAGTGAAATCATACGGGATTTGTCTTTCTCTGATCGACTTATTTCACTTAGCATAATTTTGGTAAAGCCTTGCTTACCCATTTTTTTTTTCCTTTTGTCACTTGTGCTTTTGGTGTCTTATCTAGGAAACCATAGCTAAGTCCAAGACGGGAAGGTCTCGCCCTAGGATTACTACCAACAGTTTTATAGTTTTAGCTCTTACACATAGGTCTTTGAGTTAATTTTTATATATTGTGTGAGGTAGGGGTCCACCTTCATTTGATTGCATGGGGCCATCGAGTTGTTCCAGCAATATTTGTTGAGAAAAGAAAAAACGACTGTTCTTTTCCCCATGGAATTGCCTTAGCACCCCTGCCCAAGTCGATTGCCATAAATGTGTTGGTTTATTTCTGGACTCTCATTCTATTCTACTGAACTATAAGTCTGTTCGCATGCCGGTACCAGATAGTGTTGATTAGTGTAGCTTCGCAGTAAGTTTTGACATCGGGTAGTGTGAGTTCTTTGTTATTTTTTGTTCAAGATAGTCTTGGCTATCTGAAGCCTCTTAAATTTTCATATAAATTTCAGAAGAATTTCATCAATGTCTCCTAAGAGGCTGTCAGGGATTTTGATGATTGCATTGAATCTGTAGATCAATTTGGGGGGTACTTAGTTCTTAACAATATTCAGTCTTCCAATCCATGAACATGAATAGTGGATGTGGGTGAACATCCTCATCTTCTACCTAAATCGTAGGGAGAAAGCATTTTACCTTTCACCGTTACGTGTAATGTTAGCTGTGTGTTATTCATAGATGCCCTTTATCAGGTTAAGGTTATTCCTAGGAGTTGTTTTTTTCTTTTCTTTTTTTTTTAATATGAAATTTATTGGTTTCCATACAACACCCAGTGCTCATCCCAACAGGTGCCCTCCTCAACGCCCGTCACCCACTTTCCTCTCGCCCCCACCCCCCACCAACCTTCAGTTTGTTCTCAGATTTTATTTATTCATTTATTTATCTTTAATTTTTTTTTAACGTTTATTCATTTTTGAGAGACAGAGAGAGACAAAGCATGAGTGGGGAAGGGGCAGAGAGAGAAGGAGACACAGAATCCGAAGCAGGCTCCAGGCTCCGAGCTGTCAACACAGAGCCTGACACAGGGCTCGAACTCACAAACCGGGAGATCATGACCTGAGCCGAAGTCGGACGCTCAACCGACTGAGCCACCCAGGCACCCCTAGTCTCAGTTTTTAAGAGTCTCTTATGATTTGGCTACCTCCCTCTCTAATTTTTTTTTCCTTCCCTTTCCCCATGCTCTTCTGTTAAGTTTTTCAGGATCCACATAAGAGTGAAAACATATGGTATCTGTCTTTCTCTGTATGACTTACTTCACTTAGCATAACACGCTCCAGTTCCATCCACGTTGCTACAAAAGGCCAGATTTCATTCTTTCTCATTGCCAGGTAGTATTCCATTGTGTATATAAACCACAATTTCTTTATCCATTCATCATTTGATGGACATTTAGGCTCTTTCCATAATTTGGCTACTGTTGAAAGTGCTGCTATAGACATTGGGGTACACGTGCCCCTATACATAGGCACTCCTGTATCCCTTGGGTAAATGGTTAGCAGTGCTATTCCTGGGTCATAGGGTACATCTATTTTTAATTTTTTGAGGAACCTCCACACTGTTTTCCAGAGTGGCTGCATGGTCTGTAGTTTCTTTTTAATGTTCATTTATTTTTGAGACAGAGGGAAACAGAGCATGAGCGGGGGAGGGGCAGAGAGTGAGGGAGACACAGAATCTGAAGCAGGCTCTGAGCCATCAGCACAGAACCCGATGTGGAGCTCGAGCCCACGAACCATGAGACCATGAGAACCGGAGCCAAAGTCAGTCACTTAATCGAGTGAGCCACCCAAGCACCCCGGTGCGTAGTTTTATTTTCATGTGATGTTCTTTTGGGTGTTGTTATCAGGTAACATCAGTCTCATAGAATGAATTGGGAAGTGTTCTCTTTTCTTCCATACTTCGGTAGAGTTTGAGATGGATTGGTGTTAACTGTTTTTTAAACTTTAGATGAAATTCACTAGTGAAAACACGTGGTCCTGGACTTTTCTTCATAAGTTCATTGATTACTAATTAAATCATTTTACTTGAAATAAGTATATTCAGATTTCCTATTTCTTCTTAAGTTAGTTTCAGAAGTTTGTGTCCTTCTATGAATATATCCATTTCATCTAGGTTATCTAATTTTTTGACATACAGTCATCCATAGTGTTCTGCAATAATCCCCTTTATTTTTTAAGGTTGGTAATATTGTACCATTTTTCATTCCTCATTTTGGTAATCTGAGTTTTCCCTATTTTTTTCTTGGTCAGTCTAGCTAAGGGTTATCTGTTTTGTTGATTTTTGCAAAAAGCCAACTTTTAGTTTTACTGAATTTTCTCTTTTGTTTACTATATTCTATCTCATTTATTTATGCAAAAATTTTTACCATTTACTTCTTTTTGCTTGCTTTGGGTTGGTTGATTTCTTTTTCTGTTTCTAGTTTCTTAAGGCATGAGCCTAGGTTACTGACTTGAGATCTTTCTTATTTAAAACATAAGCATGTACAGATATAAATTTCCCTCTAAGTATAACTTTAATTGCATTGCATATCAATTGCAGCATGTTATGTTTTTATTTATCTTAAAATACTTTAACTTCTCTTCTTTTTTTTTTTTAATTTTTTTTCAACGTTTATTTATTTTTGGGACAGAGAGAGACAGAGCATGAACGGGGGAGGGGCAGAGAGAGAGGGAGACACAGAATCGGAAACAGGCTCCAGGCTCTGAGCCATCAGCCCAGAGCCGGACGCGGGGCTCCAACTCCCGGACCGCGAGATCGTGACCTGGCTGAAGTCGGACGCTTAACCGACTGCGCCACCCAGGCGCCCCAACTTCTCTTCTTATTTCTTCGTTGACTCACTGTTTATTTAACTATGCTTTAATTTCCATATATTTGTGAATTTCTCAAATTTACTTCTGGAAATAATTTCTAACGTTAGGTCCCTGGTCAGACAACAATATTTGTATGATTTCGGTACTCTTCATTGAGACTTGTTTTATGGCCTAGCATACGGTCTGTCCTAGAGAATGTTCCATGTGCACCAGAGAAGTGTTCAATGGCTGTCTGTTAGGACGACTTGGTTTATAGGGTTGTTAAAGTCTGCGATTTCCTTCCTAGCTGATCTTCTGTCTACTTGTATCCATTAATGCAAGTGGAGTTTTTATGACCTGTGGTTGTTCTATCTGTTATGGAAAGTGGGGGTTGAAGACTCCAACTATAATTCTTGAATTGTCTATTCTCCCTTTGATTCTGTCCGTTTTGCTCCATGTATTTTGGGGCTCTGTTGTTAAACATTATAATTGTTATATCTTCCTGATGAATTGACTTTTTTAAGCATTACAAAATGTGCTTCTTTTTCTCTAATGACAATTTTTGTCTTAAAGTCTTTTGGTTACTGGTTTCATGGCCTATCAGTTACCATTTCTTTACTTTCAGCCTATTTACGTCCTTGAAACCAAAGTGAGCAGACGCTATATGTCTACTATATGTAGACGGCATATAGTTAGATCATTTATTTTTATCCAGTTTGAACATCTCTTCCTTCTAGTTGGAGTTTTTTTTTTTTTTTAATTTTTTTTTCAATGTTTTTATTTATTTTTGGGACAGAGAGAGACAGAGCATGAACGGGGGAGGTGCAGAGAGAGAGGGAGACACAGAATCGGAAACAGGCTCCAGGCTCCGAGCCATCAGCCCAGAGCCCGACGCGGGGCTCGAACTCACGGACCGCGAGATCGTGACCTGGCTGAAGTCGGACGCTTAACCGACTGCGCCACCCAGACGCCCCTCTAGTTGGAGTTTTATTCCATTTAAATTTAACGTTATTGGGGCACCTGGGTGGCTCAGTTGGTTAAGCACCTGACTCTTGATTTCAGCTCAGGTCATGATTTCACAGTTTGTGAGTTCGAGACCCACATCGGGCTCTGTGCTGACAGTCCATGGAGCCTGCTTGGTATTCTGTCTCCCTCTCTCTCTCTGCCCCTACTCTGCTTGCTGTCTTTGCCTCTCTCAAAATAAATAAAAATAAATTTAAAAAAATTTAATGTTATTACTGATAAGGTTATATTACTTCTGCTGTTTTGCTATTTGTTTTCTATTTATCTTATGTGATTGTTTTGCATATAATTTTATATATAATTATATATTTCATATATACTGTATGTTTATAGTATATGTACTATGTATATATATTTGTAAAATGTACACTATATATTTTATGTACCATGACAAACCTGGAAATCTGATTCTCTCTCCTTCCCAGGATTTGTTTCTGCTGCTGGTTGTTGTAGTTTGTTTAGTGACTTTTCTGCACTGTCTATAGGTTCTGTATCTTTTTTCTTGTGTGGACTCTGAAATCTCTTTTCAGTTAGTTTAATAGCTAATCGGCAGAAATTTCCTTAAATGCCTGGAACCACTAAGCTTCTCAAGTCTTCTGAGGGGCTCTGCGTGCATGTTGGGGCATGCCTTGGAAACCAGCTAGGAATTCTACTAGTTTACCTTATCCTTCACTACTTTGCTTTCGAATAGCCATTTTTCATCAATGTCATCTTTTCCTTTCTTTCCGATTTAATATTGTTTGAGGACCTGGCATGCGTCCTTCACATGGCATGGATCATCCCATATTCTCCTCCCTGTATCTTTATAAAGTAGGTAGTATTACCCTCACTGTATAATGATAAAGCTAGGTCTCTGTCACATCTTTTGAGTGTCTGAGCCGCCTCTTGAGTTCACATGTGACTTCAGAGTTTGTCCCCTCAACCAGAATCCTGTGTTAATGTTTTCTTTTTTTTTTTTTAATTTTTTTTTTCAACGTTTTTATTTATTTTTGGGACAGAGAGAGACAGAGCATGAACGCGGGAGGGGCAGAGAGAGAGGGAGACACAGAATCGGAAACAGGCTCCAGGCTCTGAGCCATCAGCCCAGAGCCCGACGCGGGGCTCGAACTCACAGACCGCGAGATCGTGACCTGGCTGAAGTCGGACGCTTAACCGACTGCGCCACCCAGGCGCCCCTAATGTTTTCTTAAATAGAAAATCAACGAGAGCGTCCTTCTTCCATTTTAGATCAGGTGAAGCATTTTCATCCCCTTCTCACAGCGAGGAGCCATCCGTCTAAATACTGTTTGTGTGGATCCCTGAGGGGCAGGAAATTATTTTTGCAAAGTAGCAAGACATTCAATTTCCCGCAAGTGCCATCGTAGTAGGCCCTTTGCACTTTTCTTATATTCAAAATGGCTAGTGATAGCTGACATCTCCTCAGTGGCTATAGATTCAACTTCCGTTATTATGTCATAGAACGTGTTTTTATTTCCTCTAAACTCACAGATTCCTCTCCTCCTGTATTTTCTTTCCCTTAAGCGCTGTGACCCCTGTGCGTGTGTGTGAAAGTGTGCCTTACGGTCTCTCTCCTGGGGACTGATTTCATGTAAATCTTCACTGGTGGTTCAAATAATCACTCTGACCCCCCCCCCCCGCCCGCCCAAATCCCATGAAGTTTATCCAGGTCACGGCCAAGATTTATATTCATTTTTATCATATAGAGGAAGTGAGGTAACATTATTGTGTTAGCTGAAGCCCTCTGAGGAGCACACTCCAAGATGCAATTAAATATAAAATAAAATTAATGGATTCTGTGAAGGATAAATAGGGAGGAGGCAGGAGAAGGCAGAGCAAGGTTACAGCCTGTGAAACAGGTAGGCAGAGATTGGCTTCAGACTCTGACACTTCCTAAGGAAGAGGGGACTAAAGTAGGGCTTGGTAGGAAAAATCTGAGAGAGCAGTGGAGTTGTGTCCACAAACCAAACTGCCCATTAGCAGAATCCCATGCCCCACAGGAATGGGTCAGAAATAGTGTCATTGCCATGTTCAGTCAGTGGCCATGAACAGTCCCGGGAAAGTGTGGTCTTGGCACTAACAGGGTGGTGAATCCACATGAGCAGCAGCTGGGGCTATCACTCAACTGTGCTCCCCACGGTGGGGTATCTCGCTGGTGTATATTCATGGCTGCCACAGTCCTTCACACTTAGATTGACATCTCACGTGGTCGTTTGTTTCTGTAAAGCATTAGGATTTATTAACCAGATCAAAGGTAGACAAAAACGACGAGAAGAATTTCCTACAACAACCACGGGTTGCCAAAACCCCTCCAAATTATTAAACCTTACAATAATTCAAATATAAGCTGGGTTTGCGTAATCATAAGGCAAACGTTACTAGAGTAAAAAAACAAATGTCACTTGAACCCTTCCATACCGGTAAGAAAATAAACTTACCAGTTACTTGAAATTTTATTCTAAGTTAAAAAAAAAGTTGGTATTCAAAAAGAGAGGAAATATAAGTGAATTGATTCCGTTATTTAAGGATTGGAGAAACAAATGTTAAAATTGTGTCTATAGCCATGGGGGGAAAATGGTTTCCCCGTTTAGACTAACTAGACATTTGCTTTAAAAGACAGCAGAAATATCAGCAGCATTTTTCACAGCACTAGTACAAATAGTCTTAAAATTTCTATGAAACCACAAAAGACCCCAAATAACCAAAACAATCTTGAACAAGAAGAACAAAACTGGAAGTATCCAAATCCTAGATTTCAAGATACACTACAAAGCCATAGTAACAAAATGGTATGGTAGTGGCACAAAGATAGACACAGAGAGCAATAGAACAAAATAGAAATCTCAGAAAAAAAACCCATAATTACATGGTCAATTAATCTGCAACAAAGGCGGAAAGAATATGCGATGGGAAAAGACAGTCTCTTCTACAAATGGTGTTGAGAAAACTGGGTAGCCATGTGCAAAAGAATGAAACTAGACCACTTTCTTACACCATACACAAAAACTCAAAATGGATTAAAGACCTAAATGTGAAATGCAAAACGATAAAAATCCTAATAGAGAGCATAGGCAGTGATTTCTTGGACATCAGACACAGCAACGGTTTTCTAGATATGTCTCCTGAGGCAAGGGAAACAAAAGCAAAAATAAACTACAAGGACTACATCAAAATAAAAGTCTTCTGTGCAGTGAAGGCAACAATCAACAAAACTAAAAGCCTGGTGAACGGGAGAAGACATTTGTAAATTACATTTCCAATAGAAGGCTAGCATCCAAAATACATAAAGAATCTATAAATACAACTCAACACCCAAAAAACAAATAATCCAATTAAAAAATAGAAGACATGAACAGACATTTCTCCAAAGAAAACATCCAGATGGCCAAAAGGCACATGAAAAGATATTCAACATCATCCAACAGGAAAATGCAAATCAAAACCCAAGTGATATATCACCTCACACCTGTCAGAATGGCTAAAATCAGAAACAGAAGAAACAAATGTTGGTGAGGATGTGGAGAAAAAGGAACCCTTGTGCACTGTCAGTGGGAATGCAAACTGATGCAGTCACTGTGGAAAACAGTATGGAGGTTCCTCAAAAAGTTAAAAATAGGACTACCATATGATCCAGTATTTGCACGACTGGGCATTTACCCCCAAAGATATGAAAACAATAATGCAAAGGGATACATGCACCTCTATGTTTACTCTAGCATTATTTACAATGGCCAAATTATGGAAGCAGCCCAGGTGTCCATCAATAGATGAATGGATAAAGAATAAACACACACACACACACACACACACACACACACACTGGCATATTCCGCAGCCATGAAATTTTGCCATTTGCAACAACATGGATGGATCTAGAGGGTATAATGCCAAGTGAAATAAGTCAGTCAGAGAAGGACAAGTCCCATATTATTTCACTCATGTGTGAAATTTAAGAAACAAAACAAATGTACAAAGATACAAACAAACAAAAACCCAGACTCAACCATAGCGAACAAACTGATGGTTACCAGAGGGGAGGTGGTTGTGGGGGATGGGTGAACTAGGTGAAGGCGATTAAGAGTATACGTATCATGATGGGTGCTGAGTAATGTATAGACTTGTTGAATAGCTATATTGTACACCTGAAACTAACATAAAACTGTATGTTAAATATGTTGGAATTAAAAATAAATATAAAAAAAACAGCAAACATAGCAACCAGAAAGAAAAAATAGATAAACTTTATTTCATCAAAATTAGAGTCTTTTGTACTTCAATGGACCACCAAGAAAGTGAAAAGACAACTCCTAGAATGGGAGAAAATATTTGCAAGTCACAGATCTGATAAGGGGCTTGCATCTAGAACACATAAAGAACTCTCAGGACTCAACAGTAAGAAGACAACTAACCCAACTTGAAAATGGGAAGGAGTCTGAATAGACTTTTCTCTAAAGATATACATAGCCAATCAGGGTAGAAACAGTTGCTCATCACCATTAATCATCAGGGTAATGCAAATCAAAACCAAAATGAGATACGACTTCACACCGACTATGATGACTATAATCAAAAACACTTAACAATTACAAGTGTTGGTGAGATTTGGAGTAGCTGGAACACTTATAGCTGCTCGTACTAATGGAAAGAAGTATGATTACCGTGGAAAACCGTCTGGAAATTTCTCGAATAATTAAATATAATTAAATAATTAAATACCTTCTGGTTGCAGAAGGTCCAAACAGGCAAATTTCAGTCAACTAATAAAGGGATAAATAAAATATGGTAAAATCCATACTAAGGAATGTGATTTAGCCTTAACAAGGAATAAAGTAATGACACGTGTTATATGTAGATGACCCTTGAAAACTATCCTAAGTGAAAGAAGCCAATCTCAGAAGGCCATGAATCGAAATGTCCAGAATAGTCAAGTCTATAGAGACAGAGATGAGCTGTTGTGTAGGCATGGAGGGATACGGAAATGGAAAGTTTTGACCAAAGTATGGGATTTCTTTTGGGGTGATTAAAATACTCTAAAATGTATTGCGGTGCTGCTTCCACAATTCTGTGAATACATTAAAAACCAGTGAATTGTACATGTTGAATGGGTGACTTTTATACTGCGAATGTTACGCTCAGTAAAACTCTTACAACAAAAGACAGTGACAGTAACAAACTGCTTTGTGATTACAGATGATTCTAAGTATAACCCATTGCAAATACGATACAAAGATGTTAGTAACATGTCTGTTAATCTGTGTGATAGAATCTGCTTTATTTCACTGCTGAGAGGTGAGTTCAAATGATTACCAAGTATAATGTGTCCATATGGACATTTCAACTTGAAATGCAATTACATTTAGAAAAGCCATTAGCAATATAAAACAAGCTTCAATGAGCTCGATGCTCAGTAATTATCCTAGAAAAGCAATATGTTATTAAAGTATAAAGAATCCTCGTTGCATGCAGAAAGTAGAAATCTGTCAATAAAATGAAACATAAGGCATTAACAGTAATTAAAGCCTCTACACTAGAGCGAGTAAAAGTACAACAGCGTTTAAGTGGGAACATTCATTTCTGTGATAACACAGATACCACAAGTAAATTTAAGGCATATTGTTCTCAAAGTCAAGGTTGTATTTTCTCTTTTATGCTTTTAGTATTCTATTTCACTTCTGCACTTAGGAACGAACAATCTTCAACCTTTTTAAAAATGAGATGGTGTCTTAGCTCAGTATAAATGAAGTGTAAGGACCAGAGAAAAATGCAAATGATTTCAAAACAAAGAGCTTACGGCATATGGAGACTAAAATTGAAAACTGGTCAAGAAATCAAGGTAGTTACACCAGAGATCTCCACTCTCGCTCCGTTTTTCTTTCCCTTTGTCCCTTCTTCTTTGACAGTTTGCTCCATTCTTTGCCTGGCATCTGTATTCTCGATGGTCTTTTTTTTACTGTTCCTCAAAATTTTGCCTTCAAGATGGCTTTTTTGGCATACTCTCAACTTTAGCGTGCCCTTCCCCATTAGGTAAACTCTCTATCCCTATGACTTCACATAAATACCTACCTGGTGACTGAGTAGATGAAGTCATATTTCGTTTTTGTTTTTTAACCAGATTATAAATCATAAGTTGCTAGCAAGCCTATGGATTGGCTACACTTTGGCTCCTGCCCAGTGTGAATTTCTCCAATTTGCTATAAAATGTGAAAAGGCCACACAGCATAAAACCACCTAAGCAGTAGGAGGTATAAGGCAGCTACTTTAGAAAAGCATGTAGTCCCATAACTCAATTTCCTTAGTGATGAATATACTTGTAAACATATAGGTGCCATACATTAATTTTAACTCATTCCCAAAGGCTACTTGCAGACAGATAATGTCTCTTGCCTGATAAGTCTAGTACAATAGTAAGTAAATTTTCAATTTCCCATTTTGTTATAATAACTTTTTTGTTTAAAATACATTTTTTTAAACGTTTATGTATTCTTGAGAGACAGAGAGAGGCAGAGCACGAGCAGAGGAGGGTGAGAGAGACACACACACAGAATCTGAAGCAGGCTCCAGGCTCTGAGCTGTTTGTTAGCACAGAGCCCGACGCGGGGCTTGAACCCACGAACTGCGAGGCCATGACCTGAGCTGAAGTCGGACGCTCAACCGACTGAGCCACACAGGCGCCCCTGTTATAATAATATTTTTAAGGTCATTGCTTGGTAACCTTGAAATCATTTTCAAGATATTTCATTCTATCAGTGTGTTAATAAATAACACAATCAGAAGGAAAAGCTCATAAAATATATATGGAGGACATAGACTATATGACTCTATTGGTTAAAAGTTTGGAGGTCTGAGAGCCTAGGTTAGACCAAGTGAACATTATAAATTTTCCTATTTCCTTGAGTCCGATATACCATATTGCTTTGCTACTATGGAAATATACCCTTCGGAGTGGTTGAGGATATATGAAGAAAAGCCTTTAAATAAATAAAAAAAAATCTTTTAGGACGTATTGCATACAATTAATATATAGATATTTTGGTTCTTCTTAATTTCATAAGGTTAATTTGATCGAATATTTTATATATTTTTCTAAATAAGAAAGTCTTCAATGTAATAAGGTGTGCTCTGTTTTACAAAGATTTTTTTTTTTATTTTGGGTTTATCATTGGCTATTGATAAAAAATAATCTTTCAACCACTATTATGTTGCATGACTCTAATTTAATGCCATTGATATAGAGTCACATAATTCAATTTTGTTAGTGATGGATACACTTGTAAACTTATATGTGCTACATGGTTAATTTTAAGTCATTTCCATATGTTGGTTGCACATGAGAACTGGAGTACAACATCCCAAAAGTTATAGTATCATATGAGAGACTGATAAGAATCAGCTGAAATAAAACCACATAGTTGAAAGATGGGAATAGGATTCAGGAGACTGTTCTAGTCCAGGATTTAAGCCAGTATTATCTATGTGAAAAAGCAATTCCTCTTTTATGGGTCTCAGATGTTTCAAGTATCAAATGATGAAATCCAAGTAGATCTCTAAGGACGTTTCCTCTACGGCAGATACTAGTGATGCTCACTGTATGTTTGCTTCTCCTGCCCTCTGGGGCCCACACTTCCCTACTTTCCTGAAGGCAGTCATTTGCTTTGGCCAATGAAATGTGGGTACACGTGAGATGGGTCATTTCTGGGTGGAAGCATTGAAGAGAGAGTGAACAATTCTCCGTTTTGCCTTTTCCTGCTGCAGCTACGTGAACATTGATGATGGTGGAGGCTCCATCACCCTTGTGCTCCTGAGTGGAAATAACATGGAGCAGAGAGGCCTGTGAACACGAAATGGGCAAGTGGCGAGATGAGAAATACACCTTGTTCTTTTGAAGCCGCTGAGAGTCAGGAGTTGTGCGTTCTTTATAGCATAATCTAGCCTTTCCCGACCGACACAAATGTTGGTACCAGAAGTAGAACATCATAACCAAAAAAAAAAAAACAAAAAAAACAAAAAAAAAAACCCTGTGATAAATGACATTAGCTTTGAAGTCCAGTAATGTTTGGAAGAGGAAACGACCACCTGAGGCTGAAAAGATGGGGATATATTGACAAAACATTTGCCAAATAGGTCTTCTGTTATATTTTGGAATGTAGCTCATGTACCTAATGAACTTGCAACTTCAGAAGAGATTGGGAAGCAGAATGTTAGTAGCAGGAGTTACTCGCTTTTGGCAACGTTTGATCATAAGAAAAAATGAGCTCAGAAAAGGAAAGAGAGTTAGAGATCAGGAACAATACAGTGTTGGAAAAGGCAACTGCTTCTTGGAGGATAAACAGTAAAAGATAAAATGAAGAGAGACTTTGAAAAACTCAGGTTAAGTAAAACTGACCCTCGAAGCAGAGGCCAATGGAGAATAAAACTCCTCGCTTGTTAAACTCTACAAATGGATATAGGTGTTTCAAAACAAAGGTCAAATTAAGAGTGTTATGGTCAATAAATCTTTTACAGTGGAAGTAATGACTCAAGGAAAAACATCTAAAAGAACGGCTCTCATTCTGAACCCCTTGGCTTAAATAATTGGCCATTGATTTGACATAGAAACAGGGAAGCGTTAGATCCAATAAATAAAATCTTTCTAGAAAATATGTCTTGAACAGAACTGCTGTTGAGGTTTTTGGCACACGAAATGGACTATAATAGATAAGAAGACTATTAAGTTTTTGAGGAAATTATATTACTAATTGGAGCATGCCACTGTGATTATTACGATTTAAAAGGAACCCACGGGGCACCTGGGTGGCTCCGTCGGCTAAGCGTCTGACTTGGGTTCAGGTCGTGATCTCATAGTTCGTGAGTTCGAGCCCCGTGTCGGGCTCTGTGCTGACCGCTGGGAGCCTGGAGACTGCTTTGGATTCTGTGTCCCCTTCTCTCTACCCCTCCCCCTGCTCATGCTCTGTCTCTCTCACTCTCTCTCTCAAAAATAAATAAACATTAAAAAAAAAAAAGATTTGAAAGGAACCTTGAATTCCCAGCTATTTAAGCTCATTAAGAAAGCTGTTCAGCCCTTCAGGAGTCCATATGACACACATTCACATATGGCAAATTTGATAGTGTAACTAGTGACAGTAAAGACAAATGCGTTGGGAGGCCTTTCCCAGAGATCAGGATCATCCCCATTATGTCTTGCTTTGGATAATGAAATGAAAATATTTCAGGATTGTAGTTTTGGCGGTTAATTAAATGGAAAGCACGCAAAATTGCTCAGTGACTATTAAAAATTTCACAGACACGGACATAAAAGACAACTTCTAGGCATTTGATAATGAACCCCTGGGGGGGAAATAGTCCCTTAAATGTTGTTTCTTTCCCAAAGAATTTTTTTTTGTTTTTATTTAGTTTTATCTCTTCAAAGACAATTTTCGAGCCCTTTTAGGTTCATGGCAAAATTAAGAGGAAGATGAAGAGATTTCCTCTATACCTCCGGCCCCTACACTTGCAAACCCTCCCAATTATCAATACCCGCCACAAGACAGGTACGTTTGTTACAACTGATAAACATCATAATCGCCCAAAGTCTATAGTTTACATTGGGATTCACTCTAGGTGTTGTATAATCCATGGGTCTAGAGAAATGTATCCATCGTTATACTAACACGCCGGATGTTTTCGCTGCCCCAGAAATCCTCTGTGCTCTGCCTATTCTCCCTACCCCAAATAACCCCTGGAAACCATAGATCTTTTTACCCTCTTCATAGTTCTGCCTTCTTAGAATGTCATACAGTTGGAATCGTACAGCACATAGCCTTTCAGATTGGCTTCTTCACTTAGTAATGTGCGTTTAACTTTCCCCCACATGTTTTCATGGCTTGAGAGCTCATTCCTTTTTCATGCTGAATAATATCCGATTTTCCGAATGTACCACAATTTATTTAACCATTCACTTACAGAAGAGAATCTTGGTTGCTTCCAATTTGGGGGATTATAAATAAAGCTGCTATCAACAGCCATGTGCAGGGTTTTGTATAGACCTAAACTTTAACTCCTTTTGGTAAATGCCCAGGAGTACGGTTGCTGGACGGTATGGAAAGAGTATGATTAGTTTCGCAAAAATTCAGCAAACTGTCTTCCAAAGTGACTGTACCATTTTGCATTTCCGTAAGAAATAAATGAGAATTCCTGTTGCTTCACATCCTTACCAGCACTTGGTGTCGTCAGAATAATAGATTGGGGCCATTTTTAAAAGGTGCGTAGTGATACATCATTGTTTTAAATTGCAATTCCCTGATAACGTATGATGTGGAGCATCTTTTCATGTACTTATTTTCCACCTGTATATTTTCTTTGGTGAGGTATCTATTAATGTCTGGCACATTTTTAAATGTTTTTGAGTTTTAAGAGTTCTTTGGGGGTGCCCGGGTGGCTCAGTCGGTTGAGTGTCCTACTCCGGCTCAGGTCATGATCTCACGGTTCGTGGGGTTGAGCCCCTCCTCGGGCTCTGGGCTGAACACTTGCTCAGAGTGTGGAGCCTGCTTCAGATGCTGTGTGTCCTTCTCTCTCTGCCCCTCCCCTGCTCGTGCTGTGTCTCACTCCCTCAAAAATAAATAAATAAATAAATAAATAAATAAATAAATGTAGAAACAAGTTAAAAAAAAGAGTTCTTGTATTTTTTGGATAACAGTTTTTTTATTATCAGGGGTCTTTTGCAAATATTTTATCCCCATCTGGCTTGGCTTGGCTTTCTCTTGACATTGTCTCTCACTCAGCAGAAGCTTTTAATTTTAATCAAGTCCAACTTACCAACTATTTCTTTCATGGATCATGTGTTTGGTGTTGCACCTAAAAAGTCACTGCCATGCCCAAGGTCATCTAGGTTTTCCCCTATGTTATCTTCTTGGAATTTTATACTTTTATATTTTACATTTAGGTCTGTGCCCATTCGAAGTTAATTTCTGCGAAGTGTGTAAGGTCACGTCGAGATTTTTTTTGCATGTGGAGGTCCAATTATTCCGGCACCATTTGTGGAACAGACTATTTTTCCTCCATTGTATTGTCTTTGCTTCTTTGTCAAAGGTTAATTGACTAGATTTATTTGGGTATATTTCTGGACTCTCGATTCTGTTCCACTTATCTTTTGTCTGTTCTTTTAGCCATGTCATATGGTCTTGCTTACTATAGCTTTGTAGTAAGTTTTGAAGTTGGGCAGTGTCAGTCCCCCCAAGTTTGTTCTTTTTCAATATTGTGTTGGCCGGTCTGGGTCTTTGTCTCTCCATACGAACTTTAGAACCAGTTTGTCTATATCCACAAAATAACTTGCTGAGATTTTGACTGTGATTGCGTTTACTCTATAAATCAGGTTGGGAAGAACTGACATCTTGATGATACTGAGTTTTTCTGTCTATGAGCATGGGTAAATCTCCATTTATTCATTCTTTGACTTAATTTATCAGAGTTTAAATTTTTTTCCCCATATAGATCTTGTACATATTTTGTTAGATATATACTTAAGTATTTCATTTTGGGGATGCTAATGTATGATATTGTGTTTTTAATTTCAAATTCTACATAGTCATTGCTCGTACATAGGAAAGTGTTTGACTTTTGTATATTCATCTCGTATATCCTGCATCCTTGCTATAATCACTTTTTAGTTTCAGGGTTTTTGTCATTGCCGATCTTTTAGATTTTCTACATAGACAATCATGTCTTCTGTGAATAAAGATGGTCTTATGTCTTCCTTCCCAATCTGTACACCTTTTGCATTTCTTTTTCTTGTCTTGTTGCATTAGTCAGTACTTTTAGTATGATGTCGAAAAGGATTGGTGAGAGGGAACATCCTTGCCTTGTTCCTGATCTTAATGGGGATGCTTTGAGCCCTTAGAGATTTTAATAAAAACATACTTCTTCTGACAAAGTACAGATAGTTAATTATAACCGGTAGAAATTATAAATTTTCTTACAATTAATGACTTTTCTTTTCATGGACTTTTCCTGATCCAAAAATCCTATAAAGGGTACTTGTATTTCAAGTAATGGTGGGGCAGGTACTTTGGACTAATTCTCCCACTTAAAACAACCAGGATAGCTGATTAAAATATAAAAACCATCTGCTCAGATGTATTTGGGAGCTAACAAGATAGCATAAAATTACTGTGCTAAAATTTGGGATAGTATGGAAATTTTGGGGGTGGTTGGACATATAGAACCATTTTACTTTTATGGCGGGATTGGTAATTTGTGACCAACAGGCCATATCTTGCCTAGCTCCTATTTTTGTATTTAAAGTTTTATTAGAACGTAGACTCGCCCATTTATTTGTATATTATCTGTGGTTACTTTCATGCTACGATAGCAATGTTAAGTGGGTATAACAGGGACCTTATGGCCTACAGAACTTAAAATACTTACTAATTGATCATTAGGGTATTGGGTGATTCTAGAGGAGGCAACTGAGAGTCTGAAAGGCTGAGCAGAACTTTGAAATACCTTTCAGGGGTAGGGAGGAAAGGTTTAAAGTCCAGCACCCACTTGATGGGTAGGCAGGACATCTTACTTCTAAAATTCGATGGAGGTGATCTCAAATTGCTACTGTCCATAGGCACCCAGCAAAAGGAGACGCAAATCCCTCCTGGTGAAAGACTGTTTCTTCCAACAATTGTTCAAATACAATGGCCAGGGAAAAATAAAGAATAATCAGGTACAAAAGAAGAAAAGGATACATGAATAAAAATCAGCATAAACAATAAACGATGGAAACAGACTAAAATCAACTCTGCAGACACACTTCAAAATCCATCTGACACTTGATATTGGAGGAGATATTTCATATCAATAATTCACCAGGTTTCCCTAAAAGTTTTTCTTTAAACCAACCACTTGGATGGTTGGCATGTGGCTAATAAAAAAAGGTGCTTTTTTGATAGTATTTTAATACATTGAATCATTGTTTATGTCATGTCTATTCAGCTGGCTCTGTCCTATTCCTGTATTCTCAAAGGCATAGAGTGTATATACTGTATAAATTGATTGATGGAAATCAGAAATGCTGCTCTCTCTAAATCACTTATTGAAACACCATCAAGTATCCTGTCTCCAAAAGATAATGGCTCTTGTAGCTTCCAATGCCTGACCAAATAGCTTAGATTTCTGATGGACTGCTAAGATCAATCATTTATTTTAAGCAGGCAATCAAAACCAAAAATTTATTCACATCAAACAGCTAAGTACAGCTAAGTAAAGTTAAGATATTAATGAAAGTTGGAGCATAAATAAAATTGCCTAAAAGAAACATCATTCTGTTTGACAAGAGAAAAATGAGGTTGTCTAAAATCACAGTGTGAAAACGGAATTGTTTTAACGTGGTCCAAACTACTTTTCAATTTATTAAAAGCCAGAGGAAAGTGAAGAGAGCCAAAAATAGCTCTCAAAAGATGCTAATATCGGGGACTTGGCATAGTTGGTGTCAGCCAAAACCTTAGCCACTCAGAAGGTGGGGCAGTGCAAGCAGGTGAGTCCAAGTTCAGAGGCATCGGTCTTAAGTCAGTAATGTTATCCCAGATGGAGGAAGACACTTTGCAAGCATGCAGCGTATCATCGCGAATTTTCTGTAATCTGTATGTTCTGTCTCTCAGTTTGCACGGCAATCGCTCTGACCTTTTGAGTCGTTTACTGAGCCAGAAAAATGAAAGGCCAGTCAAATCTTTGAAGAGAAATGGAAAGGAAGACAAATGCTTTTCAGATGTAGCCCCCACCCTTCTGACAACAGGCATCTTTTCAGCTCTAGTCAACAACTTGGGCAATTTCTAAATCTATAAAAAGTAGGCAGTTGCCAAGTACTTTCCCTCTTTCTCTGACCCATGTTGCTTTCTAGATCCCTTCGGTATTCTTTGAATATTAAAGACTTTACCTATTTAAAGAGGATTTGGGGGGCGCCTGGGTGGACAGCTCAGAGCCTGGAGCCTGCTTCAGGTTCTGTGTCTCCCTCTCTTTCTGCCCTTTCCCTGCTTGGCCTCTGTCTCTCTCTCTCTCAGAAATAAATAAATGTTAAAAAAAATTTTAAAGAGGATTTGGAATATAAAGACGAGAACTAATTGTTATGCTCTCAACTACTAAGTAAATCATCTTAAACTCATGCTGAATGTCCTGATAATTGGGCCCTGACCTATATTTTTAAATACATCCTACAATGGTGTGGGGCCTTCTTCTCGAAGTGTACTTTCTCTTAGTTTCTTCCAAAGGAGAGATCTAAGTTCTCCTGGTTATTGACTTCAGTAGTAACCTCTTTGTGTTTTAACTGCTCCTTTTGCTTCATACCTGGAATGGTGAAATAACACGATCATGCTTGCTGATCACGTCACTTCGGTGTGCTTTGATTTTCGGGTTTCAGTGTACCTTCTGATTAATGTTTACCCCTGTAGCTGTTCCTCTTCTTTCTAATGGAGAGAACTTTCGACCCTTAACACAGATATCACTGTCAGATGTGAGAGACAGGAGAGCGGTTAAGCGCTTGGATCCCACAATGAAACTTCCTAGGTTCGAAACTCAGCACGCCCACGTATCAGCTATGTGGCCTCAGGTAATCTATTTTAGTCAGTTGCTTGGTAGTTAGGTTCCAGTTTTTCACCACCAAGAAGAAAGAAAATCTGCTTTGAACATTTGCATAAGATTTGATTTCCATTGATTTTGTTCAGACATCTACTGGAATTTCTGGGTCCTATGGTTAGCGTATGTGACTTTTAAGTAACTGCCAAATTCTTACCAAAAGTGGCTGTACATTTTACATTCTCACTATCAAGGTATTAAGGTTCCAGTTTCTTGACATCATTGACAACAGTTGGTACTTTCAGTCTTTGTTATTATAGGGGTTTTAGTGGGTTTGTGGCAATATCTAATTGTGGTGTTAATTTGCACTTCCTGAATAATTATGGGTATCTTTCCAGGTACTTACAGAGTAGTTTGTATATCTTTTTTGGTGATACTGAGATGCCTATTCAAATAATTTGCCAATTTTTAAAGATTTGGTTTGAAATGTTTATTTATTTGAGAGAGAGAGACAGAACATGAGCAGGGAGGGTAGAGATAGAGGGAGACACTGAATCCAAAGGAGGCTCCAGGCTCCGAGCCGTCAGCGCAGAGCCTGATGAGGAGCTCCAACTCACCAACCGCGAGATCATGACCAGAGCTGAAGTCGGACGCTTAACTGACTGAGCCACCCGGGTGCCCCTAATTTGCCCGTTTTTAATGGCTGTATTTCTTCTTATTTAGCTGCAATAATTCTTTATATATTCTGGACGTAAGACTTTTAGTTGTTTTATCAGGGCTTAGCAGATGTTTTCTGTAAAAGGTCAGAGAATAAATACAGTCAAGCCTTGGTTTGGGAGTATCATTCGTTCTGGAAACATGCTTGTAATCCACAGCACTTGCAAATCCAAACAAATTTCAAGAACCATTGGCTCAGTTGTGATCATGTGACCCCTGGCCTCATGTCCTACTCGTACATCGTTCATCGGGTTAAAATTTCTTAGAAATGTTTGCTCGTCTTGAGGAACACTCGCGGAACAAGTTACTCGCAATCCAAGGTTTTACCGTATTTTTTGCTCTGTCGGCCGTACGGATCCCACTTCAACAGCTCACCTCTGCCGTGTAGCGTGAAAGCAGCCATAGACAATACTTTAACAAAAGGGCATGACTGTGTTCTAATAAAAGTTTAGTTATGTAAAAATAAGCTGGCCCATGGGCTGTAGTTTACTGATCCCTAAATTCCATGGCTTGCAAAAGCATTCTTGAGTGAGACAGTTGGAGGCTATGTAAATATTCTGTTTCCCTTTTACATCTCACCCCCTCGCTTTAGCATTTCCCTGTGGCTCTTCCTTTCAGCAATTATTACTATACCGTCCTAATGGTGATTTTCTACTTCCTGCATTTCTTCTGCATTTATTACTTGGAATTATTCTATAAAAATGATTTATACCTTCTTTTTTTATTTATGCAATAATTTCTTCATAGGAGTATGATTTCATGTGCATTTGTTTCGTTTCCTTTAAGGGTTATAAACTGATACTCTCAATATTCATTTTGTTGTGCAAATCATTCTATTTAGGAGCTCTCTCAGAGCTGTGTCCCTTTGGTTCCTGTATTCTTTTGACATGCCCCCATCCTTTGTGTTCTGAACACTTCCTTACTCCCTGGAACCCTGAGATGCTCCCGGCTCATGTTGAATTTTTGTGACTTTAGCCCTTGAATCAGCCATTTCTCCAAGGAGACCTGTTCTTTGGTTGCTGTGGTTGAGGTTTTATTGGCAAATGGTATTTAGAAACTAAGATGTGTGTTTGGCATAGTCTTGCAACTTCACTGTATTCCTAAGGTCTTTTCAGTCCCTGCATGTATGTATGTATTTCTATCTATAACAAAATACACATGGGTTCCACTGATATCTCTGGCTCTAATATGGCACCCCATACTCACTCTAGCTTTTCCTGCTTGCTATTTGTCGATTCTTCAGCTGACAGTGAGAAATTCAGCCTTCACTGTCTACAATCTCTTTACTTACGGATTCAAATCTAGTTCCATAATTGCCCACCCATACCCTCTGAGAAAACAACTTTACCAACTAAAGGACAAGATTTATATACAGTTATTTTTTTAATTTAGATTTACACTATTCAGCCAAAACACTATGTTACAAAGACACTCAGGTCAGCTCCTTTTTCCCATTCTTCTCGGTGAAGTTATATTATACGTTTCTAATACAGGAAGACTCATTCGTCCAAATCTGCGCTCCCTCCTGGTTTCCCTCTGACATTCTGGTTGATTTCGTTTTTTTTTTTTTTAGGTCTGCGTACAACGAAGTGTCCTCTTTGTGGTGAATGGTTGTATGAATTTTGCCAATGCACAGAGTCACGTATCCAAGACCACCATAGTATATATGATGTTGCTCTGCCCCTGAGCTTTGTCTGCTAATCCTGACTTCTGAACTCACTCAGATCCCCTTTCTGTTGACTGCTTCATTTTCTGGCTTTGGGCCGCACTTCCTCTTTCTTCGCACGTCAAGTAATTTTTTTTTATTATTAAAAACTGGCCATTGTAGATTACACATTGCAGTGACACGGGAACCTGTTCATCTGAAGATTACTGCTCATTTACTGTACCAAGCACTGAACTTGCATGGACTCGAGATTCACAGTCTTTCTTCCAGTGATGCTGGAAGCGGGGCGCCTGGGTGGCTCAGTCGGTTAAGCGCCCGACTTCGGCTCAAGTCATGATCTCGCGGTTTGTGGGTTCGAGCCCCGCGTCGACCTCTGTGCTCAGAGCCTGGAGCCTGCTTCGGATTCTGGGTCTCCCCGTCTCTCTGCTCCTCCCCTGTTCACACGCCCTCTGTCTCAAAAATAGACAAACATTTAACAAAATTTAAAAATTGGGCAGATTTAGTCCAAGACTTTTGCTCACTCTATGTTCCTTTGCTTCTAGAGTTTTCTTCCTAAATTTTCCGTTGTTATTCCAGGCTTGAGTTCTCATCTCAAGCCAGTAAGGTCTCTAGTTTACATCATTTAAGCTGTGTGTGTGCGTGCATGCGTGTGTGTTGGAGAATGTATTATGTCAAAATCACAGCAAAGTCCCAAATCTGATCATGAAGAGTTCTGTGTATCAAGGTAAGTTCCCACCTTCTAGCTTCTATTTGATTTTTCAAAAGATTCCCTTGGGTTATCTACATGTCTACATGCCTAGTTTTAAGACCGGTCTAGAAATTTGGGCAAATATTGTATTCACAGTTTGGACATCAGCCTTTTTATTTAATATTTTTTTTGATGTTTTATATTTGAGAGAGAGAGAGAGAACCTGCACGCGCATCAGAGAGGGAGGGGCAGAGAGAGATGAAGACAGAATCCGAAGCAGGCTCCAGGCTCTGAGCTGTCAGCATAGAGCCCGTCGCGGGGTTTGAACTACTGAACCGTGAGATCATGGCCTGAGCCGAAGCCGGACGCTTAACTGACTGAGCCACCCAGGTGCCCCTGGCACCAGCCTTTTTATAGCTCTCTCCCCTTCAAAGTTTCCACCTTAAATTTCTCCCTGCTCTGCTGCTGGCCATTCTATAATCTGCCACCTTGAGCCAGGGGCTGAGTTTTTCCACTACTAGGGTTTCGGACGGCTACCAGGGTTTGGGAATTGAAAGCACTTGCAGGAAAAGAATACACAAACTTGTAGTTCTTTAAGTAGCAGTTATTCCAGAGTAAACCCTTAGCTAGTTTCAACCTGCTTGTGGTCTTTCCCCAGTATTTTCAAATCGTTCACCTTAAATTAATTTTTGTCCCGTTGTTATAGCTACTATCTGCACGGGGATTCGTATGACGGCTTATCCTGCCATTACTGGAAGTATCCTTGTCTTTATTTTCTCATACAAATAGCACAGAAAATAAACTAGTATATTTCCCCACATATTTGCCTTATTCTAATCCTCTTTGTTCTTTCCTGCAGATCTAGGCTCTTGTCTGGTATCATTTCTTCCCAGCTACAGTCCCTTCTTTTAGGCTCTTGTACTGCTGAGCTACTAGAGATGAATTCCCTCAGATTTTGTTCCTGTTGCTGTCTTTATCTTTATTTATTTATTTCTTTAAAGAGTATCTTTCACCGGAGTTTCAGTTTTTGGTATAGGCAAAACAATGCCCTCCCAAGGACGTCTATAACCTAGTGCTTGAAACTTGTGAATAATTACCTGACATAGTAAAAAAGACTTTTCAGATATGATTAAGTTAAGGATCTTGCTGGGAGATTATACTGGATGACCTGGGTGGGCCAAATGTAATTATAAGAGACTTTGTAAGAGGGTGGGAGGATCAGAGTCAGAAAGAGAGTGGAAGATGCTTCTACTGCTGGTTTTGAAGTTAGAGAAAAGGACCCTGAAACAACGTATGCAGGAAGCTTTTAAGAGCTGGAAAAGGCAAGGGAATAAACACTGTCTCAGACCTTCCAGAAGCCGTGCAGCATTGGTGACACCTTCCTTTTAGCCCACTGAAACCCATTTCAGGCTCTTGACTTCCAGAACTGGGTGATAACAAATTTGTGTTGTCTTAGCCACCAAATTTGTGATATGTGTTACAATGGCAATAGGAAATTAGGACACAGGTTAACTTTTTTTTTTTTTTTTCACATTAAAGATGTCTCTTGTCCTCTGTGGTCAATAAAGAAAAGTCAGAAACTCTTCTTATCGCTGTTCCTCCCTAGGTAGAGTGTGTTTTTTCATCCTAGCTGGGAAACATTTTTCCTTTATGTTTATATCACAGCAGTTTCATTATGATTTGCTTAATGCAGCATGCTTTGTGTTTATTTTGCCTAGCGTTTGCTCAGCTTTTTGGATTTGGGGGTGATTTTTCTTTTCATTGAATTTTTCAGCTGTCATTTTTTTTCAAACACCTTCCCCCCCTCTTCTTTCTTTTCCTCCTTGTACGATAGACCATATAATACTGGCCCACAAATTATTGAGGCTGCATTCATTTTCTTCCTCTCTCAGTGCTTCAGATGGAATCATTTATTTTACTGCCCTCAACTTCCCTGATCCTTTCTTCTGCATTGTCAAATCTACTATTAATGACATCTAATGAATTTTTTATGTCTGAGTTTATGGTTTTCAGTTCTCAGATTTCATTTGCTTCTATTTGAAGACTTCATATCACTTTGCAATTCACCTTCTTCTTCTTCTTCTTCTTCTTTTTCTTCTTCTTTTTTTAAAAGTTTATTTATTTATTTATTTTGAGAGACAGAGAGAGCACCCAGGAGGGGCAGACAGAGAAAGAGAGAGAGAGAGGGAGAGAGAGAGAGAGAATCCCAAGCAGGTTCTGCACTGTGAGCACAGAGCCCGGTGCGGGGCTTGAACTCACGAATCGTGAGATCATGACCTGAGCCGAAATCACAAGTCAGATGCTTGACTGACTGAGCCACCCAGGCACCCAACCATCTTACTGTTCTCTATGCTCACATTTTCTTATACATATATTAGCATGTTTATAGTAGCTATTTTAATGTCCTTGTCTGCAGATTTCAACATCTGGGTTATCTGTGGGTCTGATTTTATTGCCCATTTCTTGTTTAGGGGGTCACATTTCCCTGCTTCTCGACATGCCTAGATATTTTGCGTATTTCCTGAGCATTGCAGCGTATTTGTTCTATTGACTCTAGATTCTGTTCTTTCTCCCCAAAGAGTATTAAGTTTTGTCACAGGAGGCAGTCAAATTACTAGCAAATCATGGCTATCATCTGAATGCTTGGTTTTAGGCTTTTTAGGGCAGACCTACTTTAGTTTTGCCTTTATTTGTTAGGCACAGTATGTAGTCCTGGAATATGGCACTTAGTTCTAAAGTGTAAACCTTCTGAGTTTCTAATGGAAACCCTGGGTGTTCATCAAACTCCCCTGACTTAGCAAAACTTGAACTCCTAACTGTGTTTCTCCAACTATTGGAAAATGCAAAAATATCTACTCAGTTCTCCGGACCTTTCCAGAAGGACTTTTCTAAGGACTTTTCTAAGGACTTCTTGGAGTCTCACCCTATGCAGACAGTGTCGGCAGAGTACATAAGGATAATTTGTATGTAAATTTTGGGTCACCTCCATCTGTGGGTCCCTCCATCCCGGAATTCTCCCAATCAATTTTCAGGCTGTCTGGAAACTTCAATTAGCAACGTTGTTGCACTCTGCTCGAATTATATCCCTCATTTTCAATGAAGAATATTTCACCTAGGAAATATTAAACACTGGAACAGAGATAAACAGAATAAATAGAAAGCAGAAAAGCAGTAGGATTAATGAAATTAAATGTTTGTTCTTCGAAAAATGCAACAAAGTTGACAAAACTTTAGACTAAGGAAAAAAAAAGAAAAAGCCTCAAATTACTAAAATCAGAAATGAATGTGGGGGCATTAATACCGAAACTTACTGAAATTAAAAAAAAAGGATTATACGAGAACACTGTGAACAACGGTATGCCAGAAAATGAGATCACGTAAATGAAATGGACACATTTCTAGCAACACACAAACTACCAGACCAATCAAGAAGAAAGAAAAATCTGAATAGACCTATAACAAGTAAAGGGCTCATATGAGAAATAAAAAAAAATCTCACGACAGGGGAAAGTCCAAGAGCAGAGAGATGCCCTGGAGGATTCTACCAAACATTTAGAGAAGCAGAATGGTGATGGAGATCTAGTGCACATCATCGGGACTATGATTAACAATACTATATTGCACACTTGAACTTTGCTAAGAGGGTAGATTTTACATATTCTCACAACACACACACACACACACACACAGATAACTATGTGAGATGAGGGAAATATTAGTTAGTTGTAGTCATTTCACAATATATACATATATCAAAACATCGCATTGCACACTTCAAATATAAACCATTTTTACTTGTTAATTAGATGTGTATAAAGCTGCGGGAAAAAGAGAAGAACTGATCGTTCTCGAAGTCTTCCAAAATATAGAAGAGGGGGCAACAATTCATAACATGTTGAGGCCGCCGTGACTCTGATAACAAAACCAGGCAGAGACATGATAAGAAAACCACAGAGCACATTCTTTATGAAGGTAGATGCAAAAATCCTCAACAAAATAGCAGCAAACTGAATCTAGAACATAGTCCAAAGATTATTCCTAATGACCAAGTGGGGAATTTCTGCCAGGAATGCAGAGGTGGCTGAATATATGAAAACTGATCAAATGTAATACACTGTGTTAACACAATGATGGAAAAAAATACATAATTATCTTGATTAATTCAGAGAAAACGTTTGACAAAGTCCAACACCCTCTCTCAATAAAAATGATCAACAATCTAGGAATAAAAGTAAACTTTCTCAACGTAATAAAGGCAGTATATGTAAAAAACCCATGTCTAACATCATGCTCAATGGTGAAAGACTGGATGCCTTCCCCCTGAGATCAGGAACAAAACAAAAATGTCACTTTCATCACTTCTATTCAATACTGTACTGAAGTTCTAGACTAAAGAATGAGACGACGAAAACAAAAGGCATCCAAAATGGAAAGGAAGAAGTAAAACTATCTCTGTTTGCAGACAACATTATCTTATGTGTAGAAAATCCTAAAGAATCAGAGAGGGAAGAAACCCAAAGAAACTCTTAAATACAGAGAACAAACTGAGGGTTGCCGGAGGGGAGATAGGTAGGGGGATGGGCTAAGTGGGTGATGGGTATTAAGGAGGGCACCTGTTGGGATGAGCACTGGGTGTTATATGTAAGTGATGAATCACTAAAATCTATTCCTGAAACCAATACTACACTGTATGTTAAACACATTTAATTTGAATAAGTAAATTTAAAAAAGTATCCACAATGAACTATTAGAACCAATAATTGAAGTCAACAAAATTTCAGGACCCAAGATATACAAAAATCACTTACATTTTTATACAGTAGCAGTAAGCAATCTGAAAACAATTAAGAAATCATCCTATTGGTAATAGAATCCAAAAAATTAAAATGCCTAAAATTAAATTTAACCATGGAAGTGAAAGACATGTTCACTTAAAACCATAAAACATTGCTGGAAAAAATTTAAAGATCTAAATAAATGAAAAGACATTCCATGTTCATGGGTTAGCAAACTAAATGCTGTTATGATGACAATTCTTCCCCAAATAACTTATAGAATCATTGTAATCCCTACGAAATGCAGATAATGTTTTACAGAAATAGATAGCCTGATCCTGAAATTCATATGGAATTACAAGGGACCCCAGCTAGCTAAATTAATCTTGAAAAGAACAAAGTTGGATGACTCACATGTCCTGATTTCAAAATACACAACAAAGCTACAGTAATTAAACCAGTGTGGTACTAGCGTAAGGACAGACCTATCGACCAATGAAATAGAATTGAAAATCCCCAAATAAATCCATACATTCATAAGCAATTGACTTTCAATGAGGGTGCCAAGACCATTCAAGGGGGGAAGAATGGTCCCTTCAACAAACAGTGCTGGAACAGCTAGAGGGACACACATTCGAAAGACTTTTAAAACTTACTTCACATCTTATACAGAACTAACTGAACGTGGATCAAATATCTAAATGTGAGCATTAAAACTATATACTTCTGTCAAGAAAACATAGGGATAAATCTTCTTGACCTTGGATTTGACAATGGTTCCTTAGATGTGATTCCAAAGCGACAGCAACAAAAGAAAAAAAAATAGATGAATTAGACTACATCAAAATTAAACCTTTTATGCATCAAATGACATGCTCAAGAGAGTAAATGTATATGTGTGTATATATATATATTACATTTACATAGTAAATGTATAAGTATATATATTACTACATATATTACATTATAAATACTACATTATACTATTATACTACACTATTATACTACATATATATGTATATTAGACTACATATATATACATGTATATATATGTATATATATATATATATATATATATATGTAGTAATATATATATAAGCAACTTGACAACAAAAACGCAATTTAAAATGAGCAAAGGACATGAATAGATATTCCCCCAAGGAAGATATACAATGGATAACAAGCATATGAAAAAATGCTCAACATTATTAGTCATTAGGGAAATGCAAATCAAAACCACAGTGATATGCCATTTCATACCCACTAGAATAGGTATAATCAAAACCACAGAAAATAACAAGTATTGATGAGGAGCTAGAGCAATTGACCATCCTATATTGGTGGTAGAAATACAAAATGGCATAGTTACTGTGAAAAAGTTTGGTGGTTCCTTAAAAATCTAACAAAATTATCATATGGCCCATTATACACTCCTAAGTATATACTCAGTAGAATTGACAGCAGATGCTCAAATTAATATTTGCACAAAATGTTAGTTACACTATTTGTAATAGGTAAAAGGTGGAAACAACCTAAATGTCCAACAACTGATGAATGGAAGAATAAAACATAGTATGTTCATAAAATAGATATCATAAAAGGAATAAGGAATAAAATTGTGATACATGTTATAACATAGAAGAACCATGAACATACTGTGTGAGTAAAAGAAGCTAGACACAAAGGCGGCATAGGAACCCATTTATATGAAATACCCAGTAAAGGCAAATTCTTAAAAAAAAAAAAAAGAAAAAGAAAAGAGATTTGTAGTACCCAAGGGATTGGGAGGGATTGGGAAATGGAGAACGACTACTTAATGGGTAAGGGGCTTCCTTTTGGGGTGATGAAAATGTTCTGGAACTAGATAGTGGTTATGGTTGCACAACATTGTGCATTTGCTAACTGTCACTGACATGTTCTTCTTACACGGTGTATATGGCTAATTTCGTTACGTGTATTTTGCCTCAATAAGAAAACATCAAGCAGAAAAAAAGTAGGTCTCATTTAATGTCCTTTTGGTCATTAAGTGTTCATATTCCAGAGCTCATATTTGTTCCTGATGGTAGTGTCAGTCCTCTATGAGCTAACGCTGCCATTACTGAAAATGGGACATGACCCAGTGCCTTTGTACTCTGTGGGTACCCCTTGTAATTGCCTACCTTTCAAGTGTTAATTCTTTCTTGCGTTGAGCCACATTCGTTGGTTCTTGGTGGATTGCTCCACTGAGGTGCTCTTAAGATGGTTTCAAGTTATGGACGATACATTTCCTCCCTGGTTCTTTATGACTGTGTTTCATCCGGACCCTAGTGTCTGATGCAATATCTATTTTTGGGCCACCAACCAAGCTGGCAATCTTCTTGAGCAGAATCCATTTCAAGACGACTCAGTTTTGTTTACTCCCACAAGACCCATAACTGTCTTATGGTAAATGTGTACCTTTGCCCCGTCACTGGTGGAGCTGCAGCTCTCTGTTTACTTTCCCCATATCTCTCCCTGCTCTGTACCACAGGCTTATTAAGTCAAACCTTACGTGCCCTCCGTCTTTTTCAACAATGGTTATTTGGCCCTCCCTTATATAACTTGGCAATGGGTGCTTTCTGTTGGCAGGCCAATTTTAGTGATATAACCATTTCACCATATCTTAGCATGTTTTGGTGTATCATCTTACTTGAGCATGTGAGGCTAACTTAGCCCCTATTTTCTTGTTCTCTGAACTTTCAAGCCTTTGCTGAAACTCTGAGCCCTTGGGAACAGTCTTATTTAACACCGTGTTTTATTAATAATTTATTTGTTTTCCTCTTGTTACGCCTAGCCATTTAGATTTCGCTCAGCTTCCCTTATCTTACATTTTCACAATCATCATTCCGCTTAGCAACCTAAGGAACTTCCTTAAGATCTCCTTTACTCATCACATCGCAAAGTATTGTAAGTAACAATTTTATCTTATATAAATAATTTTTTTCTCTTGCAATTTTCTCGCCATGATTTTTTTTTATTAGAAAATAGTAACTTCTAGAGGCATCTGAGTGGCTCAATCGGGTGAGCGTCCAACTCTTGATTTCAGCTGAGGTCATGATTCCAGGGTTGTGGAATGGAGCCCCACATCGGGCTTGGGATTTTCTCTCTTCAACCCCCATCTCTCTCTCCCTCTCTGCCCCTTTCCCCCAATTGCGTGTGCTCTCTCTCTAAAATAAAAAAGAAAAGAATAAGTTCTGGGCAAAGTATGACTAAGAAGCCTGTTCCTTTTAGAAACAATATGTCCTATTTTCTTCGGCCATTGGCTGCTTCTACTTTATAAATGCAGGCATACCTCATTTTACTGTGCTTTGCAGATACTGTGTTTTCAACATATTGAAGGTTCGTGGGAACCCCACATTATCGTGGGAACCCCACCCCACATATGAAGTCTATCGGCATCATTTTTCCAACAGCATTTGCTCGCTCTGTGTCTCTGTCACATTTTGGTAATTCTCATAATATTTCAAATTTTTTCATTAGTATTGTATTTGTTATGGTGATCTGTGACCAGTCATCACGACTTGCTTAAAGCTCAGATGACGGTTGGCATTTTTTAGCAACAAAGTATTTTTAAAATTAACATATGTGCATTGTTTTTTAGACTCAATGCTATTGCATACTTAATAGACTATAGTATAGCTGAAACATAACTTTTATATGCACTAGGAGACAAAAAAGTCATTTGACTTGCTTTATTGCAATATTTGTATGATTGCAGTGGTCTGGAACTGAACCCGCAATAATTCTGAGGTATGCCTGTACCTTATCTGACAAATAAAAAACAATTGATAAATTTATCGTATGTACCATCAAATAACTGTAGGTTTTTTTTTTTGCAAACTGTTGTCATTCAAGGGGTAAAGTTTATTTTTAATATTCTGAAGTCTTTATGTCTCTCCTATCCTAATATCACCTAATACCAAATTACTGTAAAACGCTCCTTACATACTGCTGTTTGTTTTTTGCTTTGGGAAAAGAATCAGGGTGAGAACTGACAATGTGATTTACTTCATGCTGCACAGGAAATTCACAAATAGAGCCAACACTGAGAGCGCTGTTATTCCCAGTAATTGACATTATCCAAGCTAAATTACATTACCTATGAAGTTTGAATAATAACCAAACATAGTCTAGGAGTTCTTTGGAATTGCTTTCTGACTCGAAAAAAACAAACAGGGTTTCTTCAACTCAGCTTTACTTATTTCTTTGGGACCAAGTTATCACTGTCAACCTTATGATCTACTGTGCGCTTCTGAAATGTGATTCTTGTCATTCTTTGTGTCCCCTGAATAAACTGCTTAATTTGGTTCCGAAAAAGAAGTGTCTGCAAAATGATTAAGGTAATGTTGTGTAATTATGTACGCTGTCACAATGTAATTAACATGATAACTACACAAAGATATAACCTTAGATATCCTATAGGACACGTTCTCACATTAAAAAAAAAATTTTTATGTTTATTTTTGAGAGCAAGAGAGACAGAGCACAAGTAGGGGAGGGGCAGAGAGAGAGGGAGACACAGAATCCGAAGCAGGCTCCAGGCTCTGAGCTGTCGGCACAGCTCGATGTAGGGCTCAAACTCACAGACAGTGAGATCATGACCTGAGCCGAGTCGGCAGCTCAACCGCACACACACTCAGGCCAAGTAAAAGAGGGGAATAAAGAGGCAGCAATTTCGCGGGTTCAAGTGGCTGAGAGTGCTTTAGGCATTTTGCTGATCTTTAAATACACTGTCGCTCAAATAAATCTTTAAGCTTCCTGACTGGACTGTACAATAGGCTGTGGTTTCATTTGAAGATTTTCCCACATTCCTTCCACCACCCGTGAACTGCTGTATAACACTCGGACCCCAGGAAAGATAGAATGACACGTTTCAGAGCATTTTGGAAGGTTGAATATTGTTCAACCTGGATCCTCTTATGTAATGGCGCCAGGACCCCACTGCACATCAGTCTTATCTGAGGATCTTTAAGAAATATACATGCCTAGGGGCGCCTGGGTGGCTCAGTCAGTTAAGCGTTAAGCGTCCGACTTCGGCTCAGGTCATGATCTCATGGTCCGTGAGTTCGAGCCCCGCGTCGGGCTGACAGCTCAGAGCCTGGAGCCTGCTTCGGATTCTGTGTCTCCCTCTCTCTCTGACCCTCCCCCATTCATGCTCTGTCT
Organism: Lynx rufus; assembly: GCF_022079265.1. NCBI lineage: Eukaryota > Metazoa > Chordata > Mammalia > Carnivora > Felidae > Lynx > Lynx rufus. The sequence continues at coordinate 10,045,163 of NW_025814833.1, read as the reverse complement.
CTCTCTGTCTCAAAAAGAAATAAACATTAAAAAAATTAAAAAAAAAAAAGAAATATACATGCCTATCCTCATCCTTGGTGTTAGGATTAACTTTGGCCAGGGTGGAGGGAGAGGTTTGGGGGAAGATACTCCTGCTTTAGTATAAACTCTTTCTGTTCAATATGATGAAACAGACCTAGGGAAGGGAGGCTACAAGGCAAAGGTCATAGCAGTGAGTAGCAGGGGTACCACTCCTAGGACTGTGTCTCTCCATTTCTGTCACATCATATCCTTTTCTGAAAAACATTAGAAAGTAAAACCGTTATTCAATAACTGAGATTTCAATTTTTTAATGTTTATTTTTGAAAGAGAGACAGAATGCAGTTGGGGAGGGGCAGAGAGAGAGGGAGACACAGAATCCGAAGCAGGCTCCAGGCTCTGAGCTGTCAGCACAGAGCCCGACGTAGGGCTCAGACTCACAAACCGTGAGCTCATGACCTGAGCCGAAGTCGGAGGCTTAACTGACTGAGCCACCCAGGTGCCCCAAAAACACATGTTTTAGGTGACTATGTTTAGCTATCTTTTGATTTTGTATATAGGATCTAGAAATCCTTAATTTTGAATCAGTCAACTTTATCAAATTTTTTTGCCATGGGGCAATGACTGTGATTATCTTGGACTAATGAAACTTTAATTGTTGGGGCTGGGGAGAGAAGTAGGTCATGTCATCAGGGTATAAAAGTTGGAACCCTATTGACAATAAAGAAAGGAAGCGAGGGTGGATTTGGGGCAAGCAACCTACAGTGTCTGCTGTGCTAAAGCACAGCCCATAAGATCCTATATGGTATGGCCCATCCTTATTCTTCTGTCCTCATCTACTCCCCTCACCCATCTATACTGCCATTCACTGTGTTCTACTTTAGAGTCTTTACAATTTCTGCTTGTTGTGGAAGGAAATGACTGGGTAAGAAACCAACACTGTCTGTCAAAAGCCCATTTTCATATCCTTTATTTTATCACCCAAACAAGTTAACCGAGGTAGGAAGGGGAAACTCAAGGTGGGGGCCACTTCCCGTTCTAATAATCTTGCTCACATTCTCGCTCCTGATCACCTAATAGAGTGGCAAAATGTTTTGTGTATCTTAATGTGTTCTCATATGGTGCCTCGGTTGATTCTTATGCAAGATCCACAAGGTAGGCAGAAGAGCCCAGAGAGGTCAAGTGATCTACCTAGAATCATCCAAGTGACTCTTGGATCAAAAACTATTTTACCTTTCCATGCTACCCAGGGAGGGATCCGTATGGCGTTGTTTTGCGTTCCCGTCGTAAGTTAAAGGGGAACTTTCACAATGGCCAGAGCCCTTGACGTCCTGCAAAGGAAGGAGGACGATGTCCTCAAATTCCTTGCAGCAGCAACCCACGCAGGTGATGCCAACCTTGACTTCAAATTGGCACAATACGTCTACAAAAGAGAAGTGATGATATCTGCATCATAAATCCGAAGAGAACCCGGGAGAAGCTTCTGCCAGCACCTCGAGCCACTGTTGTCATTGAAAACCCAGCTGATGTCAGTGTCCTATCATCCAGGAATACTGGCCAGCAAGGTGTGCTGAAGTTTGCTGCTACGACTGGAGCCTCTACTACTGCTGGTAACTTCACTTCTGGAACCTTCACTAAACCAGATCCAGGCAGCCTTCTGGGAGCCAAAACCTCTGGAGTTTACTGGTCCTGGGGCTGACCACCAGCCTCTCACAGAGGCGTCTTATGGTAAGCTGCCCACCAACACTCCGCCATTGCCACCCATTGCAACAGCAAGGGAGCTCGTTCAGTGCGTCCGATGTGGTGGCTGCTGGCCTGGGAAGTTCTGTGCATGCGTGACACCGTTTCCCGTGAGCCCGCAGGGGACGTCATGCCTGATCTCGACTTCTAGAAAGATCCTGAGGGGACGGAAAAAGGAAGAGAAGGCTGCTGCCGAAAAGGCTGTGACCGAGGAAGAATTTCAGGGTGAATGGATGGCTCCAACTCCTGAGTTCATCGCTACCCAACCTGAAGTCACAGACGGGTCTGAGGGTGTGCGGGTGCCCTCTGTGCTCAGCAGATCCCGACTGAAGACTGGAGCCCTCGGCCTGCCGCCGAAGGCTGGTCTGCAGCTCCCACTGCTCAGGCCACTGAATGGGTACGAACAACCGCTGAGTGGTCTTAAGCGGCTCTCCCACAAGGGCAAACAAAATGGAAATAACGATGACGGAAAATAAACAGTCGCTCACAAAACAATTCTTTCACACAACTGTGACTCCTTACGCCTTGGTCTGTACAGTCTTTCAATTGACCGTTCACTGTTAACTGTGATCATACTCCCACTTCTTTCATTTGAGAAACACTGCACTAGATAATAACAGGGGACCGTTTGGACAAAAGAGCCGAAAGAAACTGTAGAAAGAGAATGAATTTAGTCGAGGGGGAAATATATGCCAAATCATGCCTAGGTCTCAGTACTCAGGCAGTAGGAAATCTGAGCCCACAGTCCAGTTAAGCCAGCCATTTGCATAAACCTCAGCAGGAAACTCCAGAATGGCTTTGCACCTGCTCCAAAATATTGGCAAACGAAGCGCTTTGAAACAGGCCAACCAGGGTGCATTGGAAGTAGGCTTCAGAGGCTCGCTCATGCCTAGCCGGTTTGCAGTAAGCCCAGATGGTCTCATACTGTGTTGCTTATATCATACAGGATGGGCTGTGGATTCTGACATTCAAATATCTATTGCAACATCCATTATTTTCAGTCCCCCACCCAAAAGATGAAAGCAGCCAAAACCAAAGCCATCCCCCTCCTAACTAAAATCAGATTGATGTGACCATTATCATGAATTATGTACTTCTGTTTACCTGATTATTGCTTGAGGTATCATAATATATGGGCCTGACGAGCTGTTTTCATTCGAATACACCATCTGAAAAAAACCTAATTTTCTTTGTTTAGGTGTGTGGGTTTAAATGTGTACATCTGTTTGTGCAGGTGGTTTTGCGTTGTACACGTTCTATGTAGGAAATAATTTTTGCTGTTTTACTTTTTCCTCTAAGTGAAAGCGTGCCTAATAGGACATTTACAGGGCTATACATGAGCTTAATTAGAAAGATGCGATTAACATTATGAGTCTTCCGTTCGGCTTCTTATGTGCTTAACGGTGTACTATCCTGTACCTCCCTCAAGCCTCATACCCAAACCCTACTTTCACCCCTAGATGTATTGTCTATATTATATTTGTTTTTTAAAATTTTTTTAATGTTTATTTATTTTTGAGACAGAGAGAGACAGAGCACGAATGGGGGAGGGGCAGAGAGAGAGGGAGACACAGAATCTGAAACAGGCTCCAGGCTCTGAGCTGTCAGCCCAGAGCCTGACGCGGGGCTCGAACTCACGGACCGCGAGATCATGACCTGAGCCGAAGTCGGACGCTTAACCGACTGAGCCACCCAGGCGCCCCTGTCTATATTATATTTGTATTAAAATATAGTTCACTGTTTTCCTTTACCATTGGAGTAAATGCTTTGCATGGTCTATTTTTATTATTTAAGAGATTTTCTTTGTTCCTAAATTTCAGTGATTTGGAAAATAGTATTTTAAGGGACAGAATATTTAAAATGAAAATATTCAGTGGAACAGAATAGAGTCTATAAAGAGACCCATGCTTGGGTTTGATCTTAGGTAAGCTATTAAATTGCCCTAAGTTCCATTTTATGCATAAAAAAAGGGATGATTTTCATACTTCTCTAAAAAGTTTGAATGACTGAATACTTAATGAAGCATAAGGGAACACTTCTATATTCATCTTATGAGGCAAGCATTACCCTGATATTAAAACTCAGACAAGGACACTACAAGAAAAGGAAACTACAGGCCAATATACCTAAAGAACAGGGATGCAAAAATCCTCAACAAAATATTAGCAAACTGAATTCAATAATAGATTAAAAGGATAATTTGCCATAATTAAATGGGATTTATTCCAGAAATGCAAGATGGTTCGACATCTGCAAATCATGTGATACACTACATTAATCAAATGAAGGATAAATATCATATGACTGTCTTAATAGATGCAGAAAATGTATGCAACAAAATTCAACATCCATTCACGATAAAAGCTCTCAACAAAGTGGATATGGAGGGAATGTACTTCAACATAATAAAGCCCGTGTATGACAAACCCACAGCTAACATCAGACTCAATGGTGAAAAGCTGAAAGCTTTTCTTCTAAGATCAGGGACAAATAAGTATGTCCACTCTTACCACTTTCATTCATATAGTGCTGGAAGTCCTAGTCAGAACAATTTGGTAAGAAAAAAGAAATACAATGCACCCAAATACGAATGGAAGAATTAAATCTGTCTCCATTTGCAGACGGCATAATATTACACATAGAAAACATTAAAGACTCCACCAAAACATGGCTGGAATAAACAAATAACTTCAGTTGAGTCACAGGATACAAAATCAATATACAAAAGTTAGCTGCATTTTATACACTAATGAACTATCAGAGAGTAAAATTAAGAATCGCACTTGTAATTGCATCAAAATAATAAGATACCTAGGAATAATAAACCACCAAGAAGGTGAAGGATCTTACCCTGAAAACTGTAAGAAATTGATGAAAGAAACTGAAGAGGTCACAAAAATTGGAAAGATATTCCATGCTCAGGGATTGGGGGAATTCATAGTGTTAAAATGTCCATACTACTCAAAGCATTCTACAGATTCAGTTGCAATCCCTACCCAAATTCCAATGGCAATTTTCACAGACATAGAATAAAAAAATCTTAAAATTTGTATGGAACCACACACACATTAAAAAAAAAAAAAACAAATAGCAAAAGCAATCTTGAGAAAGAAGAATTTTTGAGAAAGACAGAGAGAGAGAAGGAGACAGAGACAGAGACAGAACATGAGTGGGGGAGGGACAGAGAGAGAGGGAGACACAGAATCCGAAGCAGGCTCCAGGCTCTGAGCTGTCAGCACAGAGCCTGACGTAGGGCTCGAACTCACAAACCGTGAGATCGTAACCTGAGCCGAAGTCGGAGGCTTAACCGACTGAACCACCCAGGTGCCCCAAAAGCATATGTTTTAGGTGAATGTGTTCAGCTATCTTTTAATTCCATCAGATCAATGGAATAGAATAGACGGCCCAGAAACAAACCCATGGATATACAGTCGGTTAATTTATGACAATAGAGCCAAAAATACATAATAGGGAAAGGACAGCCACTTCAATAATTGTTGGGAAAACTGGACAGCCATATTCAAAAGAATGAAACTGGATCCCTATCTTACACCATATACAAAAATCAACTCAAAATGGATTAAGGACTAAAACAGGATCGAAAGCCATAAACCTCCTAGAGAAGAGAAAACATAGTGGGTAATGTCTTTGACATCAGTCTTGGCAAAGTAAAAAGCTTCTGCACAGTCACGAAAACTATCAACAAAATGAAAAGGCCACCTAAGGAATGGGAAGAAATATTTATAATTCACATATCGGATAAAAGGTTAATACCCAAAATACATAAAGAACTCATACAACTCAAAAAACAAACAGTATAAAAAAATTATAGAACTTGCCAATAAACAAAAGTGAAAAGCAGACTAACGTCTCAGGAGAATAAGGGGCAGAGGCTTTAAACAGATATTCTATATAAAAGAAAATAGAGGGGCACCTGGGTGGCTCAGTCGGTTCAGGGTCCGACTTCGGCTCAGCTCATGATCTCACGGTTGGTGAGCTGGTTGGTGAGGTCGAGCCCCGCTTTGGGCTCGTTGCTGTCAGCACGGAGACAGCTTCTAATCCTCTGCCCTCCTCTCTCGCTACCCTTTCCTCCACTCAAAAATAAAAATAAACATGAAAAAAAAAGATTCTCTCTCTCGCCCTCTGCCTTTCCACCCCATTCGCTTGTGCTGTCTCTCTCTCTCTCAAAAAAAATAAATAAATAAAAAATAAATAAATAAATAAATAATAAAATAGAAATGACCAAAGTCAGTACTCAGACTTTATTAGCAATCAGGGAATCTGGTGAATTCTGAATTCTACTCCCTCTACTACTGCCTTTCATGTAGTGATCATAACAGGAGAGGAAATGTGAGTTCATTAGTTACAGTGAGCTGAATTGTATGCCTTCCAAAAGGTACGCCAATATCCTAATCCCCAAAAGCTTTCAATATTACCTTATATGGGAAAATATCGGGTTGATTTAAGTGTCTTGAGAAGAGAAGTTTATCTTGGATTATTGGGATGGACCCTAAGTGCAGTCACAGGTGTCCTTATAAGAGAGGGGTAGAGGGACTTTTGACACACGCAGAGAGAAAAAAGCAATGCGAACACGGAATCCAAAATTAGGCTGGTGCAATCAACAAGCCAAGAAATACCAAGCAATGCTGACGGTCACCAGATCCCAGAGGAGACAAGGAACGGAGTCTCCCTTAGAGCCAGAGAGACTGTGGCTCTTCTGACACCATGACTTTAGATTTCTGGTTTCCAGAACTGGGAGATAATTGATTTCTGATTTCTGTTGTTTTAAGCTACCAAGTCTGTGGCCATTTGTGACGACGGTCCTAGGAAATGAATACACTAATATTTGCTTATCTAATCTGGCCAATAGAAAGGATGGGCAGGTGCTGTGATGGTCCTTAAATGCAACACAATTGGTTTCTGCTTTCCTCAATACCACCCATCTAAAAACAATTGTTTCTCCCTCAGTTTGAAAAAAAAAAATTAAAGATTGATAATATCCAGTATTAGCAAAATATGAGTCAAAGTTCCATCTCATACACTCCTCATTAGAAGAGTACACTCTTATTAGTACAGTCTTTTAGAATAATTGTCAACGACTATTCAATTTTTTTAAGTTTATTCATTTATTTTGAGAGAGAGAGAGAGAGAGCATGTACACAAGCTGGGCAGGGGGAGAGAGAGAGAGAGAGAACGAGAGAATCCCAGGCAGGCTCGGCACTGACAGAGCAGAGCCTGATTTGGGGTTCGAGGTCAGGAACTGTGAGACAATGACCTGAGCTGAAATCAAGAGTCCCGACTGAGCCACTCAGGTGCCCAATGCCTATTTAATTTTAAAGCCTACACAGGGAGGCACCTGAATGGCTCAGTCAGTTAGGCATCCAACTTTAGCTCAAGTCATGATCTCAGCTCAAGTCACGGTCTCAGGGTTCCTGAGTTTCAGCCCCGCGTCGGGCTCTGTCCTGACAGCTCAGAGCCTGGAGCCTGCTTCGGATTCTGTGCCTTCCTCTCTCTCTGCCCCTCTCCCCCACCCCTCTCTCTCAAAAATAAATAAACATCAAAAACTTTTTTAAATAAAAAAACAAAGCCTGCACAGCAATTCTACCTCTAAGTCTATTCTGAATAATATTTTCACTCTTCACTGCGAGGCACAAGAATATTCATTGCAGTATTGAGGAAAAGGAAAAGATATATTCACTTATATGTCCCAGAATGGAAAATAGGTAAATCAAATCTGGTTTAGCATATTAAGGGCTGGTTAAAAAAAGAAAGCAATCGATTTATATAACTGACATGGAATGCCTTATATCATGCATATTTTTATTGGAAAAAGATCAGAGCATAGGCTGTATAGTCTAATAAATATAATTATGAAAGGAGAGAACTTAAGTCCTTCTGCAACACCACTGTTCCCACCGTCTGATTTTACTCTCCTACATAACACCTATTGTCCAAAGTGATGATAAAGACTATTTCTGTCCCCTGAGAAGAAGTCCAAATTACTTAGCATAATGTCCAAAGCCTCTCCATGTCTTGCCTCAGCCTCTTTCTCCGGCTTTGAGCTCCTTCCACTTTGTTCTCCAGCATCCTTAACGCAAAGAATGCAGGTGGTACTTTTCCTTTCTACCACCACTGTCCTTGGTACACGCTGCAACCACATTTATTGATAGTGCACATCATAAGATATTTATGCACTTCGGGGCACCGGGGTGGCTCAGTCGGTTAAGCCTCCACTTCGGCTCAGGTCATGATCTCACCGTTTGTGAGTTCCATGTCCTTACCATTGGGCGTCTCTCAGCCTCTCGGGGACTTGATCTACATTTTCTATCACAGGCATTTGGCCCAATAACCAATAAACCTCTGGTACTTCTCAACTCATCTTGGTGTCAGTGTCTCAGTGGAGCAAGACTAACACCGTATCTAACGTGGCTTCCTTCGGTCAGTATTTCCTCTTTTTGTTTATTTTCTTCAGAGTATTAATGTAACCCGAGATGATGAATAACTTGTGTACTCACTGCCCTCCCATTACACCATGAGCTCCATGAAGACCTTATTTGTCCTGATTCATCCTGTGTCCCCAGATTGGTGCGTGGCACTAATTAGGTACTCAGTAGATAACTGTTGAACCAATGGATCTATTCATCAATCATGGGGTGAACAAAGAAAAGGTGAAACTACAAAATCGTGCTAGGGATATTAAAAAGAGGTGGGGCGCCTGGGTGGCTCAGTCGGTTAAGCATCCGACTTCGACTCAGGTCACGATCTCGGCAGTTCGTGGGTTCGAGCCCCGCGTCGGGCACTCTGCTGAGAGCTCAGAGCCTGGAGCCTGCTTTGGATTCTGTGTGTCCCTCTCTCTCTGCCCTTCCCCTTCTCTCTCTTTCTCTCTTTCTGCCAAAAATAAAAAATAAACATTAAAAAATTTACAAAAATAACAAGAGTTAGCAATGCTTAAGTTTACCTATAGTGAGGAGAGTAAGATTGGGGGACAGTTTGGAAGAAGAAATTTCAAATTTTCTTCTGTGTATTTCTAACATTCAGCAAATTTGTGTTTTCCTCACTTAATTTATAATTTCAAAGAAATTAAGATAAACTAGGTAAAAATTAAAAGATGAATCACTCATATCGATGGAAGAAAAAGAATTCAAACCAAGTGCCAGTAGAAATCAAAATAATTCATTATTACATTCACTTGATGATAATCTTAATGAGATTTTAAAACTTATTATACATTGTAGTATCCCTTTATTTAATGAATATAAGATAATCTTCATACTTGCTTCACAATCCCATAATTTAAAGAGAGAATGGGTAATGATTAGAATATGTGAGAAAAGGATGAGAAATGTTTCCAGAGTCACTGCATGACAAGGCACAAAATAGTGTCTAGCGTTCTCTAATCCTCATTTGTGATCTTATGATGATTAAGGAAAAGCTGCCCGAAAGAATTAATAATAGATTTTAGGAAAGGCATGTTGTCAGGTAAGCACAAGGACATTATTTTAAACATATGAGACCTCAAAGTATTAGCTGAGATTATACAACTTCAGCAAACCAATAAGGCAGGTGTAGGAAAGCGGTGTCTGTTATAACAAACTCAGTGCTTTTCAATGCCTATGATGTGTCGGGTGTTGAGGTAGAAAATTTGCATAATAAAGTCACAGTTCTTAAGCTCCTATGACTTGTTAGTTTAATGGAGAAGTCTGGTGTGCAGATGCATAAACGTCTTTTTTTAATGTTTATTTATTTTTGAGAGAAGAGACAGAGGTGAGCAGGGGAGGGGAGAGAGAGAGGGAGACACAGAATCCGAAGCAGGCTCCAGGCTCCGAGCTGTCCGCACAGAGCCCGACGGGGGATTCGAACTCACGAACGGTGAGATCATGACCTGAGCCGAAGTGGAGGCTTAACCGACTGAGCCACCCCGGTGCCCCGAAGTGCATAAATATCTTATGATGTGCACTATCAATAAATGTGGTTGCAGCGTGTACCAAGGACAGTGGTGGTAGAAAGGAAAAGTACCACCTGCATTCTTTGCGTTAAGGATGCTGGAGAACAAAGTGGAAGGAGCTCAAAGCCGGAGAAAGAGGCTGAGGCAAGACATGGAGAGGCTTTGGACATTATGCTAAGTAATTTGGACTTCTTCTCAGGGGACAGAAATAGTCTCTATCATCACTTTGGACAATAGGTGTTATGTAGGAGAGTAAAATCAGATTTGTATTTCAAAAAAAGATTACTGATGGCAGTGTAGAGAATAGATTGTAAGAATATGGGTACTTGAAGACCATTTTGGAGCCTGTTGCACTCGTGATGACGAGTGACTAAAATGGCATGGTTATTAGGGAAATGAAACATTGGGGGTAGATTTCAAAGATATTTACTAGAATAGATAGGAGTAGTTGACAGGTCGGATATGAACGGAGATGGTCAATGCAAAGATGAATTAGAGAACTGATCTAGAAGTTTAGGCTATCTCCCTAATTTCTTAGTTTGATTTTGGCTGCCATTAACAAACAAAAAGACAAAAATGAAACTCAAAAGTGAGCAGGGTTGAAAGTGGGGTAGGGATAGATTTAATATTGGACTTCTGAGTTTGAAGTGCAAATGTAATATACAGGTGGAAGCGTGTGACAGGCATTTGGGTTTGTAGAAATGAAGCTCAAATCAAAGATGTGGAGAAAACAGAGAAGGGGGCAAACCATAAGAGACTCTTAAATACAGAGAACAAACTGGGGGTTGCTGGCGGGTGTGGGGGTGGGGGGATGGGCTAAATGGGTGATTGACATTAAAGAGGGCACTTGTTGGGATGAGCACTGGATGTCATATGTAAGTGATGGATCAGTAAATTCTACTCCTGAAACCAATACTACACTGTATGTCAACTGACTTGAATTTAAATAAATTAATTAAAAAAATAAAGATGTGGACAAGACATCCACTCTGGGGAATGACAGTTGAAATCACAGGCTTTCGACCACATTTTCCAAAATTTCTCCTGTCACCATTCATGGCTAAATTAAAAATCCGTATTAGACCAGTTATTCTTAATGCTGTGCTTACACTGTAATCAGCTGGGGAGCTTTCTTATTTGTTATTTATCTTTTATTGTTTTATCTATTCTCAAGTTAGTTAACATACTGTGTCGTTTTGGTTTCAGGAGCAGAACCCAGTGTTTCATCACTTACATATGACACCCAGTGTTCATCCCAACAGGTGCCCTCTTTAATGCCCATCACCCATTTTCCCCACCCCTATCGACCTTCAGTTTGTTCTCTGTATTTAAGACTCTCTTTTGGTTTGCCTCCCTCTCTGTTTTTACCTTCTTTTTCCTTCCCTTCTCCTATGGTCATCTGTTCAGTTTCTCAAATTCCACCTCTGAGTGACATCATATGATGCTTATTTTTCTCTGACTTATCTCGCTTAGCATAACACATGCTCGTTCCATCCCTGTTGTTGCAAATGGAAAGATTCCATTCTCTTTCATCGCCAAGTAGTATTCCATTGTTTATATATGCATCTTCATAATCCATTCATCAGTTGATGGACATTGAGCTCTTTCCATACTTTGGCTATTGCCGATAGCGCTGCTACAAACATGGGGGCGCATGTGTCCCTTCGAATCAGCATTTTTGTATCCTGTGGATAAATTCCCAGTAGTGCTATTGCTGGATCGCAGGGTAGTTCTAGTTTTAATTTTTTGAGGAACCTCCATACTGTTTTCCCGAATGGCTGCACCAGTCTGCATTCCCACCAGCAGTGCAAAAGAGACCCTCTTTCTCCTCATCCTCGCCAATATCTGTTGTTGCCTGAGTTGTTAATTTTAGCCACTCTGACCGGTGTGAGGTGGTATCTCATTGTGGTTTTGATTTGTATTTCCTCATCTGGGAGTTTTTTTAAAAAACACTACCGTAGATCGATTAATTCGGAATCTCTATGGGTGAAACTTAGGTAGTGATACCTCTTTTTAATACCCCCAGCAAGATTTTGGCTTCTTATTAGTTTATTCCTAGTGATTGGCATTTTATGTTATTTACGTAGGCTTTACATTTTATTTCCCAGTTTTTTGTTGCTATTATGTAAAAACACAGTCAATTTTGTATTGATTATGGTTCTAGTCATGTTGTTGTTGTTCTTCTAGTGGATTCCTTAGCACTCACACATAAATAACTGCGCCTTCTTTTGTTAAGTACCACTTATTCTTAATGTATCATCCTTGCCATATTTTGAAGTATTTGATTTGTTAATATTTCATTAAGGATTTTATATCAGCGCGCATATGGGATATTCTTTACTTGTTATGTGCTCATCAGGTTTTACAACCAGGTTACGTTGGTCTCATAAAATGAGTTACAAAGTTTTCCCTCCTCTTTTATTTTCTGAGAGCTTTTGCATAAACCTGATATGAATTTTTTCCTTAAACAGTTGATGGGAGTAAAGAGTGAAGCCTTCCGGGCCAAAAGTTTTCATCGCGGAAATCTTTTTTATTTCGAATTCAATTTCTTTATTGGAGACACTGTAATGTCCATTTTTTATTGTTGTGTTTTGTTAAATTGTGTCTTTCGAGAAAATTGTGTATTTCTTGGAATCTGTTGAATTATTATCATAGAGTACTTGGACATAGTTCCGTATATTTGGCCCATAAGAAAGTAAGTGGAAAGAAATTATAAAAATCTATGACTCATAGCATAGCAGGCGGTATGATCTTTATGCTCACTGATCAGTTCTCCTTCCCCTCCAAGTCCCATGGGGGTGAGGTGGAGTGAGCCTAGATGAATACCGAACACTTAACTTCATAGAAAAATGAGAGATTCGTGAAGAATCATCTCCCAATATTTGCTTCTTCATTGTTGTTACTACCTGTGTTTTTTCTCATTGTCTTTCTTCTACATTCTTCATAATTGTTCATAAATCTGAAAAAGATTTTCAAGGCACTGTGTTTCATTTTCTGCCTTCTTAATGATTGCTCTTACTTTCATTATTATAGTACAGTGACTTTTTGTTTGAGTCTTGTTTTTTTTTTTTCTTTCTTGCACTTTCAAGGATGGACGCATAAATCCCTACTTTTAAACCATCCTTATTCTCTGATGCGTGCATTTAAAGATAAGATTATCGGGGAGCTTGGGTGGCTCAGTCTGTAAAGTGTCTGACTTTGGCTCAGGTCATGATCTTGAGGTTCGTGGGTTCGAGCTCCGTGTGGAGCTCTGTGCTGACAGCCCAGAGCCTGGAGCCTGCTTCAGATTCTGTGTCTCCATTGCTCTCTGCCCCTCCCCTGCTCGCACTCTGTCTCTGTCTCTCTCTCTCAAAAATAAATAAAACATTAGAAATTTTTGAAAAATAACAACAAATTAAGATAAAACTACCTTATTGCCACTTTACCTGCCTCCCACAGTTTTTGATATGTTCTGGTTTCATTATTATTTCATTATTATTCAGTTCTAAGTAGTTCCCAATTTCCATCAGAATTTCACATTTGACCTTTATTTAGAAATGCATTTCTGAATTTCTAAATATTTAGTAATTTCCTAGATAGCTTACTGTTAATCATTTCTAATTTAGTTATGTTGTGGCTAGGGAATATATTATCTCTGAGGTAGATCATTTCCAATACAGCGAGACATGTTTTATCGCCTAACGTAAGACCTATGTTGATGAACACTCGGGTGCACTAACAAAGGATATATATTTCTGTAGCTATTGGGTGTGTATTGTATTGTATGAATGTCATTTAGATCATGTTTGTTGATAGTATTGTTGAAATAAGCTCTATTATTACCGAATTTTGGGGTATTTGTTCCATCAGTTTCTAAGACGGGGTTGTGGAAGTTTCCAAGCATGATTGTTGATTTTTCTGTTGGTCACTTTCCTTCAGACTATTTCAGTTTATTGTGTCTGAAGCTCTGTTGTTAGGTGCCTACGCATTTATGGTAGGTGCTTCCACATTTATCACTAGTAATACACCTGGAATTAATTCTACGTTATCTGATATTACATAGCCACACAGGTTTTCTTATGCTTAGTGTCTGCATGCATTTTATCACCCCTCTATGGTACTTTCAGTCTTTCTGTGACTTTTTATATGATCAGTACTTTTTTTAAATAAACAGCATAGAGTTGGGTCTTTTTATCCTGTCTGACAATCACCTCCTGGTAAGTGGACTGTTTATATTTACTGTAATTATTGGTTAGAACATGCCTCGGTGGTTGTCTCATGTGTTCTTTTTTAAATTATGTTCCTTTTTCCCCCAGTTCCTTTGGATTGACGTAATATTCTTAGTACTCAATCTTATTGCTCCTGGTGACTTGTTAGGTCTAAGATATTTTCAACAGTTACTCTAAAGATTAGAATATGTATCTTTAATTTACCTTCATCTATCTTCAAGTACCAGACATAAACATTTTTACCAGACAAAAAATCTTCAAACAATTTAATTCCATGTATCCATTTTTTTTCATAGATTTTGTTCTATATATGTTATATACCCGCAACACGTTGGTTTTGATTTTCAATGTTAATAATCGTGTCAGTAATTCATATGCATGTATGCACATACTGTTGCACGTGCAAGGCAGTTCGTTGGGAAGCAGACTCTTAGATGAAGATTCCCATTAAGAAATTTTATTGGGGATATTCTCCATATTAATAACTGTAGACGAGAAGGAAATAGGATTTGGCCGAGAAGTTGGGATACAAAGCTATCTCAACAGAGGCCTTCGCCTATCCCACTGGGGGCTGTCAAACTGGGATGAACCTTCAAACTGGTCCTGTGATGCAGCAAGGGAACTAAGATATTATATTCCCATACTGACACCAATAATTGGATGCACGATTCCCAGAAAGCTGTGATCTTGGAAAGAGTTAGTTATCACCAATAAGGGCCATTTTTGATGAGGGCTGAAAGCTGAAGGCTATCAGTCAAGAGAACTCTGAGTAACTTGAAACTCATTGATCTTGGTTGGATCTGTGGGCTGTTTTGTCAATCATGAAAAATTCTTAGTCATCTCTTCAATCGTTTTTTTCCTCCTCCATTCTTACTCTCTTTCCTTTGTCCAGCTGCCATTACGTGCATGCTAGACCATTTGGCATTGCCAACATCTTTCAGATGTCCAGTCAGGCATTTTGTTTTCTTTCTCTTTGTTTCAGTTTGGATGTATTTCTGTTGACTATCTTCGAAGTCCCTGACCATTTATTCCACCATGTCTATTCTTCTATTAAGCCTGCTGAATGAATTTTCAATTCCAAGGCTTTCTTCTTCATTTTAGTGCTTCCACGTAATCATTTTATACATTTTGCGTTCTTCTGCGTACATTGCACCTCTATTCAAACATGTAGGTTACCTTTTCTCTAGACTCTTCCACATTGTTTATCATACTTATCTTAAAATCTTTCTCTGTTAATTCCTGTATCTTAGTGAATATTTGTCGCCTACGATCGATTGATTTCCCTCTTTATTATGAGTCATGTATTCCCACTTTTGTACATTTTTCATATTATTTTGATTGAATGGCAGGTACTGTTTGTAAAACAACAGTAGACACTGAACTATATTCTACTAACCCTGAGAAAAGGGCACACGTCTTCCTGTGCGAGACAATAAGGTAGTGGTTTGAGTCCGTCTAAGCTGTGACGGAGCTGGGTCTGGGATTTGTTGCAAATTCAGTTCTCCACGCAATTAAAATATTTTGAGGATTTTATGACTTCATCTTCAGCATTGCTTGGGCATTACTGTTTGCTTTAATCCCAGCTTCCTGCTTTCGGAAATGTAGGCACATATACCCTGTTTTTAAGCTCATTTCACCATCTTTTCAAGACAATCAGGAGTTCTGTTTAATCTTCATATCCAACTTGGCTCTCTGTGCCTTAAGAGAACTTTCCACTCTGCTTCTCCGACACCAGCCTTCTGCGGACCATTAGTGCTACACTCAGCAAAACCCCCATTGGCCTTGATTGGAGTCTTTCTCAGTCCTCTTAACCTTATGTCTAGCTCTCAGCATGCTGCACCCATGCATTCAAGGAAGGCCCCATGGAAAACTTAGGCAAGTAAGTGGAAATCGGTTTTGTGATCACAGCTCCTCGGGATTCTTATCTCTTGCTCAAAGCCACAGCCAGCTCACCATTAACCATTTGTTAAGATTGGCCGGTGTCTCCTTTACCCCAACTGTAGTGAATTTCCTCCTCTTCGTATAGTGCCACCAAAGTTGTGAGCGTGGCAGTCACACACACATCTGTCCTCTCCTAGGAAAGGGTTACCCTTTATTGGAAATTAGCGCTTTTAGTTTATTTGTTAGCTCTCTGTGTGATACACACACACACACACACACACACGGAAAGAGAAAGAGAGAGAGAGCCAGGGAAAGAGAGTGTATTCCATTCTTTCTCTTTGTCGGGCTACCAGTGGGGGTGGTCTCGTAAATTTCTACATCGAACCTGGACATAGAAGTCAGGTTATTACTTACTATTAAATATGTCCTCACAGTATGTATTTTCTTTATCAATACCCCGACTTAATATTGTATTATAAATTCTCAATCACATTTATAATTTCCGTTTAGATTTAAATTTTTCTAAGATGCATTGTTTACCACCACTTTTCTTCCCTTTTTTTTTCTTTCCAGTATCATATGTTTAAAATACTTGCATGTCTCGGGTGCCTGGGTAGCTCAGTTGGTTAAGGTCTGACTCCTGACTTCGGCTCAGGTCATGATCTCACGGCTCATGAGTTCGAGCCCGCATCAGGCTTTGTGCTGACAGTGCATGCAGAGCCTGCTTGGGACTTGCTCTCTCCGTCTCTCTACCCCTCCCCCGCTCATGCTCTCTCTTTCTCTCTCAAAATAAATAAATAAAATTAAAAAAAAATACCTGTCTGATAATTGCTTTTGTTTCTGACAGGGGAATGCTATCTTGATTGGCATAGTAAACTCAGATTTTATTGCTTTTTCAAAACAGTCTGATATTTCCCCCCCTGCATCCTAACTTCTTGCTTCTGTTAAGGTAGTCTGTGGACCGATAGCTTTGTCATCACCTGAACGTCTGGTAAAATTGCAGACTTTATAACTCTAATTCCAGACCTACTGAATCAGAACTCACTTTTTGAAAAGACCTTTAGGGCATTGCTGTGTACATTATAATTTGAGGAGCACTGCTCTGGTTTTCCCCTTTTGTGATGACAAGCCTGATTCTAGTCTGAATCTTTGCCTTTGTAATTAAACCGATCTTCCTGAGTGAAAGCTTTTTGTATTTTTTCTTTGACTTTGAAATTAAGGGATTTCACCAGGGGTTTTGTCTAGTTGTGCACCTGTTTTCATCAATCCTGCCTAGTAGCCTTTTCAATCTCTAAAGTTAACTATTTCTATATACAACATGTACTTCATTATTGCTATAATTCCATCTGTGCATTTTTCTCTTGTATAAAACAATACAGTATAGTTCTTATTGTATAAACTGGTGCTATTCAAATCCTAGCTTTGTCACTTAAAACCTCTGTAACCCTGGGGATTTTCCTTAACTTTCCTTTGCTTTAGTTTTCTTATCTATAAAATAAAGATTAGGATAATGACAGTGTCCACTCCATATGGCATTTTGGTTTGTGTGGTGTTTTGAGGCTTAAATAAGGCTTAATACATATCTACTTGAGGCTCAATACATATCTATTCCTTAGGAAGAAGGCCTGGCAACTTTCAAGTGCTCAGTAAATGTTAGCTAAATCTTGTATCTTTAGGGGCACCCGGGTGGCTCACTCGGTCGAGCATCCGACTCTCGATCTCGGCTCAGGTCATGATGTCATAGTTCGTGGGTTTGAGCCCTGTGTCGGGCTGTGGGCTGACAGTGCAAAGCCTGCTTGGGATTCTCTATCTCCTCCTCTCTTTGCCCCTCTCCTGCTCGTGTTCTCTCTCTCTCTCTCTCTCAAAATGGAAAAAAATTTTAAAATAATAAAATAAAAATCATTTCCTTGAAATAAAAAAATAAATAATGCTTCCAGTAGTGATTATTGGCTGCATTTCAAAAAGAAAAAAAAAATCAGGGCTTAAAAATAGTTTCAGAAACTATTTTATATAGTTCTAACTAGATTTTCACTGAGAACTCTCCTATTTTTCTTTCTTTTATCTTTTATGACCTTGATCTCTATTGCAAGGGGATAAAATACAGTTCATGAAATCATTGGGGATAAAATTGTTCCTTCATGTCACCCAGTCCTTTAACAGGGTTTTACGTTTTTCTGTCTCCTCGGAATGTGGGCTTCCAGAGAATCATGCATGTGACGTCATTCCAGTTCCCTGACGTGCAGTAAACCAGCAAGAAATGACTGACCCTGAAGTGTCTGCTGTTCTCCCCCCTCTGCCACAACGCATGGAGAATGTCTTTCTGCTCTCAAGTCTCCCCATTTCTCTTCCAGCTACAGCGACTAGAAATAGGTCAAGTTACCATTCCATCAACACGGCGGGTATTCCTCTGTCTGATACATTTCTGCCAGGTGGGATCCCTCAGATGACCGTGAACGCTAGCCTTCTCTTTTTTTTTTTCAACAAGACGTAAGCCTTTGACTCTTCTGGTGGTCCCTTGGCTCTTGCGCCGTGTTGGGGAGAGTGAAGTGTCATTCTCGAAGAACGAAACTCCCTTCTTTGATAGAATTTGAAAGCTTCAGGAGCATTTTCTAGGCTATGACAGCACATCGGTTCCGAATCCACCTTTCAAGACACGTGTGCACGCCCACGCGCATCCACACGTTTTGTATTTTATACACTTCTACAGGTTAAAGTGATACGTTTTTGAGAGCAATATGTATTGCTAAAAATGTGAATAATACCTTCTTTAAATGAGTGAAAGGTTATGTGGGAAGCAGACAACTACCAGAGACTATTCTCTCAGAAGTATGGCTGATGACAGATTATGGAAAGAGCCTAAATGTCCATCATCTGACGAATGGATAAAGAAAATGTGGTTTATATACACAATGGCAATGAGAAAGAATCAAATCCTGCCATATGCAACGATGTGGGTGGAACTGGATGGTATTACGCTAAGTGAAATAAGTCAGTCAGAGAAACACAGATATCATATGTTTTCACTCATACGTGGATCTTGAGAAACTTAACAGAAGACCATGGGGAAGGGGGAAAAAGTTACAGAGAGGGAGGGAGGCAAACCATAAGAGACTCTTGGATACTGAGAACAAACTGAGGGTTGATGAGGGAGGGCAAGGGAGAGGGGAAAATGGGTGATAGACATTGAGGAGGGCACTTGTTGGGATGAGCACTGGGTGTTGTATGGAAGCGATGAATCACGGGAATCTACCCCCAAAACCAAGAGCACACTTTACACTCTGTATTGTTAGCTAACTTGACAATAAATTATATTTTAAAAAAATGGGTGATGAGAAAAGGAAACAAATACATTATAAGAGGAAAACTAGGATCAAGAGATGTTTTGTCTGGTTTCTTTTGATTTGTTTTTAAAGACAGAATAGCTATGGGGCGCCTGGGTGGCTCAGCTGGTTAAGAGGCCGAGGTCGGCTCAGGTCATGATCTTGCGGTTTGTGGGTTCAAGCCCCCACGTTGGACTCTGTGCTGACAGCTCGGAGCCTGGAGCCTACTTAGGATTCTGTGTCCCCCTCTCTCTCTGCCTCTCTCTGTCTCTAACGTTGATAAATAAACATTAAAAATTTTAAAGATGACATAACCTTGATCGTATTTACATATTAAAGTGCAGGGATTGTGAACAGAAAGATGTTGAAGATACAGAAGAGAGATGAGAATATATTCTTTTTTCAACCAACCAGGGTGCTTGCACTATAAGCACGATCTTAACAATTGGCGGTTAGACTCTTTTGTTTCATCTCATTTGGTTGAAAATTCATTTTAAAGTTCCAAATCATCTTTGTGCCTTAGTAAATTAATTCTGGTGAAGAAGTTTCGAACATATCTGGATGATAATAGATGTGCAGGAAATGGGATTTGTGTTTAAGTAAATATTTTAAACACAGTTTACAAGGCATTTTTTTAGTGGAACTTATTACTTTATTACTTTATTTACTTAGTTTTAGAGAGAGAGCATGAGCAGGGGTGAGGGGCAGAGGGAGAGTGAGAGCGAGAGCGAGCGAGCGAGAGAGAATCCTAAGTAGCCCTCGCTTTCAGCATGAGCCCAATTCAGGGCTTGATCCCATGACCCTGGGATCATGACCTGAGCCAAAATTCAAGAGTCAGAGGCTCAACTGACTGAGCCATCCAGCCGCCCCAGAACTTATTACTTAAATGTGTTATAGGAAAAATTACTCAGTCTTTCCTAAAGTTCTTTGATCATGCCATTCCCCACTTCTGCCAACCCTGAGATCAACTTAGGAGGCTACTATCATGTAACATACATTAGGAAACTGTTTAAATTACTAGATGCTTGTCAATTTTTTATCAATCATCTAT